>NC_141711.1:15857772-17057772 GCF_971803275.1 Cyanistes caeruleus
GCTGATGGCAGTGGTGGATTGGGCCCCCCACCTGCCCTCCATCCCTGCCACCTTTGGGCGCCCACCCCACAGGTCCCCGCTCCCTGCACAGCCCTATCCCTTTCAGGTTGAGTTGTCTTGGGGAGAAGGAAGCAGAGGAACCAGGAGAAGGGGAGAAGGAGTTGGAGGAGACGAGCGGGAGAAGAGGAGCGAGAAGGGGCAGCGTTGGGGAGGAAGAGCAGGGCATCCAACTAGCTACAAAAAACCTCGTGGATCGAAAACGGCAGTTTCATACGAGATCGGCTCTTGAACGATATCAAACCAGGTTTGGGAGTGATGCGCAGGGAGGGAGTGGGGGTTTTCGTGACAAAGCTCTCATGAACAGAACAAGACATGTTGCTTTCAAATAAAGGGGGAACTGGAGGAGAGGAGGAGGAAGAGGAGAAGGAGAAGGGAGGAAGGGCGAGTTGGTGGCGGTTTGCAGGTTTGGCGTGGCAAACGGGCAGGGAGATGGGCAAGCAAGGGGCTGGGGGGGACTGGACACGGGGCAGGGGACGGGGTGGTGAAGGTGAGTGGTCTGAGACTGAAAATACTTGCCCTTCATTTTGATGTTTGGTACTGTGTGAATCCACCATAGAGAGAAAGCAAGAAAAACAACAAACAAAAAACAACAAACAAAAAAAAAAGGGGTTGGGTGGAAAGGGGGAAGGGGGGCACAAACAATATTTTATTCAATCGACGTTTGAATAAAAATATTGTGTATTATAATCATACCAAAAGGAAACCTCTTGCAAAAAACGACATGAAGAAAAGAAAACAAAATAAAAACCCAGTAACAAAAGGAAAAGAAAAGGCCACGGTGAAATAAGAACAAAAAAATGCAAAGATATAACTAGAGAAATATATAGATATATATTCAATACTCCAAAGGAAAATGAGAATCAGTAGCAAACAGTTGCAACAGTCTTGATATCAAAATGTCCTCACTGAGTCAGGGTGCATGCACGGCACGGTGGGCAGAGCCGGGGAGGACGGGGAGATCCCCCCTCCCGGGGATGGGGACAGCCTGGACTCGTCCCCACAGGGACACAGGGCTCCTGCCCATGGATGGAGGGGCTGGCAGGGGCTGGATCCAGAGCAGGGCTGGGGTCAGGCCACCGGGGTGGCCGAGGGCGAGAAACGGGGAACCGGAGGGGAGAGGGGAAGGGTCCAGTTCTCCCATGGGGGAGAGGGTCCCTGGGAGCAGCGTGGACCTGAGGTGGGGAAGAGGCTTGGGGGTCAGGGGAAAGAGAAAGAGAGAGAAAGGGGGCCAGGCTAACACACACGTACACAGATTATTTCCAAACAAAAATCGAAACCAACCGAAACCGAACTCATAAAAAGAATAAATGGCTTAAACCGAAATGAAAGTATCGTAATAAACCAAAGGAAATTAAAGAGATCCATGCAAACTTCCCCAGGCTCACAAATTAACTGGCTGCTACAGCGCCATCCCTCGTCCCCAGGAGGCAAACAGGCAGCACCTCCCTGCCTGCGCTGGCAGCGCCTGCCTGCAGCCCCGGGCTGGGGTTTTGGGGTGCAGAGCATAAGGACCAAACCCCGGCCCCCCGGGCACCCCAGGCAGGCAGCTCGCTTTCCCTGTGTGCTCACCTCTACTCATGCCTCTCTTAGCTTTAGTTTTTCTCTTTGTTTTGCCTCTCACAGTGATCCCTATGACTTTTCTCAAGCCTTTGCTTTGTGTTTCTCCCCCCGACAGCCATGGGCTGGCGTGGGGTGAGGGGGAGTGCGAGAGGGCGGCAGGGAGAGCCAGGGGCTACTTACACTTCACTTGCAGGATCTGGTCGCTGAGGTTGGCCTGGATGTAGTAGGTACTGTAAGGAGGCAGAACCAGCCCCAGGCTGTGGAGAGGGAGAGCAGACACCTGGTGTAAGGCTTTACACTCACCCAGGATCCTTGGCCAGCTCCCAGTCTCTACCTGGCACCTGCTGGCAGCAGCTTGACCCAGGCAATGGCAGGTGGCAGCCCCACTGCCCTCCTGCACAGCCTGCTGCTTCCTTCTCTCCAGGAACTGCAGCCAGCGCTGTCCTAAGGCATCCAGGGTCATCCCCAGAGCACCCAGGGTCATCCTGGGGTATCCAGGGGCATGCCCAGAGCACCCAGCGCTGTCCTGGGGGCACCCATGGCCACAGAAGTTGGCACATCTGCCTATCCAGAGCTGAAACGGGCAAGATGTTCCAGCCCAGGAACCAAGTGAGATGTATTTGGAAGAGGAACATGACATCCCTGTGAGGGAGGAAGGCAGGAAGAGCCCTTGTACAGCCCATGTACTGCCCATGTACAGCCCTTGAAAGAAGGGAGAAAGCCTTCCCAGACTGCAGAAACCAATGACAACCATTATACAGGCCCCAGGGGCCAGGTAAGTCAGGAAGGAGAGTGATCCACCAGCCAGGAATCTGGCATGCAGGGTGTGGGACAGGGATGGGAAAGGAGATAGCAGGAGGTGGTGCTGGGGCTGCTTAACCCACAGGATATACTGCCAGAAGGAACTGGACTCCTTGGTGCCAGCTGCAGTGGCCACTGGCCTTTGGTGACAGTGTTTGTGCCAGGTGTTGCCAGGAATAAGTAAGGACCACCTTCCTGACTCTCATCCAATGTTACACCTGCACCAGAGCCACTGGGATCTGGGCTTCCTCCCTAAACCACCCAGTCTGTGCTGGCAGCACCAGCATGGGACTGCAGTGGGGACACCTGGCAGTGCTGGATTTCTTGCCAGCCCCTCCTGAGCTGAGTGGTGAGGAGGAGGAGGGCATACTGGGCAACAGGGGCCCACATGGCTCCTGCCAGGATGAAGGCAGTGTGAGTTGAGAAATGACGATGTCAGGGTCATTCTTACACATCTGCTGGTCCAAACTGGTGCAAGCTGGGTGATAAATGCAGAACTTTGCTCTCCTCTGGCTCTAAAGACACTGCCTGTGCTGCAGGGTGGACACATGTTGCTGTCACCCACCCTAGAGCAGGCAGGGACCTGCATGAACTCCTGGCTGGGCAGACAGAGGGTGGCAGGGGTGTCACTTGTCTGGCCCCTTGCACACCAGCCCTGCAACCTGTCTGGAGTCCTGGGGACTGTGTCCAAGCTCTCCAGTGCCTAACACTGTCAGGCAGCCCTTTCAGGAGTGCCCTTCAGCACATCACTGCCTGTGTGCAATCGTGATACTGCATTTGTAACCTCACATCTCGTGGGACACATCCCTGGTGGCCTCGGGGGCTTTGGGAGCTGCAGGCACAAGCCCCCAGCCCTGTGCTGCTGTGGGTCCAGCCAGTGCAGGGCAGTCTGGGTGCACTGGCAGTGACACTCACCTGTAGTTGGTGCTTTTGATGGGAGCCCACGTGTAGGTCCGGAACACCTCGTCGATGTATTGCTGTGGGTCAGAGGGAGCCAGTCAGGCCTGGGTGCTGCCAGGACTCTGCTGGCACGGTGCCACAGGGCCCTGGCTCCCAGCCCAGTGCCAGACACAGCCCCTCATCCCCACTGCTGTGTCTGGATGCTCAGCACAGTGACAGTTTCAGCTGTGACCCCCTTCCCCTGCAGTGTTACCTCATCCAGGGACTTGATGAGGGTCTTGATGAACCTCTGTCCGTCATTCCCATCGATCATGCTTCTTCGGATCTGCGGGACACAGAGGAGGCAACTGAGGGCCACAGAGCTCGGCCATACACTTATGGGCACCCATCCCACTGGGGTGGCACTGGGGACCCATGGGGTGCAGGGTTAGCAGCCTGGGGAGGTTCATCATGCTGGCACCCAGGGGACAATCACCCAGCTCCTGTCCTCACTGAGGCTCCAGGGCAGCTGTGCCAGGCCCCTGAGGATGAGACTCTCCGCAGGGCAGGTTGCAGGGGCTGAGTGCCCTTTGCAACTGGAGATGAGGGAGCCAGCCTGTGCACCTGGTCTGCTCACCTCCTCCTTGTTTTCATCCTCCAGCTCAGCATCCAGGAAGTCCAGCGTCACCGGCTCACGGAAATTGATGATCTGCAGGAATAAAGGGAGAGCCAGGGCAGGGCTCAGGGCTCCGGCAGCTGCTGCTGAGTCCAGACTAACTCATCACAAACCCTACAGTTAAGTCCTAAAGGCCCTGGGAAGCCATGTGTCCCTCAGGGCCTGGCTAATCCCCATGGCTGGTGCCCCTTTGGGTCCCTCCTCACCTGGGGCTGCAGGTTGGGGTGCAGCAGGACGTAGCCGTTCAGGTCGATGGCGAAGACGTAGCCGTTGGCCCCCAGCTGCAGGAGAACAGGAGAAGGGGTGAGGCTGACCAGGTGGATCTGTGGCATGACACACTGTGCTGGTGTGATCACCCTCACCTCTGCAGGCAGAGCTCACCCCACATCACCCCTAGGGCTCAGCCCATTCTATCCATCTACTTCTGTTCTCAGGACAATGCAATCTCCCACTCCTGGGGTGAGAATCTGGCTCTGGATTTGTCCCACTGCTCCTTTCCCCAGGCCTGTAAGGTTTATTCCCTGCTGACCCTACAAGGGTTTTGGCTCTGCTCTGGGTCCTGGAGCATCATGCAGCTTTGCTCCCTGTTCTCCTGCCTGTCCCAGTCCCTGCCTGCACCTATAGCTCCTGCTAGGTGCCAGTGCTGCTGGAGGTGCTCTGGAGTGCTGGGGCACAGCTTGGGTCTCCCACCAGAGGGGTTCCACACCAGCATCAGGCAGTGCAGGGCAGGGACAGAAGGAATGGGGCCCCCACGCACGTTGTAACGTGGCGTCAGCCTCTTGATGTCATTGAGAGCCACATCGATCCCCATCACGCCCAGGATGAGCTGGTTCTGGAAGGAAATGCAGGGAGGGAGGTGGATGGGAGCAGGGCTGTCACCTGCCACCATCAGCCTGGGGACAGGGAAACAGCAGGATGGACCTCTTCTCCCTTTAGGGACGTGTGGATCAGATTTGGATACTGCAGGGACACGGGGTGAGATGTACCAGCCCCCCAGGAGCCCCCCATAGGACCCCGCACCCCCAGGGACTTGCAGCTGTTAGCTGTCCCCATTGAACTGTGAGAGCTAGCCAAGGTAATTTTGGATCCTGGGGATGGCAGTCACCCCTGGTGTCACTGCAGGGCAGTGGTGCAGAGCAGGCAGCCCCCCAGGGGTACCAGTGTGCCCCCCACAGCCAGGGCACCTTCCCCACCCCACAGTGGCCCCACACCAGGGCTCCCAGTGCAGCCAGGGCAGGGGCAGCAGAGTCTCCTACCTTCCTGTCACTGCTGTCCTCCGTCAGGTTGAACACTGGCAGCGTTCCTGTCACCACCAGGCCCAGCCCCTGCACAAGCACAGAATGATGTGCCATGGCCCCTCACTGGCCCCAGGACCCAGGGCTGGGGGTGGCCAGCAGAGGGGGGTTACTCCCCTAACAAGGGAGATGGGGCATGTCCTGTGCAGGACCCTGGGGCCAGTGTCCCCATCACCTGCACCCTGGAGTTCTGTGGGACTCTGGGGTCAGTGTCCCCAGGTGCACTCTGGGCCTGTGCAAGACCCCGGGGCTGGAGTCCCACCCACATACTCCTTAGGGCTGCAGGGACCCCCCACCTGCACCTGGGGCTGTGTGGGACCCTGGGGTTGGGGGGTCCCTCCCTGCACCCCAGAGCTGGGGTGTCCTTACCAGGGCATCCTGGTAGACATTGGTCCACTGAACCTGCTTGGCTCTGTTCCCAGCCAGAACCATGGGTCTGCCCAGCACATCCAGGTACTCCTGAAGGGACACACGACATGGGAAAGGACGATGTGGGAGCCAGATGTCTCTTTGCTCCAGCCTGGTGACACCCTTGTCCCTAAGCACACCCCAGGATTATTAAGGGGCTGAGGGCCCCAGCTGCAGGCTGAGCTGGGGAGGGGGCTTGGCAGGCACCAAACCTGGGGGGACTGGCTCCAGCTGGGACCCCGACAGGCCCACTAAGACGCAAACAGGGTGCTGCTCACCACTGGCCATGCACAGGCAGGGCAGGGGCTCCCCAGGCAGCACCAGCCAGAGCCCCCCAGCCATTCCCGGGGCTGGGACTGCTCCATCATTCCTGGACCATGTCACTACTGTCTCCCTGGCTGCCATCTTCTCCTGGGACAGGTTTCCCTTTTCCTGTCTCATCTTGCCAAGGAAGATCTCTGGGCAGGGAGGCAGTCCCTGTGCCACAATGCCAGCCCTGCTCTGAGGGGAGCTCTGGGACCCTTTATCACCTGCCCTCATGGCATCTCATGCACAACCCATAAAGAAAAGGGGCAGAAAAGAGGCAGTGAGAGGAGGTGTGGGGCAGAGACCGCCTCTGCGGGGCTTGGCCCTGCCCATGCTCACTCCCTGCCTGCTCTCAGCTCTGCTCTGTGCTGATTAACACCTGATGTTTCATAATTAGTCACTGAAAGGGCAGCAGGTCCGTGGGGAGCTGCAGAAGATGAATTACTTATTTCAATAGCGCAGGGCCTGGCTGAGGGCTCAGCTCGGCTCTCCAGCTTGCTGCCACACTCACTGCCAGCCTGTGGGCTCTCCCCAGTGGGGCTGGGGCTGCCTGAACTCGGCCCTGGGCAGGGCAGCCCGCGAGGGCTCTGCCTGCCCGGCTCCCGGCTGTACCTGCGTGTTGATGCGGATGGCGCCGATGGAGGGGATTTCGAAGTAGTAACCTTGGAAAAGAAAGAGAAAGGCAGCTGGAGATCCAGCTGTCCAGCAGTCTGGCTGTCCTGCTGCCCATCCCTCCAGGGCTGCAGCCAGTGCTTTGCTGGTAGTGGCACTGGAGCCGAGGGGTGAGCCCAGCACCCTGCAGCCCCCCATGCCCGCTGGGTGCCAGCCCCACTCACCTTTGTTGGCGCAGGCCATCCACTGCAGCGGGGTCACGTCGTAGTTGTGCTGCCCCACCGAGAAGGTGAAGACCCGCACCTGTGGCAGAGCGTGCACTGAGGGCCATCCACTGGGCACCCTTGTTTCCCACACCCAGTGCTCCCAGCTGATGACAGCCTCCCCAGGGACAGTGTGGCATTGCCTACCATGGCCCACAGAGTGAGTCAAGTGGGCAGAAGACTCCTGCAAGTGCTGGCTGTGCTGGCAGCAAGGGAGACCCTGTCCCTTTGCCTGGCCCCATCCAGTCCTGCCTCCAGCATCACTGTGTTTGCTCAAGCTACCTACCTCAGTGGTCCTTGGTCTGGGACATCACTGCTCCCAGAGGGGTCGTGCTCTCTGAGGGTGATACATGGACCAGAACCCTCCCACCCCATGGGTTTCCAGGTACTGGGCAGCTGCTGGGACCTTCCTGCTAGTAGCCCTGTCCCCATGCTTGGGGTGTGCTCCCCTCAGGGCCAGCATTCAGGGAGTGCACCAGCCCCATTCCCTCCCCAGCATCCCACAGTGTGCCTGGTCCCACACCTCCTTCACAGGAAGGTGGGAGCCAGCTACAAACCCATTAGCAGAGCAGTGGCTCCATGCAGGAGCAGGCTGTTGGGGAAGGAGGATGCTGAGGAGGCAAATGGAGCAGAAACCAGCAGTGGAGCTGGAGCAGCCATTTTCCTCCGCGGTGAGCAGCCCCAGCCCAGCAGAGACCCACAGCCTCTCACCGTCTTATTGGGCCAGTTGTACTTCTCAAAGACATCTTGCACGCGGTCCTCACCGCCGTCCGTGAACATCATGATCATCTTGTTGCAGTTGGCACGTGTGATGTTGGACTGTGGGGCAGACACAGCACCTGAGGCCACACCTGGAGCCAGCAGCGCTGGGCACGTGGCTGGATGCAGCCAGGAGGGCTGGCCCCACCCCATCTCTTTTCCCAGCCCACTTCTCTGGGACAAGGGTGACCAGGGTGAATGGGCAGGAGGGACACTGACAGCTGGGGAATGAAGTTGTGGCTAATGCCACTCAGCACCTAATAGCGCCATTCATCTTTATTTTGCCTCTGGCATGCTGTCTGGTTGGGTCTGGCCCCTCTACCCATTCCTGCTAACTTTTAATAACCCAGAGGGGAGCAGCATCAGCAAACCTTGGCTACAGCATGCCTGGAGGTGGGACGTCTCCCCCTCCTTGAGAAGGAGCACAAGGAGCCCTCAGCACAGGGCAGCAGCCACACGCTCGGAGCTGTCCCATCGTCCCCAGCACCCACAGGTGCACCCTGTCCCCAGCCCACGGCCCAGCCCCCAGCTCACATTCTGCAGCTGGTCGAAGGCGTACTCAAAGCCAGCCTTGTAGTCTGTTGTGCCCTTGGCCACCATCCCCTGCACGTCCTCCTTGAACACCTTCTTGTTCCGGATGTTGGCCTGCACCAGGTGCTTGAAGCACGACACCGGCTTTGCTTTTTCATTGAACTGGGAGGTGAAATGGAGGGAGTGGATCAGTGAAAGGGGACAGGGCAGACACCACATCACACTCATCACACTCATCTCTCATGGGCAGCAGGTGACCCAAATGTGTCCCACATCCCAGGGAGGGCTGATGCTGAAACTTGGCTTGGGACAAATCCAGCAGTGACTGCGTGGTGTAGGTGCTGCCACTGGGTGCTGGCAGTGAAGGGTTCACCTGCACTCTCACTTCTGCAGGACCCCAGCTTGTGCAAGCAGCCGTGCTGTGCTGTTCTGTGCCGTCATCAGGAGCAGGTGCTGCCTCTCAATTACGGCTTCATTTACTGGCAATGGGGCCCATTCATTAGGGGAGCAGCGATCCAGCTAACAGAGCCAGGCCAGACACCTTAATTAGTGCTGGCTTGCTGGTGGCCAGACAGGGGAGGGCCGGCAGGGGCAGGGCCCCCAGCACCACACAGATGCCGTGGCATGGCCACCGTGCTGTGTGAGGTTACGAGCTGGTGACATAGCCATGGAAAGGGTTCCTGTGCTGGGGGGCTGGGAGGTGCCTGGGGACACAGCCCTTTTGCTTGCCCCATGGCACTCACCGAGGCCACATTGACATAGTCATCATCTGAGAGGGTGTCCAGCATCTCATAGACCGAGGTCTTCATCAGCTTGAGGGTGAGGCCGCTCACACTGCCACTCCTGCAGGAGACAGGGGTGCTGGGGGCTTGGCAGCGAGGGAGCACAGGGCTCTGCTGTTCCACACAGCTTCCCTGCAGCCACTGGTGGGACAGCGGCACCTTGGCGAGCTGTGTCACCATCCTGGCCTAAGGCCAGCCATGGCCCCCACCGTGTACTCACACGTCCACAATGATGACCATGTCCTTTGGGGAGGAGGCACCTTGGATGTACCTGTGGGGTACAGAGTGGGGTCAGCAGAGTTGACTCATTTCAGGGGGGACCCTGACTGCTGGGTGCAGTCCAAGAGTGAAGCCCTGCCAGAGCACAGGGACTGGGGAGCTGTGCTGGGAGCCCTGGGCACCCAGGGCTGTGCTGACCCCATGGCAAGGAGCAGGGATGAGGTGGCTGTGGGCAGGTGGAGGTGAGGACGTGGCTCCCGTGGCACAGCACAGCAGACGGCCAGCGACTGCCGCTCCGCACCATGTCAGCCTAATGAGCTCTAAATGCTAAACTCTTCCATCATCACAGGCCCTTTCCTGCGTGCTGATTATGCTGACACACACATCCATATTAAGATGCTATTTACCCCCCTGGTAGCTTCAAAGGCCAGGCTGATTAGGTTATTTTTAGCTACGAGGAGGAAAAATAATAACACTACGTAAATCTTCCCCACTGAAAACAATTAGGGAACCCTTCCTCACCCCTTGAAGCAGCCAGTCCTATTCCCAGCCCTGCTGTGTCATCCTGTGTGGGAGGGGGTGGCACAGTGCTTAGCACCCATCCCATTGCAGACACAGCCAGGCACAGCCCCACCTCACCATCCCATTGATTGAGGCCTGATCCTGCCCTGGCTGAAGGCCAAGGGAACCTCATTATTGGCTCGATGAGGATCAGGCCTTGTGTGAATTAATTAGTGTGTTATTAGTATCAATTACTCACCACTACTGGGGAAGGGGCATGCTCTGATTGTCAATCCCAGGGCCTGATGTTCCCTAATTACAAGTGATTACCCGGGTGGGATGCAGGATGCTGGCACACCGGGCCCTCCTGACAAGGGTGCAGCATCCCCCAGCACCTTCCTCTCATGCTGGAGTGCAGGACAGGCAGCTGTCCATCCCTGCCGGCACGAGAGCAGCTCCTGGAGCCTGCCCTGCTCCTGGGGCTGGGCTGCTGGTGCAGCACGGAGCCCAGCTAAGATGCTGCCCATAATGGGTTGTGGCAGCACATCCATCTCTGGCTGCCCGGCTCAGATGAATACCCTGGGCTCGGCAGGAGACGGCTGTGGCTAATGGGGCCATTCATCAGGGGAGGGGAAGGCGGGCGAGTGGTGCCGTGGCTGTGGCCAGGATGGTGGCCCTGCAGCAGCTCAGGCTGTGTCCTGCACGGGGCCCCAGCCTGAGAGCAGAAGGCCCCAGAGGGGGTTCCCCCAGGTGTGCTGTCCCCCAGCATGAAGGGTGCTTCTCTCCTCCATGGCTGGGTGGACAACCAGGTTGCCAGCCCAGCCTGACTAGTGGGCAGAGAGCTGGGCTAGCTGGGCTCAGTAGCCCCCATACACATCAGCAGCCCCTATCCCAAAATAGCCTTCCAGTCCCTGCTCTGCAATAACCTGCACACACACCCCAGCAGGGAACAGTTAATAATTAATGTGGAGCAATCAAAGACAATTAACCATAGTAGCAGGGCCATTAATTTTCTGACAAGGAGAGGGGACAGCTCCTGATGTGGGCAGGGGGATGAACCTTTGGGATACAGGGCTCCCTTAACAGGTGCCAGAGGCCTGTGCCCACTCTCCTCTCCATGACTGCAGTTTTAGGCAGCAAATGTGGGCAGGATGGGGCTGTCACTCTCCCAGCTCCAGCTGATAACCACCACTGCCACAGAAGCACCTCCAGCTGGGCTAAGGGGAGCCCATTCAATCCCACCTCACTTGGTGTGGGCTAAATGGCTGCTCAGCTATCACTGAGCCACAGCCTGGTGCTGCCTGCCTATTCCTCTCCCCATCCTCCCAGCTCATGGTTTCCAAGCTAGTTGTTATCTCGTTTGGATGGAAATGCTGGCCAGGACAGAGTGCCAGCAGCCATGGCTATGGTGAGGGGGCATAGGGTTCTCTCCACACTTTCATCTGCACCCAAGGATTTATCTCTCCATCCTGCTCTGCTTTCCCAGGAAGAGGGAAGAAGAGCCAAGTTCCGCAGCTCAGATGCCCCTGCCTGTGTTACGGTGTCCCTTTGGCAGTGCCACAATGAAATGAAAAGGGGAGAGAGCTGATTGTTCCCAGCCAGGACTCTCCTCCCCACCCAGCACCCCCTTACCAGGGCCGCCGGCGCACGTCATAGAGGTCGATCTTATTGGGGGCTCTCCATGGGGTGGCTGTGGGGAGAAGGCAGGTAGTGAGCAAGGCTGTCCTGGGGTGGGGGACACGGGGGGCAGGGCAGAGAGATGCCCAGGGCTGAGGAAGCAGCAGGCTCAGGTGAGGAGCTCCCAGCAGTGGGTTCTGGCACAGTACAGTTACATGTGTCACACCTGTCCTTGGTCACAGCCCCTCTGTGCCACAACCTGCCACGCACCGGGGTAGTAGCGGGTGACGCCGGTGGCGCTGCCGAAGACCTGCCAGAGCAGGGAGGGATCCTCCTTCCGGTTCTCGATGAACACATCCTCCAGTGCCTGTGTCCAGTTCAGCTCGTTGAGGATGACGGTGGCTGCAGGACACAGACACAGGGGTGGGTGGGTGGAGGGAGCAATGGAGCTGGGGCTGAGGGGTGATGGGGACTGCGGTGTCCCCAAAATGATGGCAGGGAGGGAGAGGTGTGTCCCCTCTGCCCTTTCCCAAGAAGAAGCCCATGGGGGCTTTCCAGCTTTTCCTACATCCCCTTGACCCCCTCACTTCCACAGAGATCCAGCACCACCCTGCTGTCCCTTGTCCCTAGAGAAATGAGCCACTCTTCAGAGCTCCCTAGAGTGCTCATTGTCCCCATCTGCTCTGGGGCAGACACAGCCATCACTGGGGACAGCTGGCCTCCCATCTCCCAAATTCCCTGTGCAAGCCTCACTCCCTGGGGACAGCCACCAGCTGGGAAACCCAAGGCTTCTGTCCCCACAGGCCATGTGGAGCCTCTCAGGCCCACTCTGCATTCCCACTGGCCCTGCATCTGACACAAAAGCAATTAAGATGCCAGCAAATAGCAGTTTTAAATTATTCAGCTATTAAAGCAAAAGATAAGCTGCCGGCAGCCCTGTGATTAATCAAGGAGGGGCTGGCAGAGCCAGGGGGGCCCAGCGTGGTGTGGCAGGTATGGAGCTGGCCAGCTGGCAGAGGGCTGGGATGGCACCTCCCTGTGCTCACAGGGGGATCCCACTGGTGCTGGGCTGCTCCAGGACTGTAGCATGGAGGAGTCAGTGGTAGCTGCCAGTGCAGGAGCAAAGAGCCAGCAGCACCTTGAGACCAGGCACTGATTCCTCCTGGGGGACCCTCAGTCATTTTTGGGGTGCAAGAAGTCTCAGGAGCACCCCATTTCTTTGGCATTGGGAAAAACAACCCAATGTGGTGCTGCAGGGGGGGCCAATGTGCATTTGAGGAGTATATTTAGCTCTCCTAAGCCTTCCTCCCACACGTGTCCCTTCTGGAAACACTGTCATCACCTGTTCAAGTCTTCACTGTGGTCCCAAGGCACTGGCAGGATTGTGAGTAGGTTTCACCCAGGATGAATCCTGGATCCCTCTATCCCAGCACGACTGCTGAAGAATTGTCCTTCCCTCTGGCAGCCATGCCTTCAAACCATAATTTACTTTATCCATATCTCCCCAGCCATTCCTCAGCGCTGTGCCCACACACAGTGCTGTTATCTGCACTTAGGATGATTTCTTGCTTGGCTCTGACACAGGATGTGGTTTTCCCCAGGAGAAGTGGCTATGAGCTGGCTGCCAGGCTGCTGCCTGCCTGGAGCAGCTCTGGGCAGTGCTGCCAGCCTCAGCTGGGCACCGGGCTGGACCCTGACACATCCATGATCTCCCTGGCAGCACCCACACACCCAAACCCTCGGGGCCCATCAGCCACACCAGCTGCTTGTACTGAATGCAACTCACGTTGTCCCTGCGCCCAAACACAGCCCTTAAATTATCTCTGAGTGTGAATGCAGCCCCCATGTCATCCCTGTGAACAAATACAGATCCTACACTATCACCATGTGCGGAGTGATGGAGCTGTGTCCATGGTTGGGATGGCTCCTGTTCCTCTCAGTCGAGGCCAGAGCTGCCAGCCCCACTGGTGACATCCCTGTCCCCATCTGGTCCCTGTCCCCATCACAGTAAGCCCAGCCCCGCCCTGCCCGCGAGCGATTGCATATTTAATTAAAAATGTCACAGTAAATAAAACACATATAGGATGTAATTTGTGTGTGTAGCGAGGGGTGACGGCGGCGGGCGTCGCCGCAGGGTTTAATTAGCGTGCCAGGCAGCGATAGAGCCTCTCCGCCGGTCCCAGCGGGACACGCTCCCAGCCCAGCGTGCGGGGACTCGCCACGCTCACTGCTGTCCCCAGTTTTGGGGTGCCCTTACCCCAAAGCACTCTCTGTGGAGCGGCAGCTGTAGACCCTTCCCTGCAGCCCGGATTTCTGGAGCACCCTGGCGTGGCCGGACACGGCCCGATCCCTGTGCCCACACACTCCGTGCCGGTAGCCGCAGCCCCTTTCCCTGGCTGCAAGGGGCATTGACAGCCCCTGCCGTGTCACCCCTGGCTGCCACATCCCCTGTCCAGCATGTGTGTGCGGCTGGGAGCTGCTGCAGCGCGTTAAGTGCAGCTTGCTGTGGGCGCAGGGCTGTGCGAGGCTCCAGCCGTGCCATCCATCGGCTGCCGATGGAGCAGGGCTGAGGAGGAACCGATATTTCACCCTGCGCAGCCCACCCGGCTCGCATGATGCGCTTCATTAGCTGCCTGCCCTGCGCTAGCTGGGTAATGAAACTAATTGCAAATTCCTAATCCACCGCTGTCTCGGCGGGGAAATGACTGCAGCGATGCGGCTCCGAGCACAGCCGTGCCCGGAACCAGCCGTGCGCTCCGCTCGGGCCGGAACGTCAGCTCGGCCCCAGCACCAGCCAGGACACCCAGGAGACCTCAGCAAGTGCCACTGAAACAGAGTGGGGACAGTGGTGCCCTGGGTGGTGTGGAGCCGCTGGGGACAGCTGTGACAGCAGGGGCTGGGGCTGGGCGTAGGATGCCCTCCAGCTGGGAGCGGTCCCAGCTCGCAGCCGAGCAGCCACTAGAGGGAATTGGAGACCGACTGTCACCATGTGCCACCGCAGCAGGGCGAGGTACCGGAGAGATCTCACAGCTCAGGGACCGTCACGCTGCTCGGTAGGACTGAAGCTGGTGTGGCACATCCTGTCCCATCCGCCCCTCCATCCATCCCTGCCCCATCCCCGCCTCTGGAGCAGCCTGTGCCCTCCGGCAGCCTCAGGGCTGACCCCCCCTGCATGTCCAGCAGGGGCTCAATCAGCTATGGGGTGGCATCACGCTGTCCCCTAGTCACCCTTGGCTGCCTTCCTGCGGGACTGCGGCTGCTTTTTCTCCCTTTTCATGACCTCAGCCGCAAGAGGGCTGTAGACAGGCAGCATCCCTGCTCCACCCTCTGCCCCTGCCCGGCCATGTCTCACTCTTTCCCCGTGCTGCCTCTGTAGTTGCTCCTGCACACAGCTGCTCCATCCCTCTGAACGTCTCCTGTGCCAGCTTTGAGCTTTCTCGACCTTTGCTGGACTCTTTTGTAGGAGGATCAGAGCCATGTGGGCAAAGCTGAGCTTTACCCTGTGCCATAATCACCACCTCTCCTTTTCTCCCCATGCCTTCCCCATTAACTCCTAATCCCAGATCCGCCTCTTTTGCCTGTGCTGAGCTCTTGAGAGTCCCTTGGGAGGAGGACACATTGTCACCTCGATCCTGACACGATGACTCTGCCTTGTTTCACTACCTGCCCTGTCTGGGAGCCAGCCTGCCCTGGCACCAACACCCAGTTGGGGCACCCAGAGGTGATGGTCCCTGGGGCTGCAGTGCTCCAGGCAGGAGAGAGCAGAGCCAGCCAGGCAGCACGAATTGGGGAGGGTGAGGAGGGGCACTCACAGCCTTTGTAGATGTCCGTGGGGATCTGCACGGCAGCGTATGAATAGTTAACCTTGGTCTTGAAGTTGTCATCATCAGTGAACTCCAGCTTCAAGGAGTTGGACTTCTCCCTCTCGATCTCTTCTCCATCAGGATCGTCCTGGGGAAGGAGCAGAGCACATGGGGTCACCCAGGGCTCCAACCCTGGATGGATGCTGGGAATACCTCCACCTGAAGCCCATCACCAAATGTGTCCTGGGGGAGACCAGCCCTGCTGGATCTCACGTGGATTTGGCCTGCCAGGAGCGGGTGGGCACAAAGGCGAGCACCAGTTACCCCCCGTCTCTCCAGCTTTGGTAGCACAGCAGGTATTAAATCAGACATAGAAAAAAAAAATCAAAAAAAGGCCTTGAAAATCAATTAGCAGCAAAAGGCAACTATCAAAGAGCAAATTAAAACGGAGTGCAGCTTAGCGCTCTGTCAATAAGCAATGCAAACAATATTTAATTATAGTGGAGAGACGGCGAATTCCCCACTGCTGGTGCTGGAACACACTCCCTCACCTTCCCAGCCCTCCTCTCCATTCCCTAGCCCTGCTGCCAGCATGGCACTGAGGGTTAAATCCCTCTGGAAAGGCAGGCAGGGCTGAGCTGGTGCAGACAGGCTGACAGGGTGGGAGCTGAAGCATGGGGCCATGTAGGGAAGAGTGAGAATAGGGATGGACTCACTACAGAGCTGGAGAAATTACCTCTGCCACCTCACCAGGAGCAAAGAAACCCAGGAGAAGGTGCTGGCTCTGAGCTTCCCATCCCTGCCACAAGCCCAGCTGGGGAAGGCTGTTTGCAGCTGGAAGATGCTCAGAGTAGGAAGGAGGGAGAGGAGGATGCTGCAGCACCTGCTCTTTGTGCTCCTGGAGCTACATCACTGCTGAAGAGGGGCAGGGACAGGCAACAGTGCCAAGCCCAAACTGGAATAGACACCTGAAGGGATCCCCACACTGTCCACAGAAAAGTACCAGGGAACACAAGGGGTAGGGGATGGTCCCATCCTGCTGTCCTCAGTGGTCCACTGCAAGCATCTCTCCAACTGGCCAGGCTCCCCTTGACAAAACCCAGGGAACAAAGACCTGAATTTCTCACAGGAAAAGCCATATATTTAAAGAAAAACTGTGTGTTTAGGAAGTAAACGATGAAGCTTGTGTAATACCCATCCTGGCCCCCTCCCTGTTTTCCCTTTACAGATGACACGGAGAAATGTCACCTCCCCTGCAACACCTCCAGCTGGCCACTAAGGTGGTGACATTCCCATGACATTGAGAGGGGTGGCCAAACCATTCGCCACAGCTCGGGAGAGTAACAGGATTGATATGCGAGGTTTGGGTTTAATTCCAGCTGATGGTCTGTGAGTGTAAACACACTGCCCAGCTGACCCCGCTGCGGGGGCTCCAGCTGCCCAGGAAGATGTTGAACTCAATTACAGCTTCAGTAGCTAAGCAGGAAGCAGGCAGGGACTGTTCCCAACTCCCTGGAGCCACGTCTCCAGGATCAAAATCCGGATTATGCTCTCAATTTAATGTAAATCTGGAGAAAAGGCAAAAAATGAGTGCTGGAGCCCCTGCAAAATCGCGATGCTGCAGCAGAGCCGGCACTCCGGCCGTGTGCCAGGCCATGGGCTACCTGGAGAGTGGATCTGGCCCCAGAGCTGCTGTCCATGGGGGGCTCAGCTCTCTAGGGAAAAGCACACACGGTATTCATCTCTGCAAACCTCTTTGAGCACCAGACAGCAATACAGAGGTGCCTGCTGAAAACAGGCTTTGGGATAAAGTCGTGGCCTGAGGGCATCTGCAGCACCAAAAACTGTGCTTTGACACTAAACCCTTTCTTTCCTCAGCCCAGCAAATTCCTGGTGACAGCTCCCCATCCCTCCCCATCTCGGATCAGCAGGGCACCCTGCCACAACCCGTCTGCTGCCCCTGTCACCACCAGCAGCTGGAAAATCCAACCCTCCCTCCTTCCCCCATGCTGGCATGGCTATTCCCCACTTCATCGGAGCTGGAACTACTGTATATAATTACTGCTCCTCTGTTTATCATTTTTCCGTGATCTCACCCACTTCTGAGGGGCTAATTTGTATGCTGCCAGGTTCGGCGCTGTCTGGCTGCTCTCATTCATGGAGCTGTGAAGAGGCACGTGTATAGATCTCAGGGACAAATATACAGCAATCTATACGTGGGGCACTTCATGCATCACTGACACCTATATGGCAAACAGACCTGCAGAAAAGAGCTGATGTTATCCAAGCTATGTGTGCCCTTCAGCCATAAATCCCCCAACCTCAACTGACTTATTGCTGTTTAAGCCAAGCTGGATTTGGCCCCTGAAAGGGGGTGATTTCCAGCCACATGAAGGCAGGTGGAGCTGTCACCAGCCCAAGCAGGAAGGGGAGCATTTGGAATACAAAGAGACACCTTGGGAAGGCCGAGGGAAGAAATTCTGCATTAAGTTGAAATTAGAACAAAGCAGATGATTCAAGTTCTCCTGAATTTACATTGGTTTAACTGTGAGCATCTCGTCAGGCCCCCAGCCAGATTTTGCAGCATTCCTCATCATTACATATCAAAAGAACTTGGAAACATCTATTTATCTGTTACAGTATGTACAACGTAACACAAATAGATGCTACAGTTTGAATATATTATTTGCTACACACCATTAGGAATCGACTCCACCACAATATATCAATATGATACGTATTTACTGCTTCAGCAAGAAGTCATCACACCCTGAGAGCTTTTGCCATCTCCACTGCTTTCACAGCTGGGCTGTCAGTCACATTTTCTCTTCAGTCTTCCAAAATGACAGACAGGGGACAAAACCCAGAGGTGCTCCAACACCCAGTGAGCACCAGCAGCATTACCCAACAGCTCTACTGGAGGCTGCCACGCTCTGGGAAAGCGCCTGCCCTCCGTCCCAGCCAGCCTGCCCCTGCGCACCAGGACTGTCGTGGTCCCCAGGGTTTGGAGCTGCGGATGGAGCCGGGGATGTGACCTGGCAGCAGCGATGCCTGGTCCCCGGCAGCTCCTGCAGATGCAAACCCCCCTGTTCATTGCTCATCTCCATGGGAACCAGCCATCACAGCTAATGATGGCTGCTTAAATGGCAGCCCCGATGACAAACGCAGGGCTGATCCGGCCACAGCATCCCCCGGCCTGCCCCACACACGCCTGATGGAGAATACACCGAGATCCCAGCACAGCCTTTTCAATCTCCCAGGGGCACCCATCCATGCTAAACTGGAAAGGCCAGAGAAAAATTCCTATCAACACGCTGTGATTCTGCTAATAATGGATACAAATGCCAGCCCCCAACACATGGCTGAGAAACTCCAGGCCTGTGCAGAAGGGTCTTTATCCTTAAGTATATCAGTTTTTCCTGAAATGCGGTAATTTAATGCCAAGGAGGGACATGGTGTGTTCTCCAGCCACATTCCTGCTTTTACAGCAGCCCAGGTTATAAATAACAATCAGCCTCTCCCGCCAGCCTGCTCCCCTATCCCCCTTCGCTTTTTTTAATCTTTGCCAAAGGTACTGTTTAGAGATCTTTCTAGACCATTTATTTTTAAATTACCAGCCAGAGGAGAGAAGTTAAAAAAATAGGAAAAAAAAAAAAAAAAGAAAAAAGGCAAAAGAAAGAAACTTCTGGGGCTGATAGCTTATCGTGAGGAAATCCAAATGTCACATTAGTTGAGAAAGTTGGAAGATTAAATTTTCCAACACCCTTCATCTGCTGCTGCTGACATTTAGGGGCTTTTTTCCCCCCCTCCTTCCCCTCCTTGCTGTGTCTGAGCAGGGTGAGCAGTGAGAGGGGTGAGCAGTGGGCAGCCCCATCTCCCCTGCACCAGAGGGGGCTGAGGCTGACACAGAGCCTGACACCATCAGTCCCTTGCTGTCAGCCCTCCCCAGCCCTCCTCAGGTTGGGGGATGCTGGAGGGCTGACCTTGGGGCCAGGATACCTTCACACAGCTCTGCTGTTTTCCACCTGAGTACAGTACATCCCAGGCTCAGCTTTGACAAGCATCATCCCCTGCCGCAAACACAACACAAAAGATGGAAAATTACTTTATTTCTGTGTTGTTCTGCCTATGACACCCAACCCAGAGCGACAGCTGATTTCAACACTTCTCCCCACATAAACCCCATTGCCCTTGCTAGCGGGAAAAGCTGAAAACTTCACTTCTGCAAACATTCTGACAGCCTTGGGGACCCCTGGGAAAACTTTCTGATGTTCCCATTTGTTAAAAATCACTTGGAAATCCCAAGTCTGTTTGGGGGGATAGTGGAGCTGAGGTGCAGGCAAAATGAACAGGTAGCTCATTTCCTTCTCTCTGCAGCTAAAGCTGGTGTAAGGCTCATGAATAAGCCCCAGCCATTGTCCATCAGCACCAACTCTGGCTCAGCTACATCCTCCTGTATTTAAATAGAAAAATTGAAGCTAAATAAAGAAAGGAAGGAAAGAGCACTATTGCGTTCCATTCAGACCTTCTGGTATCATCTCCCTCTGTTTTTATTGCAGCAACATCTTTTTTTCCCCAATTATTTTTGTTAGAATTTACTGGGATTTCACTGGTAAGGAAGCAACAGCAGAGGTAGGGAAGTGCCCTCCTTGCCAAACCCACATACATCAACAATAGGACACCCCCAATTTTGCAATTTTGCTTGGGATCTCCCCAGAGCAGGACTAAAGCTGATGTGGCTGTTCCTTCTCAACATGTCAGCTCCTAGAGTCCCCAGGGACACTGTGCCATGTCACCAGGCACAGCCTCTCCCCAGTGCCCCCTTTGCTGGGAGGGCTCCATGGGCACAGCTCCGAGGCAGAGATGCCTCCTGTTTCCTAATCCTGCCTAATGTGACCAGGATGGTGGGGTGTGACATCTGGGGGAACCACGGGCATGGGGACATCCAGCTTCTGTCCCCTGCCCTTCAGCAGTGACAGCAAAAGCCCAGCCCAGCCTGATGGATGCATTAGTCTTGCTCCTCATCCTCTGTGCTGGGAGTTGCTCTGTTCCCCAGGCTGTCTCCTCCTGCCTCAACCCCCAGCCAGTTTTTCCTTCACTTCTATCCAAAATCCCCTTTAATGTATTTTAAGCCCATTAGCTCCATCCTCTCCAGAGCAGCCATGGCAGGATCCTCTCCTCCCTCCTTTGGTAGCTCCCCCCCAGGCTGGGGAAGGACAGGAGACATCCTCTGCATCCTCAGCTGTAAATGAGTGGGACTGTGGGCAGGGAGAGCTGCTCAGGAGAACAAGTGCCCTCCACTTCAGTCACAGCATCTGCCTGAGTCTCCATCCCACCTCCCAGACTCACAGTGGCTCCTTCCCCTGCCAAGGAGCCCTCTTGCTCTGGGGACAGTGCCTGGGGACAGTGGCGCTGGCAGTCAGTCAGTAAATCTGCTTTGAAGGCATCCATCCTCCACTCCAGCCTGTCCCTGGCTCTGCTCTGGGGCACAGACTCCCAGGTGGGTCGAGAGGAGAGACAGAGGTCAGTGCAGAGAGATAATGCAGGGCATGTCACCCACAATGGTGGGACCCCATCAAGCCCAGATCCCCCCCTCCCTTTTGCACAGGGCCATCTGAATGCTCTCGGGGTCACCTGAGTGTTATTTTTGGATGAGGCCACGTGGTTTGCAAGTGGTTTGCTGCCAACATCATGTTCTCTCCTGCTGTGTTACTGTCTCTCCATGGCACATCTGCTGCCAGGTCTGGATGGGGACAAGGAGCGGTCCTGGTGCGCCAGCATTGGCTGGGGCTGTCCCCAAGGCTGCACTTGGGGCTCCTGGTCAGCTTCAAGGACTCTGCTCAGCAGCCTTACACCAAGAGCATCACTGACCTGACAAGCCCCTATTTTGTAAGGATCCTTCAGCACAGGGTGGGAGCTGGGTGCCCCAGGACAGAGCTGGGTGCCCCAGGGCAGAGCTGGGCGCCCCAGCACAGAGCTGGGCGCCCCAGCACAGAGCAGGGAACCCCAGGACAGAGCTGGGCGCCCCAGCACAGAGCTGGGTGCCCCAGGACAGAGCTGGGTGCCCCAGGACAGAGCTGGGCGCCCCAGGACAGAGCAGGGTGCCCCAGGACAGAGCAGGGCGCCCCAGGACAGAGCTGGGTGCCCCAGGACAGAGCTGGGTGCCCCAGCACAGAGCTGGGTGCCCCAGGACAGAGCAGGGCGCCCCAGGACAGAGCTGGGTGCCCCAGGACAGAGCTGGGTGCCCCAGGACAGAGCTGGGTGCCCCAGCACAGAGCTGGGCGCCCCAGGACAGAGCAGGGCGCCCCAGGACAGAGCTGGGTGCCCCAGCACAGAGCTGGGCGCCCCAGGATACAGCAGGGCGCCCCAGGATACAGCAGGGCGCCCCAGCACAGAGCAAGCATTGCTGGTGGAGCTCCCTGCACCCGTGGCACGGCACCTGAGTGAAGTCATCCTCACTGTCACCACGGGGAGGGAGGAGCTGGCAAATGCCGGCTCTCTTGGGAGCACCAGGAGATCGAGCTGACGGGCCTGTAGTTAAAGCACTGATTGCCAGAAATCACAGGATGGCTATGCTCGGAGTAGGGCAGAGAATTAGATTCAGTCTCTAATTAAAGGTTTGATCTTCATTTGAATTTCAGATGCCAGCTTTAATTTTAGAAACTTTTGCAGGCAGCAGAGCGACCTGCCCACCCGCCTGCTGCCAGGCCCGGTGCTCGTGGACAGATGTCACCATGGCTCAGCTGGGGGGACACGGCTGCACACCTGGCGCTCACTGCCCGCTGGTTACACAGATTCTGCAGTGACAAATGCCGTGCCACGACCCCTGGTACAGTGCTGGGACAGACTGGTGAGGGGCTCAGCCCTAGGCCAGGGTGGTGGCCGTGCCAGAGATGCCACAGAGACAGTACTTACATATTCAGTGTCGGCCTTGGAGTCATAGTACTCGATGTCTTCCTCCTGCAGAGAAAGGGAAGAGCTGTTAGTGCCAGACAAGGACAGGGATGGGAAAGGAGTCTCTCTGTGACTTGTCCCCTCAGCACCTCTCTCATGCTATTGGTAGCCACCTCATTGCTGGGGACTGAAATCTTCCTAGCCCATGCTGTCCCTGAGACATGTTCAGCACATCACATCCTCCACATCCACCATCCAAGGACCGGCCATTGCCTGCCATGCTTCCCTCCACCCATGGCTGGGCTGAGCCCCAGCACTGGGGGGCCAACAGCCCTGTGACAGTGACACCGGTGTGACCACAGCCAGGTGCGAGCCTGTGCCACTTGTGTCCCCACAGCCAGGATGCTTGGGTGTTGCAAACATCAGGAACCACAGAAATGTCAGGTATAGGCAGCGTGGCCCCCTCCCTGCACTGCAGAAACAGGGAGAAAAGTGTCCTTGCTTCCACAGAGAAATGCACGTCGTTAATTTGGGGTATTTAGAGCCTATTTAAGCAGAAAGGTCTGCTTGGATTCCTCTTCCCAGAGTGTCAAGACGCGAGACAGCTGATAAAATTCCTGAAGAGGCAATTGGGAGAGCAGCGATGCTGTCACAACAGCGTTCCGTGTACCAGTAGAAAGGGTAATTAAAGGGCACTCGGAGACTCTTCGCAGCGTGCCGGGACCGAGCGCGATGCGGGCACACCGGCAGCACAGTCGTGGTGCTCACACGTCTGCCAGTCAATCCCCAGCAGCAGCCAGCCTTCCTCCCCATCAGCAGCCAGCCTTCCTCCCCATCAGCAGCCAGCCTTCCTCCCCATCAGCAGCCAGCCTTCCCCGGCACGGGCAGCGCCTTGGGGCGATTATTGCTGTTATCATCTAACGAGGAAAGCGAGCTGGACCCCGAGCAGAAACACAGCCAAAACCCTGTCCTGTCTCCTCCTGCTCTGCTCCTGCCTGTGCCGCAGCCAGCCCTGGGCACAGCCCTGTGCCGGGCACGGTGGCACCGTGACATCTGTCCCAGCCTGGCCACGGGCTCGTGCTGGAGAAAGGGACCAGCAGGGGCGAGCAGCTCGGCAGGCAGGCGGCATCACACATTCCATCATCCTGGCACTAACCCCGCAGCACGATTACCCTCTTAGCCACAGAACTGCCCCCAGAGCGGTTTGTAGTGGCTTCTCCCGGCTTCCCGAGAGCTGGGAAAGCCTCTGAAGCTGATCTTGGGGACATCAAGAGCAGGGAACCCTGGCAGGCTGGGCAGCCGATGTCTCCTCAGGATGGAGATTGCAAAGGGCAATTCCAGCATCTTCTTGAGCAGAAAGAAGGGCTCTGCTACTCTTTAATGATTGCGATAAGACAGCACCGGGAGGGGAAAGTGAAAAAAAAATAATTGACGCAGCATCTTCCAATTTCTGCTATTAAAAAGCCCAGTCATTACGGGAACACACTTATTAATTATCTGTGATTTGTAGTGAAATGCTGTGGGGTTTACAACAACAAGAAAGGGGGGAAAAAAAAATAATTAATTTTTCTTCAGCTGCCCTTCCCGAGCCGCTCTCGGCCCCTCGCACGGCCCTGCCCCTCCCCGGCACCGCCGTCCCCGGGTCCGCGGCCATCTGCACTTCCTAATTAATGGAACCCCCGGGAGACCCGTAACACAAACGAGCTAATTTCATGTTTAATGATCTTTAATCAGGAGTGAGTGTGACTAACAACGGCCATCCAGAAGGTGCTTTGTTATTCATTTTATTCGCCACTGGCTCCTCCGAAAAGCTCGATTCCCCTCCCAGCCGCAGAGGGCAGGAGGTGATGATGCTCGGGCAGGAGAGCCGCTCCCCCGATCCTGCTTTCACTCGCTCCAGCGCTCCCACGGCACAGGGAGCAGGGCCCCTGGAAGGATGTCCCTCCCACCGATTCCCCCGGGATCACAGAGCCCTTGCCATGCGCTCTTCCAAGCCCTGACAGCCCCAGGAGCAGCAGGGTGAGATCTCAGGCCCACTCAGGCTGTAGCTGAGGTTTCCACGCGTGGGACAGCCAGCACCAGCGTGGCCCTGGCCCTGGGATGTGCCCTGATGCCAGGCTCCAACCCTGCTGATGCTGGGGGGCTGGGGTTTTTCACGGGGTCCAGGGGAACTGGGGGAGCTGGCAGGGCACCTGTGTCCTTGCCACTTGGAAGCCTGTGTCTATTCCAGGAAGGAGGGATAGAGCTTTCAGAGATGCTCTAAAAAGATGCCACTGGTGTTCCAAGAGGCAACAAGGGGTCCTACAATTTCTGCTCCCTGATTTATTTTTTCTTTTTAACCACATTTGCCTTCTTCACACAATCCTCTCCTCCTCTTCCTCTGGTCCATCTTAACCTCAGCACCAGGTCTGTGTAAATAGCACTGGTATTTCTAGAGCCTTTCAGAATAAATACCAATAAAGAAAACAAGGGGGTGAAGATGTCAAGGGATTTTGAGGCAAAATATTGTCCCTGTCTGTTGCAACCGAGCCTGCAGGAAGCACACACTGGTTCCTGCTGCAGGGGAGGCTGACAAGGAGGAGCTGCTGCTCCATGATGCGTTAACCACTGCCCATTTCCTTGTACCTAAATTGCAAAGTGCCACCTGTACAGTGGCACTGCACGGCTGTGTCACTGGTGGGTAAGTGTGGGGTTAATTCAGCTCCTAAGCCCTCAGTGCAACACTCTGGGAGTTCAGTGCAATCCCAAACTGATCTGTGACTGTCCCCGAGGCCATTGCCCAGGCTTCTCCAGCAAAGCCACCAAGGAACCACTGCAGCTGCACCAACCCCTTGTGGTTCAGTGTCAATGGGCAGCCCCTGGCCAAGGCTTGACCTCCTGGAGGGGGCCTTGGGGATGCTTTGTGCCAGAGTCTCCCCAGGGACTCTGGCTCCTTCCTCACCCCCTTGAGCCCTCCCTAGGAGCCCTGTGCACCACACCTTCACTGTTTTCACACCAAAACACCAAGCAAAAAAGCTGATTTAAAATCCAGGCTGTGAGAACCAGGAGAGCTACAGGCTGGAGCCTTACCAGTGGCACAAGGGAGGGCCCTGCTCTGGCACCGGTGCTCCCTTGCCACACACCAGCAGTACAGGTATGAGACAAAGCCCAGGACAAGGAGGGGCACACAGGTGTCTCAGGTGGGTAGTGAGGGGCACTCCCCCTCACAAGCCCTGACACAGCCCTTTATAAGCACTCAAAGAGATCTTTTTTTTTTTGCCTAAAACAATTACAGCAGCTAAAAATAATGCTGAAAAGGTCAGTGCTCTGTTATCTCACTGCAGCCTGGAGATGTCTGGATGGAAGGGTGCTGGCCCAAACCTCCAAGTCAGCAACCTAATGAGGTGGCAATCAAACCATATCACACAGCTGGCATCACCCTAAAAAAGCCTCGAAGGAGCTGTTGGTGGCACATCAGCTCCCTGCTCCAGCCATCCAGCTGGAGCACACAGCTGGCAGGGACACTGCAGGAGAGCTATGGCTCACTCTCCCCTACAGAGCTTTCCTGTAAAATCATCTAATCTGGCTAATCCTTCTCCCGAGGACCTGTAGTACTCCACAGGATTGCTCACTGTCGTCTTGTAAGGGTCACCCTGCTAATCACATGCCTTGGGGGTGCTGCAGCTCCCCGGGGCAGTTTTGCAGGCAGATCCTGCTGCAGCACATTGATTTCCGTCCCTCTCAGCCTCCGGCTGTGGGTTTCATTTCTCTGAGCAGTACAGGTGACCCCTGTGGTCAGCAAATCTCTTTCAAGATTTAATTGGCTCTGGAAGAGCCAAATCCTGCAGCAGTTTGCCTTCAGGCAGTTAAGAGGAGCTCGGAGGGTGGTGAGAAAGAAAAGATGGATCCTGAGCTGGCACCTGCCTGTTTTCCAGCCACTGGATGGAGCTGGTGGCAGGACCAGCATCCCAGCCCGCAGCTTACCAATGTGAGGACAAACCAGGTGACCAGAGCTGTGCCTGGTCAGACCCGTGGGCAATTCAGTGGGTGGGGAGAGCAAGCAGGAGCTGGTGTGCCCATACTGCACTGGAGGCTCTGCTCATGAGCCCACCTTTCCTCTGCCATCAGCATTTAGAGAGGACAGTGAGTATTTAGGTACTTCTTCATGTTCCTGAACTGTTAAACACACAGAAATAGCAACAGCTTTTGCTTATAGTTGCACCTTTTGTACAGAAGACATCGTGCAGCATGTCACAGAGCTTCTGCAGCCTCACACCTGCGCTGTGGCTGGAGGAGCAGAGGATGAGCACAGCACGTCCCCACCACAGCATCACCCTGCCAAGCCCTCCTGGGTCACGAGGAGTGGGATGGGGCTGCCTGATGGCTGTCCTTGGGAATTGGTTTGTGCTGGTCAATCGGTCCTGGCTGCCAGCTGGGGCTGGAGGGCTCAGCCAGGTGAGTGCTCAGCCTGAGGTGTCTGAGCTCTGCCATGGGCACAGCAGCCTCTTGGCTGGGGAACAACAAAGCAAAGAAAGTGTTCCTGTTACACCTGCCACGGGCTGGTGTGAGGGCCACAGCCAGGAACAGGTTCCAAAGGGACTAGATGAATCCCTGGGAGAAATTCCTACCTGCAATCCCAGCCACGTCTGGCTGTGGCTGGCAGGGACTGAACATTTATTTCCACTGGCTAGAGCTATGCTTGTCTATATGCACCATGATGAATCCTCTCCTAGTCCACAGAAGAGGACAATATTCACGGTTAGCCCAGCCACCACAAGCTGTTGGACAGACCAAGAAGAGGCCTGGTGGAAACCATATTTCTCCTGCAGCATTGTGGATTCCCTGCATCCCATCCACCATCAGGGGCTGTATGCGTTCCCCAGGACAGGTGGAAACAGTCATCATAATCTGCCTTGGCATCTTTTTTTTAAAAGCAATTTCCTCCCTCTGCCTCTCTGACAGAGCTGGGGAAATATTTAAGTGACCTGTCAACAGTTTTTTCATCTCCCTGAGAAGATGTTTTATCTGATCACACCTCACCAGCTATTCTTCTTTACATGGCATCTCCTGTCCGTCCTGCTCCTCTGAGGCTGCCTCGAACGAGGCGCGGCCACTGCTCCCCACCACTGCACCCTGGTGCCACAGGGATGCCAGCACACACAGAGAGGCTGTTGGAGACCCTCTGCCCTTCCTGGGATGGGATGGGAAAGCCAACAACCCCTACACCAAACCATCACAGCCATGGAGATGCCATGGGTGGCCCAAACGTCTTGCAGAGTGGGGGGTTGGGAAAGCCCCCTCAAAGCCTCATCCTTGGTTTTTAAGAGGGAACAACACCGACACGGGGTTTTTGTGAATGATTTTCTTGTTCTGCTTTTCGGCCAGACCGGTGCTACAGCAGCAAGGTTGGTGCTATAGCACAGTAATTCTCCGAGCGTAATGAAAGCTGACATTATATCAAACACAATAAAGACTCTCAGTTGATGGAGATCATTCCTGAACACACAAACCCATTAAACTGAAAAAAAAAATATCAATTCTACACACTCTCCAGCCAAAAGAAAATGTGATTTGTTATCTAAAAGGGGGTTATAAACACAGCTTCAATGCACTTTCTGTGCTGTAATGAAAACTGGGTTTGAAATGGCAAGACGACTGCAAATTAGAGTATTTGATTTTATTTTCCAACTTTTTAGGTAAACCTTCTACAAGGGCAAGTGCAAGGTTACGGTGACAATCTTTCTGTTCTCAGCCGATAAGTAGGATCTGTAATTAAAGGAGGAGAAAAATGAAAGGAGGATAAGGAGCTGGTGTTCGCCCTTCTGATGCTGCTTTGAACACAAAACCCTGCCTGCGTGGCTGTGCCCAGCCCACGGGAACAGCTGCCAGAGCCCACTCACGGCACGGCACGGCACGGCACGGCACGGCACGGCACGGCACGGCACGGCACTGTACAGCCGCTGCTCCCCTGCTGACACACACTTGGCACTGCTGGCTGCAGCAGCAGGATGGGACAGCAGGATCCTGCACATGGAGGGATGAGGCACCCAGGGCTGTATGGCTGTGGTCAGGCACCCAGCCACGTGGTCATGTCTCCCTGCTTTATCCCACACCTTTCCTGGGCAGTCAGGAGCACAGTCTCTGTTATTGCTCCTGTCCATCCCCATTTGGCAAACAGCAATCCCCTTTTCCCTGGAGTTTTGTTTCTAATGGAGCTTGAAATTATCTGGGCTTTGTTATTCCTCATGTGCTTGCAGGCAGGGGTTACCGATGGAGGCAGCAGCGTGGGGCTGTCGAGCACTCATGATCCCCCTGCCACCTCCACAAATGTCACCACACCCCAAAACCACCCAGTGGTTAAACCCTGTCCCCAGCAGCTCCTACATCCACAGCTCAATGTATAGCTATTTTTCTTTTCCAAGTGAAAAGAGCCTGCTGGGCTCTGACCCTTCAAAAGGGCCTTTCCAACATCAAAAGGTGGGGAGAGCTGGGAGGCAGAGGGGCAGCAGGCAGGGGAAAAGAGTAGCTTCCCAGTATAGTAATGGAAAATGCAGTGAGGAAGGAGACTGGGAGAAAAACAACAGTAATAAACATTTTATGAAGCAGAAAATGGCTTATAAAGAAGTCAACTTTTAAAGGCAATTTATATAATCCTGCCAGGCGCACATAAATGTGGGGATGGATATCTGCAGCACTGGAGTGTCCCTTAAAGGCACAAATAGCTCTGGCAGCCCCAGCAGACTGACACGAGGTGATGATGATGATGATGATGATGATGATGGTGACGTTGCCCTGGGATGCATTCCGTGGCTGGCAGTGCAGATCTGCACCTCTGACAGCATCCCCCAGGTCAGCACAGCCCCCACTCCCACACACTATGCGAGGGGGGGACACCTGAGACTCTGCTGATGCTGCTGGGATGGGGCTGAAGGTCTGGAAAAGAACTCAAGGAAAACTCGGGAGGAAAGCAGAGCACACAAATGGAAAAGAACTGGGAGAACATGGAGCTGGCTGGGATGTCTGACAGGCCACATGGCAGCTTGTCAGCGAGGATGGACCCAAAGAATGGCAGCAAAAAATACAACATGACCTGTCAGCATTGTTGTAGGTACAAACATTCTGCAGGTCCCATGCCCAAGCAGGGCATCAGAGGATGGAAACCTGAAAACTGCATTGCAGGGTGGGCTGGAGCCACAGCTTCCTCTGTTTACTGCTGGGGATGGTCATCACAGGGCGGGCTCAGAACCACTGCCACGGCTGGGGGATAGTTCTAGGGACATCCAGAGCAGGGGGACACCCAGCTCTGATGTGCCTTGAAGGACAAACCCTCATGGCTCTGCATGGAGTGGAGCCAGACTGTCCCAGTGGAACTCTGAATGGAAGCCTGCAGGCCAGAAGATTCTCACCAAATAAATTGGCCAGGCCACTGCAAACAGGGAGTTTTCTGTGGTTTCCTACCATACCAGTGCCAGGTGGTTGCTGTATCCCTTGGTGGGAGCCCACTCTGGCAAGAGGACCCAGCTTTCACCTTTCCACAGCTCCACCAGCCTTCTCCAGTGGGTGAATGTGCATCCCTGAGAAACCTTCATTGTGCAGGCAGGGAAGGGCATGATCTCCCCCCACAGTCTGCCCACATCCCTGCCCACCATGCCACTCTGAGCTGCCACCCAGCCCTGGAGTAGAACAAGCTCGAAGGAACTCATGAGGGTGCTCAGATTATGGGTGACCTTGGGGCCATGGCTACTTTTGACCAAGGAAAATGGTCCAATGTCCAGAACTGATCCGGGGACACAGCCCCAGCTTGGCACAGCTGGTAGACATGAGGGCCTGAGGGTGGACAAGCACAAGTAGCAGGGATGAAGCAGGACAGGATGAAGGGATTGTTTAGAGAACAGGGAGATACTTTGCAAAGCCTCCTGAGGTGAGAGGCTGAACTCAGCTCCAGAAAGGCCAGCATGGCTGGTCTGTAGCTAGAAACACCAGAAAACAGCAAGGAAAAAGGAACTTTCCCCGTAGAGATGGATCGTGAGTGATGGTTGGCAGCAGCTCCCAGCTGCTCAGGCTCTTGCTCCTGCTTCATTTTCCCCTGGACTTCCATAGCAACCCATCTGCAGTGAGGTTTAATGGGGCTGCCATTAGCACTAATGCAGTGCAAACACTCAGCATCTGCCGGCGCCTTTGGATGGAAACACAAAAATAACCGCGCTCGCCGCAATCTGTCATCGACTCCGGCGCGGGGTTAGGACGCGACACGCTGGGAGAGGAGGGGAGAGCTGCAGCCAGGAGGAACGAGCTGAGCTGAGCTGCTCGGTGGGAAGGGAGGAGAGGAGGAGCTGGGATGCCGTGCTGCCGCCTTTCCTGCCTGCTGCCCGTGCCAGCACCGGCACAAAGCTGGGGGCAGCTGCAGAGCCAGGGTCAGCGGTGCTGACACACAGATCTGACCGTGCCCGGCCACTGCATGGATGAAGGGGCAGAAAAAGGAGGCTCAACCCCGGCAATGAGATGTACAAAGCCTCTTCATCGCTCTGCTCTGCTCAGGAGCTAGGGCTGCTGCAGGCAGGGCTGAGGCAGGCAGGGCTGATGCCCAGCACCCTGGGGGCTGTGCACAGAGCTGGACCAGTCCATCAAGTGTCCCAGCCAGGCCTGAGCTGTCCTGATAAAGCTGCGCCGAGCTCTGCGGTGACGCATCGCTGCACATTGTTTCTGGGTGACTCGCTCCTAATTACCTTGATTAAGTGGTTGCAAACAGTGCTATTAAAAATATTTTTTTTCCATGAAAGTGGATTTCTGAAAGGTTTGTGCCGTGAATGGCAAAATGAGCCAAGAGCTCCCCAGCGCTGTAGCTTTTCCCAGCATGTTTTGGGTCCTGCTGTTATTCCCCTGGCAGTGGAAGTCAGCCAGGTCTGGTTGGAGAAGGAGCTCTTTGGGGCTGAAAAGAGCCCCTGCAGCAGGAGCCCATCCCTGCATGCCAGAGGATGAGCAGAAGCCCCAAGCACTGCTACAAAATGCAGTGACCTTGTACCACCTCTGCCTGCCCTGCACGTGTCCCGGTCACAAGGCATCCAACCCTGGGTGCCAGCCCAGCATGGGTTCCACGGGGCAACCACAAGATCCCTGGGGTACCTGCAGTCAAGCTTCAGGTGCTGCTCAGGGATGTGTGCTGGTCAGGATATGTTTCCTGACCCCAAAGGACACATGAGACTGGGTCAACACTAGGGATGAAGATGCCTGAAGCTTGCCCTGCCCTTCTCTGAGCTCTCCCTTGGAGCCCCGAGCCAAGGTCCTGGTGTGGCACCGGCACTGGCATCAGCAGGTGCCTGCAGCAAATCTCATTATTCTCTTCACCTCCTCTCCACTCTCCCACTTCCTCTTGGGAAGATGTGACAGCAATTCACCAGTACTCTCATGCACACAGGAAGACCCCTGTGAGCTCCTCCTGCTCCTTGGATGCCCGTGGGACACAGAATCAGCCACCCGTGTCCACCCCACACTGGCCACATGGCAAATGAAAGCCAAGCAGGTCAAACCCTTGCCTTCTCTTTGCTCCTCCCACCTCACCCCTCCACAACAGACCCTGGTGACCATCAGCTGTGGCAGGAAGGTCTGTGTGAGCAGCAGCAGCAGCTCAGACTGCGAAATACCCTCCCAACCAGCCTGGCAGTGGGGTGTCCCCAGGCTGTCCCCTCAGAGGGTGACAGGGTTCCTCAGGGCTGGGCGGGGTGCGGCCCTACCCAAGAGGAAGGGGCTGGATGGCTCAGGAGTATTTTTTTACTGCAGACTCCATTCGCGCTGGGAGAAAAACAATCTTTCCTTCCTTTTGTATTATGCTTATAATTTGAGAGCATTTCCAGACAGAATCCTTCAGGTTCCCGCTGAGTGCTATCACCGCCAGAATTACAAAGTCAAATGTAATCATTAAACCCGCGTCTTCCCTCTCCCAGCCCAGATTGCTCCTTCCCAGGAACAGCCCCCACACTGCTGGCATGTGCCACCGACGAGCCACCGCTGCTGTCACCCCGTGCGAGGCCCCCCTCAGCACCGAACGCAGTGGCTGCCGGAGATGGGGCGAGTAGGAGTCCCCTCAGCCCCCCGGCCCTCAGAGCCGAGCTGTCACTTCGACCTTCACCTCCTGCCTCTCCTCACGGCGTGTGCGGGCTGAGGCGAGGCTGCAAACGAGCTCCAAATCGCTTCATTTGCTCTCGTTAGCCGGGGCCTGCCGAGCCAGCGGCGACTCACGGCGGGGGCCACGAGGTGGGCGAGGAGGGACGGGACGGTGACTCCGGTGCCACAGCAAGGCCGGCAGGGAAGGGGCGGGAGCGCACGGAGCCTTACCCGGATGTTGTCCTGCCAGTGGTGAGCCTTCTGGAATTTCTCCGCCGCGTTGGCAAGTCTCTGCAAAACAAGTGGGAGACGAGAAGTGAGCCTAGGGAAAGCAAGAGGACGCAGGCATCGCCCACAGCAGCCCAGGGCGGTGGGTGCCACCTCAACAGCCAGCATCCCTGTCTGGGGACTCCTGCGGTACCGTGCCGCCCCTCTGCTGCACCGGCAAGGGGAGACCCTGCATGGTGATGGCCCGGGACTGAGCTTTTGCAGGGTGTGGGCAGCAGCACCCTGGAAGGGTGTTCCAGGGATAGGGAGCCAGTGGTTCCTGCCGGCTCCTGCCTTTCCTGGAGCAAGCCAGTATCTCCAGAGGAATCACTGCCACTTGAAGTCCCAGAGTTGAGCCTCTGCAGCTTGGCAGCTGTCGGCATCCCGCCGGAGCAGGGCAGGCTCTTGTTGCACAGGGCAAGGGCTGAACCCAGGTCTCTGTACTGACAGCCCCCAGCTCTGTGCAGAGCAAGGCAGACTCTTCAAAAATGCCTGAAAACCCTCTCAAAGTTCTGGGGCCCCAAGGTGCACTGTGCTGCCCACTCAGATTTAACCCCTTTTTACACCCATGCCCACACTGGGGTGACCAGAGGAACCAGGATTTGGCAGAAGCAGGATGGGACGATGCTCAGCACCTGGGCACCCTCACTGGATCCTCAGCCATGAAACCCCTCACCAGCACAGAGGGTGCAGCAGGGCAAGGCTGGAGACTGGGCAGCCCCTGGGGTACTGCAGTGCCTGGAAGAAGCTGCAATCTGTCCTTTTGTGGAATCAAAGGGGATAGACAGGGCAAGAGCTGCAGGCTTTCTACAGGATCCTGTCTGCATCAGTAAGAAAATAAAGCCAAGAGCAAAACGACCATGTTTCCCTCCATCCCTCGACCAGGTTTGTGGGCCTGGGGAGCTGCCTGCCAGGGCTGTACAGGCAGCCCAGTGTCCTGAGCCAGCCCACAGAGCCAAGGGCCACCCAGACCCCTGGGTCTGCTCACTCACTGCTAACAGGAACACGGGGTTTATGTCTGGTCATGCCATACTCAGCACAGCCTGCTCCCCACCAGCCATCAGCTGTACAAGTTTCCCAGGGAATACACGCTGCGAGGTCTCAGCTCCAGGGGCCAATCTGTACAGGGCTAACAGGCCATGAGGCTTCCGAGGCTGTTGCCATCCCTAGAGGGCTCCCTAGAGAGTTAGTGGGAGACAGACCAAGCAAACATGTACCTTACAGCACAGGCTCCTGCCTCACCTGCTCCTCATTTCCCTGCGGACATATTTCCCTAGAGGGGCACGGACATGCTCTGCTCCATGTAAGTGCTGCTGGCAGCCAGAGCATGGGGAGAGAGGTGAGCCCTGGCTGTTTTCAGATGCTGAATTGTCTGGGAGGAGGAAGGCACGCTGACAATGGAGTGACATCTAAATAAAACCCCAAATCACCACCTGGGCAGCACCTCAGAGATTCACATAACGAACACAAGATTCCCAGTGCTAGTACAAACATGACTTCCATGCTGTGAACCACAAATCCCAGGATGAAAAAGCACTCCTTTGCTCATCAGGGTTGTGGCAGGCTGGTGGGAGCCCACAGGGGCAGCAGTGAAGTCCAGCAATATCCCTGGGAAATTATTTCCTCAGGGCCTGAACAGTGGCCGGCTATAAAAACACACACACATACAAGCCTTGGGCACAGCCACAGGTCACAGCTGCTGTCCCCACTGTCACCAGTTTCTCCATCACTCCCATCAACCCACAAGGATGCAAAATGTCTCAGCCCTTCCAAATGGATGCTCCAAATGGAAAGGAAGCCCCAGGTGCCAGTGTCCCCATTGCCCCTGCAGGAGAGTGGCAGCCCAGCCCTGGCAGGGTGGCTTGAGCAGGGCAGTGGCAGCTGATGCTGTATTTCTGTGAGTGTGGTGAAGCACAGGCACTCAAAAGTAAAGTGAAAGACATCACAGATCTGGCCCTCCCCAGCCTGAAAATGCAGCTTGTTCTTATCAGATGCAGGGAAACACGAATCCATCACTGCATAATCTCAACACATACTGGCCAAAACTTTCCTGTTTAATCTTTTCTCTTTCTCTTAATCTTGATTTCCAAATCAAAGTGCATGCTTTCAGTGGCCAGCATCCAAGGGGAAAGATCAGCTATCAGCTGAACATTGAAGCAAAATCCTTATGGCTCCAGTGGCAGACAGAAGGGAATGAGAAACAACACGTGGCTGCACAGAAAAGCCAAGTGATATGAATTTTCAGGGCAGTTTTTCATGATCTCACCTGCACAGCCACATCCCTGCCCCCAAGAGCTGCCTAGAAAATCCGTGGCCCAATTGTGTACCTCATCACCCCCAAGCTTTTGTGCTCTGTTTATATCTTGAGATGGCTGATTAAAGACAAGCATTTATTCTGAGTCGTGTTTAAGGCAGTGGTGATGAAATATGCATTTTTCTATACTTGATAAGAGTGTGTTTGTTTATTATGGGCTGGGGTAAGATTTATGGACATCTTTAACTATTCATCGCCTCGTGCAAAGTGCCTGGAGGACTGCAAATGGTGTAGTAAGGGACGGCTACACCCAGGAACGACACCTCGACAGAAGATATTTTTCCTCTGGAAAATGTCAATTTGTCAAAGTCAAACCAGACACCATTTTGGTTAAAAAAGAAAAAAAGAAAAAGGAAATCCAGATGTTCTTGTTTGATAAATAGCACGTTGCAGGAATGGGGGAGCCCGCAGCAGGGTGGCACAGCCACAGCAGGGTGCTGTGCTGGCTCCTGGCCACCACTGGATATTCACCCAGGAGAAGTGTCCCCAGAGCCTGCCAGCTGTTGCTCCTGGAGCATTTTCCTCACTAAAGACATTTCAGTCCCACAAATAAGATGGTGACTGGGAGGAGAGAGAGGCCAAGCAGGCAGCCAGCCATCCTTCCTCTGTAACAGGGGATCCTCTGCAGGGGACAGACCTGGAGTGATGGCATTTGGGGCTCCCATGGGAGCAGTCCCATCCTGTCACGTCCCTGACTGGTGCTAGAGGAAGCCCATCCCGCCCGGAGATGGGCTGTTGTCATGAACAGGGTGGATGGTTGCTGGATTCTGGACCCTCCAAAACGGTGCCAATAACAAGGGTCCCCCAAGGGGGCTGTCTGGGACAGCAGGACCTAGAGTTGTTTTTTAGGGCAGGGTTTGTTGCTGCTCCCACAAACCCCACTGACGGCTCCCCAGGGAAGGTGACTGGTCTGCCCGGAGCCACACACTGCTGCAGGACATCCCCATTAATGCCAAATGAGTTCATCATGAATAATGTTATTGTGATCGATACAGCTCAAGGATTATTTCTAATCCTTAATAATGATTAAACCATTATTTTTCAAGTGTTACAGATCAATCAGACCAGCTCAAGGTGTGCTGCGTGCAGGGACTGTGAGATGCCCAGAAGGCAGGCAGTGCACTGGAGAGCCTGACAGGGTACAGGGCAGTCACCAAAACCTCTCCAGATTTCAGACCTGGGGCTGGAAATTGTGGGGTTCAAGCAGCAATAAAAAATAGAGGAATTACCAAAAATAAAGCATGGGTGTGAAATACCTGCAGATTTCCAGCAGGCTGTGGTGCAGAGACTGCCCTGGCACTTTAAGGAGCATGGTTCTTTCCCCAGAAGTCACCCAGGGCTAAGGACAGGAGATTTAGAGGCTGAAAACACTGAATTGAAACGACTCTGAAGGTCATGAAAGGCCAGCAGGAGATTTGCAAGGGATTGGTATCTGGAGATCCTGACAGTGGGGTGTGTGAGGGGGAAGGTGCTGCATGGGCTTATCGTGCCCTGGACTCATTTGTATTCCACATGGAGCTCCTCTCTGCCTCGCTGCTCACCAGGGCAGATCCGTCAGGAGCTCCCTGCTCAGCACACCACCTCGCCTGGGATTAAAGAGCCTTGGGGACGCCATGGACTCGGGATGGGCAGGTGGCAGCAAAGGTGGCATGGCTGGGCACACGGCCTCCCTCCCAAACGATGGGCAGGAAAGGAAAAGGCCAGCAAGGTGTGTGACCATCTGTCTGCCCAGAGGATGGCAACTCCAGACACATGGCTGCTGCTTTTCCCTGCCTTTGCTCCAGGACCTTGCTGTTCAGCCTGATCCCCCACAAGCTGACTCAGCCCACCCTGAGCATGGCTCACCCATTTGTGCTCACCCCCAGCAGCACCCACTGGGGACAGCTGGTCTGATGCCCTGTAGCTGCTGTGAGTGTGGTGGTGGGGAATGCTTGGAGAACCAGAGCTGGCAGAGGCAGAGACCACAGCCTCCTCTCTTGTGGAGGGGACCATCCCTGCCTGTTGGCATCCCCACTGCTTGAGGGGCCAGCATGCAGGAGGACTGTCTCTGATGCAGCAGACGCTCAAGGCTGATGCTCACCTCCTTCTTGCCACCCCTTCTCCCCCATCACACTTGGAGCTATCCTGCATTGCTCTGATATTTTTGCACAGACTTTCCAAAGCACATTGGTCCAATGATTTGCTAAATCTCTTCTCTCAGCCCCACCATGGCAATAAGCATGCCCTGGCTGCTCCTGCCTCAGTCAGATCAGTAGGTTTAACTTGGGAAGCAGCAGAGCAGAGCCTGGGGAGGCCAAAGACCAAGGCTGGATTTATAAAACAGGATTACAGCAAACACTCTGCAGAAGGAGACTGAGCAGCCCTGTGTAACAGCAGCTACGCCCGCCCTGTGCCCAAGCCTCCACAGAGGTGCCCCAAGTCTACACAGATGCTGGGGATGCTCCTCAGGCAGCCCAGGATGACGTTCCTGGCTTCTCCCCACAACCAGCGTGGAAGCTGCAGCCACGGCCCATCACACAGCAGCTGTGTGTGCCTACGACTGTGCTCCATTAGCCACCCCTGCTAAGCCTTCATTTAACTCCCTCAGTGAGGCTCTTAGCACCCTCATCACAGCGCCTTGCCAAGGCTCTGAAGTGCATTAACCCCCCGCAGCCCAGCACACAGCTGGGAGGGGAGATCTTTGCTGGAGATTCAAACAGCCCTGTGCTACCAGGGAGTGCCACAGCATCACAGCTTCCAGGCCTCCTCCCACAGCAGGAAAATGCCCATGAAAGGTTAAGGCAAGAAGGTGAAATCAAACACACATGACAAAGCTGAGGAACCTAAGGCTCAGGCAGGAACATCCCCCAGGAGCTGGTTTTGCAGCTCGTCCTCCTCCATAATGAAGGAATGAGAATGGCACAAGCCCTCTCCTTTGGTTCCAACTCCTCTTCCATGGACAGGGCATGCTGAAGCCTCAGCTGTTACTGCAGAGCAACTGCAAAGGCAAAAGCCCATTCCATGTGCTTCACATGTCTCCATTCTTTCTGCTGCATGCAACTGGGCAGAGGGCACTTTCTCATGGTCCCACCTCCTGCCACCAGCTCCAGGGTGCCTCCACCCCAGCTCTCCCTCTTATCCCTAGCATGTTCTCTCCCTGTTCATAGAATTCACCCCTAAGCAAACCCTACCAACAGTGTTCACGTCACCGTCAAAAAATGATCAACCAGTGACAAAAGACAACAACCCCCTTATGTACACATAGGGAATATAAATCTTGAGTAAACACTGTAAAGCAGCGAAGCATCTCATCCTGTAATAATCTCCGAGACAGTTGATCCCAGGGCTCTTATTACCCCCACAGCCGTCATCTGAAATCCAGTCGGCAGCAGGCTCAGCCACGGCTCAGTATTGATCACGGAGGCAGCTTCAAATATGCTGCAGCATTTTTCTTTCAAAGCACTAACTTGTTTGTCAATAATTCCCTTGGCTGTGCGGAAGGAGAGGGATGGATAGAGCCCACCTCTCCTTCCCTTGAACCTGGATCCAGCCTGTGCATGGGGGAGGATGGGGCTGGAGGCAGCACTGGATGCTAGCATTCTCCTGCTCATGGGAGGGCAAATAAAGCTGCAGGGACTAGCAAAGAGCACGTGGTAAATCCTCCAAGGGCTCCCAGACTTTGGTTCTGTACCAGCTGGTGCTCGCTGCTGGGGTCTGGCAGGGCAGGGAGTGAGGCCACAAGTGCAAACCTGGAGCTAAACCAGGACCAGAGCTGCTACAGACCCCATACAGGGCAGTGGCACAGCCAGCATCTGCCACTGAGGGCCTGGGATGAGCCCCAGAGCCACAACTTCCATCATTTCACTGAGCACCTCAGTAACTCATGGCTCTGCAGGCCAGCAGCAGATGGCTCTTGTTCCCCTGTCAGCATTTCTCATTTCTTCTTCTTCTCCAGGGCCACAATTTTTACCAATAGAAAACATGAGCACCATCCCAACAACCACAGCGAGGGGAGGAGTGAAACAAGAAGAGAGGTACCAATGTTTTTGCAGAGATGGTGAGGAAAGGGAGAGCGTTGCTGCTCAGGGTGTTTCTCCTACCTAAAAATACTGCTCAGGTCTCCAGAAGGGCTTAACTTCCCACAACAGCAAAGCATCAAGGGCAGAAGTACAGCACAGAGAACCAGGTGTCCTGTGGCACGAACCGTGCCTGGTGCTCTCTTCAGCTCTTCTCCCCTTGCAGAAAAGCCTCTCTCTGTTACCCTTCTCCTGGAGTTCCTGTGCTCCATGAGGATGGATACTTGCCTTCCAAAATCACAAGCAGAGAGCAGCTCTGCCCCTGCTCCCTGTCACCCAGGAGGGGAGGAGGAGGGCAGGGGCACTGTGCCCTGTAAACCCATGGAGACACTTGTCCTTGGGGACCAGCAATAGCAAAACCTCAGTTCAGCTGCTCAGACCCTCCTTGGCTCCTGCCCATCTCTCCTGGGGCAGGAAAGGCTCACACCAGGGTGTGAGGATGGATCTGTCCCCACGTCCATCAGCAGTGAGACAGAGCCATGGGAGGCAGGATGGAGACATGAGGCCAGGAACAGGTGCAGGCAGGCTTGGCCTCTCTCACTTTCCTCCGAGTGGAGTCAGCAGAAGGAGCATTTGGCCACACTGGCATTGCCTCATCCCACATCCTCCTGCCTTCACCTTGGACATATGGCAGCAAACTTTGCTCTTGCATTAGAGATGACTTTAAACAGTACTGCTAAATATCATCATGCTCAAGTCCTGCTGGAATGTGTTGCTCTCTGTCTACAGGATGCAGTTGGTCCCTTGGGAGGCCAAACCAGGAACACTTGCCTGCTCTGCTCAGGATATGAGAAAAATCCTTTTTCTCCATACACTTTATTACGCTATTTGCAGTCTTGGTACTCTTGCAACATCTGTAGTTGATGGAAAGAAAAGTAAGGACCTCATCTCTGAGATCCCAACATTCTGCCAGAGGAGAGCCAAGCAGGAGTATTAGCTGCCCTGTGGCAGAACAGTTCTCCAAGCTGTCAGTGCCCAGCAACTTTAAATGGTGTGTATTTCACAGCTCTCGCTCCCTTCTGGAGCACCAGCTTGCAAGATGGGAAAGGCACAGAAATCCCATTCTGTTTCTGATGGAAGTTCCTACCATTTCCCCAGTAGTCAGTCCAGTAAAAGTCTAAAATTCTGGCTGTCAAGGAAAAAAAGTCTCTCTTGGGATGAAGCTGGAATATTGTGGCTGCCTCCCAGGAGGTGTTGAAGAGCTGGGGCACGTCAGCAACATCCCAGAGGGGTGATGGATACAAACCAGCCCAGAAATGTGGCTCCAGAGTTGTTTTTTGGTTGTGGGTGGGACAGATGTGTTGCAGCAGTGTCAGGGCTGTCCATCCCAATCCAATCCCAAGGTGGTGGGCTGCCAGGCTCAGAGCCTGGTAGGTGCTGCTTCCCACAGCTCTTGTCATTGCCTGCTTTGCCAGGGTCCTGCTGTGTGCTGGGAGACAGCAGCAGGGACAGGGTGGGTGAGCTCCTGGGCACAAACACAGCATCCTGGCACAGTGCAGCGCCTCTGCCATGCAGACTGACTGACTGGGGACAGTCTTGGGGACTCTCCTGCTGGGTGACAAGCAGCTGCTTGCTGCACAACAAGGTTTCAGATGACCAGGAATAATTCAGGTCAAGATGCATTTGCTGGAAGGTCAGAGCTGGGAAATGTGACAGCAGGCGATTCACCAAGCTGTGGGGGAGGAGCCGGTGCTGCCCTGGGCTCCTTCCATCTCCTTTCCCACCATGCCAGTGTGCTGTGGCTCCCATGGGATGGGGGACTGCAGAGACATGGCTCCCACAAAGGGTTTTTGGAGATGGTCCCTTCTGGCAGGAGGTCCCAGGGCAGGCTCAGCTTCTGCAGTGTTAGAAGGGTCAGCCCACTGCTCCAGCCCCATCTCCTCCCAAATATACTCCAAACATTCAAACAAACAGTGCTCCCTAAACCACACTCAAATATCCTGTGGACCTCCTGCTACAAGCATCAAGAAAGAGTTGTCACAGTTCAAAATCCATTACAATAACCACAAGGTGTTTCAGCAGCAATTAGAAGAGAGAGTTGCACTTAAAAATCAATTTTACTTAGGGCTTGGAGGAACAGGGTTTTTTAAAAATAAAGGGGAAAAAAAGGGAAGTGATACAGCTTTTCACTTGGGCAGGAGGAGGAATTTGCCTGGCCAGGTCTTAGCAGCCAGAGTCCTCAAAGAAAAAAAACATAAATCCTTTCTTATCATTATCCTTACGTACTTTGGACAAATAAGTTCCACGTGAAGATGAGAAGAAGTTCAAGGAGTGGCTCTCCTTTCCCTGTGGTTTCTCACATGATGCCAATAACACAGAAGCTCCTGTGAGATGTAGGAGGGCATCCCTGAAAACCCAAAATGCAGCCTGCATCCTGGCAGGTCCCTGACTCCCTGCTCCATGGGCACGGAGCCTTTTGTGCCTTTGAAATCCTCCCCTTTAGTTCTCTGCCTTTCATTCAAGTGGAGGCTGTTGAAAGTTTGTACTGGAAACCACTTACAATCGATTTATTTTAAGGCATCACCTCTTGCTGTGCTGTGATGTGTGAGCTCTAGAAAGCACCTCGTTTATTATCTGCTGCCACAAGGGGATTTCCATGTGGCACAGCCCAGTGCAGCCAGAGCTCCTCTGCTATCGGGTTTTTATGCTAAGGCAGATTTTCAGCGTGCACAAATTCCCACAAGAATGCCCCAAAATACCACCACCCCACAGTGCCAGCAAACCCTGAGAGAAACCCACAAACCTTCCCCACTTGAACTCCCCAGGGACACTTATGACATCTTTGTGATGTCCTCTAGTGCCATCAGCCACCCTCCTGCAGCCTGAGAGGGGTCAGACACGCTGAGCAGCAACTCAGGCCTCCACTGCCACTGTGACAGGAACACGATCAGTTGACATTGTCAGTTTTAAATACAAAAAAAAAAAAGCAACTGCAGTGCAAAAAGCCACGTTTTAGTGGTATTTTGCTCTAAAGACAAGGACAATAATTGGAACCAGCTTTGCTTAAACTTTCAGAAAAATAACAGTGAATCCCCAGAGGCTCCAGGTGAGGTGGGGAAATTTCAGGGAGGTGGAAGGGAGCAAGTTCAGGAGGTCATCAAATGGCAGTTCCCAATGTGACAGCCCACAGTGACCTCAACACTCATCCACCTCCCCTGGCATTTCCATGGGGCAAGGGGCAGCCTCCAGGCTGCCAGGACCCATTCTCATCCCGTTGGGACACGGTTTTTTAAGATCAAGGTGCTCACTCCCCCTCTCCTGGCCCTTCAGCCTCCTGATCTTTGGCAGAGCTTGAAGCTCCAGCTCTTCAGATCTCACTGCTCTTCGTCAAGACATCCCAATGTGCCTTCCCACTCCTGTGCCTTCTTATTCAAAGCCCCAAATCTTCACACAGTATTTCCCTTCAGTCCCCATCCCTACATTGAAGCTTATGGACCACTGGACAAATCCAGGCTATGCTGATGGAGCAGGATGGTTGCTGCTTTGCTTTTGCCCTCCATTCACCTATTCTCTCTTGTCTGGAGCCTAAAATTTCAGCATTGTTCAACTCTTGATTTTTACAGTCTATCAAGCCCCATTTCTAGCCCAGCTTCCTCAGTTACAATGAAAGAAGGAACCAAACAGAAGAGAACATCCACCATGGATGCGAGGGGGTCTGATGTGTTCAACATGGAGCCCAGCCCCTGGCAGACATATCTACTCTACCCATAGCTCCCTGTTTTCTGGTTTACACAGACTTCTGATATTATGTTACAACTACCATATCTTGCCCAAAGAACTGCAATACAGGTCCTCTTCTGACTCCCTTATCATCTTAATTTCTTTCTTTCATTCCTTCTCTTTGCTTGTGCAAGGAGAGCAAATTGCAAATCTGCAAAATCTGGCTCCTGCCTGGCAGATGTGATGCCCAGAAAGTGTTGGTGCTAATAAAGCCCCTGTAAGGAGAGCTCAGCTTCTCTTCCCCTCCTGCAGCAAGTGTGACTGCCTTCCATTCCCATGGGGAATAGAGACCCAAGGCAAGGAGAAGGACTCAAAGCACACGTCCTGAAACCGGGACAACTTGCCACTACACACATTTCTTAGGCTTTGTCTTTATTAATTCTGCCTGAGATATGTCCTCACTGTGGACCAGTCCCCTGAGAAGCCTCTCCCTTCCCTGAGGCACATGGCTCTGGCACGGATGAAGACTCTACAACCCTCCTTTGGGGTCTGTGTTTGTGGGGAGAAATCTTTCCCAGCTCAGGTTTTCCCTGTGACAATGCTGGGCTGATGCAGCAGCTCCCCAAGGAAACCTGCAGTGCCCTTCCCTCTGTCCTGCTCCAGGAACATGTTTTGCTGTTTCTGTTAAACCCAAAATTCAAGGCAACTTGACACTTTCTGTTTTAAAGACTGAGGTGGGGGAAGGGAAAGCGTGGAGGAGCTTCCCTAAGGGAAAAGCCATCAAGTGGAACAAGTTTTCAACAACTACACGTTTCTTGACCTTTTCCACAGTCATATCTTTAATGTTTCATGGACGGATTTGATAAAAAGAAAAAATTAATAAAATAGATTTCATTTTTAAAAAAAGGTCAGGACATGTGTTACAGGGAAAAACTCATTTAGGTCCCTACCTGATGCTGAGGAGCCCTCCCCTGCCTCCCACCCAGGGCACTCCAGCACAGGCATCTACCTCCCCACCTTTCTTCTCATCGTATTTGATCTCTTCTGAACTTTTCCTTCCCCTGCTAGTCATGGAATCAGGTACCATAAGCATTCAGAGATGCTGACAAATGCTTGGGAGTCACAAATATTTGGTGGGATGTTGCACATCTAACTTGGAGAGGCAGCCAGTGGGCTCAGATTTGGAGAAGATGCTTGCCCAGCCTCCAGCACAACTCTTCTACCTGTAGCTGCTCAACCTTGAGCCCAAAGTTCTCCCCAAATATTGTGACAGATATTGAGGCTGTTGCCATGCCCAAGCCATGCACAGCAAAATACCAGGATTTGCACTCTCTTGTCCATCATTTCATGGCTCCTGCACCCACCCCATGAGCATCACCCCATGGATATCACATCCCTTATCCCTATCTGTGGAAGCAAACACGGCTCCCATCTGCTGTGTCTGAGCTCAGACTTGTCAAGAGCAAGCAAAGCAAAATAAATCCCCCAAGCACAGAGCCAATTCCTGCTGATCAAGATGTTTTAAAAAATAAATGGTATTTAATAGCAGCTCCATCCCGGCTGGCCCAGCGGATGTTCCCAGAGACTCAGAAACAAAAGCAGCCTGGACGCCGCTATGGACATTGCTATTATTAAGCCCACTCTGCAATTAGAGCAGACTTCTGTCCAACTTCTGCCTCTTTTCACCATTCCCTCAATTTTATTTTTTTTTATTCACTAAGAACAAAATATTATTCATCAAAGTTTGCAAAAAAACCCTGCGAACGGCTGCGATAACATCATACTAAGTTATTAAGTGGTGACAATGGGGGACAATTACGGTATATAGTCCATTATACAGCACTGCCGTTGGGATGAATCAAAGTAAAACACCCTGTGAATGGCGAGGAGCTTATTAACAGGAACATTGGTGTGCCAGAATATAATACCTGCATTCAGCCCCAGAGTTAATGCTGAGCTGCTGCTGGTGGGGATTGCAAAGGAAAGCGGTGGAAAGGGCTGGCAGCTCCACTGCACTGCTCGAGGCATCAGCCCCATGGATTGATCTTCAGTGCTTAAATACGGAAAAAGGGCAAAACCTCAGTCCTGGGCCATCACCATGAAGTGTCTCCCCCTCTAAATCTGCTACTGGAAGGCTCAGATTTTTGCAATGGCTCAGCCAAGCACGAGCAGACAAAGATTCCCCTCAGCTCCCACCAGGATCAGGAGCATCCTTTCCGTGCTCACCAGCACCCTAGACTGGACCTCACCCCTGCCTTTCTGGCAAGGAGTGCTCCACCACTGTCAGCAAGACTTTGCAGGTCCCACTCAGAGGTGCTGGGCACATCCCAGACTCCCTTTCCCCATCACCTGGGGATGCCCCTTGCCTGCAGCAGCAGGTGAGGAGAGCCATGATGCTGGAAGATGCATGAACTAAATAATTTGTGAAAATTCTCTTTGCTGGGAAGGCAAATGAGTAAGCAAGTTTCCTGCCTTCTTCCAGAGCACAGCAGCAAAATTCCCAGGTTTGGGTGTGCTCAAGGACTAACCTGTGGGAAGAGCTGGTTTTATGCTCTTCCTCCCAGGCTCTGCAGCCCCTCACACCTGGATACAGTTCACATAGGTTCTGTCCCTTCCCTCTCTGCTGGCCTGAATTCTTGCCAGTAGTGAAACCCTGCTCTCCTTTGCTAGTGCTGGGTTTCCTGCTGCTCCAGCAGCTCTGGTTTGCTCCTTCTAAGATGTTATTTTTACACTTCCCTTAAAATACAACACTAAGAGAGGCTTCTTGACTATATTAACATTAGGAATCTAATCAGCAATCAGACAGCTCATAATTTTCTGATTAGCTCTGATTATACTCAATCTTTAGGAATGGAAAAAAAAAAGAGGGAAAGAGGAAAAAAAAACTTAGAAGGAAAAATATAAAAATATTCTCTTCTCAGTTTTCCCACCCTGATTCCCTTGACGAGGCACAGAGTCATAGGAACAGCTCTACTGTTCCCAGCTAAGAAGGAACAGTGCCACAGTGACCTGCTAAGACAGTGTTGGTCAATAACCTGGTGCCATCACACTGCTGATCTTCATCCTTCCAGGCTTGGCCAGGATATTGTCCCAGAAAGGGGCTGCTCAGGGAATGGAGAGGACATCAAGGGTGCCAGAGCTGCTGACAAACCTATAGGAGTGTTGTGAGCTCTTCTCTCAGGCCAAACATCTCCAACAATCTGCTAAAAGACAGGGTAAAACGATGTCACAGAGAAAGGAAATGATGTGTATCCAGCTGGCTTAATCCTGGAGAATAGAACCTCTCCAAGTGATAACAAGGAGGAAGAGGCTGAAGAACTTTGTGAGATGAGGTTATGGCTACACATGGGCTTGGCAGGATGAGATTGGTGCTTTGTGGCAGCCCAGATAGAAAGATCCCAAGGATTCAGGATCTGATGACTGCCAGAAGGTGGGAGGAAAATGAGCACATGGCCTGAAGGCCCTGGGCAGCAGCAGAGGATGCCCCAGCAGGCAGATTTACCTGCAGACCAGGCGGCAGGAGCAGGAATGGCATCTCCTTTGAGCATCTCCAGCATCCTACAGCAGCAGGGCTCTTGTGAAGGAGGAGAATGGGATGTCCTGGTGCTGAGCCTCACAGCTGCAGCCAGGAGGGAGGAAACTGAGGAACAAGCCAGAGGAAGGAGATCTAAACCAACCCCTCTAACAGAGTTAATCACTCGCGTGCGCTCTGTGTAGGAGATTCACTCCTGACTGCAGCAAGCCATCAGCTGATGCTGTGAAGCATGAGATTTAATTATTTGTATCATAGCCATGGCCTGCATAACTACAAATGATATTAATGGTGATAAAATTGTCCAGCTGGCTCTTCAAACCCATCACCACCCCGACTCACTGCCTCCCACGGCAGGGATGCGCTGCCTTGCAGGGACCGCTGACACCACGGCACAGCCGGCGGAGGAGCCCATCCACCCAACAGACACCATCTGGAGCGACCATCCCATGTCCACCTGGGATCACTGGGCATGGAGCACGTGCTTCGTGTCTTGAAGGCAGCCTTGGTAACGAGAGGTGCTCTGTCAGAGCACTGCCTGGCTCTGTATTTGCAGCACCCTAGCTGAACCTCTGCAGAGCTCACGCCTGGGCAGACACTTTGCTGGGAGGAGAGGACAGCCCCATCTCCCTCCAAGCTGCTCACTGCTCCAGGCTGCTCACCAGGGGTGCTGGCAGAGCTGCCAGGGAAAGCACTGCTCCTCACCTCGGTCAAACCAAATGGGTTACAAAGATCTGCACCAAGCAATCAACCTGCTAAAAACCAGAGTACAGCAAAGCAGAGTAGAACAGAACAGAACAGAACAGTTCAGGTGGAAGAGACCTGTATCATCTTGTCCAATTGCAAGACTGAGGGACACCTGCCCGGTTTAAACCCAAAGGATTCAGCTGTCAAAGTAAATGGCCCAGGCCAGAGCAGAGCAGCCACAGTGCTCCCAGCAGGCTGACGTCACTCTCCTGTAGAACTCCTTGGCTGAGGTTTCCAGTCACTTTTACCATGACTTCAAAGAAAAAAGCTTGAATGTGAACTAAATTGTGGAGAAGGAGAAGGTGCAGATACCCCAGGGCTTGGTTCTCTCAGCATGCTTCACACCACAGCATCCCAAGTGGGCAACGGGATTACCCTGTCCCCCTCCAGCCCAGAAAAGCAGGTGAGGCCCAGGAGGAGGTTGTACCTGCACTGTAGGTAACAAAAGGGGATTGATCCCTTTCATGTGCTGGGACTCAAGCCCTGGTGTCTTCCATAGCAGGTGCAGTGCTCAGCACCCAGTGGGACTCTCTTATTGAATTATCTCAGTGCACACACTAAAGCCCAGCCCAGTTCCCATGAACAGGTGTCCCCACTCCCCACTCTGGGTAAGTCTCCTCCTCACACTCCAGCCACAAAACCACTGAGTTCTCTTTCATGAAGCGACTGCCAGAGCTGTAATTACTTTGAGGTGACCTCTAGGAAAAAAAAAGTTCAAGTTTAAAAAGAAAATCTCTCTGGTTAATGCTATGCAAATTGCCAGCGAGGCAATCAGGCTGACTTTTAAACACTGGCCCCTGTCGAAGGGCTCACAAGACAGTCTTATTGTCTTGCTATCAATTTGCATCTCATTACCCACAATGCGCCTCTGGTTGGAGGTAACCTTTTGGGGAACACGCCGCGGTGGCGAGGAGCCCAGGGACACTGTGGTCACTCCTGTTTGCAAAGCTTTCGTGTGGCCCAGCACCTGAAATGCGATGGGTGAGGGGCCAGGTCACTGCCAGCCGCCTGCTGACCTCGTGCCACTTCTGCCACCTCCTCTGAGGGCTCTGCCCACGCTGGCTGTCCCATGGACACAGGCACAATGTGTGTCCTTGCCACCAGCTCAGCAGCCCCCGTGGTCCCCAGAGGCTGTGCTGTAGCAGTCAGTTTGTCTCCACCCAGCCGATCAAGGCCATTCAAGATGCTTCTGAAAGTCTTTGCACGCTTTTGCACATCTCTGCCAACCCTCCCCACCTTGGGGAGATGATACCAAAATAGAATTTTTTGATAGGAAGGAAATCTGCCTTGTCCTTGTCCTCAACCTGCTCCTGCATCTTCAGCCTCCCCAGCCTCTGCTGCAGTCTTCCACACCAGGTGCCTCCACCCTCCTGTCCATCCTCACCAATCTGGGGTGACAAAACCAAGCTCTCAGCAATCATGAATCACTGATGCCCCGACTAAGCTGCTCTTGACAAGCTGCCCGGCCTTGTCCCACATTACTTGGCTGCACCCCACTGCCACCTGCAACCTTTTGTTCTCCAAGTTAGGAGCAAGCCACAGGTCTCCATGTCCCTTTTGCAGGGTCATTCATGCAGCTCAAGCAGCCAGCATGGGGATCCTGCCTGCAGGATGCTCAGCCTGTGCATGCCGTACCTCTGCAGCCAGGTCAGGTGGCGGCTGGGAAGCCGCCCAGTGGAGAAGGAACTGGGGGTGCTGGTCAACAGCAGCTGAATGTGAGCCCAGGTGGGCAAGAAGACCAATGGCAACTGGCTTGGATCAGCAATAGTGTGGTCAGCAGGACCAGGGCAGTGACTGTCCCCTTGTTCTGGGCACTGGTGAGGCCACACCTCGAACCCTGGGTTCAGTTTTGGGCCCCTGATGACAAGAAGGATGCTGACGGGCTGGATCATGTTCAGAGAATGGCAGTGGATCTGGGGAAGGTTCTGGTGCACAAGGTCCTGTGAGGAGTGGCTGAGGGAGCTGAGGGAGCTCAGCCTGAAAAAAAGGAGGCTCAGGGGGGACCTTCTCACTCTCTACCACTACCTGAAAGTTCTAGATGGGTGGCTGTTGGTCTTCTTGCCCAGGGAACAAGCTAAAGGACAAGAGGAAATGACCTCAAGTTGTGTCAGGGCAGGTTTAGACTGGATATTAGGAAGAACTTCTGCACTGAAAGGGTTGTTAAGCACTGGAACAGGCTGCCCAGGGAAGTGGTTGGGTTACCATCTCTGGAAGAATTTAGAAGGTAGTAGATGTGGCACATGGTTTAATGGTTAACATGGTGGTGGTCAGGTTAGAGTTTGGAGTCTGATCTTAGAGTTCTTCCCCACCCTAATCAGTTCTACAGTCTAGCCAAACTGCTGGCACAGCACAAACACCTCCTGCCCTGGCAGACCCTGGCAGACCCTGGCAGACCCTGGCAGACCCTGGCAGACCCTGGCAGACCCTGGCAGCAGCATCCCCACCTCCTCCTGTCCCCAGGGTCGGCTCAGCCAAGAGGACCTTCCTCGACAGCCCTGTGCCCCCTGCAGCAGCAGCACCAGCAGCAGCCAGGGTCTCACCTGCTCTGTTTTCCTTCTCCCCAAGAAGTCTGCAGTGTGGCAGCTCCCAGGGGAGCTCGGAGCTGCCCTGCCCTGCCTTTGGCTCCCCGTACCCTCCTGGCACGGCCGCGCTGCTGAGCGCTGGCAGGGCCCTCTGCCAAAGCACGGTGCCATCTCTGCCACCACAGCCAGCGGTGTCAAGGTAACAAAGGGACTTCTAACAGGGGAGAGAGCACCACTGCGAGGAAGAAAACCCAACTGCTTAAAATCCTCCTGAATAATGGTGCTGCCTCCCCGCTGCTCAAATCAGATGCAGCACTTTGTTGTTACGATAACTAAATACAGAAGATTTGAACAGCTGGAAACGCAGCAACAATATTTAAAAGAAGGTTTCTGTGGTTTTTTGTTCTTTTTAAAATTGTTGGTCTTTTATTCAATAATGGTAATGGGCTTTTTAGTGTTATTATTATTATTTTTGATTTTAAAGGCACAAGGTGCCTTACTCTGGTGTCTGCACAGCTCCGGTCAGGCTGCAAAGCCGGCTCTCGCCTGGTGATGGCAGGGAATAACTCGGAGACATTTGGTAACACCCAGAACATAGGGCTGCTCCAGGGAGTGACAAAGGCATGGAAATCACAGCTGGTGCTCCCAGCGTCCTGCTCACCCCTGCACCTCACTGACACTATCCAGAGGTGCAAAACCCAAAGGTGCTGCAGAGGAGCAGCAGGAAGCAGGCAGCAGTAACAGCAACCAGAGGTGCCAGCTCCATGGCTGCTGAAGGGGAGGACTGCAGGCAGCTGTGGCTGTAATCAGCTCACACCCTCAGATACCAGAGCCCTTTCACCCTTGGAGCAAGGGAAAGCACTCGGTTATCTTCAACTCCATACTGATAACAGGCAGCATGTGTTGGGGGATCCAAGATGCTGGAGAGGGGGGGTTTGGAAATGTGCTGGAATGAAAAGAAACCTCCAGAAGCAGGGCATCGAGGCTCACTTGCCCACACAGATATTCAGGTGGTGACTGCACCTCTCTGGGTTTTTTAGGAGTGCAGGAGCACAGACCTAGCCGGCATTCAGGCTGCAGTGCCAGACTTTATGAACCATCTGGATGAGACACAGCGTGTCAGTGATGGCTGACGGGACACACAGTTCCCAATGTCCCCCACAGGGACAGGACCCTCCCTCCCTCCCCGTGGACCTGCAGAGCTCATGACCTGATGGTAGTTCCTCTTACATTAATCTTGAAAAATGCAGCATAAATAATTTGGTGTGTAACTGCAAGGAACTAAGCCAATACAACCAGTGCAAATGTAAATAAAACCAGATATTTTATGATGTAGTATTTTGAGTTGTGGGTTGTTTTTTCATACATTGAGCTGTGCCAATTCCTGAGATGCAGTTGGCTCTCCCAGTCATCAGTGAATCGCATTCTCATCCAGCCCTGTGACCCAACATCCCCATGTGGCTTCAAGTGCCCACAACACCAAGTTAAGGCAGAAAAGCTGCCTGACAATGGGATGTCTGGGAATGCACCTTGTGGCAAGGCTCTTGTTGCTTTGGGACTGTGAACCTTGGAGCTGGCAGCTGATAGGCTGCAGGTCCTGCAGCAGTCACCCCTATCCCTGTCCTGTTTGCTGAAACTTCAAAGCAGGGGACATCTCCTGCCCCATATGAGACCTCTTACATCAAAACTACTAAAATCACCATGGAGCTCGTTACTACAGACTCAGTACTGCTCAAGGGGTCTGAAATAAATAAACCAGGGTTTGGAAGTGCCAGCAAAAGCAGGGCAAGGAGAGCAGGCCCTTCTGTTGCCTTTGGAGCAGGAGAAGATCCTCCTTGGTTTGGAGGACAGGAACCTTGCTTGCTCTGAGTGCATCCCTGCTGCAGCTGGGAGCCCCAGCCAGCGAGGAGGGGCTGCATTTGGGGCAGGGTTATTGGGTATTTATTTGGCTGAGACAGGACAATCAGGGACCAAGGGGAAAGGACAGACACATGAAAGTGGAAGGAGTGTGGGGACAAAAGGAGGGGCTGGGGTGGGGAACGGGAGAAATGGCAGAGGGAAGCGGGGAGGAGGAGCTGGAGCTGACAGGGAGGACAGCACTATTCCAGTGCTTTATTCTGAGGCCCTGGTGCCCTTCACCCTGATGCCTATTTAATGTCATCCTATTCAGCAAGTGTCCCCATGATCTGGTAATTATCTTTTACTTACAAAAGAGCATCTCTGTGTCACAAATGCTCCTGTCTCTGACTCTGCCACAGATCAATATCTCCTCAAGGCCTTCGCCATTGTTTGGGGAATGGAATTGATTTCTCTGAGGAGTGAGGGGAGGGAAAATATATAAATAAGTGCTACAGAGATGTGTACCTGCTGAAGGCTGAGCTGGGCAAGTGGCAAAGCAGGAGGAAAGTGTTCGGATCCCACCTGACCATTGCAGGTACTGCATGCTATTGCTGTCCCTGCTGAACTGGCTGCAGGGGAGATTCGGTTGTTTGTCATTCAGAGCACAAACAACCAAAATGCTAGAGCCAGAAGAAATCTCTAGTTCAAGATATCACCAGCTTTCCAAGCTTTTATAGCAGAGTAAGAAGCCTGGAAGTGCTGATTCAGCACTGTCCATTAGGACACATGTATGTCCCATTCGAGGGTTGAAGTACATTGCAGCAGTTGCTGCTGTGACCCTGCTGGGCCCTAGAGAGGAGCCCTGGAGACAGCCTTGGCTTAGAGGGAAGCACTTTGGTGTGACCAGCATGGCACCAGCATTGAAACTCAGAGCAGGGCAAGAGCCACTGAACCACGCTGCTGTCAGGCTGCTGTCAGTGTGACCACAGCAAGCACAAGCTCCCCCCGACAGCACAATCCATACACCCTTCACGCTCCTCTCATCTGGCTGGAAGATGACCTTCAAAATCATGAGATACAGGATAAATACAATTCGATCTGGTGTTTGAGTCAGGGTTGCTTAAACCTTTGGGATCTCTGAGCTGAGCCTCTCTGCATCACACAGCTCCTGCAGCCAGTGGCTCCAGAGTGCTGGAGAAGAGTGTGGGGCAGAGGTAAACCTGCCCCCCTGGCTCACACTATGCAGGGGCAGATGGAATCTCCAGCAAAGGGGATGATGACAAGGGAAGATACCAAGGGATTTTGAACTGATGCAGGTGTAGGGAAGGAGGAAGGATTCATCACTGCCTGCTGCCCAGCATCTGCAGGCTTTTATGTATTTGAAGGCTCTTACCAGGTTTTACATTCATCTTCTCCAGGAAAAAAACCAACAACCTCTGCTTGTATTATCTGCAAATGGGCTCTTGCTTTCTAATCCTCTTTTTGGTCCTTCTGCCTTTCCTTTTGCCTTTCCCTGGAAGTGTGGTGCCAGGCACCTGAGCCAGCGCCAGCCGGGGCCCAGCCGGTGCCGAGGAGGGAGCCAGGGTTACACCTCCGTGTTTGCACAAGGTGCTATGAGATCAGTGTTTGTCTTCCCTTCACACACCCTGGCAGGGCTGAGACATGCCAAGCCTGCAGTCTAGAGAAGCACTGCTATCCATTTCAACCTTTCCCATCATGTCCTAATATTTTGCTGTCCAGGTGGGAGGAAAGGAGGATAAAAGTCTGTGTGCAGGGGAGGGTGGATACTGGACTAGAGAAAACCTGTTGTAAAGCTTTTTCTTCCAAGGGCCTTTAAAGGTACATTTGTTCAGTTCCTTGGAAGGAGCTCATGGCTTTATAAAGCCCTGCTCAGCTGCAGGGGCTGCTTCATCTTCTAAAAAGCAAACAAAGGTCAAGCACACTCTTCTGTGCAACAGATCTCAGCTGAGCCTGGTCAGTCCTGAGGAGGAGAAACAAAGAGGATGGGACAGAGTAGAAGGTGAATGAGAAGGATGTCTTTCAATGCACAGAGATTATTGTGTATTGACTGTAGAAGAGAATAGTGGAGCATCCTAAGTGGGGAATACATATGTATTGAGAAGAAAGCAGGGAGGGAAAAACATCAGGTGGGACTAGATATGTGTGAAAGTGGCTTTGGAAGGAGCCAGCTCATTCAGGGAATTCAACAGCATGTAGACAGAGGAAATTCAGGGCAAGCACATCCAAGGTACCACTGGAGAACAACAATTAGGACCTGTCATGCACATGATGCAGCTCCAAATTAACCCCAATCATTTGAGGGAGAGAGGGAGGCACAAACATCTCAGTGCAAGTGATGGTCCAGAGAGTCTTGTTTATTCTCAGATAAGAGTGGAAAATAAAACTGTCACATTAACAGCAGGCCTATGAATCGGTGTGTCCCTCATCTGTGATACCACCCGCGGTTCTGCTGCGCCCAGCAGAGCTACAAGGTAAGATGTGGAGCAGGGAAGAGCACATGGCTGCTGGGAGCACAGGAGGAACTTGTGCTGTGGCAAACTGAAAACATTTGATTTGATTTGATTCACTTAAGGAAAAAAACTAATTTCAAAGGACACAGGAGTACAAATCCCCATGTACGAGGGAAGGTACCTCTGAGCTTGATTATTTCAAAGTCCAGATCTGATGATGAGAAGAAGCACAGTTCCCTGTGGAACTCAGTGCCTCGAGATACCAGGGACATGATACCTTTTTAGGGAACAGAAATCAGATTAATCAGAGTATCATCGGTTATGCTAGCCAAGATCAAAGTACAGAGGAATATAAGTGCTATCACTCAAGGATTTATACCTTCCAAGTAACTGCTTAGGATTAGAAAGAAATTTCAATAATCTGCCAGCTAAGTATGCATTGCGAGAGTAATAATCCTTCTCTCCCAACATCTGCTAGCAGCTACTAATGGAGATAGTAATAAGCTAGGTGGATCATATACCTGACCTGATCTGATTGCTACCTTATAAACTGGAACACGAGGGTGTTATCATTTCTCTTGGGGTAACCTGTTGTCAGCCAGGATCGTGCAGAGGCTGGAGATGCAGGAGCAGAGCACTGAGATGCCTTCTCCCTCCTCACCACTGCAGGAGGCAGACCCTTCAGCAGGGAGTCTATTGATTTTTATATAATTTGTTAGAAACATTTCCAGTTGCTTCCTAAAATGGAACATTTCCCCGGGAGACAATGTATGTACAAAGCCAGGGGAGGGGGAGAGCTCTCACATGTGAGGTTTCTCTGTGGTAGGTCTGTGGCTCCAGCCGGTGCTCGATGTAGCACCAGACCCAGGCAAGCAGAACGAGCTTGTGCCTTTGAAAAACTGAACCCAAACCCCACCCTCGCTCTTGCTGGATTTCCCTTTCAGTTTTGCATTTTTCAAATGAGTGTCACATTTTATTGAAGGTGACCCACTTGCCACTTAACATCAAACACGGGAATATGGGAAGATACTGCCCGTGCACCCTCTTGCTCCAAAACAATCTTGTGGGCTGGGACACTCTCAAGGATGTCATGGATATGGGATGGAGGACATTGCCTGAGCCCAAACAGCATCAGGAATGGCTGCTGGAGAGAGAAGGTACAAAAATAACAGTGACAAGAGGTAACATACACAAAGGGAGAAAGCAGGGGGAGAGGAGAACTGTTATACTAAGGCATCCAACAAAACCCACAGGAAAGGTTAGTTCTGGTATTAGAGCTATGGGAAAAATGTCAAGAGTGTTTCAGAGAAAAGCAAATAACATTTTTATTCCCTGTCCTCTCTTGAGAAAGCAAACCAAAGTGAAACAGAACCAGAGAGCAGCTCCTGGCTGGTTCCAGGCCTTGCTCTGCACACACAGAATCAGCATAAAACACAGGAAAGAAAAAAAGCATCACAGTGTCATTTCCTTCCAAATGCATTATAGCTGTGGATATAATACCCATACAAACAAGGCTTTCCTGAATCCCGTATTGGCTCACTTACATCAACAGCTGATCTGTAGGAAATGCCCCAGCACCTCTGTCCTGAACTCTGGGCATACCCTGCTGCTGTTTCCCAGTTCTGTGTTGAGCTGGGACAGCTTTGGGGCACTGTCCCTGTGGGATGTGACATCCTGCAAGTCAAAGCACCAGAGCCTTTCTTTCAGGCTGCTTCCCAGGGGCCAAGTCTCACAGGTGGGAGCAGTGATGCCAGTCCAGCCAGTCAGGCAGGCTGTGTCCCTGCCAAGGTCACCTGCATGACTTCTGCTGTGCTGATAACAATCCTGGCTGGTATATCAAACCCTGAGCATCTCTCCACGTGTGGTTGGCTACCTCTGGGCAGGCTGTGGGGGGCCCTGGGAACCTCCTGTGTCCATCACCTCTCCTGCCAGGTGCCTTTGCAGGAGGACAAACAGGCAGTGGCCTCTCTCAGCTCTGCTTTTCATTTTTACAGGCTCTAAAGTGCAATTTTAGGAAAAAGAATGTAAGAAAATCCCTTTTCAAACTCATCCCAGAGGAGCAGGATGCAGCCCCAAGTTCCACCAGGTGCTGGCACAGTGACCCCACTTCTCCAGACACGCCTGCACCAAGGTTGGTGGAGACGTCTCCCATGGCACAAAGGGAGCACATTCCATTGCCATGGAAGCACTGGTGTCAGTGGGAATACGTTTGGCTCGTAGCTTCAAAAGACAAAGCAGATGACAGGAATCACCTTTAAAGCCCCATAAACACAGAGCACTGCTGGAGGCACAGCACCCTCAGAGCACCCAGGCACCCAGGCTCTGCATGGAGGCACGTGAAGGAGAATGTAGATGTCTCCCTGTGCTCCTGGAGCACTGGGAGCCCAGTGTGGGCCCTACTCTCAGCTCCCCAGTGCTCTCCCTAGACACCAGCACTCCTCTAACCAGCTCCTGGTGGTCACTGCAGCCTGAGTGCTGAGGAGTGATGTGTACAAAGTGTTTGTCAGTGGCCCTGTGTCCCATCCCTGGCCACACCACCTTGGTGGTGAACCAAGGGCGAACCCTCCCTTTGCAGCGCATGTTTAATACAAATTAATCCCCTATTGATTCCCAGCTTAAGCAGAGCCAAGCTGCTTATCCTGCCTGGTGTAACCACCGATGATCACGCACCTCCTGGGCCTGCCTGGGGAGCGTGGTGACAGAGGCAGAGCCAAGCAGGTCTTTCCTGGGAATAGGGATGTGGGAATAGGGATGTGGGAATAGGGATGTGGGAATAGGGATGTGGGAATAGGGCGGCTCACTCCTGGCAGAGGCATCCAAAGCAACGCAGCTCCTATTCTCCCCAGTCTAACTAGAGGGACCTGATGGTTGAAGAAAAAACCTCTGCACACACACAGTTCAGAGGCACCAGGTCCTTTTCTCCACTTTGAAATAACAATCATTAAAAGGAGGAATGCTCAGCAGTTCAGAGAAATTGCATCAAGAAACATGCCCAGGCAGGTGTGTCCTCTGGAAGCTTTGGTCCCCCAACAAGACACCTTCCTGGAGCTCCTCTTGTGGCTGAGCTCACTCAGGAGGGTGTTGGCGTCAGTCCCACGTCCAAGGGTTTGTCACCCTTGGACCATATGCATGGACCAAGCTGCTGTAGCAGATGATTGGAGCCAGGAGCCCTGGGAGCTCCTGGCAGCTCAGCCCTGGGGACCAAGCATGGCTTCTTCCCACCAGCACCCACCCATGTACCAGCTGCTAGGTTATCTGTTATCTCAGAAGGAAATGCCCAGTGAGTGCTCCCACCAGTGCTCCTAACCTGGAGGGTGATCAAGAAAAGGATGTTGGAGAGTGGCTGGCACTGAGATCCCTGCCCTGCCTGCCACAGCCCAGCAGCATCCAGGACAATGCTGGTGTCTTGTTACTCATTTCACTGCCCATGAGCAGTGGAGACAAAGCACTGCTATGGGAATGCATTGCTCAGTCCCACTGTCACCTCCATCTGCTGGCACACGAGCCCCACTTTGTCCCTGTTCTCCACCTGGAGATCATCACTGCTTCTCCTGGCCTTGGCAGAAAGTGGGAAAGCAGCAGGGAAAAAGAAGAGGAAGCTCAGTGAATGGGGCCAGTGAAAGATGGAGCTGAGCAGAATTCAGACAATGAGGCCAGGAAAAATAGAAGCAGGAACCCACAGAAGCTGAGGTGAGATGAAATCATGCTTTTGGGATGATGAGAGCCCTTCTGCTCCACACAGCTCAGGCTGACCTGCAGTGAGGGGAAAACTGATAGCTGAGGAGGTGACTTCCATCCTCTTGCCACCAAAAGGCCTGATTTAAATTAACACAGACGTGCAGTCACCTACAAAACTTCTGGAACTCAGAGGGCAGCTGGTTGTGGTGTTGTGTTCTTGCACCAAACTGCCCCAATGTGACTCTGGGTCCAACCATGCAACCTGTGCTCATGCAAATCTCTGCTAGATCATAATATTCTCCAAGGCTCAGCACTTCAGTGTATAGCTCAGAATTAGCAATAAAGACTTTTGAACCCCAAGGAAATCAGGAAACAGGAAGAGTTGGCCAGGTCCAGCCTTTTGCTACTTGAGGGCTCAAAGACACAAGCTCTGCTCAGGTTTTCTGTGAGCTTTGTAAAGTCATTTAATCTCTGTCCCAGCTGGCTTCAAACAAGATAGAACAACTCCCCTCTTGCAGACAGAGCTGTAAGGCACAATAGTGAGAACAAGCAAAGAGGAGAAGAGTAGCAGCAAAAAGGTTTTTTATTAAAGAAGTTGACCCTAAAAGTTAGAGAAAAAAAAAAAAAAAAGCCAAATCTGCAGTGTGTCAATTGGAACATTCCACTTATTGCTTCCCTCTCCAGAAAGCTTAAAAAAACACAGTATAATTTCAAAAGTATCACAAAAAGACTACCCTGTTTGGTTTTTTTTTTTGCCTTATTCTACCTACCTCCCTTTTACTGGTGAAATCTGTGGGTTTTTTTGAAAATAAGACCATCTGATAAAACAGGTCCCCCAGGCAGGTACAGAACCGCTGCAGACAGAGCAGAAATATCCAGCAGTAGGCTGCTGTGACGAAGGACTGATGTCAGAGACCTGAAGGATGCTCTGGTTAGCTCCACCAGTGAGCCCCTGATCATCAGAAGGCTTCTGGCTTGGCTCGAGACAATGCAATTGCTTTTTAATTTGCAAACTGCGCATATTTTCCTGATGATGTTTACACCCAGCTACAGATCGGTGCCCTGCCATTGACCAGATAATTGCCAAAGAGTTTGCTCCTGTCTGGGCTTCTTTAACCTTGCTGTTTATATTCAGCAGCACAATGGTTTAAGTCCGACTCAGAAGCACTTGAGGGTAATAAATTGGGAGAGGGGAGGGGGAGGGCTACACTATACTGTTATGATTCTGCAAAGGTTTCTATTTTCTTTCTTGTTATCCTAATAACCCTTTTATAGAGCAGGCTGTTGGCAAAGCCCTCTGCTGAGGCAGCCGGTTCTGTGTAGGCACAAGACAATTTGCAAAAGCAATAAACTGACATTCAGCTGAAAAAGCCTGCTAGAAAGATGAGCCATCAGCAAATCCCCCTACACATGCATGGCCTTAAAGACCCACTGGGTTTATATTGCAGTGAAAAAATAAAAAAATAAAAAATTAAACCAAACTCAAAGCAAACAGGCAGTGCACCACAGGGCCCCAGCCACGCTGGCACGTGGCAGGGCCAGGCACAGCTCTGCTCTCCACTGGCTGGAGCCACGGTGGCCAGAAAGGTGGCCTGGGGTCACCAACCACAGGCATGTGCTTCCTGGGGACCCCTTTGGAAACTGCTAACCAACTTGCCTGGAAACAGGTTGGCTGATTGCCTCTGCTCATGCTGATAGGGTGATTTTCCAGAAGCAGCTTCCTTTGGTGGTTGGAAACCTTTATGTCTGCAGCCCAGAGCTATCCACTGGAAATTTCTCATTTGTTCTGGGGTTGATGCTCTGCATGAACTTGAACATTTCTCGCCCTGCACATTCACCCCCTTGCTATACTTACAAGAACAGGAGGATGTCCCCCAGCCTTGGGGCTCTGACTCATACTCGCAGGCAGATGTCCCAGACAAAGCTGTGGCAGGTACCCTACTAGCCCCCATTTCTCCCCTTCCTGGAAGCTGTCACCCCATTGCAGGCATGGCTGAATCTGCTGGGGTTCCCAGGGCAGGGCACACAGCAAGGTGACCACAGGCCACCAGAGCCCCATGGGATGGCATTTTTACTCCCCATCTCACCGTGTCAGACTCCCCTGTGAGCTTCCCTTCATCCCATGTGCTTTTTCCACAAACACATCACATCAGCAGTTAGTGGTCACCCTACAACCAACAGTCACAGCTCAAACTTTCTAGTCAGCCAATCCCCCATTTACAGAAGAAAATCTCATGTTCACCCATTCACTGTGTCATCCTTCCATCCCAGACAATTCACATTTGCCCATTCCTCAAGGTCGTGGGGCTCCTTGGTGACCACCTGACCCTCCTCTAGCTGCATACCCCACATGGCACTCCAGTAGATTTGACTAGCACATCCCCTTTTGCATCCAGGCCATTAATCAAAACTAAGATTAATTTGGAGATTGGAGAACTGCACCAGTGATATCCTTCAACCCTAATAGCTACACATGGGTCCTTTCTGTAAGGACCTCATTGGTTTCAGAGTAAGCAAGCACAAAATTTAGCTTTGAAAGGTCTCTGGCTAGCCAAGGACACAGGCTCAAAAAAATAAGTCATCAGCTGAGGTGTAAAAAAGAGCAAAATTTATTGCATTCAGAGCCAGGCTGGCTGAAGAAATCAAGCCTGAGAAAATAGAGACATATTACCAGGGCAAAGCCTACTGCCGAGTCTTAAGCCTGTGCTTTTGCAGACAGCTAATCCTGCTAACATTAAAACAGGAGCTGAGGGTTTTTAATGGCAGAGCTATTTATGGAGAGCTCGTCTACCTCTTTATCATCTCCCTGAAATCCTGGTGGAGGAAAGAGCCTCATAACTCAGAGGACTGCTGGACACAAAAGGCAAACAGATGTCAATGGGCACGGGGAGAAGATATGGGGACGATCTGGTGGCATAGCTGATGGTCCTGCTCACTCGGAGGGAGCAGGCTGGGCCTGCAGTGATGCTGCTTTGGTGACACCATTTACAACCTGTGCAGCTCAAACACCTCATTGGGTTGTCACCTTCCCTCTCCATTCCTCTATCAAGCCTTGTCCCACCTAATGTCATCAGGGATACCTTGTTGGCACCACCACACTTCTCCCCAGGAATCATTCCAGTAATTGCAGGGCGCCCAGCCAAGGCAGACAATGAGCACAGGGGAAACTTTTCAGCTGGAAATCCTCGTTGTTTTTGCAGTGTGGCACCCATGCCTGCTGCTGGGACAGGCACCAGTTGCACCCGTGCCCAGTGGCTGCAGGAGGCTGGGCATTGATCAGGAAGAGAGCAGAGTGGAGGAGCTGGAGAGCAGGTGGGAAGCAGGGAGCAGCAGCTTGCTGCTCACTGGGGTCCTGGCAGCCCTGCTCGGTGCTTCTCAACACTCTCTGCTTAATTGTCTTTCCAGAAAAGCATCTTGTTTAAATGGGATGATTCTTATTAAGATCATTACCTCCTCCAGCGAGAGCTGAGCTGAGCTGACCTCCTGTTACCCTGCTCTCTGAAGTCCCCTTCCACCAGGTCCACATTCCCCTTCATCCCACACTGCTCCATCCTTCTCACATGCTCCATCAACACTGACTCAAAGCTGACCCAGTCCTTACCTGACCTAGCTCCACTCCCACCCTCTGGAGGAACCTGCCATGACCTGCTACCCATTTAAATCCATTTTTGGGCTTCCCAGTCCTTCCTCTCACTTTCTTCCTGCCCATCCCTTTCCTAGGGGGCCACTCTGCCAGCCAGGAGGGAGGTCCCAATCCTGGAGGATGAGCAGGGACAGATGCAAGACACTGCTGTGGTCAGGAGGATGCAGCTCAGATGCCCCATTTCTCCTCAGCATCCAGGCTCAGCCTGTTGGCCCCAAGTGCCCTGTCAGACCTCAGTTCCCCAGTTTGCTGCCTTCCCACCTCGGTGCAAGCTCTTTGCCATTATCCCTTAAAAGCACTCAGCTACTGTTGGAAATCCATCCCATCCCTGCCAGGGAATCAAGGGGGTTTGCTGCTCCAGCTATTGTCCAGCTCCCAGCAAAGCCATCATTTTGATCACCAGCTTCAAGGGAGAAACCAAATCCCTTCTCATACTATCACACTTGAGCTCTCTCTCCCCACTCACTTCTCAAAATAAGGACATCTTTCTGGAGCAAAAACTTCAGGGGATGGGAAGGGTTGAGGGTTTTTTTTACATGTTTCATGTCCCTTTTGTTTAAAAAATGCTTTATGCAGCTGTCAGAAATGAAAATGAGAATTTTGTATTTTTTTTAGCCGTCTTTGAAATAAGGATGCTATGTGGGATCAATTTTTTATGGCAGTAAAGTAAAGGAGGAAAATAGCAGCAATTTTCTCTTTTGAACATGGCCTGTTTAATGGCATGGATGTCACGCTGTAGCTTTATCCAGAGAGAGGGAGAAAAAACCCACAAAATGGTACTGTGGTCAATCAAAGACTTCTACACTACAATCTGCTTCTCCATCTCTCCTACAGCCAGCTGAGATTTCCATCACTTCTCCTCTTAGCCTTTCTTCCCACCTCTCCTCTCCCCACAGCCTTAACAGAAGCTGAAATAAAGCACCAAGTGCCCAGATCCAGCATTCCCTCCAAGGAAAGCACGGGCACTGCAGGCACAGCCCCTCCTCAGGGGAGTGCTCCCGGAGTGAAGCAGCACAGGGAGCCAGGGAAACGCTGCTCCGGCAGCGTTTGGTCCGTGCGATACCACACGAGCAAGAAAATTTGTTTCATTATAATGCTAACAAATCCAAAGTAGCTCTGCCTAATCCCACAGTGCATCCAAGGACCAGGGATGCTGTGTTTTGCCATTCCTGCTCAGCTCACAGCCTCCCTTCCATGGGAGCTGTCATCCGTGCAGCCTCATCCTCCGTGCCCATCGCTGAGCTCTGTGCAGTGGCGTGGACTTGCTGCACCTTCCCTGCAGCCTTGAATGTAGCCTGCTGCCCTTCCCAGCACAGCTCCACTGGGACAAAGTGCCACACAGGCCCTGGGAAGAGACACATTTCAAATTACATCCCCAGAGATGCTGCAAACCACATTCCTGGAGGTGGAACAGTGGCTGTGCTCCATCCCTCAGCCTTCTCCCACTGCAGGTGAGCTGACGTGGAATAACAGAATCCTAGAATTCTTTGGGTGGGAAGGGATCTTAAAGATCATCCAGTTCCAGCCCCTTGCCATGGCTAGGGACACCTTCTACCAGACCAGGTTGCTCCAAGCCATATCTAACCTTGCCTTGAAAATTTCCAGCCATGGGACATTCACAGCTTCTCTGAGCAACCTGTCCTGGTGCCTCACCACCCTCCCTGACATGTTCTCCCATGGAGCAGGAGTCCCATCTCTGAAAGCCAGGCAGGTCCCTCCCCAGGGAAGTCAGGCAGGGATGGACACAAGATGGGTGTACCACTGGTGTGGCTGGGGGGACACAGCCCTTACACCTCACCCTCCCACTTGTGACAAAAGCCTGCCTGGTTGCTGCCAGGGATGCTCTGGGGTGGAAGAGACCCACACACACCAGTGCTGCTGGCACAAGGAGCTGCCCCAGGGAATTTGGGGTGAGCTGGAGGTCACAGGAGCACCAGAACACCCAGCAGTGCTCCAGCAGCAGTGATGGGGAGCCTACAGGCAGCAGTGCTGGGGGAAGCACGGCTGGACACAGAGCATAGCAGTGCCTTGGCTCATTCTCCATTCCTTGCCATAGCAGAGGAAGCCAGGGCAGGGGACAAAGGACAAAGCCCCCTGAAGAAAATCCTGCCAGGGCCTGGCCTCTCTGGCACCCTCCTGCCTGACCCCATGGCAGCATGAAAGGCAAAGAGGGCTGCAAGGCTGCATGTGAGCCTCCATGTCCCCCTGCCAGCACCCTGCCTGTGGGTGGACAGAGGGCACGGACTCAGGGTGACTTCACAGGGACATCAAGACAAACAACCCATCCCTGGACACTGGCACTCCATGGAGCAGCAACAGCTCATGTTCCAGGATCAGAGTGGGAGGTGACTGGCAGAGACAGATATATTTCTAGGTCTCCCAGCTTCTTTAGGTCCCATTTTTGGGATGCTTTTTTTCCCCCTAAAGAATCATACACAAAACCTTATATGAACTAAAACATGTGCAGGTTGCATTTCTTCTCAATTGCTCTCAAAACCAGTGTGTTTGAGTCCCCTCCCACGCAGAGGCCCTGGCACAAGCATGCCTGGCTCTAGCAGGCAGCCCCAAGTACCCAGCCAGGATCCAGCCCAGCAAGGGCTGGGCACAAGCAGCATTAGAAAGGAGCAGGTATGCCCCTCAACTTCATTATTTCAGCTTTAATTAGACACACATTAGAGGTTTGGAGCCAAGTTTCAGATTCCGGCTTCCCTGAGGCTCGGAAGTGCTGGAGTCCAAGGTTTGGGTTTGGACCCAGAGCTGGTTTAATTCTCACCATTAACACAGGAAGAGTCTTTATCCTGGCCTGGACTAATCTTTGCTTGATGCCCAGGGCACCATGAACAGAGGGGTAAAGTTATTTATCTGAACCCAGACAGCGAGTCAAAGGCAAAATTAAGAGGCTGCAGCCAGGCCCACTTGATAAATAAATCCCAGACCCAGGACAGGCACTGCATTTGTGTTAAGGGTTAAAAAGTTAAAAATACCAGGGAGAGAAGCAAGAGAGCAAGGGCACAAGTCCCTGTGGGAAGGCAAAGCATGGTCAGAAGGATGGATGTAGCCCAGCTCCTTGCAGGAACTTCTATCAAAGCTCTGGCTGGGATGGGGAAGTGATGAACCTCTGTCCAAGGAGCAGCATCAGGAGAGCACAGCATACATAACATAACTCTTCTAAGGCTAGAGCAGGGCTGGGCACTCATTGCTGCCTGCCCTTCCCAGCCTGGGCACGGTGGGCAGCCACCTGGAGAGCCTCTGGCATCCCGTGTTCTCTGCAGGGACCCGAATCCCGTGGGCAGCACCACAGAGCGACCCCGAGGCGACTGCTGCTGCCTGGCTCAGGCCTTGCCATGCTCCACACCGCCAAAGGCTTCTCGTCTCCAAGGGCACAGCAAGGACACAGGGGCTGCCAGGCTCTCGCTGCACAGCAGGGAGGGATGTGAGGGCTGGCAGGGCAGCCTCAGAGAAAGGGGGTGCTCCTGTAAAAGGCTCTAGGAGAGAGTAGAGAAGCCAGGTTCCAACAATGCACGAGTTTCCCAGGAGCAATCCCTGCTTTTGCCCTCACTGAGCCATGGCTCCCACTCCTGGGGTGACTGTGTGGCCCCAGGCTGAATTTCCCTGTGCTGGGGCATGCAGAGCACTGTGGACAGCAAAGCTGAGGGTCTCAACAGAGCTCACCACCCTCCAAACAAAGGGCAAAGAGACAGCTTGATGCAGGGAGCAGCACAACCTGGTGACATCTCTGCCAGGGAAGGCTGCTACTGCTGCCCTTATCAGAGCTTTCCACCTAAAATCCTCACCTAATCCAGCTGTGGCAGCACCTGCACGGCCTGGCAGAGCCAACAGCCCGTGTTCCCCAGTGCTGGCATGGCCTTGCCAGACCCTGCTGTGCCGATCTTTGCCAAGTGCTGTTTGCAGAGGCAAACGCTCACCTCTGGCTGCCTCTGCCCCACTTCGGGAGGATGGGCTTGCAAACAATTTGTGTTAGCCAGCTCATGGCACAAATTCATTTGTGAATTTTCAACCTTCCTCCTGGAGCCACTGAAGTACATGGGGAGGGCTGGAGAGGAGCAAGGCTCTCCCAGACTTACTGCCATCATCTGAAGCACCGTGGTTACCCCAAGAGCACAGATATGTGCTGGGCTGTTTGTTGTGTGGTGAGGAGAGCACATCAGGCTGCTGGCTATCAGAGCAGCTGGAGAAGAAATGGCCCTGGGGGTGGACAGCCAGGCTGCAGGGGTGGGCTCATGCCGCAGCTCCCTGGCACCAAGGTCACAGCAGGAAGTGCACCCGCATGCAGCAGCACCCAGAAAGCCCCCAAATATCCCCAATGTATTGTGTCACACACAAGGTGGCTGAGGACCACCAGTCTGGTTTGAGTGCCACAGAGCTTCTGCCACCTGCACCAGAGGGAACACTGCCAGCACCATCTACACCAGCTGCTGGGCTCTGCCCCATGGGCTGAGTGTCCCACATGCCAGGAGTGTCTGCCTGGTGCCACACACACACACACACCGTGTGCTGGCCAGCCCTGCCCACCCTGCCGGGAACAGGGGACAGCAGCACAGGGATGGGTGCCAGCACAGCAGGGCTTCCCTCCAGCCCAGCCCAGGCCTCCCCAGGGACAGGAGTCAGCACCAGCCCTGTTGACAAACCTCACAGAGCCTGCCAGGATGCAGTGCCAAGGCCTGGGCTGGCAGCCACAGACAAAGCCATTAGCAGGAAGGCAGCAGAGTCCATCACGCCGGGTCCTCGGGTGCTGGCAGCACTCGCTACCTGCAGACAGCTCATCCTGCTCCTCCTGCAGCACCAAGCCTTCAGAGCAATTAGCAATTCCGAACTACAAAACATTGTCCCGGTGGGATAATAAACTCCAACATCTGTCAGAAGAGCTAGCGCCTATCAAATTGCCAAGAGAAACGTTTTTCTTCTCATTCAATTCGCAGCTAAATTGAAAAGAACCCCAGAAAGTATCCAGTGGCACTGGCTCACCATCCATCTCTGCGAGCGTGCAAGCTGTTCGCCATTGCAGGAAAAGCATCCTGGCCACGCAGTGATCACTCACTCAAATTAACAAATCATTTTATTTAGAGATGAAAAGAAGCCATAATTGACTGATGGTACATTCCCATATGGCACCGTACAGTGAGGGAGAAGTAAAATACTCAATGCAATCACCCCTTGGAGCACACACTTGTTGCAGCTCTGGGAGAAGAAGGAACTGGAGGGAGCAGCTGCTGGGGGCCAGGCTGTCAGTTCCAGGGGGCCCACGGATGCCTGGCCCCTCTGCACCAGAACCACTGCCTGAACACAGGGGGAGGTCATGGTTTGTCATGGTTTCCTGTTCCTCCAAGCCCAGCAGCAAGGGCAAGCTGCCACACAATAGAACAGATCCTTAATATAGCAGAGCATCAGGGGAAAAAGGAAAGGATCCTTATTGTACAATTGGGGAAGCCATAACTCACCCATGAGAATCAAGTGTGTCTACAGCATCTCTGCAGGTGCTGCTCCAGCAGGGATTGGCACAGGAGCCACAGAATGGTTCCTGCCTGGTCCCATCATGCTGGCTAAGGATGAAGGAGGCAGCTTGTCTGAGCACTGGTGGTTTCACAGTGATGTGCTGGATGGGAAGGGCTCGCAGCCTCTTACATCCTGACTGTGCCTCATAGGGGCTCTTCAACACAGCATGGAAACTGGGGGGGAATGAGCTCCTACCTGCTCTAACACCAAACCTTCCTCCTGACAGTGACCTGGGAGTTGTCTGCCTGAACAGGCAATGGAGATCATCCTGATCACATGCATAGAGCTGGACAACATTTTCTTTCCATCTGAGTGAATTCAGAGCATCGGTACAAAAGGCCTCATTTGGTGGAGTTGGAAGAACATGGTCTCAGGGATGCTCACTGGAAATGAAAATCTGTGCATTCCCAGGGTGATGTTTCACTGGGAAAACCCACCTGCACATCATGAATGAAATGTTCAGGGTGCGCTGAACAGCCCCCTGGGGAAATATCCCAGGAAAGCTCAGCTTCTGATGGAGCTGCAGGGTGGCTGCTGCTTGTCCCTTGGGGATGGATGCCCTGGAGCAGTGTGTGCCAGTGAACCCATGTGCAGGACAGACAGACAGCCCTAGTGCTGCCAAGATGCAGCAGGCTCAGAGTGGCATTTAGACAAGAACAAAGGAAATCTTGGTGCTTCACCAATGACATTTATCTCACAAAGGTTGTTATATTTGAATGCTCCACTCAATGAACAGGGACGAAGCAAAGACCTGGTCTCTCTGCCCCACCTGCTAAGATTTGGAAAGGATTCTTCTTTTAAGAATTGCTGCCCAGCATCCACTTCCCACATATTCACATCAACCTTCACAGCAGGTTGGGCTTTATTGGGCCTGAAACCCCACTCTACCACAGCTCCCAAAGCTCCCTGGGCATGGGCTGTATTTGCAGGACAAGGAACAGAGATGCCCAAACCCAAAAAAGCAAGTGGTGATGCCCATAATAATCCCTACAGGATTCTGCAGAATCCTGAACCAGGAAGATAGGAGGCATCCTATCTTCCTGGTTCACAACACACCAAAAGTCACAAATATCATTACAGCTCAAACACAGTGCAACATTCACATAGAGCGTCCTCCAACCTGATCTGAGAGATGGTTTGCTGATAATATGTCTGAATTAGAAATAAATAGCAAATCAAGGTTGATTGAGAGCTGTCCACCTTTATTCATGCTGTCAGCAACAGTTTTGCCAACCGTGCACAATGCCGAGTGAGATTTCTCTCCTTTCCCAAAATGTCAAAATTGTTCTGACTGTGTGGTCAGAAGCATTTTGTCAGTAGAGGAGAGCTGCCTCCGGTGCCTGCCAGCCCAGGGACAGGAGCAAGGAGCACAGCCAGAGCTTGCAGATACACAGCACTGGGGATGGACATGGGCAGAGCATGTGGGAGATGCCTGATGCATCCCTCTGCATCCCTCTCCTTCCGTATGATCCACAAGGACAACTCTTCCAAACAGAGGAAGGATGCAAGAAAGGAAATCCTTTTGATTTTCCAGAGTGGAGGGAGGAGGAAAGTCTCAAGCCAGTGAGGTTAGAAAGGTGTGAAATACTCTGCAGCAGGACACTGCCCTCCAGCACAGCCTCTGCCTGTCTGGCATGCCCCCGGTGTCAAGCCAGAGCTGGCTGGGGACAAGCTGGGAGCAATGTGTGAGAGGAGATTCTGCCTGATGGTGAAAAACACCCCAGACTCTCTCATTCCTAGGGGTGACGGGGGAGCAGGGAAAGGTGAGAGAGAGTGCTTGGGTTTGGCTCATTTTCCTCCTTTGAAATCCAGATGATTTCCAGGGAATGTGCAGTGTGTAACACAAACATGATGGGACACAGCCAAGCTGCCCTCCCCATGCCCCAAGTGCCCAGTGGCTCTCATGTCCTGGCTATGGACCCTTCCCCAAGCCCTTCTCCCTCACTCCCTGCAGCAGCAGTGCCTGCAGGCAGTTGCAGGGATATAAACCTCTTGTTCCCAAGGTGGCTTGCAGATCATTTTAGGCTTAGCAGGTACAACTGACCTTGTGGTTAAAGCCTTGCTCAGGCTTGCAGCAGTCTTGAGAGCATCCTCGTGCTGCAGGATCCAGCACAGCTGGCACCCAGTGTTACCCACTGTCACCTTAAATAAGCACCAGGGCAAGGCTGCAGTTCAGCATGGGCTGCTCCTCCTGAGCAGTCACAAGACCTCAGGGATGCTCAGCATGGCCGGGTGTTTCAGGGGGCTGGGTGACATTTTGAGACCTTTGCAGTAAATAAATGAGGCAGTGAGATTATTTCCTGGAAATTATCCTGCATTTCCTCACCCCAGTTCCTTTGGTTCTGCCACCACTGCAGCGGCTGTTTTGTGTGGCTGGGAGTCTCCAGCAACACTGGCCTGGAGAGTCTTGCCCAGAGCAAGCTTCCAGGAGGAGGCTTCTGCAAACAGGTCCTGACCCAGCAGCAGGAGCAGGTTCAGCACAGCCATGCATCCTCAGATGTGACCCAGCTCATAGCAGGCAGAAAAAACAAACAGAAAATAAACGAAAACAAAAACCTCAGCAGACAATCCTACATGAGACCAGCATGACCTCGAAACTAGACACATCGCCACTGGGCCCATCTGTGTGGTGCTTTCCAGCTCAAAGAGAAGGTAGGGGCTGGAGGCAGGAATTACTGGGTGAAATTCCCTGGCCTGTGTTAGGCAGGAGGTCAGAGCTGATGGCTGCAACTGTCCCTCCTGGCCCCTGTGTCTATGAACCTCAGAGAGCTGGGAAAGAGAGAGAAAGTGCTTCGAGTCCTGCTCCTCAAGGTTAAAGAGGGATGGAGGAATGCTGAGCAGGGGATGGCACAGGCACACGGAGAGAGCTGTCAGGTGGCTTTTGCCAGGGGTTTGTGGGCCAGCAGGGCACAGTGGTACAAGAGAAGGGAAAAAACCATAAAGAGCCTTGTTCAGCCCCAGGATTTCTGAGGGTTCAGAGCAAAGCTGTGAGCACACCCTGACAGGGAGCCCACAGCCCTGGTGTGCTCTGGGATGCTCTGCACTCTCTGACCACACTTGGGCACAATGGCTGTGTCTCTCCAATGCTTCCTTGCTTAGAAATCCTTGAGATTAATGGCCAGAAGGAGTCTATCTGGGAGATAAAAGCATTATGTAAAAAGCATGACAGAAATTACCTTAGTATTAGTCACAAAACACTGCACACTTGGAGAGGTTTTAAGTTGTGTTCCTTGTTTATTTGCTTTGCTTTTCCTCTCCCTGCATGGCTGTGGTATCCTGTGCTCCCTGGCATGGCAGCACTGCAGCAGCAGGGACAAGCTGGCTGGGCACTGAGCAGGGTGTCTGGGTCAAGGAACACCAATGGTCACCAACCAGATGTTATTTCTCATTCCCCACCTCTCTCAGTGGCTATCCAGCTCCTTCACATGAAGGTAACAGCCCAACACACCTTCACAAAGCCAGAACAGGCACATGAATGACATTTTCTTTCTGAGACATAAGCCCAAGCCTTCCAGTCTAACAGGGATGCTGGCTGCTGCCCTGGTGACAGGCAGAGCTCCAGTTTCCACCTACAGCTCCACTAGTGCTACCCAGAGATATCCCCTGGGAGCTCGACTCCCCCCACACCCTCACTCTCTTGTGACTGCAACCCTCATATCTATCCAGTACCTGGATTTTAGGACCTTCAGCCATCCCCACCCCAGCAGGACCCATAGGTATGGCAGCATGATGCCCCGCTGCTGCCTCAGCCCTGAGATGGCTGTGCTCAGTTCATCTACTCTGCAGTCTACCAAACCACTGCTCCATTTGTCCACTATGTGCAAATGTCCCCAACAGAGCAGGGTGACACCATCCAGAGCAGAAATGAACAAGTTTCAGTCAGTCCAGGACCATCTCCCCAAGTACAGCCACTGGGGATGCCCAGGGAAAGTCACACGAGCACCTACTGATGCCCCCATATCCTCCTGACCTCCAGCATCCCGTGATGCAGAGATTTAGCTCATCACTGCCAGTGCCAGCAACACTCTCAATAGTATTTTCCTCATCCAAATTTGTCTAATTACTTCTGGAAGCTTTCTAAACTCATCTGGCAGCCAGTTCCGCTGTTCTCCTTCCTCCTGCCATAGAGGAGCCACGTGTGTTTGCTCTCCTCCTGCCATCTATTAATTTAATTTGATGCCCCAGCAACTGATTAGCAGTAGCAGAGAAAAGACATTTCCTACAGACCCCACAGTGCTCAGCCCTGCCTGCACAGCCCAGGTTACCTCTCTGCAGCTTTGAGAGTCACTTACACTGCCAAAGCTCATAAGGATGTCCATGGGCCTTGTCACCCTGCTCTGTCCCTGCCCTGGCTCCCCACTGCTCTCTGCAGCAGGGATCAGAGCTGCAGGCAGTGTTTATTTCCCACACAGACACACAGTAGATTAATGCAACAGTCCATAACTGTGTTCTGGGTTTAATTTTCTCTTTGTGTCCTAAAAATCCATTACATGCAATCTGAGGTTTCTGGATCGTTGCAGAGTACCAAGTCAGTATTTCCATGGAAGTGTTAATTCTAACTCCAAACCACAGCTCCTCACCAGCAACAGCCAGGTCAGCCCATGGCATTGCTTATGGATGTGAGGATTGTTTCTCCTCACGTGCCTCACCCAGCCTTCAATGAAGGTGGATTTCATCTGCTGCTTTACCAGGCAGCCACTCGTCACCTGATGCCCTCTGCAGCTCTTTGCACATGACCCGTTCTCACCATCCAGGACAAGCCAGGGGCACCAGGCACCTTTGGCATGGTGTTCTCAGCCTCCTGCATACAAAAACACTGAGCAGTGCTGATCCTACAGAGAAAACTTACACCATATCTTCCAACCTGTGATTTATCCAATTACCTATCACCCCTCTTATTCCAAAGCAGGTTAATTGTTTATAAGCCCATGCTGAGGGACTGTAGCACAGTGCTCATGACAACCCAAGCAGGAATATTTCACACAGAGCATCCCTCTTCTCCGAAAGAGTTTTGCTCACAAATGCAGTGCAGACCCCAGCTGCACACATCTGCTGCTGGGTCTGCCTGCAATGGCCCTGCTCTGGGAGTGGGACATTGCTTCCCTGGTGTCCCACACTCTGGTCCAAGACAAAGACACCTCCATCACAGACACACATTATCAATGACACAAAAAATTCAGAACAGGTAGGAAGGGAGACCTGGAGTCTCCAACTGTAAGGTTTTGGGGTGCTGCCACCATACTGGAAGTGTGAGCCCCCTCAATCCTGCAAATGACCCCATCTGGGAGCCAAAAGGAGAGGAAGCAATGAAGTGGGGACACCCACCATCCTAACAGGGCTCTGTGGCAGGCAGGGACTGCCAGCACCTGCAGGAGGATTTGCTGTCCCTGGGTTTGCTCATTGGCAGTGATCTCCAAGGTGACAGTGACTTTAAGCAGAAGCAGCCATCAGGTCTCATCACGGCCCCAGATGTCAGAGCAGGGAGCAGGTACTCGGTGGGAGTCAGCCCCTAATGTCTGCAAACAAGCTGCCGGGCTCATTTTGCTGCTCGCTCTGCTCTGCCAGCTAATTACCAGATTGTCAGAGACACTGATGCATGTGCCACTCACAGCAATTCAATTGTCCTCTCTGCTCTGTACATCTTATCAATATATACGCAGATATATTTTCCCTGAAATCTCAGAGAGGTGCAAAGAGCTGCCTCCAGGAGATGGATTTTGCTCCTGGTGTGCCATGCAGGCAAACAGCACAGCCGACACCCACTGCCTCTGGAGCCATGGAGGAGCTCTGCCTGTATTCCTGCAGGCTCCTGCACAGACGTGAGACAAAGTGCAGAAATGCACTTCAGGTTGGGCACAGGGAGCAGGAGGAAAGCCCAGGGCAAGCAACAGAAGGTCTTGACGAGGGGGTATTTTGAAGCAGAGAAGTCAATTTGCAGAGACAGAAGAGAGAAAAATGCCTTTGCAGCAGCCTGACAGGAGAGTGACTCTGAGGACAATGGCTTGGAAACCTGGGAGAAACATGGGAAGGGCACGGGGGGGGCAGAAATGTTTAACACAGGCAGGTGGAAAAGGTGAAACACAGTGAGAAAAGCAGGCAGAGCCTGAAGAGATATTGCAGTAAGACAAGGTGGTGGTGGTGGTGAAAACCACCTATGACCAGAGGTTGTGACCATGCAGCAGAGAGGAAAGGAGGAGGCAGAAACAACAGGAAAAGTAAGAGGAGAATGAAAACCAGCAACAACTCCAACGACAAGGGTCCTGGAGCTAGCAGGGTGAGCCCCTGGAGAGGGAGAGCGGCTGTCAGCCGTGGCCAGAGAGACTCACCCTTGTGTGCCCAGAGCAGCAACCATCACCCACATCTCCTGGGAAGAGGTGGCAGCCCCTGCAGTGCCAGGTGGCACACCCTCAAAGGGTCCAGAACTCACTGTCCTCATGTGCCAGAGGAGTCCTGGGGCTCTACAGCATGGCAAAGCCAACCAGGTGCTGGCACCATCTTCCCAGCTGCTGGTTTGGCAAAATCCCAGAGTCTATCACTGCAAAGGTGAGCGAGGCAGGCTGTAAAGATGCCTCTCCATAAACCCACGAGTCCAGCACGTATAGCTCACACCTGGGAAGTCTGGTGCAAATGTCCTTAGCCAGCACTGAAGGTACCACATGACCAGAGAGATCACTACGACATTAGGGTTGCCCTCAGCCACCAGAGAGCAGCACGAGGCCAGGGTCAGACACGAACCTCACAGCAATTCAGTGTGATAAATCCATAAATCCACACGTCTGATGTGTTATCGGGGTGAAGCTTGGGCTACAGGAAAATGTCACAACTCTTGGTATTTTTAAAGTGCACAGTCACTGATTGTAGCATCATGGTTTGCAGCATGCCGAGTGCGTCCCATAAGGACATAAAACCAGAGCTTCTCATCTTGCATAAGTAAGACTTCACAGAACTCAAATGCCTGGAAAGTCTTTACATGAAATACATATGAAACGGGAGCAAAAAGTCACCTAAGAAACATTTTTAATTTATGAACTGTCAGACAAAAACGTCTCAGAATTAAAAGATAAGGGGGTTTAGAAGATAAAGGGCTCTGCATCTGACACCCTCTGCAGCCTGGAAGTATCCACGTGATTCCTTTCTGAAATACAGATTTTCCCACTGTGCCAGAACATGGGAGCAATGGGTTTGGAGGCACAGACAGATGTGCTCCAAGCCAGAAGACAGATGTGCTCCCAGACAGAAGTATGGCAGGAGTTTACAACTGCAGTACTTATTTAAAAGGCAGCAATGCATTATCCCTTGGGGGGAAAAAGAATTTAAATAGTTTAAGAAAAGAAAACAGGATGATTAATTAAACTTGCTATTTCTAGAAAGAACCTGCCACAGCAGATGTGCTCTGGTCCTTCCCTGGGGATGGTTTACAAAAACAGAGCCCTGTGGCTCTTTGTTCCCCACAGCTTCGTGTTATTAAACAATGGCTGTGCGTTCTCTTCCTTATTTTAAGTTGTTGATTAGAGTGGATCTGCAGGGAAGGGCCCTGGGCCACCTTGCAGAGACAACCACCCAGTGAAGAGCTTTGGGTTCCAGGCTGCTGCTGCTGCCCTTCTCCAGTGCTGGGTCAGCAGGCACCTTTATTCCAGCTGAGCAGCACAGGAGCTCCTTGGTTCCAGCATGAGAGGCTCCTGTGGAGCAGAACTTTGAGAGGTGTTTTGGGGGGGGACAGTCTCTCTCTCTGGGGTTTAGGATGAAGGTGGCTGGCCCAACCCCATCCCAGAGAGGAAGGTCAGAGTGAAACAACTCTGCTCTCCATCCATACTGGGGAGCTGTATGAGAAAACAGGATCGGGGTTTACTGAGGCAGCAGCCATAGGGCCAAAGAGAGCAAGCTGAAATTTATTACAATCCTCAAAAAAAGCAAAATATTCTAGTGCATGTTTCCTGCTCGAGACACCCTTCCTGCACTCCCACAGTGATGGGAACATGGTCCTTAGGAGGTGGCACACACAGCAGCGATTACAAACTGATAATGTACAAATTGTCACTTAAGTGGGATTACTGCTACCTCCTCCAGCAGCTTCTTTCCTCCCTGCTCTCCCTCACCCTCCCTCTGCTCCAGAAGTGGGGGGGAGAATGACAGATGCAATATTTTACAAAATGAGATAATTATATAGCAGCCACATGGTGAGATTAGATTAGCAAGAGATTTCAATGCAGGGATATTTAATAAGAATGAGACACAGGTACAAGGAAATGCAGGCAGCAAAAGGTCATCATCATCATCATCACCACGTTGAGATTATGAAACAAAATGCTTATGACCTACATGGGCTTTGATGCTCGCTGCAGTAATTCTATTGTTATTGCAACACAAATAGGATTATTCTGAACAGGAGATGGATAGCTGCACACAGACAACAAGAATTAAAAAAATAACACTACAGTGACTACAGCAAAGCAGTTCAGAAGCAGGGTAGAAACTCTATCCCATTTCCAGCCCACCCTGCCACCCTGCAAGGTTTGCACTCTGTTCCTCATGCCAAATGCCATGGGAACAGCCAAGAGCTCAGGACCAAAGCCCTGTTTGCTGGTAATAAAGCAGCAATAAAGCCCTGGCTGCAGGAGGACAAGGGCAGCCCCTCCTCACCTCTGCCAGTCCACTCCACCTAGTGTTGGGCCCGAGCATCCCCATGAGGATGTGCTCCACTGCCAGCACAGAGAATCCTCACAGAGGCAAAGCCTTCATTTGTCACTATCTCGGCCTTTGTTAACACTAATGCAAATCCATCTTTATGGATTACTGTCTTCTGTCTGTTGAAAAATTCTCTCCATGTTATCTTAAGTGTGAGGGGGAGCAGGGAGGGGGCCGGACGAGTCAGTCCCGGCAGCGTGGCGGAGCTGACACGACAGCCGAAGCGCTCAGAGGGATCTGATACAGACACAGAGATGGATCACACAGATGAAGTGATAATTTCACAGCGATTAAGCCACACTCTATAGGAGCCTTCATTAAAGTCTGCTGGGGATAGGAAGCAAGCCCTCTTGATTTTTAAATTTTTTTTCTTAAGACAGTAAATAGCGACTTTCCGAGAGCATTCCTACTTTTATTTTAGAGAGGGACACTCCCCACAGGAACATTTCAGACCCTCTGACAGTCTCTGGCTGTCCTGAAACCATGAGACCCCTGCCTGCTGCAGGGGCAGCAGTGATCTGGGTAAGCCTGCAAGAGCACAGTCCTGATGAGAATCCAGGTATGGCTCCACAGAGCCTCACAATTTGAGACATAGTCACCACAAGGACACAGGGGTCTGGACCAAGATGCTTAACTTCAACCTTGGACTGAGACACACACTCAGGACTCAGAGCAGCTGATGCCATTCTCTCTGTCATGGGTCCCCAGGCATGAAACCTAATTATGTGCCTGCAGCTTGAAATTTTACTTTTGCTGCCCACACTGTACTGCCCTGGATATAAAAGACTAATTCTTAGTAGCTGCTTAAAAGCAGGCAGAAATAGCCCTCCTGCGCATGGCTGCTGCTCACCACTGCTGTCTCAGCAAGCTTCACCCTGAGAAAATGTCAGTGTTTGATTGACACCACAGAAACACCCATTGCAACGTGTTCTAAACAAAAACATCTGCACTTACTTGTAGAGCACAAATCAGAGAGACGAGCCCCCCTGCCATCAGTGAACGCAGAGATCAGGGCTGGCTCTGCCACTGCGCCACCTGCACTCAGCCCCTCAGCCCAGGAGCAGAGCAGGACCTGCAGGGACAGCCCCACGTGCCAGCTCACTGTGGGGGAATGAGCTGCTTCTGATGAATTCAGCAGCTCCTCACAGAAGCAAATGGCTCTGTGCTGTGCCCCAGGAGGTTGGAGTTGGGGTATGGAATGACTATTGCCTTGCCCATGTCTGTGGGGAAATAGGATAACTCCTTCTCAAAGACAAGGGACAGCCCTGTGGCCTGGGGGAAATGGCTGTGTCAGAGCTGACCTAGAGATCATGTGTTCCCAGGGGAATGATGGTGCTGCACACACCTCCGTGCCAGCACAGCACAGTGGGCTGGAGCCTTCCCACCTGGAGTGGTCCAGCCTTCAGCATCCCACCAGAAAATCAGCTTGTGGCTGCACAAAACAGACTGGCACTCAGCCTGTGAGATCCAACTCCCCAGGGCAGGACAAACAGGTTTCACATGCCAGCACCATCACCCCTGCCTCAGCTCATCCTCCAGCACAGCTGGCAGCAGGGAAGCCACTGCAGCAGGCAGGGAACTCCAGGCAGGGTGAGTACAAGATCTTACAGCTACATCCCAGGAAATCAGAGACCCAAAATACAGAGACACAGTTAAATGCAGGCACGTTCCCCTTCGACAAGACAAATTGCTTTCAGTAATCTGGAATTACTTCTCTTGGGCTTTCTAAAGACTTCTCAAACATATTAGGACAGCCAGGAGCACAGATGAACTATTTAGCTTCCTTGATAGGAAAATATTCTCTTCACATAGTCAGTACGACTTACAAGAAAGCCAATGGGGAAATCTGTACCATCTTCACACAGAGATGTGTAGGAATGATTAATATCTAAAGTTAGCCATGATTTATTGCCCTATCCCGGGTAAAAGGTGCCAAGACTAGATAATTCTGCTGTGTCCAAAGCTAGCTGATGGACTGGAATAGCTTCATAAAAACAAATGCAGCTTCACCAGCCCTGCTCATCGTTGAAGACCATATCCTGGCAGGATAGTATCTTAATTTGATCCCCACAGCTTTATGGACACATATAGAAATGTCATCATTTCCCCCCCTTTTTAAGCTGTGTAAAAAGACTGAAATTTGGGATTTGGATAGTCTTATGTGAACAGCTCAGTAAGCCATTAAAAACCAAAACAAAACCAAGGTGCAGCAACGGTGTAACAAATGTTTTTGGAGTTCTATCAGTTTGGTTTGGATAATTTTTAAGCCATGGGAGAGAAGCAGCTGAGGCTGGAGGACAGCCATCCATCCTCCTCCAGCAGCACAGAGGGACAGAGGGACGCTCCCTGCTGCAGGTGCAGCAGCACTGGCTCCAGGTGCCCCTGCTCTAGCGAGCATTCCAGCTCCAGTCACACGGATCTGCCACACTCTGACAGTGCTAAAATAAATGTGGAGCACCTCTGGCTGTGAGGTGATGAATGTACACTGGCATGCCAAGATTTCTGTGGGTCACCCTTCTGTTTAAGGTCAAGACAATTATTTTAATTATTACCTGGATCTCAATTTCAATCGGCTGCCTAAGGGTGGGTATTTATCTCCATCCTGTGAGGCAGGAGAGTGTTTCTGTGGGCACATGCAAGAGCTAATGTGCACTTTTCCCTGTACCAGGGATGCCAACATTCCCTTGGCCAGAGAAAGAGCTGGGAGGATTCCCATGGGCCAAAAGTACCTTCTCCTACCTTGCGAGCACCTTGGGCAGAGGGGGCTAGAGCCAAGAGCTTTAGCCTAACTTCCTCTAATACAGAAACTTGACTTTCCCAAATCCAGCAGCAAGAACTAATTACACTTTGTGCTCTATATTGAGACCAAAAACTCACATAGCTTAAAACGCCAAGGAGTTTTTCTTGCAATCTCCTGAAGGGGAAGAGGCTGACAAGCGCAGGATTGTACTAACGGTTGTGGTGAAACACTCGCCCGTTTGCAGGAGTGCTTTGATACTCTCACCAGATGAATGCCAGCCAGCAAAATGATTAAAAATGCTAAGGCTGGCAAAACGTAGGAAGCTTTGAAGAGCGTGTATCAGAACAGCTTCCACCGCCCCGACACTGCCTTGGGCTCTGCAAATCCATTTCTCCCTACAATTGTGTGGAAGTACCAGTTTATCTCCCTTGTTAAGTAACCTGTATCAAAACGATCAGAGGAATATATTTTTGAAGTTTCTGGTGACCCAGTTCAAAGTAACAATGTGAAATTTATTCACCCAAGCCAGGCACATGATGTGGGGAGACGACACTTCTCATCTGCATAGGGGCCTATAAATATCCTTATGCAAACCACGACTGGGCGCTCGTTAATGCCAACACGACCTGAAAATAATGTTAAATACCGAAGGGAAAGGGAAATTCAATTACTCTCATTTGATGCAGAGCAGGAGAATGCCCTTTAGCAGTGCAGTGGTTTATGAAGTGCGAGCAGCAGAGAGGTGATGGAGACTGCAGAGGGACCTCATGTCACCGAGCTGGGACCAGCTGCCCAAGGGGCCAGCGAGCCACAGGGACCCTCCAGTCAGGATTCGCTCAGTTTTAACGCTGCAGAGGTGTCAAATAATCATCTCCAGCTTTGAAGAGAGAGCGCCTACGAGCGATCACGCATCTCTGTCCCTAGCTCATCTGGAGGCTTTGCTCCTGTCCCCAGGATGTGAGCTGCATTTGGAGCTCCACCATCCCCTGAAACCCCCTGGTTAGTGGGAGCTGGGAGCACACAGCGAGGAGGGCTCACACTCGTGAATGATTCACTGTCAATAATAGTGAGTGTGCATTAAGCTCCCCCAGCACCCCTCTGAGGTGGGAAAAAGTCATCACTGACTCTTAAGTGATGCCAAACAGCCACCAGAGCCAAGATGAACATCACAGTCCCTTCCCCTGGAGCTGCCCTCCCCGAGCAGGCTGGGGCTCAGCCAGGACTGCCTGTCCCACTGGTGCTATTAAGAAGATCAGAAACCATGATCTAACTGAAAGCACGGTGATGTTAATCCCTGCCAAATGCAACCTTGGCACTAGGAGTGTAAAGCCAGACTTGCTGGCTTGCAGAACCCCACGTGTGTGTACCTAACCAGAAGCAGCACTCTTGTATGGGACAAAGTATTTCCAAAGACCTCTGAAGCCAGTATCACTGACACCCTCCCTGCAGCCCCTATGCTGCTTGTGAAGATGGGCTGCACCAGCCCAACACTCACACAGTCCCTTGAGCTCTGTAGGTGACTCTGAACAAGGATTGAATCCTGGTGCTACTCGGAGCAAAAGGGATCTTCAGAAGAGTAAGAGCAGAGCTTTTCCTTTCAGGAGCAGCAGCTGCCATGAGGCAGGGCTCAGTGTTCATGCTGTGCCAGCACATGGACAAATGACATGGGAGCCCATTCCTCCCACTGTCAGGTGTACAGACACCAACAAGGCTGTTCAGTAGCAGGTTCAGTACAGAGCATCCCAATAACACAGCGACTGGGATCAAATCCCTACACTGTATCCATCACATGCCCCCACAGCCTTTATCATAGGCCACATCTGATATCCTCTCCACTGATCACTTCTTGCAAGCTGTCCTACTCAATTCAGGAGACTAAGTCAAAGGTACCAGCCCTTCATCCTCTCTTTAAGGCAGCTCTGTTTGCTTTTCAAGGCAGATATTATACAGTGGCACAATACAATCAGGAAATGCAGTGGAGGAATGGCACCAGAGCCGTAACCACTCGCGATAAGAGGCAAGCGTGCCGTGCAATGAACATCTCTTTCCCATTAAACCTTTCTGAATGACTCTCATTTCCAATCTTGATGCACCCTATGGAAAAATATGATAGGTTGTTCCTCATCTCTCTAATGTACTTTAAATAGACGATGCTCCAGATGGTATTGACATTGCTAAACAAATTGTGAAATCCACATGCCAAAAATACTGTGGGTAAACATACTAAACCACCCTGTGCAACAAAAGAGGCTAAAAGAACTGCAATCATCATCAACTTTAAATGCTACTCACATCTCAGAACAGGGACTGGGCTTCAATTTTTGTTACTTTTAACAAAAATAAGATAGTACAATACTAATCAGAGATGAGGCTTGTAACATGCTGCAGACAGGATCCGGGGGAAGAGCTGCCAGCTGCAGAGCCTTCCTCGTGTAGATGGATGCGATGGGAGCAGCTCAGGTCAGCAAGGACAATGTCAGACACATGCTTTGTGCCTGGCTGAAAAGTTGGTGAGATTCAGGACAACTCTCAACCAGAAACAAGCCACCCCAAACAAACCCCCTCATAATACAACTCATCTTTCTTGCCCCACTGATGCTCTCAGCGTGGCAGGTCAGAGTGACGTGGAGGGAAACAGGCTGCAGGGAGGCTCAGCACAGACCAGTGGAGTCCTCCCCAGTGCCATTTCCCTTTCAAATGCAGATCTCGTTATGAAATATGGTCAACTTCAGCATGAAAGAGGGAAATTGAGTTTCTAACTTCAACAGCTTGAGTAGTTAACTCAAGAAAGAGCCACAGTACACTCTCTGTGCTATTAACGCTCACAGTAAAACCCTGCTTGGGAGTACAAATGGCATTTGAAAAATTATTAGGAAGAACAGCACTTAGCAAAATCCTTGGGGAACTACCTCTGCAAAATCCTCTCTGATGGTGTTCAGACAGACAGGCAAGTGAGCGACCCGCTCCTTCACTGTCTCCAGGCACAGGTTGCACAAATAAGGCTTCGGGCAAAAACCTGTAGCCACTAAACACCTTCTCTAGCTGGGAAGCTGGGCCTGTTCTTGCATGAAGAGCAACTCTGACCTCTGGAGCAGCTGCCATTAAGCAGCTGAGGCTGTCAGGCATCAGCTCAGCTGTGTGAGTGTGCTGCAAGCGCACACACGGCCCTTGGAGTGCCTGCCAACCCCGCTCTCCAGCACCATCCTCGGCACAGCCTCGCTCCTACAGAGGGAAAAAAAGGTAACGAAGAATCATTGCCATCCTTCACCTTGATTTTTGCCCCAAAAGCATCCCTGACTCCTCAGAGAAAGCTCTTGAGGCACAGGCACAAAAATAACTCACCAGGTAGAAAATCAGCCATTTAATAATGAGAGCTGAGGTGAGGACCAAGAAATCTTTCTGAAAAATCCAAGGAAAGTGCTGAGGAGCAAAGGGGCTGCAGGCTGCTGGGAGGAAATCTGTCGATGGGTACAGCTGATCTGTGCTGCTGGGATGCCATGCTGCTTCTCTGGGAAGCTGTGTGCTGCTCCCAGAAACTGCAGGATTCAGCTCCACCATCCCCGCTGTGGGCAGGGAACACTTAGCCCTCTTAATTGCAAGTGGAGACAGTGAGGATGAGAGGCAACAACCACACAATTTCCATATCACCAGTGACAGTTTGCATTTTAAGGGGCCGCTCCCAACCTTAGCACCAGCATCTTCAGCCCAGCAAGGGCGCTGGGATTTATGCCCTATGCTGCAGGGTGGCTCAGCTGGCATTTGTTATTATTCCTGCTAATTTGTTTTACCATTGCTGCAGACAGGAGCAATGCAGGAGCTTCTGGAGCAGTTGTCTCACTGTGGGTTGCAGGAGGAGAGCCCAGGGCTGTTGGTACCCTCCTCCTGTGCTGTGTTCAGGCACAATTCAGGGGGCTGCTGGGCATCCCAAGCAGCAGGGATGAGTTGAGTCTGGCATCAGTTCCCTCCCAAAACACTGCTGTGCTCTTTCCTCTCATGACAGCCAGCTGCTGGCTCAGACAGATGTCACAGCATCATTTTTACTTGAGTCATGGAGACCAGAAGAATTAATGACAGTTTATATTTCACTTTTATAAACCACCAGTTCTTCCCTTCAGGAGGATGCAGCAGGAAGAGGCCAGCAGGGCTCAGGACTTTGCATGGGCAGTTGTCCCCCCAGCCCCAGTGTGGCTGGTGTGGTGGGGTGCAGCTCCCTGGGGACCCCCAGAAAGTGTGAAGGATTGCTGCACTGACCGCATCTCGTCACCCCTTCACACAGCATCAGAAGCAACAGAGCCCTGGTCTCACAAGCTCTGGCCATGCCCATGAACTCCTGATGAAAACCCCCTCCTGCACTGCAGCCAAGATTTCTCTCTGCCCAAGGTGGGTTACACATAGTTTATGCATCCAGCTGGTCTTTTATCCCATACTGACAGTTAACAGCAGTAAATACAGCCCCCACAATTTCCTCCTCTGTGCCTTTCTTCCAAGCAAAGCCTGCTCTGTCCTCACCAAAGTCAGGATGAAAAAAGGGATGCTTTTTAACAGGAATCCCTGGATCTCAGCATCACGCTGAAGGAGCCCTCGGTACCCAGCATGACAGCACATTCCTGCACCGTCACTCCCAATTTAAACACGCCGGATCGCGGTCACTGCCATCTCAGAAACACCAACACGCAAATGTGCTTTAACTGAGGGCACACCATGTGCTGTGTTCTTGGACTCTGAAGGTTTCACTCTGTGAGGGGATGGAAGAGTGTGGGGTAAAACCAGACATGGGGAAGGGGGAGGTGCCCTTTGGAAAGGGCTCTTTAGCATTTGGGACGAGGTGGTGTTTAACAGGTGCCCATCTGGACCCACCGGGTAAATCAGCTTCTCAGTGGGCAGCAAGGCTGAGTGTGAAGGAAGCCAGCACTTAGAGGCATTGGGCATTGCAGTGAGAGCCTGTGTGCTTTAATCACAGCAGCTGGACTTGGCTGAGCACAAGAGCAAGAGGGGGAACGGAAAATGCAATCTGCAGAAAGCACCAGCCCAATGACCTTGAGGTGCACAAAAAAAGGTGAGTAAGGAACAGAGAGACACGGAGCTGGACCAGGGCATTTCTGACCACATACTCTGATCTAGTTTTTCCTTTTCCCTCACACCAACTGTGTTGGTGCAAGGGGAGGCAGAAACAGCACACAGACATCAGATCAGGTTCTCCTTTGCCAAAACTGCAGAGAGTGTTTACATCTTCAGGAAAGATTAGCAGCAGCAAGCCCAGTCCAGGAGGCTGCATCTAGCACAGGGAAGGTCTGGTCAGATACCTCCTGCAGCCCTGAGCTCTCAATCTTCCCCAGGAGACCCACTGGCCTCCAGTAACAGCTCGTCCTGTACCCATGGACACTCGTGATCCACAGCTGCTCATCATCCCTGTAAACCTGACCATGCCTTTGGGCTGAGACACGGCACTTCTGCAGCCAGCGCAGCACCACACAGGTAAAAACCACCATCAGAACCATTTCCTCTCATCAGTCTGGGGTCTGCTTCCTTCCCTTTTCGCTGCCCAGCCTAGGCTCTTACAGAAAATTAAGTTAACATAAAAAACAATATTAAATTATAATTAAAAAAATTCAATTCCCACACTGCTGCTTCCTGTACATTTGTTTCTGTTCTGCTCAGCTCATCCAGCAGCAAGTCCCAGCCTCAGCTCACTGACCTGTTCCTATCACCACTGCTCATGTTTCCCTACCACAGTCCTGTCTTGTGCTGCTCATTTTCCAGCCCAGCCCTACCTCGGCACGGAAAGGCTAAAAGAGGGACACGTTTCAAAATAAATTGGATAGCCAAGAAATTAATAACCAGAGTGAGAAGACAGTGAGGAGAGAAAGTCTCATTTTTGGACAGAAGAGGAGGATTTCTCATCCTCTCCTGGTGATGTAGTTCATAGCCAGTTGGGAGAGTCCTAAAGCCTTTAAGTAAAAAAAGATAAATATTTTTAGTCTCTTTTTGTCATTTGGGTTGAGATTTTTCTAGAGACTTTTAGGCAACTGAACATGTCAGGATTCATGTGCCCAGCAGAGCTCCACTTCAGTCCAAGAACCAAGCCTACAGTATCTCCACTTGAATCACCAAACAGCCAAGGCATCAAAATCACCACCAGCTTCTTAAAATTCTATAATAGCTCTTTCCCTTACAGACAGCAAAAGCAGTCAGGGAGCTTCCATCTGCGAGGATGAGGATGGGAGGCCCCCTCCAACAGGCAGAACCCTCACACACACAGGTTTTGGATGAGCAGGTGACCAATTTGCTCCAACCTGATGCCTTGCCATGAAGCAGAAATGCTGGCTCCCGCCTCCCCCTAGAGCCAGGTCCCCTTCTGGCCACCCGTCGCACTGTGGTTCCCATCATGTGCAGCACTGGGGACATCAGGCTCCCCGCAGGCAGATGAGAGAGAATGGGTAGTGCTATAAAAAGCTCGAGATTCCCATTATTTCCTCTTCTACAACAGCTCCTCTCGCAAAGCACTGGCTGGGGTTCAGGAATCTGTCACTGCAAACAGCGTGCTGGAAATAAGTTTCCTAATTGCCGTATGTTAAGAGATGCACATGTAACCAGCACTCTGGTTTGCCTGGAGGTTCCCTCCTGGCCCATCCCTTTTCCCTCTCTGGGCCAGGGCTTGGGGGCTTCCTCTGCAAAGCAACAACCCCTGGGCCATGAGAATCTCATGGTCCACTTTACAACGGGAGTACATTGCTGTCCCTCACAGCTGTGGCACGAAACTCTAAAGTGTAATTCCTGTAACTTCCTGATTCAGTGAGGAGGGGCAGGGTTATATGAGGGAAGTTAACAGGTTTCATTTGATATTGTTTTCAGACTGTGTCACAGTCACAGAAACCTAGAGAAGCTGAGCACGGCAGGACAGGCAATTACTTCAGGCAGCTTTCCAGCAGGAGAAGCGGTGAAGCCAGCCCACTCACCTCATCTTGGCCAAATTACAGGTAAATCTTGTCAGCCCACCTACCTACAGGTACTTATGGCAACCCAGGGACCGCCAGACTTGCTGCTCCATCTCCCCTTTACAGCCACGAAAACCATTTGCAAGTGATCTGTTCAATGTCTCTGTGCTGTAGCACAGCCAGGACATGCAGATATGTGTCCTGGGACAGCATGCCACTCATGGGGCTACCTCCTCCTCCTCCTCTCCCATCCCCTGCAGGGTGGGTGGCTGCTGGCTCAGCCCCACTGCTGAGTCTCCCATGGGAGGGCTGGGGCAGGACGGGCCATGCAGTGCACGGGCTGCAAACACAGACCATTTTTCTGAAACAAATTTGTTTTCAACAGAACTGAGCGTCATTCAAACTAAGCAAATAAAAGCAGCAGCAGCTGGTTTAATGAAATATATAGTGACTTATTTTCAGATTAGATATAGATGCCAAGCTCGGATATGAATGCTGAGCGCCGTGCCTGCAATTACCCCAGCCAGCCTCCGAGAGGTCTCTGCCGGGCAGCGGCTGCTTGGTGCGGACCAATAGTCCATCAGCCTACAGCAAATCTGAAGAGACAGCAATGCTTTTCTTCTTATTTTTAACACTCTAAAGAATTTTACCCTTTCTAATCCACTCTCTGTTTGAGACTCCAGACAGCACTGGAGAGAGGGAGCACAGCACTCAGTGCTCTCTTCCCAGAGTAAATAAATAAAACTTGAACATCCTGGGCCTTTGTGATGGGTCCCACCTCCTGATTCCCAGAGCAAGACCCATCCCATCACAGCTGTACCTATCTCCATGCTGGGTTTTGTGGCCTGGCAGCCCCTGGGCTCTGCAGAGCCTGATGGCTCAGGCAGCACGAGCACAGCCCTGCCTCCTTCCCAACCCAGCTATGCTGGTTCTGCCCCGCGGAGCTGGGGAGCACAGGGCTGCCCACCTCCCTCTGCAGCTCACCACGTTCCCAACAGTCTCTATAAAAAGGACAGCACAGGACCTGTGGGTCTGGTCGTGGGACAGGGAAATCCCCCAGCAGGGGAGAGGAGCTGCAGTCATTGGCACCCGCCTGTGCCCAGCAGCTCGCTCAGGCTCATCACACACCCCCATAGGCCCAGAAGCAGAATGAGAAATAAACCATAAACAATGAATAAATAAAGGACCTTTCAGAGCTGTAAAGAGCGTCTCACAACGAAACACACATCCTGGGGAAAAGAAGGGCCACCCCAAGCTCAGCTAAGGATGTCCCCACTGCCCATGCAGGATGCTGGAGAGGCAGAGCAGAGCTCAGGGCACATTCCCCCCCTCTCCTCCCCTGTGCTGTGACCTTCCTGTCACTCCTCATCAGCATCGCATTGCTGGACTCCAGGAAGAAACCACAGCAGATAAACTTTCCATCATGTAAACAGAGGAGCAAGAGGAGCTTGGGGCGAGAGGGGAAGGCAGCCCCTGAACTGCCAGACTTCCCACAGAGCCTGGGGAACTGAGGACATGCCACTGCAGGTTAGCAGAAAGGATGCTAGCAGACAGACATCCTCCACAGCCCAGCCACACGCAAAGGAGACACAGTCAGAGGCGATCCACATCCCGGCACCAATCCTCCAGCTCTCGAGCACCATCCCAAAGGGACCACGCTTCACCGGGACAATGAGTCCCCAAAGAGTGGAAAGGCACAAAAGAAAACTGAGGAACGCGGCAAAAGAATCGGAGCTGATACAAATGAAATGCTCTAGAAGCCAGGAAAACAAATAGCATCCTTTGTTTGTGCAGCAAGCTGGAATAATAACATTTGCTCACCCAGCCTCACTCCTCGCCCCTCTCACTATTGTACCTCCGCAAAGCTCCGGCGAGGCACGGAGGCAGGCTGCTATTGTAACTGGAGTGGGCTGAATGCTATTCACAAAATTCAGCAAATTGGGGCTATTTTGGGATTTACTAGGCATTTGCAAACAACTCCAGTTGGTATTTGAAAACATGCACCGAGTATCACAAGCCAACAGAAATGACAGCCCATGGGCTGTTATCCAAGAGGCACCCAACAGAGCCGGTCTGTCTGTGAGCTTCCGATCCGGCTGTGTGACCACAGCACCTAAGGGTCACCAAAAATATGGGGGCAAGGCTTTCAGGCCAAAGTCCTGGGTCAAAGCCACTAAAAAGCTCTGATATGGCAGAAGGGAAGCTAAAACCTCTTGACTGCATAAGCATGGATCTTTCCATCTAATAGTTGGGCTGGTTTTTCCTCTGTCCTGCTCCTGGGATGTGCAGAGCCTGGACACTGAGTTCCCACATCCACATCCTGATTCAGGCACTCTGGACCTCAGTTTCCCCGCCTGTGAACACAACATTATATCTAGGGTCCGCCTGGAAGCTCAGAAGGGCCGCAGGAAATCTTCACCTTGACTTTCATGAATTTTTGGGTCAGGTACCAAAGCAGGGCAGGCAGCAGAGCAGGTGGTGCTGGGACAGGACTCCCATGGAAGCAGCTTGCCTGCAGGCACTGCCACTCCAGAGGAATATTAAAAGGGGGTAGCTTTAATAGACTAATTCCTGTATTTCTGGAAGGAAGAATGTCTGTAAAAGATAGCTGTGATGAAACACTGGAACAAGATGGGAGAAAAGTCAGAAAATGCAGGGGATGAAATAACCCTGCACTAGTCTCCCGAGGAAGGGCTTGGCAAACACCACGTCCCTTGGAAATACTACTGTGCTCATTGCTGTACACAAGGTCCAGGGCTCCAGGCATCCCCCCAGAGGCCTGCTAGCTCCTGCCTGACCTTCTGCCTCCTATGCTACTCTGCCAGGGGGGCTTTCCTGAGAAAATGTGGGGATCTGAACTGCTTCTGCTGTGACTGGGATGCTGCTCTCAGGATCACAAGGAGCAAACCCAACATCCAAATCCTGGGTGGTTCTGTCAATATCAGGTGCTCACAAGTATTTTTCAGGGCAAATGATACAGTTCATCAGAGCTGTTATCTGCTCTGATGTAGTGTGAGGGCTGAACCAGCTCCTTTGGCTGCCTCAGGACACAGCTCATCCCAGGAAAGCCATGCAGGCAGCAGCTGCTGGGGCCACAGAAATGGGATTCACTTGTAACTGGAAGAAATCTCTTCCAGTTACAAGGAAAGCTGGGAGAGCCCCAGCTGAGCACCCACTGCAAAATGTCCACCTCGGGAGTGTCAGCGTGGGTGCTGTTCTTAAAAGTGAATTTATGTCAGCCGTGGGACCTGGGGGATAACTAGACAGCAAACTCCCAGGTGAGCACAACAGGGATGAGGACTCTTTCGATCCTCACTGCCCCCCAGTGCACCCCCACAAGCAAACAGAGGTGCCAGGCACTCTCCTGAGGCAGGGCACAACAGCCTCCTCACCAGTTCACACCGAAACGATGCTCCTGGAGACAGCAGAACCGAAAGGAGATGCACAGAGCGTGCGTGCAGGCAGCAAAGGACGCTGCTTTGAAGGAGAAATCACTTATGGCCCTGTTTGGAGTGCAGGAAGGCACAGGGCAGGCTCGCCCAGGGCCGGCTGTTCCCTTCACTCAGCTGTTCCCCTCTGCAAAGCCGGTGGCTGCAGAGTGACACAGACTGCCTGATGTGGAGAGAACAAATTATTCATGAAAAACACAATTGTTAAGCCGCGTGGCAGCGCGTGCAGAATGAGAGGCAGACGGGAGGAACTCAGACCTGGCACCGCCAGCGAGGCCGCTCTGCCTGGCAAACTGATCAGCGAAACGCATTAGCTGGAAGAGATGAAAGATTAAAAATGTCACCCGGAGTGCAGCATCTCCTATAATACTCTTTCGGGTTACAATCCCAGGAGCTGCCTGACACGTCAAGTCAAACCTGCAAAATGAAAGTGCCTCTGAAAGGTAAACCTGTCACTTTGGCACGCTCTACCTTCAGGTCCAAATTTGTTTATAGATGCAGGAAGGTTTCTCCAAGGGACAGGCACCACCAGCCAGATGTGCTGGGCTATCAGGACACCACTCAGGACAGCTGTGGGCAGTCATGGAGGCCTTAGAGCTATTTTGAGTCCAGCCACTGACCTTGGCTTCTACGAGGCTGGAGATGGACCCAGCTGCATGTTGCTTTGCTGCCATCACAGTCAGCTTCTTGTAGATGGGTTAAGCTAGATTTGTCAGATCGTTCCTGCTCCTCATGGCCTTCATTTCAGAGAGGAACACTGACTCCTTATACCTTGCCGAGCCCATCAAGCGCCTGCAGGGTCTGTCCTTGGATATCAGCATCACACACAAGTCTGTGCAGTGCTCCAGCCAAGCCAGCACCCCTTCAAGAGCCAGAGCTCCCACGGTGACAGCCTAAGTGCCCCCCCAGAAGCACTGAGGTCACACCCCTGTGCACACACAGCACAGCTTGTCTTGCAGCGCTGACCCTCGTCCCCAGACTGGTGAGCACACAATGCTGCGCTGATTCTGGGGTGTCACTGCGATGGAGTAAAACCTCCACACACACCATCCATCACTGGAAGAGCTCCCGGCCACCAAACGGCCGTGCAATTAGCCGGCACAAGGCTGGAATTCCTGATTGATTCCAGGGGACTCAGAGGTCTGATGGAGCACAGAAATGCTGTCTAAAACGAGAGGAACAGACTGGTACCAGCAGAATAAATGCTGGAATTGGGAAAGAAACTCTTTTCCTTCCTGTGCTCTTTGAAGGACAAATGGTAGAGTGATTCTGAAACCACAGTATTGCAGTGCAGAGACCATGGAAAGCAGCTTAGTTGTTAAGCAATGCTCACAGCTTGGAAATTTATTGTCCTTTCCAGGTATTTCCATGGCCCTTCGCAGCAGGGATGGAAATTTTCACAGTCACTTATGAATTTATCCTCACAGTAGAGGACAGGGGAGAGCTTTATCCTACGGGTCCCCTTTATATATATATATAGGAATAAGTCTGAGTTTTCCCAAGAGGCAGCAGCAGAGGCAGAACCCAAGCCACGGCTTGAGAGCACAGTGCTATGTCTGGGGGCCAGGCAGTTCCCATTTAATGGGGTTATTCCTACTCTCTGCTTAATGAGGTTATCCCCCATTCCTCTGTTATTCCTCCAGCCACAATTAGCTCAGTTGGCTGGAGCGCAGTGCTAACAATGCTGATGTTGTAGGTTCAGTCCCAGTATGGGTCATTCACTTAGGAGTTGGACTTGATGTTCCTTTTGGACTCCTTGCAACTCAAGAGTATTTTGTGAATCTGTGATTTTACCTCCACCAGCTCTGAGTGGTGTGCTGATTCTCAAACCACAGACAGGGCTGTGACACTGTCACTGTTGCATGTGAAAAGCTTCCCCTCTCCTCAGTGGTCAGCAACAGAGGGGCTTCTGCAGCATCCTCAGGTTCAAAGGAGCTCCCAGCTTCTGTCATACAATCAGTCAATCCAACAAACAACTCACTGACCTGGAACACGGGTGTTATCCACAGAACAGCACATCACAGACACGATAAATCATTGTGTAGTGACTGGGGAAGAGGGGCTGGGACCCACATCACTTAATGCTAAGCAGGTACAAGTTCAGAAAGGTTTTCCCTTTGCAAGCTGGCCTGGGGATGGGACCTGCCCCTGCCCACCAGCACATGGAGTGCAGAACATGTATTGGGAACATCTACAGTCACTCATTTCACCTTTGGGCTACAGGGAGTCTCAGTGGGATGTAACTTCCACTCTCAGACCTACTTCCCAGAGCTGCAGTGCCCTGGCCCCAGGGCCTGCAGGGAGGTCCAGGGGGGGGTAACTGGCACCTTTTCAGCAGCCAGAGGTTGTGCAAAATAGGCGTGAAAGCAACAGCAAGGAAGCAGAAAATAAAACAAGCCCTGCAGCACACGTCACGTCGCTTTCCACGCTCCATAACCAGACACAGCGCTGGAATAAGATTGATGCAGCTGAAGAGCTCACTCCTTATCACAACCACTGTCATCAAAATGGGGAGGTCTCTGGACATCATGCCTGGACTAGATGCAGTCACTAACTGCTCAGAAGCCTGTGTGACATTTATTGGGGGTCTGCTACAGGGCACCCCTGACCAGGACAATTGAGTGGATGAGACCCTTTGGCCCTACATTATAGGCAGCACACTTTCATTTTACTGGAGATGCTTAAATATGTTTGTTGGAGTAGATGCCGTCCCCTTGGTTCATCACTGACCGACTCTTTGTTTTAATAAGCAGAGAAATTCTCTTTGTCACCCCTCAGCTGGGCATGAACACAGGGCTTCTTAAAGCAGAGGAGGGATGATAGCACTCTCTTCCCTTGTTTCTGCTGGCCTCCTCCATGAGCCAGCTCCTCCAACAAATTATCCAGTATGCTTGGCTGGAAGAAAATCATGCAAGCAAAACAAATCAAGGGGGATCTCTGTGTGGTTGGTGAGTCAGGTCAGCTCAGGGAAGGGCAGGCAGTGTGAGGAGAGCTCACAGTACCTAGTGCTTACTGGGAAGTACGGTGTGTTAAACTGTTGCAGACCCACAGCCTTGGGGCACACAGACAAGGAATTTCTGTGCAAGGTGAGGGAAGGTAAATGATGAGTGTCTGCAACTCATCTCTGGCTCCTGGCTGTGGCCAGACAGGGGTGATAAAGCGCCTGGGATGACTGACCAGCTGTAGCTGTGCTCAGCATATGAAAAGCCCAGCCAGCCCAGTCACCTCCTCCCTGGCTCCACAACCAGCACTGCCCGGGACTCTGCTTGAGGCAGGCACCACCCCAGGGGCAGCCATGGAAAGCTCCCAGTGAGCAGCCCCTGTGCACTCAGGGTGCCCCTGCAGCACAAGGCACCAATGTGGCCCCACAAACACAGCTCCCAGTCCAGCCATGCCCGGCAGAAAGCTTCTAAATCTTGCCAGAGCCCAGCTCTCTGGCGGGGATTTGCAGTGCTCTGATTCAGCTCCAGCATGTCAGGTGCTGTGTGGGCAGGGAGACAGACTCAGCACAAGGAAAACCCACATTTGGAGTGGGGCAATGCTGGGGGATGCCTGCCTGCAGGGAAACACTGAGCACGCACACACACAGGGCTGGGGGAGAGGTAAGAGCCATCCCTTCTCCATCTGAACACTCCAGGCAGACCTGACTGACAAGGGCACAGTGGCTTTGCACTCCTCAGGAAGAGTTTTCCTGCTTGAAGGCGGCAGGATGATTTGAGAGAGAAAGCTGCAAACGGGTGAGCTGCTGGGAGAGAGGAGGATGCAGAGTGACAAAGTAGGGCAGAGCTGAAGATCTGGGGAGAGCCTTGAGCTGAGGCTGGCCCCGGATTTGCATCCTAGCCCCTTTCCTCCTCATGGCTGAAACTCCCCCTTTTCTTCCAGCATCCTCCTGCAGCTCCTCTCAAACGCCTTCAGGTCAGATAGAAAAGCCCCACAGGCCTCATTTTAAGGAGAAGCTGATGATGCTCAGCAGTTCCCAAACTCCTGCAGCTCCAGCAGATTTCAGCCATTTGCTCTACAGATCACTGTGTTTGAGGGTTCCTGACTTCCAGCCCTCCCTGATGCAGCAAGGGAGGTCTCCTGGGCAGCTCTGCTCTGGCTCTGCCTCCCCACAGCCAGCCGAGGCCTGCAGCAGCCATTGCTGCCCCATCCCTCTCCCTGCAGCGGCTGCCTCCTCCTCTGCTCCCTGCAAAGGTTTGCTCTAAAAAGAACAAATCTTGAGAGTAATCGGCTGCCTCCAGACAGGAGCGAGCTCTTCTGAGTTGCCCTAGTTAGCAGGCAATGCCCCTCGCACACACTCAAGCAGTTACATTTGTTTTTGCTGCGTGGAACGCAAATTTATTAAATGTAAATTTGATCTTTTAGGCAAAAAAAGGAGACAAAAAAATCGTGGATTCGCTCATTCTCCGCTGCTCAGCTGAGCAAATGTTTAACTGACTTGCCTGTGCTGCCTCCTGCCTGCCTGCCACAGGATGCTGGGGAGACGGGAGGAGAGCCAGGCCTGGCTCCAGGGACAGGTGGGGGTCTTGAGCCCTGCACCACAGAGGTAGTGCTGGCATTATTGCTCCCTGCCCCCTGGCATTCACACTGTCCAGAAAACTCCATCCCTTTGCTTTTTACCCAGCACAGGAAGCAAGTCAAAGGAAGGAGGAACCAAGGCTGACACTGTGCACCCCAGAGGGACACAGCACTGGGGCAGTTCGAAGTAGGAAAAGAGATAGTTCTTACTAAGGACACTTCCTTCCATAAGAGAAGGCAATCCATATGTGCAAGTACAATACTTTACAAAGAGGGTGCGGGAGTGCTCACTCCCCAGACTCCTGGGGGAAGCAGAGCCTGGGCAGGGGGGCAGGGGAGGCCAGGCATACACAAGTGCTGGGTTTAGAAGCAGGAAGGCAATGCTGACAAATGTTGAGCTGCAGAGGGTCTGGTTTCAGACACGGGACACAAACCTGTCGTTCAGGCCCAGCTGCCCTGGAGACTCCAGGTCATTACTGTAGGCATTGAGGTTCTGGTCTCAGCTCTGCCAGTTATTCTGCATTCACACACAAATGAGCTCCCTGATGTCCAGTGTGAGATGCTGGACTTGAATGGCCAGGGAAAAGAGTAACAAGCAGCTGAAGGAGCTGTCAAAGCCTACAAGCTTTTGGACTCTCCCATTATACAGAGCAGAAAGGGACATGGGTGACCTGGGGCAGCGTGGCAGCCCCCTGTCACCCCTTGCATCAATAACCATGCAGGGATGCCATGTCTTGCACCCAGACTAAAGCAGACTTCTCCTCACCAGTCTCCATGTCTGTCTGTCCTTCACAGAGCACCTCATGGCGTTAAGCATCCAGATGCTCTTTTCTGTCCCCAAATTTAGCTCTTTTCATGGGTTGCTATCCATCTGAACCCTGCCCAAATGGCAGAGCTGCTTTAGCATTAGCTGTCTGTCACTGACCGGCTCCCTGCTCCCAGAGCCAGCTGTACGATGACACTTAACTGCCGAGCTCAGCCATGCGCAGACACCAGGCACTCCCAAGTCAAGCTGCCCACAGACATCGGGCTTCGCTTGTTTATAGCCCAACTGCAGATTTAGGAGCGCTGAGCTCGCCGTTAGCTGCTCAGCCTTTCCACACCCGTCTGTATTTTGACATTACAAAGCGTGTTTAACTCCATGAATACTCCCAGAATATTCCTGCTGGCAATTCTCCCCTCCTGTCCGCCCGTGCTGGACACTCACACCGCAGTCGCATTTTCCAGCTGGTGGGTTGTTTTTACTTATAGACTCCTACCAGTTTTCCAGCTGAGCTTTTGTTCCAGGCTGGGAGTTCAACTTAATAATACAAGTCTGGCTTTTCTCAGTTGTCTTTTGCAGAACCAGAGGCTGACTTTGAAAGTCTTGGGCCCATCTTCCAGGCCACTCTCTTTACAAATGGTGCAAAGGCAGTGGATGTGCCTGGTGCTCAGGGAACACCCAGAGGGCTGGAACTCAGCAGATACAAGGTTTACACACCCCAAAGGAAAAAAGACCTGTTGGATAAGCTGGGCTTAAACCTGAGAGTATTTTTAATCACCATGTGCCTCACACACCACACAGCCATGTGTGTGCACCTGCAACACAGCTCCCACCCTGAAGCACCTGCTCTTTAGGATAGACACCTCATGGTGGAAATACTTCTCTCATTTGTCCTCTTATCCTGCCATGCTAGAATGTGGGCTTGCCATAAGAAATGTAATCAAAATATTCCCACACAAAATAGCTGAAAGCGTTATTGAGGGATATTTTTCAAATCTCAATTAGAAACAAGCTATTCTGTAGTCTCAGTTTTGCTTCAGTCTCAGATCAGTGGGGATGTGGCACTTTAATTTCTATAAAAGAAAGGACAAATCTCAGTACAAAGGCAAAGGAAAAAGGCAGACATGCTGAAAAACAAGAGGATAAAAGGAAGAAAATCCAGCACAACTGCCCTAAACAGAACTAGCAGAGCACAAGGAGAAAAGAAAGAGCAGCAACCATTTTCCTTGGTAATTTACTTAAGAGATTGAGAGCACAGCCCTAAAACTGCAACAACGATTTTTTCTTAGAGGACAAGGAAACCTCTGGGCATGGCTGCCTGGAGACAAGGAAACTACATTCATTCTACTAACACTGCAGTGGGTTAGTGCTGTGGCAGCCCCAGAGCTCCCCAGGAAAGAGCCCTGCTGTGTCCAGCAGTGTCTGTGCACATCCAAATACACAAAAACACACACTCACACCTGGGTGTGTGCCCAGGAGGGAGCTCCAAAACCAAAGACATTCCAGCCTTATCAGACAACAGAAAGCCTGTGACTACCATCCACTGGAGATTTTACTGGGCCTTAGCTGGGAAACAGTAAAGCTGGAATTCTGCAAGGCAGCCATTCCACTGCAGGGAAGGCATCTGCCCTCACCTTCCCCCTCTCTTCATGTTTTTTGAATTAAATGGATGGATGCATTAAACTGACAATTTAATCACCAGCTGCCACACAGAGGCAGAGGGAAGATGGGGAGTTACAGCTCCCACTTCATCCCTTCCTTCTCCCACAGCGCCTGCACACTGGGGGGCCCAACATCCCCATGGGACTCTCCAAGCAACAGCCTCAGTACTACAGAGGAGGAATGACAATTCCACTGCCAGCTTTCACAGATGTGAGTTAGGGATTTAAAAACAATCCCTGCATTTTCACCTTTCTGACCAAATACAGCTCCAATGAAATGCCTGGGAAAGCTGGAGGCTCCATCCATGCCACAGGAACTGAAACATGGAGCAATCCCAACCCTAACCCTAACCTGTCCCACCATGGCATTGCAGCAGAGGGGATAACAGAGTGCCCTCATCTCCCCCTGATGTCAGTCCAAAAGTGTTGTAACCTAGAGGCTAAATAAGTTATTTCATTTGACTTCTAGATTTTGTGGCCACAGACTTCTGGGCTAGTAGCCAAGGCATTATTTTAGGGGTGTAGAAATTGCCTCCCAAGTGAGGATCACTACACTGGAAAACCACGTGGAGAGCATGGGGGAGTGTGGACACTGACACTAAGACAGTCCAAGGCAGAATCTGTGTTTCCACCCCCACCAGACTGTGACCAGACCATGCTGCCTGCTTTTATCAGAGGGCAATGAATCAAGAAATCTGTCCTGGCAAAGGTCAAAGGCAAGGTCTCTGGGCCACACTGATGCTGGGCTAGCAGATTACACCATGTGTTTTGGAGGTTGGCAAAAGGCCTGTTTCTGTCTCCATCACATCCAACAGGAATAGGAATGTCACACTGTTAGAAGCAGTGAAGACTGGTGGAATCCAGTAGCATGCAAGTGAAAGGTGCAACTTTACTGACTTCTTGGGTGGATTCACAAAAATGTAAAAAATGTAAGGCATTAAAGCCTCACCCCTTTCAGAGATCTCAAGCTTCAGTGCTAAACAGCACCAGGGCTCTCAGCAATATGACATTTCCAAAAGGCCAGTGTTTGAAAAGATGATGTGTAAAACCCTCTGTGTTCTACCAAAGTGTAAAAAGTTGTTTCCCCTTCTCTCTGTCTGCCTCTGATAACAAATTATTATACTTCTCATACCACTTTATGTTCAAATCACCCAAACATCACAATCAGGCTTAAATGCAGGCAATCAAATAAAATATGCATTTCATAGACACTGATTTCTATACTGACTACTAAATTGGCACAACTTACTACTGTTATCCTGAAAGGTGGAAACGAAGGGGTCAAGATCTTTTAATAGACAGAATGGGTAAAAAGCATGAAAAACTACTGCCTGCTTAAGAAACTCATTTTTAAGAAAGGTTTGGAAAGTAAAGCAGAAGGAGAGAAGAAGCACTGAAGATGCACACACACCTCTCTTATGGCAAAATTCTAATTAGAGTAATGGGCTCATTCTCATCTCCCCTGTTGACCTCTACACTTTAATTCAAAGTGTGTATTTTTTATCCACCAGTTGATGGAGTTGAAAAAGCAGGATAGCTGCTTGTCTCTAAGACACTAAGGCTGGTGACTAGGCACTAAGGCAGGTGTAATATAAGACACTCCTCCACCATTTGTACTTCATAGACACAAAGAAGTTTAGGGCTCAGTAAAGCAGTAGATGCTTGAGTGGCTCTCTAGAGAGCCACTGCCAAGTGGTCTCAGCCTGTGGTGGGTTTGTAAAGCATTGATGGGAAAATTTAATGCATCTGTCAGGAAAAGCCCAGAGACTGCTCTCATGAAAGCGGCCTGGAGTCCCACCAACTTTCACACTCTGGAAATGGTCTGGAGAAAAGACCCAACTCTTCTCAGCCGGATACTGCAACTACATATCTTATAGAATATGTCTGCAAAAAAAGAAAAAAAAATTCCTGGCTTCACTAATTGCCTTAAATCTTCCCAAAGCAAGAAAGAACAGCCTTAGTCATTTATCTTCTCCTCAGCTCAATTTGCAGATATTCACATTGATCTTGAAAGCTTCCATCACTCAAACAAACGCAGCGTCACAATGGCAGCACTGCCAAGGGAGGATTATCACAGCCACCGCAGACCTGGAGCTACTGCTCAGATTCACAACAAGCTCCCCCTCATTCTTCTGTCTTGCTGAATTTCCTGCTTTGACAGCATCTTCGGGCAACAAGTTCTATCAGTGAGCTACAAGCTGTATTAAAAAGCGTTTAACTTGCAGCAGACCTGTTGCCTTTTAATTATACCTGCTGCCCTCTGCTTCTGCTTTCAGCACAGGGGCTGACAGGACCAGCAAACAGACTATTTTAACAGGCAAACAGCACATTAATGGTGCTGCCTTATTGTCTCTTTGATTTTCAGAACTCAATAATCTTAATCTGTTTCATCTACATTTTAAAACTGGAAAAAGTGTGATCTAGGGAATTAGACTAATTTCAAGCCTTACTGAAATAGTGGAACAAACATTAAGAGAAAAGACTAAAAGGATAATAGAATTGAACAATGAACACCAATATAATGAGACAAACTTGATTGCTTTCTTTTATAAAATTACAAAATCAGTGATCAGAGGAAAGAGGTAGATGCCACATTCAGTTTTTTGTGGAGCTTTGATACAGCACCTCAAAACCTTGTTCTCAAGGATAAATTACTGTTGTTTTCAGTAAGAGTGCTGTTGCTTTAGCTGAAGGAGCAGAAACAAAGAACACTGGGTCACTGTTTAGAGCAGAATCCTCTTAATTAACCCTTTATAAATAATTAGCAGAGGTTACGAGCACGCTGTGGAAATGAGCAGTGTGTGTTACAGATGGTTAGCAAAACCCTCAGCACACTAAATTCCAGATGATAATAAGATATGGCTGTGAGCGACCCACTGACCCCTCTGCTGTGAGATAGCAATGAATCATTCATCCTCCCTTTATAACAACAAAACCACAACACAAAATTGTGTTCTAAAGACCAAATCAGAGAGGGATGCAGTGGATGTGCTCCTGTGATGAGCTACTGCTTCTCCATGACTTTCCCAGGAAAAGAGGGAGATGGGGAACCCACTGCCTGCAAGACCAGTATTCCTAACACACAACTTACTTGGCACTTCAGAAAGGCTGAAGCTGTGGGAAAAAAGAAAATCTTAATTGGAATTTTGCTTAAGTAGGTAATGTAGATGGAAGAGGGTATCTAATGGGATGCACTACACTTTAATGCTTACAGCAATTGAGGAGTGAATGTAGAAAACCAATTAGATTACAATAAGGAAAGACAGAAAAAGCCCACTTCAGCTACAGACTGAATGTGCAGAAGAAACCTTTTAGGGAATAGAAAAATTCCTTTTCACCATAGCTGCTCCCAGTGTATTCCAAATTCTGCAATTTTACAGCCTATTTTTTTTTTCTTTTTTTTTTTTTTAGTCCTTTCTTCACTACAGCAGAAGCTCTGGATTTAGCAAAGCACTAAAGGAAATCTTAAACAAACCACTATGCCTAGAGAGTACACACCCTGCCACAGTCCAGTGAGGAGATACTCTGAACCTGTCAGGTGCCTCACCTGAAAGGCCAGGTGAGTCCCATACTGGTGTGACTCGTATGGCCTGGAGGCATCTGTTGAATTTACTGGGAAGATCAGTCAGATTGATTCTTTCACTTCTCTAACATGCTGCCCTACACAAGCTGTCATCAGTTTTGCTCCTGTTTAGTTTCCCTGCCCTCCCTGTTTGGCTGCTCTGTGAGTAAGGTCCAGCATGGGGTGGTTTTACCACTTTGACTCCTTTGTTTCCACCAGGCTCCTTGGAAAAAGCCTCTCAACAGCAGTTGGCAGAGCCCACCCTGCCAGTGCTGATCAGTGCTCACTGCTGCTCTGGCTGAATGGCTGGGCTGTTTCCTACAACTGTGAAAAAAGCCAGTTTAACAAATCATGTATTATTTTAGCTCTGGCACATGAAACCTGCACAAGACCTACAAAGTAAATGGGAGACATGCTGTTCTCCTGATGATTTTAACAAAGTCTTCTGTAAGACTCCCTCCTACAGCCTGGCCTAGCTGAAGTCAGGAGCAGGTGTCCTACATACTGCCCACAGCTCGTCTTCTACCACTCCTGCACCACCAACCACCTCCTTCCTCAGCTCTGCGCCCCGTTAGCTCTCACAGACAGAAAGAACATCACGTGTCCAAGTCCTGGGCCCCATTCAGAAGGGGCCACTGAGTTCTGGCACTGAACTCTGTCCAGTTGAGTCCAACCCACCAGGATGGAGTCTCCACTACTCATCTGTTCAACCTGTTCAGTGCTCAGCAATCCAACACTGGGCAGTGGGAGTGCTCAAGTACAGTCACAGCATCTCCCCTGATGACAAGCCAGCAGCAGAGCATGCAGGAGGTGTCACCACCAAGGAGGAGTGTTCTCCACTTGGTGACATCCAGCTCCCTGCTGCAACCCATGACCATAGGCTGGACATGTAGCTATTTGCGTAATATTTTTTGCTATAAATGAAAGGAGGATAAGAATTCATCTCTTTAGCACAGGAACATTGCAATGGGATGAGGCCTCACCTAAACTACAGGCTCTGTATGCACTGCATGCCAGAAATGGAAATCTGTGGGCAGAGGGTTATGCTAGTTATTGATTCAAACCCATGTGTTTAATGGGATAAAGGAGCCAAAGAACAAAGGAAGAAAGAGGCACCAAGCAAGAGATCACGTGAAGGAAAGTCTCTAGACAAAAGAACAGACAGGAATCCAGAGTGAAGGAGCTTCACCCCTGGAGATCTCCAAAACTCAACAGACAAGGCCCTGACCAACAAATATAACAGGCCTTGCTTCATGCAGGAAGTTAGGCCAGAATCCTGCTATATTGCCCAGGATTTTAAGAACACTTTTCAGAGCACTGTTCTAGCAAGAATTTCATGCAAATGTGAGCAAAGATGCTGTATCAGCAAAATCAGCCTTGGTGCTCGATCTCAGAAGGGAGGAGTGCATCACTGGCTCCATCATTACTTCCTCCTCCTAATGAGGCAACCCACAAGCATGAAAGCATTTGCTAAGCAGCTAGGCCAGAGCAGCAGCAGCAGCAGTGCAAAGGAGGTTTGGGTCCAGACTGCCTGAAGGCTTTGCCTGCAGAGCTGCTGCTTCATGAGATCGAGCAGCTCTCATCCCAGTCATGAGTCACAGCAGAAAGCTAAAGGCAGGAGAAAAGGATGCAGGGACAAACTCCCAGTTCACAAGCTGTTTCAAGAAGTGCAGCAAAATTTGGTTTGTTTTGGTTTTCACCATGTTCCTCATTTCTGTGAGATGCTGGAAAAGCTGTGACACTGATCACCTGAGCTACATTTAAAGAACAGATTCACATACCAGAAACCTCCACAAGGAGCACAGTGAGGTACTCTGCAGTCAGATTTGGGCCAGAAGAGCCTTTCAGATCCACAGCAGAGACATTTTGGATCCTGGACACTCAGAAACATTCTACAAAATGTCTATATCCTAACAGAGAAAGGGTCCTTCAGGAATGTTCCTGCCAGGGAAATTCTTATTCTCAGGAGCATGCAAATGTTTTTTCTTTTCCTTGCTGGGATGCTCCTGGAGGTTAATTCTTACGCTATCTGCCTTCACTAGGGAGAGAGGGAAAAAATAAACAGAAAATAAAGCAGAATATGAGATTCCTTTTACACCCCAAGTAAGAGTGGAACCCATCTCCATCTCCCAGCCATGCTCTGCCCTTCTTCTCCCACTGTAAATCGCAGCTGCAGCTGATGGGAGCCGGCACTTGTACGTTTTGAGTCGGTGTTGGGGATTAGGGAAATCGGGCAGCAGCTCCCCACCTACCGTCATCCACAGGGAGCCTCAGCCAGGAGAAGGCCTGCAGGTTTGGCACAGGAGTTCCAGAGCACCTTGCAGTCAGTTCTTCTTCCCGAGGAAAGGGTATGGCTGAGATCCTGCCACGAAAGATTTATCAGACCTTTACGGTGCTCCCTGGCTGGCCAGAACAGAGCTGCCCCAGTGGGATGCTCATTCCACATGCAGACATGGGGATGTGGCTCAGACAAACATGGGCTAATTTTTCAGGAAGCCCAGTGGAAGGAGCTGTAAGATGCTCTGTGGGCATGTCAGGATGGCCTGACAAGGATGGTGTTACTGTCCCCAGAGGCTGACCTTCAGCAGAGCACTAGAGGAAAACAACTTCCCAACAGTCCTTGTCACAGAGAACCTTAGAAGAATGGTGACTTCCACTGGTGACCAGAAAGCCAAGGACTCTGCAATTCCAGAATTCACTACCCCCTTTCTCTTCAGTGTTTTCCACTCATTCCTGTACATAAACATCCAATAGTAAAGGAACTGGCCAGAGAAGAAGACAAATCTCTGTGATGCGTTCATGTTCTCATCTTAAAGCTCTTCAAGGCTAACAGACCTTAGTGACTTTGATTCCTGAAAAAAAATAAGTCTTTAATAGAAAGACAGCACCACTGGAGCCAGGAGCTCTTGAAAAGATGAGTAAGCACACACATATGTGCCTTGCAGCCCCAAGGCCTTCTTCACCTTCTCACCCTCACCACCTGCACCCACCTTCCAGATATCTCAGCCAAGTCACTGCCCAGGGCTTACCCTGCCCATCTGTAAAATTAGGACAATCACAGAATCTCCCCAGGAACAACTGAATTCCTGGGCAGGCTGCTCCAGCTCACCCTGGTTTCATCAGGGGCTCGAGTGGATGATCTGCAAAGGCCCCTGCCAACCTCAGTGACCTGGTGACTGACTTGTGTTGTTGCTCTGGGTTGTGGCACCCCAGCCATGTGTCACTGGGATTCAGTGGTGCAATGTCACACACGTGTCCTGCCTCAAGGGCTTGTTGGGAACTGAGCACACAGGATATGGCTGAGACCTCCAGCTTGGTCAGTACAGAGCCGCCAAAAATACAGTGTCACTCTGATCCAAGCTGCAGTGCACTCACCTGCTATACCCTGCACGCCCTGCCATCATTTGCAGCCCAAGATTGGAGCAGCAGACTCTAATTCACCTTCATCGAGGATGAATTTTAGATAAAATTCAAACTGATTAATGAAGAGGAGGTGAAGCACTTCCAATCAGGGTGGCAAGAAAAGTGCTAGAACAGTAAAACTGAATCCTAGACTGCCTCTCTGCACTTCTTAAAGGTGTGTAAGCTCAGAGGATTCATCTAAGATGCTTCCCCACATCCCTGTTGCTGTGGATGAGCCCGGCTGATGGTCCACAGCACACTGAGGCTCACCATAAACAAGGTGTTAAAGCACACTACCCCGTGGGACACCAAATGCTGAAAAATACATATCATCAATAATGCAGAGCAAGAGCTTCCTTTCAAATTATTTCCATCTGTTTTCCCCATTCTGAAAATTTCATGTTCACCTCTCAGGAGCTGTGACAACGCAGTGCTCTGCCCTTTCTGGAGCCTGAGAAGGAATCAGCAGTGGTTCCCATAGAACTCCCTCCTGTCCACCTATGCTGGGGAGCAGAGAAGGCATGTTTCCTCCTGAGAGCTCTTTCACACTTCCAGAGCAACAGGACACAAAGGTACTCGACCTATCTGGGGTGAATCCAGCTCTCTGTGGAGATTAGAGAGCCTCTGACCTAACTTCAGAGATGATAAACTTCTCTGTTTCTCCTATGGGATATCCAGCATCCACACCTGCATAGAAGAGCAGCCACAGCCTTTCCTCTCATTACTCTGATGGTACCAAAGACAAAATATCTGGATCTGAAGCAAAATCTTCCCATTCCCATCACTGTTGGCTTCACCCTGTATCCAAACTCTGGAAGAATGTTCAGTCTGGAATTCCACAAGGTTCCTCCTGCACCCAGAAGGATTTTGAGTGTCCTTCAAACTGGCCAAGTCAGTGAAGTTTTTTTCAAATCAAGTCCCAGGTTTGTGCTTGGCAAAGGGGAAGAACTGAGGCAGAAATAATGTACCTTGATTTGAGACCAGGCAGAACTGACGTGGATCTTCCCCAATATCCCCTGACTTCTCTGGTGCTGGATCAAGAAGCCTGTGTCCTCTTTGTTAAGAGATATAATAAAGCAAAATTGCTGTCCTAAATATTACTAAAGCACTGGCTGGCATGTTTAATAAACCTTTCCATTTGGGTAAATTAGCACTCATCTGGACAAGTGCTGAAGTGCTGTTACTTGAAGAAAAAAATTCAATGCTCAGAGTCTAATTTAAATAATTATCAGCATATTTCTGCTCTGCCTGTTTCGCTGAAATTACCAGGAGACTTGATGCAGTCTGAGTGTAAGTGCCTTTTGTCTGCATGTAATTTATTGACCTCATTTCAGTTAAGTTTTTGGCCCACTCACTGTCATGCTGGAGCACCATAACCAAAAAGGACTTTATGAGTAAAATCAATAACAACTGATCTACTTTTACCCAATTCCCTTTCAAAAGTCGTAAGCTACTTCCTCGTGTTCTCCACACACGCTAGGTCTCAGATCTGTGATAATCTGCTGTTCCCATAGGGCTGCTGTTTGGGGACCACAGACATCCATGGGGAAGACCAACACACTGACTGGGGATGATGCTCACCCCATCCCCGCCAGCCAGGCTTCAGGTGCAGACAAACACTGCCCCACAGCAAACCAGTGCAGCACTGGGATGTATGCTGAAATACTCTCTTACACCCTCCAAAACCTAGAGTGTGGATACCAGGTCTTCAGCACCAGATGCTTCATCCTACAGAGCTCCAGCCATCCCATGGCTATGTTCCACAAGGGACACTGCCTGGAGCAGCAAGCAGCCACAGGCTTGGGTCCCAAGAACAGAACAACCCTGGGGACACAGCACTGACCTTCAGCTACACTTGTGGCAGAAGGCCTTGGTACCCAGAACATTGGCCACATGATTAATTTTATTTTTAGCAAGGAAAACATAGAGAAAACTCTTGAATTATTTCCCCCTCCCCTTTTTTTTGGTTGAAAAATGGCAGCGGTATTTGTGCCTTTCCTTCTGCCCTAGCTCCAAGACTGTCAGCAGAAAGCATCACAAGACCACTTGCTTGCTCGAAACGCCCCCTTTCCCTGGGAGCAGCTCCAACCAAGCTGCCAGCAGCACTGATTTGGAATGCTGTGCAGCCCTCAGCACGGGGTGGTGCTGCCAGGGAGGGGGCAAGGTCTGCCTCGATGAGATGAAGGTGACGCTTCCCCGGCTGCGTCTGCATTCCGCTCGCGATCCCACCATCTGCACCTTATGGCTGCCGTGACGAGGGAAGCTTCCCTCCAGGGCACGTTCCACAAACCTCACATCCACCAGCTCATCAATCCTTGGCTCTCATCAAAAGACAAACTTATAAACAGGCCCAGACGCTTCTCCCAGGTTTAATGGAGGCAGCTAAGAAGCTGTGATCATTCGATGTTTTCCAATGATAGTGGTGATGCCTGAGGCCAGCTATAATATTACCATGAAATAAATCTGCAGTGATATAATTAGCAGGATGCTATTATGCTCAGGTTTTAGGGATGCTCAGTGCAGGGGGAGAAGAGCAGCTACTCAGAATGGGACCTTGCAGAGGTTCTGGGTTTGAGATGGGGCGGGGAGTAGGAGAGACAGAAAAACTCTAATGTCAAGGCAGTGTGGACTTCCTGCATTATTCTGTATGCAAAATAAATCTAGTTTTTTAATAGCCAGATGTTATGGTAAACACAGGTCTGTGCAAGTTTCAGGGTTAAAGCAAACTTTCTCCTTGCCACTCCAGCTGCCTCTGCCCTGCAAGCAGCTGTGGAGTTTAGGTGGCACTTGAAAAGCTGCTACTTCTTCCAGCATCCAGTCTGTGACGTGCCTTGCAGTCCCCAAAACTAGGAATGGAGGTGGAGCAGGGAGATGCAAACCAACACAACTCTGAAGCCCAAGTCTGGCAGGAGGAGATGACTGCTGTTTTCTTTGTCATGCTGCATCAAGAGAACAACCTGTTAATTTTGCCACTGGTAAATATAAAAGGCAGACAAATACCACTAGGAACAACTAGGAGCAAAAGACAGAAGAGGCTGGGTTAGAAAACAGGATGCTACTTGTATCTGCAAGGAATAGCTAAGAAAAGAGTTGGCACCTACACAGTGTTTTCTGTTGCTTGCAGATGTAGTGCTAAAAGTAAGAGCATGGAAAAAGGAAGTAACTAGAGCAAAATATTTTAGGATCAATGGTCATGGGGGGAGAGGATGGGAAGAACAAAGTCAACACATGCCAGGATTGATCTTCAGTTTTGACACAAAATCCTTAAGGCAGTTGTTTAAGAGCCACATTCAGGGAACATGGAGTTCCTCAGGACTCCCAGCTGGGACCCCCGGAAGGGTTTCTGCCCCATACACAGCACACAGACTCAGGAACTGGAGCTCCTGTGCCAGTGTCTGCATGTTATGTCATGGCTTGATTATAAAAGGTGACATGCTAGGGTAGATTTTGCACCAAAATCAAGAGATTGTGCTTTAAATGTGCTGGGCAGGAGATGCCCTGGAGGAAAACCCTGAAGCAGACAGCCTGCCCTCAGCTAAGGTTCAAAAACTCTTTGTAAGTTTTAAGTGTGTTTCCAAATCTGCAGTCAAATCCTACACCTTCCCTCTTTTTTGCTACAATAAACTTTATCTCAGAATGTAATCTAGTAATAAAAATGGTTTTAAAATGATCTGACAAGTGCTAGAAACCCCATTTCTTTTAGAGTGACAACTTTATTTACTGCCTCACATACATACACTCTGGTTTATATTCTACATGCATACCAGGCCCTCGAGATTTGGGATAGATCCTTTCCATCTACTTGCACGAATCAATTCCAGTCATGAAAAGAAGTTCTTCAGCAGGCAGAAGGTAAGAAGAAAGGCTGCCTCTAATGCTGGGGTCTCTACCCATCTCCCAGGACAGGGGCACAGACCATATCAGGGCTGTCTTACTGCACTTGAGGAACCCTCCCAACTCCAGGGGCACTTCTTCAGCAAGAGCCACATGCTCATCTCTGAACAGGCCAGAGAGCTGCTTTGGTTTAGGGAGGTGCAAAACAGCTGGACAACATCACACAGGGAGACTTAGGATGCATTCAACCCTTACTCTTTCAAGAGGGTGCAGAAAATTGCTAAACTGCTAAAAAAATTCACATTCAAAGCCTGAAGTGGCCAGGGAACAATAGCACCAAACACGAGCAGAGCTGAGAGAAGGAGCTTGGAGCTCCAGGGAGATGTTACTGTCGTAATCACACATGAAGGACACCTTGTAGCTAAAAGTTCCAGAACTTAATTAGCCAGCACAGATTTTATTCCCAGGTGTATCAAAGACAAAGAATGATCTCTCCAGGCCTCAGTTTCCCTATGTATAAAGCTGGAGCAGTCACATTTACACTAAGGGAATACAGCACTTGCTGGAGTGCACTTGGGAAGCCACACTACCACTGCCTAGAATTTTGCTTTTCTGCTTCCACACTCACCCAAGCACACGATTCTTATCTCCTCCTCCCCATCACGGTTTCCACTGCTCCACAATGCTGACAAACTCAACACCTTCCATATCTTATCCAACTTCCTCAATTACAGGCAGACCAGCAGAGACATCTTCATCTGTGTGAGTGGAGAGTGAGGCACGGTTAAGATTAGCAACAGGAACAGCCCGGACCGGCGTCGGCTCCCTAAATAATTAGCTGATATAAAAGCTGTGCCATCTACTGGCATCCAGCTGAAACACTGCTCCCAGCACTACTCCCATCGAGTTGTTGTTGCTCCAGCAGCTCTTCGTGTACAGCTGGGCTGGGATTTCAGCTCACCCTTGCACAGGTAGTGGCACACAAGTGACAAACAAGGGACAGCCAAAGACAGAAGTTCATTTTGCAGTACCAAAAGCAGGCAGTCACTGGAGCCCTGCCTTCATATTTCACTCCCAACCCTTATAATCTCCCACTTGCTATGGGATTACCAGCTTTACTTATTTTTTTTATTTTTTTTTTAATTATCATGCCTGCAGAAAAAAAACAAACCCAACAGCCAGCCACCATTTAAAATTAACTTCCCATTATTACACCTAAAATATTGGGAAGACATTTTGGCAGGCTAAATACTGACCTGGAGCTGGCATTCCTGCACAGACACCTGGAGTTACCCCTTCCATCAAACCTGTAGGGTACTTCCAATAGCCTTTACTGCTGTCACCCGCCCATCTTCAAGGACATAGCACACCCTAAACAGCAGAGGAGAGAGAGAGAGAAACCAAGGACATCCAGCAGCAGCGCCAGCCCAGGAAACAGGTGACCAGCAGGGACAGGCAAGCAGAGACACACATGAGGCTGGGTTATGGAGGAGCTCCCATCCCTCAGCAGCACTGCTACAGCCCAGCCCTGTCTGTGAAGCTGCTTCAGCTGCCCCAGTTATCCCAGTTCCAGCCCCTCACATCCCAGTTCAGCTGTGGCTCCACGAGCACCACCAGGCAGGCAGGCAGGTGCACGGTTAAATATTTTTGCTCCCAACCTTTTCATGTTGCTTTCACTTCAGACCGTGCCTCTGAAAGCTGACAGATTTCTCATTGCAAGGCTGTATTAAGCCGCTTTTTAATTGCATTTTGAGGGACCCAAAGGCCAGCAGGCAGAAGGGCACTTTATTTTTTCCAAGGAACATTATTTTTATTGTAGAGGCAGGAAAGGTTTCCATTAATCCTCAGCAAGCAGACAGCTTCCACGCAGCTCGCTGGCTGCAGGGACGGCCACTCCAGAGCACTGCGATGATTTCAGCACTGTCTGCTGGAATATCAAGGCTCCCAAAAACTCCTCTTCAAAGAGCAGATGACAGGCTTTGGCACGAAACTTGCATTAAATTGATACAATCTCTTTAATGTTATCTCTGACTCTTTATCACAATTGTATGTGCAATTTACATTCTTGTCGTCTTTTTTTTTTATTAAGATTTGCTAGATCCTTATCACTGATATTTTACACATTGTTGTAGTGTCACTCAAACATTTAATGGACATCAGCTGCTCTGGGAATATATAATAGCTCCTTGCAGTGGGGTAGGGCGGGATGCTGGTGGATTTCAGGCTGACTCCATGAAAGCTACAGTGGATGCAAAGCAAATCCATGTGGGACAGAAAGCAGGGTCCTGGTGGGCACCACCCCAGGGCCAAGCTAAATACTCATCGTGCAAGGCACCTTGGGGGCTGCCTCCTGCTCCTCACCTGCAGCCAGCCCTGCTGCTCAAGTCACTCCTGTGCAGAGACCTATTGAGATAAACTCTGCTGAAGCTGATCTGGGGTTTGCAGGCTGCAGAAATGAAACCTGCTAAATCTACTTTCTTTGGAAAAATAAAAAAGAAAAAAAATGTGGGATTTGAAGAGAGCTTTTGAGACAAAAAAGCTTCATGCAAGTCCATTAACCTGCAGGACCAAGCCTCCACCCCCTCATTCATTAGTCTTTAACTTCACTACCTGCCTGTAAACACAGGCAAATTCTACAAATAACTGATTTTTAGTTCAGCCTGAGGATGAAACCCTTAAAAAAATAACCCTCATTCCACCTGAAATAAACTCAAAATGATTCACTGTCCCAGGTCAATTACTCCCATTAAATATGAGTCTTCAACCCCAAATGATGCATCTGAAATATTCAAGGGGAAAAATATTAAACAAGAATAAATTGTTTGGAGGTTTTTCTGCCCAAGATCTTGGTCTTCAGAGAGCTCTCTGAGTATGTACAGCGTCATGGAGGGCAGGGGCTGAACCCTCAGGGACTGAGGACACATCTCTAAGTGCAAAAGCACACACTCCATGCAAACCTACAGGCAACCCTGGGGAAATAAAGATCCCCCTCTGACCCTCTCCCACCATGCACAGATTGCAAAGTCACAGGACAGGGTGCAGAAGCAACTCTAGGTACCAAACTGCCATGGAAATGCATTTTCTCATGCCGAAATTAGCCAAGAAAATTCAAATTAATCCCTTTTTCAGTGACATGGTTTCTTTTATTTTGCTATCATTGCAAGCATATCTTCCCAATCATGTTTAAAGGTTGTTCTATAAAGAATTAAATGATAATTCCCTTCCCTAGCACTAATTCCCTCAGAGACCTCCTCCTCCTCTGCATCACTCACCAGTTTATATCTATATCTATCTACACAGATAGACCAGTAAGTCATACCCATCTGCTTTTACCCTTTCAGCCACCCCCAAATGCCTGGTCTGAAAGCACAGCCCTGCCAGGCCTGAGGATGTTGAGAGGGTAAGGAGCAAGCTGAAGGATCTGAGACCTCACCACTTGACAGGGTAAACCAGCTCACCTCTTGACAGGGTAAGGGACCAGATGGATATTTCAGTCTTCAGGAAGGGCAAAGTCAGGCAATTATTTATTTGCGCAGGGTAAGTAAGGAAGCTCCACTCTGGGTTGGAGAGCTATACTAAGAGACATCATCTTGTTCATAGATCTGGCTTTGCCTCCTCTTTTGCTTCAGGCCCTGAAAGGGTATAAAAAACTCCCCCAAAACCAGACAGGTGTTTTCTTTAAACATCAACTGTCCAGACTTCTGACAGCAAGTACCAAAACAACAGCCTCAGTCTGCCAAGGGCAAGAGAGGACAAAGGTTTCTTCATCTGTTTTTTACCAACAGCCATGCACAGGGCTGGGGATCTGCTGTGGAGACTTACTGAACACCCTATCAGGTCTGGACCATCGTTTCCGCTCCCCCATCTGTGCCTCCAGATGCACTGGTGGCACTGAGTCCATTTCCTGTACGTGTGCCACAAAGCAGGATCATCCCAGGACCTCAGTGTGAGGGGGGAGGCAGCAGCCCCCTGGCTCCTGGCAAACATCTCCTGCCCCAGAGGGCACCCAGCAGCTCACCAAGTTGTAAAGCCCATCGGGCTGAGCTGCTGCCAAACATTCATGGGAGAAGAAAAGGAAACATTCAATGTAATCTGCATGAAAGTGCAGGAAGCCCTAAATTGTGTTAGCGCTATTAAGAAAGCTGGTTACATCGCTCAGCAAACTGGCCCAATACAGGTTTGATAGACTTGTTACAAACATCTGATTGTCCCTGATTAGATTAGACAATCAACCCCCATTCTGGTGTGTGGGCATTGTTTAACTCCCCTCTGCAATCCGTAAATTAGAATTCCAGACCTGGGAGATTGGATTCAAATTGGATTACTGGAGCAGGTCCAGCACCAGAACAATTGTGAGGCAGGAGAAGACACACACACACACACACACACACACACACACACACACACACACATGAATAAATAAATAAACAAACAAACACACACAAGCAGACTGTCAGCTAGGATTTGATTAGGAGTGAATTAAAAACAGAATTAAAAATAAAAACCAGCAATTACTGAAGAAGTGGTAAGAGAGCTGGATTTGTCACTATGAAATAAGAAAGCACAGAGGTCCTGCCTTTAAATGGTTTGGACTTCAGCATGTGCAAGGTTGGTGGTTGTGCTCCTTACTCCAAGTCAAGAGCTCCTGTGCATAGCAATGCAGGCGGAATGGTTGCATGAGGCAACGAAGCCCCACACCTCACCAAACCCACAGGCTGTGTCAGAGCTCACCTCAGCTATGTTTGTTCCCTCTCTCCTACCCCATTTTGCTGTCTAGGCAAGACAGGTAATGTGTCCCTTAGCTGTGACCCAGCAGGCCACAGCGTGACCACTGGTGGCCTTCTGACATGCCCAAAGTTCCCCCTCAGGCCAAAGCCAGGGCTGTACCACGCTCCAGGAGGGAAACCCACAAGGGTTTGGCACCACATGCTACCAGCCAGTGTGAATACCCCGTGCTCTGCAGCTCAGGAGGGTCCCCCTCTCCTGGCCTGGAACCTCTCCAGTTAAACACTTCAATGACTTGGCTGATGAGCACCTGGTTCAACATCCTTCAGACAGCTCTGCGGTGCAGGGAGATGGCAACAGGACCTTGCTCTGCCAGAAACAAAGGAGAAATCCAGTACAACCCCAGGGCCGCTCCTGCTGAATGCTGACCCCTTTTGTTGCCTGCCAGCAAGACCAGAGGATAGCAACAACCCCAGCAGTGAAGGAGGGAAGATTTCCTGGCGATATTCTACCAGCCCATGCCATGACAGAGGTCAGTGCTTTTGCTGCTGAGAGAGGAGAGTGGGGAGATGCTCTGAACTGGGCTGAGAAATGCTTTGCTGTATGCCAATTTTTGCAGCTTGTCAGACAGGTGGCACTTTTTATTGTCTTCATTAGGGATGAGAAACATGATAAAGACTCCATTCACCACAAACCTGCAAGGGAAATCTCAGGGCTATCAGAATTGTTAAAGGGATAAACATGTCCAATTAAATCCCCTCTGCACTCTTGATATATGCTTGTGCCAGGATCAAATGGAGCTTGGAACTAGTCCCAGTTGAGCAGTAATGCACTGAGTCTTCAACCAGGACTGAAAGCACAACTGGCCTGAGCTCCTCCCTCCTGCAATGGGCCCCCTGACCAGCTTCACCCTGAGAAGCTGATTTGGTCAGTACTTTGTGGTAACACACCAAACTCTCACCTCACCCTTCATCACAGGATCCTAAATCATGGCTAAGTACTAAGTACTGTTTCAGAAGAAACATGCAGGAAAAAATGCCAATAAGTGGGAAAACTTGAGGGTGAGGGGACGAAACACGAGACAAAACAGCAAAATAGGGTTAAGGCAGTACAAAACCCTAAGCATCTCCAGACCAACCACCTTTTCTGTGTGCCAAATCCCAGCTCTTCCAACCTCTTTCCCTTAGGATCCAAAGTAAAGAAAGATGGGAAACCTACAGCCAACACCTACAGCCACTTTCCCCCAGGCTTTGTAGCCACAGGAAACCCAGCCAGACTTCCCTGCAGGATGCTTTCAAAATACAGGAAATCCCCAGTTTTATCCTTTTTATTCTTTTTTCTGCCAAAAGAAAATGTCTAATGCCAAGGGTAGATTTTACTACTCAGGTTGCAGTAAAATCTGAGTGAAATATATTGTGACCTCCTACACCTTAGCTGAAGGAACAGGAACCTTGAAACCTCCTACTGCTGATCCCTCCTGCCAAGCCCCTGCTTTCCCCCAGATGCTCATTCCACACTGAAGCTAAATACATAGCAACAAAACAATGCTATTTAATTTTACAAAAACACAATTTAAAAAAACCCCACAAACCTTCCTCCCACTCCTGGTAAGTGTTGTTAGTGCTCTCCTCACCAGAGCCATGCAAGGGGCACCAAACCTGTTGCACACATGTGCATCTACATAAGGTACACACAGATGTACATAGTATACACTATAAATTCTGACACACAAAATCCCACTTTGCTGCACTTCTGCTCAACACATCATATTTGATAGTGCACAAGGCTGAGCTCCACAGGAAACGCAACAAACTTCACCTTAACTCAAAAGATTGTGACGTACAACTTGCAAAACTAAATCAGCTCTGTGGAGAAAATACCAGCCCAACCATGTCACCACTGGGGCAATGTGAGAGCCTGCAGGCACCCAGACCATGTTTTGTGGATCAGCAGGTCTCTTTCTGGAGATAGGGGAAGGCCACCAGCACAGACAGCAATCTTTAGGCTGGTCACAGTGTAGGAATAGTTCACTTCAGGGCATAACCTACTCAGTAAACTGTGGGATGTGTCGCTCTCAGGAGGAAAAGCAAATTGTCTGTGGTTAAATATGTGAAGAATGAAGCAGTCAGCATCCAAAAGCAGCCTTCACAAGAACTATATAAAAAGGAGAAACAATCTTAAAACATATCCTAGGATCTAAAATTTCCACCTCTCAGCCTCCTCCTCCATCAAATCACAACTTCCTTCTCCCCCAGTCTGCAGAGCTTCAGGAAAGAATAGACCTGGAGGCATTGCTCATGTACTTGATGAAGTATTCAAAAAGAAAGAAAAAGTGCCCCTTGGGTTTGGGAATCTGGACCCACACCATTCACACCCTCAGCTGATTGCTCTTCCCTGGCTCACTCAGTGCTCCACCAACAGCAAACTGCAACATCTGGGCTCCCAAAGAAGCTCCCAAAGAAGCCACAGCCTGTACGTATTTCTCTGGGCACATACAAAGGCAAAGAGGGGTCTGAACACACTGAAAAACTGAAGAGGAGATAGGAAATAAAGTTGAAAAAGTGACAAAGAAACTACTTGTCAAAAAAAACAACCTGATGAATTCTAGTCTCAGATGATGTAAAGCCATGAGCCACCCAGCTGTGATTCCCAGCACAAGAAAAACCCAAGGGGAATTTGTAGTCATTTGGTAATGTACAACTTCACTCCTTTCCACGTCTTACAAAAGGTGACTTTTTTAGCCCTAACAAGGACAAGCTCATGAGTGTGGACAAGAGCAGCCCATTAAACTCCCACCCAGCCAGGAAACCACCTACTGCTTCCTTACACCTCACCTACTGCTCTGGAACTTCCCCCACAATGCAATACACTGGGTAAATGTAATGTCATCTCCTTCAGGAGTCACTCCACCTTAGTCTTTTGCTTCCAGTTCAAAGGAAATTAGATGCACTTTTGGTATTGAAGGCCATCTTTTTTACCTCCCCTCCTGTTAAAGCTTGGGAATAAAAAGCAGCTGGAACTACAGAGCCCAAAGGTGACTTGGAGGCCAGGCTTGAAGCAATGAAATCATCATGGACAAAGGACACTGGAAAAAGCAATTAGTGCTGGTGCAAATCCATGGCAAACAACAGCCATTGTGTGGGACATGGGGTAGAAGTCCCCCAGGATCCTGCTGTAGATACTCCAGTGCCAGGTGGGGATTGCAAAAATATCTTCCTAGGACTTTTTTTGTCCCATGATGAGACTGTCATCTGATATGATGCTCTGGAACAAAAAGGGAGAGGTTATTTGGTTATCCAAATAACCAGCCCCTTGTAGGTGTCTTCTTTTAGGAAGGAATCACCCTCTCTGCCACACCCCCCTGGCTCCAGCACACTTCCAAAATGCATATGGGAAATCAGAGTGTCCTGTTAGTGCCAGATCCATGCCACAGTGCTGCACAGTGGCTGTCGAGGCCAGATGGGTTCAGTTTCCTTGTGCTTGACTTCTGCCCCTTAGAAACACAACACACAAGGTAAGAAACTATATTAATAAATTTTCTGCATATAGTTTAATAAAGACACATTAATACTTTCACTTAGAGGAGAACAGGTTCTTTGATGGCTGGACTGAATCACCACCTAATCAGAACAGCGCTCTGAACTGTGCACCCATGGTCTGTGCCCTAAGGCTTGTGAGCACCTTCCTGCAAAGCCCCACTGAGGCCCAGGCAGCATCCCTTCTCTCTCCTGCAGCAAAGGAGGCAGGCATGTCTCCTCAGGAGAGTGAGCACGAGTGACAGGGCAGTCCGTACATCAAGGAGAGACTCCATTTTTCCCTCCTCACCTGCCCTCGCCAATACATGGAGTCCTACCTGACTCAGATACTAAAAAATATGTTTCAAGAAGTCATAATCACTCTTGTGAGTCATGAGAGAAGAGGAGGAAATGACTCCAGGAGAGATGATTCAACTAAAGGGAGAGTTGAGACAGATGAAAACAGGCAGGAGAATGGAAGAAGCTAAGGGAGCCCCACTGTTTCAAAGAAGCTCAGCAAAACGTGGAAGAAATTTAGAAGATTAAATTTCTCTTTCCCCATCAATTTCCCCATTTCCAGATTTTGTTGTTAGTACCACCAATCCAAAATGTCAAGAATTTACATGGAAACTGGATGTAAAAGTCTGCTCCATCTAAGAGTGCACTCTGAAGGAGTCCTCTTGAAAGACTAATTTAGGTCAAGGGTTCATTGTTTCCACTATAAAGAAGGCACCACATGCTGTAACCTAACCAGCACTGCCAGAATCACCCCTGTGACAGGTGAGCCCTTCACAGCACACCAGAGAGTCCTGCTCAAAAACCCAACAAAAAAGAAAGACATTTGTAAGACAAACAAGGTTATTTGTACCGTGGGCACAGTTCAACCCTTGATCTAGCACCAAAAGATGCACAAACTCTCTATAAGTCTGTGTGACTCAGAGCAAAGGGCAAAGAAAAACAGTGTGACTGATGAGCTGAAATTCAAATGTCACAGTGGAACCACTCAGCACAGTCACGCTGTGTAACTCAGGGTTATTACCCTGTGCATCCCACGGGAGCCATGAGTTGTCCAGGTGTGTATCGAGTTTGCAACAACCTTCTGTCACCTGTGTCTTCCTCCAGCATCTGTAGGTGCTGAACATCTCTGGAACATTGCATGTGATATAAGCTGAAGTATGCACAAAAACTACATGAGCAAGGCTGCAAGTTCATATTAAGTAGAAAATTGGTCTCCCTGATTTTCACTTCCATGATCCCAAATGCAGTGCTGACACCTCTTTAGTCCCACTTCAGCTCCTTCCATTCGAGCTAAAACACTTGGTGTGAGTCCCAAGTAGGATTATTCTTTATCCTAGAGTAAGAAATTGGGTCAACAAGAATCTTCTTCACCCAAGTCCCTACAGTTACCATCTCTGTCAGGCACTGTGGACAACCTCACACCATCTGGACACTCAGACCAGACTCTGACCACCCTTGACTGAGATCCTATCTTGAATCTTGAGACTCCCCTGGCCCACATGGGTGTCCTGTGATTCCTGCTGCCCACCTTCTCCAAGCTACTTCTTACCTGCTGCAGAGACAGCTCACTTCCAAACTCCCACTGCCCTAATTACACCTCATTTACTGCAATATCCCTTCTCTCACCACAGCACATTTCCCTGTGCTCCCATTCCTGTCTACCAGGTTGAAGGGTGACCAGGTCTTTTTGTCTGCAGTGCCTCTGTGGACACATCAGCTGTTCTACCTGTTCCAAGCTTTCCCCTTCTCTGTCGCCCTGCAGCCACCCTTTCAGTGAATCAAGCTAAAATCTGCATCCAGCTGACCACACTGCCAGATGCCCACTGAACAATGGCATGCCACTGCTAAAATTGTGCTTTAGAGAGGACACCTCACTCCTGGAGGGGAAGCATCCATACCCCTCTGCAGTGGAGAAGGTTGTCCACCTCTCCAGGAAGGCAATTACTTGTCTCAGACCAAGTAGCAGAGCACAGCCCTGCTGCCACCTCGTTACAGCCACCACTGGGTTTTGCTGAGCAGGCACCATGGATCAGGTCACCTTCCTCCACTACAGATAAAATGAGTTCCTTTTAAAAGGAGTGTTACAGAACAGGACAATAGATGAGAAATGTATGCAGATACCCATGAGGGCAGCCCACACAGGCAGTCAGTCGCAGGGCTCAGCTCCCAGGCACTGGCACAAACCCTCCAAGTGCATCATCTCCTAAACAGGAAGGGCTCCAAAACACTTCCATGAGTGACAGCAGGAACACTGCAGTACCTCTGCTTCCAGTGCACCTCCAGTTAAATGACTGGATCAAATTGCTGCCAGGCTTTTGCTGTCACTTGTATTCTTATGGCAGCACCTTCAGGTGTTTGCATGACGGTGGGAGGAGATAAAAATCAAGAAGATACCTAGAGTACATCCCCACATGACACATCCTTGCCTCACATGCTCCATATGAATCTGTCCAACTGCAGGATGCAGTTGCCAGAAAAGGCCATACAATCATAGAAATCACTCTGAAGCTGAGATCATACTGCTATGCCAGCATCAACCTTCTTGTTTAAACTGAACATCTCCATCAAAGGATCAGCACACAGGCCCATCTCCTTACCTTTAAAGCACGGACTTTCTTGGCCAAGAGACTCTCAATGTCCCCTGCAACCTTCTCCACCAATTTCCTGGGCACATTCTCCTTGACTTCAAACAGGTTTTTATTGTCGTCGTAGATCTAAGAGGGGAAGCAAAAGACAGTCAATATTAGTGAGGAGTACAGCAGTCTTCCTACAGAAAAGCTGATCCTCTAACAGAGGATCTAGCAATGTGGATTAGGTAACAATATAAGCTTTGGAAATGAGGGGAGCAAGAGAAAAAAGGCTTTGCAATCAGAAAAGACAGAAATTCAGCCACCTGCTGCCCACACTGCTGGCTCTATAGCTGCCTGCTTTCATGCTTGCAGGCAATGAGCATCCCACCCTCTCACTCAAAAGCTGAGCTGCCCATCCCTGCCTCTGCTGAGCCACTCCTATGGCACAGGCAGAGCCACCACGCTTGCTGCTGTGCCCTCCCTCACCCAAAGGCATCCCCAAAGCCCACTGACCACCTCCCCAAAGCCACCTGCTGAACCTGGCAAGTGCAAGCCCAACTCCCTGCCCGCCCCCAGCACTGCCTGCAGGGTTTGCTGTGTGCAGGGCCTGGCAGCACTGGGGCAGCAGGGCAGCCCTGGGTACCAGGAACGGGAACAAGGGGATCAAATGAAGCAGGATAAAACCCACATCTCCAACCAAGGCATAGTAATTTGGCACCCTCAAGAAATCAGAATTTCTACAACCAATCCAGAACTTGGCCAGGCTGTGGTGGGTAGAGGCACAAATCGATACAGAATTATTCTGAAGGGCAATCAATTATCTGTATTTGAATGCACCCAAAGCAGCAGCAATGGCCTGCAGGCACATCATATAACTGCAGGGAACAACCCCAGACCCAAGGGAAGTACTGTTGGCATCAGCACTGCCTCAAGAAGAAGGGATCAGTCCCACCAGAAGACTTCACAACCACAAACTCCTCAGTCAGCTCCTCAGATGATTTTGTGACTTGTTAACTCCACCTGTCTGCAGACCCAGATGCAGCCAACACAGGGTCAAAGGGAAGAGTTTATTGCCATCATCTGAGATTAGAAAAAAAACATTCCTCATGCCTTATCTTTTCTTAAGTAAGCTACATGAAGAAAACCACAAAGCAAACAGGATTCTGCTTCTCTCTTTATCCTCAGGCTACTTGCAAATATCGTCAGCTCCAGACATGGAGACATATGGGAACAGAGAACTCTCCAAGGAGAGCTGGACCTCCCCAAGGAGGTAGCAGACTCCACGCTTAACTGCAAGTTCCATGCTAAGCATGTCTGGCACCTACCCAAGCTTGCATGATCCTTAGGAGCTGAATCATGCTTCCCACGGGACAAAACCCTCTCTTTGCTGGAGCTTCATTACAAGTGAAAGACTCTGCCTGTAAGTGGTGGTTTGTTGCACACCTGGCCATGAGGACCAGGGGTTGCAGAAGCAATTTCTTGTGACACATCTGCCCTGGGTCTCAGAGCAGCAGCCAAACACAAACATTAAACAACCAACTTCCATGTGACAAACACATACCCAGAACCTCCTCCATTCCACCCAGGACTAAGGAGAGGCTCAGCCAGAGACACCCACCAGGCTCATAACATCACAGCTCTTTCTCTTGGTGGAGCCAGCAAAAGTAAAGGTAAAAAGGCAGGGAGGTGCCCAGGATCTGGACAGTGACACATCACAAAGCTCAGGGACATAATGAGACCCTAGTAGTTTCCCTCTAGCTGGGAAACTACTTACTGCCCTCTCTTCTTTCTCCACACCTTATAATGAGTTGGAGGAGCCAACAACTCCATTTGCTGAAGGTAGCTGACAATAAATTCAAGAGTCAGAGCAGAGACATCCCCCAGCTCCAGCCTCTCTTTCCCTTTCATGGTTAAATTAAGCAGTTTCTGAGGCTGAAGCCACAGGAGTACACTGAGAGACTAAGCACAAATCTGCTCCTTCAGCTGTGCACAGCTCCAGACCTCCTGGGTTCATCTCCAGGCTTCCACTTTGCTTTCGGCAGCTCTCGCTGGGGCCTGCCTGCCCAAGCTCCTCCTTTCTTCCATGGCACTAGGAAATTCCTAACAGCAGTCTCTTCCAGCAGCCTTATGTCCAATATATACCATTACTCCATTCTAGCTCTACTTCAGCAACTGCTTTTTTCCCCAAAAAAAGCCCCAAGGGATTCATGTTGCCTGCCCTGGCTGCCAGGACACTAACCCATCCCACCTCTGTCAGTGGAGCAGCACACAAAATGCTCAGATCTGATAGTTTCTGAGGTTTCTGGAGAAAACAGAATTTCTGTGAATTTTTGTGGTTACTGACTTGCAAGAACATGGCCAATGAGCCAAGAGCAAAGAGCCAGACTGTGATCTGTGATCCTCATCTGACTCCTCAGTCCCTAAGAGACGCACGGAGTGTGGCTCCAGTGCCCTCCCCAAGGCTCTGCTCTTGTATGCCCCACGCCTGTCCCTTCCAACCCAAACCACCCATACTTCACATTAATTTGGCAACTCCTTTGTTATTACAAGTGATCACACTCTGATCACAGGGACTCCGAAGTGTAAGAGAAGAGATTTAAGAGGCATCCCCAGACTCCAGAAGAAATTATTTCATATAATGGTTTGGGTTGGAAAGGACCTTAAATACCATCTCATTCCACGCCCCTGCCATGGGCAGAGACCCCTTCCACTATCCCAGGTTTCTCCAAGCCTTGTCCAACCTGTCCTTGAAAGTTTCCAGGATGGAGCAGCTACAGCTTCTCTGGGCAAGCTGTGCCAGGGCCTCACCACCCTCACAGTAATTAATTTCTTCCTAATATCCAATCTCAACCTCCCCTCTTTCAGTGTGAAGTCATTCCCTCTTGTCACACCACGGCCTTGCCCAAAGTCCTTCTCCAGCTTTCTTGGAGCCCCTTTAGGCAGTGGAAGGGGCTCTAAGGTCTCCCCAGAGCTTTCTGTTCTCCAGGCTGAACACACCCAGCTCTCTCAGCCTGTCTTCATAGCAGAGGTGCTCCAGCCTTCCAGTGATCTGCACTGTCCTCCTCTGGACCTCCTTCACCTGCTTCTTATGTTGAGGGCCCCAGAGCTGGATGCAATATTCCAGGTGAGGTCCCACCAGAGCAGAGTAGAGGGCGAGAATCACTCGCCACCCTCAACCTGCTTTTGATGCAGCTCAGGATACGATTTCTAGATGTTCTTCACATCAGAGCTCCATCACACCCCGAGCTTCAGACCAAAAAGCTTGTATTGCCAACAGCACAACGTCCTGCACTAGATAAGAACACCCCACATTGGCACAGAAAGGGTTAAAGCAAGGAAAGCCAGACACAAAGCAATATTCTCTCACACTCTTTTTTTCTCCCCTTGGTAAGTAACAGCACAACAGTCATGTGCTTGGAAGATGCAGGATACCTCCAGCTGAGCAGCAGCAATTAGGAAAGCAAAGAGGAGCAATCTTCAAGGAGAAAGCTTTGGGTACAGAGGGAGTCCTGACATTAGTATTTTCCTATTATGAAACAGAAAATTGTCTCCTATTGGTTATGGGCAGAAACAGTGCCTGTCCACAAGGGAGGAAAGAACAGAAAAAGAACCCAGGAGCTGTTGCTCCAGCCCTCTCTGCAGCAGCAGAGCTCTGCAGTCTTTGTGGCTGAACAGTTCACCGGCGTTAATTAGAACAATCCAAGACAAATTAACAGTGACCATACGTGCATGAGAACGTCCCAGACAGGCAGGGGAATGAATGGCGGGGGCTCCAGGCAATTCAGAGAACTTCACAGTCTCCACTGTAGCATTTTGCTTTGGGTTGTTCAGAACGTGGCCAGGTTTTACTTATCTAAGGTGACATTTCCCATATTGAGTTTTTCCTTGAGCTCAGTCAAAGGGAGGATTTTCTGGCCAAAGATATCCTGAACATTCCTCAGTGATGGCAAAAACCTTTAGCTTTGTCCAGATCAGAAAGCCATTCTCATTGAAATTCTCCTGTGATCCAGCTCTGGGACCTGTTTTTGAAATTAGTAATGCCAGTGACTTCAGAGGCAGGGAACTGCTGCTTCCGACTCCGTGTTCATAGCCTCACACCCACAGCTGTGCCAACACCCTTGGGGAGAAGAGGTGCAGGTTTTGTGCTCTTGGCAAACCTGGTTTTACTTGGCAATCCCTTGAGCAACAGGCCCCATCCCCTCACAGCCTCCCTGCCAGGCAGGGCAGGTGGGTGGCAATGCAGGCACACGAGCAAAGCCAAATGCTGCACTGCTCCAGCCATGTTGAAACAAGAAGTAACAACCCTGTATTAGTCCTGCTCACTGGGCAGGAGAAGGGCTTTGCAGAGCCCCTGAATTACCTACAGAGGGAACAGCCCTCAGGCAGCGCAGAGGAGGAGGCTGTTGTACCCAGAGAATGGGGATTGAGACCACATTTTGAACTGCGATCTCAAAAGCCTGGGAGAGGCTAAAGCTGGATGCAGTAGCAGAAGATCCAATCCTGGCAGTGGAAAGGAGTCCAGCAGTGGATGCTGAGAGTGAACTAATAAGTGGCAAGAGCAGGGTGGAGTGGGAGGGAATATTAACAGCAGCCAAACAATAGAAAGTACTGAGCTGAAACAAAAAAAATAAAGCAAAGGAAAAAAACAAAACAGTGGCAGGTGAGGGGAAGAAAAACCCAACTGTTCAAGACAGCCTGCAACATGAAAAATTTAATCCTAAATATTCCTAAACACAGTGCAATTACAAACAGCCACAAAAATGATTTAAACCAGCCCAGAAGTGCTAAGTGGCCTCACTTAAGAGCAAAGCCGGTAACACAACCATGTCAGCACATGTTCCCAGCAGCACCTGTACAGCCAAGGAGGCACATCTGATACTGCCTTGAAACACCCATTCTCTAAATTCACTTGTTTGCCTTGCTCCTAATGCACAGTAAATGATGCTCATCTCTGCCTTTAATTCCCTCTGTGCCTGTATATTCAGGGAGCTGTCAGAGTTCAGAGAAAGCATTTTGCTCTCCCCAGTTCCCTGTGAGCACACCCAGCACCACGAAATTTGGCAGCCTGGGAAAGGAATGGGTGCAGAAATACTCCCGTAAGTGCAGAAATCACCATCTGATGAGCTGCCATGAGAGGGACCAACACCTTCCCATGGGTCAAGGTATCCAATGATGAAATGTGAAGGAAAAGAACAAATCTCAGGAGAGTGCCCTGTAAAGCACCACTAGAAAGTAAAAATTGTTTCCTCAGCCTTCCTTGTCTCCTACAGGCATGGGACTCCCCTGATGCCTTGAGAAGGCTGACCTAGAACAGAGGCTAGACAGAATTAAGAATAAAGTAGGTATTTACTGAAAGGCCTTAAAGGATACACCTTGGGCACTACAAGAGCCTGGCCAGGGCTACATCCAAGATGTACCAAAAATGGTCACAAAATGGATGACTGATCATGAGGTCTCACATTTTTATAAGTTTTGGTTCATCTGCATATTGGGGTTAATTGTCCAATTACAGCTTTAGGTTATGAAGTCCCATCCTTCTTGTTTTCTCTCTTCAGTCCACCCTTGTTTATGCTTTTGGGCCTGGAACTTGTAATGATTGTCCTTGGTATCAAGCTAGAAAAGCAATTGTTTTGTTTACCTACTCTGTGAAGAGAGCCCACTGACACTTAATATGAAGCTCAAAACTACACATCTAAGCAGCACAGAATCTGAAAAATATGAAAGCTAAAACTTTAAGCATCACCCCTACCAACTCATCCAGGACACAAGGGAGGACTCTGATGGAAGGACAGGGATGATGGGGTACACTTGCAGCCCAAAGCAGACCCCTCCCTTCTCATTCCCTCTATCCCCAGCTCCACGTCACATCTGCCAAGAAGCAGCCCTTCCCCAAAATCAGAGGGGCAGCACTGCACTGGCCTTGCACAGCATCACCTCCACACCAAGACTCCCCCATCGCCTTTTCTCAAGAACAGCAACCAAAAAGCTGAACCCCAACGGAGCGGCTGGTAACCCCAGAAGCTCTCAGCCCCACTGGGTCAGGATAGAGCTGTGCCCACAGCTCAAACCCCACCTGGGGTTTGCTCAGGGCCTAGCAGGGAGAGGCTGTGGCGCTCCAGCTCCTGCTAGAAAGGGATCTGATCTGGGTAATAGTCGCTTTCCAGAAATTAATTTTTTTCTCCACTGCTGTATGAATCCAATACACCAGGTTTGGACAGCTGCAGTCCAAACAGCAGCGTTTAATCACAGTGCAAAGCTGGCATGTTTGCAAAAGAGCAAAGTACTACGTGCAGCAACAGAGCAGTTGCCTTCCTGCTACCAGAGCATTCCACTCAAAGTTGGGGTGCTCCATGTGAGGGAGGCCACAGACCAAATCACATCTTTGCAGGCACAATAGCCACCCATACCTAAGATAACTTAACCCTCATGCCCCAGAAATGGGGCTGTGCCATGTTATGCCCCACAAAGGCCAGCAAGCAGGAAAACAAAAGGGTTTTTCCCAGCCAGCATTATTATGGGAGGCAGGGAAGTCTCTGTTCAGGGTTATACTTCAAGCTCCTGCAGCCAGACCTGGGGATCAGTGTTGTACAGTGACCCAGATACGGTGCCTGCAAAGGGAATTCATCGGTACAGCCAATACTGCAGCAGGATACCTGCCCTGAGAGGCACTGCTTGCTCAGATGCTGGTCTGGAGCGTCTCCTGGAGCTTCAGGATCTGTTAGTGTCCCTTGGACAAGCATCAGTCTGGCCCATTTTGAGTGTGATCACACCTACTGCAGGGTCCTACCATTTCCCCACAGCTCAGAGTATGAGTGAAGAGGAAAGAAGAGAACCCTTGGGCAGACTTGCTTCTGCCTGAGTACACTGAGCCCTATGGCCCCCCATGAAGCAGGAGCCTTGAGGGGAATTGTCCAGTAATATAAATGACCAACAAGAGCACCATGAGACGGTTGAGGCCATATTACATATAGGTAGAGATATTATAAAAGAAAGGCCTTATAAAATCAGGCCTCGATCTGATGAATTACCAGCTAGCTTGTAAGTTCCCAGAAGAAGAGTCAAAGGAATGAAAAGTCACTTAACACAACCTATTCTGGTAAGAAAAATAAGTTTGCACCTACATAAACAATAGATCTGTCCCATGAGAGTCAGTGAGGAAGATATGTAAACAATCCAAAAATCAGGAGATTTGATAGACAGACAATACCAATGAACTGAATAGCAAGAAAACTACTAAACTGTGTAAAATAAGTTATGTGAATAAAGAGTGAGCTTTTCTACATGAAAAGAACTGAGTCCCATCTGCTTTAATGCAACAAGGCCAAGCACAAACCCTGTGGCTGGGTAACAGGGAGGAGGAGTGCCAGGCCCCAGAGGTCCTGCTGGAAGATGGAGACTGCTGAGGGCCATAGGCAGAGAACAGAGACAGCACGATTTCCATCTCACCCCTCATCACTGCTGCACCTACTGTTGTTAAATTTCATTGTCTGCTGCTTATAGTCCTTGCAATGATGGTAATCATCGTGGTGTCTGTATTACATTAGGAGGATGTCAGGCTCGGCGCAGCGTCAGGGACAATCAAGCGGTCAGTGACAGGAGTGATGGTGGCCTCGCTGACAGCCCAGCAGGACAGGCTGTGCTGCACCTCCTTGTGCAGAGCGGGTCACACAGCACTGCAGGGGCCAGGGGATGGGCACTGGCACAGGAGAGGCCTTCAGTTACCAGCCAGGAAGGTGCTAGGTCCTGCTTTTCCCTGTTGAAGAGTCATGAGAGGAACAGGCAAAGGGAAGCAGGTGAGCACTGGTGCCACAGCTCAGAGAGGGCTTTGCAAACCTACCCCACACCAACTCCCAGAGCTGGTGCCATGGATGCCACCAGCCCTGAGGGCACAGCTCTGTGAGCACAGCCCTGAGCCCAGGTGCCCTGCTGGGAGCAGTGTGGGCAGTGGCTCAGCCCGAGCTGGCCCTCGTCACCAGCCCTGGCTTGTCCTCGGCGCAGCCGCTGCTCCAGCAGCCTGCGGACGTGCTCCAGCGCGCGCAGGAGGCAAACAGCTTGACATTTACCAACCCCAGCTCCCCCTCTCCTCGGTGCCATTTCCCTGCTGTGCTCCATCCTTCCACCTACCTCATAAAAAGCAAGCACCCTCTGAGCAGCTCTTCACAGCTCTCCCGCAGAAGCAGGACAGGGAAATGTGAAGTTTAGTTGCTCCTCAGGGATGGTCAGCTATAATTGAAGCAAACAAACCATAGAACTGAGGTCTCTCTAGTTCACTAAAAAGCCTGCTAAAATGCAGCAGTACCACAGAGAACAAGGGAGAAGAGGGAAAAGCAGCTTACACCACCAGGGATGGAGGGGTGGACCCTCCAGTGCTCCCCATCCTGTCCCAGCACCCACACCTCCCATCCTCTGTGGCAGCTGGCTGGACTTCTGCTTCCTCAGCATGAGATCACCAGCCTCTACAGCTGAGACTTCAGCCCTGCCAGCCCCAAAGCAGACCTGGGCTTGCTATACATAATTTAGCAACTAGTCAGGGATAAAGGGCTATGCACGGTTAGCCTGGATTATAGAAAACCTCTCCTGGCCTGGAAAGCAGCTTTCAGCCTTCATCCCAAACCCTTGTATGGGGAGCTCTCAGAGCAACAGACCCACCAGGGTGTTTACAGAGAGTGAGAATCTTCTGCAAGGAAATTCAACATCACACAACTTCAAACTTGGTCTTCTCCTTTCAGATAAAGCACTGCAAAAATAAATTCCTGCATAGTTGAAGACAGAAGGTCTCAGCCAGGATGGGAACTCTGCCCAGGCCCTCCTCTGCACATTTACAGCCACTTGGATGGTGTGGGCCTTGCTGCCAGGTCAGGGCACAAGCCCCCCAGAGCCTGCTGTGCTAATGTACGAGAGAGAGAACAGCTACGGCTTCTCAGAAAAATGCCCAAATGCAGTCAGACATCACATGATCTCTAAAAATACAAGCTTGTACAGTAAAACAGAAACAAAAAAAACCCAACCTGATCCTGGAGTCTGGCTGCTCTTATGTGGGACATAAGAAAAGCTTTAGTAAGGAAAAGGGTATTTTTAAAAGCCTCAACTACTTTCTTTCAGGATTTGTTGAAGAATTAACCAGTTTGATTAAGTTACGTCTACACAAAACACACCAACTTCAGGTCAATGGCACTAAAATTGCACCTCAAATACCCTGGGTACATCCTTGGAGGGCTGCTGTCCCAGATAAAGATGTGCTATTTTGTTAGATTTCAGGGTAGATATCATGAAGAAACTCTTTACACAGAATGTGGTGAGGCCCTGGCACAGGCTGCCCCATCTCTGGAGTGCTCAAGGCCAGGCTGGATGGAGTCCTGAGCAACCTGGTCTAGCAGAAGGGGTCCCTGCCCATGGCAGGGGGTTGGTATGAGATGGTATTTAAGGGCCCTTCCAACCCAACCCATTCTGTGATTTCTGTTGGAATTGGGGTCTCCACATAATGGATCACGTTGGGTTTTCCCCAGCATCTCCAAGAGAATGAAAATCATTAGGGAAAGATAAAGCAAGAAACATCTCTGCTCCTCAGATCCCTCCTGGACCCCATGTGGTTGCAGTTTTGCCTTTTGCACAGCTGCTGGACAGTTTTAAACTCTGTTTTCTTTGTTTCTGCTGTTTTTCTCCCAAGGCTAAATGGTTAGGACACTGGAATTACAGAAGCTCATAGAGACCCAAAAATAGGCTCTCACCAGAGTCCATTTCCCTGGCAGTGAGGAGGATGAGAGAAGGGCCACCACTGCCCTGAGGGAAATGAGAAGCACTTCACCAGGCTCTCTTGCATTGCCTGGGGCAGGGCTGCTGCAGGTGGGCAAAGGCTGCTCCCCATCCCCTGCCAGGTACCCAAAGCACAAACAGCTCTCTGCTCTGCATTGAGTGATGCAAGGCTCCCAGATCCTCAAAGACTTGACTTTAAATAAATAACCAGACCTCTTTCCCAAAACAGCTTTATCTTCCTTGCCAGAAATGCTGTTGCTTTTGTAGGAAGGGCTGTGGAAAAAGACTGTGCTGTGCAGCCTCTAACACTAAGGCTCCCAGACATATTTTGCAGGCTTCCTTTTATTGACACAAGAAAAAGAGTAACAATTATCCCACACTGCCTTTTGTTTTTATTAATGGCTACCACTGGCCAAATTCAGCTCTCAGCTGCAGTGATGCAAATTTGGGATGACTCCACTGACATGGAATTAAACTAAATCTCTTATTAGAGCTAAAGCAATTGAAATCTAGGCCACGTAAGTCAGCACTGTCAACAGTTACCCCCACAGTTTTCTGTGGAGTAATGATCTATTTTAAAGAAATTGAACTTTTAGAAACAGCAACTTTGCAATTCTCTTGATTTACCTTCTGATAGAGGTGTTGGGGCTTTCTCTGCACTTCAGAGACTCACATTTATAAGCTTTTTCCCCTAATCTCAAGCACTGGAAGCATTTCTGTAAAGGCACTGGAAGCAAGGCTGGAAGAGACCCACTTGTCCAACCCATCCCTGTCTCATTCAGGACCCACCTAACAGCTGTTTACAAACTCTGCTCTAACCCACCGGTGGTGGAGAGCCCAGGCTTCCCTGGCTGATGTCCTTTAGTGTTTTTGTAGAATCAAGCATGGTTTTGGGTTGGAAGGGTTAAAGAACATCTTGTTCCAACCCCCTGCCATGAGCACTTCCACTACCCCAGGTTGCTCCAAGCCCTGGCCAATCTGGCCCTGAGCACTTCCAGGGGAGGGGGCAGCTTCTCTGGCACCCTGTGCCAGGGCCTCACCACCCCACAATAAAGAATTTCTTTCTCTTATCTAATATAACTCTGCCCTCTGGCAGTGTGAAGCCATTCCCCGTTGTCCTTTCGGTCCATGCCCTTGTCAAAAGTCCCTCTCCAGCTCTCTCAGAGACCCCTTTAGTCACTGAAAAGGAAGCCTGCTAGAAAGTCATTGCGGATGTTTAATATAAAGTTCTCTCTGTTGTGGAATAGGCTCATAAAGCTTTGCCTTATCACCAGGGGATATGGAGAACAGATTTCCAGACAGCTTTCTTCCACACATTTCCAAACTCATCCTTTTTCTTGCTACTGCCTTCTGCTCCCTGAGCCAGTGGGGTTCAGGAACTGTAACAAGAATACACCATGTACCTGGGGATTTTAATAAAGAGGTAACCCTCTGCAAAGTCGTTTCAGCTGTGATTTTCAGCTTAGTCCCACCTCAAGAGCATCATCAGCAAGACTAGCAGCAGCATTAAACCCTACAGCTGGCTAACTCAGCCCAGGCTTTTTCTCAGCACAGTCTTGGAGAGGCACAGGGGCAGGACTGATGTGTACCCACAAAGATTCCAGGGGATCTGTCTTCTGAAGGCAACCTCTAGGGGTCTGACATCTGAATGGAAAGACTGCACTGAAAAATTCAGAAACCTCTGCAGCATCACAGGGAATAGGGCTGGAACAGATCTCATCAACTCAGGTAGCCTCAGCCTGCTCCCATACCCTCAGCAAAAGGTGGCATTGTGGATGTGTCATTTCTAACATAATTACTACAGTTCTCTCATTCCTAACCTGTTCCTCTGACCTGCTCTTAAAGAAATCCAGTGATGGAGATGCCTGTGTTTCACAAGACAAAATGCTCTGGTACTTCACCATCCTATTTGAAAACTTTTTATGATGCCTAAGTTGAAAATCTCTTGCTGCAATTAAAAACCATGTTCTTGGTGGAAAGACCTCAGATTAACAAAGAACAGGCACTTCTGCCTTGTGCTGCTGTGCCCTGTTATTATTCTGAAGATTTGTCCTACTTTAGTTTTTACACTTGTAGGCCAAAAAATTCATATTCATTTATTCTTTCCCTACAAGTTAATGCTTTTCATACCCAAGTGTCTTTGGTTCTAGTTACAATTAATGTGACAATTAGACAGTGTCCTTGGCAGAGCATTCACCAAGATGCTATTCCAAACCATCCTCAAAATGTCCAGGCATCACTCAAAGCTGGACACCTCCAATCAGGTGCCCAGCCAGACGTACCAGCTTCTGAAAATATTGTGTGTAGGGTTTATGACTTTCTGTTCTCCATAGGGCCAAGGAGGATGCTCTGCAATCCTGGCATCATTCCTGCTGTACAGGATTCCCATGTACATTGCTAAGATCGTAGGAGAGCTGTCCCACAGGTGGGAAAACCCTCGGTCCCCAGGGCCTCATTAACCCCCAGGAATAACAGGGTGCAGGGAAGCACCCACAGTGTGAAAGCTGGAGCTGGGCCAGGGGAGTCAAAAATATGCAGGTCCCCTCAACCACCATCACACACATCTGTGCACCCCATTGCCTTGTCCTCTCCTTCTTCAGTTCTTCCCCAATGTCTGATGGCTCTTGCCCCTGCTGCCCCAGCCCATTTCCTCTGCACACAAGCCCACACTCAGGCTTGAGCTCCAGACCCACCTGTGTGCACAGGCCCAGCTCCTCACACAGATCTGTTCTGTCACAAAGCACTGTTTAGGCTCCACACCTGCTCTCCCTATGACAGCCACGCTCTTAATTAAGCTTTAGGCACAGACAGGGAGTAATTGGAGTAATTGTCTGGCACTTAGGGCTGAGAGAAGGGACTTGGTCTGCATTCCCCCCTTGCCACACAGAGAGTACTGACCTGCCTGCATGATCATTGGCAAATCACCTTCCTGTGTTCTGCACTGACCTCCCACTTGGAAAGAATTTATTGTTAATTTTTGCAAAGTGTTGTGGAAGCCTCAGAGGAAAGGTAGCACAGGAATGGAGAATATGAATATTCCACTAAGAGCTCTAGGGACCAACCAGCACATCAAAGCTTCTACAAGCAGAAACAAAACTCTTGCGCAGCTCATGCCAGACCCCCAAAGCACTAACAGATTTTTTTCAGTATTTTCCATCAGCATCAGGAAACGTGTATTTGGCCTGTCATTACATATCCAGAGCAATGGCCCTGCCAAATCTAAGAAAACACAACAAGGGGAACGTAGGACCGGGGGTGGATTCAGATCTTGGTGTAAGAGAAAGTTGCATCGTGTAAGGTAAAGTATTCGTCTCCTGCTGTTCCAGCATAAAGTTAATCAGGGACAGAAATTAATCCCTCCTGACAGCATGTTGCCAATTTCTGATTTCATCCCCATTTCCTCGTAGCTTATCATCAAGGGAATAGGAAACTTGTAGCATGGACAGGGCTGTCACATGCTTCTTTCTTTGCAAAAGGCTCACACGCAGCAGCCACGAGCTCCTGTACCCTCAGAGCAGCACGTCCATGCTCTGCCACGCACACAGGTCCCCTCACATCCACGCAGATTCACCCACCATTGCACAGGTAGCGAAAAGTCATGCATATGCTTAAGGCAAAATATGTGCCCAACCATCAGCTTTACTCCAAGACAGTTGGAGGGAGGAGGGAAAACAAGAATCAGACGAAAGAAATCCTCTCCCCAGAGGGATAACGCCAGAAGAGCAAAGTGGCATTTACAAATCATAAGCACTTCCCCACTCGGTGCTCCTTTGCCCAGAATGTTAATTAGCATTACTCTAAACAGCAGTGGCAAAAGCTGAACCACAAGCAGCCTCAATTGCTTGAAAAGAAACCTGGTTGGGGAATTTTTTCAGATGAGACATTTAAACACAGGTACATGTGATGGTGATGCAGCAGGTGCTTTTTAATGCCACCTAAAACTTGGGAGTGAGTTCTAAACTGAAAACTATAATTCCCAAGGACTATGGGATTTTGCCTCTTGTTCCAAATGTCAGGAATTTGGACATTTATTTATGTTTATTCTACAGCTTATTTTTTCAAGTCCAGTGTCTCATGGATGGAGCCCTGCTCACTCCCACAGTCCTGAAGTGTGTTGCTGCAGTCCAGGCTGGGCAGCCCCCAAGGCTGCTTTGCAATGCAGTTCAGTTGATCACATAATAGAAAAGTGGGTTTGCGATTATATTAATAATAATGCTCACTTGGGTTTGTGTCATAAATAAAACTTAGATGATTATATAGACCACATATATCTTTGTGTTTGGATGATCAATACACATCTTAAAGTATCATTAAATTTTAGCTACAGAGAGTGTAGCAGGAAACAGGCTTCACAATTTGCTTCTCCTTTTAGTGCCATTTCCTTTCCTACTGTATATGTTTCATCATCCAACTTATCAAAATTATCACCACCATCAGAAAAACCTCATGCCCTGAGTGAGTGTTGCTGTGTTTCTGGCACACCTGGTGCCACAGCTTACACTGCCAGAAGGAACCTGCACTCCATCTCCTTAAGAACACAGACAACAGGGCTGCTGGAATGAATTCCTGCTGAAATTAGAAACTCAACAATCCCATGAGCTGAATTTGGTACTCGGTACCAAACCCACAGCTGAGCGAGGCCCCAGACTCGGCGGCAATGGTCTGACGCTGAGCACCTGCACGGGCAGGCAGTGAATGTGCCACCATCTCAAAGGGGTCCCAGTACAACAGCGGCTCACAAGCAAAAGAAGAAAACCCCAGTGTTTTCTCCTCTGAGAGCAGAGTGCAGGAGCATCACCCATGTGCTGCAGGAGCATTCAGCCCCATTACCTCAGAAGTGAAGTGATGTACCAGAGGAACTGGGGAGGGAAGCGGAGTTTCGGCCATAAACCCATCAGGAGAGCAAACGTGTTCCAGCCACTTGCTGAGCTCCTGGGAGGATTTATCCCCTCCCTCCCTGAGACAGAGCCAGGCTGCAGATCAGAGCTGGCATCACCAGCCCCTGCATCCCAGCCTCCTGCTCAGGCTGTGGGCATGTCCAAGGCAAAACAGGCATTTTGCACATCTCCAGCGAGCATGGGGTTCTGCCCTCCTTCCACTTTATCTTCCCAGGTCCTCTCTCAGGCTTAGGAATTACTCAAGTAACCCCATGCAGAACCACTTACTCCATAGGGCATAATTGACTCTTGTTGCAAAGAATTAAGTGCTCTCAATAGAGATGTCCACTTTTAATGCCTTTTTTTTTATTCTTACTAATGAATTAAGCCAAGATAACACCAAATGGTTCCCAGATGAGACCGATTGTCAAGCGGATGAGGATTTTATCAATAGATTTTATTTTAAGTCAACTCAGAACAACCATAATAATAAAAAAAGATACAAGCAACCAGAAATGCCTCAAAATAGCACAGAGTAATCTCTCCAGGAGATTCCTTTCCCAGTTATATTGGTTATTACTGCCTCAGCATGGTTTCTAGTTATGTGTGCATTTGAAGAAAAAGGAAAAAATGCCTGAGTTCACTAACCTCCTGTATCTGAACCTTAGAATGCTTTGGTGAACATTTTGATTGGAATGACCCATAAAGTGATTAACAGTTTATTAACTTGAAGGGCAAGTTACAACACCACCACAGAAAGGCAACATGCTGTTTCTAGATAAGCTGGGGAGTTAGTTCATGGACACTAATGTTCTCAATGGTGGTGTTTTCCCTTCCTCTCCTTTCTTAAATAAAGGCTTGCTTCCATTTTCTCCTACTAACTCACTTTCCCACAAGCCCACTACCCTTCCAATTCGTGGACTAGTATTCACACTGCTTCCTGAAGATTACTCCTCCAAATTGCAGAAAACATATACTGTCTATCTCAGCTTGCTCCAAAAATCTCTCACACGCAGCCTGGAAATGTCAAGCGCTGTGGCTCCCATCATCTGTTCACTACATCTCAAATGCTTTTTCTGCTCTTCCTGTGCCCTGCTACTCAGGGTCCCTGTTCTTGTCTCCTCACCTTGCTTAAGGTGCAGGAAGAGGTCCACCCCTCATCATCCCTTTTCCAAGCAGCTCAGGGCTCCCAGAAGAAGAGCACAGCTCCTACAGGGGTGACTAATCTGGTTATGCAGGACCTGTGATCTGCATCTCCAGTTGCAGTTCCCTGGATGAGACAGGCATAGCTCTGATTTACAGAGCTGGTTTGCAGCCTGTGTGACTGTCTGACCAAGCTCATCTCACTTTCTGGAGATGGGAAGAGCAAGGCATGAGGATCACCCCTGAAGCATCTGGTATGTCAAAGTTTCGCAGTGTATGGGTAGGAAAAGGACAGGACAAAGCACGGCAGAAGAAACAATGTCTGGAAATCCAGGCTGATCTACTCAGGAATTCAGCACAGTCTGCATGGCCAGGCTGGACAGATGCTGGGGTTGAGCTGAGGAGTTTCACGCAGCAGATGGTCAAGGAGCTGTGATTTGCAGGTAATCTAATAATCAAGTAGTCGTATCAGTGAGGATATGAGCCACGGGGTCACGAGAGGTTGGCACACTTTCCCCCTTTCTGTAGAAGTCATTGGACAGTATAAAGCAAGGACATTAACTGTTTAGCTCTCAGCCACAGCCAGCAGCAGCTTCCTTCAGAAAAAAAAAAAAAAAAATCCCTGTAGGGCACAACCAGGAGCCAAAGCTGTGATGACACCATTACCCCAGAATCCACAACTGGACCATGACATCTGAGGGGCTGCCACCTCCTCCCCTCACCACAGCCCTGGTGCCAACACAAGCAGCTCTGCAGCAAGGCTGCTCAAGTCACTGATCCAAATAAGCTAACCCTCTCAAAATTTCCTGCTGGGAATATCAAACTCTGAGCACGTTATGCCAGCTTGAACCCCTTGGAATGTCAGGAGTGACTTCTTAACCCTACGCCACTGCATCAGATACAGGATAGCTGTGGCAGAAAGGGAAGAAGAAGCAAAAAAATCCCAGGACAGAGCCCTCCAGTGAAAATAAAAACCATGTTTCTAGAAGCAATGAAATGCCAGTACTCAATCTCTACAGCCCCCAACAAAAAACCCTGTTCAGATTTTTTTTTCATTAACTGTCACAAAATGATGCAATGCATATAGTGTAATTATGCTTAAGTGCTTTCCATGTTAAATGTCATTTCAGTTATCACTTTTTAAATGCAATTTTTATTGAGTGCACAATAATAATTTAGCAAGTAAACAGGCAAGTTACAAGAAAAGAGTGGAAGTGCAGGGGGAGGTGGGAAAGCCTCAAGTGTGACAATGAAATGCACTGGGGTACATGGAGCTGTTACTTCTGAAAGCTCGAAAAGAATTATAAAAAAGCCATAAATTACAAGGTTGCAAAATGCAATAAATTACAGCCTCTACAAAAGGCAGATAATGGAAATGAGAAAGGAGAGAGGGAAGGGGGAGGAATCTACATAATTTGTCACCACTGACCCCAGACATCTGCACAGCCTGCAAAGAGCGCTGGAAATATTTGGGTGTTTCAGTCTCCTCACAAACAACAGTGCTCAGAGGCCAGTTGGGAGTGGGTCAGCTTTAGGGGCACTTCCCCTCCATCAGCACAAACACAGGATTTCTCCCTCAAAACCCGCACCAGACACACCTTGGGGAAAGCAGGGAGCTCCAGGCTGATGACCAACAGCCCCATGCTTTGTAGAAACTAAAACCCACCAGTCTGCCAAAGCAAGAGGAATTGGGTGCAATCAAGTGCTGGCACACTCAGAAGGGAGCACTATGAATGTGCTTTATCCCACCATTAACCACAGAATGGCCTGGCTTAGAAGGGACCTCAAAGACCATCTCATTCTCCACCCTCCTGCCATGGGTGGGGACACCTCCCACTAGACCAGGAATGCTCCAAGCCCCGTCCAGCTTGGCCTCAAACACTTCCAAGGAGGGGGCAGCCACAGCTTCTCTGAGCAGCCTGTGTCAGTGCCTTAAACACAGATTTTCAAGAGTACATCCCCTACTCCTTTCCCTTTGCAGAGAAAGGTGCTGGGGGCCTTGGTGGGCACCACGTTGACCATGAGGCAGCAATGTGCCCATGCAGCTAAGACAGCCAATGGTACCCAGGTCTGCCTTAAAAGTGCCAGCAGGTCAAGGGAGATGATCCTTCCCCTTCACTCAGCACTGGGGAGGCCACCCCTGGTGTGCTGGGCCGGTTCTGGGATCCCAGGGCAAGGGAGATATGGAACTGCTGGAGAGTGTCCAGAAAGATGGTTAGTGTCCACTAAGATGGTTAAAGGATTGAAGCATCTCACATATAAAGAAAGGCTGAGAGTGCTGGGACTGTTTAGTCTGGAGAAGAGAAAACTGAGGGGGATCTTATCAGTGTCTATAAATACCTGAAGAGAAGGTGTAAAGAAGGCAGAGCCAGGCTCCTCTCAGCGCTGCCCAGTGGTAGGGAAAGAAGCAACAAACTGAAATACAAGAGGGTCCACCAAACCATAAGGAAACTATTATTTCTTTCCCCCCACTCACACTGTGAGGGAGACCAAGTACTCACAAATGTTGTTCAGGGGGATTGTGGGACCTCCCTCCCTGAAGATATCCAAAAGGGCTGACAGCTGAGCCCTGAGGGACCGACTCTGGGGTCTTTAATACAAGAGGGTGATATTTTTACTGCTATTCTGGCTACATGGATGTGCTGAACCAAAGATGGCAGCAAAGACAGACAACCTACTACAGAGCAAGAGGAGCTGGCAGCCAGGAGATAGCCCCTGCTATGGGAAAACACATTCCCAGCAGAAACACTCTTCAGCAGCAACGCCAAAGCCCTTTGGAGGAAGACAACAACCCACATTCCAGGCATGAAAGGCAGGAGCAGGCGAGATGCTGCCAGGTGTGGGAAGGCTCAGCTCCCTATCGATTTCACAGCCGGCTGGGTCCCCGGGAATCAGTGCCCTTGGGGTTTCAGGATTTTCAAAACAAAGCCACCAACAGAAAGGAAAAAACCCACTAGAGTAAAACCAACAAACAAAACAGAGGGAGCCAAGTTCTGAGAGTGGAGATGAGCAGGATCTTAATCTCTGGAAAATTAAATCAGAAGAAAATGGAACAGGCACAGATTTTGGCTGACAGAGAGCATCCTCCTTTCAGGAGCATGTGTGCCAGGTTTATTTGATTAAAACTCTTCAGGATGGAGAGAAAAGGGACTGTTTTCATTACTGAAGTGGGAGTGAGGAGGAGGTGGCCTGTAGTTGCCGTAGGACCATTTTTAGTACTAATGGTAGCAAATAGTCCCAGTGGACAGGAATAATTTATTGTACAGGTGATTATTTAATTCCCTGGGGATAGAACTTTTTTTTGAAGGGATGGGATGCAGGCTTTCTGGTGTCCATCGCAGCTATGGGCTTATCCTGCAAGCTCTGAAATAGTCTGGCGGTTGTTCTTACTGTTTCCAGACCTCAGGGAAGAGGAAACCAGCTTTGGTTGATGGGGAGCCCAAGATGAGGTTTTATTACTGCAGTGGCAAGTTTTGGACATTCTTCAGCCAGCACTGAAGGCATAAGACAGGCTGGACACTGCCAATGGCACCTCGAGGGCCTTCTTGAAATGAGCTTGGCAGGACTCAGCTTAACTCCCAATCTGTCTCCTCTTTTCCCTCTAATTCAAGTCCCACCTACTGAACGCTACCAGAAGAAAGCCTGGGCAGCATCCTGAGCATCAGCAGGGGGAAGAAACCAGCTTCGCAGCCTGTGTGGGCAGAGAGACAGCAGGAAGGGGAAGCCTATGCTCGTGCCTCCATTATAGCAAGAGAGGCTGAAGAAACTCAGGCAGCAGAACAAGCTGGGAAAGGTAGGTCAGGCCACGGCAAGCTAGCCAAACGTGGCAGGCTGGCACACATGGCAGAGCCAGCAGCACATACTGCAGCCCCGGTGCCCTGCCAGCACTGCAAAACAGGCAGAAAAGCTCCTCAAAGAGAGGGCTGAGAGCTCCATGGTCCCCTCCTTCTCTCCACTGCTCCCTGAGCAGCCCAGCCCCCTGTGCTGATGTGCTCCAGCACAAGTTGCTAATCAGGGCACAGCACGAGCAGGGACCGGCAGGCGCTGGGTTCCAGCACTTTTTTCCCAGCAGGAGCTGAGTGCTAGCACTTCCCCTGAACTACAAAAAAAAAAAAAAAAAAAAAAAAAAAAAAAAAAAAAAAAGAAAGAAATAGAAAAAGAAAAAAAAAACAGAAAGAAAAAGAAAAAAGAAAAGCAGAAGGTTAAAGGGAATGCAGTTCCCAAGTGAAGAAGTAAACCCCAGGGTCTGAGTGGTCCTGCCACTCTCTCCTCCATGCTCCACTCTGGCCCAAACTTGCACTGCAGCATCAGAATAACTACCTGCTCTGCCCACAGGCCCCCAGATCACCCTCCAGGAGCCCTCTGTCACCCACATCCCTCCTCCTGTCATGCTGTGGTGTTTTGCTCCCTTGCCCAGCTCTCCCTTGGCCCTTGGCTTTCAGAGGAGACCAGCTAACAAGGACAGTGCTTTTAAAGCCCCCAAGCTTAAGTTATCCAGCTCTGTGATGCCAAGTGGAACAGAGTCACTGAACTTTACTAGAGACACCCAGAGGTGTTGCCAGCCCTGGGAGCTCACACCAGCCTCTCCTGCAGACAACCCCTCTGTTCATGCTGGTAACCACCAGCTCAGGAGGCTCCTCTGCTCACAAGTCACTGTCCCCCATGCACAGGGAAGAGGCAGAAGTAACCCACCCACCAGTGACTGCTAGAGGTAAGCAGAAACCAAAATATAAGTCAGTATCCTTCCAGCAAGATCACTGTCCAAACTCACAACAGTCCCTTTAAGGCCCCACATCTCCATGCTGTCCTTGCCTTCAACCTCATGTGCCAAAGAACACAAAATATTCTGCAATTCTCCTCATGGCAATCGATTCCAATGCTGCTGAAGATGCACTGGTTTCACCCATGTCTAATGGGTTAGAATAAAGCAAAGCATGTCCTTACACTCCCTTTTCTCCTGCCCTGCTCTCTGCCACTGCAGCACAAAGATCCCTCTGCTCATGGCCAGAAGACTCTAACCCTGTTGAAAAAGTCTGCTCTGTAACCCCTCAGTCTCCAGTTTATATGGACAAGAACTACAAAAGCAATTTGCCATCTCATTTCAGGATTCTGCCAGCAGCTACAACATGGAAATGAGGGAGGCTGCTCTCTGTTGCGGTCTTTAAATACTTTGACTCACTTTGGTCAGGCTTACCCACCTGACATTGTTGCCAGCACCACACTGCCCTTACCTGAAGCATCTGGACACCCACAAGGACAGGTTACTGAGGGTTTCGTACCTGGGATGTGATATTTGCAGTTTCCAGATACATAATGAATGCTAAATAAGAGCTTGGGCACAGAAAGCTGGAAAACCCATCACTTCCCCAGTAACCCTAAATCTGATGAGTCCCTACCTCATCATGCCTCTGGACCATGACTCATTCCCACAGTGCTACACCAGCTAGAAACTGAGGCCTTCCGAGTTCCCCTCAGAGCTGGTAAATTCCTCTCCTGTCTCTTTCCTTTCCTGCCCTTGTCCAGCTCTCCCCGAAACATCAAGGAGACAGAATCATTGTACCAGCTCTTGATTTTGGGAGACAGCGAGTGATGCCCAAAGCAATCAAAATGGAGGGCACAGTGCAGGAGAGCAGGGGAGCTGGAGTCAGGCTAAATAAGGGGTGTCCCCTTCCAAACAGTCTCTCCTGGCACAGGCTGCCCCCCAGCAGTGGCTGTCCCCTCTTAGTGCTCTGGAACCAGGAGGGATAGATCAGGGCTGCTGAATGTCCCCATGAAAGTGAGCAGAAATCAATGATGTGCCATTCGAGCCCTTGAGATAATCCTATCTAATCAAACAGACCCAGAGAAAACAGCATCTTACTGGCCATAAAACACCAGAGGCTTATTCCCCTCATAAATACTGAGCTGACACCACCACTGCTATAGCCCCTTTGGCTCTTCCTTCCTCCTCTCCCATCCTTCCACTTGAACGCTCGGCTGCTGACAGCTCCTAATAACTTGGACTCCGATGCGGTCCCTGACTGCCTAATCAGGGTTACATTAATGAAGTGGTTATCTCATCCAGCCTGACCCCAAAACATCCTCTGCAGAGCAGTGCCTGTGCCCAGCCCACCAGGGAAACAGGTACTTTCAGCAGCAGCCCATGGCTGGTGGGGTTCAACTCTGCAGCAAGAAGCAAGCCCTAGGCAGCCTGAGGGAAATCCTGGCTCTGCTCAAGCCCGCAGCAGAGCTCCTTTCACAGCAGAGTTGCTTATGTCTCACCCTCATTTCAACCTTCCTGGGCTGTAGCAGTGGTCTGTGTCCCATCCCTACCACTTCTCCCAGAGCTATCAGGAATTACCCAGGCAGACAACCACAGCACAGGAGTCTTCTCACACCCTCTAGTTCAGGGTGAGGACAAAGCACACCTGAGTGTGAACATGAGCATCAGGAGGAGCTTTAGCTGGACCCCTCCTGCAAAAGAGTTTTGGCACTTTTCCTCTGATGGCAGGGCTGTCCCAGATATTGCCTTAGAATTGTGGGCTAAGAAACTCCTAGCAAGGCCTGAGTGCTTGGCTGAACACCCAAAGGAGACATGCACGTGTCACAGTGAAATGAAGTTCTGACAGGGAGAAGGTCTGACACTTCCCTGTCTGCTGCCATCCAACGTAACTGGGGCCAGATGCCACCAGCTGCAACTCAGGTGATGCAAATTCTAGGGAGCTGCTGAGTTCCAGGACATTTCTGCAGACAAGCTCACCGAGGTGACATGTGCTAGAGCTGAAGGAAGGAAGCACTGATGGTCCTCCCCAGAGACACAGCAGCTCAGGTGCTGCCTGAAATCAATCCTTCCTCTGTTTTGCCCAAGGAGAGGGCTGTCCCCATGAGAACTCCTCTGGAATGTTATCCTGCCTGCAATAGCCCTCCTGGAGGGTTTAGTCTTGCTCCTTGGCTTCACTAGTTTTGGCTTCCAAATTCCCAGGAGCTTCCTAGTGTGCCCAGTCTTTCCCACGAGGAAAGCTCTCCTTACTAAGGAGAAATCCATCTGCTTCCCAGAAAAGCAGGACACAGCATGCAGCTGGGAGAGGTCTGGAGGACCTTTCCCCATTTCCTGCAGGGTGATGGAGTTTACCACTGCTCCCCCAGCTCTGCCAGCCTCCCTGGCACCCCTTATGCCTCAGGGGGAATGTGACAGAGACCCTTCTCCCTCTCTTCCCTCCCCTCAAACAGGGCAAGGAGGGTGGGAATAGCAAAGCCAAGGGGAAAAACAAAACAACAAAGCACCGTATAATCTGTATATTTCACCATTTGGCAGAGGGGATTTTTTAATCATTTAATAGTTCTAATCCTTTATCAGATGCTCATCTAAGAGGATTTTGCTGCACATACAAGATTTGGTACAAATTCATTTGCAGTAAATATACTCATTTAGCAAGTTTATTTCCTTACTGGGCACCGAGTGAGGTAGGTTGGCTGCTACTTGACAAAGGTGGCAAGACCTTGCTGGAACTCCTCTGTGATGTATTTTTCCTGATTTTTTCAAGCCAGCATCTCAGCTACTGGAGAAGAATGACACTGGGCATCCTCACAGCTCAGTGTCCCCGCAGGCAGGGGGACACACCTTTGGACAGCACCAGCTGAGGTGGGCATCTTCTCCCAGAGGTGTGCAGACACCCACCTGTCCTACTAATGCCATACTACTGGAGGCTTGCTGGCTGTTTCCACACCAGTAACTAAAGGGGAACACGGCACTGCCCCAGCACCATCCACACCAGAGCAGACAGTCGTGGCCCAGGCTTCCCAGGGCATTTTGGCATAGACAGCCCAGGTGAGGTTAATTTTCTCTGGGGAAAATAGGTTCATGAACTCATGAACCATGCCATGCAACTTATCTTGAGAGCCAGAGAATGGGTTCAAGGTTTTTTTTACCTATTAGAAAAGCTAAAATTCTGCTGAAAGCCCCCAGATTTAAGGCAGCAAACAGACTGGCAGAGCAGGCTGCTGCAGCTATACAGAGGGTGCAATCCAGGGGAGATGGGTTTTGCTCACTCCTGCTGCATTACTGGCCCAGCCACGTCCTCTCATGCCCCGTGGCCGACGGTCAATCAAGGCCAGCCCAGGAGAGCCCTGCTCACATTAGGTGACTGCAACGTGGTGTGAAGGGTAGCAAGGGACACCTGAGAGCATAGCTGAGGCACAGCTGCCCCCACCAAAGTCCCTCTATGCAGCTGAAATCTCCAATTCTGAAAGTACTTTGGGGAGAGGAAATAGGAATGAAAACTACAATGAGTTTACACCTGAGGCTCTGTTAATTTAAAAGTGGCCAGAAGATATCATCTGTATTATAAGAGCGATGTGCTCTGTATGCATGCAAGGCAACTGCTGAGGCACAGCAAAGGTTTTCCAAGCGGAATACAATTCACAGGATATAACGATACTTCTTTAGATGGCTTAAAGCTACAACAGAGCCTGCTGCAGGGCTGATCATTTCTCATGTTTTTGTGCGCTTCAGTTTCTTTATGTGTTTGCTTTCAGCTAAATACTTAGAAATACCCCGTAGGAACTGAAGCTGGATCTCCCAAATGCCAACTCCGTGATTAACCTGTGGGTTGTTCCACTGCCAGCCTCTCTCCTCTCATCTCACAACCTCTGATCTTCATCTAGAGAATGGAATGAAAACTTTCCGCTTCCCCGCAGCTGTCAGGGAATGCACGAATCCCTCTTCCCTCTCTTTAAGGCCAGTACAAAGGCCCTATTTAAAAGGAAAGGGCACACAATATTTCCCTGACACTTTCTACCCTCTTAGGGCGAAACCTTAGAGCCACATTTTTGTGTTCACAGAGCAGGGAAGCGCACATGCAGCATCAGTGTCAGCACAATGCTGGTTTTTCTGTGTTGTAACACCTTGGCCAGACAAGGGGGAAGAGACAGAGGGTGAAGGGGTTGTCTTCTGCCTCTGTAGAGCAGCCAGCAAACCAAGTCATGCTGATGCATGGCTTTTGGATGGAAGTTTTGATTAAAACACAGGAGTGATCATGGTTGGATTTACACCAAAAACTTCCAGCCAGCAAGCTACCTTCCTTTCTCTGGGACACTACTGATGCAATCCCAGATGCACAGTCAGCTTTTTAGACAAATGTCAAGGCAGCTTTTTGGCTCCCCAGTATGTAATTCCCACTGCAAGCACAGTGGGGCAGAGATCACACCTCCGTGGACAAGCAGATGTGTGCACCACATCTGCTGCAACCAGGCATAAATTCTACTGGAGCAGAAATAAGTCAGAAAAATATTGTGCCCAGTTCAGGCCTTGGTTAATTCAAACAAGCCCACCAGTTTGACAGCTTGGTTTGAATGCTCTGGTGCTTGAAATGCAAAATACAACATAGCCCATTAACCCGTGTCTACAGAGAATTATATCTTATTTTTTGTAGTTTATTCAACAAATCCAATAGACTGATCCTATCCTATTCCCTCTGCCTTTAAGACAATCCAAGAATCTATTTACTTTCCTCTTTCCACATGGATGGCAGCAGTGATAGGTGCTTTGGGAGAGAGAGTGCCCACTAACATTTATTTATGGTTGAGAAGTGGCTGCAGCATGCAAGCACTGCTTGTGTGCACAGTGAGATACACTCCCTGCCCCACACCCTTACAGTTCATAACACTTCCTAAACCTTCATTTCTTGGGACAAAAAGAGCCTAAGAAAAAACTTCCTGGTGTAAATTGCCTTAGGCACCTCTCCAGGGTACCTTGTGCTGGCCCCTTCCACAGCCCAGGCACCGACCCAGGCTGGTGCAATCCAGGTTTGGCAATTCCCCATTTTGCAGATGGTGAATCTAGGGAATGAAAAGGTCAAGGGTCAGGGCTGACAAGCAAAACAGATACCAGAACATGGCCAACTACTCTTTTGGGTCTCAAGACCTGAGTCTGGCAGCATCCAGGAGCTCATTCAGAATCACAACCAAGACAATGTTCTGCTCTTTCACAAATCCAAGTGTCAAGCTGCTCAAAGGGCCAAACAACCCTCAGCTACTGGGATCACCTTAATCCATGACCAGATCCAGATCAAAATTCAGGAAACAGCTGCTGCTTGGTACAACAGACAGAGCAAGCCCCAGCCTGCTGGGATGCAGCCTTGCTCATATTTTTCCAGGTCCAGAAGAGTGATTCAAAAATCTGCAGTTTAGCGCTTTTAGCTCCCTGCTTAGATATATCTGATGCATTCAGGTAGCAGTGTGTATGTGCTACCTCCAGGGAATTTATTTTCCCCCTCTTTGCCAAGATAAACAGCATACCAAGCATGAAGGGGGGGAGGAGACAAGGCTGATTTAAGTGATTTCACTTTGCGATTTTCTGTGTTCTTTTTAAGTCGCTTATCCATTTCAGTGCTCAATATTCGGCTCTTTCCCTAATTAGAAAATCGCTAATCTGCTCTGAAAAATGTAAAAGTGAGTCTTGCTTACGTGCATTGCTTGGAATATGCAAGTGTGTTGGGTTTTGTGTTGCTTCCAAGCTCTTTTTAAAAGGCTTCTGGTGTCTCCAGCTGGCATCACTTGCTCCCGTTGATCCCTCCCCCAGTCCACATTCAACCCCTGTGTGCAGAGCAGTGCTGTGCATACCTAGTACCTCCAAGAAATTATTCCTGTTCTATTCCCAGTACACACATTAAAACTTTGACACCCTTATAACATCTTTGACCATTTCTTTGCTTGGGCAACACCTCTCAACCAGAACAGGACAACCTTTCCACACCACCACCCAACCACCAGCAGCCCTGACACCTTGGCAAGGCACAAGGGAGAGCTCTGAAGGTGGAAGCTCAAGAAAAGGGAATTTTCAAATCAAACCAGAGGATTGCTTCAAGGTTCAAGAGCAGCACTGAATTAACCTGTTACAGCCACACAACTACCAGGGAGCAGTGAGAGTGGGGTTGAGGTGACAAGTCAGGGGCAAAGGCCACCCACACAGCTCAGGCAGGAACAGGAGAGTCAGAGACAAGTTAGCTCAGCGTAGGCCAAAGTCCAGTAAGGAGACAGGACCAGACACCAGGCTACCTGCACTGTCACTGTGAGGTCATCCAGGAGACAAGGCAGCAGCAAGGAACTGCAGCATGGGTCTGGAGTGCATCCATGGAGCCAGCAGCAGGGACAGGGGCAGGGACGGCTCCAGCAGAGCTCAGGAAGGCACAGGGGGCTGAGGAGCTGAGCGTGGGTCCCAAGTAAAGCTGATCAAGGCAGTGAGGCTCACTAACACATTGGGGCACTTCTGCCTGGTCAACACCCACCACCTTCCCACCCCGTGTGCTGCTGTGGAGATCCCAGCCTGGGTAAGAGCAGCAGAGGTGGGGACAGCTGGATTATTCAGCCTAGCGTAGGATGGACAGCAAACCAGACCGAGCAGTTCCCAACTCAGCAGTGCTCTGTGCATCAGGAATTCAACACCTGCTTCGAGGTATAAATCCAACTGTCCTGAAGGGCAGCAGCTGGTGGCCTTAAACAGCAGTGTCTAGCCTGGGTGATTCATCACTACCCTTTTGTGGAAAAAATTCCATTAAGCAGACACCAGCATAAGCCCAAAGGGTGCGGGGTTGGTCCTGAACAGCTCACCCCAAGAAGGCAGTGCAGAGATCAGGCTCCTCTGCAACAGGTGAGTGCACCTGCAGAACATGCCTGCTCCCCAGGAACCTGCTTGGTCCTGGGCAGAGCTGCTTTCACCCCTGGATCACAGCATATAACCCATACACAAATCCCAGCATTGCTCAGCCAGCAGTTGACATTGTACTAAGAAAAAAACAACCCACCCACACACTGCATAACCAGCAATCAGGGGAGAAAAGAAATCAGGAGCAGCTGGCCTGCAGTGCTCCAAGCCTCACCTCTAACAAGGCACCCAACCACCTTAGAGGAACACTCCAGAAACCTCCTGGCTAGCTGTGTACTATAAATAGGATCTGTTTAAGGACCACTCCATCTTTACCCTAGACAAGAAAGATCTCTTGCCTAGGTACCTACACAGCACAGAAGTGAGATTAAAAACAGACAGGCAGCAGGATAGCCAGGATAGCCTATTCTGTGGCCTCTGCACCTCTCTCCCCAGTGCTATGGTTGTGGTCTGTCACACTTGGCTACCTGCACATTAAGTTGAGCAAGGGCTCGTGCTGCTCCAGCATCCTGCTGTGAGCTGCAGCTCTCACAGTGCACATTTCAGTTTTTTTTAAAATAGCATCTCAGTGTTCTTATACCTAAACCTTGCCCCATGCTGGAAAAGCCATGCTGGCGTCCTCCTTCCTCCCTTCTCCATTTTCTTGCTGTTTTGGGAAGAGCTGTGTCCCATAGCAATGGGCTATGATGTGCCCATTGCCTCTCTACAGGTACCTGTGAGAGCCAGGCCGTGTGCCCAGCACACCCAGCGGCTCCTGGCAGACACATCCCTGCCCTACAGGAAGAAACTGTGCAGCTATAACCAGCAACAGTGCAGCTAAAGGACTCAGAGCCCTCATATTACACCATTTTCCAGGGGTGCTATTTGCTCACAAGCTTTTCCCAAGCAAACACTTTGCTAGGAAGAGTAGTACAACTTAAATGGTAATTAGTCACCCATCCTTCCCTTGTTCCCAAAGGATCTCCAGCAACATTCTGGGGAAAGACTGTGAAAATTAATCCACGGCTGACATACAGGCAACATTGCACTGCAGTGGCCTGGACAGTTTTCCATGAATCCTCTCCTGCCCAGATTGCTCACAGGAGAGGAAGGGTACACAGCTGCTATCATAAACCTTTCCAGCCAAACCGCCCCGCTTCATTATAGTCTGTCACCTGCTCAGGGAAATCACTTGTCACAAAAATTTTCTTTTCCACTTAATGACTTCAAACTCAATTTGAGGATTGGCTCAGCAGCCTGCAGCTGAGGTACCTTTCAAATGGAGCATGCACCTTCCCAGGGTATGAGCCGACACTGGGGGGATGACAGTCGTATCTTCCGTTCTGGATGCAGATCTGTCATAAGCTTGGAGTAATTAAAGGCCTGACTCAGCAAAGCTCAACAACCCACTGATTCTAAGCCCACACCTATTGTTTAATAAGGATGAAATCTGTTAAACTGGGCCTGATGAGACCCTGACCTAAACAAAGGCAGGTGAGGAATTTGGGATCATGACAAGTGATCTGCAAAGCAAATGGGTGGAAGAGGCAGAGGCATCTCTGCATGGCCAGATTCAAGAGCATCTATACATTGAAGTGTGGGGCCAGGATCGGCCCCAAAATGTAGAATTTACTCAGCAGTATGCAAAGGGAGCTGATTGTCACAGGCTGGTACTCTAAACTGCTCAGCACCTCCTCGCTGGTGAAGCACACACACAGCTTGTGTGAGGCTGGTACAAGACAGCATCAGTGGGCAAGGCAGGCCAACGCTCCTAGTCACTGCAACCACATAAATAATGCAAATACTGCACTCAATAAAAGTCACAAATAAAAAAAAAAATAGATTGTGCCATGAGGGAAGCCAGGAAGATAGAGGCTCTCATAAGGTAAGTATCTTTCCTACAGTCACCAAGCAAGTTTCAGAGCCAAAACTAGAAGTTGGTGCACCCAGTGCCCTTCTCTGCACCCCAAACTGTCTTTTCAGCATTTTATGCTATAGCAACAAAGTTTCCTCACCACAGATCTAGTCTAAAATTATTCCTGCTTACTGGAATTGCAAAAAAAGGATTAGCAATGACTATCTTGGTTGACCTAGAATGATCTGTTAGAATTCTGCACGTGAATGCTGTTAAATGCAAGCATAAGGTAAGTGAACGCTGTGTCCCACATACTCAGTGAAATTAATAGGCCCCGTGTTATGATGGAGCAGACACAAAATCATTGCTACGACTGAAGCAAGGCCATGATTTATTTATCTAGTTTGCACTGTTCCTAAGTAGCTACACACAGTATATTAGGTAAATTTAAACATATATCTTGTTACTTTAGCAGCCCAATGACAGCGATCACACCTCTTCTAAAAGTGGAATAAATTGAACAGGAAACCAACGAATCAGCTTAAGAATCTCCTCACCAAGGAACTTCCTTGCTGCTGGGACAGCCACCCAATCCCATCCATACAGGTCCTGGTCGGGATGGATGGAGCACAGGACTGCTCCTGAAATCCACGTTCACAGCTCCAGGTAGCAGGCTGGCGTCAGCCCCCCGCTCCATTTGGCTCAGCATCCAGCAGACTGAGTGTGTTCTCAGGAGAGAGCAGTTCAAATTAGCACATTAGCAAAACTGCCAAGAATTGAAAGCCCAGTGCAACCAGCTAAACACTTGAGATTTGCTCCAGTGGCTGCTGGAGTAAAGCCTGCTCAAGGCACGGATAAAACATGCTCTCTCAGTGACACAGACCCTCGCTACAGCCAGTAATCCTGCCCCACACCAGCACTGACCCAAACACAAAGGCAGTGCTATGCAAATGTATCAGCCTAGCTCCTAAAAATGGACCCATCCTGCAAACAAGCTAAAAAAGGTGCTGAATTAATGGAGAGTGCACCAAATCCTGCTCCACAGTTAGCTGGGACTCAGCCAACCCATCCCTTTGCATGCACAGAGCATCCCACAGCACTGCCTCACCTCTGTTACCCAGCCTCAGAGGGGTTCTCACCCAGTCATCCTCATCATCATCTCCATCCCTGCCCAGAAACCCAGTGAAGATTTAAGAAAAAAGAGAACTTTAAAACATTTTATCATCAGGAGGTAAAAATAATTTCTTCAGCCAACTAACTGCAAGGCAAGCAGAGGGGACAGTGTTTACTGCAATGTATGGCTGCAAACTGAGATTCCTGTTTTAGAGGAAGATCTGGTGCTCTGGTGGTTTTAACCTGTTCTTTAAAGCCCTGTAATAGAGACTTATTTTGGCTTCTCTCTCCACAAGGAGCCTTTAACTTACTAGCAACCCCACTACATTAGTTATACAAGCAACCAGTTCCCATCTAATTGGTTTATAAGACAGCAGGTCTTCCTTTTTAATGGCTGATTAATTGCCACACTGTCCAATGCAAGGCTGTGATTCACTTGTCTCTGTAGAGATTTAGCAGGGAAGCCTGAGACTTCCATGTAAAGGAAGGGATTGACACCTAAAAAAGCCTGCTGTGATCCAGCCAGAACTAAACTGGCTGGCAGCCTCTCCCAGTAACCTTCCCACCACCTCCATCCTGTAAGAGTCAAAGGAAATAAAAATGCTCCCATTTTTAAGGCAAAATTCGATGTTCATCAGGGAGATAGGGCTCATTTAGTTTTTAATTTTTCATTTACCTCCAGGTTAAATTCAGGCAGGGAGCCTGATGTTGAAATGGATTGAACAACTGTTTTAACACAATCCAGCTTCCTTTCCAAAGCCCTTCCATCTCCCCATCCACTGCCAAGAAAGGGACCAAAGTGGACAAGAATAGGGAGATTAAACTGAAACAAAAGTCCGAGTCAGCACCAGGCTGGGCTAATGCGGGCATGGCTTTGTCGTCGGCATTTTGCTGTTTGTTGTCTGCAATCCTTTTAAGGTGGCTGCAGCTTGCAGCCAGCATAATCCTGATTTTGTAAGGGTTTGGGGTTTTTTCCTCCCCCTTCCTTTTTTCACATTGCCAGCAATTGATTTCATTTAACATTTTCATTCCTCTGCCCGCTGTAAATAACCACTTGGCAGTTGAATTTCTCAAGTAGAACAGGCAGCGGCTGCTTACTCTCTTCCTGGCAGCTGGGGGGGAATCTGGCAAGCACTAAAGCAAGAAGCTGTTTCAAGTAGCTTTGAAATGTGCAAGAGATTACACGGGTAGCACTTGGAGTGGAAGAAGTCACAACACCGAAAGGCTGAGAACTTATTTTTGAAAAGCCTGGTGAACTTGGTGGCTGAGAGACTAAATTCACCAGTGAGGGGGGAGAATTTGACTCCCAGTTCGTGGCTCTGCACAGCCACTGATGGATGCCAACGGAGAAGGGGACTGGGCTGCTGCAGCTCGTGGCTGCCAGTAATCTGGCAGCACATAACTGCACCTAAACCAGCACACAAGGTACAACCCAAGGAGACAACATCCCAACTTGCCACCTCCTTGTGCTCTGCAAACAGCACTTGCTCACTGCCACGCTCTGCTGTGCACATCAGCAGGCTGAGATACTGCATCAGTGCTTGTCACATCAGCTCTGTCTTCCTCCCTGGGGCCCAGCTCTCAGTGTGTGTTGGTGCTGCATTCCCAAAATGTTCAGCAGGACAAGATACCTCTGACCTTCAAGACACCCGTGCCACACCTCTCCCACTGGCTGGGAAACGTATGGCCACCCTGCCAGGAGAGCTCAAGACCTGAGAGGAAAAGAACTCCTCATTACCACCCAGTTTATTAGCCACAAATTTCTGTTCTGGTTTATAATCCCAAGAAATCCTTGACCTCACTAGAGTTGGACAAATTTAGGGCCAAAGCAAACTTCACTGTAAGCCAGCCTTCACAGCAGAGTAATAAAGGAGTCACAGAATCGATGTCAATCGGCAGCAGATGAAATCCCTGGGTTCACCTTAGTCATGCTGGCATCCGTGTAACTCCTTTAGGCTTAAAGTATTTTACTTGTATTTTATGTGAGGAGGGAGAAAGGTTGTTGCCCCAGAATTGCCAAGCTGCCCCCAAACACAGAAGTTCCCAGTACAAGGCTTTGTTGCCATCCAAGAGAGGTTGAGCCCTGGAGATTAAGCACAAGAATGGGTATTTACCACTCTGAATGGCTGCATGCATAGCTAAGCGAGCACAAAGTATTAATAATGATTAATTTGTAAGGGTTGCTTTTTAGCTTTTGTTCAGAAAAAAGTCAGCATATTCTGAGCAGAGCTATTAACAATACCAACAAGCAGAGCTCATACCACAGGCTACGTGGCCTAATTCCACCCTGCTTTTCTGATGCTGCAAAAAAGCTGCAGTAGAAGATCTCGTCAGTGGCAAGATCCTACCACACACCGGCTCCCACCTCGCATCTGAGCCCTGGGAATCTCCTCAGCACGAGCCGCTGGCTCCTCCGCAGCTCCGGCCCCTCCAGCCGCGCTGCGGACTACAGCGAGTGCCTTTGAACAGGCCCCCGCTGAACTCGCCCAGGCAGAGCGGAGCGGGGATGACAGAACCGGAGCGGGCAGCTGTGAGAGCGCAGCCCAGCAGCAGCTTCACCTTTCCCTTCCCCTCTCCACCCCAGCACGAGTGGGAGGGTCGGGGGCAGGACGAGCGAGTGGCAGCGGCAGCGAGGGAGGGCAGGAGGGCAGCGGTGGCGGAGCCGCCTTTGGAAAAGCGCTCACCGTGGCCACGGGCACACGGCGATGCGAGCAGAGAGGCTCTGCAGGAGGCCCTCGGCACGCTCGGTCTAATCCACAGCCACACAGCGGGATAAAACACTTGCTGCCCCTCAAAAACCCAGCCGGGACACGCAGGGGTGCTGCAGGCACGCACCTCCCTGCAGCCACCCACAGCTGCGGGCAGCGGGGAAAGGCAGCCGCGACCCCACAGCCCAGAGCACACTGCGCTAGCGGCCAGCACGGCCAGGGCTAATCCCCATCTCACTTGCAACGATAAGAACCTCAGAGGCTGTTTTTCTATTTGTTTATTTTATATATATACATATATATTTATTTTAGTAACTTTGCTTCACCTCTTCTTTTTTCCCCAGCAAACAAACAGTGGAGTAGAGCAAGCATGGATAATTCTCATCCCATTTTATTTTATTTCTCTGTGGCGTTTCTCTGTTTGCTTTTGAGAGGAGGGGGTTGTTGAAGCATGTGTATTGCTTTGCAAGTACAAATTAGCTTTTAAAATGAAGTGTGCTGCAAGAGGCCTGATATGCCATGTGTGAGTGTGCTACTCAGCCTCTGATGAGAAACAAAAGTGGAAAAAACCCCACTCTACAATAAGTGCCGTGGTGCCACTCACACAGCCTGGTGTGAGCGGGCAGCTCTGCGCAAGTGCAGGGTGAGGAGTGGTCACAGTCATGGGCTCCTCCTGAGGGTTTGGTTCCCAGAGACAGCAGAAAGGTTTTTTCACAGAGTAAATGGAAGCACTTGACAGCAGGAACCAGGTCAAAGCACAGCTCTGCTCAGGCTTCAGGGAGGCTCTGAGCAGGGAGGAGGAGACAAGGAAAAGGCATCCTCCATCTCCTATTGAGGGGGTTCAGCTTTCCTTAGATCCAACTTCTAGATCCAGAGCCTGCCATGCTAATAGCACTCTCCATGCAGGGTACCTCTGAAAGAGCTGAATTTTACATGTACCAGAGTACAAAGTTTGGGTACTTGAGCAACCTGACATGTCCCATCTCTCTTCCATGAAAATCCTCAAAGGCTGTGGCAGCAAAGCCAGGTCCCACACACATCCCAAGGGCTTTGGCACTGTAGGTCATCACCACACTGAGATCTTGTAGGCCTCCTCTGGATCTCACAGCCCTGAGGCAGCTGCTGATGGGAAACACTCCTCCAAGAGCAGTCCTGGAAAGGGAATATGCTTTCAGCCCAATATGCTTTCAGCCTACCCACTGATTGAGGGAACCAGTAATTGCCTGCAGAGGCCTGGAACCACCTCTTTCCCAATGTCTGTTATTAGCAAGTCGAGTGAGCACCTTGTTGTTGACAAACATTCAACTGCAGATGTGCCTTAGCCATGTCCCAACCTCTCTTCTTCCATCACCTGCAATTTTTGCAGCAGCTGATCAAACGAGCATACGCAGAGTGAGCGCTCAGCAAACGTTATCAGATATTCAGCACAAAAGGAAAAGTTGACAAATGATCAAATGCAGTTCCATCTCCAGTCTGCTGCTCAGAGACAGCTGACAAACAGAACACCAATGGTGACAGTCTCCCTCTGAATTCAAAGGCAGGGACCAGCCATTCAGCAAAACAGCTGTAAATAAAAGAATAAATACCCCAAACCCCAGAAAAATAAAAACTCCAGAGCTCAGAAAACCTCAGCCCCAAAGCTAGTCCTCAGAGCTGGGTGGGCACCAAAATTTTGCTCAGATCCTCTCTGTGAACCTTTTGAAACCACTTTGGGGTTTCCCTACATCTTTTCAGACATGTGGGCTTTTATGGTTTATTTTAGTTTAGGACACGGACAAGAAGCTACTTGAAGCATCTTAAGAATGTTCCCAGGCCCTCATTCCCAGGTCCAGACCACTCTGCCCTGTTGTTTCCTCTTTCATTTCACTTGTCTCTGCCCAACTCACCCAAGCACTAAGGAGCATATTCTATAGCACTAACCTGCCATCCGTGGCCCTGTGCTGCTGATGTGCTCTCCTCCATCCCTCACCTGTGAAGGACTTTGTCTGCTCAGACCAGCAGGAACTGGTATTTTCCACTGCATGCTTATTTTCTGCCCAGCAGAGTTGAGTGCAATTTTAAGGTCTCTGTCAACCACCCCCTGCCCTTCTTACTACCTCCAAAGCTTTCCTCAGAGCTGCTAAATCATAACCTTCTAAATATCTAGACGTTGTGATCTGCATTTAAGAAAATAAATTTCATGTTTTATAAAATACTGGCAGAGTTTTTCCCTCTGTTCCTCATTAAGCCTTTTTGGTTCACACGACATGTCCCCCGTGCAGACTGTAGCAGCAGCAGCATGCAAGTTCAATGTAGGAAGAATAAAGAGCTACCTCGAGATTCACAGCATATTAAAATTAACAGCCACTGCAGTCAAATGCTGTATCTCTCTCCAGTCTCATTACGAATAGCTTCCAACATAAAACAAGATCCACTTCACAATATTTCATAGAACGATCCACAAGGAAATACAGAAAAGACAAATATATGCCAGAGTTTGCTTGAGCAAAGACCAAGAACATGGAGGGAAGGAGAGCCATGCACTGCTTTTGTGCCCTGAGCTGGCTGCACCCCACTCACTGCCTCTGCTGACCAGACACTGCTGGGTCACACGGGCATAACATGGGAGCTCAGGTCAGAGCTTTCTACTCTAAATCCAAGAACAAAATAGTGACAAATAAAGGCAAAATAAATGAAGACATTCTAAGCCTGGAGCAAGCCAAGCAGGCCACGGGCTCTCATCTTTGCCAGTCATGCAATCGGTGTCCTAGTTCGTCCCGGTCATGTGTGGTTAATTGAGCTCCCAAGGGTTTCTTGACCTCATTTCCCAAGACACAACCCACAGCTCTGTCCTTCCTGGGCACCTCACTTCAGTGACCCCCTGGCAATTCCTCTGCACGTGGAACGTGTGCCCGTCACCCCCAGCTTTCCACACTGCTCAGCCAGCCACACTCAGCCCATCAGCCAGAAAGACAACTTTCCATGAACGGCGGTAAAAGGCAGAGCCAGGCTGGATGCAGAGCAGGACACCCCGGAGAAAAGCCACAGACATGGGGGGTACCCCACATGAGAGCCCCCCCACCCTGTGCCTACAATCAATACTGTGCTCTCCTCCCCACCTAAGCACAGCCCTTCACCCCAGCAAGTTGCAGTCACCACCTTTTCTTTAAGCACAGCAAGGGTGGTTTCTGCCTCAAAGCACACCCACCTGGCTCATCCCATCCATCCAGGCCAATTGAGTTCTCTAGACATTCAGCAGCCCCATGTTTCTAGGAGAAAAAGTGGTGCTGTCAAGAATTGCAACAAGGGAAATTGCTCTGGTAGAAAAACCTGGCAGCACACATAGCCTGGGAGCCTGCAGAGCCAAGCTGAGAGTAAGAGGGAGATAACTGAGAAACCAGTGAGCTCTGGGAAAAAGCTTTCACCCCCTTTTTGCCACTGGGAATCCCTTCCAGCAAGAAACCTCTTAGCAAGAGCTCCCTGGGCTTTGTCTCACAGGAGGATGGAAACTGGGGGCACAGATATATAGGAGGAAGCACAAGGTACTTGGCTCAATCTATTACCAAAAAGCATTTGCAAAGCCAGCTACAACCATGCACTAAAGGTAGAGATTTTATCCATGCAGAACTGGGCTGAGGACACCAGATCCCTGGACAGTCCTGTTGCACCTGACCCTTGCAGGCAGATGCACCTAGGGGAACAGCCAGATATGATGTTATTTCCCCAAAAATCACAATCCCCTTTAATCCTCGGCAGCCATGTCTCCTCCCTGCAGCCAGTTTCCTTGAGAAACAGACAGCTTAAAATCTCTAGTGCAGCCTCCAGCATCATCAAGTGCTCCACGCACAGAAAGGGCACAGACAGGAGCGGCATTCATCAGGCTGGTAGACACAGCATCATTTCGCTGGGTAGCTGGATGTGGTTGACTTGGATTCGCTCTCTCCCAGGAAATGATTGTGATTGTCAGAGGAGATTGGTATATGATTATTAATAACAACACCACAAGGAAAAATAGAAGGCAATCAGCTGAGCGGGGCTGGGAGAGGAAGCGGGGAGGGTTTGCAGCGTTAGCGCTGGATCCTGCTCAAGGCCCGGCAGGCTGACAGTACCTTGGTACATGTGCTAGGCAGAAACGCAACTGCATTCTGCTTTTCCAATGAACAAATTCCCCAGATGCCATGCAGAGCAAGTTAATAAACAACAGCAGAAGCAGTGAGGAATAAAGAAGCACAGGCATTAGGGATGGTGTTTGAATAGGTGATTTGCAGAGAGTGAGTTGCAAGGAATGATAACTGAAGCAAGGTGCTCAAAAGAAGCACCTTGTTCTTACACCAAAATTGGACATAAGAAAGCACAAGAAATTGTCCAAAGGAGCTCAACATTAGATTTCAGGGCATCACCTATTTTTCTGCTCAGAGGTCCCTGGGTGACTGCAGCCACCTGGCTCAAAGCCACTCCCTCAAAGCCACTCATCGCCTGCTTATCGCCCGAAGGCACAGACAGGTCTCTCCCTGCAGGGGGATCACAGCACAACACCAGCCTGGAACCTCTGCACCTTCCTTTTGCTCAAAAGCCATCCCTACCCTGCATATGGATGCTCCAAATTAAATTGCTTGCCAAAATCAGAGGGCTTGCAGCACAAGGAAGCCATGCATGGCATGTGCCAAGTCTCAGCTTGGTTTCACCCAAAAAACATCCCCCCCCATGTGCTCTCTTTTCCCAGCTAATCATCCCCACAGTGTGACACCAGTGCTAGAATTTCAATTTTATGCTGTATTTGAGAACACATTTCAATAACAGGAGACAAGACCAAGATAATGCAAGTTAAACCCTTGTCCAAATGAATGCCAATTCTCCCCTCTGCTCTTCTTGCAGTGGAGGGATGGTGGCAAGGGAGGAGGAGGAGGAAGAGGAGGAAGAGAAGGAGGAAGAGAAGGAGGAAGGCAGCTGTCTATGTGATGGCCTCCCCAGGGAAAGGAGGCAGGCTGCCAAGCAGGGGAAGTGCAGGGCTTCAGCCTGTAACTGTGCAAACACTAATGCTGCAAAAGCTAATTTTACAGAGTTCCACTCTGCGGACTCCTCTTTGTCCCAGGATTCCTCAGCCTGAGAGATTAGCAGTTTAGAGATGGAGAAAAAGGAGGTATTTTAAATTTCAGCATAAACTCACTCAGACTCAATGAGCAAGTCAGTTTGGAAGGGTGGGGATTGGCGCATGAGGGAGGGCTCAAATAAATAGGAAATAATTGAAAGACTAGGATGAAGAAAGAGCATATGTGCCACCCTAGAAAGCTCAATATTCGCTTTCATTTTTATTCTCATCTTCATGCCTCTTTGCAGCTTACTTTCTGTCCTTTCCAAGCTTTCCCTGATCTCCAAACAATATTCCTGTCTCTGGCTGCCTTTAACTCCCTATCCACCAACCTCCAATCGTACTGGTTATTTGCTACTATGCCACAGGCTCTCCAATAGTTTTATTGAGTCCACAGCTGGGATGAGGCTATCCAGCCTGCAATAAAAATCCCTGCAGTGAACATGGCATAGAATCACGGAATGGTTTTGCTTGGAAGGGACCTTAAAGATCATCTCATTTCAACCCCTATGCTGTGGGCAGAGACACCTTCCACTAGACCAGGTTTCTCAGAGCCCCATCCCACCTGGCCTTGACCACTTCCAGGGATGGGGCATCCACAACTTCTCTGGGCAGCCTGTACCAGTGCCTCACAGTAATCTTTTTCTAATAACCAATCTAAACCTACTCTCTTTCTGTGTGAAGCCATTCCCCCTTCTCCTGTCACTCCATGCCCTTGTAAACAATCCCTCTCCATCTTTCTTGCAGGCTCCCATCAGGTACTGGAAGGCCATAATTAGGTCACACAGAAGCCTGCCCTTCTGGAAGTTGAACAATCCCAATTCTCTCAGCCTTTCCCCGTAGGAGAGGTGTGCCATCCCGCTAATGAACTTGAACTTGCTCCAACAGATTGATGTCATTCCTGTGCTGGGGACCCTAGAGCTGGATGCAGTGCTGAAGTGTCATCCCCTACATGATCCTCCAATCCCCACCAACAACCACAGCAGTACCTGCTTGGACCTCACAGACATTCTGTCCTCACATTTCCACCTCCAGTGTATTTATCCTTGTACCACACTGGAGAGGGATGGAAGAAATTAATGTGAGGGCAACATCACAAATTAAACCCCACAGCTTCCCAAGAGACGCTGCAGGTGATGCCCCAGGCCTGAGCTCTCCAGACACAACATCAAAACCTGAGGAGTACAGCACACTCGGAGCTTGAATCCTTCTCCCCAGCTGAATCCTCCTCCCAGATGAAGAATGGAAGCACTGAGAGCAGCTGCCCCCATCCAGCCGGCACGAGGAGGCTGTTCCTGCGCACACACACGCATTTGCAGCGAGGGAAAGACAACAGAGAAATGGCTTCAGCGGGAGTTCATTACACTTGTTTATCTTCATTTTGTCTCTAACAGATGAACAGCGTAATGGCTTTGGCTTTCCTGGATGCCACAAACCCAGAAACATCCTAATGAAAAATAAATGTATTTACAGGGAGACGTCAAAACAGCCCAAGACAAGTCAAAGTAATGTTCCTGTGTTGGGAAAGAGTGCTTTTATTTCATCACCCCTCCATGGCCTTTGAGCAGATCACGCAGCAGAGAGAGATAAATATTTTAAATAGTGACACTTCAGCAATGCATGGTTGTGCAAGACAGAGAATAATTAGAAAAATAAATTACTTTTTTTTGCACTGTAATTCCAAATGTTGAATGAATTGGATTACTTGACAGACTCCAGACCTGTTTCAATATCAAGGGTCCTATCCAAAGAGATACAGGGGACTTAGCCTCTAACAAGAAGCCAAAATACAAATAAATGCAGCTTAGAGAAAGTGTTTAAGATCTGCCTGGCAACCTCCATAAATCTAAAAGATAGAAGGCTTCTCCTGGCCTCACACCAACAGTTTGGTCTAAAAATAGGTTAATCTTCCCCGAGAGCAAAGGAGCCATCATCAACACAACACTGCCTGCAACACGTCCCCTGCCCCTGCAGGCACACACCGCTGCCCTGGGCAGGCACAGTCACACGGTGCACAAAGGCCACTGAATTTACTAATTAATAACCAAATTCCCTTCCTTCATCCACCCCGGGGAAGCTCATCGGCCGACCTGCTGCACTGAGCAAGGGGAGTTGCTGTGATTACCTGGTCTCTCCTTGCTTCATTTCTTGGAAGCCCATTTGTGTAGATGCAGATGTGTTTTCCCCCAGCCCTGATTAACTCCACAAATGTTTGGCTATATAGGTTGGGATGAATATGCACACGCATGCTTTACTGTTGTGCTGACAGAGCGTATTGCTTATTTGGGGAAAACAGTGAGATTTCAACTTGCTCAAGTAAAGAGGATTATATAATCTCTCCTCCCTTGTCCCCTCTCTGTCTGATTTTTGATTTAACTTGTCAGATGGTTTAATACTTGTCTTATGCAGACATATAGAAATGGTCACTTCTAAACTTTGGAAAACCACGGTTAGGATGCTTTTAGAGAAAAGCCAATTGTTTAATGATCTGCTAAACCAGATATAAAGCTGGGGCAATTTTTCACACCGGAAGATTTCAGTTATAATTAATATATCTTAAGACAGAACTAAGTGAGAAGAGTAATTACCAATTTAAACATGAGAAAACCCCTACAAATCCTAAGGAGTTGTCATTAGTCCCCTAAAAAGTGTTATAAAGCAGAGAAGGCATATCGGTAATTTTGAATGAAATATTTAAAAGCAACTGTGAAAGAACACGCATGATGGAATCGGGAAATTCGATGTTTTAACAGTAGACTGGACTGCTAAGCTAGCAATATCTGAAACCTGAAATGCACAGTGAAACCATCCAAAATTAAATCGTATGGTAGTTACATAATGTGGGATTGTATTTTAAAATATATTATGTTTTGAAATGTGCTGCTTAACTAGAGTTCTTAAACCTTAATAGTGATTGTTATATTTTTGCTTAAAACTATTAAAATAAGTGAGAAGAGGTACTTTCAGTATGAAGTTACAATAAAATAACCACAATTAATTTTTAAAATCTTAAAAATATCAAACTCTTACAGGATTCAATGAATTCTGACAAGAGCAGAGAAATGGTTCTATTTTTTGAATTGAGATTTCTTTTGGTTTTACCTAAGAGATCCTTAGCCTAACAGAATTATACATCGTAATGGGTATTCTTAATTGTTCAAATCCTGGGTTTAGATGCAATCATTGGCACTGCAGTACTCTGTACACACTGCACTGATGTGCACACTCAGAAGCATTCACCTTAGCACAGCTTTCCCCTGAAGAATATCCTTTGTTTTCAAAATTGTTAAAAAAAAAAAAAAGTAATGGAGTTGCCCAAGGAGAAATTTGCAATGCAATATTTGTTAGCACTTTGAAGTTAAGCATCAATCTCAAGTCATTTAAAAACTGCTTTTAAAAGCAAAGCTGCTAACACATAAAAGCTGGGGAAAGTAGCAACAGCATAAAAGCTGAATTTGCAGCTGGTTTGTACCACTAGAGCAGCTGAAGTGAACTCATGAATCTGGCCTTTCATTTCTAATTGATTATATGACTTGGCAGTGAGCACAGGAACACAGGTCTGTCTGTAGGAGGGGACCAGGGGGACATCAGTCCTCTGGGCTTGACCCCTTTGTGTCCTTAGAGCTGCCCAGGCAGCCCTGACCACTGGCACAGGGGGGCACAGCAGCTCTGCTGGGAATCCCTGGGCTGTGGGGTGTCCCTGCACAGGGCATCCATCATCAATGGACTGATACATGGGATAGAAGGAAAGGGATCAAGGACTCCCATCAGCCAGGGATCAGTGGATCACACACAAGTCACCTGCACACGAGTTCTAAGGTCACATTAGCCCCCACCTTGCAGGTGATGTGCTGCTGACTTCACGTGGTTGTACCCGAATAATGAGATGCAGAAATATTTAATAATTTAACCAAAGGATGACCCAGCTGCCTCAAGTGCAACTTGTACCAAGCTTTCAGTTACAGCTATGGAAAATTTGTCTTCATTATCCTGCTATCGTAATTTGAAACATAAAAAAACAAAGACAAATTCCTGAAAGGACTTGATAATTAGTAATCAATCTTCTTCAGATTTGCTTATAGACTTTCAGAAGATTCCTCCACCCATAGTCCTAAGTACTGTGCTATGCTATATTTTCACATTAAAGAGACTGTGAGCTTTGATTTTAAATTAAATTCTTCTGATTTCCCATAGTTTTGGTACAGGGGATCACCACCTGTTGTACAAACTTTGTACTGAGCAGGTGAAGTCAATGGGAACGATAGTGTCAAAAAGGTTTTTATTATTTATTATACATTTACTATCTTCATAAGTCACCATCAGCCTTCAGTCCCTGGAAGTAGAGGCAGAGCACACCAATAGACACAGTAAAAGAGATGGTCCTGCTGACACCCATCAAGAAGTTTGAGCTGGCAGTGTGACTTGCCTGGGACATGGGAAAGATTGGCAAAAGCTGTTCTGCCTCCTTCTGCTTTAAATGAGTGAGGTATTAATATAGAAGCTTTGGAAAGTTGCCTCGGGTTTGCTGCATTGCAATTGCCATAACAATTGGATTATGATCCTTATTTATCCTCATTGACAAAGTGATTGAGTTTGGTCAGCTGGATCCCTTCCCTTCCTGGGGACAACAGATGGGTGATGCAGCCCCAGGCCTCCCAGGAAAGAGGTCCGGCTGTGGCTGACACCCAGCGATCTCCAGGGCCCTCTCTGGGACAGTTTGGACAATCCTGTCAATCCACCACTTGCCAGGTCCTTCTGACTGCAGAAATTGCAGCTGTGAGCTGCTCTTCAGAAGAGACAGCAGCAGAGATGCAAGAATGATCTCCTTGCACACCATGGATCTGACACAGACCCAGCCTGAAATGCTGCACCCCTCTGTTGAGCTGGAGCAAACAAAAGGTCAGAGATTATGAGAGTTCCCCACAGCTCAGTTAAGTCAGTGGTGTGGAATTCTTATGACCAGTCTAAAAGCTATCTAGATTTTCTAGACAAATGGCCAGCCAGCAGGCCAGCTGTAAATGACAAACAGAAGAAATCATCTGCACAGACGCTGCAGAGGGGCATAGGGAAGATGATGAATTCTGGGGTGCAGAGGCATGGGAAGATATGAACAAGAGTTCTTATATTACTCCTAAAGAACACTTGTTCCATCATGGTTTAGGATGTAAGAATACGCCTAAACCACCTCAAGACAACACAAAGCATCAAGATGCCACTTGTTAAGAGCTGGTGTCAGGACTGGAGATATGAATGGCAAACAGGAAGGATTCACTGGCTGGGAAAATAGGCCAGAACCAAATGCAACAGGCTTGAGACTGTAGCTACCCCAGCTGAACCCCTGAATATCTGTTGGACATATGTGAACAGGAGCCACCAGTGAGAATCAGAAGATACTGAGGCAACCATTGCTGTTCGGACCCTCTCGCTCCTGTTCCCAGTGCTGCAAATAGAATCACAGAGTGGTTTGGTTGGAAGGGACTTTAAAGATCGCCCCCTTTCAACCTCCTTGCTATGGGCAGTAACACCTTCCACTACACCAGGTTTCTCAGAGCCCCATCCCACCTGGCCTGCAACACTTCCAGGGATGGGGCAGCCACAGCTTCTCTGGGCAACCTGTGCCAGGGCCTCACCAACCTCACAAGGAAGATATTTTAATATCTAATATAAACCTACTCTCAGTTTGAAGCCATCCATACCCTCTTGTCCTATCACTCCATGCTCTTGCGAATAGTCTCTCCCTATTTTTCTTGGAGGATCCCTTCCATGAGCAGGAACTGCAACTGCAGTTGGAGGTACCCTCAGCTCAGAGGTGCAGTGCTCAGAGAAGGACATTTGAGGAAAAGACAAACCTGTTACAAGGAGTAAGGGAAAAACTAGGAAGTACAGCACATGTTTAGAAGAGAACAGATCTGTAACAGATACATATTACAAGACCACACCACAGTAGATGGAAAGAAAGCAATACGGTAAATATTCTACAGCACATACAAGCAGCCCTAGAGATATACCAGAACAAATACAGAGGAAGAAATTACTACATATAGCTAACAGAGATCCACATTAGGAATGGTATTACAAGAAAGATTACCTCCATCAAAGCCAACCCCTGGAGACCTTCTTAGGCTAATGTTTGTCCTCAGCAGCTGCTGTTAAGGTCCTTATAAAATAGGGACACCTTTTATTACAGCACCAATTTCACTTTTGCTCAGTCTTTCATGAGAAAAATAACTTAAACTGAGGCAGACCACAACAACTAGAAGCAGCTTGAGTCTTAGACCCCATTTAGAAGCTTGGCAGGGGGAAGATTTAAGTGGGTTCACATGTGTGATTTCTCCAGGGTTTGCTGGATCCCCACGAAGAGCTCTATAATAGAACACGAGAAGCTGCAACTAGAAATCTGCCAAAATGTACTTTTCCCTAAATTCTCAAAAAGTACTGCAAAGCCCTGTTGTGCCCAAAGTTTTTCTTTGCTTTCAGTTCATGCTAATTCCTACCTATTAAGTGCCGATTTCAAAACATGAATTACAAAACACTCTGTGTGCTTATTTTTCTTTTGGTTTCCTCTTAAAAATAACCAACAATGTGCAGTTTTCCCCTAGATTTTTCTGTGGCGGGTGTTACTAACATCCAATGAATGTGAATTCAGAAATCCTCACAGTGGGAGGGAAATCCAGTGACAGATTGCTACACCAGGAAGATAAAGAAATCCTGCCCAGGCTCCTAGAGCAGGCTAAGACAGAAACAGGACACAACCACAAATGTCCTGAGCAACTACTTTCTGCCTGAATCACAGAAGTCTCTCCTTCCTTTTGCCAGCAAACCCGCTGGGTTTGTGCCCTATCTGGACTAACAGGAACTTCACAGACTTATTGATGCAGAATTTTTTTTTTATTTGTTATTAAATCCTAAACCAAATGCCATGCAAGGAAAAAAAGTGGAAAGTCAAGTGGGATGTGTTTCCTCCAGATGTGAGTGACTTTGCTGGATAATGAACAGCCCAGAAAATTCCACAACATTCTCATGCCATAGAAATGCTCAGATAAATGTTTCTGTCTACTTCATTACAGCAATAATAGGAAGGTTTAAGTGATTTCCCTCATCAGTCTATTGCAAAGGTTAGAGCAAGCCACAAAGTTTAGACGGATATGTTGAGAGGGGTTCAGATGACACATTTTTTGTTCATCTCAAATTCAGGCTTGAACACAAGTATTATATACTGTAGTAGCAATAGCTTATTATTTTTTTTTTTTCCTGTTTATTAATTTCCCCTGGAAAACAGTTTTTGCTTTCTGGTGAAATATGTAGATACATACAGTATAACTGGTTTCCATAAAACAATAACCCAGCATGGAATACAGAATTTGCAATTTAACAGGGACCTACACTTCTTTAAGGTTTTTGGTTTGGTTTTCTTTTTCTAAACTAGTTAATGAGCCACTTCTAAATAAAATTAATCTTGCTAATGATAAATTTATGATGAAGAAAAAAATAAACCTACCCTTTTACATTTTAATATGAACATGCTTCTCTTTAGGACACATTCCTGCAGTTTTTCCTTGTCCATTTTCCAAAGGAGTTGTGCATGTTTGCCCTCTGAATGCTAAGGACACATTTAGATGTAGGATGGACAGCTGTTATCCTCACTGATATCTATACAATCAACAGTTTTGGCAAACCAAACTCCAGCCCCAAAGAATGGCTTTTTTTTATAACAAGGACCACCAAGACTTACCAGCTTACCTGCTGCTGAAACAGAACATGTAAATCAAACCAATGGAGAGAGAACTTAATGGATTATCAGGTCCAACTGCCTGAATTCTTACTTGGGCTTTTCCTCCTGATTTGTTTTGGACTTGGTGAAATGATTGCAGGAGATCCAGGGTGCAGAGGGCTGCAACTGAGGCACCAGAAAGAGTTTCTGTATAGATGACATTATGGTTTGCATGGAGCAAACCAGCTGCTGAGGAGAAGAATTCAGCTTTTCCCCATCACACATTTGAAAGTTATTTGCAGAAGGATTTTTTTACAGAATTCCAAATAATATAGTGAATTGCTTTTGCCAATACTTCCACTTAGCCATATGGCAGAGTATGATTCCTGGATACTCATGAGCTGAATGAGGAGGATTTGGAGATGCCCTCTGCAGTGTCATGGAAGGCCACCTCTACCACTTGGCTGAAGAAATCCAATAACCAGAAGCTGACACAGTGGTGTTGCAAAAAAACCCCACCAAAATCAACCAACACTAAGAAAACAAAACAACCCTACCTCCTCACTTCACATGGAGCAACTACAAGAGGATTTTGATAAGATCAACCTGTAGTTTTATTCAGACAAGTAGAGTTTGTTCAAATAAGTGCAGAGACAAATACTTTCATTGTTAACCATGTGAAAATGTTGGGGCACCCAAAATTCAAGCATCTGACTTTCTCTACTTCCAGCACAGCAGTGCCACTTGGGAGAAAGCTCATAGTCAAACAGAAATACAGTATCTGCGGTAAAATACATACAAAATTACCACAAAAGTAATTGCTTTTGGTATAAATGGTTGTCTTCAAAGTTTTCTCTAGCATATAAGTCCCTTCAGAAAGAGCAAGAATAAATTTACTGCATGTGAATTTATTCAAAGCTAGTAGATTCAGTATAATGAAATCCTCCTAAGTAAATATCTGATAAAGAAGCAAATGCTTAGCACTTGACCTCAGGAGCTGGGATTTCTTGACACATGGCTGTAATGCAAAGCAGCAGGAACATCAGGACTGCTGGCACAGAGGAGTCAAGCAAGGAAACTCTCAGGGGCCTTGACTCCCAGGGGGAAATGGAGCCATATAGGGACTGAAACAACCAGTGCCACCAGAGGGTCATCACTGAGGGGGAAAGCCCCCAAATCACAATCCACACCCTTTCCTTTGCCAAGGGTCATGAAACACTCTGCATACATCTAGAAATTGTGATTTTTGCTGAGTTCAGACTCATTGTCATGTTGCCCAGTGTGTGAACAGCAGCACACTTTGATTTCCCCTACAAAGACAGGTGCTCCTTGTGAGAATAACTTTATTAGTCAGTTATAGTGAGAGAAAAAGAAGTTGCCATTCAGTTGCATGAAAATCTTCACTCCCATTACACCTACTCCTTGTCCAGAGTGTTGTCTCTCTGTCACCAGACATCCCACTGGCTCAGGAGCTGAAAGGCCTTGGTGTCCACTATGCCATTCAGTGGATGAATGTAGGATGGCATTTCCTCTGCCACAGATCTTCCCACGTCCCAGCTTCACGGTGTGTCAACCATTCATATAACAAACAGCACAGGAGTCCTGTTGGTTATGGGTGACAGCAGGGGAAAAGCCTGCTACTGCAGAAGTATCTGAGACCAAGGGCTAAACCTCTGGTGACCACTGACATCCCATGTGTGGTGTGTCAAAGAAGATGAAGTACAAAAGCTCTCTGAATTCATGTTATCTCTGCATACAGCATGTCACTTAATTGCCCAGAAAAGCCTCTTGGAGAAGCATATGGGAAGTTTTCCCATGAAAAATGACACCGCTCAAAGTCTTTTCTAGCTAGAAACCACTCGACAGAATCTATCACTACTGACATCTGGGACATAAGCTTCAAAGCAGTTAATTTACCATTTTAGCTAGAGCCAGTTTCCCATAGACATTGATAACCAAAATAGGTAATTGTTATGCCAGAAAGCAGAATCTTTAGAGGAGAAAAGAGGTGAAGAAGAAACCTACGCAGTAATTCTCCTGCAGTATCCGGACCTGCCAAAGCTTCATTTAGGATTGCTGATGACCCCTCTTTGGCCTCCCACATTGCTGAACTTTTAAGACAATGTTTCTGCAGCTATTCTACAAGATCATGAATAGCCTGTAGAAGTATTGCAGTAACAACCACCAAGAGAAGCTTCCAGCAAGGTCTCAGGCCAGACAGTAAAGCCTTTGTGCATCTCTGCTGGTACAACTGCAGCTCACCTTTAGCACCGAGCTCTGGCTCTCAGCTGTGCTAATTAATTGCTTAAGGAGTTGTCACCGTCTCGGTGACGCAGAGCCAGCAGCCATTGCCACCCCTCCCCTCTCTGCCGCAGTCACATTACCTGCTCTTCTCAAGGATCTCCTAGGGCTGGCTCCCCATCTGTGCCCTCCACAGCCTGCACACACCCCTGCTCCGCCTCTGCCAGCGGGAACTGAGAGGAGCCAAACCACAGCAACTCTTTAGAAGCAAATGCTTCCTCTGTCCATCGTTTCCCTGTCTCCGTCACTCCAGACATCAGCAGGAGCTTCGGTCTGCTTGCAGAGTTTCTAACCACACTGACAAAGCTGGTGTCCCACCTCTGTCTGGCACTTGCAGCTTTGGAGGACATGCAAGGACATCAGGACCTTCTGCCTAACACACCCCATATTGTTTGCTGCATTCAGAGTGTGCACCTGCACCATACCCACATGAGTCTTGTGCTGATGGACAGCTCAAAAAAAACCTGCTAAGCCCCAAGAAATCTATTGCAATAAGATCCTGCAGGAGCTGAGTAACTCCTGTTACATCATTTGTCTGTGAATCCTTTCCAGTGGCTCCAGTACTCTTTCCAGTCTGTGAGGCTAGGATCTGTGATAAATCTGATCCTATAGGCTGGAAGTATATGGCTTTCCTCTCCTGACACCACTCCTGGGGATGCCCACAGGCACCAGAAGACCTGTAAAAAGATCACCTCATCAAGCAAGGCACAGTCCAGAAATCACATGCCACTTTACAGGCTGGCAAGTGGACGCCCCCTGTAAAACTACCCCCAACCCTATTTTGTGACTGCACCTGGGCAGTAACCAGCTTTTGTTTAAAAATTACTCCCCTCATTTCCGAGCCCTGCCTCCAGAGCTGTGTGAAGAACACTGCTGGTTATTTTTTAGAGGTGAATCAACACTAATTCAAACTTGATGGCAACTTAATGACTCCCATCAGCAGCTCTGCACAGAGCAGAGCAGCGACCTCAAGCCAGTGGCTGAGTGAAGGGCACCCACATAACACACGTGTCATGTATAAAGGGATCTTCTTTACCTTGCACTGGGTATCAGCATATGTTTTAGAAATGAATCAGATTGTAGCCAGTATGTTAGGAAGACAGGCTAGGCTCCTGGAAGAATGGGGCTAGGAGATGGTTTTTGCTGGCAGAGTGCTTTCAGTCTGAGGTTGTCACAGTTGTGATGAAAAATCCTTCCTTAATACTGCACTGCAATAGCAGGAGAAGCCTGATTCCTTATTAAGCTGTGTAAGCAGAGAGGTCAAGTCAAGAAGTGCCGAAAACCTGCAATTCCCTACCCTCCTTTGGGATGCCGCAGGTCAAGGTGGAAGTACAATGGCAAGTACGTTTGCCCTGATGCTGCACTTGCTCTGTGGGTAAACAGAGACCATCTACTCCCTGGGCTGTCATTCTGGCATCTTTCATGACCACTAAACTCTCTTCTAAAAGAAAAAGGAGGTTTTATTAGAAAGTCAGTGGACAATCCAAATGTCAGTGTGAAAAATCCAGAGGAAGGTTAAGGATTTTTTACTTTTTATTTTTTTAATACAGCTGCACTGGAGGTGAGTGAACACCAGAGTGTTTTGATTTCCTGCCTGGTTTCAATAAATGTTGCACTCCCAGGCACCCAAGGGACTGCTGTGGTTTGTCAAAACCAATTAATTTTCTTCCACAGAATGCTTCAGGCACCTCAAAATGTCGTTCGAGAGCTAGCACACATCTAAGGAGGAGGGAAAGCTGGCAATCAACTGCTGCTCGGGCTCTGCATCAGGAGCACAGCCCTAAAAACTCACACCAACAGCAGAGGCAAGGAGAGAACAATGGCTTATCACTTCAGTCATGGGAGGGAGCTGAGGGCATTGCCAAGGAGAAAATGCCATGTGTTGTAGGCCCTACAAATATAAACAAGAAGCTGCCACTTGTGAAACTTGCCAGAAATAAGTTTCCTAAGGGAGAATTCAAAGCTGAAAGTTTCTCCCTCTCACTTGCATTTCCTAGGATTCACTGCTCAGTGCTAATAGATGTAGTAATGAGCCAGAAGAGACAAACTGAACAGTTGTTATTAAGGAAGACATTTGGTAGATGTGCCCTGGAGTCAGGATTCATAGGATCCCTCCCCAGCTCTCCATCAGACTCGCTGTGGAGAATAAGGGTTTTCCTCATCCAAACCTCAATTTACTATTTACAGAGTCAAACTTGGATGTTTTACTTCTTTCCAGTACTGAGATGCAAAAGTAAACTCGTTTGCAAGTAATTTTAATAATCAGCCATGAAATGCACTAGAGGTAAGCACAGTATTACCATGCTGGGAATTCTTTTTCAGTGAACATCAAGTCACTGGGCACTTCAGAACATATTGGAGGTATCGTTTCTACTCAGAATTGGACGTACCCAGTAGCAATGCTATGAATATTCCATGAATATACCTCACAGCAAATTATTATCACTGAATGTTAGGTAACCATCTGTTGCTTTCTACAAAAGGCAGGGATGGGGATGGATGTTTTTTCTTGCATGCCAGCACTCTGTAAAAGAGGCAGAAGACAAAAGATAAGTTGAATTTTAAACAATTTGGCTTGACCGTGGAGTCACATGCAAATCCTGCTAGAGCTGGGAACAGAACAACAGCTGATGTTCCTAGCAAGCACTATAGTAAGGCCCAGCCTACTCATAATGCCCAAGGAAACTGGGAACCAAGGCTCCTTTGAAGATCCCAGGCCCCTAATCTGGTCTAGTGTCATCCTTGCTGGACCACTGATAGAAACAAAGAACTTCCAAAATTAAAAATGACAGCATGCTGAGCAGTGACGTGAGCTTTATAGTGTAACAAATCTTAGAAGAACAAGGAATAAATCCGCCTTTTTTCTTTTTCTGTTCACCAACCACGGTATCTTCAATGACCTACTTGTTTTTAAAAGTAATCCAACATTTACCATTACAATCTTCTTTGCTCCTCAAGTCACATAAACCCCCTGCTGTCTCCTTCCTCTCTATTTACCTGGCCTTACAGTCACAGCAGGGAATTGAAAATCTGCTCCCTGCCTCCTAGCTACAAGCAAAGGCTTTGCTTGGGCATCCAACAGATGATAACTAATGCTACTGCTTAAACAATCCCTGGAGTGGCTCCTGACACATGCAGACATTTAGATCCTGCCACCAGTCCAAACCACATCAGCCAGGCATTTAGGAAACTGCCCTGATGGAAATAGCCATGCCTCTCATTCACAGCGTCTCTTCGCATCAGTAAATCTCATGTTTCATTCAGGCAGGATTTTTCTCAGTGCTCTTACCTACTATTTAATATTTATACTATGGTCAGTGTCCAAAAAGCATGACACTATTGGTTACAGTAGGTGCTGAACAAACACATACTAAATCTGTCTTGGATGCTTCCAGGTGTGAAAGGTCAGTTAGAAAAGGGAGAAAAGTCAATAAAATCTCAAGCCCAGTGAATAACTGAATCACAACGAGCAAGCCCATATATAAATCTAAAATAATGAAACAGAAATCCTTCAAAATATATCAAAATAAAGAGGGTATGCCCCATATATATCAGTTGGCATTGATCAGGCCAAGAGCAACAGAAGAGGAAGGAGAATCCATAACCCTTAGCATCACCTTCCTGCTGCATTTCTTCCTGAGTCTGTTCACCTTCCTTCCCTCTGCTCTGGATACAACCTCCCAGATCATGAGAACCTGGTTTATCCCTAAGACATAGAGTGTGGAGCTTTTCAAGCTCATTGTATGCAGCATTGTCAAAGTATGATGCAAAGGATGCAAGTGTTGGAAAGCTACAGATCCCTGATCTGTAGTCTCCCAAGAGGCAGCTCCTCCAAAAGCAGAGCCATCTCTTTCAATAAAGCAGTGGCAAACTACAGCTTTAACAAGAGCACAGATTCTCAGTCTTTAAGCAAAGCTCTCCAGTACTGAAGTCCAGTTGATCTGCTTATGGGGAAGGCAAAACTGATCTAATAACAGTCTCCACTCTCTCTTCCTCCCTTACAATAATATCTTAACTCTAAATAATTAAAAGGAAATAAGTACCTATAAAACTGGCAGCATCATTGCAGGCCAATAGGTTGGCAGGGGTGGGTGTTTGAAATAAGGGGCCCATTCAAGTTATTCACTTGAGATGTCAGAGGTGATCTGCTGTAATGAGGCACGATAAACTTGCTCACTTAACATGCAAAGTGCCATTTACCAGGCTGGACCACACTGGAACATAACAACCACAACTGTGCCCTTGAGAAGTCACCTCCTCCCTGGCCTCCCCAACTTCCCAAGCTCTCCTGCATTTCTACATACCAAGCAAAGGAGATGTGACACTTCCTACTGCTTCCTCCACACAATAACCTCAAGTACCTAACAACAGTTTCCTTCCTTAAACCTTTCAATATAAATACATATTTCACTCTTCTGCAGTCCAGTGATGAATGGAAGTGATGGATCATCCACAGGAATGCCAGGATCCAATAGTGCCCAATACCTAGTGCTTGCTTGACAAACCTATCAGGAAGAGAAATGCAAACTCCCCAGCCTGCAGCATGCCCTTCAAATTGAAGGGGCACTTGAAGTCCATAAATAATATTTAAAATCATAGAATGGGAAAAATCTGAAACCATAATGAAAAAGATACATATTTTCTATGTTTTGTATCTTGATCAGTGATAGAGTTGCATTTTTGGTTATCAGCTCTGCTCACAGGAGACTGAATTCCAGGCTATATCAATTCCCATGTGAATGTAAAGAAAAAGAACCATCTGGAGAGAATAATAAAACAATTAACTTTCCATTAAAGAATAATCTATGTATGTTTTTAAGACGGGAAACTGTAATGATCTCCACCTAATTATTCATGCTGCATTCTGGCAGAATTGGTATGGATTTTGCCTTGCTTTATTTTTAAACACAGCCTGAAGTTAACAACTTCAGCTGGAATGAATGTGGGGACCACACAGGTTCCTTCAGTCAAGGGCAGGACAACCTGGATGAGGGAGGCTTCCAGAAACATCAGCCAAGGTCTCATCCTTCCCATGGATTCATATGGCTGTGTAATGGCAACAGCATCAATTCAGAGAGCTCCACTGAATATTCATGAGGATTTTACAAACATGGTTGTTGACTGGCTGGGTACATCAGGTACATTTTTGGACGTGAAACGCAAAGCAGCGCACTCAGGAGATGCACACACCTGAACATCACTGCTGAATGCTGGGCTCATTTAACTTGTCACTGACAGCAATATAAATCAGAAAGTACTCCATAAAACTCAACAGCAATCCCCCCTGACTGTGCAAACTCACCAACTGGCCGCAAGTGTATTGTCTTTACAAAGTAATTCTGTAAAGCTGAAACGTTCTAAGCAAGGGCTTTAAGGACTATTACTCTGCCTGTTACCCTTCTAACACACCCTCCTCTATGGATCTGCTGGCTGTACCCACGATGGAGAACAGTCCAGGCTGCACCACATCTTGATTCTGCAGACCTGCTCAGCTTAACCACCTGCCTCAGTTTCCCAGTGGATAATACTAATGAGTCAGTAACTGTGCATGCCTGCACTTCATTCCAGTTTACACAGCGCTTTCCAGCCAAGGCTCTCAAACATTTGAAAAGGACCAAATATAGTTTAAGCTAAAATTAACTGGAACATAAATACCAGGATTCAGCCACTCAGATCATTCCTTTAGAACACCTACCTGTCACTCTGGGCTTTCCAGCATGAGAACTTGCACATTAAAGAGCTGGTAAATAGAGAGACAGTGTCCAGGCAATTCTTTGCTACTATTTATTGACCAACTGACTGAGATCAGGCTCTGTGACACAGTGCAGGCATGTTTATTCCTCTCCCCTGCAAGCCGCTAAGTTTTATGATCTGAAAAAGTAATTAAAAAAAAAACCCCAACAATATAATCCTGGCACACAAACTAGTCACACCTGAGTCCTGCTGGAAAAATCCCTGCCTCAGCTTTCAAATGTTGCAGAACATTTTCATTTGCAGCTTCTGCATAAACAGAACAAGTATTGAGCCTAAGTCTAAGGCATTTTAGCCTCTGAGACTTCCAGTCTGCTCTTCCCCTAGAGCTGTAAAAGTCCATCTTTCTGCACTAAATATATATACATACACACAGACACAACCAAATACACAGATACATGCACACCCTGATGTCTCAAAGGAGGGCCCTTGCATCTGCCAACAGGCTGCACACTGCATCGGCACAATGGCTCTGGTGCAGGATCTGCACCACCCACTGGAAAGGATTTAGTGAGGGGTGCTAACGTCACACACCGAGCAGCCACATACAGCTATAAATTATTCATACACATTACTCTAATTATGCAAATGTACTAAAAGCTGGAGCATATGTTTCCCTGACATCTCGCAGTACGGATGCAATATGGTTCTAGTAGAGAGAAAGAGTGAGAAGTGAGATGATGGGTGTAAGGGGGCTAACGATGGCACACACTGGCCCAAGCAAGGGGTGCCAGAGGATCCCTCTTTCCCAACCAAGCTGCTGCAAGCCTAAGGACATTTAAATGCTCCTCCTTGGTAATATAGTGTTGGCTTTGCACTCAGTGCTGAACAGAGTGCTGAGGCTGCTGAACGGCCCAGGCAGATTAAAATAAACCCAAGCAGTTTGGAACAGGAATGTGTTTATCTGGCATCGCACACTTCCTCTTATCAAACATGAGGAGCAGGGGAGGGCACAGCGATGGTGTGCGGAAGCAGGCTGTGTGCACGCTGGTAGGAGAGGGGGAGGGAAAAGAGGAAAGGAAAGCAAGGATCAGACAGATTATGCATGAGCTTGGGAACCAAGGGCTTGGAGCTAGGCATCCTCTCACTGGGGGACAGAGCCCATACTCCTGGGCAGTCCCCAGATGGGGCACTACCCCATCTGAGTTGGAAAACTCAGTAAGGCCCTGCCTCCCTGGCAGCATCTGGAAGAGGGCAGGCATTCAGTGCTGCTGTAGCATAAGAAGCTGGCTTTGTGTGTTGCCCAGGCTTTGGATTCAAACTCCTCTCAACTCTGTTGAGCACAGTGCAGCCATTGGGCATCACTCGTCTCCATCCTGGGGCCTGGGACTGACACCTCAGAAGGAAAAGGTCAGATGAATTCTGCTGTGGTGTTTTGAAGATAATACTGGATTGGATATCAGAAGATTAGGATCTTATTCTCAACCCTGCCCTGTTGGGAATAAGGACCACATCACTGTGTTTCTGTGAATGCCCAGTGCATGTGACAGAGCCCTTTGGAAGCAGACAGGCTTCTCAGACACTGTCTTGTGCAGGGGGACTCTGATTCTCTCACCTCCTTCATTTAAAATTCCATTAACACTCCTCAGATTCTCCAGCCCTACTGAATGACCAGCTGAGTGCTTCTACACCCAAAGAAAACAAAGGAACAAATTAAACATCATGTAATACCACAGTTACTTGGGAGATTTAGGCTAACTTATTATTATTCCAGTAGTTACCCAAGATCAAAAAAGTTGAAGAGAAAACCTTGACAGCTCCTTTGATAAGAGCATGTCTCACCTCCTGGTGCTGGCATTAAAGAGGCTCCAGCTCTGTACCAGCAGTTTTGTAAGGGATGCACTCACGGAGCCACGTGAAACACTCAGTACTGCAGAGACCCCATCACAGGAGGAGTGCTAGTGACTGCAGCACTACACAAGGCAGATGCCACTTCAGCTCTTCAGACCCAAGGCAAAACTCTGCTAGTATAGCTAGTTGTTTTTTTTTTAATTCAAGTCCTTGTTTGTGCATGGCTCAATCACAGCTCTCACCTGCAGCTGCCTCAACTAAAGCATGCCCGTGCTTTGAAAACAAGAGGGGATATATCAGAGAAGCAGCACTGAGCAGAAGGGACAGGCAGGCTGAGGCAGACAAAGGTGGAGACATCTGCACACGTCCTGGTCACTCTGCCCCAAGCCCTGGCCAGCAGGGTCCTCCCCTGTCAGAAAAACCCAGAGGAATGAACAGCAGCACTTCTGCCAGGCAGAGATGCCAAACTAGCAAAACAAAGTACAAGATAACAAGCAAGAATAGAAGACAGACATGAAAATCCACTGAAGTAAAACCAGATATTGATTACAAGGACGAGGCTGAGCCACTTCTGCTGTGCCACAATTAGCAAACTCCTTGGGGGGCTGCATCCCAAAGGGCACAGCAGGAGTCTCCCTTTCCCCTGGGCCCATGCTCCTTTCTGTGCAGTCACACATGTTGAGGACCAAGCACAGCTCAGGCAGAGGCTCCCTGCCTGCCCAGCTCAGCCAGCAGGCTGCTCCCCACATCTCTCCCTGGGCTCGGGTTTGGGGCCATCTCACCCTTTACAGACTGAGTGGTTCCTCACCAGCAAGACCCACAGAACCCTTATCTCTCAGTTATACACCAACAAGGCTGACCCAGACTCCCCTGACTTCCCTTGGCTGCCCAGAGGAAAGGGAAGAGGGTACAAAAGCAGCTTGACAGGGTGGAGAGGAGAGGCCCACCCAGCCTCTGCCTGTCTGTGGCAGGGCATGGCACCTCCAGGAGAGAGTTCTATCCTGCTGTGCAAACAGTCCTCAGGAAAGACAACCAGAGGAAAGAGTGAAAGGACGACAGAGCAGGAAAGGGGGCTCAGCATTTACAGTTCTCAGCTCTTCCCCCTCTCATTTGAAAGGCTTTGGCTTCCTCAGTAAGTGCCAGCAAGGAAACAAGGCAGCCAGGGACAGCAGGTACTGGAGGGGGGGGATGTTCTGACCAGCTCACTGTTCACCTCAGGAGACACAGAATCAAACACAATTTAGGTAACAAGCCAGGGCAGATTTGAGCCTCAGCCCAGCTATCTAGAAAAGGAGTTTTAACACAACATCCAGGGGAGCTGCTCAGTGAGGCACAAAACCCAGCAGCACACACAGCTCTGCTGTCATCGGTCCTGCCACCAGTGCCAGCACTGCAGGACACTGGGAGGCTGGGACAGGGCTGCACCAGCATGGGAAGTTTCTTGAGTACAGTCTACCCTGGAACAGGATTGCAGCATCTAGGCTGGAAACACAAAATACTAATTCATTTTTGACTAAAATCAATAACTTTTACTTGTGCCAAAACACTAGAAGAAAGAGAAGTGTAGTGTGATATAGCAAGAAATGTCAAAACAAAATGTTTTTTTGTTCTGCAAAGTGAAGAGTCCACTGTAGCCACAAAGAAGTCGCTAACAGAAAAAACCCCAACGGAAATCAGAGAATTGTATTTTTAGTATAATATTCCTTATTCTAGAAATAATTATTTTAAGAATGTCAATCTATTCAGCCAGCATTATCGAGTCCCACATATCGTTGTGCCAGTCAGAGCTAAATTAGCAATGATTTGTGCTCTCAGTTATCTCTGGTGAGCTGCGAGGGAGGCGAGGACAGGAAGGCAAAGCAACATACCCTTATCCAAGTGCTGGGATTTGTTTTAAGGCATGCCTGGAGGAACCAGCCAGCCAACAGGATGCTGCACCACAGCAGTTGAACACTGACTTCAGGTCATGTCAGCAAGGCCATAATCCTCCATACAACCCCAAACCCACAGTGTTCAATCATGTGGGGTACCCCACCACAGCCAGTCTGTCTGTCTAATGGGGATGTTTGCAATTCAGTGTTTTCAATGTCTGGACATCAGGAGAGAAGCAAGGTGGTACCTCACAGCTGAAGGAAGAGCCCTTGGCATGACTCCCTTTAACATATCAGAGCTTCTCACCCTCCTGTAATTGCTCCAGAAAAATGGTCTTCTTGTGCAAAGGAGCATCTGCATGGTACAAGCTTGGAAAATCTCCCCAGAGGATTGCCTGTCCACCTGGCAGGACAGGAGGGAAGCAGGGGCATTGAACATTTATTAGCTCAGCTCAAGGAAATGACTGAAGAGTTAAAACAAAAATGTTTCTGGGGTGGGCAGCACTCCAAGAAGATAAAATATTCAGCAATGTTATGTTCCTGGACACCATATTTCTGACAATAAATTTCATGCCTCATATGCCATAACAGTTATGATTTCAGGCAATAACCAAAGAAAACGTCTTCATCCTTTCATAGCAACCCAAGAAAAAATATTTGTAAGTAAACCAGGCAAATCTCAGAGGAGGATTTTTATTATTACTATTTGGTCTGTCACTTTGGTAGTCAGGCCTGGGAAGGTAAGATCCATTTCTGGCATGGACCCACCTCCAGTGCTTACAGCTTCATAGTCCCATGAGAGCTGGCACTGAAACCCACCACCTCACAACAGACCCCAGCAATTCAGAAGAACTAGTTCTGTCTTTGGTGACACTGGAGCACTTTACCCCCTCACTGGAGCACTTTTCTAAGATCACTATGCACAATGAACCAGAAGTCCCCTCTGCAGACATGTCCCAGGCCAACATGGCAAGCCCAAAGAACATCAGCAGTTTTTAGCAAAAAACAGGCTCCGCTTGCCTCATTTTTCTTTATCCTTCCTACCCCACATGGGTCTACTCTTGCTTAATAATGAGCCTTCCTGTGAAATCCCAGTGGGTGGAATTAGCTTCTAGCTATACCATGTTTCAGCTCCCACAGCTCCTCAGGGGCTCTTCCTTCCCTCTGTGCCTGCTCACCTTCTAAATTTTGAGTGTGGTTGCAACAGAATGTAGAGGTTTTTTTATTTCATTTTTTAAATCATGTCTCCAAGTAGGTTACAGTGCCACTTTATGACATTAGACAGCTCCCATACTGTAACCCTGATGAACCTGTGTGCAACTGGTGGCTAAGGACTCCCTGCAGGTACAGCTCTGAGTTCTTTGGGGTGAAGCACTCCATGCCATTTTCCATCAGTGAAGCTGTGCTAGTGTGCACTAGCAAGCGATGTGGTTCTTAAGGATCATCCACTTGATATTGCATCTACGAATCAAACCTGAACTCCACATCCCAAGTTCTCCCCTAGAGATCAGCAGACAGCCTCCACCAGTCCTTTCTGGTGTTCAAACAGCTGCACAGTGGAATTTTCAGTAGCTCATTTCTTGGCTTCAGCTGGTTTATGCATTTACTAGATACAATAATTAGCTTCCTCCCTTTACAAGAAGATTCCCAAACAGATTTCAAAAAAAAACCCCTTCAATCCCTCTGTAGTAAGTTTATCCAGTATTAATCCATTGAAGTACTGCATTATGTTCTGCCAGAAGAATTAAACAGGAAAAGTGGGAAGCTCTCTTACCTGTAATTGACTGACTGGCCAATAGGAGTCAAGTGCTGGCAAATTGGAGGTGTAATTTCTCTTTAATTATGGCATTAAAAAAATTACATGATATACCTATTTAACATGCAAAGGAGTAAAATCAAAGCTAATAAGAATAAATTGTAAGAGAGGACATGTACAAAAATGTAGTAGCAATCCTTTTGTTTTTTATGACTATGCTCTACTGAAGAGAATGCTGGCTGCTGCACCATTGTATTGCCTGGAAAAGGTCCCCAGCTCTAAGACCCTGCCAACATGCAAAACTGCATTGCACAAATGCATGGCTACATTCAGAAATATCTGGTGAAACCCAAGTGGGTGTATATGCTTTTCATGCTGCACATGAAGTTTATATCAATACACAAGTTCAGTTGAAATGAATGCACACAAAGCCCAGATACACCATTCTAGAGCTCAAATACGAACACAAATGAATGGATGAAGAGTTTTGCAAGCCCTCAGGTAAATCCATTTCAAAATGCATTTAAAAGAAAATTGTGTGACCTCTGTGTTTAGACAATGGGTTACAACCAACAGTATAAAATCTCAGCAGTTCTATTTAAGACAAGATAACTACTAGTGCAAGACAGACAGTAGGAGTCCCCATAAAGTATTGGCATCTGAGAAGAACATGTCACTGTCACCAGAAAACACAAATACACCCATGCCTTTTTTCTGGGGTAACATATTTATCACTTTAGAGAAGCCTATTTTCTTTAGATTAACACGGTAACTGTTATTCCAAATTGCTCAATTTCAAATCAGCTAGTCAGCACAAGAGTGTGGGCAAGGGGAAACAGGGTTTTACGGGGAAAGGGAAACAGGTAAGGTGTCAGAGGCTGTTTGATCCCAAACCTAATAAACCCCAATGAAGCTGTTCTGTAACTGCCCTAACCCAACCCAGAGCACTGCTGCCAGGAGAAGAGCAGGTCTGGCTTCTGCAGCCTCTGCATCCTGGTGCATCAGGGAGCAGGAGGCAGATGCCAGCATCAGTAACTGAATTTTGTTTTCTGGCACTTGGATACAGTAGCCAAACAACAATTACAGTTTTACTTGCAATGTATATTTAAAAACAAGGAGCTCCCCATGGCTAGAAAAATTATCCTTTCAACATTTCCTGCTTTGTCAATACAAATTTAAATTTAAAACACAAATTAAACTACCTTCAGTCTCTGGAGGAAAGGTTAGTTGAATTTAATATTTTTTAGTGTGTCATATAGGAAAAACCCCAGAGGTGCATGCTCAGATAGCAGTGACATGCAGCCCCAGAGACAGACAGATACAAACCACACTCACTCCCACACACTTGATAAATGCACCTGATTGCCCAGGAACCAGGACAGCCAGCCATGACCCTGCACATGAAGTGAGCTGAGAGGGTGACTAAGTGCAAATGTTCACACAGGTGATTTCTGCAGATGAGAACATTCATTGCCACAAGAAAGGCAGCACAGGTAAAAGAAAGACAGCTTACCTTTCTGAGCTGCTGGACTCCACCAAATATCCTCATCACTCCATCAATCTCCTGCTCCAGCCTCCTGGCCCAGTACTGCATACTGCAAGAGATGGAGAGAAAGAGAGAAAGAGAAAGGGAGAGAAAGAGAGAGAAAGAGTCAGAGCCCTGACACTGAGTAGATAAGCAAGGGACTGAAGGGAGAGGGAGGAAATCAGTGCCTCAGCTAAGTTCACTTCTCTCTTTCTGCAGCACCGTGCAGGGCAGAGTACCAGGTACACACCACTTTGAGAATTACAGCTGGGGCAAGTTATAAACTTCAAGACTTCAAAATTTATAAACAAGGCACCACAGAGAGAAGAGCGGAGAAAAAGGTACAACAAAATCTGCAAGGCTTGAGGCTTTATTTTCTCCTTATATAAACATTTGCAGTAGATAATTATTTAAGCCCAGAGTGATTAACAAGGTCGAAGTGCTGTGGAGTACAGAAAACAGCTTATTGCTTCAGCTGGGCTCTGTGGCAGAGAGCAGACCCCGAGCCACGGCAGGGCCAAAGGTGTCTTGTCCTGTGCAGCAATGGATTATCACTGCAGCACCGTGGGGAGACCTGGGCACAGCCAGGAGCCAAGCACAGAGCAGAGAGAGCCCAAGGGCTCAGCTGCTTTGCACCTTCAGCAAAGCCCAGCCTGTGCCAGGCAGCCACTCTGCCAGGCCCACTGCGGGCAGAGCTGCCTCCCGAGACAGCGGGAAGGGCCGGGAGCTGCCCCTGGCACGTCCTTCATCCTGAGCCCTGCACGGAGAGCGAGCCGGCTGCCAGGCCTTCCAACAGGCACTACACCCTTCCATACGCTCAGCCACACGCATTTCTGCTTACAGCAATAACATCAAGTTAAAAACAACAACATATAAACCCTCTTCTAAATCCACAGAACTTGATAATTCTCCTTCTTTTAATGAGATTTCCTGGCTTCAGCTGCTGCCCAGGCAAATGTCAAATCTCCTGTCTGACCTGGAAAAGCAACACTCGATTGCCTCTGCACCACTTGGCACTGCCTTCAGTGCTTTTTTCACAGCAACATTTCTCTCTCAATGTATGCCACAGGAAGGAGGGAAGGAGCAGAAGGAGTAAAAGGTAAGGCCAGCAGCAGGGCAGAGTGCTGGTAGAAGGGAGCAGACCAGCTCGGGAAGGTTGTGCTTTCATTGGGTTCACCGAATGACTTCATTCTTCATGCAAAGAGACATCCCCCAGGCAGCCCACACACACTCCCCCACAACCCCCAAACCATGGAGGGGCTCTCCCAGAGATCAAGGAACAAAGAAACCCAGCTGTTCTTCAGCTGGGCACTGGAGGACTCTGAATTACACAGCACAGCCCAAAAACTGGGCAGAATTATCAAAGCAGAAAGATGCACTTAGCTGAGGAGCAGAGCAGAGCTGAAACATCTCTTTTGAGGGACCAGCAGGGTAGAGTGAAGGGCTGACAGACACATATGTTACTCAGGCAAAATTCCTTCCAGTTAGTAACATACAAGGCCGTGGATGAAAACAAGATTTAACTGTGCACACCAAGCCTTCTCAGCTTTCCAATAGCACTTATGATGTGTCCCATCTTCCCACAGAGACAACGCTGCCTCTTGTCCCCTGGAAGCATGGCTAGGGAAGGGAACTTTAGGAAATGAGTGAAGATATCAGCAAAGCCACTATTCTGTCAGAGGAGGGAGAGCAAAGCCTTCAGTGGGGCTGCCAGTGGGAAGGTACCAGAGAGATGAGGGGGGTCAGGTTTAGGGGTTTTTGTTTCTTTTCCTTTTCCAGTCAAATATTTTATCAAAGGTATATTCAGGTTACCCTGAGTATCAAAGTTACCCACAAATCTTCTGAAGCATTTTCACCAAAAAATATCTATTTTTACACAAGGCATTAATTTAACAAAAAGCCTTGAAAAACCAAAACCAAATTTATTTTTCCCCTCCTCTAGTTTGTCCAGTGAACTGAAAAAAATCAATTATATGCTCATACTCAGCCACTGGTCTGAGAAACCCCACTGAGCACTTATGGAGCTGACACTTTTCCTTAACTTCCAGCTCTGTACAAGATCCTCAATTTCAGTGACACCTGCCTGTGTCAGCTCTCACCAGGAACACCTACACCACCACAGCAAGGGAAAATCACCTCCCATCTTGTGCTGTATCCATCAACATTAACAACTGCTCATATCCGCTTAAATGTCACGTATGGCCAAGCCTTCAGAAAGGATTAGTTAGCGAGGAAGACAGAGGCATCAATATTACTCTGTTGGCATATGCAAAAGAGACACTGAGCACTCAACTAAGCTGGGATTTACAATTAATTTAAATGTAGTCAGCAGATTCGTTTAAAAGAAAAAATTAACTTATTCCACCCCCTGCCTCCGCCCCAAGAAGTACTACTATTTTAGAGAAAAGCCACTGGGTTTTTCATTCACAAGAAAAGCTGCAATTCCATTTAATTGTGCAGTCTTATGATACCTGACTCTCAGTCTTACAGACCAGCAGTTTCCCAAAGAGTCCAGCTACGGCTTGTAGTATCAATATTAAAAACATATAAATACACGTATTACATTATCAAATAAAAAGGGCAGCATTTTGGCATAGCGGACACCAGGTTTCTAGATTAAAATAAAAGTAATAGCAGAAGCAGCTTCTTTTTTTTGGTGTCGTGTGGCTCTCCAAGAGCTTTGGCCAGTGGTAGTAAAAATTCTTTTTTCTACCCAGTACATTCCTCACCCACGTGCACTGGCAGAACTTTTGGCTGACCCATTACTATGTCCCTCTACGTTGGTAACTTCCAAGAGAGAAGTCTGTAGAGTAGACCACATCCTAAAATTTGGAGGTTTCATCTCAGTTGCCATATAATGGATTGAAAGTTACCATTAAAAAAAACAAACCATGAAACTAATGCACTTAAAATTTGATGTAAGATGACTGTAGCAAGGCTGCAGAGGGTAAAGAAACTGCTAGCCCATGATGAACATGGAGACTGCTGTGTGCAGTGTGTCTCCTATGGAAGCTGTAGGCAGTAAGACACGACAGTCATCGCATTCCTGGGCCATTACTGCACGCCTCAGGTGCGTTACGGGGCTTGAGGAGCGATAACTCCTCCAAACACGCTGCCAGGAGTGCCCTGCTGCTCTTGTGAAACATCATTTACAAATAAAGCATAAAGAACACAGCTGATGCACCGGCCGGGAAGGCACTGGCATGGCTGTGGTGGTGCTCACAGAAAGGCACCAGGCTCCTTTACGAGCCGTGTGCACCGTCCCCTCCTAAAAACAAGCACCACTTTGATGTCTGCTGTAGTGAGGAAACACGGGCCAGGAGAAAACCTTAGAGCTCAAGAATTTGTGATGGCATTTAATAGCTCTGTGCCTGGAGGAACTGCAGGGAAGGAGCCTGGCAGCCCCACTATCCCCTGGCCTCTCTTTGGCAGTGACATGCCCAGAGCATCTCACTCATCCCCATTGTCTCAGCTGGCTCTCCCGTTACTGAGGAGTCTCCATAGGACTCTCCCAACCCAACAACTCTACAGCTGTCATATACACATTCAGGATATCCATTAAAAGTCTTTAGTATTGAAAAAATGGTTGTTTCCTTCACCTGTATATATCACAGCCTCCAATGCAACATTTGCAAGGGAGGTAACTGATTTTTGAAAACACAACACTGTTTATCATTGCCTCTCCAAAGAAAACAACAAAAATATTAATTGATTACATAATTTGCATATTTGATTTTTCTTAAAGATGATATAAAGTAGGCCTTAAAAAGTACATAGATATTCAAAATTATTTACTGTGTCAAGCAGAACATCAGGAGGCAAATCACTGCTGTTGCAGTTGGGGCCAAGAAGCAAAGCATCCCACATGTCCCACTCCTGCTCAGTGGGCACCTGTGCCTTGCCACTGGTCACAGCAGTCCTTTTTTTAGGATTAGGGTACGTTCCATGGTTCAGGTCACCCAAGCAGTTGCAGAGACATCCATGCATGTCCATGTTGGTGTCTGAGGCTACACTGCTGCTCCAAATGTGTAGCTTCAGAAGAAAAGGATAATTGCCTGGAAAGACAGGAGACAGGCTGTGCTTGGCCCGCATCCTCCCACGCTTGTGCACACATCAGATGGCAGCCTGAGTCCTGGTCTTCAGTATAGAAACTGGAGACACTCACAGAGAAGACACCAGTGCAAGCCATGCGCTGCCAGCCTGTGGCCAGCAGCAGGGATGTGCCACAGCAGCTCAGCCCAAGGTCACTCTGTCCTTTGGTGGCTCTGGGTACATGGGCCATACGCCTCAGAGGCTGCAGTGACACCTCCTCATGGCTAACCCAGGGCAGGCAAGGCAGTTGAACAAACCACTAATGAAAATAAGCCTCATTGCAAGGCACCTCTCACAACTGGGAAAAGAGAAGCAAGAGGAAAGAAAATTGGTTTTCTGCTTGAGGACATTTTTTCCTTAAAAGAAGCCTTAGGAGAGTGCTTGTTTGGCTGTGAACAGAAGAGAACATTAGGAAAAAAAAATAAAACAGGAGATTTAGTCCTTTTCTTTTGCTGCCTTCCTGGCCTCAAAAACAAGAGAGTCGCAGAAACATAAAAGCACAAGAGGAGAAGCTACTTGCTAAGTGGATCTACTGCCCCAAAGCTTATTGGGTTCTACACAGAGTATGTTTTGAACAAGTGTCTACACTTCACACAGTGTGTTCAGCCAAGAATGCTTCACCCTGATTCATACGCTTTGGTTCAGTGCCCAAATATTGCTATTTAATAAGGTTATTAATTACTGTGTTGTCTAATTTTTGCTGTGCAGGAACTTCTTATAATTGGCTTATTCCTTCAAGATGCTTAATCCTTTAACTATAATAGTGTGTGTCAGTGCACACATGTGTGTGTGTGTGTGTGTGTGCAGGATATGCCCCCTCTGAGCTCTCTTACATACCTAGGCTGTAAAAACCCCACGTCAGCCAATATTTACCCAGCAAGGAAAAACAAGTTGCCTTTTTATTTTCCCCTGAAGATACAACTTAGAGAAGACACCTGTTTCCTTCCAAAAAACTTACTGACCGTGCTTCCAGACATTATCAAGCCTCCCACACTGTCATTTTATGACTGTGTTTTAATTTAAAGTATGTGCCCAGGTGTTTATATAAGGGAAGGGTGGGAAAAAATTGCCTGCTGGACTAGTCTTTTCTTAATATTTATCAAGACATTATTCACCTCTACCATCTGGTCTTCCCTGTAATAAGAAAGCGTCTTTGACATTATTATAGGGGGGAAGGACAAGACAAATGAATATTAAAACTATATTCTAAGGAAAATCTCTTAAGAGACAGGAAAGGGATAGTCTGTCTGCATTCACTTCTTTCATGACATTATTTTGTTTTCCTCAATTCAAACACTGACTTTAGGGGTCTGTTTCTGAGTCCTATCTTCTGCTTATCTTTTCAATTTCTTGTAGCAGGGTATGTCTTGCAAAAACCTGCACCTAAAAAAAACCCCAAGTGCCAACCCCCCTACCAGATCCATCTTTATCCCAGTTTGACACCCCAACAAATATTAAAATATAATAAAAAGGGTAACTGTGGAGTTTTCTCAACCTGTGGGGTAGATAAAGCTGGGTGAGGAGAAAATAAGTCTGAGGGGAAAATTACACCCAAAAAATTGTGTTTCGTTTCATAACTCTTGAGCACAAATATTTCTGTAGGTATCTGAGAGAAAACTAACAGTAACCACCAACTTGTCAACAGTGACATTTAGGACAATGGGAAAATTGTTCATTAAATATAATTTCTCTATCAAAAAACAGAAGCATTACCCATTCAAGGTCTAACTCCACCTGAGGCAGTAGCTGTTCTGTCAGTCACAGACACACAGGATGGCAGGGGTTTCAGGAACTCCTCTTCCACCATTACTTGCACTAAGACATCTAAATACCTGAACCCTCTGCATGAAGTCTTGTCTAATCTGTTCTTCAAATTCTCTGCTGAAGGTGAACCCAAGATCTCCAAACTACCTCTTCCCAGTTCAATTTTTCAGTATGTGGTAAAAAAGTTCCCTTCTTATTCACACTAAATAACAATTCCCTCTTTCCACATATCCCACATACAGCTGACACTGAAAAAAATCTTACAACAAGTTCCTAAGGACTAGAAGATCATTATTGTGTTGCATCCTTTTGAGTAGTAAAATAAATGGAAAGGCAAACTCAGCTTTTCACAGATTTCTCCATTTTGCACTGTTTTCCAAATATTTCATTATTTTTGTTGCCCTGCTCTGGATTCTCTACAGTTTGCCTGTATCTCCAGAGGCTCGTGCCAAAAAGTGAGGTCAGGTACTCCAGCAGAAGCCAAACCCAGTGCTGTATGAGGAAGAAGACATCACCTCTCCAGTCTTGTCCAAGAACCTACTGAACACTGCAGAATAAATGTGCCCTTCTGCTACAACAGCACTTCATTGACTCAAAGTGATCCACAATAACTCTCAAGATCTTTTTTGCCATGCTGCTATCCAGACAATGTTCTTTATTCAGTATTTGTACATTTCATTTCTCCCTCGTAAGTGCAGTACTTTGCATTTGTTTTCACTGAATTTCATTTTGCTGATATCCAGGTCGCCGTTCAATTTTTCTAGATCATTTTGAATTCTGGTAATGCCTTTCAAAGTACATCTAACCCCTCCTAGCTCAGTGTCGCCTGCAAATTTTATAAGCATATTTCCCATTCCATTGCTTAAGTTATTAATGAAACTATTGAATAAAAGCAGGTCCAGGGCAGATCCCTGCAGGACCCCACTTGAAATGCCCTCCCAGTATGACAAAGAGCCACGATAACTATTCTTTGAGAGCTGCATGTCCAATCAAAATATCTTGAATTTCAAACTTTATAAAAAGCTGATTTGGAGTATTTGATATGCAAAGGAGCTGGAGGCCAAAGGATAATGCAGTGAATAATTTAAAGCCTAGGAGTAGATTTGAGGAAAATCTCTGTTGGTAGATGATTTGCCCACAGAGGAAGAAACCACTGAATGTGTGAGCTGGTACATTTGCCTGGCACTGCTGTGAAAGATCCCACACAGGCACCGATTTCTTCTGACCCAACATGTGCACAACCTCTCACTGATAAAGCAATGAAAAGAACAAATGGAAAAGCAAGCAGAGAAAGTATTTTTTGCAGACTACAGGGCAGAGGCTAGCCCTTTCCCAAAAGGCCCTTCCAGCCTTGAATACGGTACCCAACTACAGGACTGGAACAAACAAAATAAGCCAAAGGCAATGGCTGTCAGCACTGGAGCAACACTGGTGATACCAGCAGTATCCTACCCAAAACAATTAACTTTTTTTTTCAGAGCCCAAGCTAATGTAATGCCTTAGCCTCCTTGCTTTTTTGAAAACTCTGCTCTCAGTTTACATCTGGGAATTCTGTTTCCATGGCACACTTGCTGATGCACATCAGGAGCAAGAGAAGCCCATGGCTTCTTTGCACCATCTTCGAACTCTTGTCGTGCAGGATTAGAACTGGGTTCCTTATCTCAAAGCCTGTCACAAATCTAGACTTGAAACACAATGAATTAATAAATAAGTGAATAGGTGTCAGTTTTATGGAGTACACTACCTGCATAAATTTCACCCAATGCAGCCACTTGTCATTTTCAGCACCCCTTGAGACCCCAATGGCTGATAACTCTTGCACGTCGCTTTGCAACCCATTATACAGATGAAGTTTTACGATAAAACCTCCCTCCTCTCTGACTCCTGTTTTCCAGATGCAATCTGAGTGGAGGCTGAAGAGATCCCATCCCCCACGGCAAAGATAAGGTTACGGAGGGTAGGTCTTAGTAAGGATTTTGCAAGCTGCATGAATTATTAAAGTCCTTTATGATATAATGACAGACATATCAGGTTATTTGTTTATTCTGTGTATAATTCATGACTCTCTTGGGAACTCCACAGAAGTAAGATCGCTTGTTGCATCTTCTTGTTCATTCCAGTAAATCCTCATCACCAGATGGAAGGCCGAACCACCCCTGAAGGCAAAACAGACACAACTGCAGGACCTGTACTTGGTGTTGGAGATGGGAGAGCTTTTTACACAGCCTGGAGAAACAATGAAGCTGTCATTTGAGTATGTGGGGCTGGATGGCTGAAAGATGACAGTCCAGGTAGTGCTCCTGTATCATGCCATTAGAACATTGCCCACTAAAGCATATGCAAACAGCTTTATAATTACATGCTATGAGTTGCCCTGTGCTCCTCTATCACTGCTGAGCAACAGTAGCACCATCCAAGCTGATGCAGGCATTTTTAAGATCTCAGGATAGTTCACAACCATCACCTCCTGGCTACTCAAATAGTGTGATACTGGACAAAGCAAACAGTGCCCCTTGTTTGGGTCATTTTTGTAGAATCTGGTTAAGATATAGGGAAAAGCATGATAAAGAACGAAGTGCCACATCTTGATGGCTGGAACTGAGTTTTGAATACATATACTATAGTCATCTCTCATTTCCTAAGCATGTTGCTCAAAGGGTGAGGGAGTTGTGATGCTACAGCAGGAAAACAGGAAATGAAGGATCGACTGGAGCCCCTGGCAAGACAGAGCTTCCCAACGTGCTCTTGTTCACTCAAGACTCTCCAGCCTGTGATGCTCCTACTGCCAGGAAGAGTCACGCTGCTATGGAGAGTTGCAGCAAAACAAAGGTGGCAAACAGCACAATGTATACTCTTACCAGCCACTTGACACTAGAGGACTGCTTTCAACACCTACCCTGCCCATGGCAAAAACAAACTCAGCATAAATGATCCATCTGATCAATTAAAGACAAGCCAGGAGTTTGGTGGAGGTCTACTGACTAGTCAGAACTCTGCTGAATTTGTGTCAACAGCTTCCCTCCTTACCAAGGAAAGATGTCATTAAACTCTGCCACAAAGACCTCCTGCTACAAGAAGTTATTTAGGGGCATCCATTGTCATTGCTTCAGCCTCAAATCATGTCAGTCCAAGTCTCCTGGGGTTTCTGGAGTAGCCTCTCACAGCACCATATGTAACATTCTGCAGGGGTTTCTGAGCATCACTGTCACTTGATGTCTGTCTTGTTAAACCCCCCACATTAAACAAGCCCTCTCCACACCATCCCCCTACCTGAGAGTTCCTGGCTCCTAAGAGAGCATTGTAATCATTGTTATTATAAAGCACTTAGTGATGCTCGTTTATTGCATCTCTCACCAGCCAAACACCCAGAACCCTGTTATTTCAAATGCAGTTGCCTTCATTTGCAGAAGCTCTTCATTGTATTGGTCCCTTTCAGCAATAGAAAAAAAAAGGGTGGGGGTGGAGAGCATTAAAAAAAATAAATAGCAGTTTACTGCATTTTATGCCATTACCTCACTACTTTGTGATACACATCTAAAAGCTGTTTGTAAGACCTTTCCTGCTGTAAGGTGGCATCCAGACAAGCTCTGAAGCAGACAGAGTGGAAGCATGAAGCCCAGTTCAGTTTTGTCCCACTGCTGATGCATCACCCAGAGCACAACAACAGGGATGAAGCTGCCAGCTTTCACAGGTCACCTCCTCTCTCCTTCTCCCCATCCAACTGGGACAAAGCCTGCTCCCTCCACAGCAAAAAAAATCTACATATCACTCTGCAAAGTCATACAAGTCTGTTCCTCTGTAAAGAATACAAATCTGTATAAATGGAGGTGCCTGACCCACATTGGGAAAACTCAGAAGGTGCTACAGGATTTGCTGTACATGGAAAGGATGCCAAACTATCAAGCTCAGTTTTCCCCATCTCCAGCCACAGACAGCTTTTCACACTGAAAAAATTCACCTCCTGTCCTGGAGGACCCCATGAAAGGAAGATCAACAGTAAATTGTCAAATCCTCCTAATATGTCCAACAAAAATATTTTCCATCTTTTTCGGGAGGGGAGAATGGAGCTACAAAGGTGAAGCAGTAGTCTCAAAACCAGACAGACTTTTGGGAGCAGAGTCAAACCTGCAACTCAGCCTCCTGATGCTAACTTTGATGTCTGCCCTTGGAAGAAAGCACTGGAACACCAAAGCAGGAAACTCACACACCTGTGGGTACCCCAGAGCAGGTTTGCTCCCTACACAATATGGTCACACGTAACTGGAATTGAGGATTACATGATAATTCTCTTTTTTGCTTTTCTACATGAGCATCAACATTAAACTCAAAAACTCCTAACATCTCAACACCCCATGAACAGAATGCCTTGGACGCTTTCCTGTAAGAGAGAAAAATCCCATCCTCTAATGTGGTCCTCTCAATGGGGCCCGTGACATCACCAGCCCCTTTCTGTTCATAATGACTTCTTCCACACACCAAGAGATTTGAAATTACCTGTGAAATATATTTCCCTGGGCACAGGCTCAAGAAGCATGTAAATTACCCAGCTTAATGGTCTCCAGAATTTCTCTCCAAGACACACATAGAGAGCAGGAAATGTTCAGATGGTATCTCAGGTACTGTCCAAAGGGTTAAATGTCCCAAGGGATGATCAGGAGCTACTGCCCTACAGCTTGCCCAGTAACTGGTCCGTCCCACTGATGAGGACTTGCTACAAGGAGGCAATAAGCACAAGATCCAATTCTAAATGTGTGCCTCATCAGCACAAAAATACAATTTTAAAAAGAGCATTTCTTGGGAAAGGTGCCTAACCATAATTTACGTGGCACAAAGAGCCAACATAGGGCTTATGCAGCAGAAGGCACCCATTTAATTTGGAGAAGTCCAGTGCTGAGCACTCAGCAGCAAGGCCTCTTGCCCTCTGCCTGCACAGAGAACAGCACTGCTTAAGCTTTGATGTTCAGGCATTTGCCAGAGATCAGTGTCCTTCAGAGAGGCTTTTCATCCACAAGGACAGTTCCCATCCTCCCAATGCCGAAGAAAGGGACAGACACTTTCCCTGGAGTCCAAATCCTCCTACCCCTATTTTCTGTTCTCGCATCTAAATCTGATGTCTTGTTAGTACACAGCAGAACAAACGTTTATCCCACCTCTAAGAACGTGGATTCACTTAAAGGAACAGAGGAGACAGAATTCTGTGATCTGGTTGCATTTCCTGCTCCACCACTGACTTAGTGGAGTCTCTGAAGCCTTCGTTTCAGCAGCAAAAGGAGCAATAGGAAAATGCAAGTGCTTTTATGAAGCACACGTACAAAACCACAACAAGGAGTGGAAGAGGGAGAGCAGGACAAGATGCTCACAGTGCAGTGGGGAGGGGATGGGAGGGGGGACAGTCCCAAGGGCATCTTGAAAGAATTACCTGTCTCCCCAGGGAACAAGCCTGAGGCACACACGCTCTGCTCCCGATGCTCGCCAAGAATGACAGGTTGGTCACCTTTTAACACACAGTGGACAGAAAGTAGGCCAGGTCAATTGGGGATAAGAAAACACCTGGAAGATAGGCCTGGCAATTGAAAAATGGGCCACATTCCTCAGTGTAAATCTCCTCAGAGCAAAGGTGTAAGACAAGGTCTTTGCTGAGACTCTTTTAAAGTGAGAACCTGCCCTCATTCTCAGCCACAACCATCTTGCTAGCCCACATACTGCCAAAAGCTGTGGAATCACAGCAAGATTAACACAGAAGCAATTTTAACAAACAGCAATTTCCAAGCTAATTTCCTCACTCACAAGCATGCCACTGAGGGCTGAAGTCCGTCTGGACCTCTCACAGCTATCTGTGCTCAGGATTAACTATACATCACTGCCAGTAATGCAAGCACTCTGCTACTCAGAAACTATTAGAAGATAAATATTAAACCTCAGTATCATAGCAGTAGAAAAAAATGAGAAGGAATGTCATTGTAATAAATACTATAACCAAGCCAAATGAGGAAGCAAGGTTAGTTTCATGTGGAAAATTAGACATAAAAAATACAATGTACTTGGAATAGTCCTTGCTTTGGTCATAGGATCTGGACCTTGTGCAATGAACCTCACAAACTTCAGAGCAGTTCAACAAACTGCAGTTCAGTACTGCAGGTTGGCAATTGTAGGATGGAACAGGGCTCTGGACACCAATTTCATCCAGCCCTGAAGCACCAGACCTTGCACATGAATCCTTCATCTAACAGAGATTGTTAAGATAGAGAAACTGCAGGTCCACACATTACCTGTGTAAACACAAGCCTCAGGTAATGCAGCTGGAACATTTCACCTGCAGCCCAAGCAGGTCCCATTTCACCACACTGCAATCATTCTGATATTCCTCTGTAAGAAGGACAGGTACATTTACTACACCTTTCCTTTCTGAAGCTGTTTGGCATTCTCTGAAAGCAACTTCATGTACAAGAGCCCTCATATTATCCAGTGAGATCTGAGAACAACAGGAATGGTACAAACACAGCAATACGTAGATTTAACTAAGAATGAAAGTCAAGTATTATGCTAGCTACTATAAAAACAGTGTAATTTTTTTTTTCCTGGCAACCTGCTCTTCCACCAGCCAGCTGTGACTCCAGAAAACAGAGTCAGAAAACAGGATGGGGTCTGGCAGCCACTCCCCAATGGAAAGGTAACTGGCCATGCAATGAGCTGCCCGAGTCCCCAAATAATAAATTACATTTATTAAGAGGCCCTGATGAAATAAAAAAGGCAAGGCTGCTTTCAGCACACATAATCACATTCATAAACTGCACAAACCAGCAGTGCTTTCAGCACAAGGATTCACTTGGAGTGGTGTCAAGAGGAGAAGGGCGAAAAGAGAAGATTCCCACACAGCAGCGTTGCCACAGGCAGTGCTCCATGCAGAGCCCCAGCCTTGGGATGCATCCTCACCTCTGGCTTGGTAACACTGCCTGCTCCAGGAAACACGGCCCCAGTGAGGCTGGCACGACCCAGCTGCGAGAGGGGAAAAGGTAAGAGCGAGCTCAACAGTGACAGTGCTGAAGTGAGACCTCATGCCAAAATGTGGCTGTCAGAGACCTTACATACTCAGCTGCTCTGTCCTCATGTCTGGGCAGGGAGCACAGGGAAGCAGGGGGAAAGTGAGGGTGTAAATTCACCTGTGGAAGAAGCCACTTCACATGAAAAAGTGCCCCAAGCACCTAGCAGGCAGTTGAGGTGAGACAGAGCTGGTTAGATTTTTCTCTACGGTAAAGAGTAGATCAAAACAAATAAACATAGCAAGGAGCAAGTGACACAGAAGGGTTCAGTTTAGCCTTAAGATGATGGGTAAAAAGGTGGTATTGATGTCAGAAATGCCAACACAACATCTTTGCTGCTGGGTCAAACAGGCAGGCAGGTGCTAAATGGGGTTACTTAGAAACTGAGACCAAAGCATCAGCAGACAGTAGATGTGTTAGCTGAATTTCTTTTCTCCACCTCACCATAAAAATCCCACCAGAAGCAACCACAAGCACCACCATATGTAAAAGTTAAAAGACAAAGGCCTGAAAGTTATCCTGGGCATAATCCCACAAGCATCATTACATCAGGGATGAATTTGTCCCAGCATCTTGAAGATTTTCTTGACAATTCTCAGCTTTTAAACCTACATAGCAGAGCACAGCACACAAGACTTGACAACAGCAAATTTTTCTGCACTGTAACAAGCCTAATATCAGGAATGGCTCAATCAGAAATCCCACAGCATGCAGCCAAGGGGGGACATGAGAGCATCCCTATGCACAGAGAGAGTCTCTTTTGGTCCATGCTCTTGGAAGTGCTGTCATTCTGTAGGAGGCAAAATAATGTCATCAGTTTGGTCACTGATCAACAATTATTAAGACTTTCCAGCCAACAAAAACAGAATAAATAAAAAATAAGAGCTGCATGAAGAGAAAAATATTGATTTTTTAAAATTTTTTTTTCATACTCATGTAATCTGCCCTCCTTCCCAGAGCAGGCAGAGGAGGAAGGGAAAGCAGAGGAGTGCCCACAAAGCTTTGACGCATGCCTAGCTCACTGTCCTGAAACCCTTTTTGGCTTGCAGGCCTTGAATAATTAAATGCTTTTTCTTCCACCCTTTTCTTCCCCTGGTGTGCATGACACAGTGCTGCAGAAAGTTAACTTTTACCTGGGCAAGGGGCATCTGCAGAGGTACTGGAAGCACATGAGCCCACACAATACTTCCCCCACACACTGATCCCAAGAATGTGACACTACAGTGAACACTTAGCAGAGACCTCTAATTTACAAGACTACCTCAGACATGAGGAAATGGCACTTCGGCTGCTTCTGGCTCTACTGAGTTTGTTATGGAGCAATAAAAAGATGTTCAACCACTCACAGCCCAGAATCTGACTCAATCTGCAACACCTGATAAAGCTGAACATTAGGTGCTTTGCTTGGCTTAAGTCTGTGTCTATTTTGGTGTTCATGTTACAGCTGCCAAAAATTTGCCTGTAAAACCCAATATACGTTAGAAATGCAAAGCACTGCATTCATGACCCTCCCTGTTTCATACTGTACAGAAAGTGTTCATTAGCCACAATAGAGAGTTATTACATGAAAATTAATAGATGTGAGAATTCAAACACAATAATATCTCTGGTTCAACAGAAATTACATCACTGAGAGCTTTATATATTTCTGAAGGAAAAGTAGCTTATACCAGGTTAGCTCTGAAAATTATTTAGATATATGTCCCTTGTTTTGCTTTCTTGTTTGGAGAATGAATGTAAACTAAGACTTTAGATATGGCATTCTTCTGGACTGCAGAATATTTAGTGCCCACTGGAGAAGAAACAGAGCCTGACAGCAAACTGGCAGCTTGTGACAAAAGTTTCAAGACCCAGCACTGTTATGAGTCGAGAGGCACTGGTATTTATAAGGTGAATCATATCCTCATTTGTCACTTCAGTGGAGATGGATACAATACTTTCCCAATTCTTTCCGCCAATTTGACCGTTTAAGGGTTAACTTTGTGCTTGCAAGGCCAAGAGGCTCGGAAGCCCAAAGGCTCGGGGCAGGCTCTATTTACCAACAAATCAGGTGTGCAGTGGCAGCCACACCGCGAACCTGTGCTGTGCCTGCTGCAGCACTAACTTTTAGCACTGAAATGGTGTTGCAGCAGGGACTGAAGGGAGCCCACGCACTGCTGCCAGGACTCCGACTCTTACTGCCCTCGTTCTCCGTGTTAGACAGCACTGACTCAATGCTCCTGTGCACACACATGTTCCAGGTTATCCTGAGCAAACCCCTCTGGTCAACGTGCTCTACACACTTCCAAGCCTCCCGGTTGCTGAATGCCACACACAAAAACCTGGCCACCTCTGGCTCGAGCCCTCTTTTACTGGAATTCGGATAAGAAAACCTCACCAAAACGAGTATGTACTTTAACCAAACGAGCCCTGCAAACAGGATTTCTACAGATAGGAAGCAGCCAGTATTTTGGTCATGAGATTTTCACCCTGCTCTGTCCGTGTGCCTGCACTCCCCATCCTTTCCACCCCCCACCCTTCCCTGAAGCATAGGCTGCTTTCTAACACTACATGGATTTTTGCTCCAGTGCACAGCATGATCTAACTAATTCGCACTTCATTGCTCTGCACACCTCATCATTTGCACATGAAAACAGCAGTCTCTCTCTATCCCTCCACTTGCTGCCTATTTCTTCCTCCTCCTCCTCCATCCCCCACCTCCTGTACCTCCTCAGAACAACTCCACTACGGAAGCTGCAGTGAAGAGGCTCACATTACCAGGATTCCATTGCTTTTACAAAATTTACTAGTGTGCTGTGAGACCTCATAAATAATTCAAGATAGACAACCTCTGTCAGGTAAATGAACGTGCCTTTTGTAATGCATCACTCCGGGTTTTCTATCACAGTGATACTCACTGTAGACACAGCCCATATTGATTCGGGAATTCCCCAAATGTCACTGTGGGAAAGGATAGAACAGTTTTCACATAAGCAAAAGCCAGGGATACCCCAAGTCTACCCAGGGCTTCAGCGAAATCATAACAGAAATCCACTGGTAACTCCAGCCTAGTCCATGGAAAGCACAGCTCCATCCCCACTCTTCAAGGACAGTGAAAGAAGGAACAAGGTCAAGGGAGTAAAGAGACATTCTTATTATAGAACTCCTTTTCATTGCAAGAACTTCAGGGATTTTGACACACACCAGAGCTACAAATCATGTTACATCCTGTATTTATTGCGTTTAACTCCACGCACAGTGGTGTCGCTGCGCAGGGAGATAGGCAAACTCAACTGCTGTTTTGACAACTGTGCCCAAGGCTTTACCATCATTATTGACCTAAATGGTTTATATGGCATTTAGCACCCAATCTGATTGCTGTCAGCAATTATCTCCTCTGGAGTTCTCAGTCCCAACTAGACGTGTGGGAGGAGAATTGATCCTGGTTCTCCTGAAAGGCAGTCTCACATAGCCTTGGGAGAAGCTGTGCTGTACAACAGCTCCTGCACCGCTCCCCACCAGACTGAGAAGCAGCTTCCGAGAAGGTGGCACGGTAGCCTAATCACAAGCAAGGATAACGACCTTGCGATGAGTTAATGAATAGATACAGGAAGCACAGACCGTGCACCTTTTGTCTGGCCTGACTGCGTTCAGATCCTTGTGTCATTCGCCCTGCAGCCCTTTCACCCATCACAAGCTCATCTGGTTAAATATCCCCATCACTCACGCATCAGTCAATGCAACAAACACTTTGCTTTACAGAGGAAGGATGAATCCTTTGATCGACATAAACACCTTTTATTTCTCATTGTATTTATGACCAAAATATAATGGCTGAGACACAATGGTTAGGGTTGTTGGAAAATTGTCAAAGTAATGAAGAAAATCTACATGCATTCTGCAAAAGATCAAATAACTCAACCTAAAGAAAACCATGTCAATAGCTTGTTGACAGAAACTGACTCTCCAGTAACAACAATTTGTACAACCCCATTCCCCATGCAACCCAGCAATAATAAACTTGAGGATGAAGGTTAGATTACAGGAACTGCTCTAAAACAACAAACTACTACCAACACCCCAGAGAGGAAAAATAATTTTGCTAACAAAACACATTTTGCTTTCAAGAGGCTCCTAGAAAAGTAAATACCAAAGCATTCAGGTACTATCCTTACTGAATATTTCACTCAAGTATGTTGCTTGGTAATGACTTCTGCTTTTATTTCATCTTACTTGATTATTTCACTGGCTGGAAAAAGCACTGTGTGGCTCGTACAGCGTGTGCACATGTTCCATGTTGCAGCGTGCAGATGCCCCAGCACGCAAGCCCTCGAGAGCCATTCTGACGGCTTTTAAAGCCAAACACCAGGAAGCTCATTCAAGGATAAACGTTCAGGTTTCCATTCAGACCCTCTGTAACCACCTTCAGCTTTTCGGGGGCTGTTGCACGCACGCACAACACACACAAAGCTTCTTTACAACAAAGCTGCTGAACTCCGCCTGTCAAACACCAAGCAGGAGCCCATTTTTACCCTCAGGTCTGTGTGCAGGAGCCTTATCGATTTCAGTGGGAACCCACACGCTTTCTCAAGAGAAATTCAATTAACAATTTCTCAATGTATACAGTTGAAAAAGGCAAACTCCTGAAACCACAGTCCTGAAGGGGATGAGTGCAGGCAGGTTATGGTGTTAAGGTGTCACAGACAAGAAAGCAGGAATGCTCTGCTCTTGCCCTATGAGAGAACTGGGCAGGAAGCACTCAGGAATTGGAACAGGAATGGAGAAATTTGTTTTCAAATAGCAAGAAATATTGCAAATGACTTTTGAAAAACATTTGTTCCTCTTTGTGAGGCTCTTCTTTTACCGCTGCAAAGTTCAGGGTGCCTCTGCACACCTCAAAGCAGTTTCTGCCACCAAGCACAGCCTGCACAGGGCTGTTGCAGGGACACTGGGGATTTGTGCCTCCACTGAGTACAAATTGTCACAGAGGCTGCTCAGCCCTCACAGGGACGGAGGGCCATTATCTGTCAGTCACTCATGGTGGTAGATTGCCCTCCCAGGGAGCTGTCTCTCTGCTTAGTAGAGCACAGCAGAAGACAAGCAGAGCCATCTCCCAGCTTCTCTGCTCCTTTCCAGACGGGTTCCAATGCCAAGCATCAAAACCATAATTGGGAGAGAGTTTCTGACTTCACAGCAGGTGGTCAGTAGAACAAGAGAAGGAGCTTCCTCTACACGGCATTCTGCAAACCCTAAAGCATCCAGTCCTAATAGAGTTATTTATTTCAAGCCCTGCTAGCCCAGATGTGCTATCACTACCAGCATCATTAACCTCATTTGGGGTGAAATGACAAGTACAAATCAAAATCTGCTACAAAGAAGCAACTAATTTGGAAGAGGCAGCCTCAGGCCCACCTTCCAGTGTTGATGGGAAGATACTAAGCCTTACTGCTCTGAGCACGAGTGTTCACTGCTCACCATCTGACAGGAATAGGGGTAACACCTCCATCTTTCTGCCCCAAACAACTGTCTGCATCAGACAAGTGCTAAACCTGTTGGAAAAGCAGCACTGGATGCTGGACCCCACACTGGCACTTTCTCCTACAGACATCCCTTTCTCCTCTGCTGCCTGGTCAGAGATGCCCTGCAGAGCAGCGACGAAGCCAAGCAGACACACAGCAATTCTGCACATACCTGCTTCCTCACAAGAAGCAAATGGCTCCCCACCCTCTAGCAGATGGCAATTTTCTTTCAAGTCCAAGTGACAAAAAGCCTTGCTGGAAAGTGAGGAGGGGGTTTGTTCTGCTCCCCAGTGGCAGCACCAGCAGCCACATTCCCCAGCACTCACGTGCACGATCTCCACTAACGTGAGGCAATGGTGATCCAGGTACAGGACACCCCTGACTGACCTGGCTTTCAATTATCTCATACCAAACCGCTCAGAAATTCAAGCAGAGGTTGTTACCATGCTCCCACAGGAATCCCTCTGTGTACTATTTAAAAGAAAAATTAACTGAAACCAACAGCTTTCCTTTCCACAGCCATTAATTCCGTTGCCCACACAGATGCACATTCTTGTACGTGATGATTCCTAAAAGGAGCCTTGTCAGTCAGTGGCCATCACCTAACACACCCTCCCCAATGGGTTTGTTCCAATCTGGGATTTTGCTTTTTAAATCTCAATGAGAAATTCCCCTTTGGACAACTGGCTGAGCTGAGCTTTCCTTAGCTCAGCATAAGATGATTAAAACCATGCTACCCGGGAGGAGAGAGATAATGTAGAACACCAGCGATTTATCAGGGACAGAACCAAGAATCAACACACTGACAATAATTAATACAATTGTAAACAAAAATAAAAACCAAAAATATTCTTTATTTTCTTCCTTCCTCCCCTTAGGCAAAATATTCTAATCGTTCAGTCTGCTGCTTGCCAGAATGTAACAGTTCCGGGGCTGCTTCAAAAAGCAGCCTCGTTTTTGAGAGTCCTGTAGTAAAAGATTACTTCAGTGATATACAGAGAAAACCTCTAAAGACAAACATGTTTCTAATCAATGCTCTGAATCATTCACATGGGTGCATTGTCCAAAGTAGAAGAAAATTAGCTGGTAATGGGAAGAACTCAGCAGCACATCTCATCAGCTCAGCTCCTGGTAAATCTGCCCAAAAAAAACTAAGTTATATCCAGCCTCCTTAAAACAAGAAGGGTGCAAACAGGTAACTTACTTGGGGGGAAGAGTCAGTTACAGGGGATTGTTCAAGCTTTGGTGCCAGTTACCATTGCACTCTTTACTCCCATTAAGTATTTCCTTCCCGAGAAACAAACAATCACAGCAGCCCTAGGGCAGAGCTCACCAGCTATTTCAGCCCACAGGTTACAGCATTAACCTACTGCCCAGCAATTGTGCATCATCATCAAATATCCATTCGTGACTCCTCTCTTCTCTGGGTTCACAGAACAGGTCAAGAGGGGAACCAAACAAGGAAGAAGGTATCAGGTCAGGTTGAGGTCTTGCATCCCTTCTGTGTCTCTTCTCCAGATTCAGCCAGCCGGCATTGATTCCCACCACAGGCACACACACAGAATTAGTGGCCTTTTCAGGACCATTCCTCTATATCTGCAAGAAATTATGGATCTTTGCCAGTAGCTTCAGCTTTTGCTTATCTTGCCTCACTCAGTGCAGGATCAGGCCCACTCTGATAAAACCTCAGATAAGAGAGCACAGAGCTAACAAAATCTATTCTAGCAAACCCCTCCAAATTAATTGGAATAAAACTGCTTTGGTTAAAAAACTGGCAGAGTTTATTAGAATAATATAGATAATAAGGTGAAGGAATGCAAACACATTATTTACAACTTATAAGCCTTTTTATGTCTCTCTCGGTAGAGGAACCTTCTTATAAAACTTTCTGCAGCCAGAAAGAAAACACAGCTTTGACTCACAAACTGGTACCCAAAAGAAATTTATTCTAAAAATTGATACTGTGTTCTGAACTTAATAAGAGAATGCAACAACTTGCAATCCATGAAAAGCTGCTGAAATATCAAAAACATCCCACAAACTTTAGCTGTGCTTGATCACGTACAGAATCCCCTTTGCTTCTTTAGGCATTCTCACGAAAGCAGAGATCGTTCGTGGGAGAGCAAGGCTGGATCAGGCCATAAGGCTGTGGTACTTGGATGAGAACTGGCGTGTTCCCTTTCCTCTCCTCCCCCTGTAGGTAGACATTTCTCAGGGTCTTATTCTGAAGAATTTATTTACGTGACAGCAAGAAAAGGGAACCCATTGGCTCCCAGAGGTCAAAGATATTTAAAAATATGAATACGTGCCCTAAAAGAATCCAGAAGGAATCTGTCCGAATGGGAAGGATTTTGGAATAAACAACCATGCCTTTGGTGAAGGCAGATATTAACACAGTAAGCTACAGCTCTCCCAAATAAACAACACTGTTTCTTCTGCTGATAAGCCTTCTTTTCAGAAGGCCTGAGTACATGCTTGCAAAAATGTACTGTGAGATCAAAGACACTAATCTAAAAGGCTTTCAGAATACTTCCTATGACATATACATATATATGAAATGTATTCCTATTCTTAAGCAAATCACAAATGACAAGACAACTGTGACATAAAGCAGTGCACATCCACTGGGGCAGCACGAAGTTAAGGGCAACACTGCTATTATTAACTCTATGTCATTGAAATCTTTCCCCCACCTTCAGAAACGCAGACTGTAAGGACACGGCGTCAGCCTTTACTTTGAATTGTCTGGATTTTTTTCAGTTTTGTGTCAACAGACCTCAGCAATTCATAACGGAGATGACAGCCTCTTAAAATACATCTCAGCAAGGTTTCCCGTGGATGTGTGGAGAGGGACAGGTTTAAGGGTTACCACGGTAGGCAAGAGAGCCATCCCTGTTAGCAAATATTCCCAAACATTAACTTCTAAAGCAATTTATTCTTCAAAAAAAAAATCTATTTATATCCTTCCTGCAGCGACTCTCCAGTCCCCCACCCCCTCACCCAAACGAGCTGCTTTCCGACTCTCTTTCAGTAGATTACAGTCAATTTTAGTCGCTCCAGAGGGAGGGAGAGGAAGACCCGCCAGCTCGGATAGCCTGTGGAACTATCCAGCTATTATTAGTTTATGCTCAAACTCCGGTGGGCACGGCCGGTTGTGGGTACCATATTGTGTGCTTGAAACGAGGATGGGGGGGGGGGGGCGGGCGGAAAATAAGTCCTTTTTGGTCTTTCCCCCCTCTCGCCACATTAAGGCTCCGACAGCCGCCCTGCGGACCGGCACCCGCCGGGGAAGTTTGTGCTTTCCAGCAACTTTGGGTCCGTTCCTCGCCCCGCCGCTCCGGCGGGGAGCGGGCGGAGACCCCCGCGCCCGCCCGCATCCAGCGCGGCGCCGGCCGCCGGCACCGGCAGCGCCCGCCGCGGCCCCGCCGCCGCCGCTCCCCCGCAGGCCCCGGGGCGGCCCCGCGATGCGCCACCGCGCCGGGCCGAGCCGCGGGGCGAGGGTACCGGCCGGGGCGGCGGCACTTACGTGTGCTGCTGGGGGAAGCTGTAGCCGTGAGCGGCGGGGGCGGCGAGAAGCAGCAGCAGGGCCAGGTGGCCGCAGAGGGCCGGGGCGACGGGCGCCGCGCTGCCGGTCGGAGCCGCCATCGCCATGTTTCCATTAACGGCGCGGCGGGGAAGGGGCAGAGGCGGCCCCGCGGGGCGGCTCCCCCCGCCGCCACTCGTGCGACGAGCGCGGCAGTCCTCGGCAGGGGGGCAGCGCCGCGCCGGCTGCGGGCACCGACCGGCGGCCGCTCGCCCGCTGCCTCTCCGCGGCGGCCGGCACTGAGCGCCCGCCGAGCGCTACTTTCCCTCAAATAGGCGGCCCGGCCCGGCCCAGCCTCCTCCCCGCCCGCTCCCTCCCTCCCTCCGGCCCCCCGCGCCGCCCCGGCCCCTGCCGCCCCGGCTCCGCAGCGCATGCGCCCGGCTCCGCGCCCCCCGCCGCTCCCGCCGCCCGCGGCTCCGCACCGGGCTGGGGCGCCCCGGCCGCGCATCCCTCGCCCCGGCCGGGCTCTCTGCACCCATCCCCGCCCCGTTTGCCCCCTGCCCCGGACACTGCCCCGCCGGCGGGTTTCCCCCCCCGGCCCGAACGACGAGGGACCTCGCGGCTCCTGCCCATCCTCTTCGCGCGTCTGTCACTGCCATTCCTGCCCGGGTACCGCGTTCCCCTTCGGGGCCACCTCCCGGAGGCACGGCAGCGTATGGGAATCTCCAGTTACGTTTAATAATAATAGCAGCTATGATTTTTTTATATATTTTTTAAACACACTATGACTTTGGGGAGCGTTCCTGAGCGTGGCAGGAAGGCAGACTACGAATTCAAAATAATGGAATTAATAACTGCTGTCCCTAAATTGGCAGGGTTTCTGAGACAGGCTTTGGAAGGCCTGGATTTTGAAACGCTGTCTTCTGGATAGTTGCAGCACGATTTCATCCTCCCTAAACTCAATCCCAAGCTGTTTGGCTTCACGGGAACTGACCACTGGCAAGCAGGGACAGCTGGCAAAGGCTGAGGCAGGAACAATGTTCATATGCTCTCCTCCCCAGATAGCCTCAATCTGGACAATCAGGGGCCAGGCAATGTGTAAGCAGCACCACCTTGTCCTCTTTGACTCCATAAAAGGTGTCATGTTGGCAAAGTTGCCAGATCTGGCCAGATCTCTCGAGGAGGAGCCCCACAAATTAGGCATCAGCACTTTAAAGATGCAAAGGCTTCTTGGTCCTGCCCACAGTAACAGCACAGCAGTGGCAGGACAGGGGCTCCTGGCAGTTTGGATTCCAGCAGTGTTTTAAAAGCCTTCCTGCTTGGGAAGAGGGAAGGATTTCGATAGAGAGAGGTTGCTTCTCTGAAATGCTCCATGCCCTCCTCTTTAGGAGGGGTTTTCTTCGGCTGATGGAGACATTTGTTTCTGCTGCTAAAGGAAACATTTGGGAGTAGCACAGATCCAGACTCAGACTCCTGGGTACCCCAGGAGCACTGAGACTGCCAGCTAAACTCATGTGGTCACATCCAGGCACACCATGAGTTTCAGAGAGGAGCAGTGATGGAACATTCAGGATTTGATACATTGACTCCAGCTCAAGCTACTTCACAGAAACAATTATTTTTTCAAAGAGATAGAAAAACACTGTCATTTCCCCCACTCATGTTGGAACTCAGCAGGAAAACCCACTCCTGAACCAGAAAGTAGGACTTGCAAAAACATCAGACCCTGACCTGATATGTTCAACATGGAAATGAATATGCGCAGTAATTTAATACTTCAATAAATTATTAAGAAATACTTCAGTATTCCCTCTCTAGCTTCTGTACCACGTGCAGACTATGCTTTGCACACTCTTCAGGACATGGTCTGGTTTTGCATCCTGTATTTCAACTGTACCTGCCACACAGTTTAATCCAGGTTTGCATGGGCTGTTACAGTTAAAATCACAGTTACTGACCTGTCATCCAGAAGTTTCCAATTTACAACCTCCAAGTGTGTTTCAGCAGTGGTAAGTGGATAATCTCTAGTGTATACATGGGAAACAGAGCGACAATAGGATAAACAGCTTGTCCTTTGCTGGCAGAGCCAGCAGCAGATAGTAAACACTCTGTATTGTGTAGAATTTGGCTTTCCAAACTCTTGAAAGACAAATTCTGTTTCTGTTACATCCCTACTTTCTTGCCCAGAGGACCTGGGTTAGCATCTGTCTAACAGATACAATTTAACTTAAGATATGAGCCCACAGGGTCCAGATTTTTGGTTCCCATTCCAACAGGATAGCCAGGGACTATGAGGCAACATTGCCATTGCCAGATATCCTTTATAATATGGGATTTTTCTGCATTATGCAATCTGATCCTCTGTCTTGTAAGAAAAGCTCAGGGACACAACTGTGTATTGCCATGGCTATCAAGTGCTTTTCCAAATGCCTGGCATCCAGCAGCTGGCTGCTCTACAATTCCCAGTGCATGGCATGTATGCAGCAGCCCCAGTGCTGGATGCTCCAGCCCGTTGTGCTTGAGCTGTGTGTGAACAGAGTGACTCCCCATCGCAGGCACAGCAACCCGACACATTCGGAACAGCAGGAGTGATTTATTTCCTTGAGATGTTGCTCTCCAAAATGCTCATAGTTTTGGTTTGATACCAATAACAATCCTTACAATTGTTTTGTTTGATACCCATAACCTTCAGAGCAGAATTTGATCTTGTGGTCTTACAGTAGGAGCAGATCTCTAGATGTCAAGCAATTACTTTCATATGTGGCTGTTTGGGTTTGTTAACAGTAAAGACTTGCCTGCTATGTCCTTGTTTGTAAAGAACAGTCCTGTACTGCTGAGATGGACATTTTGGTTTAGTTCTATGAAGTTGTTTTGCTTTGCTATTTTGAATGTTTTTGACTGTGTAACACTTACTGCTGCGATGTCTGCAGTCCATACATGGATAGGTTGGCTAGTAGCAAGCTGATTTGAAACAGTCTTAAATGTAAAGAGGCATAATCATGGAATAAGTCAAGATACATGGCACAAAAAAGTTGATTCACTCCTGTGGGCTGCTAATGATTAACCCTGTCACCTCCCAGACAAACCCCTTTTCCTGGGGCACATATGCATACAGATTTATCAGCAGCTTCCTTTTACTGCTCAACCTAAAAATGCTGCAAATTCAATTTCCAATCTCCACATAAGGAAGAGTCACGTCCAGAACTGGTATAAACAATGTATTATAAAGACCTTACATGGCAAAAAATTTTCAAAATCAGTGCTGTCCCAAAAGGGAGAGAAGCAAATCAGTGGAATCATCTTCCAGCTGGTATTCTGTTGAGAATAACAGGGAAGACAGTATTGCTAAGTACATTATCCTTCATAGTTTCTGCAGCAGGTGCTGCTACACTGTGGCCTATTTGAAACACTGTCTAACCTGCAGCACCAAGCACCACCAAGCCAGAAATGTGGGCTTGAGCATGAAGTTCAAGCCATCCCCAGCACAGCAGCTTGTGATATGTCAGTGTAGGTTCTCAGAATCAGCCTAACATTGCACTGAAAGCACCATAATCTACACAGGACCCTGTGGAATTCTGCACAATACCTGAAATACCGAGAGGGTTGCAGCAAAGCAGGCAGCACCACTGCCATTCTCCCACGTCTTTTAGTGGAGAAACCACGTAGGAGGAGGCTGTCTAAGTTTTTCTTATGGCTGATTTATTTGCAAATGCAGGTGGATGCCAGAGAAGGTGTCAGTTTAACTCTTCCCTGACTGATCATTTCTCAGGAAAAATGCAAATCTTTGCAGTCAGTAACTGCTGCATGGACGTGTTTCTTTCCTTACTCCTTCAGGTAACACCAAGTTTGGCCTTCCCCAGCCTCTGCTTTCATGCAGTGCCTTGATGAAAAGGGCCAGTCATCCACACTATCCTAGCAAAGCACGTCCTCTGTGCAGCCCAAGTGACCAGAGGAATTAGCAAGGATACTCCTCTCCCCCTCTTAGCAATTTACAGTGAAGCACCTCTGCTTCTGCATTCCTAAGGGGCAGCTGAGATTCCAGCAAGCCCAAGGCATCACAGCTCTGCACAGGATTCCCCATAAAGGGCAGTCAGCATCCCCAGACAAGCTTTAACTTCAGGCAGATCGGCACAAGTGCCTGGCTTTGTACATGAATGGTAGTCAGCAGAATAAATCTGTCAATTCAAACCTGAAATTCCCTTTCATGGAATTAGTCCAGATCCACACTTTTGTAATTAGTAGTGCAGTTTTGCACCCTGTGGCTAAACACGTAAATGCTGGAGTAAATGATACCTATAGTCTTGACAAATCAGTTGCTGAGTGAGAGGTTAGAAGATGTTGTTGGCATACTATTAAAGAGAGACAAATAAGGGGAAGAGGTAATTAAGAGTGAGCAAATTATAACAGCTAATGCACATCCTGACTTCAGAGGTTTGCTCTTATTCCAGGTTCTTAAACACTGAGCTCCTCAGCTAATGATGTACAGAGTTGCTTGATGCCAGATGTCATTGTTTCAGAAAGAGGAGAAAAGAATACACTTAACATTGACAAAGACACAAGAAGCAGTTGTTGCACTTACCACAAGTCATGGAAAGCCACATTGTTTTCAAAAGCCCAAGAAATAAGGAAACAGAGTCATGGATATTTGCAGAGTTTTTGATCCAGAGCAAAATGAAAACCTGCAAGCAAAAGCAAAGAGTTGTTCTGCAGATACTAATATGGACAGGAGAGGGAAACAGCACAGGGATAAGGTTAAAACTATTCCAAAATCCTTTCTTGGCTGTCTCTATGGGGCACTTCCCTGCATGTTTCAGGACTTTTGCTGGCCTGACATTACAGAGCCCACAAAGTGTGCATTTAGAGAAGCATACAGGTTGCTTGTCCAAACTTTTCCAAGCCAAAGGCTTGTTCTGAATCCACAATTGGAATCAATTCCTTCAGCACTATCATTTTGTACTATACACCTTTCCTAGACAGTCTATGAAGTACATGCACTCCATGTCAAACTGACAAGTCTCACAATTACTCAAGGTGGTATTCACATTACAGAAGCCTTGGGCATGACTGGAAGTTTACTCTGGAACTGTAATTGGGATTTGGTTGTTGACTTAACAATGTTTTTTTCTTTTTTGCCATTAGTCCAATCCAGGACTGCAAAATTATCCAGCTCTGTAAAGACCTAGCCTCATTGCCAAAGGGCTGATGGATGGCTTGTAAAATGGAGTAGTCCCACAGTCACTCCAGAGGCTGCTGGAACAGCTGAAGGCAGAGATTTCTTCCAGCTTTTACCTGTGCCTGTGCTCAAGGTAGACCTTGTATGGCAAAAAATAAAAATGAGAGCATTCAGTCAGTCAGTTTAACTCAAGCCTAAGTCAACTGCCATTGAATCATTTATCTCTGGGTTCCAAATGATACTTCTGCATGATGTGAGGGTGAAATAGCTGAGGTCAGCATCAGAACAAGTCACACAGCATTGCACTCAGTTACCTAATGTAGTCACACGTCACTATTGCTTTTATTTAAAACATGGTTACTGCACAACAGGAATCAACACTTGTTTCAGAGTTCAGTACAGGAGATACTCAACCTTGACCCATATTGAACATGAGATGGGTTTTTTTTTCATTTATTTGGACAATGATTTAGGATTGTCATCATATTAAGTGCTTCTCCTGTGCTCAGCTCAGAGATTAATACTGTTCCCCCAGCATTTTACCGGGGAGGAATATGTGCTTGGGGTGTATGTACATTCATGGCAGTTCCATCTTGGAGGTGAGCACGTATCAAACAAAGGAGCTGGGTGACATGCCCAAGGATATGACAGAAACCTGTAACATAGGAGGAGTGAACCCCAGTTTCCTAAAAACTGAGCCCTAAAAACTGTCAATTCCCCAGGGTCTTGCTCTGTGATTGGGGCCTGTAAATGCTTCTTCAAAGTAAATACATTTTTCTTATTATTAAATTCAGAAGACCTAGAGGTGATTTGCTTAGATATATAAGCACCTTTATCCCAAGAACATGGGGGTTTTTAAAGGGCTTCTTAATCTAGTAGAAAAAGACATATTACAAGAGCCAATGGCTGGAATTTAAAGCCAGAAAATTCAAATTAGAAACAAGGTACAGAACTGAGCGGTTTCTAACTGTAAGGATGATTAAATACTGGAAGGACTATCCAGGAATTATTTGCCTTTTGAATTCCTCACATCAAGAATAGATGTGTCTCTGGAAGATCCAATTTTGTCAAACACAAGTTACTGGGCTCAATACGAGGGTAACTGGATGAAATGTCTGGTTTTTGCTAAGCAGGAGGTCGGATTAGATCATCTTATCATCCTTTACAATCTTAAATTCTATGAATCTATGAATAGTAATGACCATCATTGTACGTTACAGCTTGTAAAACAGCAAAGAGCGTGCTGCAACATAGCTGGGAGACAGAATAAAGAAGCACGTTATAAAAAAAGCACTTTGCTCTGGAACTAAACTTGTGACTGGTAATTACTTAAACTCCATCCATGTGTTTCCAAATTTTTCCCCCAAACAATGTGTTAATTAGATTTCAATTATAGGGGAAAAATAATAATCTTATAGTCAATAGGACCTATTGCACTCAGAACAGCATCACAAACATTCCTGCATAATGTTTAAAAGTCCAATTGATACAGAACTATCTTCCAATTTGCAGGAATTATACAAGGTAAATCTGTGAAGGAGGGCTTTTCCATAAAAGGTTTTATAGGCCTGAGCCTGGGATTCCTCTATTATATTTGAGTAGCTATAAAAACTTTCGTGCCAGATCATAACATTCTGTAGTTGTGAATGCAGCCGATTTTACAGAAAATCTGTTTTAGCAATGTCTCAGGGAGTTTTTCAAATAAAGACATTGGCACTGCTCTGTGCTTCTTTGCCCATAAAGCCAAATTCTTTTACTGCCATGCTACAGCCCTCATCCTAAACTTCTACATCTGTTTAAAGACCCACTCAGAAATCAGGACTTGTGTCTCCTCCCATGGGGTTGTGAATGTGATACTTGTTTGCCAGCTATGGGTCTGAAAAAAACTCCTTGAAGAGGGATCTGGAGACCTCCAGTTTGCATATTTGCCTAACGTTCATCTCCACACCATAACGTCTGAGCATCTCACATCTCTAACAGATTTATCTTCCCACCACTTCCGAGATAACATGAAGTGTAATTCCCACATTACAGTTAGGAAACTGAGATGTGGGGCACCTAACGCAATTTTCCTAACATCAAACATTGGTAGCAAAGGAGAGGCTGTACAAAGCCCTTGCAGTTCTGAAGAGCTGTGCCTCATATTCCAGATTGTCTTCCCCCTTCTGCATTTGGTTGGAATGAAAATGATTGAAAGAAAAGCAACAGAAAAAAAAATCATGTTAGACAAGCAAATATTCCCTACAAAGCGCTGCTTTCTTGAAGCGGGGAAGGTAAGAGATGGTATGCTTCACATAATTCTGAAAATTTCTTCTAATATCTTTCTTAAGAATTTCAGTCATAGATTGTGCATGTGAATTTTGGAAGGAAACACACACACACACAGACACACACACACACATACAGAAGTCCTTCTTTTGGAACAAGAGCTAAAACTATAAAAGCAACAAAATGTGGAAAGCAGGCCTGCAGCAGTGTGGGTTGATATTCTGTCTTTAAATCATTCTGGCACTTGTTTTTTTCCCCTCGAGGTAGAAGTGGTAAGCATCAAGGCAGAACTGCAGTAGCCCTAAATCAGAACATGCCTCTGTTCCTGGGTTTACAAAGCAGACTCTTTGCATTCCCAAGCAGAGGTCTCGGTGGTTCTCTATAGTGCTACAAAGACAGTTTCTGCACAGCTGTTGCCTATGTACAAGCCAGCTTGCTTTCTTTCTCACCATGCATATTTTAGTACCAGTGACACATTCTAACATGGCCATGGCCGCCTTTTCTGGCCACATGCAGGTGGCCCCTAAATATACAGTGTCTGAATGATCCAAATCTATTGTAGAAGTCAAAGCAGTATAATCCTCCTGATACTGTAATATAAACTAAACTTTGTCAATTTGTTTGTATTTTAAGATACTTTTTTCTTACTCTTTCTTTTTTCCACTGCAGGTGTATCTTCACCCTCTGCATCCTCCATCCAATTACTCATATTTCTTCCTCTTTTCTCACCTCCATCCAATTACTTGTCTTTCTCTTTTCTCACCTGCCCTACTGAGTTCTTTAGTCCAAAGATGAGGTGACAGTGCTGTCTTTCCTCAAATCCCCATGATCTTTCCTGCAGTCTCCTTGATTCTACCAAGCCAAATTCTCTCTCCTTTTTTCTCTCTCCTCCCCAATGTTCCATTTCTTCCCTCCTCTTTCTTCCCACATCTGAAATACTCCCTTAAAGCAAGAGTCTCTGTCTCTTGTGTCATTTTGATCTTCTCAGTGCTACCAATCAGGCTATTCCAAAATGACAGGAAAATATCTCTGGCCTGTTAATCCTGGTTAGCATTGGAGCGAAAGCAGGCAGCTGCAGCAAACACTGAAAAATCAAAAAGAGATTGAGGAGCACCTTACTTCCAAGCTAAAGGATGGGGAATCATAGTGTGTGCAGCTACAACATATTGCCATGATGCTCCATGTTAATATTCCAAGGAGAAAAACCGAAAAAACCGGTCAGATCACCTCTGAAGCACACCTTGAAATGTGGGCTAAGCAGGGAGCACACAAAGAGGTGCTTCCCAGAAGATGTGCTCTCTGAAGGAGATGCTGGACATTATTACATCTGGAGGAGATGCACTGCACATGTCTTTAAGGCAATCCCATGCATCTCCCAAGGTTAATTCTTCTGTGGGCTGTGGGTGGCTGTGACATTTTTCCAGAAGACAGGCATCTGCCACAGCTCCTGGAATTACGGCCAAGGTAGCTCATGATTCATGCATGCCCATAGGCTTAATGCAGCAAGTGCTTGGCAGGACAGAAGTGTCAAGTGTAGCAAAAAGGACAGTGAGAAGAACAGTGGTGGATCAGGCCCTCCCCCTGTGTCCTGGACAAGGGGGGCATAAAAGAGAAAAGATGAAGCTAAACACAGGTTATCAGCACACAATGGTGAATGTATTCTGCATTTACCCACCCCAGCTACTTTTCTTTCCCCCTAAACACATTCCACCTTTTGCTGGGTGTCCCCCCATGGCTGAAAGCAAAGCACCCAAGTGATATTCACTAAAAAAGAAGCACTGCCCAATCACATCTTGCCTCTCCAGTGCTCCTGCCACCCATAGCCAGCCATAACATGGTCTATGCATCAAACTGACGGGAGGCCTGAGTGCTGGACAGAGGCAAAATTAAGTAATGATGCTGGCAATATAAGGAAAGGTCATGGACGTGGAAAAATTTGAAACAAAAAATAAGCATTCAGGTGAGAATATATTTACTACTTTCCTTTAGACAGCTAATTATTTTCTTTCTTGACATCTCCCACCTTGCCAAAAAGTCTCTGGCCAGATTCATAGTTTAGTGAAAGCTGTTTTCTGTTCTGGTAGCAATCTTTTTTGCAGAATCCAGCCCATTTTCCTGTGCCACGTGTCAGATCATTCCTGCAACAGGGCAGCAATATCCTGTCCTGACTGGGATTCAGGGAAGCAGAGTAGAGTATTCAGTGTGAGTGGCATATTTTTGTCTTCAAAGCAGCCTCCCTTTGGCTCGTAGTGCAATAGAGGGGAGAAAGGCAGGATTTGAAAAAGAGAAAGGATCTCAATTTCCATTCCATCCTTGATCCTTTAGAGAAGGAACTGGAAGAGACACTCCAGATAGGTGCAGAATAAGATTAGGCTCTGTAAGTGCTCTTTTAGGAGGAATGGGTGTATAAGTTCTGCTGTGATATTTTCTCTACACTAGGCTATGAGAGATAATAGGTCTAATGGTTAAGCTAGGAGTATCAGGAGACTTTATTTCTAGCCCTAATTATATCAGAAATTATCTGTCTTTCCTTAGGCAAATCCCTTGGTAACATAGTGCCACAATTTTCCAGTCAGTAAAATGTTTAGACACCTCCAAAGCACTGAGATGCACAGATTAAAAACATTACTGTCATCACATGCATCCTTCACAAATGGAAGTTCACGTATGTGAAACTTCTGACTGAAGTTGATGGCCAAAGTTTGCAAAGCTTTATTATATCCTGAATTGCCTCTTTATTAGTTCAGCCACAATATCTGGGAACATTCTATTTTATAAACCCTGTGATACTTTCTGTTGGTATTGGCTTACAGTTTCTCAAGTCTATCTAAGTTTGTAAGTATGTTTATCACAAAATGAAAATCAATAAGGAGGGCTTTTTTCAAAAAATGGCAGTATTATATGCTTAGATAGAAGAGCAGGAATCCTGTGCATCTGTACTGCTTTTAAAACTACCTGACAATGAGGTCTCATCTTTGGCACAGAAATTGAGCTGTTCCACAGGTACTTTGTTTGGGCTACACACAGTGTGAATCTGTTCCCCCAATCAACCCTCACCCCAGGTCTGTTTGCTGACTGTGGCTACCACCACAGTGTTGCAAAGAAAAGAGGTATCCAGATATCAACATGATTCAAGAGCCTGGGAGACTGCAAGAGAGAAAAAGGGTATTTTCCGAATCAGTTCCCCATGAAATCACTGGAACTAGCGTTGTCCTGGGGGATAATAGAATGGATCATTAGGTGCCTTAAAAAGTTCACATCGGATTTTGAAGCCACCCTGCAAGATGAAAAATCAGTAGTTTAGGCAAATAAATAAAAGTCAGTGAATCCTCTTTAAGCTATGAACACAGGGGCAAAAGGGTTGTAAGAAGAAAGCGATTCCAGTCTTCACAAATTATATGCTTTAAAACTCCCCCCTTCCATCTCAAATTTTTTTTTCTCTTCCCTGGTGGTTTAATCACATGAGGTACCATAAATCAAATTGCTTCCTTTTCTCCTCAAGTATGAGTTAGCTCTTAATTAGGCTATTGGGCAAAAATGAAATGCATCCTATTAATAGCTTGGGATATCCTCTGTGCTAATGTAAAGGTTAAAACGTATCTTTGTGATGTTTCTGGAGTGGGATTTTGCTCTTGCAGACAGATGATTTACCTATTGCTGAATTCACTGGAATTCATTCTGATTTACATACTCATAAAAGAGTAATTTGGCCCATGGTATTTAATTTTTCTGTTTCAAGCTTCTGTTCAGATAAGAGAAGAAGATATATGGGATTGAATGCCAAGGTGAGCAATCATTTGGGCTCAATTATTTTAATTCTGTGCTTCCCATGCGTACATCAGAGTGTGTAATCTAACATCTATATCCAGGTGAGTCTCAAACCTGACAGAAGGATGCAGTCTACACAGGGAGATAACTGGACATTGTCCTGAGGTACTGCCCCATCTGATAAACAGGCATTTCTCAGCCACCTCATGAGTTAATGTCATCATGCCAGCAGCAGCTGATGTGATGACACTACACGGTGCTGTGATGGCATCTCCTTACAAGGAGAACCTTCCCTGCTCCTTCACTCAGTCACCAGTCAGAGGAGCAGAGCCTGCTGCAGCTTTCAGCTGACATCAGACTGTGTTGGCTGCCTTAGCTGTGCAGGGTCTTGGATGAGACCCCTGGCATATGTCTAAGGCAGATGTGGAACTGATGAGAGCTGACTGGATTTGAAAAAGTCAGTATTTGAGTGGAACTTGTCCCAAGCTGGCCTGGGATAATGGGAATTTATGTCTTCATTTAACAGCTGAGGAAATAAATGTACAGAGTTACAGTCAATATCTGGAAATACAAGCTAAGAATACTGGAGCCTCTAATATTTACTACCAAGCTTATTCTTTACTAGGAGATATTTACCACCATTCATACAAGTCTCAGTTATGAAAACTTCTTCCCAGTCAGAATTTTTCATAGAATGACTGAGAATGTCTAAGGGAAAGGTGTAAACTTTGCAGATATCTTTCACAACATAGATTTGGATTGCTTAGTCTTCTGTATCCTGTTTCAAATCAATCACTGCAGTTTAGGATAACTCTTTGCAATGATAAGTAAAGCCCTGTCTGAGACACTCTACTACTACAAACTCCCAACAGAGCAAAGTACACCTATCATTTGTGCTCAGAAATAGGTCCTTTTCCATTGCCAGCTACTTTTCATGTGAACAGTATAAAGCAAAATGGAAATGATTCCTGCACTAGCTAGTGTGACTCGGCTTATAACATCAAACAGGAACTCAGAGAACAAAACATTAGTTTCATGCTAGCTACAGTAAACAACATTAGGCTGCCTGAGAGCTGTAGTCAGGTCCCAGGCAAAACAAGGTCTTTGCTAAACAACATCAACACAGTAACTAAAATGTGAATAACTAAATCATACACTGTGCAAGCTGAACTACCAAATGAAAGTAAAGCGCTGAATTATTTGAATGCTCTTCAAACCTAATTTAAATTTCACCCACTACTGAGACTTCCATTTACTGGCATCATAACTAATAATGGGAATGCTGATGAAACGTCAGTTTTAGCAAGCCCATTAAGAAAATGAGAAAAAAAAAAAAGAGACATCATACAAGAAAACCAACCATTTACAACATGGCATATAAGCTCCTTGCATAGAAATACAAAATAGCTGGAAATAAAACCCAGGCAGTAAACTGTCCTTTTCCTAACACATTCAGTAATCACATCCATCCAGAGCTTCACACAGGAAGCCCTGAATATAAATATTCTACAGCAGATGCTGCACTGGCATTAAAGTTCCCTGTTGGGGGACTGGATGATTCAAAGGGTAGTAGAAAACCTGTACACCTTTAAGATATTGGTCTGAAACCAGACCAGGTTAATTTCGCTAGTCAAATCCATCTGAGAGGATTTTTTAGCCAGCTGGAAATGAACTGTAGGTCTGTTACATCCCAGCCTCATCTGGCAGCTCTACAGAGACACTGATCTGTTCCTAAATCTTACCCAGGTTTGTGGCTTGCAAGTATGGAGCAAGTTAGAAGGCAGACATTCTTGTTCAATGCTGTGTGTTTAAAGCATGCGCAATGCTTACCTTACTCCAAATAATATTTTTACTCCAAATTAACGGTTATGGTGACTAAACAAACCCCTGTGTGTCTGAGTTCTGTGCACATTCCTATCCTCTGCCCCCAGCTGCAAGATAAATTATGCCAGCAGAAGCCACCAAGAAAGAAAGCTGGTGCCACAGACTCAAGTGGTGTTTGCACATACCCTCTTAGCCAGGGCAAATTTCCCCTTTTGCTCTCAATGTCCAAGTTTTCTCAATCATTGAACCAAAGTGAGTGTGAAAGGTTGCACACAAGGCTAAGATTAGGCTTCACAACATCATGGCTGACCATTTATAGAAATATGCTTTCTTCTTTTCTTGAGCTGTTCTAGCTCCTGCTAACAAGAATCTCAAGCCCCAGAGAGTGCTGGAACACTTTAAACACTGCCAGCTGTGTGACCTCAGGGTTTTCAAGGATGCCATTTCACCTTTTCCCATTTTACCCCCCATCAACCATTTTTTGGCCCATTCCTCTCACATATGTTGTGCTTTTTGAAGGAATTGTCTAGCAGGTTCTTTGAAGGTAGCAGTATTTTTGATGTAAGTATCAGAAAACCCACTTTTCCTTTGCATGCAGCCTTGCTCTTAGTCACTGGGGAGCTGGGAAACTGTGCTGAGGGTTTTGACTTATTCCTGTGAGAACCTGGTGGTCATAAGAACAACCTCCTTATTGCTCATCTCTGTTCAACACAAGGACCTTCTCATGCAGCTTGAGCAGCCAAAATGTCCAGCCTTTTGAAAGGGGATTTTTATTAGCGGCTTTCAAATGTCTAAACAGATAGAAATGTCTTCCACATTCATTTTATCAGCTCTCTTACTGACCTCACCATAGGGAGCAATTAGGTTAGTTTGGTCTGGGCTGTTTTATGTACAGTTGTCTTGATCCTGTTTTATTTATAAATCTTGCTATTTCAGCCTATTCCATCAAACTGTCTTTTATTATATGCTCCACAGGGTTCAGCTCTCGTCTCACAGGAGGGTACGTCAGGAATCTTTGTATTCAGTGAATGCTGCCACCCTGGCTTGAAACCATGGTCTTGTTGATTAGTCAGTCCTCATAATTTTGTCAAATATTGAAACTAAACTAAATGTGTGATTCTTACATGGTTGGTAAGCTTTGTCTTTTGTTTTTTTAAGCTGGTTTCACATGAGATATATTCTAACACGGAAAAGTTGCAAGCAACAAAACTTTACACTCATATTGGCTGGTCTGCTGCTCCTTATCTACTGTGCTCTTAAAATATGCCACATTTCACACATTATGCTTATTAGTACAGTTAGGAGCCATGAGAAAGAACTAGCAGAAGTCTTGTTAAAAGGCCTGATAATATAAAAAATTCTGGTGTCACTCAAGAAATGGGAATATTCTGTTGTAGATGGTACAAAAAGACTGGGCTTACACCCATTACCGATACTGCAGGAAAGAAGAATTTGGTGTCAGCATCCAGCAAATTGGGAACTCCCTTACCCCACTGGAATGCAAATTATTTGAACCTGGTAATTTATTAGGTCTACATTTTTTAAACATAGTCAGCATGAACCTGATTTCTCAGCTTGTAAACTCATCAGGGCAAGGACAGCCCGCAGAGCTGAGTTCAGGTCATCCTGATCCCAACTGGTGTTACTGAACAACAATGAAAAGCCAGTGACACCTTCATCCATTGTGCATGTTTGTACCTTATTTGTTTATTCAGCATCACCATCCTCCTTAAGACAACTTTACTCAGTTTCTGCCTTTCAGACATTGATCTTTCTTGCACTAATAAACTTCCCACTGATTTTCTCCAAGGAGGCTATGACATCTTTCTGCATATTCTCAGTTACAGGGTTTTTATAGATTAACTGTTCTTGGACAATTCTACATTTATGAATGGCTGACAAGAGCAGGCTACACTCTGCTCTGCTGCTGCTGCTGTGTGAACAGCAATGCTGGAGATGAGTGAAGAGATTTGCTTAAAGCTGAGCAGGGATGCTCATTGTGAAAAAAACCAAAGACCCAAAGAAAGCATTGTCTCTGTGGATGTGGCTTGGCAAGCTGAGGTTAAGGTGCAGAGCTCACATTAGGATTCTCTCCAGGGCATGAGGACATCTTGTTCCAGAGCTCTGTGAGCTGTACACAGCCCACAGACAACAGTTGGCCTCTGTCTGCAAATTAGCTCGGACCAATCAGTTTCCTTCTCTCCTACTTCCCTGACAAAACTCAACTCAAACAGTAATTAATAGGTCTCATTGCTGCTCACTCTCTCTTGAACTGTTGGAGGATTATCTGTTCTTTGGCAATTATTCTATTAGTTTGTCAAGGACTTCCTAAAGGAACATGGCCTGCATGGAGACAGCCCACTGGGAGCTGGATATGGACAAACCTTGGCAGGAAGCAGGGAGACCTTTAGTGCTTGCATCCTGGGATTTGAAAGTCTGAAGAAAACAAATGTGTGCATGGAGGAATGACATGAGAAAGATCTTAGCTGGACTGCCACTTTCGTGTCACTCTTCTGGGCCACCTCTTTTGGCAAGGTTAAAAACTGCTACAGTGATGGATAAATATACTTTGGCTTTGGGATTCAAACCTCTCCAGTTTTATTGCCTTCATAGGGGAATACTGGCATGAGAAAATCTGCCTTAAACCTGTCAGGGGAGTGCTCAGAACACTTCCACAGGCATGCAGAGATCACTGTGTTCTGACCACTTGATTAATTGTGAAGGAAAGCTTGATGTGCCAAAACCCTCACAGTCATTTTGGTAGATGTTAGCTACAAAAACTTACATCTCTTTACCACTTCACTGACATGGATCTTGAGAGGTTTGCTTTACACACCAACGGTGGTGGCATTTTTTGCTGGTTTTTTTTGAAGTATCTAGAGACTCTGCTAGGGGAAAATAGAATTTCCTTGTCTTCAGGGTTCCCATGCAGTCATGTGAACTGGTTAGTTTCATAACCCAGAAGGCAAACCTGAAGAAATGGGAATTTGTCTTTTTTAACCCAAGCTGGTGAAATTCAGACCTCTAACTTTATTTGAATAGCTAGGCTTCATGATATTACTTGATTTAGCTTCCTGATATACACCTAGGAAATCTAAATAACATTATGCAATCTTCACTGCTGTAAAAACTCAAGGAATTTCCCATTGTAAAATCACTGACATTAATGAGTCTTGGAAAGTAAAACTGGAAGAGAACTTGGGAGATCATCTGGCATATTCCCTTACCCCAAAGCAGGAATAGTCATGTCTAAGCCTAATCCTCTCCAGTCACTATCTCTAACTGAGACATTTTAATGATGGCTTGGACATAGTATTTTTGGACAGCAGTTTTCTTATGTAAAAGAAGCCAGTATTTATAATCAGCTGACAGTTATGACATACATAATATCTGCTATAAAATGTTATATGTATAAAATATAAATATTTATATAAATTGTTGTTAGTAGGATCACACTGCCAACTACTAATGTTCTGATATAACCTTAGATTATACTTTTATTCCTTCAGTATTTGTTAGAGTTTATTTTTCTTAGTAAATGTGCTCTTCTTTTATTCTTGGCATTGAAGGTGTTAGTCTGTTGCTTCTGTGTACATTCCTGGCACTGGGGAGGAGATTGCTCCTTTTTCTAGTAAGAACCAACCTGAATATGCTTAAATGCCTGCCCCAATGCTCTGTCCACAGACTGACTGCTTCAATTAAATCTCAAGGAGTAAATTGAAGCAAAAAGGAGTAGGCAAATGCTGGACAGAAGTATGAGAGACTGCAATACTAAAAACCAGTATAAGGTCTGTTAAATATGTAAAATTAGTTATTTAAATAAGAGGGTTCCCCTTCTCAGAGATGAGTAAAAATACCTGCATGTTCACTCTCATCAGATCTGTAAACAATTTAATGAAAACTGCACAGTCTCAATGGGTTTGTATGACATACACTGTAGGCCAGTCTGCAGTTATCAGAATTCATATCAAAATTATCTGCTATCCTTACTGATATTTTCTACACACAACTAAGGAAAGCACACAGACTAGGTCCTTGTGCAGCTGAGTTGTTCTCTCCATTTTTATATAAGCAGAACTTTTGTTAAACTTGTGCAGTTTATGTTATTTATATCCATTCAGTGAACTATCCAAAGGGTATTGCTCACATCTTTCCTGAGTATAAAACTGCTTATGACTTCAGTAAAAAAAAAAACAAACCAACCCAACAAACAAACCCACAGTATCATTGCCCTGGTGGCTTATACTCTCCTACTGACAGAAATAATTTTATTCAATCCTCGTTCTTGCATTCCTAAGAAAAAGAGGCTTCAGTGTGCATGGGAATCTGGCCCAGTAGTTATAACATTAGTTTTAGAGATGTACAAAAGCTAGAATCTCTGCTTTGCTTAGCTGTTATCTTCTCTGTGATGCTTCCTTTCCCTGGAACTGTTTCAGCTCTGCCCTATTTTTTTGTCTGGTCACCACAGCTCTAATGTAGTAGTCCTAAAAAAAGCAACACAGTAGGTACAGTGACTGCAGGCTCATCTTTGCTCAGCAGTGCAATAGTTTCTTGGAAGCCAGCAGAAGTGCAAAATATAACTAACTACCTTTCCTATCAAAATCAGCAGGAGAAGCCAAAGCTAGAGTGTCATCCCACTTAACACAGATGAGTCCTGGTGCAACAGCCTCCTGCAGCAGCGTGATCAGCACTGCTATCTCTGCCTCAGAACCCTGAAGAAGCTGAGGACATTGACACTGAGTGATCAATCCAGGATGCAACAAGAGTCTGTATCAGAGCTGGATTAGAGAGTTCCCAGAACCTGGTCTTTTGGTCAGACCACATCTTGTTCTTTATGTCCTTTGACCACATAACACTAAGGTAAAAAATAATCCTCCAAAATCACAGTACAGTAGTCATAGAGAAATCAGAAGCATTATTTGGAAGAAAACAAGTAATGTATGTCTGTTCAATAAGAAAGGACTCAGAATATGGCTCTTTTCAGGGGTTTGGATAGGACTGCACAAGGATGGCATCCAATCTGCCTGCATCATGCTGTGATTTATTTTTGCCTTTGCTGTTTGTTTTTTCCCCTACAGCATTTGCCTCTTATTCAATCCATCTTCTATTTCCTTATCATCAGATTAAAATTTTCAGTTATTTAATGTCCCATAATCTTTAGATCTAATTCTTGTGAAAGAATATTTTTATTCCTAAATAAAATATTAATATGTATTACAGGTAGCAAGGCCCTCCATTATGGTTGTTCAGCTCTCTCTCACGTATGACGCTGTGAATGGAAACATGCCTTTTGTCATCTTCAGGATAAAATATAGTAAGGTAATAGAAGGGACCAGAATTAGAATGAAGAGCTAAAAAGGCACAAAGAGTCCCAGGACTAGCTGGGAGAGCAGAGGGAGGAAGTCAGATTATGGGCCAAGCAGATGGCAGAAGATGAGGTTTGTAGGATCAAAAGAAAGCTCTGAGGGAAAGTCAGCATGGGGTAAGTGTAAATTGAAAAGAAAGGAGATGGAAATCTGGAAGAGTGGGTTGGAACTGATGAAACTTTGCTTGTTGATGGAATGAGTGAAAAAAAGAGATCAGGAGAAAAACTGGGGGGTGGAGACTGAAAGCTTGGGAAGAGAAACAACTGACCGAGAGCAAGGGAAATACAGCATAGACTTGAAACTGGGCCCACCCCTCCTGCACCATCTATTACCAGCCAGGATTAAAAAACTTCCAGACAGTGTGCATCTGGTTATTTCCTTATTCTGCATCCTTTAATGTCAGGATCTCATGACATATAGCAGTATAACAACATACCCTGTTAGCTGATGTGATAGAAATCTGTGCTGCAGATCTGAACAAAGCAACATTAAACCCTTGATGCAAGAACAGCTACAAGCCTTGCTACACTGTGGATCTAAACATGAAAATCTTGCTGACTGGGGAAAACCACCTCTTTGCTCTAATGAAGAAAATTACACTACAAAAGGTTTTAAAGGCTGTTAATTCTGCAACATCAGTGATCACGAAGATGTGTGTCAGTTAGGTCCCAAAGATTTTAAAAAAGAGGAAAAGTTTATCCAACAGACTGTGGCTGAGATCTGAACACATGCACATGTCCCTATAAGTAGAGACAGAGGCATGGGTGCTATTCTGAGATCCGCCTAAAGAATGGCATGACCTTGGGCAATCTATTAACCTTTCCACACCTCAACCTCCCCATCTATATAACAGAGTGAGGATGACATATTTTGCACTTGACAGGTTTGTAGATCACTAAGACCTAGAGATACACCCAAGGGTAGCTCACATTAACTGGCTGGTCCTGCATCTCTTGGTGGGAGAGCTGCTGTTGCCATTTTATGCGCCACCCAATGCAGTCAGAATTATGGTCAGAAGTCATCTCCTGTGGTCCATTAATACACACCCTGGCATCCCTCAATGCAGCAGTCGAGAACTAATCTGCCTCCAGTCTCGGCTAATTGGAAAAGGTTTTTTTTCTCTATGTTATGTGGATTTCCAAAGTTAAATCTTGAGTGATAGACAGTGCTGTCACAGCAGCATTAAGTGTTTAGAGAGTGATTATTCTTGAAAGACTTCCATTTTTCAAACTCGTGCTTTCAGAAAAAGCTGTGAAAATAAATGAGAACACCAAGGGCTAAACAACACTTTGAGCTTTACAACAATGATCTCCAGAAAGGAGATGCAATAGCCCAAAGCCTTGCCTATTGCATTTACAATTACAAGAATCTGCAGGTTTCCTCATATCACTGTAGGCATTTAGGGGCTTGCATCATGTGAAATCCTATTCATAACAGTCAATGTGCTCCTGAGAAGAATCACTCTCAAAACGTCAATATACTTTTTTGTAACCTTTCTATTTAATAAAAAAGAGACAGCTTCAATTAGTGAGGAATGTTCCATATAAATTAGATTATTTTAAAAGTTCCAGCAACAATAAAAGATGTTTTCATTAAATGAACACTTGTCACTTCACCAACATTTGTAGCCTTTTAGTTTTCCCTCTTTTTTTTAATTATTATTTTTTGTTAATTCTTATACCTGGTCACTTATTCTGTATGAGTCAAACCCACACTCATAATTTCTCACGGCAGCTAACAGAAACTATGCCTGCTGAGAAGATAAATAAGAAATATTCAGTATTTATGATCCCACTGCCACTAGCCAGCTATGTGGATGCTTAAATTTGCCCCACAGGCTGTTGATCCCTGGATCAGTGTAAGTGCAAGTGACTTTAGAACAACAACTCACCTCATTGCCTTGCCAGAGGGAATCAGCACATTGTGCCCTGGTGATGCACAGACAGCCCAGGCTCCAAGAACTCAATGGCCTGTCCAGCCAAGATGAACCATGCTACCTGTTTGCACATGAAATCCCAAACCTTGCTGTCAGCAGAGAAGGAAAAGCAGACTATTTCCTAGCAACTTCCTCTCTTCTTCCATTCTCCTGGCCTCCAATCAGTACCAGGACATGAACATTTCCTTTCCTCTTATTCCCTAAAGGAATATTTAACTTGCATTTTAGCAAAAAGCTTTTATTATTAATATTATTATTATATACAGATTTATCAGTGAAACCCTTCAGGGGGAAAGCTTCTGTCATCCGTGAAAGTGCAGCACAAAGAAACCTGCCCTTATCTTACTAATTACTCCAGTGTCTCCCCAAATCCTATCAAGCTGCTTGTTATTAATCAGTTAGAACAGTGTCGCCTGTGTGGCAATATAATATATGCCAGGATGAGATCTGTTTACAGAACTGCAGCTTTGGCACTGAGCAGGGAGGTGCAGATGCCAAGAGAAGCAGGCTTGCTACAGTCTATCAGCCAGATCAGGGGCCAGCAGATACCAGAGACTTCAGATGTTGGATCCAGGGGGCTGTGGATGTCATGGCCACAGCTACCTTTCCCGCATTGTCCCTAAAATAACAGCATATGTTGAACAGCCTTGAGCCCAGAAGAAAAGGCTTTGGGATAGATGTGGATATAAGTCTGTTGGAGGTATCAAACACTATTGTGCACACTTGATGCCCCATGAAAAGAAAGAGGTACTTCTACCTGCCCCCTGACTTCATGCCTGGATCCCAGCATGCGGAAGAGCTGAGAAAATCTTATCACCAACTTGGGCTTTTTCACTGTCACCACTCTGATGTATCTCCATGACAATATATGGGTAATGTAAGGGGCAAAAGATATTCTGTCAATCCTGTTCAACCAGCATCCTCTCTGGTAGAAGCTGAGAAATTCACTGAAGAACTTACTGATCCAAGGCACAAATTACTGCTAATGCAGTAACCAGTGGCATGGCCTCTCTTCTCAGAGGAGTGTGAGCAAGCTTCTCTCAGATGGGTTAGTGCCAGGGTCTTGACTTAACTCTTCAAGAAAATTCCTGCTTAAGGCGAGTGAGGATTTTGCTCTGAGAAAAGCTGCAGCAATGAAAACAGAGAGCAAAACAAATCTGCAGCATTCATCTGAAAGTCAAGTATCTACTGAGGAAAAAGCTGCACACATTGATGAAGAAACTTGAACCATAAAGTTTCACTAGAAAGTGATTGTGATTTTTTTTTTTTGCTAGGCATAAAAATAACAGTCTAAACCAAAATTGCATTCTTGAGGTGGAGGTGAGGAGATATATAAGAAACAAGAATAGTGTTATGTGATCTTTCTCTTGAGACATCCTTCTACTTTGTGGCAATTGGCAGCTCTGAGTGAAGATGCAGCTGGACCCATTCCTCTTTCTACAAGAATGTCAAAACACTTTGTTAACTGTGGCAGGTCAAGTTTCATAGCCAGGCTGAAAACCAGCAAATTATTACTGTTGCTATTTACAGGTCATGAAACTGAGACACAGGGAGATGAAAGAACTTGCCTACAGTCTATTAGGGACAACAATGAGGAGGGAATCTAGGAAATCTTGTGGCTCATCATCTGCTTTGTGCATCATTTCACTTTCTTTCCCCAAAAGGCAGTGCAGTGATACAGGTACACTGCATTTAATGAATAAGCTTCAAGCAATAGCCCACAGTAATCTCACCACAGTCTTTGGCCTTATTTTCTTCAATGATCTACGTTGCCTCCTTCATTTTACACATTACTTCTTTCCCATTTTAGGTTCAGTATTTCCAGTCTGAAAAGATACTGATTTTGCAAGAAAAAAATAGAAGTAATTCTGCTGACTTCAAATACAAGCTGGTCTGAGTCTATTTTAATGAAGGAAGAATTCTGGCTAGATATATAGACTATTATACACTATTCAAGGTGTGCTGTGGGATCTTAAATATCCATCTGGACAAGACATGGAGAGAGCAGATGGGAGCTTCAGTTTAGCATTTATTCTAGCAGCAGCATTCAGGGAGGCAATGAGCCTCTGAGTCCAAGCCCCGGCCCTAGCTTACTAAAACCTAAGCTGACCTTCTAGCCAAGGAGTAAAAGTACTGTTGAGTCAGCTGTATAACAATGCAGAGGGAGATGGCAATGGCTCATAAATCTGTTTTGTATTTTAGCATGCCATTAAACTGCTCATAATTAGGACAAAGCACAGGATGAAACCCTAGGCAGGCACTGATGATGCCCTTATTACCTGTGGATTGATTCTCCTCTCGCTCATGCTGGCGTTACATCCGTGATTTGCTAGTGTTCCTCTGGTTTACTTTGCTGCAGTGAGGGTATGAATCTGGCCCAGAGCTCTAATATCCGTTCTAATTTAATTCGTGTCTCTGTCTCCACATGGGAATTCTCATCTAGACACAGCCCCCTCTGGGCCCTGTGCTACTTCCAAATATAGGACCCCTTCCCATTTGTGCTGGATGGGGTGGGAAACCCACCTAACTCTATTCATTCACATGACTTGCACTATGTTTTAAGATTAGATTTAAGATCTTTTCTCTGCCCACAGTCAATTTGAAGTAACTTGCATGTTTTATTATTTTTTGTAGTTTTCTTGCACATAAATCAATATATAATGAAGCTAAGCACTTTTACATTTGCTAAGGCATTATGCAGACATTAACTCTTCTAGGCCCCTGGAGGTGAGTAAAACAGAGAACATTACTAGCTTCTCTATCTAGGTCTATCCAGTGCATTCCACAGACAAATAGGTACACATTGGATTTTACAAACAGACAAAATGAGGCTGGGAGATTAAAGAGCAAACTGTACTAGGACAAGGAAAAATATGACCCAGAGAATCAGCGTGCACTTCTTGCAGCTGCAAAGTGCAGAGAACCCACAGCCCTGTGTACCATGAAACTGAGCCCTCAGCATCCGCCTTTGGATACAAGTTAGATGCACAGCCAAGGCCAATGGATTTATGATCCATAATGATCACTTCCTAATTTTAGCCCACAAGGGATATGCCTTCAGAAGGAAGACAGCTTAGAAGATTTAAGGAGATGATTGCTTTTCTTTGGGGCCTATGGCAAGTGTTCTGGTATGTTAGGCTAGAGATGGAGATGTAGTGATTTGCCCAAGGTAATGCAACAGAATGGGCCAAGGAACTGAATCCCCACTATTGCAGTGGTGTTTTCTTCTTCTACTGATTGACAGGTTCACCTCATGTATGTCCTTAACTCTAGAAATGGAAAACCTCTGAAATTAACTATTCCCCTATTCCAGCAAGCCCAGCTGTCACAGATGACACCCCAGAACAACATCATTCCATGAGTAAATACCTGAGAATGTCGAAGGAACAAACCTGCTGGGGAAGGAGGAAACAAAGTGTCGTGGCATTACCTCAGGTGAGCATTTGTTACCAAACCCCTTTGTGCCCTGCCAGAGAAGATGGGTTTGCTAGAACCCGAAGCTCACACCACAGCAGCTCACAGTTGTTAATTCTAGGGAACCAAGCTCAAACACTGCTGTGTTGGCCAGGATGGAGGCCAATCACAACAAGAGGCAAATCCTTTTAATATGTTCCATATCATTGCAGTAATCCAAGACAAATCTCAGAAAAGAATGTGACTTTTGCAAGAGTATTTTTGTCACTGCGAAAATTAGTCCAGCAAAGAAACAGCAAAATTATCTTTGCAGCATTCAAGTTGCCTGTCAGCCTTTGCGTGAGAATCCCTGAGCAGGAATCTGAGGAGTCCACAGTATACATGCAGATGCCAGGGAATGCTGCAGATCCTGCTGACTTTTCCACACAAAGGGAGAGAACTACAACTACACCACTCAGCACCAATGCAGAGTTTACTTTTCTATTCTAGGAGACCAACTCCATTTGTTGTAAAAACCTTAGATATGTGTGCACATACCACAGCTCCTTTATAGCCTCATCTGACTTCCAAGGTATAATGGCACATGCTGAAAACGTCTGCAAGCTTCTTACTTTGCTATCATCAAGTTTAGAAATACACTCTCTTAAAACATTCAGGCTGAGGTTCAAATTACTCCAGATTATACCAATTTAAGAAAAACATTAAATATTTCCAGACATAATAAAATGCAGTTTGGAGATAAGAAGTCCCTGCAGCACTACCACTGGGGGCAGAATGCCTGGAAGGTGGCCTAGTGGAATAAAAACTGGGAGTGCTGGTTGGCAGCAGTTGAACATGAGCCCAGGTGTGCCCAGGTGGCCAAGAAAGCCAGTGACATCCAGGAGTGTATCAGAAACAGTGCTGCCAGCAGGTGCAGGGAAGTGATAAATCCTCTGTACTTGGTACTGGTGAGGCCATACCTTGAATCCTGTGTTCAGTTCTGGGCCCCTCACTGCGAGAAAGACATCGAGGTGCTGGAACCTGTCCAGAGAAGGGCAAAGGAACTGGGGAAGAGTTTAGAGAGTAAGTCCTATGAGGAGCAGCTGAGAGAGCTGGGGGTGTTTAGTCTGCAAAAAAGGAGGCTTGGGAGGGGCCTTTTTGCTCTCTACAACTCCCTCAAAGGAGGTTGTAGCCAGGTGGAAGCTGGCCTCCTCTCCCTAGTAACAAGCAACAGGAGCAGAGACCATGGCCTCAAGCTATTGCCACGTGAGGTTCAGGTTGGACATCAGGAAGAATTTCTTCACAGAAAGGGTTGTCAGGAATTGGAAGGGGCTGCCTGAGGATGGAGCCACCATCCCTGGAGGTGTTCAAGAAACAACTGGATGTGGCACTTAGTGACATGGTCTGGTTGTCATGAGGTGATTGGTCATACTTGATGACCTTGGAGGTCTTTCCTAACCTAAATAATTTTGTGATTCTGTGTGAAAATTGTAGAAGTCAATTCCTATGACTGCTCATTAAATAACTTACACCAAATCCTGACTCAGTTGCCAAGAAAGTGCTATAGATCTAATCAGAGATTTCCACTTACCTAATGAAGGCAGGAAAAATCAGCCCTCTTTCTCCTGGGGCAATCCACACCATTGTCTGGGTTTCTCCATTTCCATTACACAGTAGAGAACTGTTCCAATGGAATAGCTGGATCCTGGCTCCTTTAAACGTGTTCTCAGGGTCTTAAAGATCAAAAGCTGGGGAAAAAAAGTGATTTTAAAACATACTAAATAAGATGCTGATTGCAAAAATCTCTGAATTATAAGAATGTCTTACAGAATGAAAATATGCAGATGAAATCTGTAATGAACAAAAAAGTAATTTAAATTGTTCCCTGAGGAAAATAACCCAAAGCATATCTCCTTAAAACAGCAAAGAAATTCCCAGAAACAAAGAACAATTTACCTTTTTCTTTTTTTGGAAAACAAAACTGCAATTCACACACTGCAGAATGGTTCACTCTGTAAGTCTTTCTAGAAAATAAAAACAGTGCTTGACACAGGATCTGAAGTTATCAGTACAGTCCTAATTTCTAATGTCTGAACTCTTATCTTTTTAAATTCTAAATGAAAATTGTGAACACCCTTAATAGTATCTAACGCTTCTACAATATTTTTCACCATTAAGTCTTAAAATGCCTTCCAAAGGCTAGAGACATTATCTCCATTTTAAAGGTAAACAAGCATGGAGAGCCAATTTGCCCAGACCCACCAAGCAGACTGGGAGCAGACACAGAGCAATGATCCATCCTCCTGTGTGTTCTAGTCCTGAGGAAATTAGCATTCCCTCTAATTGCATTTTTATTTCCTTTAGAGAGCACATAGGAATATCTGAAAATTTAGTAGCAATTTTTAAAAGTGCTTTTGGGGAAAAGGAAGATTTTAGTCACTCATTATGTGACTAAATTAATGCACATAGAAACACACTCTTATGAATATAAAACATGGCATACATCCACATTCTAGGCTATTTAATATTTGCTCTGCAACTCTGAATCAGATCAAATCCCTCAACTCAGTATTGTTTACAATTTATTTCAACTTCAATTTATGAGACAACACAGAGGTTCTCTTCTGTTTCTAAGTGGCTGTGCCATGGTCATGCCATCTTTAACACAACTTTTGTAGTCTTCTGCCATATAAATATGATTCCTGATACTTTCTGAATATCCCAGTCTATCCCTACCCATCCCAAGGCTGAAGGGATAGCTGAATCAGTTTCACAGTATGTTTCAAGGCATATATTTAACAAAACAATAATTTCAGAGCTTTTCCTTACCACTTTAATTCTGTCTCAAGCTTTATTCAGGAACTTAACCACATCCATTGATTATGTGGTTACAGAGTCACTTTCCATACATTCATATATGCAGGTGTTATTATATACATATTGAGCTACAAATCAATTTCACAAACATTTCTAGGCTTAGAACATAAACTCCTCTGCAAATTAGAAAGAACTTTGGACACCTTGACAAGGCAATGTTGAAGCAGAATACTCATCACACAAATTAAAATTGCCAGCAGCTAATTGACCCTTCCATTTCCCTTTGAGTCACAGAGATGGGAAGCACATGCTCCCTGAAACATTCTCAGCTTTAGCACTGGCACATTCCTGACATGGGGAACAGCTAACCCATGTATTAGTGTCTGGGGTAATAGTAGATATTTAGCACCTCGTACCAGAAGAAAACAGAAAAACATTTTACCAGGTGGGAAAGCTGGGGTAGGTAGAGATATAATTATACTCACTGGAATTTGGCCAGAAAACTTGATCAAATACACCCAGCAGCCTCATTAAAGCTTTAAACAATTGCAGGTACTTTACTTTTTGGTCTTAGATAAAGACAGTGCCTTTTCCATGTGTATATTAACACATCGATGGGGTCACTGCAGCTTTCAGGGGAGTTCTAAGTGTGTTTTATAGGTATAAGCACACACTTACCAATATTTGAAGGCAGACCATCAGTAGAATCTACTTAACACACATTTGCATAAATATACATCCATTTGCATCAGATTACACAAACGCATGGTCATTTTCCCTGAGCATTCAGTGCTCGGGCCTCACATCTCATCTCTCCCCAGGGCTGCTCTTCCTCCCCAGCAACCCTGCGGGAATGGCCGTCGCAGGAGGGGAGCACAGCACCGTGAGGGGAGCAGCCCCTCAGAGGTGGCAAGAGGGTCCCGGCACCGTGAGGGGAGCAGCCCCTCAGAGATGGTGAGAGGGTCCCGGCACTGTGAGGGGAGCAGCCCCTCAGAGATGGTGAGAGGGTCCCAGCACCGTGAGGGGAGCGGCCCCTCAGAGATGGTGAGAGGGTCCTGGCACTGTGAGGGGAGCAGCCCCTCAGAGAGTGTGAGAGGATCCTGGCACCATGAGGAGGGCAGAGCCCCTCAGAGAGTGTGAGAGGGTCCTGGCACCGTGAGGGGAGCAGCCCCTCAGAGATGGTGAGAGGGTCCTGGCACCGTGAGGGGAACAGCCCCTCAGAGATGGTGAGAGGGTCCTGGCACTGTGAGGGAAGCAGCCCCTCAGAGATAGTGAGAAGGTCCTGGCACCATGATGGGGGCAGAGCCCCTCAGAGATGGCGGGAGAGTCCCAGCACCATGAGGGGAGCAGCCCCTCAGAGGTGGTGAGAGGGTGCCAGCACCATGAGGGGGGCAGCCCTCAGCGAATGTCCCTCCCCTGAGAGATGGTGAGTTTTGGCACCATGAGCGCCAAACAGCACCCTGAAGGGAACAGCCCCCTAAAGGGGGTCAGTTCCAAGAGCATGAGGGGAAAGGCCCTTGAAGGGGGAGAGCCCCAAGGCTGCAAGTACAGTGGTTTCTCAGAGTAGGAGCTCTGAGGCGAGCAGGTTTCAGTCCTGTAAAGAGCAGCTGCCCAGGAACCATCTGAAGGGAAGATGGAGGGTGTGGAGGTACCTGTGATAGAAAGGGAGCTGGTCAGACTTGTCTGAATTTTGCAGTGCTGTGAGGAAGAAGGGCCAGAGAAGGGCAGGTAGCACAGCCAGGGTGGGCTTTGGAAGGACAGGGAGCATTATCCAGGTGTGGTCTTTGGAAGGGCAGCCCCATATCCTCAGGTGTGTGAAAGGGAGTAGGGCTCCAGCTGAGAAGAGTTGTTCAGGGCCTTTAAAGTGGAAAGATGGTAATCTGCCTGAACAAAGAAAAGACAGCCCATCCATACTCCTGAGGGGTAGGTGCTGCTCCTGTGGAAATGTGACAGTGATCCCACTGGAGTGTCTGCTGAGGTTCACCTGCAGACATGCCAGCTGCTCTGTGAACCTGCCCTGCTGAGGGTGTTCCTGTAGCCCAGGTGGCCAAAGTCATGCTCTGTCTGGTCTAACTCTGGATTTGTGGGGCAGGTAAGAGGTCAAGAGAGGATCTGCCATGCACCTGGATCTCAGGGCCAGCACCTGTTTGTGAGAAGAGTTCCTGTTTGAAATGCAGGGGCAGTGAGAAATCCCAGCACTCTGCTCCTGAGAAAGCTGTTCTGGAGGCCAGCAGATGGGAAATGTCATCACTGGGAGGAAAATGAATGAGGTAGGCTGTGGTCAGCGGGATGCTGATCATTCTGAGCAAAATGATCTTTAGGGTTACAGTGGTGTCTCTAGGGATCCTGCACTGAGACAATAAAGTAATCCTGGGCTTGTTCCAGTGTGATTAAGATCTAAATCTCAAAAACAATGATTTTGTGGTTAAGGCATGGGACAGTGGCTCAGCAACTGTGGCTTCAATCCTTTTTCCCTGATTGGCACTTCAGGCAAACTGGAGCAAGTCTGTTAATTTATCTGTGTTTGGCTTGCACGTCTGCAAAATTTTTACTATGACAGTTAAGTCAGTGATGTTTCTTCCTCTCTAATTGTACAGCATCCAGTGCAGTGTTGATCAGCTGTTCTCAGTGTGCTTCCAAGGGGGCTAAATTTACTGAGGAGAGTAAGTCTCTTCGGCAAACAAGGCTTTCTAAATTATAATTTTGTTTAATTATAAATGTTTATTGTATAAGAGATGAAGGTGAGAAAACGGAAAAAATACACATATATATAAATTCTTAAAATGGAAAGGTTCCCAAAACCTTGTACTAGGGGACAATAGATATTTAAATGGCACTGTTGAGTAATATTAAAAATAGTTTCAGTACTCATGGCTTGTAGAAGTCTCTCACGACCCTGCAAATGATTTCTCTCTGTACTGATTTTGTCCTTTTCCCATTCACTGAGCAATGATTATTTCCCATGCTTTTAAATGGAGCTGAAATTAGCTTGGTTATTTTTGTTTAACAACAACAACCTCAATGCATGTTGTGCTTTTTATCCTGCTAAAAGAGCTTTGTTTGTTTCCTGAGATGATGTCAGCAAAGCTCCTGAAAGAGCAACCGCTGTTCGCTAGTTGTTGTCTGCTTCACAACCAGCAAAGGTAGGAATGAAACCAAGGTACCTTTGTGGCCCCACAGAACATAACCTGTGTTTATATTCAGTGGTGTGACTTCATCACAATGCAGTAGCATGAAGTAGGCATGAACTGCTTACAATAGTTTTCAGAATTAAGTTATTCTTCTGCTCTGTAACAACAGTAGTAATATGTAGACAATTCATGCTTTTTGTGTTCAGAGGTCCAGCTTTTGAGTAAAATGCAGGAGATGGGAATATCTGAAAGGATAAGCTAATTTACACAGTCTGGAAAGAGCTTGCACTTGGGGTTGATTTTTTTCACTTCACACAAGAGCAAGAAACTGTATTTTTTTTTTTGTTTTGTTAGGAGCATCATTCATCCATTTAGGACATTATCAATCTAATATATGCATCCCATTTTTACTAAAATCAGTGAGACAGGGCCTGAGAAATGAGGGCAGGAGATAAATACTGTGAAGACAGAAGAAAATGTCTTCTTTAATTCCTGCTGGCAGCAGTTCATTGTGTCATGCAGACTGCTAAGGTCTAATTGCATAGAGATGGGCAGCCCTCATACAGGAGTTTATCTCTTTTGGCAGATGAGTAACTGGGAGAATGGTGACTCCTCAACCCTGCAGTCCCATGAGCCAAAGGGTTAATTTTTTTTTCCTGCTGTGGATTCTCAGACTCTCTCCTTTGATGGAATCCGCATTCAGATTCTCCAGCAGTGAAGAAGAGGGCAGGTTTTTCCCTTCCAGGCTTTCATTATGTTGCAGTTTTCATGATTTTCCAGGGCTGCTGGGTTCATGAAAATTAATGCAATTCTGCTAGACTGTTTCCTTCGCCTGTGATGTGCCCTGATGCATTATGAAACCATTCAAGGGACTGAAATTTCTCTTCCACTGAGTTCGAACCAACAGCATTTGATTCATGCTGTTTCCGGAGACTTCCTTTTGATTCCAGTATTCTTCTACATAACCCAACAGAATGAATTGGAGAAGTCTTCTATGTTTGGGATCCTCCCCTCCAAGGCTTATTCCCATTTGATGGCATCAGCTCACTTTGTTGGGAAGAGTTACATGTACTCAACAGGCACATTTTGCAGATACGTCTGTTCTGTAAGATTTCAAAACTATATGTTGTCTTTTCCTGAGTAAGGAGATGGAAACAGACAGTGGACAGGGAATACTTAACCAGATTGGAGTTTTCAAAGGCAACCAGAGACAAAAGAAATTGGTGCAATGATAACAGAACAGTTTCTTCTCTGATGTGTTAAGTCCTCTAGTGATGGCACCTTAGCTGACGTTAAGCTCAATTTTAGCCGGAGGAATTTCTACTGAAGGCATGGGTTTACTCTAGTGCTTTATTGATTGCTATAAAGTAGTCCTGTATTTCAGAGAAAATCTTCTGTCAGGCACCTAGAGTTTGGATTTCTTGATTATGTCATGCCTGTGTCTTGTGGGAAAAAAAAAAAGTAAACCTTGAGGAAAAGTTGATTTTGAATGTAAAGGAACATGAAAAATCAGGATGGAGTTTGATCACATTTACTAGAAAGGAATAGAGATTTCACTCAGAGCTGTTAGGTAAACCCACATGAAGACATGTTCATCCTGAATATGAGGGTGATTGGGAGCTGTGAGCTATTTTCAAAATGAGCCAGTGTCCATGTATATATATATGGCAGGCCAGAATGACCAGTCCTGGAGGGCCAAATGAGCATGATTATAAGGGTTTTTTAATAATTTCAATGTATACTATGAATATATGGGCTCCATCCAGAATTTCTTCCCTGCCTTCTGACAGTGGTGTCCAGGTATTCAGCCAGATGGCAGCAAAAATGGGGGCATAATGCTGGCTTTCCACAGGGGCTCCAAAGAGAGGTTGCACAGGATAAAGCATTGCTCTCTAAATCTGAAGTAGCTGAAGGATGCCAGTATGTGCTGCAATCACATTCCTGATTGCAGTGTAGTCATACCTGCAGAGAGGAACAGGCTCAGGAGTGCCCCAGCTCCATCATTCTCATTGCAACATCAGGTGGATAAAGGGTTCTTCCAAGGACTTCTTCCCTGCCTGACTCGTCTGCTTTACTGGATTTCTACCCAGTTCAGTAACTTGTAAAGATGGCCAAGGGGCAACTTACCTCCCTTCCCCTCCTCTGTTCTTTCCTAATCAATTTGCTGAAAGGACAGATAAAAATTCCAGTGAGTGTCTCCTTAGAAATTCAGAGATAAAGATTGAAGTGGGTAAGGGACCTCTTCCAGGAGCCTCTTCATTTTTTAGTAGTTTCCTCAACAGCCCCAAAACACTTTTGTGACTTTTCAAGTATGTAAATGAGCTAATTCCCATCTCTTCAGGTATTTCCAAGTAGAAGTCAGGTAAGCACCACCTATTCCAGTGATTATATGCCTGTTCTCTACTGTGATCCCCTTCTCATCTGCTGGGACACCTCATACTGTTTATCAGTGTGTGAATAGCAGGGTGCTTATGACATGCTGACATCTACTTACATCTTGCAGGTGAAAACTCCGGTTCTACAGAGAAAATTGCTGTAATTTCAGGTATAAATGCATGGAAATTCTTGGTATCAGTAGTGTACTGTCTTTATAATGGTGTCTGATGTTTTTTTTTGGATGAGTGGGGTGACACTGTGTGAGTAGGAAGTTGGAAGGGTTATTTGGTGGTTCAGTAAGTGGCCATTGGGTAAACTGTAGCTGAAGTGTCTCACATATACATTTCTGCTGCATGCACAAATAAAAATACCCCAGTGCACATGGCAGGAAATGAATGGATGGCTAAAACTGCACTTGTAATGGTTGGCCTCAGCTTTTCTCTTTCCTGGGACATGGTGGCAGGGTCCCAGTGGGCTGCTGTGACAATGAGCTGCACTGCTATCAGCTGCTCTGATGAATCTCACAGAGGACATTGCCAAGTGGTGTTGGACTGTGGGCTGAGCAGCAACAACCTAAGCTGCCTGTAGTCCTGACCCAGCAATGGCACACTGACATCCTGATATGTGAAATTCCTTCCTTCCTTCCTTCCTTCCTTCCTTCCTTCCTTCCTTCCTTCCTTCCTTCCTTCCTTCCTTCCTTCCTTCCTTCCTTCCTTCCTTCCTTCCTTCCTTCCTTCCTTCCTTCCTTCCTTCCTTCCTTCCTTCCTTCCTTCCTTCCTTCCTTCCTTCCTTCCTTCCTTCCTTCCTTCCTTCCTTCCTTCCTTCCTTCCTTCCTTCCTTCCTTCCTTCCTTCCTTCCTTCCTTCCTTCCTTCCTTCCTTCCTTCCTTCCTTCCTTCCTTCCTTCCTTCCTTCCTTCCTTCCTTCCTTCCTTCCTTCCTTCCTTCCTTCCTTCCTTCCTTCCTTCCTTCCTTCCTTCCTTCCTTCCTTCCTTCCTCTGCACTTTCCTTTCTTCACAATGCTAACTGCTTCACATTTTTCAAAGTGAAAGAATCAATAGGGAACCATCAAAGAATTGGTGTAAGGACTCATTTATTTCCAAAGTTTTTTCTTTCTTTTGTCATTTTTAATTGGATTGCTTGTAGCCAGTGGGCTTTTGATCCACTTAGCTGCCCCAATGGCAGGGGAATGGAGAGGAAAGGAGAGAGTATTTAAAATGCTATAAATCATGTAGAAATGCAGAATGGTTTATAATGATCAATAAAACAAACAATTATCCTGTCATTACCCAATACACTGTCATGATGGCTTCAAGCACTGGCAAGGAAAATATAAATAATAGTGGCATGTATAAAAAGGAAAAAAACCTGAAGCCACATTTGGGATGGTAAAATCCACAGCCCAGTAAAATTAGGCTCCCATCTTAGAGCATGCCTGAGGTAGAACTCACCTGCAACTAGTTAATACTGGTTTTACTTCTGTTCTAGCAACAGCTTTACACTTTTAGTAGAATCATGGCTCTGAGAACACCCATCATTGTACAGAATGAGAGCCAGAGCAGGGTCTGGAGTTTTTCAATTAAACTAGAAGCAACAAGAAGTCATATTCTTCACTATTTCTTCACTATGGGAGGTACTGGTGATTGAGGACTACAGTAGTTTTTGTTTCCACAGAATGCACAGGTTCAGGATGAAGTTTTCCTCTCTTTGGATTTCTAAAAGAGACTTCATGGATGTTTGTCAGACTGGAAGTATGTTTCCCAAATTTAAATTGGTGGCAAAACTTCTGTTTATTTCAAATTGTGCATATTTAATTCACCATTTTATAGACCCTGCTTGAACCAACATACCCAAAACAGAAACAAAAGAGGCCTTTTAACACAAGCATCACTGAAACAAGCAGATTGGGATTGCCAAGTGATGAGGCAGTCCCAGCTCTCTGCCCTTGTAGTGCCTGTGCACTCCTTAGGAAAGAACTGGACTTAAGCCACTGTACAGCCTCTGCCTCTTCTGCTTCAGTGAAGGCACATCCCACCTACAGCTACACCTGTGGTAAACATTTGTCCCACTGGAAAATTGATAAAATTAAAGATTTCTGGTGGACCTAAGTGCTTTGCTGAGAACTTTGTTGGGGCATAAAGTGTAGTTATAGGCAGTAGCCACAGCACCAGTCCCTTTCACTGCAGATAGGAAGCAACTCTACCAGTGACTATTGTCCCACCTTACAGTACCATGATGAATTCTACAAGCCCATTGCCAGTGGCCCAATTAGATGGCATGTACACATCATGTTGGCAAACAAGCTAGCTGTATCCTTTCAGTAAAGGTTCACCCCCACTGGACATCTCTCATAGCAAAATAGTTGCTTTGTACCAGCAAACAGGCTGTGTGAATCTTGAGCGTTCCCCTGGTTTCCGTGGAAATCTGCCAGCCCAGCAGTGGGTCTGGGAGACCAGCAGGGAAAAAGTTAATACAATTGAATGCAGAGAAGAAAAAGCATTGAACTTTTCAGTGGTATTTTTCTGTTTCGTTTTTTCAAATGCAAGTGCTTAAAACGATATATTTATAACAGCTGGAGGAGTTTTATAGTGCTGTAAAATGCAGAGTTTTACAGACTTATAACCTGTTGTGTAAGGGGTGGGGGGGATGTTGCTATGGAACAAAAGTAATGATGTCACATTATTAGTACTATTGTCTTCAATGTACCTGGCTGCTGGAAAATTACAGTGTTTGCAACAGACCTTGCAAAGATAAACACCCAAAATTTGAAACAATAGCCACATAGTAACTTGTTAAAAAAATTAAACCCACACACAGAAGCCATTTCTTTGTTCTGGTATCTCTTGTGCTAGAAGAATAGGAATGGCATGGTGTTCATGACCAACCCTGTACTCATACAGGATTGTGTGATGTAGGATGTATTTCAACCTTCACCTACTTTCTCTTCATGCAGCCCCCCTTTGGGAAATAGATGGGCTGATCTTGAATCCATTGTGCAGATCCTTGTGGCTCCTTGGTTCTATACGGTCTTTAGCAAATATGTCCTCCTTGAGCTTTTCTACTGCTACTTCTTCCTGTCAGAGAAGAGGGATCTGGAAGAGTCTCTGGAGACAGAAAGAAGGTGAAAATAGAATATCTGGTTGATGTCTGTCTCAATACTGTCATCAGACTGAGATTAACCTTATCTGGGGGAGTTTCTCTATAGTCACTGTTACCTTTACTTTGACATTTCCTGAACATCTTTTTTGGGGCTCAGGGCTCACACTCTACATACATGTAATCACATCTCCATCAGGAGTAAGAGAGGGCTGGAGTCCTCCAGACATTTACAATTACTAAATAACATTGCTTCTGGATATGACTTTCACAGAGCTGCTCCAGCACTGCTGCACTCACTGACTTCTCAAGTACATCTGTGTACAGGGGATCCCATTTAGCAGGGCATAGCTCTATGCAAATATGCAGGAACAATCCACTGCTGAAGTGATCTTGCTTTCTTAATACAACACTCTGCTTCAGCTGCTGTGCCTGTGACAAGGTCCAGTGGAGCCTATTGGCTGTGCTCAGTGTGCATGGCTATTCCAGACCCAGGCTAGACTGTTTACAAACAGTAGAGATATTCCATGTCTCTAACAGTTTTTCTGCAATTTAGAGAAACATTTCATGGCTGATGTAGAGTTGTCAACAATAAGTGGAAACCTCAGCCCCAAGAGCTTACACTTTAAATAGAAAGCAAGGGCAAGGGAATGATTATTCATCCTTGGTTTGCAGATGAGTAGCTGGTGCATACTGAAACTAAATGTCTTGTCAAAGATTATGCAGAGAATCTGTGAATGAGCTGAGAACTGAATTCAAACCTCCATTGTCCCAGCTTGGTATTGTCTTTCCTCTATTTGCTGCTTGCAGCTTATTTTACTTTCTTGATATAGCTACCTAATTCTAGACTCAAAGCTGTCAGTCACTGAGATCCTTCCTACATCTTAAGATGTGTGTTGGGAAGAGCAAAGTGCAAGGGACAAGTCTAACAGCAAACATTTCTTGGTTATACAGGCAATGAAGACACCACCTGTTCTCTCACTGCCTGCTGAAATCCACAGACATCAATTTATTGATTTCATCAGGTGCTCCATAAAGCCTTTATTAGTCTGTCTAAAGTGCTTAAGCTAGAACACATCAATGTAGGTTAGTATATCTGAGTGCTTGCATTGTTTATCATACTTATTCTCATGATACTTCATTTGGTGGGACAGCTTTGCAGTTTCATTTAACAGAGGGCGAACTGAAGCTCAAAGAGACCAGATGACTTGTACCAAAGTACACACAGGCAGTGGCAGAGGAGGGAGTTGGATCTGGCACTCTGAATTTCCAGTCTTGTACCCTCAGCAGCAGCTGATCCCTCAGCCTTCTTGGCTACCTCTTCTAGCAGTTCCACTTCACTGGGAGAATTTCTCAAGAGACAGCAGAGCAGATAGTTATCTACGGAGGGAGGGAAGGACAACCTGCAGATATGGATACCTGGATATATTCTCTGCACAACCCAAAGGGTGATACTATCTATATGTGCAAGTATATAGACTTGGTAAGGGAAGGCAGGTATTGGTTTTGTGCTCTGGGAATGGGCTGCCCACTCTCACAGCCTGTCAGTTCCTCAGCCTGCATGCTCTGTAATTTATCATTTCCTTCAGCTGACGAAGAGATGTCAGTTTTCATGAACTGTACATGTTGGGTGATACATGAATATGATCCATTTGACACATTGCTGCATAATCTTGCCTTTTGTGCAGTGACTTGTAGGTGTGACTTGTCACGTATGTTACGTGGTAATTTTCCTGTGACACTGATTGTGGCAGCTTGAGAACAGCTACCTGTGGTAGAGAACAGCTGAAAGGGTAAACAAGTCCAAGTCTGGGCCAGGAGTGACCCTGCTGGGTATGAGAAAGTGAAGGAGCCATTCTGAAAAGTCTCTCCCAACCACTGTATTTCACACTGGACATCTGCCAAGTGAAACAGGTTACAAGTGAATCTCTACCAGCTTGGGTGCCTCTAAGCTCTGAAGATCCTGTGTACAGAAAAGGCAGAAGTACAAGAGGAGTGTTTGCCTGATGCTGCAAAATACAAAGTCAGAGTGTGCTGCACCTGCAACACACGCTTTATCTCTCTGGACTTTATCCAGTAGAGGGGGGTGTCGGACACTGACCTGGAGATGGCATTTCTTTCTACGTGTGATCATTGCACAGTCCCCATTCTCCTCACTTTTTCTGGCATTTGTAAGCAATATGCAAGTTTTTTCACAGAGGTGTCATGAACAGGTTACTGTGCTGGTTACTTACTAAGGAAATGTGTTGATGTTTCAACGAGTGCTGGTTTTAGTGATTGTACCCCTTTAAACTAAATCTCAGATGACATTGCAGATGGGAAAGGTTTGGGCTGTGGCATACCAAAAGTGTAGGGAACAAAGCACTTTATAGTGGAATTGCAGATGATAATTCCGGATTAGGCCTGCATGAATAGAAACCAAAGCAGATCTGTAGAGGGTGATCTATTATTGGAGAGATATCTCATAGCTAAGAAATAAGGTACCTTTATTCATTTTTGGAGCAGTGTATGCCTGGATATGCTCTGAATATTTCTTTTGTCAACTTATGTTCACACTTTGGTTTTGGTAAGGCAGCACAATTCTTCTTTCTAGTCCTAAACTGTTGTGTGTTGCTGCTATGTGCTGCTAAACAGATGGCATCCTCCACTACAGAGCACACTACCTATCAACTCTAGGTAAAGTCCTTCTTCACAAACAAACAAACAAACAAACAAACAAGTATCTGTGGAAATACTATGGTCTAAAAGCAGAGATTTAACTGGTTTTATTCCTGAGGATCACTGCTGTGTATAGTGCATGGAAATGTCATGGAAAAGGAAGGACTCTCAGATGTCCTACTATCAGGAGAAAGAACTGGAGAACATTCACCATTACCAAACAAAAGATAGATGTACTGTGAATTGTGTTTCAGAGAAGTCAGCAGACATTACACAGACCTTTGAGCTTTCCACATGAATTGAGTCAAATTGGCTAGGATAGTTATGCATTTGAATCTAACAGCAGAGCCTCCTCCATGTGACTGTATTTCAGGTCATAAGCACTGTGGAAATACTGCTTTTTCGAACGTGTTTTTGGTCTCAAAGGAATTCCCAAAAAGGGAAGCTGAAGCCAGGATCAAAGAAAAATATTCTTTCTAGAAGTATTGACTAAACCCACAGGAATAGATTCTGTTGTGGCTTGGCAGTGTAAATCAGAATGAACTCACCTGTAAAGTGAAAAGGAGTCAGACTAAATCATTCCTTTGGAGTCAAGTCCAAATGGAATCAGCACAGAAATGATGTTCTAGCAGCAGACTATGAAAGCAGCAGGACGATATTGCACAGCAACAATATGAGGACATACTGAGGACTGTTTTGGACATCTCATGAATGGACCTGGATAAGAGTCAAGATATTAATTTACTTGCTTTCATTTTGGTTCCTTTTCTAGAAGAAAAGTAAGAAAAACTACGATTTAGAAGAAGAAATAGAGCTATAGCAGCTGGGCAATCTAACTTCCTCCTGAGGTTTGAGTTATTCCTTGCAATTCAATTAAGAGAGCTTTGGGTTAAGTCTGTTGGCAGTGAACTTGAGTCTGATCCAGGCTCAGGCATCCCAGTGCCTGTCATGTGGCCTTGGTCATGCCAGTATATCTCCCTGTGCCTTGGCTTGTCCAGCTACAAAATGTGGATTGTTCTCCTCAGTGAGAAGGGCCTGGAACCACTTGCAGCAGTAGTGTGTCTAAGGCACCAAAAGAGAAAGAAAAGGGCAGAGGAAAACTTTCTGGAAGTGCACAGGTCTACTGAAATAAATGGCCATGGAAGATACAGAATCAGAGTTTTAGGGGCCAACATATTTTTGCAAGCTGGCATCCTACAAGGAGCTATCTTTTGCCTGATAATAATTTGGACCTGTCCCTGAGGCTTTGTCACAAGATGAAATGCTCCTTTATAATGCACAGCTGGAAATACTTTATCCCCTTATAGATTTCTTCTATTGCCTGGTACTTCCTACAGCATCATGCACTACACTGTATAGTAAATCTCTCCTCCATCAGACAGACAGATACAAAACAGAAAGTGATTTATTATTCAGTCCCATTATGCCTGTTTTCATAGAAACTAATTATTCTGCATTGTTGTATTAGATACTTTAAGAAAGATTACATTTTTCTTACTTTTGGCTGATAAAAAAAAATTAAATCCATCAGTTTTCCTAAACACATTAGAGTAAAGACAGAATTTCTTGTTCTAATTATTAATCAGTCGGATTTGAGGACACAGAATATTTGACTTAAGCTCAATATATGCACGAACAATGTCCCAATATCACATTTTGTATTGAAACAATTTTTCACTTTATTAAAGTCTTTAGGAGAGGAACCCAAGCTGCAGCTCTCGCTCAAGGTCGTGGGAGCTTAATGCAGCCTCATTGGTGTAACAAAGCTTAAATGTTATCTTCAACTTTACAGGCACTACAGGCATCTTCTTCCCTCCCCTCCAAGCCCCTCCTCATGCCTTAGTGTTGTAGGGATGAGATAAGGGAGAGGGAAGCTATCCATCATGCCTGGAGCCTGGGTGGGAATGTTCTGTAGAAGGAAGAGAAGCCAGGGGCTTGGGGTAGAGCTAAGGGAGGTGCTAGAAATTTTGATAGAACATCACATGGTGATTTTTATAGAATTGAATCTGGAATTCAGCCATGATTTGGCAAATAGCATTGTGTGAGTTCTTAAACCTGAACACCTAAGTCTTCTACAGCAGGTACAGGAAAGGGAAAGTGAAAGCACATCTTTTCCCAAATCTGATCTGCTGGCAAGGACAAGCTTGGAAAATGGCTCTGATTCTGTAGACATGTCACCACTTCCTCATGGAGCACAGCAGGGCTATCAGGATGTGAGCCGGGATACACTGATGGAGCCTGATGGACCTGACCCATCAAGCTTCTGTACATGGGATCAGACAGCTCTGAGAGGCATCTTGCCTAGGAGGGCACAGCATTCAGCCCTTACAGTTGTATTTCTCTCTCATGAAGTTGTTGTGCACCAGATTTGTCACTGCCTTTTGCTGTGTAAGCAAAACTTCAGCCCAAAGTGGCTGAATTTTATTTTAGTTTTAGCCTGAACTGCCTTGCAGTCTGTTTTTTAGTTTGTTTTTTTAATAAGAAAAATTTTCATCAGCAATGAAAGAATTGGAACTGTAAGGACTGGAAGAGGTGGTAATTTCAGGAAAATCAAAAATAATTTAAACATTTTACACTCCCCCTTCTGTGGTTCTGGGGGAGGACCAAGGACACTTGACTTGAAGAGACAGGTCAGACACGGGCCCTAATCTAAGGCAGGATAATTTTTGGCTGCTTCAGTTGTGTAGGGGAGGATAGATAACCTCTACACTAAAGGATTATTGAGCTTTTGAAGTATCTGCCCCTCCTGAAAGGGGTGTTTATGGTGTTATTCAAAGAAAGGGACTTCCAACACAACTCAGTAAGGAAGCAGACCACAGAAGACAGGATCTGTTGTGGATGCCCCATCCAGGGAGTGTTCAAGGCCAGGCTGGAGAGGCTTTGAACCATCTGGTGTACCTGCCTAGAGCAGGGAGTTGGAATGAGATGATCTTGAAGTCCCTTCCAACCCAAACCATTCTGTGATTCTAGCTTCTTGGCTTGCCTTTGAGGCTTAGCTGTATAAACTAGTGGGTGGCCACTGACAAAATCAGTCAGAAGAGCTTATGTCATTGCTGGAGCATTCCTCAGATATCCCAGGATGTGTAATGTGAATTAACCCTTCCACAGGCTTGAAACAGTGCTCTCACAATGTACACCTTTCTCTAAATGTGAGCTTCTCCATTTAACCACTCCACTGCAGTTAGGAAGAATTTCATCTCATTGGGCTCATTTTCTAATCAACCATGCTCCATTTGTGAACACCACTTGTGTACACAATTACGGTATAGTCAGTTAACAGCATAAGGTAGCTACATGATTTGCAGGCACCTGCATTAAATATTTGAATAAACTCATGCTAATGTCACATCAAATTTCCATTTTAGTGGCAAAAATTTACTGTGCACACAGTCATACACATATTTTCTAAAATGGGGCTCACTGTCTAACAAGTGGCAATACAAAGATCTTGTCTTCTTTCAGAGATACCAAGAGCCTGTAATTCACTGTGTTGTGCTCATGTTCAGAATCACATTTGCTTCTTTAATAACAACTACAAAAAAAACCCAGCTCTACAACCCTGTGTCTTTTTAGGCTCCCCCCACAAAAGCCCACTGTCAACATAAAATGTAGGCCATCAAGATTAATAGCAGAGTAATGCACATAGATGTCATTTCCATTTTAATTCTAATCAGCGTTTAGCATGGCAAGTGTCACTGTAACACCAGCAGATGGAAGCTGACACTGTCACTGCTGTCAAGTGCAGAGGGTTGTGGGTAGCTAGGACACTGCTCTGTTATTTTCTCCTGGTTAAATACCACATTGCAGCAAATTAACTTTGTTTTGTTGTCACGTGCTCTCCTGTAGCTGCTTTTTTAACATTGCTGACTGTGCAGGCTTGAGAGTGAGTGCCAGTGGATGGAGGGTGAGTGCCAGGATCCTTCAGCTTGTCCATGGCACTAAAACCCATTTCATGGGCATGCCATAGAAGGAAATGGAAACAGCAGGGATAGAATTGGGAGATGGAGAGGTAATAAACATCTCTGAGTTTGTGCAAAGCATTCTTCTGTATCTTTCTTATTTTAGCATTTCAGTGACTCAGAAGCATGTTGGGAAACAAGAAGCCTCTGGCCTTTCCTGTTAGAGCACTCTACAGTGGGTGCCTCAGTCTGAAATAGGCTTCTCTAAGAGTCTTGTCTGGGGTTCTCTAGGCTAAACCTGTCTGGTTTTTTTGTGTGTCACTTGTTTGACCTTCTCACGTGCTGCTCATTGAATCTGCATTTCCTGCATTTGCAGCACACCACCTTTGTGCTCTGTGGCAGGTTTGCCAAATTGTTGAATTCTTCAGAATAGAAAACAGAGCAAGGGGTTGTGCTGCTTTTTTGGGTGTGAGTCTAATGGGGCCCCTCTTTTATAGGAATATGCTGAAATTACCTGTCTTTCTTAAGGCTTAGGTAAAAACTTTTTCCCAGCTCTCCTCTCCTCTAGGATGGGATCCTCCCATCTCTTAACATTCAGGACTTTGTTTACTATTGTAAATGCAAGCAACTGCAGAAGAGATAGCTGATTGTATCTGTAATTTTTCTTCCCTTCTGCAGGCTCCCGGTTTTGACTAAGTATTCTTTTAAAAAGAATAAATAGCCCTTGGGAATGTGTGAACTGGAAACTGAGATCTCATGGCAGTGAAATGTGCCTATGTAGCTCATATATACTTCCTTGATAATCCTTTTCCTGACTGCTGTTCTCCAGGGCAGATAATGATTTTATCTGAAGATGTCACCCCTAGAATATCCACAAGTTGTATTCTTAAATGAATTTTCAAAATAATCCCGTTGCCTCATTTTGGCTCTGCAGAGTACTTGACCTTGGTCTGTCATTTCCTGCCTTATGACTGTCCTTCTGCACCTTTTTCAAAGGAGAAAGAAGAGGAGCCACTGGTGTCTAGGCAGGGCTGCTGGGATTTGGGAGGCTCCACAGGGACCTTTCTTACATAGTTACATAGGACTTCCTCAAATATTGACATCAGGCCTGCTACAGCAAAGTCACCACTGCTCGGGCTCACTCCATTTTCCATCAGGAGCCTGATCCAGTAGGACAAAGTCACTGCTGACAGTTGTGATGAGTCCCCACCATGACACACCCTGCTCACTTCTGCTGCACTCCTGTGCCTGCTTCTCACCGCGCTTCCCACGCAGGTCCTCTGCTTCTCACGGATGCAGGAAAGGGGCCAGGAGGTCAAATACTGTGTGGGGTTTGTGGACAGAGCTGACAAATATAATTTGTCCTCTTCTACTATTTTGGTTTTCAAGGGGAGGCAGCCTACTATTTCTCGTTAAAAAAAAACCACAACAACAACAAAAAACAAGAATAACAAAAAACCCCAAACAGAATCCTCTCCTGGCCACAAAGCAGCATATCCAGATTATAGTTTCCACTTTGTCATCCCTGTTGTAAAAAGCTTATCAATTGGCTGTTTGCACTACACTTAGATTATGGGCTATATGTTCTAATGGATGGGGCTGGGGCTCAGGAAGCTTGAATTTTAACTCCATTTCTGCTTCTGGTTTGCTGTACCCTTGCAGAAATCACTTCATGGCTGTTTCCTTTTTACTAAGTTCATCAGCATTTCTAGGCAAAAAAAACATTCTTCTTGTAGATACACAATCCAGTGTGGTAGCGTAGCCCCATTTACCACAAAATCTGCACCACGGACAAAATCTGATCTGTGGAGATAGAATGTGTATGATATAGCATCAAATTTTAACTTTTAAACATCAAAACCTGCTTCTAGTAGTGCTGTTCCTCAAAGCTTCAATGACCATGTCCCATAGAATTACATCACTGTTGCTGTATGGTCACAAAGCAAATATCAATAAGTTTAGTAATTGCAAAGATCTCAAAATAAGAACATAAGTTCACAGACAAGGGCTGGACAGCCCTGTGCCCTTCCACTTCTCCATGCAGAACTCCTTGCTATTTCAGATTAGATTGGAGGAATCACTTCTTTTAAATGGATCTCCAGTCCCCTTTACTGCAAATGAGGCTTTGCAGAAACAAACTTTTAGTGGCTTGCTTAAAGGGCTGTTGTACCAATGTTAGATGGTTTAAAAATACACAATGACATTGAGTGTCTATGTAGACACATATCAGGAAGACACAGAGATGAATTTTAAGCTTGAAAAGGAGTGTTTTATATTTGAGCTTTCAGACATATTCCTGTTTTTCCTGACAAAGATAGAGGAACACCATCAAAAGTTTCTAAGAAACATTTCTACAGCACACATCTCTCTGTCTGTCTTCTCTCTTTCTTTTACTCCCTTTCCCCCTGTAGATGCCTGTCTACAGGCTCTATAGACTCATTGCTCTCAGGATTTATATGGTTACTTGACATCTTCAATAGATGTGCTGGCTTGTAGCATACATGGCTTGGGATGTGTTTTAGAAAGACCAAATTTGAAAGCACTTCATTCTTCCACTCCTGTAGCAATCCCTGAGCTCCCTGTGCTTCTTGTATGTCAACATAAGACAGATAAGTATTTTGGACAGAGCAACTACTGTAGGGATGGGCTTATGTCACCCAGTGCCACCTTCAGCTGAGCCTCCATCATGTGCAGGGGAGATGGAAGGAAGCCTTCATGGCTGAGGTGTTCATTGGCATCTCTGCCATGGGTGACAGCAAAGAAGCAGTGCTGGTTTGGCTGGGACTGTTCTGAATTTTGACTAACTTCACTGGAAGATGGATGCCTTCGCCACTGTCCCAGACCCAAATGTTAAGAGTCCTTTCCTCAGCTCCCTGCTTGTCTGTTTCTCTCCCCAGACACTCCCATACTTCCCTCTGTAAATAGGCACAGTTCCAGTTGCATACTGGGAGTCAAGAACAAATAAAATTAAAGCCTGATAGAGTGACAGCTGTAAAAGGGAGGTGCAGCCTGCAGGGAAGAGTGGAGCTTGCTTCCAGAGAGAAATACAGGTCCCTGTTCAGGACTAGTTCCTGAACACTAGGAAAGGAAGGGCTGCAGGGTGTGAAGTTGGGTAGGAGAGGGCTAAAGCCAGGGAGCACAATTGCTGAAGCAGATTGGTGGTGATGGAAGACCCTCACAGGGGGCCAGTGCTTGCTGACATCATGGGGATGAGGTAGCTGTGCCCTGATTGCTCTTCCCCCTTACCAGCACTGCTGATCTGGCAAAATGACGTTTCCTCACAACAGGAAAGGAATTGAGACAGAAACCTCATCAGTATACCACACAAGACAACTGATATAACACATTCTCCTGTTAGTACCATTCTAAAGGATCTTTAAAAGATATTTCTTTTCTGTTTTGTAGCAATCTCTTCAGCTCTTGCTGATCCCTAGGGAAAAAAACAACAAACCACAACCTAGCTTGGAAAACAAAAACAAAAAATAACCCCCAGCAGACATCACAGGACTGGGATCAGGAGATAACAACAGCGAATTCCTCTCCTGCATGCAGGTTAATTAAATGACACAGATAACCTTGTGCATGCCCAGAAAAACTGCATTTTCTTTCTGAAATCATATCAATCATTTAATTATCCCACTTCTCACATTGCCATTATCTAGAGCTAAAGGCTGCACAATTATTTTTTGATTTAGTTTTTTTTAAACTCACCTTTTTTCTTTCAAAGTCTGTGTTATCACTCAGTTAAAGATACATGTAAGCACTCTAGCTCAGATCTGACCTCCCAGCATATTTTTTCGAAGTTCTTGCATTTCATTTCTCATCACTGTGTATGCTAACAACTTCTTAGTGGAGTATGCAGCAAGTTAATTGCTATTTGTCATGCATGGTAAAGTAAGATGCTCAAAGTCATAGAGTAGGTCAGTGTCAGAGAAGGGGTTCATTCCCAGCTAATGAACTCTTTCTATAGCCTGCTTCTGTCTCACCTTGTTGGCTTTAGGAAACAAAGATGGTCTTCAGACTTTGAATGCCCTCAGTCTTAATAAAAATAGGTTTAATTAGTATCTCAAATCAAAGGGAGGAAAAGCTGCTCATCTTCTGTAGTGATAAATATGCTGTGAATGCATCAGTACAGGTGTGCTGCAAACAACACACAACATAGTTTGGCCATAGATGACTGACTTTGATCAAAATAAAAAGACTTCTAGAACACTTGAGGGTGTTGCAGGGAAGAACTGGATTTACACCATGTCTGTGTTGCAGAACTGAAAAGTGGGAAGCTTTGGTGCTGAACTGAGTGAAATCAGCTAAGCTGCATCAGATTGCAGGACAGAAATGGTAGATAGAGCATGTGAAATGACCTGGATGGAGACTGAGGCAGCCATTGCAGTGGGGCTTGCAGGACAGGACCACATCTTATCTACAAGTTGCTTTCACAGGATACTGCCAAATCCCAGACCTTGCACGAACCACCAATTGTGCAAACCTGCAGTGTGGCAGAGTCCACTCTCCACTTCTCACCCCATGGTTGTTATTCCAGGCCAAGGAGCATGGGCAGCTTGTCTGCCATGATGTTCAATCCCCAGATATCTGCATTTGCACTACTAAAGCAGGTTGGTAGAAGGCCAAGAAGGAGTGTGTGGGGAAGCTGGAGTGATGGAGAGAACTTCCTGTGCATTAGAAGGAAATTCTTATTGGCTTTGACTGCAATTTATGCCTTCACAGCCTGGGTCCCTCGCCAGCTGTTTTTCCTGTGCTGAGTGCTCTGCTTGCTCTTGTTCACATTGCAATCTCCAGGACTGTATTATTTTTTTTTCTTAACCAAAGAGCTGCCAGCTGGTGTTGTTGATCACACCCCCAGCAATAGGCACAAAGGCCAGCACACACTTTACACAACACTCCTTCTCTTTCCCATTCTATTTCAGCCCTAATAAAAACATTGTCATTTTAAACAAGCAGCTGGGAGTGTCACTAATTTCAGTCTTTTCATTAAGGTGGTTTGGCAGAGTTTTTTTCTGTGCAGCTCTTCTTTCCCCGGAGCTATGGTTGGGCAAGTGTTGGTCAGAGTCCAGGTGCTGCACTCTCAGTCTGCAGCAGTTAGTAACCCTAATCCATCGAGGCAGCCCAGGCAGCCCTCCTCAGCTGAGTGCTCCCCTTCTTCAAGCTCCTCTGCTAGAGTGTCCATGTTATTCATTCTCTTGAGTTTCTGAGCCCTTCCTCCCTCCACTGGCAGTTGCTGCTGTCCCTCTACTAAAGGCACAAAACCCTAACCTACCCCTCTTTCCCATTCAGAGACAGTCAACAGCAATCACCCTACCAGAGGGCAGAATCTGCTTGTCAGAAGTGCCAAAGAGTGCAACCTTCAAGGTGAAATCAGTCTAGAATCATCCCACTTGAAGTTAGGCACTTAACTGAGATGCTTCAGCTAGGATGTGCTTGTCCTAGGTTCTTTGTATATATGGTCTGTGGAAAAATAGAGGCTATTGAAGATCTGCTTGCCACTCTGGATGTGTTTCTTTCTCCCCTGACTGCAGAGAGACCTAGAAGGATAAGATGTCCATCTCAGATGCTGAATTTCAGTAGCTGAAGTTGGATGCAGTGGATCTCTGCTTTGGAAATCTGTTACTGCAAATAGTGCCAGACTCGTTAATGTCTCCTACCTTTGTCTTACAAAAAGCATCTTTTGGGGTTTTTTCCATCCAGTACCTGTCTAGCTACCTGTCTAAAACAAAGAAGTTGAATATGTAACTTGTGCTAGAAGTGACCTCATGAAGTGGTGATATTCAAAGTATATGCACCTACCACTAACTTTTTCAAGATACAAGATTAACCTGAGTCACTGACTTTCCCTCTCTCTGATGGATACCCTTTCCTATACCCCTTCCATTTCCATTATATCTGTATCAGCATGCATGACAGAGAGAAAGTGTAAATAGAGGCAGGGTACATGATAAAGAGCAGAGTAATACATTTTTTATCCCCACCAGTTAGGGATGACAGCATCGCATATTTACTCTCTGTGAGCTGTGGTTGTTTGCTTCTAACAAATGTAAATCAGGAGCGTGGTACTGCACCATCCATCACTCAGTATTTTTAGACCATTCCAGAGTTGTTGAGGTTGTACCTGAAGTCACTGATATTATTAATAGGGGTGGCAATGAAAACAAGATGCTATGATACCTTATTTCCCAGCAGGTTTCAGTCCTGCACAGTGCATATCTGTATTTTTCCAGCCTTGACTTGTCTTCTTGCCCCTCTGGATCTGAGTGACAGCCTTTGTTGTAAGAATCTAAAGAGAAACAATGATCATTTTCATCAGCTGCATTTGCAGTTGCCCACTTTGTCATTCAGCCTTGCTGAACCATGCCATGGCTTTGAGCTGCTCTGAGCAAGCAGGCAGAGGAGCACCCCTGGCTAACCTGCAGTAACACAGTAGGGGAAAGCCAGCCCCTGAAGGTCTGTTGTCACACGGTGTGCTGGGCACTGCTGTGTACTAGCAGGAGGTGGGAGGGGAATAAGGGAGAAGAATGCAGATGATTGATTTAGAGAGACGGCTGTCTACTGTCAGAAGCCTGTCACTGCAGAGTTGGCACAGGATGACGAAAGCAGCCTGAAGGGCCACTCACCTCTCTTTCTCTTCATTTCTCCCACTTGTAGGGCAGGGGCAATGGGGTACGTGGCCTTGCAACCAGCCTCTCTTGGCATTCACAGCTAGTTGCACTTCAGCATAAAATAATGAAGGTGGAATGTCTCCATATTTGCTCGTATTTCTAAACAACACTAGAAAAAACCCATCCTAAACAATTACTGGTCTCTCCACCTACTCTCCTACTCTTCTTTGTTCCTGCACAGAACTTGTCAGCTTTCCATCCATAAGAGAGAGGTACTGCAGGCAGGGAGGAGGGGTGAGGGAAGGCTGGGGGCTGGAGCCATTTAAGCTGTCACCAACTCGATCAGAGCATTTAAATCACTGACACGGAATTACAATGCCACATATTGCAGTTCAAAAACAACCGGCACCCAAATTCCCTTCAGCATAGCATTCTTCCTCCAGGATAATGCATTTTCTAACTTTATAGTATATTGGTATACAAAGAGCACAGAAAACTCATGGGCTGGATAGTGTAGCAAGGATCTATACATGGAACTTTTTTCTGCTGATGGGTAAATCAAATTCAAACAGCACAAGCCATTTATGCTCTCCTCTTTCTTTCTATTTAAATGGGTTACTGCTGGTAAGCGCCATAATAGTTAAGGATCTGTCAGCAATTCCAATACAAAGAAGAGCAATCACACCTTTAAGCAGACTTCCAGTGATGGGCTATAGACTATCAAAGTTAAATAGATTCTTAAAATCCTAGCCGTTAGGGCTGGGAAATCTTTCAGCACTAATAGTGCATGACTGTTCCCTGCAATGAAACCATCATGATAAGTGGTTTAGCCCGTGCTTCTCAAGAATAGCTCATCGTGCCCTTGTGGCCACCCCCCCCTCAGGTCAGATATCCCATCATCTAATCTGCATCAGTTTGAGAACTTGTCCCTCAAGGCACTTTCTGTCTGCAGAGATGCCCCTACTCTTTCGGGACCTGTGGTCATGGGGGGTTAGTGCTGATGCTGACCTATCTGTCTCAGTACTTACCAGTTTTTGCCCTGCCAAGCGTCTGTCTTTGCCTGTGATCACAGCAGCCGATTCTCAGAGAGGTGAGGGACTGTGGTAGGTGCCAGCTAGTAGAGGTCTCCTTTAACAGTGATTTATAGAGTAATTGCCTGTCTGCAGCACATGGGTACACTGTCGGCCATGCCTTTGTTCCCCTTCAGTTCCTCTTGAATGCACTATATACTAAGCATTATCCTCTCTCCCTGGGTTGCCCTTCTCAAAGATACACTCTGCCGTTCACTGAAACTCATATCAAAGCCAGGAGCTCTGAATTTTTGCAGCAACTCTGCTGCACCTTTTCCAAATTCTCTGCAGTTTATTTACATCTCCCTTGTGTGTCACCTAATGTGACTCCTGTGTGTGTTTGATACTGGCTTTTCTACAGTAGTCTGTAGCAATTTGCCAGGGAATAATACAGGAAACAGGGCATGTACTGAGTGTCTGTTTTGGTAAATTCTCCCAATTCTCAAGCATTTTCGATGTAAACACTTCTTGAGAAAGAGTTTGGGACAGGAGCAGTAAGACTGGGGGAAGTAGCACATCTTCATTGCTTGACAGCCTCTTCTGAGGTGAGACAGGGATTTTTTTTTCCTGACAGTCATTTGATGAGATGCTGTAGGAGAACAGTCTGTTCTGATGTGTAGAACTCTGTTTTCTCTATATATTCCTCTGAGAACATTAAAAGGAAAATCCAAGGAGCCACTTGATTTTAGGTCAAGTACTATATATGTTTAAAAGTGGAAGACAAAATAAACAGACTTTTGCTTCTTACTAGAACACTGATAAAATGGCATGGCATCTAGTACTTTTGTAGACTTTCAAATAATTATAAAAACTTTAGGTACGTTGAGAAGACATTGGTTGCAGCAAGGTGGTTCAGTATATGTAAACAAAAACTTTCTCAAATGTGCTAAGACCTCATTTTGACACAAGTTGAGTGGAGCAAAGTAAGATATGAAAGTCGGTTCCTCCAGCTTGCCTCTAGGATTCCTTTTCCAAGAATTACCTCCACTGTGGCTTAGAGGGCTAAGTCTTGCAGTTTTGCCTAGCAGTTGCCTAAAGTATACCAAGTCAATGACTTTGCTCTAAAACAGGCTAAGCATCTCCCAGCAATTGCTCTCCAAACCTTGCCTCCTTTGGGAGATGGAGTGACAAACAGCTTGAGAATAGAAACCTCTCACAACACTCCAGCCATTTCTCGAGTGCACCAAACCACCCTAAGGCTGTGTCTGAGGGTGTTCCTTTTGATCTTATCCTGTAAAGGAGTAAGATCACTGGCACCCTCCATTCTACAGTCAGTGGAATAGCTGCTGCTGCAGCTGCAGATTAAATGTCTTTGGCCTCACGGAAAGTGAAGAATTAGACAGATCCCTGCCTAATACTCCTTTACTTCTGGCTGCTTTGTATATTGCTTTTTACTTGACCCTTGACACATTCTGGTCGTTTTCATTTAGCGAAGGTAATTGTCCTCCAACAAAGCCATTGCAAGTAGGGAAAGACGGTGCTTAAGAGAGAATAATGCAGAACAAAATGTGTCAATGCCATGATGTTCCTATATTCCTTTCACCAAACCTTAACTCTCTTGCCCTCTCCAGCACCAGAGGCACTCACAGCCCTGCATGAAGACCTGTGGGGGTTAGTTATGTCCAAACACAGGAGTCTGAAATTGTGTGCTTTGTCCATTCAAGCCTTAGGGCAGATTCATCTCACTTCCACTAGAGTTTATTCTTTATTTGAGTCCTGCAGAATTACCTCAAACCAAAGCAGCTCTTATCTTACTTTTCTGCTTTTGTTTTCTTTAGGTTAGACCTATTCAATGGACTTGTCTCCTTAGTGGAAAGCACAGCAGGAACTACACTTAGTATTGCTCCTCTGTATAGTGGTTACTCAGCAGATTATGAGATGTGAATTTAGTCATCTTGCATTGGTTGCTAGCAAGGCAGGGCCCTGCTGAAGTCACTAACCACCTTGCCTTTGTCACCAAATGGTGCTGGAAATTAACTTGCACACCTTGAACACTAATGACCCACAAAAATGCAGTATGAACTAAAACTTGCCCAGACAAGGAATCTTCTTTTCTCATGGTGCCTTTCCTTAGGGGTATTAGTTAAGGTAATCAAGTCTTCCTGAGCAAAGAGAAGCATAGATTTCCCTCATTCAATACAAATGTAAAATACTGCATGTGTTTGTGGGAACAAATAAATTTACTGTTCCACAAGCAGGACTGTAATTCTTCTGTAGAACATGAAAGCCATGATTAGGAAGCCAGGATTGTTCTGCTCACAGGAATCCTGCCACTGTCTTTGATTGCATGGTATTAACTGTAAATTATAGCCTTTTGGAGACTGCATGTAAAAATAAAATTTAAAAAAAATTGTCAGAAGACAGAGAAAATATTGATTCTGGAGGCAGTGGAAACTATGGCTTGGTTGAATTAGAACCTTAAAAAATAATAACAAATGAGCATTTGTGAAGGTGAAAGAGGGACTAGGAAAAGAGAGCCGTGATTCTTCCCTTAGGAGTATGCAAATTTCAGGTAGCCACATTGTAGGCAATGAGGTTTAACTAAGTCTGGCTCAAGGCATAAGGAGAAGGTACAGAACATGGATTTCAGAGTTGTTACTGAGGTGCTGAACTGAGCACAACGCGTGGAACTGCAAAATGGAAGCTACGGCCTGCGACTGCTGTTAAGATCTCTCAGATTTCTAATGCCTTTTCTAGCTCTTAGTGACACAAGTCTCCAGGTCAGCCTGTTCTCAGGATCAGCTCTGTCTGTTGTTCTGCGCTGATGACAGATACCATTGCAATCAGCCAGCCTACAATTTAACTGGAAAACTGGAATTGCAACTGGACTTTGCCTCACTCCAGTCCCGGGAGGCTTCCCTGCAAAAGCTTTGAAGGTGCAAAATGGTGGTAGAATTATAATCACTAAAAGCCTTCAAGCCTGAGGCTGCTGAAAGCTGAATATAGATACCCTAGAGAGATAATGGGTTTGCAGAAAAAGCAAAGCATAGGACAGATGGCTTTTTCCCCATAGATACATTGATTTTAAACCTAGAAATAACTATCAGGTCATGGAGTTTGGCTTGTTGCATGCCATGGGCCAGAGATTTTCAGCCAGAAATTCCTGTTTCAAGCCCATAACTTCTGGCTGAGCTCAAGTGCATATCTTTAGAGCACTCATGCTGTGGAGGCAATTCAGACCCAACAATTCTATGAATCTATTTATCTTTGCCAGTTACAGTGTATCTACCTGGCTGTCCCAGCCTTGGCTGTTAAAATGGCTAAATAAAGGTCACTGGGGAAAACATGAAAATAAGAAAAACAGCTTAGCAAATCTTTGAACAAATATCTAGGGCAATGGCTATAATTTAATACCTGTTGGTGAACTTCTTCCACTCCTGGACTCCCCACTGAATGAGCACAATATTCATTCTGTAGATTTCTCCTCCTTCATCCTTCTTGAAGTCTGATTTTACTGGAAACTCAGTGCACAAATACCACAAACCCCCTCTTCTCATTCCTCTGCCTCACTTTGCTGTTCTTACAGTTCCCCTCTAAGATCCCACCAGTCCTACATATCTGATCAAACCAGTATTTTCATTCATCCAAAGTTTGATTGGAAACCTTTGTCCAACCACAGCAACTCACATTGACTCTGTAGCAATTGCTCAGATTTTTTCTGAGGAGTTCTAGCAGGAGAACTCCTTTCTTCTGAGCAGCATCTGACATCACTTCTGTCCGGTTTGGATTGGCATGTGCATCCTCTTGCCTCAAGAGTCCATTAGTAAATCTGTATGTCTTCCACTATGCCCCAAGCCCATACATATTAATTCCATGAAGATTATTTTCTTTAACCTAAGTTCCCTTGTCCCAATACAAAGCCAGATCAGTCATTCTATTGTCCTGAATTTTCCCCATCCAAATGTTTTTAACCGCCTGATTGTTGTTGATATTTCAGGAAGGGGACACTAGAGAGATCATTCAAGAAGGAAAGTGCAGTGGTTTCAGTGTGGTAGACAAAGAATTTTAAGAAGATTTATATGACATATTACTTATGATTTGAGAAGATAGATTTCATGACCTAGGAGATCCATCTGTTTTTCATAAGGGTTTTTTGGAGGGGAAAAGTAGGCCAGGGACCTTTACAGACTTTCTTCTCTTTGAGTGATGTCTTCTTTTGCAGAGCCTGCCTCACTGGAAATCATTACATATCCATAGAAGGCAGAGTTAGACTTCCTTTTGCACTTTTCCCAGTACACTTTGAAAAGCAAGAGGATCCCTGTAGAGAGGGAAAGCAAGACTGTGAGATTCACTAGTGCCTCTCTGATGCAGGGAATGAACCAGGCTGTTACTTCACCCCTCGTCAAAGGAATAGAACACACGGTTCATGTGACAGTTTAGCCAAGTCCTCTCACTATCAGCAGCTATCTACAGTATGTTTCTGCTAATAGATATTCTCCTAGAAAGGTTATGATAAAAGAGTTGGGAAAGAAGAGAAGGAATTGCAGGGGATGGTGAGAATGAGAGAGGCACAAGTAACCTGAGCCTCACACATTCTTATGAAGCCTGTCTTTTATTTCCTATGTTTAGAGAAAACAGTTCTTACTTTATGGCTTTTGTTCAATCAAAGAGAAAATGAGCTATAAAAGCAAAGATAGGAAGGAGTTAACCAATTTCCAATTCAGTGTGTTACCATTTGCTTCAGTAATAATAATAAAAAAAGAACAATATTGAGAAACATAATTTTTTAAATGAAGACTACTAAATCAATAGGCACTACATGACTAATCATTTTCTATTTTCTTGGGGGAGGAAGGTAGAGCTGTGATCAGAAACTAAAAGCAGAAGTGCCCAGTTTCTCTGCAATCTGACAATTTCTGCTTTACTGTAATAGACAAGAAAGGAGATTTTTACATGAACAGAAACTAATGCTGATAAATGGCATGAAAAACACTGCACACGAACATCATCTCATTTTGTGGAAAGATAATCAAATTCATTTGATGCTAGATGAGTTAATTCACAAATACCTGCATTTCCTGGCAACTGAGTGTTTCAGCCTGAGACCAGAAGTCAGGGGTGACTTCTTCATTTGTACAATCTTCAGTTGTGGTGGGACTTCACATAAATAGCTATTTAAGTCTGTGTTTGACTTGCAGCATGTGAGTAGTCCTGTCAGCTTCAGTAGGACTACAGAGGCTGTAAGAAAGGCAGGTGTTTGAGTGCTTCTTGAACCTGCCACTCCAGCAGTAATTTGTAAAATCCTATTTGTACAAATAGTTCTCAAAGTAGCGAACAAAGGTGAGCAAATATTCTCTCTTTCAGCACTGAATATCCAGGAGCACAGAAATCTCTGTGCAACGAATTCTTAAGAATTCCTCAAAGTACTTAAAAAATTTCAACCCAGATTTCATAACACACCATCACAATCCTCTGGCACTTAACCACCCCTTTGGTCTCCTTGGGGTCGATAGTAGATGTCTTTGTTTTTTAGAAGTGAACAAACGAGTGCTTGCTCCTGCTCAGAGCATTTTACTGCACAGTATCTTACATCCTAAAGGACTCAGCACAGCTGTCATAGCTGAACACATCCAAATAAAAGGTAGCATTGCAAAAGTTCTTAACAGGACAAAGCAACTGACTTAGAAGTTTTAAATTCCACTGATTTTAACATAATATCCACAAATGAAACGCAGTGAAGTGTGGTGTGGGGACAGGCAAAGGGACGCAGATCATGGGGCATTCTGGTGCAAGAACTCAGCCAAGGCCTGTGTGACAGGGACATTGCCCCCAGCCGGTTGTGGGTGGGCAACAGCAAACTGAGCAGTACTAAATGTATGAGTGATGTCATCTAAAGAGATCAAACCCCACCACTGCTTCTGAACAGGGGTGGAGGAACTGGCACAACTGACATAAACAAAAGGAATTTTGATTTGACAGAAGGTCCCAGGATGCATTTTCCAGCACATATTCACATGCCATCTCAAAGTTACTGGGTAAGAGGTAAGAGAAAAGCAATTTTGGTTTAGAAAAATTCATTTTGCAATGGAGGCTGTGTTTGAAGGTGCCTGCTTTAGTATACAAGTGTTTTTGGGAGATTAGTACTTATTAACTAATAACCTTTGATGATGTTTACTCCCACAGTTGATTTGCTCAGGTGTTTGTCACACAGAAGTAGAAATCAGCTTCAATGACACAGCTTGTTCATGGTTCAGTCTGCAGAGTTTTGTGATTTCTTGGCAACTAAGTGATGGATTACTATTTTCTGTGAAATTTTCCTCTTTCCTGAAAGGCCTTTCATGCAAGGACTCTGGGGTAATTAGAAAAATAATAACCTTGCAATACCCTCTTGATCTGTTTTTAATGAAATGAAGTGTGGAGAGGGTAGGTGCTTTGTCCATAGTCAAATAGTGGGTAAGTGGCAGAACTGAAAATAGAACCCAGGAGCCCTAGTTTCTACTCTTTGCCTCTAAGAAGCACTTCCACTCACATTAGGTTATCCAGTGTTAAAAGACCCTTTTTTTTTTTGTACAGGACTGAAAAAGAGTATTTAGTGTACAGGAAAATCTTGCATTGGCAAAAGCTGGACCATATTAATTAGTATATTTATGCTGGGTTCTCAGTCAGTTTTCTGCAGCTCAATCGTGGTTTATTAAGCACATCAGTCATTTGTGAATGTTAGCCTTAAAAGAGCCTGGTAAAGTATCACTTTCATTTCTAAAGCAGGGAAATAGAAGCACAGAGAAGAAGTTACTTCCCAAATTCACAGCAGGACTCTTGGACACACCTGTCCAATTTTACTGTCACTTTCCATTTTTGCTCAGAAAAGTATTTTCTCTATTAGACTGCATTGTTTCTAGTATTAGGAATAAGCATCCCTGATCAAGTATTAAAACACAAGTGGAGTTTTTGGGCACATGTATGACCAGCTTACTTGAACTGAATCAAAACAAGTTTGTAAAACAATACTACAAAACTAACAATTGCCAGAAGCTACCAATCTGACAGGGATGTTTAGAAAATGTGACATTACCTCTTGAAAATGTGGTTGGGGCTGAATACAGCACCACTGAAGTCCTTGAAAGCTCAGACCTGTGCTGTCCACTTCCCCAGAGATCAGAATATATTAGGAAGGAGAAGGAATAAAAATGCTGCTCCACCACAGCTAAGTTTCTGGAGAAGCTTGCAAGATTGAGGACATGATCATGGTCTGTTTGTAGTGATATTCCCTGGCAAGTCACCATCTGAGGAGGATAAAATCCAAACCTCTGATTTAAAATCAAAAGACTTTCCTGGAACCAAAGAGCAGATAATTTGCTAATGGAATAATTTTCCTGTACAGAACCTGACTTCACTGCCCTTCTCTGAACATTAAATGTAAGTTTAATGAAAAGATGTGTCTATTAGTAACTGGAGTGATACTGTCAGTTCTTTACAAATGTGTCTTTGGCTCATAAGTCAGGTATCAATACTTGCAGAATCATGATGGTCTGTGTTGATTTTCCACCTAACAGTACAATGTCTTCATCCCATTCCCATCTCATCCATCTCTAATTGGGTCATTTAGACAAAAACATCACTTCTTTCATGGAGGGAAAAATAAATTCTGCACAGACAGCCCGTCTGTCAAAGGTAAATGAGGATGTCCACCCCTCCATTTTGGAGAGAGGTGGGATTTAGGAGTTGGAGAGGTGCTATATTACAGAGTGACGAAGCGCTGTTTTCCTCCAGGAATGAACAGCCTTGTGGCTGAAACAGGGAGCAGCAGCACAGCTCTTGGCAGAGTGAATGTGTCGTCATGAGACACTGTGACACGCAGCACTGCCAGGAGAATCAGTGCCTGTGTCTGCCTCAGACACATGCACACGTGTGCAGAGCCATAAAGCTGTACACAAACATCATGACACAGCAATTACCTTCCGCAAAGAGAGCTAAAAAGAATAGATAAGAGTATCCAGATGATAGATAGAATGCTATCTTCCTGCCTAGATGTGCCATGGGTGGCAGAATAAATCTGCTTCTTCTTCCCCTCTGGGAGCAGCTGCCTGCTGGAGAGAACCAGGTAGAGTATTAGCAGAGTATTAGCATCACATTGCAGTTTATTAGCAAATAAACAAATGGACAATGGTGTTTCTTACCAAGCTAATCAGAGCCATAAAGCAGCCAGCTCTGGAAGCAGCTTTTGGGTGGCTTGGCCATATAACAACATCCTCACTCAAGGTACCTCAATCTGGTACCATCTGACTGAGCAGCAGGTCCTGCTCTCAGATCTTACCATGCTGCCATTTTTCCAGCTGCACATGATGGTCTACTACCTGACAAAGTAGGTTGTGAATAAAAATGGGCATTTGCTCTGCTCAGAAACATCCTCACTTATATGGGGAAAGTCTAATGACATTGGAAAGGGTGGAGAACTGAGTTTCCATCATAAGCCCTGCTCCTGTCCTACAAAGCATCTCAGCAGAGCCCAGAACTTTGCAGTGACCTCCTGAGAATTAAAAGTATCCATCAATCCATGCAGGCTTTGGGTAAGGCTGAGTCAAGTTCTGCAATGAGTGTATCTCAGTAGAGTGAGTCAAGAGCATGTTAAGCAAAGGTTTCCCAATCAAAACAACTTATTAAAAAAGAAAAGCCTTCTATTAAACATCAGTGCCTCAAGGTTTATTAAGCTTCATATTTCTTATGACTCTTCCTATGTAATCTTAGTTAACTTTTTAAAAATTAAAGTACTTATAAAATAATATCAAAATTACTATCAAGTAGTCTATGCTCTGTGAGCATGTTCAAATAAACAAAATGTGATTATGTTATGTATCAGTTTTTATTTACTGAATTTATAGTATTCAGCAAATAAAAGGTCAGATGTGTGTTCAAGACAAAAAAAAAGGTAGAAAAGTATTGACAAAAATGTTATAGTTACTCTCCTGACAAAGAAGAAATTACTCTATTTCAAACCCAATGAGAAGAAAAGAGTTGAAATGTCATTCAAGACAGGTTTATGTGCCCAAAAGCTTTTTTTTTTTTTTTCCTTTTCAGCTATACTGATTGGTCTTTTAAAAGACATTAGCTTTATTGACATCCTTAGATGTTCACAGCATAACAACTTGCTGCACAATCTTCTCTCTAAATTTGTAGCAGCATATTCTGAGTGTGCTTGGCTGGAGTCTCTGTGCCATGTCCTCAGGGTAGCTGCTGGATGAAGAACCTGGTCTGCCTGTGCTGGAGCACTCCAGCAGTCCAGGGGCAGCTCCCCCCAGGCCCTGTGGATTCACAGCTCTTTCTCAATCCTTTCCAGAGCTTCCTCACGCTTGATATCTCCTTTACTTATTGAACTTCGGGGTAGGTCTTTAATAATATTAACAATTTTGGTGACCCTTACAGTAAAACTTGGTTGATGGCCAGATTTTATACAAAGAGATGATAATTTCTGTTTAATTTTCTCCCTTTTATTACTAATCATATCACTGCAAAACGTAGTTTACAGCAATATAAATAGGATCCATTGCTGGAGGGAATTGTGCAGCTTCTGTCAATTTTTCAGCACCCAAATGTGAAACAGAAGCAATTAAACTCTGAGGGGAAAAAAGTAACAGTGTGGAACACATCAGAAATCGGGTCATGAATTCACACAGATGGGAAAGCCAGGAAGCAGTGGGAAAGCAGGATTTTGATTGACTCACCGTCAACAGTAAATGAGCCATTGGCAGTTTACTGTCAATTTTTTGCCTTTTAATCTGCGAGTTGCAGAGGTGATGGCACCCCCCTCAACCCCCTGCTTGGAGATAGGAGCAGAGAGGAAAGGGGGACAGAGAAAGCAATGGCAGGAGTTTGAGTGAGAACAGGGATGGGTCAACATCACAGAAGGAGGAAAGCAATTTTATTGTTCTCTAAATTGGATGTGTGGAGCTAAAATAAAACAATAGCCAGTCAATAGTCATGGGTGTTAAAAATATTCCACCCAAAAGAGATCATGAGGTCTCTGCAGATTAATTAATAGTAACTATGTTGAGATAGTAATTAGAGGCACTGACCAGACCCAAACGAGGTGGTGGGAATTGTTATACAAATATAGTTAAGGATAGTTCTTGCTCCAAAAAAAAAACACATAAAGCAAAGAGACAAGAGAAAGGAGCAGAGCCCTCCCAGGTGAAGACAGAGGCACTGTGACCCTAACAGGGCTTTGGTGCGCTTGGAACATACAAGGTGCAGACAGGGAGTGCTCCTTTGTTTGCTTGTACAGAGCATCTGCTGAGCAGGCTGAGGGGAGGACAGGGGACATTTCCATCCTGTGCTGGTCCAGCTTTCTCCAGTGAAAATCCAAGACCCAGCCACAAGCCTGGGGGGCACACCAGAATACCTCACAGACTGCCAAAAGACCAATTTGTCCCTGCTAGCTAGGGTGTGCCTATGGCCTGAACTAAACTCAGTGGGATTTGTGGGATTTTCATAGCACCCAAGAAAACACAAGACCTCAGAAAACAGGGGGTATTTTAGCATGCAGAAGCTCAGTATATTTTTCTTTTCAAGCAGCAGCGCAGCACTTCTGAGAATGAAACAATCAGTTATAAAAGTAACCTTGCAGCAGGGCTTCAAGGGGGAGTTATATATGCCGGCAAATTTTCACTGTTTATTCATTCTAGACATACTTATAGACTAATTCTCCTCTTACTCTGATTTTATATCAATTATTCGCCATTGATTGAGTGGAGTTAATTTAAATTTACAGCAGTATAAGTGAGGAAAAGCAGCTTGTAATCAGTAGCAAGTTGATTCTGCCACCTTTACTCACCATGAATAGTACCTTACTCATTGAATAATCCTATAAATTCCTCTTGGGGTTTCTCACAGAATAGGACAGTATGTGATCTGAGTAAGGATGGAAATACTTCTCATACTTTTCACATCAATTAACCTGATGGACTGGACTAGGTGACATTTGTTCAGCTGTGCATTTTTAATAATTTTCTAATGTGTATCTTGGAAATGACATTTCCTCCCTACCATGTTGTTTGGAGTTTGGGAGAGGTGCGATGCAAGAAAAGAGCAAAAATGTTGTGACAGCACTATTGGACAGACAGCACTGGAAAACTCTTCCCCAAGAGACACAATCCCCTTTTAAATTGTTTATTTATTTGTGGTTTTGAAGATATTTCATCTTACTGGTAGTTAATGAACACGAAATGATATTAGAGTAGGGTAATAGCTCACTAAATTTTTCACTAAGAAACCAAGTTTCCTATTGCAATCCTTGTTCAGCCTATACACGTGCTAAAGGGATTTGCTAGATCACGACTAGACTTGATAGGCGTGGCCTATTGACATTCTGAACTAGGACAAAAAATTAGTGATTAAACTTGGTGACTGCTGAGGGTGACTTTATTTAAAAGACTTCTAATATCTTAAGTCCAAAGCAGTAATTTATAACACTGCCAGAGTGGAATTCAGGATCCCTAAGCAGTGGCTCAGCTCTGTATTCCCATTTTAGCACAGCTGTCAAATTAAAGGTCAGAAATTTTGAAAACAATAATAATTTTTAAATTACTTGGTTCTTTTTTTTTCTTACCAAAACCATTTGAATCCAGTTATCACTCAATACATAGATAAAATTAAAAAATAATTAACTATGTATTTATTAATGTTTTGAAAATAATTTATCTTGGAGACAAGCATTCCCTGAGCAAAAATTATATTAAATTGTTAACCAGACAAAATAGAGGATTCAAATGAAAACCCTTCTTTGAGGTTCTCTGCTGTGATCTGTACCAAGACACTGGATCTGTGCTGCTGCACAGGATTATGTATTCTCTCCATTGAGCCAGCCATTTTGCTGGTGGATAGGCATGTGCTTGAAATTAGACACTTTCCTTTCTTTTCATTTCCCCCAATTAAAAGAGACAAGAGAAGAAACAAAGAGTAGGAAGCAACAGAGGAGATATGAAGGGCAAGTTCAAGAGACGTGGCATTAACAAGCACAACCGACCCCACAAAGGGGATACATTAAGCCTGTGCTACAGTGTGGGTGTATGTCCAGCACTTTGTTTTATTTTTGCAGAGTTAAAAGAGGAAGTTGTCACTCACACCTGCTTTGTCAGTTTTGCTAAAATGATTTGGGTGAATGATAAGGAGATAAACAAGAAATCTCCTATCATACAGATGAAAGGAATTGGTGGATGCATATCAGGCAGAAAGCACCCCTGCCCCAGGCCCTGAGGGCAGAAATCAGCTGAGGCTGCTTGCTAGGATTTCACAGCCTCCACAAAATCTGGATATTGTGTGACAAATCAAAATTGCTTGTCTCTACCTGACTGCATGCATTTCCACTTGATGGGTTTTATGTTTACGCGTCTCCAGTGGAGGAATGTGCAAGTATGGCAGTGCTGAAATGTTCAGGACATCTAAGTAAACGTGGCTTCTATTAATAAAAAAGAACTTTGTGATTCATTTTATGACAGCAAAAATATATTTTGTCACCCAGTAGAAGTCTCCATGAATAAGAGAGGTGCAAGGATGTTTCAGTGAGTGAGATGGCTGCATATTGATGAGACCACTGGAGTCTAATTAGTCTTAGTGGTGATACTGGTAACCCCACATGTTGGCAATGGGATGCAGAGCCAGCCCTAACTCTGATTCAAACCCAGGTAATACTTGAAAATTGTTGGGTGATTTCTGTGTGTTGAAGCCAAAGCACAGGTTTGGTCTGTGTGACAACACAGTGGACGTGACTGACACAGAGCCACACATCTTTGTGTGGTTTGTGGCAAGCAACTGGAAACACTGCAGATGGGAATTTGTTTACATTTGGAAGCAGTGTAAATGCAGTGGATGCTGGGGACCTGCTGGAAAACCAGGGATTCTGGCACTGCTATTGATGTCTTATATGATTTACTTGACCTTCTGCTTTCTTGCAGTGTCACTCATTGTCTTCCCTACTTATACTGTAAACCTTTAAGAAAAGAGATTATTCTTAGCTCAGAGGATCCTTGGTATTATTTGAATCTCTAGATGCTCCTGTGATAATAATAGTAAAGAAACTAGAAAACCTGTTTTAAATACATGGTGTGTACCTGTGAGAGACAAGGTATAGAAACACCAGAAGAAATGGGGTGACCTTGCTGTACATACTTTTAAGCTGAAAATGCACAGATTTTGAGAAAACAGCTGTATAAGGAACAGGGGGAAATAACCTAAACATATGCAAGGTGATAACTTGTTAAAAAGAAATGAATGAAAGGGTGTTTAATTCTGGTTGTGGGCAACAGTGGGAATTGCACTCAGTGGCCAGTGTCTTGCATCCAGGGAGCACAGAGAAAGGACACAGAGGTAGTGAATGATGACAATAAAAGCATCTGAACTTCTTTTCTTTAATGTAACTGTACTATTGCATTCTTACTTAGCTGAGAACTAAATAGATTAACTGAAGCAACAAATAAAAGCAGTGTTATAAATTTTGTAGGGGAGAGCAGTTTGACAGAGATGAAACAACCTCACCCTGCAAAGAAAAGCTATGTTTCACTCATCAACCACATTTTCATTTTCCTGTCTGCAAAAGTGAAGCAAGGGAAAATCAACATAATGTACCTGTATATTTAAAAAATTAAGGTGCAAAAATGGAGGAGTAAATATTAAATGCTAAATGTTAATAATTTTCAACATAGGAAGGTTTCCAGAAGCAGGGATCTACCAGGCTGTATAGTAGAAATGATGTTATTCTGTGTTTCTCAGTGAGCTACAGGCCAGGTGATCAATAGAGTCCAAATTTGCAGCAAACAATTCAGAGTTGAGAAGACCACAGGTGATAAAGAGGAATGTTGAAGTTATGTAACCAAAGAAATAAATAAGCAGCCAGCAGCAGCTGAAAGTTACCTGAAGGGATGTTTCAGGGCAGAGAATGATTAGAGCTACTACCACTTACTGCTGTTTGCAATCCTATAGGTAACAAATTACCTGTAAACCTGGCTTATTACAAATTCAAGTTCCACTGAGTAAGAACTATGTTGTATATAACCCATACCTAAGAGATATAAACCTGTGTGCTTCAAAACATGAAGCATAGCTACTGGTCCAACATCATGAGGACTTAGTAGATTTACGTTGTACGTGTTTTGTCATAAATGTCTACTGAAAAGAATGGCCATCTTTCTCTAAGCCAAGAAACAATTTTGGTAGCCCTCCCAGTGCATATATTATCCAGTTATATAACCTTGGTTTCCAAGGCATAAGAAAAGTAACTTCTACAGAGCTTTAAAAAAGACGCTTAATTTCTTCCTTCACTTACATGGCTATTTGATTCTGCTTCATTCAGAACATCCTTTTTAAGACAATTTACTTGTTCTCCACAATCAGCACTTCAGTCCGGTTCAGAGGCTTCCCAGATCTTTTTTCTTCAAACACTTCAGCTCTTCAGAATTCTAAAGTCAGCATTTTAGGTCTTCCTTTTCTTGACAGAAAACACAGTCACTTTGGAGATGATTAACACTTTTGTCACAGAAATGTTTTCCCATCAGACAACGTGATTTCACCTAAACTGAAATTTGCAATGATAAAATGTCATTTCTGACAAAAAAATAACCAAAACTAAAAAAACAGGCCTTTCCAGCTGGGGGAAGCATAACAAAATATTTTGTTTGGGGTTGACATTTCAACATAAAATGACTTATTTTTTGTTTCAATGTGTTGATGCAAAATTAAAAATGCCGTAACAGAATGACATGTTGGATCATTCTGTTTTGATATAACATGTCTAGATCTTAACATTTATACTTTTCCTCAGACTTTTCACTTTTCATTTAAGTTTGAAATGAAGAATAAGTTTGAAATTCCCTGTGGGAGGAAAAAATCGACTTCCTCCTCTGCCCTCACATTAGGAGGAGAGGTTGTTCTGAAATCAAAGGAGGTAGGAGAGGAGGGCAGCCTCAGTTTTGCATCCTGTGTTGCCTGTCATAGTTTAGCTGCATACATTTGGACAAACTGCTTCACTCCTTAAGAAGCTGGGTGGATTGTGGAGGGTTGTTTGTGTTTTTTTAAATGAGGCAGAATGCTTGTCTACATCCCTGGCAATGCTTGAGAAAATCATCAAATCCAGTTTGTAAATTAGGAATAACAGTACTTGCCTCTCTCACATGATAGGATGTGAGTCTAAATTGGTGCTCATGAAATTCTCTCACATTCTTGAAAGATGCTGTAGAAATATAAAATCATATTTACTGAAATGAGTTATTCAGGTGACTTAGAAGTGCTGAGAAAACTTAGCTGTTAATTTTAACAAGTATGAATTATTGATTTTGAGCAGTACCTCTAATCCTCTCTGCCAGGTTCTGGACTCTCTTCTTGGGTTCTTTTCCTTGCTCTACACCTTTATGCACTGAAGTAAAGCAGCTCTTTTCAGTAAGCTGAACAGTAATGATAATTACAAGGATAGTTTCTTCTGCAGCTGACAACAGAGATCCATGAGAAGTTTCCATGTTGTTTCACTTCCGATAAATAATCCTGCCTCTGTCCCTTGTTTGTTTTTTTTTTGGGGGGGGGGAGGGTGTTGTTTTTTTTAATCCAGAGCTCCTTTCACCAAGACTCTGTCCTGCTCTGCTTGACATTCAGACATTTATTTTCCATAGAGAGTTAAAATATCGACAAATTGGTTCAAGAGGAAGAAGATGGGCCAAGATTCTTGACTGCATTGTACTGTAGTTCCTTGTTCTCTCCAGTTCAAGGCTCTTCATGCCTTGAACTCAGTAGCTTGTACTGAGACTAAGCCAGACCTTTAGACTCCAGTACCAGGCATGCCAATGTCTTCAGTCCATGTCTGCAGTCAAATAAAAGCATGAACGACACTCCTATCAAATTCAGCAGGATCTGGATAAAGTCTTGTCTCACATATTCCTCTTTCTTTTTATTTTGCTGTCTCTCCTCTATCTCCTTCAGCATCTTGTGCCCTTTCTGAGTTTACATCTGGATTCCATCACTCATGGGACAAGCATGCTCTGTTCTGCAGCACCTACCACTCAGCCACATCACCAAGTACACCCCTCCCACCTGAAAATGAACTTCTCATCTTTCATATCCCCAGCTCTTTTAGACTGCTATTTGTCAGGGAAGCTTCAGTCTGCCTGCTGTTTAATCTGTTTATTGCTCTGTCTGATCCCCACCATCTGCATCCTTATTTTTTGTATTCTCCAGAGACTTTGAGCTTCTTTACTTCCAGGCCCAGAAGACAGTGTGGTTTTTCTTGCACTTGGGCTGTAGGAACTGTTAGAAAACATCATGCATGTGCAATATATCTATAATTATGTAGGCACAGGCAAAGGAGTGCTTTTCCCAAAGGGCCTTGCATCTCTTTACCAAATTAAATTCACATGAAAGAAGGCAGAAGTATTTTTGTTTGATTTTTTTCTTTCATTCTGTTTCCTTTCTTTCTAATGCAATGGTCTCCATAAACAGCCTTAAGCTACTACACAAAAATAACATTAATCACTAACTGGTATTATTCAATAGATTTCTAGCACAGAACCAGCAATGTCTGGCTTGAGTGGGTATCTGGTAATGGCCTCTCCAGTAGGGTGGTAGAAGAGTTAAGAAAGAGTGTGTACAGCTTGTGTTGCACTCTCATTCTCCCCAAATAAAGAGTGGCTTTGCTGTTCCTGGTAGCTGCACTTTGCTTTTCTGGTGGTTTTTTGACACAGGAACCACCACCCTTGGTCATAGTGGCACTTCAGTCACAGCTCTTGCTGCACAAAGTGTGCTGCTTACATGCACAGCAAGGTCTGTGGCTGATGGCACACATCAGCTCCAACAAATTTACTTTAGGAGTGAGTGAGAAACAGAGAGAAAGGGAAGGGGAAAACTCTCTTTTCAGGGACTAGCCAGGAAGGCTGAGGTCCCAGACGCTCAAAGCAGGTACAAGACCATGAAAGCAAAAGTACAAGAGCATGAGGACATCAAAGGAAAAAAGAACAAGAATAGCAGCATGGGAACAACAGGGAAAATACTGCCAGTGACACTTTGGAAAAGCACTAACTCAACAGCTTATGTGAAGGGTTAGAGAGCTGCCAATAGGAAGCCCTTGGCATTTTTAAGGCTAGAGCACTAATGTACCTCAGGCTTTCTGTAGCACTGTGAATTCTCTGCTTTGTTTTCCCGTCCTTTTGCCATCATACCTAAAACCCATCTTTCCTGAATTCCTGACTGGAGAAACCCTAGGTAAGCAGGGCAAGGTGAAGCATTTCTTACATCTGATGTCTGGGCAGCCTTGTGGAAAGGGCTTCAGTTTACATGTACAAAAATAAAATCCCAACAAAGTTACCTCTGCTGTAAAACAGTGCATTCCAGATTTATCCCATAACCAGTAGTCTAGCATTTCTTTAGCATTTCTAAAGCACCAGTAAGTGTGTCACACCACGTCATTAATAATCACTGCCAGGAACATGGAACCCAGGCAGCTATTCATCTCTTCAATCCATTTCCATGGGTTAGTTCTTCCCTAGGGAAAGTGTCCCTATTATACATTATATGGGGACATGGGGGAGTAGAAACTTGTAGCAAGGATTTTCGAAGTAATCTAAGTGGATTAAGTACTCAAATACTCTAGAATTTCAGTGGCTTAGTCACTTTTAACAGCTCAAGACAAAACTACTGAGGACCAATTGGTAGATTCATTATAATAATAATATTTAACATGATTCATTCTTATTTATATTCTTGTCTCTGAGCCTACCAGTCCCAAGAACTAGATTCCCTGTCCTACTTCCCTCTGTGTCCTTCCATATTATCTTCTTAGTGTCTGATCACATTTGTCTCCTCATGCTTGGTGTCATCTCTCCAGTGACTAATTTATTTTCTCTGGCTCTCCTCTGGCACCCTCACCTTTCCTTAGGAAGGCCAGAAATGTCTGTTGGCATGTAGCATCCAGGGTTCTTGTACCGAGAACTTATTTTGCACAGTAACATCTTTGTTTCCCCATCCAAAAGCATAATATCCTCCTGGTGTTCAGGTCATGAAAAAAAGCAAACCTGGTAAACAGGCACAGTTATTAGATCTGATGCCTTGGCTCTGGAGAGGAAATTGGGGGATAAATTAAAAGTTGGTCCCATTGGAAGGTTCACCAATGGATATTGATCAGGCTCAGGTGAACTAGAAACGGTCCAAGGAAAATTTATTGATTAGAAGCTGACAACCAATTGTTTCTTCCTCTCTCTGTTTCGAGGTTGTAGTTTTTGTCTGCCTGCTTCTCTGATAGAGGCTGCAGGTAAATTCCTTTAAGTGTACTCCTTTGTCTGTGTCCAAGGGGCAGCAGAGTGAAAGTACAAAGGCTGGCAAAGCTTATTAAAGTCAGAAGCACAAAAATGGAGCTCAGGTCTTGCCATTGCCTTCCCCAGAGATGCTGTGGGCTGTTCTCTATTCCCTTCTGAGAACCTGACCTCTTGTCCTTTAGATTACACAGTTGGTTACCTGGAACCTTTGCTCTTGGATTTCTAACTCTGGCACAGACAGCATTCCCATGAAAAACATACATACCTCAGTCAAGGAGAGGCGAGGAGAGAGGCAGAGAGGCACAGAGGCCCAGGTAACCCTCAGAGGCATTTATCTGCCTTGTCAGCAGCTCTAGCTAAGAATTCAGAAGGAGAAAGGGTATTTTTTCCCTGACTGCAGAGCCACCTGTGGTTTTAAAGTGAGTTATCAATTTGTCTCATCATTGTTTTAACAGTTTACTACTATTAATAGATTTCAATACCACTGAAATCTAAAGGAATTAAGGACCCAGTTCTGAATATAATCCTGCTGGGGGAGACACAGAAACTCTCCTGCACATAGGTACATACTCTACTATTAACATCTTTAAAACTGCGAAATAAGCTTCAAATCTTAAAGAATGTCAAATACAAAGTTCACAAACACAAGTCTGAGTCTTCTCTGAGTTGTATGATAAATCTTTACTTACATCTCCTCACACTACTTTTTACCCAGCAGTTCTGTCTCGAGACAGTGAACAGAATAGATGGAGCTTTATGAGTAAGCAGCTAGTCAATATTTTATTTTCTTCTTATTGTTTGGCATATGGCTCCAGGCTCTATTTGCTGGATACAATTCAAACCCTAATCTGGAGGGAAAATGATGAACTTTCTACCAGACTTTTTTGGAGGCACTATAGCAGCTAACTGCTGTACAGACCTTAATAAACTTAGTGCAACATCAGCTCTGGCTGATGAAGGCATTCTATTGTTTTGGGTTTCTGCTTGGGAAACTCAGGCAGAGACATTGCAGGAGGGAGTTTTGAAGTTGTTTATATATTTGAACAGCTCCCATCTTTCTTCATTGTAGATAGCTATGTTCAGGATGTCCTGTAAACCACAGGCCAGACCTCAAGGCAGGAATCAAGGAAATAGCATCGTCAGTGAGTGACCTTTCATGGTACTTCAGTTGAGTGTCTCACTTAAACCAAGACATTCGTACAAATGACATTTGTCCTAGCAGGCAGGAGAAAACCCATCCCTCTAGACATTCATATACTTTGATCTTGACACCCACTTCTTCTTTCCTCTCAATTGCTTGCCTCATTTTGTTGTACATTTTTCCACCTTGGCAATAGATGAATAGAGATCCTAAAGACAACATCCTCTTTCAGTATAGCCTCCTGTTCTGCTGTAATATGCAATATGTAAGTCAGTCTTCGATCAGCAAACAGTCTGTGATAGGGTAAGAAAGGACCAGATAATCAGAAATATGTTCCAAGGAGCTGGGTTTACTAGGTCTTCATGTTCAATTTGCACCTGCTACTTCTTATATTCCAAATACATGACTTACCAGTATCAGAATGTTTTTCAGTGCCTTGCTTTTCTTATGTATGTCTGTGCATGTGTTTGAAAAAACAAGCGAATGAAAACTTCAGAAATTCCATCATGTGAGTTTGGATTCATTCCTAGGTGATTCATCAGCAACGTGGGAACATTTATACATGCTGTATAGACCTCTGCTAGCCGGGCTGTGGGAGGAACTGATAGAAGAAGTACACGGTTATCTTCCTTGTAGGTCAGCACACAGAGGGGAATGAGGCGAGCATTTTGCATCTGGGTTTTACAGTTGCTTGCTAACAATAAGAGATAGCGAGACTCTTGAATCCTGGATTATACTGTGGGCTCTGAAGGGGAACTCAAGATAGTGGGCCAAGACATTTCTGTCTTTTTTCTCCAAAGTGGTCCTAGGTGCCCTCTTCTCTACAGTTTATCTCATACTCTCTAATTTTACTGAGCTCATACCCTTAGGAGGCGTGAATGCAAACCCAAACAATACAAGGTTGCTATTGAAATGTCAAAATTCTGTAACAGTTTTACACCTTAATATAAAGAATAAGATATTTTATTTCACAGTTTACTGCTTTAAGAAAAGATGCATTGTAGAGATGTTATAATACTGATTGATATTTGTTGTTGTGATGCCAAGACAATATTTTTGTCTTTTCTTTTATATACCTTCTATATAATTTTCACATATCCTCAGCATTCTTAGCATTCATACTTTTAATTCCTTAAGTCTAATAATTTAGTATAGTCGTAGTATTCTTTTAGGCCAGGAGACCAAACATTCTAAAGGCCTCCTAGTAGGAGGCTGGAAAACACTACACTATCTAGGGAAACCAAGGCCCCCTATAGAACACATCCTGTAAACTAGAGATTTAGCCAGTCTCAGGGGAATTCCACCAATGGGGGACTATCAGGCCATTCGTCCTGGATCCCATCAGGGCATCCTTGTAAGATATGTTAATTTGTAAGGTCTATAAATTGTATAGACAATTTATTGTGTGTGTGCACCTTGGTGAAACGCACCATAAGGATCCTTATTAAATACCCAGGTAAAAACCTCTTACCCCTTGTCTGGCTCTCAATTTTTTAAGACCAGGAAAAGGTATCAGTTGAATTTGCAGAAAAAACAGTAAATAAACTTCTTTCCCCTATTTCTTCTCTTTTAAAATAAAATCTGCAAAACTCCAGGGAGATTTTTCCTAGATTTATCTCCATTGGGTTAGTAGCCGCTAGGCCGGGATGTTTTCCTATGTGATTTATATGTCTTTTCACTGGTCCTTGGAGTTAATGTTTCCCCCCTAGGTGCTGGCCATTTGTAGCACAGCTTGAAAGAATGAAATAGTGTTTTTAACTCTCCTTCCCATCTCAAAGTTGGACTTTCAACTTTAAAAATTGATTCACTTTGGGTGAAAGGTCCTGGCTTGAAGGGTTCTGGGGAATGAGGTTCTTTATTAAGTGACAGAACTTGTGCATGACGGACAGGATCAGGAGACACTTCCCAATCACCGTCTCTCCTTCCAACGTGACTTGCTCCTGAACTAGAGGCATCTGCTGTAAGGGTGAGCTATTTTAAAGGTCTGGGCAGTGTCTCTACTCTCTGCTCTCTAGTTTTGATGGTGACTTTCTCTGATATGGACACTTTTCTGTGAAGAGCTAGATGGGGATTGCTGGCATATTGCACACAAGCCATTCAGCCATTTGATAAAATTGAGCTGAGGTTACACGGACACATAGAGCCTGGATTAAATAAGCTTCAGCCTTTTGGCAGATTCATTCTCTTAGGAATTTGTTTTTCAGCTTGACAAAATATAAAGCTTGATGAAATGCAATTTTAAAATATATGTATTTGGTAAATTAATGAACTAGCACTGACGAAATGAAATTATCAAGAGCAATCAAACTCAGACATTTTTTGTGATTATAACGAGCTTCTCTCTTCCCATGGACAGAAAGTTATATGTGAAATCACTGTTACATAGCAGAAAGGTTCACTTTAAGCATTTTTAATAAGAAAACACTCTATAAAAGAAGGTGCATAGGAAAATCCAGGGTGTTCAGATCCATTTCATTGGTTTCAAAATTGTTGAGTTCAGATTAATATTAGAAGAACAGGATCAGACAGGGTTTTATCAATGTCCCCATGCTCCTTTTACAGTTACAAAGGTCTGCTCCTAGGGGTTGAACTTATCTGCAGCAATTTATTATCCAGTGAAAATCTTTCCATGTGCATTGACAGCAAGTAACACTAAAGAACAGAAACCAGGTGGGAGACCTGAAATTCTGGGGAAACTGGAACCAATACCAAAGCTTCCACTATCTTCAGCAGAGACAAGGTTTCTCTCTGGAGTTTGGTTTAAGACAACTTGTATTAGCAACTTCCTGTAGTAAAGGAGTACATCCCACTGATGACTTGGGCCTGGGTGAGTCTTGAGGGTTTGCTCAGTTTTGGTAAGCTGGGCTTTGTGGAAAAGTATCCTCTGCTTGTGGAAAAGATTGATCTGGTGTATCTTTTGCATGCAGATTATTTTTTATCCTTTACTTCTCAAATTTCTTGTTCAAACCGATGCATTTCCTTACAGTGAGGAAAATGTGTCCCCATCCACCCCTGTTCTCCATTCTTTTGAAGAGAGAATGTGGTAAGGGCACATCAGACAAATGGGCTGATCCAAATAATCATGAAATGCTGGCAGAGTTTTGACTTCACTCCTCTCTTGATTGTGGCCTCATGCTTTCAGCATGTTCAGTGGAAATATGCCTGAGCATATGTTTGAATTTCTGCTGTAGAGCTCAGTAAAAACAGACTGCCAAATTCATCTCTGATGTAAGCCCTGTTTGACTTCAGCAAATTTACTCCAGGGAGAGATTTGGTTCTGTGTACTTATGTGTACTAAATGGAAAAGTGAATTTTTCTGTTAATACTCTCTGCTAGAGTTAGGCTAGAAAAAAATGCTATAGCACTGTGGTTTTGAAGAAACATGAATGCATATTTAAGCATCTATATCTCTACAGCTTTGTCTATATCTACTTATTTGTAAAATTAAAACATTAGATAATGAAAGTGGTCTTAGAACCTGAAGTAATTAGTATGCAGGCTTTTTACTCATTAACAGGCAAGCTTGCATTCAGATTTTGAGGGAGAAAGATAGGAAAAGCTGAGTATAGATCTGCAGGAGCAGTTCTGAATTAAGACCTGGAGTGCAGGGCCTTGGCATGGCCACAGGGAGATGAAGGCAGGCCCAGCCATGCGGTGGTGCAGGCCAGGACTGTGGTGTGTGGGCAAAGGTCACAGTGCCTGCACTGAACTGCTCCAGGCAAAGTCATCAGACCCTTCACATCACAAAAACAAAGTTTACCTAGGGAACAATTTCAATGCTGAAATGGACACCAGTCCTGGTTTTTAAAAGAATTATAGGAGAACTGAAATGGAAGCTGAAAGCCAGCTTCTCTCCCTTTGTCTGTGATTTAGGAAGACTTCAGGAGTAGAGGGAGGCCACCAGGGCCAAGAGCCTCCCATCGCTGCTACCTCGTGCAGAATTTGCCCCAGAGATTTGAGTGTGCACCTTATGGTGTCCCCCAGAACCATCGGGCACCCTTTGGGGCTGCAGTGGTGTCAGACTGCATGAGCCATCCCTCTCCTCAGGGAAGACAAGAGCAGAGATGGATATCCATCTCTGTCTCTCTTTTTTTGAGTTATGTGTTCCCATCTCAATGGAAGCACAGTAGACAGACATGGGATTCAGTCAGCCACACCAGGGCTCCTGAGGAGCGACAGCTCTATGGCACTCCTGGGCTGCTCCTCTGCAAAGGCAACCACTAAGAAAAAAGGAAGAAAGGAACAATATGGATAAGCTTACTCTGCTCTGTGTAGCATCCTGCAAGCTTGTATAATGACATTTACTAATGCTGCCCACATAGTTCTGTCTCACCAGAGTCTGGAATAGAGGTTAGACTATGTAGGTCACCATTATAAAACCAAGACCTTGCTCCAAAGCTCTTCACTGACTGCCCTTTGATGAAAGGCAAAAAACTTCTACCCTTCTGTACCTCATTCTGCCCCAGTGATGCCATTCTTCTCCAGAAAGGCTTGAATGGCTGACAGCCATAGCATTCCTGCAGGAGAAAGGCTTCTTGTGTTTGTTCAGTGGCTGCTCTGAGTGACTCCATAGTATCACAGCCTGAAGCAGACAGAGTTCCCACTCAGAATCCCTCTCTGCCCCTCACTGACTGTCTTCCTTGAGCTTCCTTGTGCTTCCTGGTAAAAACACAAGGTGGCACTGAGTCAGCAGGACCTTGGCTGACAGTTGCCTCTGAATTTCTTTCTATTTATACACAATTATGGCAATTTGCAAGATCTCCTGTGGGTAGGCTGCAATCTCCCATTTCTCCAATAATTTTGTGAGGATAGTGCCAGTGACCATCCTGACTCATTTATTGCAGAAGTTATTGTTTAGTCACTTTATGTAATGTACTGACAATTTCATTAGGGGGTGTACTGCCAGACTAACTCAGCAAATGGACACTCTCAAGGACTACATTCTTGCATCTGCAAGAAAAAAAATAACAGTTGAGAAAATTAAAGGAAAGCGGAAGCTGTCTCAAGGGACCCAGGGATCACCTGAATGGTGATCTACCATCAGGCCCAGACTCCTCATCACGGAAAATATTTCTGCTAGAGAGAGAGGCCTGAATTGTAAAACTCCATCTCACCTCCCTGCAGGATGGATCTGCCTTATGAGTTCTACTTTTGCCAGCAGCAAGCAACTACCAAACGTGAAATAGCAGTGGCATGGTTAGAGCTATGTGAAAATACAGACTTGCCCAATCCCTACTGATGGCTTAGAACAGCAGTGTGAAAGCCACAGCTACACAGTGGCCCTTTCCTCTTTGCTCTCCAGCTGAAGGTACATGACTGATAACAGTGCTAAAACTGGGATTTGCCTTCCTCTAGGATCTGGGCCTGGTAAGCAGAGATAAGTGCACTGTTTACCATGGAACTATGTCTGACACCTAGAGGGGAGAACTGGGCAGCAACCCCTAAGGTCCATTCCAAGACTTTTTGCAGCACACCATGGGCAATGTGCTTATTCCCTTCGGAATTTCCTCATGTGTGATGTGAGCAGGACAAGCTCTCTTCCTCTGGACAGCAGTGTGATGACAGAAGTTCTAATAGATGTGCCATGCAAATAGGGGAAATGTGTAATGCCATTGCATTTGGGCTGTTTGATTGAAAGGGTTTGTTTGCCTCCCTGCAGCGTGAATGTAATTTTGTGTGACAAAGCTTGTGCAAATATATTACAGAGAAGACATCCCCTCATATAGGAATTTCCCTGATTCTCTTTTTGGCGAGCCTATCACTAAGGTGATAGGACTAAAGCACAGCACATTTCTGACTGGAAGATGCTATGAAAGTATATATATAAAAAAAAATTACCTTTCACTTATTACAGTACTGCCCAGCCCATTCTGGTTTCCCTTATACAAGGCCCAACAGCAATGACAAAAACTCTAGTTATTTGTGGATCATGTCTCCAAGTATGCTGTTGTCTGTCATGTCTTCTGTTTGCTGTTTCCTCAGACAAGTCTCTCTGGGTTCAGGGAAGCGTTTCCATCCTGCCCATTTTCTACTGCCTGTGCTTCCCCACCTTGCTCCTTGGCTCTGTGATCCTTCCCCAATCCCCTGCCCACAGAACAGTTTATTTAACCTTGAAGTTCCCTTATCAGCTGCATCACCCTGCTGTAGCTGTGAGACCTAAATTGTTTTCCATCTCCGTGAGCTGAATGGGGCCAGGCCTTCAGAGAGCACAGGCTTGGAAGCACTTTAAATTAGGCAGTCTGAGATGGAAATGCTCCAGGTAACAAGGAAAAACAAACAAACCCTATCCTTCTTCTGAGGCCCTTTGCTCCTTAAATGCCTGGTGGCTCTGTGGGAGCTCCAGCCCATCTCTCAGGAGAGTTGTGCATAGAATATGACTCTTAATTAAATACATATTTCTGTGCAATGTAGAATGAGAGGAGGCTGGTACCACTGCAGACCAGCAAACCTGTCACCAGTAATTCTCAAGTTCTCCTCATTGCCAGGTCATCACTTGGCAATATCCCTTGTGGAACTGCACACACAGCGTGGGCATGGTCCCACTGCACCCCAAACACGGTTGGTTTTCCCTGCTCTGTGTCTGTGTGTGCTCAGTCCTTTCAAACCATGATGGGACAGAGCCTGCTGGCCTGTGGGAAATTGTGGCTCAGGAAGCATAGGACAGCCTGAATGCCGGGCACAGTGACCACTGGACACAGCTGTTTTGGAGACACAGGGAAGGGAGCAATGCCACGTGGCAGGGGGGTCTGCACAAGCGGTGCCACCAAGGTGCCACTCGGAGCCGTGTCTGCAATGTGATTGTCAGGTACAACTGTAGCATATGCAAACATAGGTGAGCTTGCTTGAGTGCTAGCAATGCAGGGTTCAAAGTAGGGCAGCTGCCCAAACTTATATTTAGAATTTGTGCAATGGCTGTGTGCAGTCTACACCATCACATCTTCAACTGGTTTACTTCTAACCAGAGCATGAAGCTGTGCTTTGCACAATAACAGTTTGTCTTGAATTTGGAAAAAAGCACAAAGAAGGGATTGCAGCTTGTCCTGAAAATTTCCCTCACCTATGTGTCCTCCCCTTAGTCACAGAAGCACACACCTGTTCCTCCACGCCTTTACTCTCACTCGCACTGCAGTCTTGTGTGGTAATTAAGTGACTGGGATCCTCTGGAACTGCAGACTGAATACAAAGACAGATCATGTTTTTTATGTCTTTGATAATCTTTTTTGCATTTGGATTGCAAGTTTCCATTCGTTTTGCAAATGGCTTTCCAGCACAAGTGTGGGTTTGGTGTCAGTTATCACCAAGTTTGACACAGCCCATAAGAAAGCAGGAGGAATTACGTGAGAAGAGTTTACATGGCTGCACAAAGGTTCTTGGACTTCAGAAGGAGCTGCCTTCCATCTTCCCTTATGTTTATTCAACAGGTGAGCTGCAGGTGAAAGTAATTATTTAATTAATACTGGAAAATATGAATTCCTCACAGCACAGGAGGCCCATGAAAAGACTGGTGGCAGAACTGTGCTTACAAGAACTCCCATGCAGAATGTTCCAACCACAGTTTTGTCCCTGGAGTTACAGGGTATGTAATGACGTGGAGCTGACAACACCATCTCTCCAATGGAGGGCACATGGCTTAAAATGTCAGAAGCAGGGTTGGGAAGATGATGAATTTATAGATTGTGTGGTTCAACCAAAAAAACACTAAAATTGAAATTATTTGTGGGAGCCAAACAATATCTTTTTTTAGTTCTCAGCTTATTTGTCCATTTCTCCTGAATTGTTTTTTTTTTTTTTCAGTATTTACTTCAAATCAATTTCTTTAGCAAAGGATGTTTTAAAGCAATAAGGAAATATACAAAAATTAACTGTTTTGACATTTTGAAAACTTTTCCCTGATTTCCTGCAAATACTGACCAGCAAATTCAGTGTAGACTCATCAACAGCTTTATTCTCATAATCTGATGCTAAAATACTATTTTGTGCAAACTTACTGTCTGACAGGAAAAACAGTGATATATTTCTTCTGTGAAGGCAGAAATTAGAACTTAGTGAAACCTTAGGATACTTTGGCCCCTTCCCCAGTGGCATGTTGTGCTGTCCTAGGTCACAGCACTTCTCTGCTTGTTTTCTTTTTCTCTGGATGACAAGCTCTTAGTCAAGTAATTCTACTCCATGTGTATCCATCCAGCAGAGATTAGTGAGGGAACTGATGCTGATTGTGATTCTGGGTGTTATTTTGATAAAAATTTCTATTACAACTTCTCTTTGTGCAGTGAACAGGTTGTGGTGTGTGGTTCCAGGTCAAGGAAATAGATTTCATTTTACAAAACATAGCAGGACTTCATTTGCATGAAATCCTAATTGCATTCTTTGGCTTTACTTTAAGCAAGCAAAGCAAATTAGAACCAAAGCAAATGCTATCTATACTTTGCAAATACCTTTCCATTTGAAGCCAAACATTGGGAAGCTTTTGTTCATCTTCCTTTATCACTGTGTCTCTTACTATATAAAGGAGACCATGTTGGACCTCTCATCTTCAAGTCCAGCCCAGTGCAGCCTGCCTTATCCCGCCCCTTCAGATTCTCTGAGGGCAGCCAGGCAGTCTGGAGTCCTGCTTTTGCACTAGCACAGCAATCTTTTCCAGGGATCTGTAAGTACTGGATAATGAGGGGCAATGCTACCAACCCTATTTCACACAGTATCTTGACCCCAGGGAGAAGTGGTTTGAAGAAGATCATGCTGTGAATCAGAGCCAGACCCAGACTGCTGGGCTCAAATCTGCTGTTGCACAGCTGCCCTTCATTGACAGCAACATGAGTCAGAAAGTGCCTGTGCATATGGTTCCTAAAATAACTGGTAATCAGCAAAACTCAGACCTTTTACTCAGTAACTTCTCTTGAAAGAGTCTTGTTAGGCCAAATTTCTTTTTCTCTCTCCATCATACAAGTGCTGCTCCATTGAAGATAATGGATTTGTTTGCACATATCAGAGAAAAAGATAACCATTGTGCTGTTCAGGAGGTATTTTATCCATGTAAGGATTTGGCCAATTATTATTATTTAGTTACAGGCATGTTGGTGGTTTGCTAACCATAAAAGAAAGCAAATCTTTTTCTTTCGATCTAATCAACACACGAAGCTGGCTTAAAAGAGAGGTGAGAGAACAAATTTCATGCTGGAAATGCAGTGTGGGAACCTTTGGCTATTTCTTTGTGCAGCTCCACCATGCCAGCCACACAACTTGAGCCAGTTCTGTGTAAGCCAGTTTTACAGAGGGGAAGCAGTGCAACAATGGTAATTCCATTGAGAGTCACGGTCCTGCTGAGATGCTGTGTTTGGCCCAGGCAGACCCTAACCTTGCCATATTAACAGAGCTTTCTTTTCTCTGTAACACCTCAGCAAACCCAAACACCTTCAATTTTAGTATTTTTTTTTCTTCCTGTTGCTCACTCAAGGGTTTTGCTGATGTTTTTTGAAAGGCACAGTCATATGACTAAATCAACCAATTAGAAATTTATTAAATAAGCTGTAAAGCTGGATGATTTTAAAACTTGCTTTTTAAGGTTCATGATTTTTTTTTTTCCCATTATGGAAGAAAACCAAATCAAGCACATAAGTTGTACCACAGTATGCATAAAGCAGAAAGAATTTGGCATCAGCCAAGCCTGTCTTGGACCATTCCTCTACCATCTACAAGCCATTGAATTACAAAGTTCCTGCTTTGTCAACTGCCCGTGGCTTGACCTCTTGATTTAATCTGGTAGTTGTTAAGGAAGCTTTCTATCTAGTGTTCTCAAAAGATGGCAGGGAAAGTCTGCCTTCTATCCAGCATTTGTTCAGCTCTGAGTAAATTGCTCCTGCTCCAGCACTTCACCTGTGCTACCACTCCGCTCTGAGTATTACATTCATCATCCATTAGCTTGACTTGCTGTATCATGACTCTGCTGCAGTGTTACACAGAGATTTTCAGAGAGTGCTGATGTGGAGGGTATCAAACACAGATGGAGAAACCCAAATTGCCCAAATTGTCATAAGTCAGTCTCTGACCTCACGAACAATGCTTCCTCAGGGAGGCTGACTTAAGGACAGGCCCTTGGCTTCTGTTGCCAGAGAGATCACTATATGACCTTTCAGAACCTTTGCTTGACTTGTTACTTTATCTACTCTGTTTTTAGGAAAAGCATGGAAAAAATGCTGAAGGAAAAATCATCCATGATGTTGACTGACAAAAATGCAATTTTTCTTACTTTGACATCTTTCTTTAAACAGTTTTTCTGGGCTAGAGACAGCAGACATGCTTTTAATTTATTTATTTGAACAGGTGATCAGCCAGAATGCAGAACCACCTGGTGCATATGACCAACCTTAACACAGCCTTCAGATGCTGGTGTTTGTCATGGGAGGAGTTCAATTCCTGTAATCTCACCTGCTCCCTTCCAATAAGGGTCAGAAATACCCTGGGCAGCTTCACCCCAGGGTGCAGCACAGCACAGGTGACTCAGCACCATTTCCTCCCTGAGGCCTCCAGCTGAGTCCAGCAGTGATCCCCAAGCTTAGGGGTGCAGACTGGATGAGAAAGCCTGGAACAATATCTTCTGCCCAAAGCATCTACCTGTATTCCCATGAAACCAGACTCCGTTGTCTCATAGTCAAACTTCCAGGCTACCATCTCCATGTTTTCTCCTCTGCTGCTCTTCACATGTAAGGAATTTCTCCTGTAGGCATTCAGAAAAGCCTGTCATTATCCACCTCTGTTCCCCACCTTACAATTCCTTATCTCCTGCAGTGACACAATGCTGACACCTTTGACTGCTTTGCTGACAAATGTTTTATCCCACCACCATGTGTCATTGTCCAGATTTTGTCCTTCATCTTCAGACTACAAGAAGTTCTTTTGGGCAGGCAGTCATGTCTTGCTTGGTAGAGGGCAGTGGGGTCTATGGTTATGTTCCTATAAACTGTGTAAGATATCAAAGTATAGAGCACTAATCTTTTTAGCACAGTCCTCCTATTGGTCTGGTCCACCTGAGTAAAAAAAGATGAGCTCTCCTACAAAACAGGCAGAAGACCCAGTATTGGAGGAATGCAAACTACGTGTGCATCAGCCCAGGAAGCATAGGCATTGCTAGCAGAAAAAGGGTTAATCCAGTCTTTTTTTCCTTGCAGTCCCTGCCGGGTGGATGAAAATGAATCACATTTCATTCTGCTCTCAGTCAGCTGAGATTGCTCTATAATTTTGTTTTTAGTCATTCGTGACTGAGACCTTCTCTGGCAAATTTAGTCACCGAATGTTTTTTTGCTGTTTAGCCCCAGTCGTTTGAAATCTCGGGGGAAAGTGGGTTTCATATTGAGACAGCTGAGAGATGAGCAAGGGGAAAGCTGATGGATGTTGATAGTACGGGCTGATGATATTCAGCATCGTTTCCATATCCCACATTGCTGGGCAGAGATACTCAATTCATTTATTCATGATCATATACAAAGCATTTTAGTCTTCAACTCATAATGGCTTGTGACCTTAAAGAGACACAGTCAAGTACTTTTTAGGCCAGAATTTAACCTACTGTAGAAATTGCTATCTGCTGAAAGTGATATATAATAATAGCTGCTACCATTGCCATTCATCCTGCCATCTCTACATACTGTACACGCATTACAGGGAAATTAATTTCATGGCCATTAAAAGAGATAGAAATGTATAATTTTCTTTTTTAACAGCAAGAGAAACTGAGGCACAAAAGTTACCCCACTGACCACATACAAAATCAAGGACAAAATTACACACAGGATTGAGGCCTTCTGTTCCTGTTATGAATAGACAAGCAGTGTCTCACAAATGCTAAATAGTTAATTTCTGTTAATCCAGCCCTACATCTTGAAGGAAAGTTTCCAGAAAGAATTTGAGAAAGAGTAAAATGAAATTCCTAAAATGCAAAAGATCCCTTTCCTGTCTGTGTTTTAGCAGCTTTAGCAAGGAACTCTTCCCACTATTTCCAGTGGTATCACAATGGCATTGAAAAAGCTTCTCAGGCACAAACAGGACACCAAATAAAACTGAGACATGAAAGTATTCCTGCTTCACTCAGAGAAAGATGGATGAGCATGGAAGGCAGAGGGGCAGGGCAGAGACGTGCATCTACCCATGAGCTTATGTGTGCAGGACACAATGGCAATCAGTCTGATGAGAGACGTTTTGTTCCCCATTTTCCAAGAGGAAGTTAGGAGCACCGCAGAGTCCTGCAGCCTCTCTAAATGGAATCCCGGTTCACTTGTCATGATCAGGAAATAAGTCTGCAGCAGGATTGCAAAGGGCTGTGGCACAGCTGAGACGTCCAGTCGTGTTAGCATGGTGAGACCCTATGGTTTCTGTGGAATGGTGCTGGCTGTTGACAATAGGAGCTGATGGAGAAGGCATTTCCATGAAGTTAATGGCTGGCTGGTGGAGGTTAGGGCCTGAGGCCATTATTACCATTGTAAGTTCTGGAAATATAAAAATGCAGAGAGAAAAAATAAAGAAAATTGCCTTTTTATATATCAGAGGGTTTAAAGTTGAGCTGGCTGTTGCCATGGCTACAATATTCAGTTTGCAGTCTTTAGTTATTTAAGACCAAGGGCTCGATCTTGCTGAATCAGTGAACTCAATGGAAACATGTCACCCAGCCTCAGCAGGGGAAGAATGAAACCACGGTAGGGTGGTAGGAAAGGAAAACCCATTCCCATCCCATTAGAGCTCACATCCCCTGTGTTCAAGGAGGCTTTCTGAGGTGCAGAGGCAGTGCCTCTGTGAGGAGATGGAAATGGCTATAGGCTTCTGTGAACTGCTGAAGTTCACAGGATCAGGCCAGGATGCTCACACCAGTTCTCAGTTCCTTACAGTACAGCATGGGCATCTTTGGAATGGAAAGAACTGGGAGTAGGACTAATAACCCCTATTTATAAACTCTAGTAACTACATAAAGATTTGCACTATATTAATAATTTTTAACATCAAGACTTCTTAAAAGGAGACATAGCTTCTCAGAGGCAATTAAACATGTTTTGGATCACAGAATTGGTAAGGTTGGAAAATACCTCTAACATCCCTGAAATGTTCACCTTATTCCCAGAATGGGCTTTTCATGGTTCATCTAGCAATGACATAGTTTGTGTTTATGATGGAAAACTGAAGTTTTCCCAGTGTGGATTTTCAAGTTCTTGTTAAAATGGATTAGAATCCCTTAAAGATTGCTGTCTAGTTGGATTAAACTGTGAAAACAAATGAGACTGTGGGAGAGTACCAGGAAAATGCAACCAGCAGGGGTTTGTTCCCCATCTTTGCTTTTCTTCCAGGGGATTCCCAAAGGGACATGCTACCAAACATCTTGTGTTGTAAAGCCCTGTCCTACAAAATTGGATCCCAACTATGTGCCTTGATGTCATTTTTCTGTTTCTACACTTGCCAGAGGAAAGCCAGAAGGATTTCACAATCTTTAGAGAAAGAAACAATAGTACAAAACTAAGTTCTCCATGTCAGAGACAGCCCAGTGTACGTGTCCTCTGTAGCAGGTTGCCCCAGTGGCACAAAGAAGCTGCTTTTCAGTATGTTTTAACAACTATATTATAGGCTTAGATGCAATACTGAGAACCATAACTGCATTATATTTGCAGAACTGACTACCACATCAGAATCTGAGGTGAAAATGTATGGATATGATTCTGTGAGTTGTGCGTCTCTCCCAAAGTATATCTGTCAGTATAAACACATTATCTCAGAAATGAACAGAGTAGTTCTGTATTTACTATAATTCTGCCATGTCCCAAAGTTGCACTGCAATGCCTAGGATTTATCTGTGGATCCCCATCCCCCAAATTTATCCTGCAGGTTCGTCCTAGGATATTCAAATTGTTGGCTGTTTTGCTGCTTTTCTGATCTATTATGCACATTCCTTATTGCCTCAAGAATAATGGTGGTCATAGGCCCCCTTTGAGGCATCTTGTTCAGCTGGGGTCACTGGCTTCTCCTCCTCTCCAGACAGGAGGTAGAACACTCCCCAGGATCAGCCTCAGAGCTCCTGCCACCCCCAAGTGAGACCAGATAACAGTGCCCCATATTGAGACAGAGACAGGAGAGTTTTATCAGGGAGAAACATGAACCAAATGAAAGCTTTGGGATTTCACTTCAAAAGAAAAATGCCATTAGCAGCCCCCTTTGTGTTTGGCTGCATGGGTGGGCAGGCATTTCATTAATGTCCTGAGAGAGCAGAGGAATAGCTGCCTGTATGTGGTTAGTAAACAGCACTGGGACACTGCATTTGGATGAAATTAAAGAATTCAGGAGGGAAAAGGGAGATTTACAGAAAAATTACACGCAGCCAGATGACCAAGGAGAAGTCTTATCTCCTTAGGCAGAGCTACACCAGTTTCATCAAAAACTCTGGAAGATCTGAAGAACTGAGAGGTCTCTACAAGAGCTGGCCACATCCTATTCATCACCAGCAGCACTCCATGCTTCCTCCCAGATCCTCTGCCAGCCCTTACACACCTCCAGCCTTTTTCCACAGTGGAAACTCTGCTGAGTCTCCCCTCTGTGATAAAAAGAAATATGATCTAAATTTCCAGTTTAGAGCCAAAAGCCAGACACAGATTGCAAGCAGAGGATGCCACACCTTGTGGAAGAACAGGGGGTTGCTCACATTTCCTTCCTTCTCCAGGAAGAAGGATATGTTAGCAGCAGTTCCCAGCACTTCTGTTAACATTTCTCTGTCTGCTTTCCAATGATGCACAATTCATTTGAAGACATAAGCATGCTAGGAAGTAGGAAAGGGGATTCCCCCATTCATTAAATCAAAACAACATGTATTGGGAAATACTGAATTTTTACTGAAGATGGACGAAGCAATTGGACGTCATTTTATGAGTTATTTTTTGTTTACTGCTGCTGCCATTATATGTGAATCTTAAGACTTAAAAATTGCTAGATAATATTGTTTGGGCCTACATATGGTAGTGAGAAAGGCTGTTGAGAATCCCTGGGAGAGGTGCTTTTCCTGCATCAGCTCTGCCTCTCTCCTAGAGGTTTTCCAGCAGAGAAGAGACAATTCAGTATCCATCACTGCTGTGTGGACTAATGTTTGCTGGAGGCTCAACTGTTTTGTGGGCTACAACCATAGGCACAGTTATCCCTTCATCACCATTATTCACACCGTATAAATCTGGATTTGGTATTCCAAGGTCACCTCCAGGCCCACCACTGAGCAGGATGAGGCCTGGAATATTGGCTCATGTAATTTCCTGTCCCTAATGCATGACTTAATACACTGCCTTAGTATACCCTGTAATATCTATACAGGAATTTTATACAATTTACATGGTGATAGGTAATTTCTTCTCTCCTCATATGCCAAACCTGTATTTCCTTTTTTTCTATCTCTCCCCCTTCTTCCCTCCTTCCTTCTCTTTTCTTGAGCTGTCAGTACTAATGAACAAAGAAACATCTTTATTTAACCCCTCGTGACATCTTTTGCATTTGAAATCCCTGGTAATGGCTTATGGGAACCTTCCATTGATTGGGTTAATAGAGAATAAAATTGCTTCATAACTATATTTCTCTTTGATTTTAAAATTATGTCCCCTATCCCCTACACTGGGAAGGCGTTGTTAACCCTTTCACTGTTCTAGTCCTGTTGGGGCCTTCTCTGGATGCTACCCAGTGTGGAACTGGAGAGGATGGGTGGAAATTAATAAAATCCCTAAAGGAAATACATGGTACTTCTGTGAAGATAATGAAAATTATCTGAATAAAAGAAATATCATGAAGGAAACTATGCATAGATTGTAAATGTTACTGCGAGAGGGGGAGTGTGCAGCTTACTGAGTTGCTTTATTTCAGGCCCTCACACTAAAAACTGAGTTCCTTTTCCATCAGTCTCATATTCTTCACCTGTGTTAAAGGAAATTGAAGCCACTGTCTTCTTAGGAATTCTCTATTGCCTAGGTTTTATCAAAATGCTAGAGAAATGTAAATGTTGCCTGGCTCTGCTGCCACCCATTGGAGTTACACTTTTCTGTGTGCATGCTTTATGCAGCATTTTGTGGATATTTATCTTGGTAGGAAGTTTTTTCAGGATGTTCATAAAGTGCACAGAGAGGATTTCCTTCTGTCTCAGTACTTCCTGTGGCCATTGCAACAGTGGACGAATATGAACTTGTACTGGTCACCTAAACAGACTGCCAAAGAGCAATTCAGCTGGAAAATTAGTCTGCAGCACATGTAAGAGTTTTACATATCTTCAAGATCTCTTTATCTAATGGCATTGCTGCCCTCATTGCTAGTCTTTAACAACTTGTCACAATGGGAGATGATAACAGTGATATAATTTCTTATAGTAAACATATGTTCTTTCAGCCCAAAGGGCCCAAGTGTGCTTTGCCAATATGTGTGGTAATAACCATCACTCCCTGGCTGTGGAACAGCTATTTGAAAGCACAGGGGAATCTATGTGGAAGCATGAAGAAGAGAACAGCCCAGTTTTGCTTTGAAGATGGTGTATAGATGAGATGAAGGAGGGGTGTATCAGAGTGATGGAAAGGAATTCTCAAATACTAATTTGATCAGGACAAACAGAATAAATTTTCCATCATGGCCCAAGGATCTTTAGGGGGAACAGTAATTAAGAATATCAGCACTTAGATTTATTTTTAAGCATTGCAAAAAGCACAGGTCCTTTTCATTTTGTTGAGGGATTCACTCGGCACCAACTCTGAAAGAAGAGCTTTCCTTCAGAATAATAAATACTGTTTTCTCAGGCTCTGCCTCTCCTGCAGGTCTCTTCCATGGCCCAGCAAGGCCTGTTAGTAATTAGGTGATGAGATTTGACAAGATCACGACACAGGCAGATATGGCTGCAGGTTTCTGCCTCAGTTTTCAATTAGTATTTATCTGAGCAAAACAGCTCCTCGGCTACATTGTAGTGGCTCACAGGGTAATTTTTCAAATGAGCATTTTAGTTAATATCCCATAATGGCTCAGATATGCAGACTGAACCTCCTAAAAGATTTAGATGTTTATGGTATTTACCGTAACAGCTCCAGCGCTTGGACTGATTCCACAGTAATGCCTCTTTCTAGACTGGTTCAGGGCAGTCTATGACAACCACCACAACATTTGTTCTTTCCATCTCAGGAATGGGTTCCCACAGCTGATACAGATGCTTTGCCTGTCTGCTGCTGATTTGCTACAGACGGAGACCCTTCTTGGATAGCAGAGGTCCTGCTCTAGTGACAGCATTCACAGCCCAAGCAGCACAGTGTCCTTGCAGAAACAATTTGTGCACATCTTTTGGTATTATTCATTGTAGCAGACTTTCCCAAAAGCACAGTTTGAAAACAATCTCAAGCCTTTTCTCTTGCAGCTTGGGACATTCCCACCTACTGCTGTGAGAGAAAACAGATTCTGAGATCGGTAACTGCTTCTCCCTGAAAGCCTGGCATGGATGTCAATACAAGCACCAAAGACTCTACCATTACAGTCCTGATTTGGGCTATACTGCTCAGGATTTTCTCCTGCATGTCATTTACACTCTTCTTATCCACTGCTGGCGATGATGGGGGTATGAATCACATTACTGCAGCTGGTAATTTTAGAAACACTGCCTGGGAATGCTGCTAAATATAGAGAGGGCCGAGTAAAAGGCCTTCCTCTTATCAGCATCTGTGTAGGATCTTGGCATCTCACAGGTACAGGTTGTATTGCTCCTGATTTAGCGCTCTGGAGAACTTCTGATCAAGCCATGCCTGTCCATCACAGAGCAAAAAGCTGCTTGGGGCCAGAAGAACATTACACAGGCTGAGAGGTCTCCCATGGCCAGGCAGCATATTGGCATTTTGTCAGGTAGAACTCTGCCCATGAGCACTGCCACTGAAGGTTTCATTTGAGATCTGCTCTGTGTCATTTATACAAATCTCCAGGCTAAGCAGGAAGGAAGAAACACTTGTGTTTGCATCCACTGGCTGAGGGGTAAAACACACAGGCTGCAGTGGGTGGAGGAGAAGAAGTAGACAGTGTAGACCTCTAGGCAGCACATGAGAGTACAAGCCTGCCCAAGAGGGAGAATTTAAAACACCATTAAAGGCCAAGTGAATAAAACTATCACGCAGCTTATGCCTCACAACTTGACTGTGAGGACTTGGGTTGCTGTACAAGAGATGCTGCAGCAAAGATCCTTTTGGACATCAGCAGTTGTAACTCATCTCAAATGGTAGGGAACAAGGAGGAATTCTGCCAGTACTATGTCTTTGAAGAAAATCAGGACACTATTAAGATGGTCTCTCTGTAGTGAAGGGTTTCCTGCCCTGCTAGCCCACTGAAAGGCCTTGCAGAGCCGTCAGGGGGAAGGAGAGCCAGCAGGAAGGTGAAGGCAGGATCTTCCAGTCAGTAGGACTGAACTGAATGGGAATGAGAGTAAGAATAAACTTCCACATGTCCCTGCAGTGCCAAAGTAATGCAGCTTTATTGATGCAAAGCCATAGCCCACTCTTGCTGGCAATTGGAGAGAGATTCCAAAGTTTCCATGTTTAAAAGCTTTGGTTTCCTTCAGGAGCAAGAAGTCACCCTGGGGTGAGCTCCAACAAGGGTTTCTTCATTTGTCTACATGTTAAAAGAGTGGGAAAATTATTGTTTTCCATTGTAATTTTTGCCTAGATTTTTTGTTTTAATTTTTTTAGCTGTTCCCCTGAAGACCCAAAGCATATTCCTTTGCCAAGTACAACCATCAGCATTTTCCTAAAAAATGTCCATTCCCAAAGTGGTTTTCTGCCCCCAAAATGTCAGTGGAATTATTTGAACCAGTTCCATTTATACTGGCAGAAAAAACACCAAGAAGATGCCAATATGCATCTCCATGTAAATGACATCTTGCAGCCCTGTGATAACCAAGACTTGGAACATTCTTGAACATGGAAAGAGAAAAGAAATGGTGTGTGTGCCTGTGTTCGATGGGTGACAGAAAGGAGAGCCCAACAGAAAAGGCCTTACAAGCCAGAGCAGAAGAGAACTTTCATCTTTTTCCAAACAGAAAAGAGCCTGCATATCAACTGTAGAACAGAGGTACAATTTCTATGCCAATATCAAATGAATCCTGTATGCCAGAGTAGAAGGAAATTTACAGGTCAATATAAGAAAGCATTTCTGTGAATCACACTACAAAAAAGGTGCTTAGACTGCCCTAAAAGCGAGTGCTTTTTTTCCCAAATTAGCCCAGAAGAGAGCCTACCAATGGAAAAGAACTTGCATAAAAAATCTCTTGTAGCTGCCCTTGAAGAAGAAGAATGACAGAACCAGTCTTTTCAAACCTAAACCAATTAACAAGGTAAAAGAAAAAGTCTTATGATAATTAAAAATTAAAACCAACAAGACAACAGTGTAAAAAATGAAAGAAATTAATAAAAACAATTAGCAGAGATGAAAAAATCCAGGGATGGGAGTGATATAAATTGAACCTATTATAAGGCACTAATGACATTTGAAAACCTAATTTTTACATTGTCAAACCATTTTGATTAAGTGTTAAATGCTGCTCTTACGAACTTGGCATGTATTGTGCAAGAGCAGTAATTTCTGGCTTTATCTTTTTCGTTTTCTCTGAAAAGCTGCTTGTGTTCTGAAAGAGGCAGCAACCACTCAGGACTTATCAGTGCTCCTTTCCCTTGCATTCCTCATGCCAGGAAGCGCCAGCCCTGCCTGACAAAGGCTATTTTCATGTTCACAGGGAGTTGGACTTAAGTAGGACTGGGGGGCAATGAGGAGAGTGAGGTGAGAAATCATGAATACATTGGGTGCTGATGAGAAAAACAGACATCTTTCTAACTAGAAAACTTGTCTCTTTTTTCCTTTTTTTCCCCCCTCCTTTTTTTTTTTTTTTTTTAATTTCAAAAACGGAATAAGCAAAATAATTGAAAGAATGAAAATTGACTTTTTATGGCTTTTTAAGTGCTTAGCATGAAGTTTCATCTAGTAAAATTATTGTTATTTTTATCTTTAGCTGCGTCGTTCATGCTTCTCCTTAAAGAAGATATTTCTCCAGTCAGGATGCCAGCTGCAAGGAGCCGCGCCGGGAATGACAATGGCCTATGCAAATACAAAGCATCAGCTCGGAAGGCGCTCCAGAGCAGCCGCCCTGCTCGGGAAGAGCTGCTGGCAGCCGGGCCGGGGCCGGGAGGTGCTGCTGCTGCTGCTGCAGTGCGAGGTGAGGATGCTCCACACCTCGGATGAGTCCCTCAGTATGGGCAGGAGCACAGAGCAGGGAGTGCCCAGCCAGGGAACCCAGTGCTGCATCCACTCACCCATCGGGGAGCCTCGGGGAGGCCAAATGTCCCAATTGATTTGGGATCTGTGACTCCAGATCACCGAGGCTTTGGTTTCCCCACATCAGCCCTTGAGAAGCTGCAAGTCTGTGGGATTGCCTTGTTTCAGAGAATAGCCTTGCTTCTTCTGGCCTCATCTGCAAACTCTCACTGACCAAAATTCAGCAACAGAACATACTGTCAGGAAAATTAATCCAAAAACACCAGAGGTTTATGTCCAAAAAGGAGACAGAGGAGTCCTTTCGCTTTATTCAAATAAAGGGAGAGGCCATGGGGCATTCCCCTGGGGTCTCTCAAATTTTTGGAGGATGCAGACTCCTTTTCATCCTAATTTCCTGACCTCATGTCCCTCTCTCTTTCCCTTGGCTGGGGTATTTGAGAGGTACAGACTTCCTGGAATGCCTGATACCTAAGATTCCCCTCTAATGTATAACCCTCCCTCTTCATTTTTAATTCTTATGGAATTTCTGGTGTTTCCCCATTGTCTCTTTCATCTTTCAATATCCAGTTTCATTTATCAGGAAACCTACAGTTTGTTTGTAAAGGCAAATATCTTTTTTCCATTCATCAATCAGTAGAATCCTTCCCATTGTTTCTTTTATCTCTCAGTGCTAGTTTTATTTACCAGCAGACCCACAGCTTGTTTGTAAAGACAAATCAGTCATTCCTCTCAATACCAGGCACTGTATACTTGTACTAGGGCTTGCTACTCCAGAACTGGCCAGGAAAGAATGTAGGGAAATTACCACTGGGAAATTAGGAATTTTCAGGGAAAAAAAGGAGGCTTTTTTATTTTTTTTTTTTAATTGAGAACTGAGAAAGGGACAGGAAATCACTTTGCAGGCAGGATGGAGTATATGACAGTTTGGAGTGTTCCTCCCACTCCCCAGCTCTGTCCATACGAGACTGACAGACTTGTAAATGACAGATCGGTGACAGAAGAGTCCCAGTCCAGCATTAGGTAAAAATGTGCTTCTCCCAGCACACATAGATCAGCAAGTCACAATAAGTAGGACAGGGACATGCAGGTATTGTCACCAAGAGCAGCAATCAGATGAAGGGTGATTACACAGGAAGCAAATTGGGCTCAAGAAGCTGGCATGTCTGGAAATGATGGTGCAGAGAGAATCTTTCTGCTCTGGCAGGGCACAAAGTCTTTTCACAGAGACATTGCATCCCTCGGGATAAAAGATTTGATCACAACTCTGTTGGTGCCAACCTGACATAGAAGAAAAATTATACATTACAAAATGCTAAAAGACAGCTAAAGGGAAAGAGGCAGAAGAGGGGATGGAGAAACAAAAATAAATCAGAATCACCGCAGAGAAAAAAGACTGAAGGTAGAATTAAAATATAGTACTTTTGGAAGGTAAAGATTTTAGAAAGAAACAAATATTGAAGAAAATAGGAAAGGGTGTATAAAAAGACAGAACATAAAGCCAGGCAGCATGGCCAGTGTAATTTATATCATTTTTTAGTGCTCCTTTTCCTCTGCCCTAGGAATAGTTCATAAACCACAGCATTTATTATAGGGGTGGTGTCACACACTGCAAACCTATTTGTGAATGTTACCACTGGGGGATCACATGTGGAACTGGCTTCCATTGCAGCTGACAGGCTCAATAAATTCAAAAAGATCAAGAAGAACATGGTTGACAGGGGGTATTTGGAGTGTGCATGCTCCTCTCTCTTTTTGTGGCACAAAGAAAGGAATGTGAATGCCCCATGCTACCAGTCACCACATTTTTATTGTAAGCCTTGTAAAATCTGATCTTAAAGTCTAAGCTCTCAGGTCATGCAATTATGTGAATCTCTCCTTTCATTTTTTAAAATGTCCATTTCTAACCTGTCTACCTGTGAAGAAAGACGTGGAAGCACAAACACAAACAGACTCTAAGCAAACTAATTATTGATTTTAAAAACTTTTTTCTTAATGTCTTAATGCTGGGTACTTGATTTTGAATTTCCAGTGTACACACAGAGGGCACAGTGGCTTTCTTGCAGCCAGCACTAAGGCACATGTGAAGTTCTTGCCATATTCCTCCAGTTTTGAGGTCTGGTATCTTCATGAGCTGTCTTTTGAAAAACCTGTAGGTCTTGACGCGAGCTACAGAGACTTGACCAACCTTTAATTTAAAGAATTAAAGAAGTAATAGAAGTGAGTGAACTCATAGAAGTGAGTGGATACAACTAAAGTCTACAAAGGTGAGCCAGCTTTTATTACCTATTAAACATTCCTCATTTTTAATATTTATCATATTTATCTGCCCCTTTTATTTAATGGCAGATATCCGGGAGCAAGAATCCATTAAATTCTGTAAAAACTGTATACAGCTCCATGGTGCTAGGAAGAACCATGATGAGGATTCTGGAGGGAAAAAGCCATATTGGGGGGGCATTGAAAAATTAATTTCATGATGTGAGAGAAGGAGCAGCAATTCAGTAGGTGAGAAAGAGGCAATGCAGGTAGCTGTATCATTCATGCATTGCATGAAAAAGAGTAGCAAGATAGTTGAAAACCCTCTCCAGTCTTTTTCCAGGTGCTTCAGCCACCTTTGATGACCGTGTAGACATATTAAATATATTATTTGAAGAAAGAGGTGTACTCCTGTCAAAAAGAGCTGATTGCTTTAAGCAAGGCCACTACAACATAGCCAGGATTTCTGCTAACTCTCCTCTCAGCAGGTGCAATGTAGTCCTGTTGTCTCACGACAAAGAACAGTGGAAGTGAGGATTCACTGAGAGTTTGGACTTCATCTCCCCTTTCTAGTTACCTCCAGCTCCTGTATTTCTGCCTTGCTGCGGGAACTGGCTGTTTTATTCTCCAGTGCTGTGCTACAGCTTGTCTCCAACTGTGCACTAGGAATATAAATCATGCCAGTGCTGCAGCAGGGCAGGAGAGATGGGAGCATTTGCCTTGCTAGGGTTCCTCCAGGTGCTCATGTGGATTCTCCACTCCAGCCCCAGGAGAAGCTTCCCTTGGCAGCCACGGCTGCCAAAGCCATGGTGCCACTTCCCCCAGGACTGTGGTGGGGACAGGGCTGTGACAGAGCTCTGTGCCAGCACAGCCACTCTGCAGCCTGCTCTCCAGGGAGCGTGCAGCCTCTAATCCATGCATGGCTTCTGTTTGTGGAGAAACACGGAACTGAGGCTGCAGCTTCTTCTGCCAATATTCCCCCTCCATTTACAATTTAAATACTATGGAAAATTTAGAAGGAGAGACGAGCAGAGGCTGAAAGGTTGAACTGTTTACAGAGTCAGACCTTGGGAAGAAGCGGATCTCAGACAGTTACTCAGGTCTGTGTGATCCACATAATGGCTCCGTTTGTTTGTGGGAGCTGGTAGCCAAAGAACCTGCATTTAGAAGGGAAATATAGTGTTGAGCTGATGGACATCCAGATGCCCAGATTTAGCAGACAGGAGTGTGTGTACGTGTTCACATCTTGTCTGTATGTGTGCAGGACAGAGCAAGTCAGCAGACCAGTTGTCCCATCATTTCCCACCACCCTGGTTCATGTTAACTTAGTTTGAACTTTCTGGCTTTCTTCCCTCTCTGCCTTCCTATTTGTGTGATTACCCCTCTTATTGTTGTAGTACAAGCAATCTAATTACATTCAGTGCTTTAGCAATGCCAATCAATGGCTCCAGGTTGGAGAGGGTGAAGTGGCAGCTGGCTGGTAAATGCATCTTCAGCCTCACCATGGCAGCTACCTGTGAGCCCTGAAAGAGCCAGGAATTTGTGCTCTGCTTCATGGACCTCACAGCCTGAGGAACAACAACTGTCAGGACTGTATGGGACTAAAAGAATTTGTCACCACTGATGGGACAGTGCCAGTTGTGGAGCTGGACTGGAAGAGGGAGAGAAAACAAGGTTTAAAAAATAGAAGAAGAAAAGAAAATGAAACAAACACCATGGTCACATTCTGCCTGGTATGACAAACTGGTGCTACATAATCTGAGACTCAGAAACTTCATTCTTTTCCTTCAAAGCGAGAAGTCAAATATGGTAGAAAAAAGGCATTTCTAATGTACTGACCTTGAGGAGTGAAGCAGTGCACTCCAGCTAAGATTTCTCAACTGGTTACCTATTGCCTGGTAATCCTTAATGTTGGATTTAATGTTCTTGGCTCCTTTGTTTGAGCAGAAACGAAAATATTAACTCCTCCCAGATTTATTTTTCAAAATCTGTCACAGGACAGTTGAAAAGGGAAGAAGAAAGGCATCAGTGTCTACCTAGTAAGAAGGAAAAAGACAGCAAGGAGTCTGGGTTTATCACCATTTCTGGCACTGACTCATTGCACGGTTTGGTTTGGTTTTGTCTTCTGCTTCTTCACAGCACTCTTGTAAATATGGTGGGTGTATGTAAATAGCCTCGATGGGCTTGGAGAGAAGCCATGCAAGAAAATTTATAAGAGCATAGAATGGTACTACAGCGCCTTAGCAGAAAAACTGGAAAGACAAAGCTTCCCTGGAGTCACTGTGAGATATTTTCATTTGTCCTTTGGCACAGCAGTTTCAAGGCCTGACATTTAGCTGCCCCTCCTGTGGCTGGCCCTTGCTGTGCTGCAAAGGGAGCGTGAGAAGCACACCCCTAGGATGGGGCAGAGTCCTGCAGAGCAGCAGCACTGGGTTTGGCAGGAGGGAGAGAGGGATTTGCATTATTCCCAGCTGAGGAGGAAGAGCAAACAGAGATATCCTACAAGAGGTTATTTCTCTTGAAGGGGAGTCTGACAGGATAAAGGTCATACAGTGAAAAGTCCTTGTGTGTTGCAGACTCTCAAACCTTCTCTGGGATCCCCTAATTACAGTGTTCTCCCTCCCCCCAAGAATTTCATCTTTGAACACGTAAATCACAGGCAGTTATTTGGGTTGGGAGGTTTTGGGGTTTTGTTTGTTTGTTTATTTATTTGTTTGAATAAAGGAAAAACAGGAACCATGTGACTTTAGGACTCTCAGATTTTTGGTACTTTACTCCTGACTCTTGATGCCCTGTGACTAGCATTACTAAGTGAGTTAGTACTACCAGTATCTCAGATTATTAAAGATAGAAACTGAAAACTAATTAGGAGTTCATGTTGGTTTTTCATCTAGTGTTCCACTCAGCTGGCTGGAGTGATACCAGCCTGTTTAATTTCCTTTCCTTCTGCTTGTCAGTGCCACTGTCTGTATTTCATATTGGTACCAGGAAACTCCTGAGTTTATGGCATATTTCAGGGAGAGAAGTCCTCTGTCCAGTGGTTCTCCATCAGTTTAAATAAAGTGAATAGGATATTACAAATACATTTTTTTTGCTGATGGTTCCATATTCATAAAGTTTACATTTTTGCAGATCTGGGTAGGTAGTTGAGGCCATTCCCTGCTGTTATATTCATCATCTCACCCCTTCCAGTCTCATTTTTCTCTGTCTTGTTCTTACCTTCCCTTAGACATACTCTCTCTTTCCTATGTCTTCTCCCAGATGCTGTCTTTCTCGTGCTGCCTATGCCAGCCATGTCCCTTTTTCCCTGAATGCCTCCTCCCCTGCAGCTGTGGTTTCACACTGCATTGTGCGTGGCCCTTTCTGCCTGCTGTGTTTCCATCTTGGCTCTTCTGCTCTCCTCCTTCTCTCCTGTACTTCTCAATTTTTCTCTTTGCCTTTGTCTCCTGCTGCCTCAATTCTTCTGTCTCCCAAGGGCTGCTTTCCCAAGAGAAGCTAAGTCGAATTGATCTGCCATTTAATTGCCTGATGTGTTCATTGCCTGTGCCTGCTGTTCGAAATAGGCCTGCCTGAAAGTCCCTGGGGGAGGCAAGGTTGTGTGGCAATGGGGGAGGCGGATAGATGGGCTGGCAACAGCTCAGCCAGAAGGCAGCTTCCTCAGAAACAAAACACCTGCCAGGAACACCTGTGCTCGTAAATGTTTGCTGCCATCCTTGGGCAGGTCCCAGCACTGGGAGAATGAACGTGTCTATTCCATGGCACCAAACCAAGGTGGCTTCCTGGCACGTGTGAAAGCTTCCAACTAGCACTTATACTGAGCACTGTGTGTTCAGGTGGAGAGATGCAAGCCAAGAGCCATACACCTCTGTAGCTATGGCTTCAGGCAAACTGGGAGTCCTCCTGTCAGCCCAGCAGCTCCAGCTCCAATGGACCTTGTCATTGCTCCTCTCTGTGGGATGGGTTAGTTGCACAAAGGTGCAGATGAGGGAGGACCATGACCTTGTCTTATTCTGAAACCTTTCCCTCCAGAATGTCAAAGAACTTGGTCAGAATATCTGGCTTCAGGCCTTACAGTTCCTCATGTAGGCAAGGCTCCTTCCTCCCTATCAGGCACCAGGAAGCTATTAACTCATCCAAGGTCACAGCAATGATTTCTAGTTGCAGTTGAAATGAAATCACTGTCTTCTGCTTCTAGACTGCAGACTCAGTCTTCTTTTCCCAAGGAATTTAAAGAGAGACTATGGTATGAATAGAAGCAAACCAATTTAAGCAGGTCCATTGTCTTTGCAGAAATCCCGCCTATGAATTGAGCTAGCTTGGATTTAACACCACTGGGTTGATTAAAGGCCACATAAAGATTAAACACCAAGACAATTGGTCTTGCCAGGGAGGCAAAACTAAGGATTTTTGCACTGAGCATGGTGGAGATATCCTTCCCTTCCCCTGTATTTGTGCACATTTGCCTAAGTTGTTACAAAGGAAAAACATGAGCTCCATTTATCTACAAACACCCCTGAGGCTTCACTTCACCTCGCTGTAACAGCTGGATGAAAGCCCTAGGCTCCAAAGGCTTTGCCAATTAATGACATTTTCTCCTCTCTTTAAACACCCCATGTGGCTTCTTAAGCTCTAGGCAGCAAAGCATTCATGGAAGAGCAGGCCATCCAGCAGCACCCATCACACTGATTTTTGCTGCTCTCCTGTCCACAGTGACCCTGGCTGTTAAGGGAATAGGAAGAGATTATAGCGTGAGTATGGAGGAGAGCGTTACTTCTGCTTCACCTGACCAGACACTAGAAATAAAGGAATAAGTTAAAACCGAATAATAATAGATGAGAAACACAGAGCCAATCTGAATTAAGCATAGTGAGAGCTGGCCAGTTGTCTTCACTGCTTTTGTGAAGCAATTTCATTATTTGCTCTGCAGCATCTAGCTAATGACCTGGCAGACATAATTAGTGTGGTATGGGCCTTTCCAGTGGGCAGGGCTGCATGCACAAATCCATATCCTTGTATTGTTGCTGCTGGGGTTTAGGTGCACATATTCACCAGATAAAATATTATCCGTCTGTTTTTACTATCTCCCTTTCTCAGACTCTGTCCTTCAAGACCTTGAGATTTCTCATGTTTATTCCTCTGTTCTCTCTCTCTCAGCATTCATTAAGTCAGCAAGCTCCTTGAGAAAGAATCTAGTTTTTCTTTCTATGTATAAAGTGTGGCCCTGGTCTTGTTTGGATCCTGGAACTGCTACAGATCATCTGCAACTGTGCATGTGCTGCAGGGAGCACAAGGTGACTGTGCTGGGACATTCTGTGAGCTGTCCCCATGCAGGCAGGGAGTCAGGACATACACTTGGTTCCAGGCAAAGCTGGATCCTACTACTGAGGATTACATTAGGGAAAAAGATAATGTGTTGCACAGACAAAGCCTGGCTTAGGAGGTGCATCTTAGGGAAGGTTCTTAGGCTGTCAAACACAGAGCTGGGTCTCTCTCTTCCTAGCTGGGACAGCAGGATGGCTGCATATATCCATCAGTACAGAGCTGGACAGCCTCATACTGCTAGGTAATCTTGCTTCTGACTTGGAGCTTTTTGCACAGAATATTCTTCAATTTAATAAAGTGCCTTGATTAAAAACAAAAACTTTTAAGCTTGTATCTCTGTCTCACTGAATCAATGGGATTTAAACACGTGCTTAACCTTAATCATGTTCTTCAGCATTCTCCAGAACTGGGCCTTTTACAAGGATACAAGTCCCAGGGAACCTGTAGGAGTTTTGCCTTCTTGCATGCTGTTCCTCATATACTATTGATGGAACAATCTGTTACTCATTAATGCTGCAGATTAAGCCATTTTCCCTGGGCCTGTTTTTTCTGTAGACATTTTAACTGCTTGTCTTATGATATATTTATTTGATTTCCAGTGCTTAGTTACAATATGACAGCAAATCTAGAGTATGTTTAATAACTATTCTGTCTCTTCAGGCATATATTGACTGCAGGAGGTGGCATGAACTCAGTGTTGGCATTGAGCTACAGAACTGATGTCCATCCTACTAAAAGAAACAGAGACAGAGAATGAGAATTTTCCAGTTGGGAATTATTGTCATATAGATGCAAAAGATGGGGATCAGTTCCACTGGAGTCTCAAGGACAGATTCCACACAAACTTGTGAGGGGCCCTGCTGCTGGTAAGTGGACTATTTTTGTGTCTTTCTGGAGGAGAAAGGGTACAATCTCATGATTAAGGGAATTAGTTTATCACTGAATGGGAGCCCCAGCTGTAGAACAGATATCCCCTAGGGAACCTGAATGATGTCCGTGTGTTATGTTACCCTTGAATTACTGGCCTGCCCATCTGGGATGTGGCTTTGTGATTGATGAATATATGGAAAGGGTATTGGACACCATGGAGCTGACAGCTTTGGTGGAGGCTGCTTGTTCTTCCTTGTGGGGATTAGGGGTTTTCAGAGCATTACCAACAAATCAGTCCCTGCTGTGAGGCATTCCACACTTGTCCTTCCACACTTGTCCTTCCACACTTGTCCTTCCACAGTTGTCACTCCACACTTGTCACTCTGTCATGGTGTCATTTCTTCTCATGCCCTGGTAGAAGTTAGGAGGGTTTCCTTTTGCAGATGTTTTCCATGCTGGCTCCCTGAGGAGCAGTGGTCCTTCTACGTGTCTGTGTGCACCTCACCACCCACTGCCCAGAGTCTGTCTGTCCTCTCGGAAGCTGGACTTCTGTGTGCTCAGTTGTGCACTGGGGTACATATCCAGGGAGCTGCTAAAAAGTGTGTTACTCACATTAGACCAAGGTCTGCAAGGCCAGGGGATTACTGGCTACCAGAGAACCCTTCACTGAGCTGAGAGGGAAAGATATCTCTACAGCTGATGCAGAGTTCTGCTACTGGACAAAGGGTAGTGGGACACACAAAAGCCTTCAAAACAGGTCTACTGAGAGGTCATAAGAAAAACTGAACAAAAACAAATTTGCCACAGGAGCACATCCCAGTATTACAGCTTTTCTTGGGGTCTGTGTTAGTACATCACTGTGAAATGCCAATATTCCTCTGCCTTTCCCATGTCCAAGTGCATTCAGAGCCTGGTGTGTGTGAGCTGGGGGACTCTGCCAGCCCCACTGCAATGCCTGCCCTTCTTCCTGTGAGGTATTTAAAATCAGCCACAGAGCTGTGAATCCAACTGCACATCCCTTGCTGCACTGCATGCCAAGTGAGCCTCTTCTGAGGCAGGTGTCTCCCTGACTCCAGTCAGCAGAGAGGACATAGGCATGGCCCAGCACAGCAAAGGATGCAGCATTCCCGTGGCTCACGAGAAGGCAAAGGCTGCCATTCACACTGTGACTTAGGCAAAATCCACCCCTCTGGATGCTCAGGAACTGTTACAGGAACAGCTGCTCTGGGCGCTGTGTGAGAGGAAGGCCAGAGATGCTTCAAGTGTTTTATCACTCTCACCAAGCCTGTCCCCTGTGGAGACAAAGCTTTGACAGTTTTGTATTCATTGTCTCATACAAAGAAGGTTCACAATAGGAAGGTGGCTGCTTGCAAGGGCTAGAGAATTAATTAGTGGTTTTCTTAGCACTGTCTAGATGCTAAAAGAAATCAAGTCTAGGGCAAGAGCTGCCTTGTGAAGGACCATTAGATATTTCAGTAAGCAGTGGCACCATGTATTCTTAATATTTTTTCTCTACTGAGCATTGCTAAAGTGTAGAGAATTCAAACACATTGGTAATTTCTTGACTGTAAGATAAAACTAGTGATATAAAGATGGCTCACTGCAAGCTTCTCTTCCCTTTACTTTAGTTGTGGTGTTGATTTTGCTTCATCTAGCTCTGAGGCTGAATATGAGACTGTTTCAGCACCAAATATTGTTGCTGTGGTGTTCATGGTACAGAAGGTTTTAGGAGATAGCATCAAATTTTGTATTCTTCATTTGGACTGAATCTGTGACGGCCACAAAAAAATCCAGTCACTTTTGAACCTGGATAAAGATGAGAGTTTATCTGACACTTTGCTCTGTGTCTTAAGATATCTAAAATTTCAGTGTTGTGAGCTCTGATTTGGATTTCTGGCAGCACAACACATGAATTAGATAACTTGTTCTTGTTCCTAATACAATTAGATAATTTTGTGCTGTTTCACCAACCTCTTCTTATGTGACTTAGGTGATGAGTCTGTGTGTCTGGGACAGGTTTAATGCCTACCCACCCACAGGTTCCTCTTAAGCTGTCATTCTACACTGTCATTTTATCAGAGTTCCCACCTGAGACTGTGACTGCAGTGGAGCTCATTTAGTCTGACTTTCAGCTTGAGCTGCTTCCAACATTGCTGCTTTCCCTGATTTTTTTAAGCCAACTTACAGGTGATCTCACAAATGTTAGAGGAGACTAAAAGGAGGCTGTACGAGCAGCTGGCCCTGACCCATTATGTTTAACCTTCAGGAAAGCTGATGTGTAAAAACTGTTTTTACAGTGGGGGAGGGATGTTTTGCCAAAACCAAGAGCTACTCTCAAACAGCTGCACATCTGTGCTTAACACTGCAGGGAGAAGAGGGAGGATATTTCCTTTGGTCTGCCTGCAACACCCAAAAGTCACATCTGCAGGTGACCCACCGAATTTTCAATATATAAAATTTAGAAGCAGTAATTCGCTAAGCTCTGTTTTCCTGAAGGTCATGTGGTTCTCAAAGCAGAAGAATCATTGAGAGATACAGTTCTAATTGTACATGACGGTGGTCTGATTAATTGAATTTAAATGAGTCTTCCAATCTAAAAAGCAATAGTAGTCCTTCTTAGTTGGACTGCATAATTTTTTATGCCCTGTAATGATTTTGCTGTTTAATTTACATTTTCTCTGAGGATCAGCCTGGCTGTTTCAGAAGACTTCAGACTGGGGCCAGTTTCTTTGAGAAGTAGCTGGAACATGCAGCATTGTTTCCACTACTGAACTACTTATTAACAAGGATAAAAATTTACTCTTTGTTTTTGATCTTTTCCTGCAAAGACAGTTTGAAATTATCTTTTCCAAGTACTTTCCAAGGAATTCACCCCTTTGAAGAAGCTCTTACTCTGATTACCTGTTGTAATGGAGGTTCTGTATGGGACTGCCTTAAAAGACCACTCAGTATTTTCAGGAACCACAATTCTCTGTAGACAGTATCAGCTGCTGGTTTCCTATAGAGTGCTGTTCAAAGCAACAGATTTGGAGTCTACAGCAGCACCTGATGTGAGCCCAGGTTTTGTCAGAGTCTGTCTTGCACATATCACATTTCCCTGCTGCTCAGGACTGAGAGCAGGCAGTTACCAAAACATCTTACTGGAGTCCTCACCATTCTGCTCCCCACTTTGACCATAACATTTTGATTTTTAAACAATGTGATATTTACTCAGCTGTAGGATCTGTCTTAAGGGGGTAGTCTGAATGACATAAGGTACAGTGGGATTGTCTATTGGAGGTTTGGGCTAGAAAGGAGCTGAATATTGTCGTTTACATGGTTTATAACCTCAAAAACAATCCCTACATTTCACCGTAACCAGTTCTAAATTCTGATGATTTGACCAGACATTCTGATTTCTGACACAATTTCCAGACCTAAGAGATTATGGACAATATAACCAGACCTTTTTGGGTATTCATACAAGTAGTTATCATGTTACTAATTACAGCTGCTTGTTTTGTTCAAAACTGGAGAGGACTTAACCCTGGTATCACTGTGTAGACATTAATAACAACTGGAAACTTCCCATCTTTGAGTTCTCTTCAAATATTAACTTCATTTTTTGGGGGTCTACCTTGAGTATAACCATTTAATGATTTCTATCACTCATTTCAAGGGGAAAATCTTGGAAATCTTTTCTAACCTTAATGATTCTAAAGATGGGGCCCTACACAAGTGCTTAAGTTGGAGTTACTGCTATACAGTATTGTCCAAAGTTACAACTCTTGAAAAGCTAATTTTGGAGTAGTACAACCAATAAATCCACCTGACTTTCCAAGGTTGCTGAAGTTGTTATTTAGGCTGTATCCTGATGTTTCTGCTCCTCCAGTGACCTCTTACTAACCAGTGTCCCTGGGTATTTAACAAGAATGTTGCAGACTTCTAAGTTTTATACAGTTTTAGTGCGGCAAGTATAGAAATGAACAAACAAATTTATATTATAGGCATAGAAATTAGTCTTCTCTTTAATTTGCACAGTTACAGCAAAAGCTCTAAGTTCCTTCTCCCCACACATTTCCAGTTTCCCTCAGTCCTGAGCCAATGGATCTCTACAGCAGCAGCTAAGATACCTCAGCCCTCATGGTCAGTTTAGAGCCCCAGCCTGAATGTCCACAAATCTGGAAGTATGAGCTGACAGCCTGTTTCTTTAGTGGTGTAGGTGGCTATCCAGTAAAAGATGGGCAGAGAACATCAGCTAATTTCAGGTAATAAATGTCCATCAGGCCCTCAGTCCAACAATGCTTTATGTCAGCTTAAAATAAGGGGCACACATGCAAAGACTTTGTATCACAGTCCTCTGAGATTTGTCTCATAGGCAGCCTTGAGGCTTTTACAGAGCTCCCTAATCATCTTTGCTGTCTTGGAAATCTGTATTTCTACTAATTAGCCAACTATTGGAAAACATAGCAGGACACTGCTGTTGGGTGAATTAGGCTGCTGGCTTCCCCAGTCAGTCATTGTCCTGCATGGCTCTAGAGAGGGCAATTTGCTGTTGCTGGCTTATATGGTAGCAAGATGCTGAGGAACTTCCAGCTCATCTTTTATATACTTAGAAAGGAATGTTAAGATGATGCAGTGTTGTCTCTCACTCCTTCTTTTCTTATTTTTTGTAGAATTAGAGCCCACGAATGTGAGGAAAAACAGCCATGGCTGCAGTCAAGGCATTGTGCAAGTCTTCCTCCCACAGCAGTGCTGGTGTAACAGTCTAGTTATTTTTTTTTCCAAATGTGGCCTCCCACACTTTGTGCTATAGTCCCTTCCAAACCAGTTTTCAAATGCTGCCTTCTCAGCTCTGACATGTGACAGCACCTGAGGTGTGCTCTCACAGGCACTCCCGGTTAGTGCTGCAGCAATCCAGGTACGTGTTCATCTTTGTGAATGCACTCCTACACCTCTTCACTCCTAGACCTGGATCTTTGCTAAAAGATAGCTATAACCCCAGCAGAGTGCGGAACAGCAACTCTCAGCTTGGTTTATCGAGCCAGGGTGGCAGATTGAGCTAATCAGCCTGGTTTACACCTATGGTGAAGGCAGGACAGAAAATTAGCTCAGGACAGAATAGGCAGCCTTTGTTTTTGTCTTACTAATGATTGATCTGCTATTGCCCTTTAGCCCTTCCTCCCTACCTGCTTGGGACATATCTCCTGCAGAAGGAGAGCACACAGAGGTGATCTGACTAAAGTAATCTTCTGTGCTTCTGGAACGAGTCTAAAAGCAGCAATAGCAGTATTTTCAAGCTCCTTATTGAAGTGACCTTGCTGCACATTAGGATGCACCAAAAGAGATGGACTAAAGCAGTCAGATGTCTACAGGTATCTTATCACTTCTTGTCTAGTCAAGCCTTGTAATTCTTTTTTGTTAACTAACTATAACCAGATAAAATACGAGGACCTTTGTGAAAAGCAGTTGCTGTAGCAGACAAGATGACTTCTGAGAGGACAGTTTCAGCAGTGTTACTGAAGCCATGGCTTTTTTGCCTTTTTCTGAAGTGAAACAGGAAAGCTACAACATCATTCTTGTGGTTTGACAGAACTTCAGGCATGGTGACAGCTGCATGTAATAGTGATCATTTAACACCGTCTTAGTCCTTGGAGACCTGTGCAGAATTAAAGTTGTGTTTCACCAGGCGATATGCACTCAGGAAGCAGCATGAACAACTTCAGGATAATAGTTGTACTGCTAGCACTGGTTTTAAATGTTAAGGGAATTGTGTGTCTCTATTAAGGTAAATATTGAGTATCTATCACTGTGGCATTTCTGGAATTGAGGTCTGTGTTAATCAGGAGGCCATTATTAAACAACCACAAATCACAGGCACAAGTAAGCAACCTTTCACTCAGCTTCGCTTCCCGCTTAGTTTCCTGTATTTAGCCAGGCTTGCACTGGGTCTGATGCTGCACAGGCACACAGAGGTATCCAGCACAGAATCACAGGCAGGAACTACACATGCCATTTCAATATCTAAGGACTAGAGCTTCCTTAGCAGCAGAGGGGACAGAGGGACATGAAAGGATGGGAAAGGGAAAAAGTTAAGGAGGAGCACCAGTTAAAAGAGAATAGATAATCACCTAGAGGAAGTGAAGTGAAACAGAAGCATGACTGTTTACATGAGGCAGGGAAAGAAGGATGGATGAAGAAGGATTAGAAGGCAAAAAATGGGAATGGAGAATTTCCAGAGGTAAAGTTGAAATAGAAAAGCATACAACAAAAGGAGAGTTCCATTAAAAAGAAAGAAAGGAAATATCACAAAGCAGGCACAGAAATGAGCATCTGCTCTAAAGAAAACCTAAGACTGGAATACTGCAAAGAGAACAATGAGGTGACCCATGGCCAAAAATTTGCACTGTTTCTCATTAATACTGAGATGCTAATGGCTACCTTCCCCAAATTTCCTCTTTCCTGGGGTACCCTTTCTTTTTGAAATGTTCTGCTTCAAATACAAAATTGAGGCAGTTTCACCAACAGGGAATCCATCCCTGCTGCGCTGAGCTTTCAGGTTGAGTTGGCTGTTCCAGACAAGTCTGAGTCTTTATCAGTCAACACCAGGCTCTTCCTTTAATGTATGTTACCTGCTTTCCTATTATTGTTATTGCTATTATTATTACCACTACCATTTTGTTCCAAAAGTTCACTCAGACCTTGATCATGGTCAAATTCAACTGTGATAATCATTATTAAAAAAAATTCAAAGAGTAACAAGCGAAAGAAATAATGTTATCCCTCTGTCCAACAAAGAGATTATTTGAACAATGCACTTTTCATCAGGGAACTTCCATTTACTGAAGCTTTTCCTGGAAATTTTTGAATCAGCTAAGGAGACAAGATGGACATGTAGCAGTTCAGAAAAGCTAAGCTTTATCTGGAAGACTGTGTTGTTGTAGTGTCAGACAATCATGCAGTCTGATGGCTACAGGCAAGAAGAAAATTGTGCTTGTATCCCTCAAGAAGGATCATCTCTGATAGCACAGTGTTTCCTAATGTACTGTGGAGGCATTAAAGGAGAAGCGCCTCCGACGGCCTTCCTACCTCCACAGCTCTGGGGGTTTGAGCAACCAGAGAGGACTTGAAAGGCAGATCTGCCTCAGACTGCAGCGCTGTGAGATCTCAGCCACTGCCACACGCTGCAGGCCATGGGCAGAGCCAGCAGCTCCTGATGGTGCCAGCAGATAGAGCCCATGTGTGCAGGGATGAGAGACCGAATGCGCTCTCATGGGGGGGTGTTGTCTCGGGCTTTGCGTGTAGGTTGCTACTGCAGTTTTTATTTAAGTTTTTCTGGTTGTTAGGCCTCTGCTCTTTTCAGTTCTTATTGTTCCTCCCCCCTCCCCGATGTAGCTAAACAAGGCCTCGGGTTCAGCTTCCCAAATCAGCCTCCACAAACTTGACTAGCCAGATCTCCATGGGGAACAAAGTCACATAGATTTCTGTGACAAAACCCATTGATCTGACAGGGGTTGAGATAAATCTGCCTCAAAAAGTTAAAGCAATAGAAATCCGGATCCGCAATGCAAGATTTCAGTGACAAAACCAGGGAGCTGACAGGGACTCAGACAAATCCATCCATGCTGAGTGACTATGCATTCATTCCACACACAACTGCCTGCTTAAAGCGATAGTGATGAGAGATCCCCACACAGCATCTAACACAGCATCGGCATTTGTTAGGAGATTAGTGTCGGGAGGGAGAAATACCCAATTAAAGAGGTATTACTCTGCCATTGGGGGATTTGGAGTAAGTAGCAATAATCATGCCAGGCACTGCCACAATAACAGTGCTGTGAAGGAAAAAAATGGAATGTAAAAGAGTCTGAAGAAGAAAGAGAAAAGCAGAGTGTATTCACAGTTTTGGAACTGTGGCAATGAAATAGCTCCAAAGAAGACAACCAGCTCAGACTCTAATTTAAAAATGTATGGGATCAGGACAAAAAGCAATCTGCATAGCAAAATGGCAAGTAGATCATTCAAGGTCCATGTGCTCCTGTCCAGCTGGGAGAGTTACAGTAGAAAGAGTGACTGCAGGGTGGTAGAAGCTGGTGCTTGGAGCAGGCTATTGGTGCATTTATACTGCCACAGCAGAGACTGCTTGAGATGTAAGAACACAAGAGTATGAGGAATTGCTTCCTGGAGCACAGCACTGGGCCATCTGGTCAAGTGTTCTGTCTCCCCCACAGCAAAAGCACATGTTCTTCAGGGGGAGCCTGGGAGCTGTGGCACTTTCTGCTTTTTCCCCTCAGTGTTCAGAAATGTTGGCTCAGTAATGCTAATGGATTCATCCCTTCCCTGTAGCCACTTGTAGATCTGTTTTTGAATTTGTCTAATAACACACTCCTCTTTTGCAGGCTGGCTGGTGACTTTTATTATAAAAAAATAAAAATAAAAATTTGAGAAGAGGACCTGTGTCTAGAGTCTAGAGCAGTAGCCTCATGCTTGGAAAACTGATTCCATTTCCTGCTATGTGGTAGGAGAGGTGCTGAAATTGGTGCTTTTAGATTCTTAAAGATGGTGATTTTCAGAAACAAACATATCTAATTCTCATTGATATCAATCAAAAGGAAATAGACTCCCCAGGGTTTTTCAATTCAGCAATTTGAATTGCAGTTATGTATTCCATGGTTTGAAAAGTGTATCAGCCAACTCTGCATCTGTAAGTTTCTTAAGTACTTTAAAAACATGCCCTTAGTCTCTGTGCCCTAACCTCCAAGTCCTAAGGAGGAAGTTAGAGCTGCCCATCTCTGAAGGTGTGATAAGGAGAAACACATCAGATATCATGAAGGGTTCATCTGCTAAGGCAGAGGAATATCTAACGAAGATCGAGAACTGTCAGACGTTCACATTTCCCCGGGGCACTCTGCTGAGGACCAGCCAGTGAAATGACCTTTCCACACTCACAGAGAAGCCCTGCACACATGACAGTGCACCCATGGTGGGAAATGAGGTGTGGAGGTGAACAGTGAAATATAGCTGCAGGGATGCTGCAGACAACTCTCTCTCTCTGAGTCAGAAATGCTCCCCAGCTAGAGGGAGTGTATGAGTGCTATATGGTCTTTATGAATTTCTCCAAGACCCACATCAGCTCTGGTGTTAGTCCTGACTGACCTGAGACTGCTGAGGTGGAATGGAGGCCAGTGGCAGAAGGCTACCATGCTAGTGAAGTTAATGCTACATCCTCAGGTGATAACAGATGTCACAAAGCTTGTCACCAACTAGAATATCCCTGTTTGCACATGCTGGCTGTGGAACATGCCAGGGAGATGCTGCCTGTGTAGTGTCAGGAGAAGCTCCTGTTGGATTTCCCTTTGATTGCCCCTTCCAAAGGCACATTTGTCAGCCTTGCTTGCTTTCTCACTTGCTGTTCCATCTTCTAACCATTCCAACTGCCCATCTGCTTTCCAGTTGCTCATCAGTTTTCTTGCCTAGGAATGTGAAACAGCAAGAGCACCTCATGCACTGAAGCAATTTTTCTGTAATGAATAAAGAACTACTGCAGCCAGGTACTCTATTTACAGTTTAGAACACAAACTCGGCGTCCCATTGTTGTTACTGTAAGCACCAATCTCTGCAGATGAGCAAAATGAGAATGGCTTGGATGTAGGGATTTGGCTTTTAGGGAGCATACGGCATCGACAGCATAACCCACAGACCAGAACACTCTCATGGGATGAGCGATACACTTCTGGCTTGCCAGCTGCTGGCTGAGTCTGGGCCAAATTGCTGAGCAAGCAATGGTTTCCCACTTCTGTCTTCCTGGCAGGTTTCAGGGCTAACTGGTTTAAAAACTTGCTGCCTTTAGATTCAGACAGATCCAATGACTGCATAGAAATGCAACCCTGTAATGGAGAGGCTGTGACACCGTGTCAGAAAGGACCCTCCTGCTAATACTGCCTACAGGTGATTCCCCTTCTGGCCTAGGCAGCCTGGAACTCTGGCTTACTATCTAAAGGAGGTGTATGTGATTCAACTATTAATAGTAGCCACCGCTAGCGCACTTCTTTGCGGTGTTACTTAATTCTTAGAAGCAGCCATCTCATCATGGAGCCATCCTGCTGCTGCAGCCCATCCATCAGAGTGGCCGTGGATCCAGGGAATTACTGGGATGGCTGAACAACACCCAGGGAAGGTCCTGTGCCGAGGGCAAGCTCGGAGCCCGGGGTGTGGCGCAGCGGTGCGAGGCATTGTTCGGGCACAGGGGCTCCCTCCCCTCGGGGCCTCGCCCCGGCTGTCCCGGGCAGGACGCGCCCCCGGCCCGGCCCAGCCCAGCTGGGCCTAAATGTGCCAATTCCCGCCCGGGCCGAGGCCTCAGGCGCCATTTGGCGGCCGGATCCTGCTCGCTCTGTGCCTCTCCGCTGCTGGTAAGCAACTCAGGCTGCTCTAAGCCTTCCTCTACTTGCCCTGAAAGAGTCGGTGGTTTGTTTCCCTGCCTTTTTTGTGGTTTTGACATGCATCGGAAGTAATGTAGAGCAGAAGAATGGATGTAGAAAGGGAAGCTCTAAGGGACCCCCAGCCTGTAGTTTTCTGTCTTGAGGTGGTTTGCTAACCTAATATGTCTCCCGGGAATTGAAGGTTCTAGTTAATGTTAAAAGTGTTATTCTGGCAAAATATCTGCTCTATGCCCTGGTTAAAGTGAAAAAGCTATCCATAAAACCCCAGTGCTTGCCACATTTATAACGTTCTTTATCAGTTCAGAATGTTCTCCACAGTTGTATCCTATTTGCCTCATATCACCAAGCTTCTAAAGTTGTGATAACTAGCACCTCTGTAATTATAGAAAATAAGTGTTTCACAGTGTTGGGCACCCTAGCAGGAAAAAGCTCTAAGTTGTAGTCTTGGCTCCCCCACAAGTGCTTTTTCTCTTCGCTGGTTGATTTGTGGAGGTGCTGGTACTGTTTCAGCTCCATGACACAGATGCTGAGCTCCCTGAAAGGGCTGTGAGATTCCAGAGCTGTATAAAGCATCATTATTATGTCTATTTTTATAGATAAGAAAAAGCATGTTTGCAGCAAACAACAAAAAAAAGTATTTCCCAGCTTTGAATGTGATGTATAGAAAAAGGTATATTGCTCAGCTGTTACAGTACCTCATATCAGTGAAATATAGGGTGTTCCTCAAGTTGTATTACACCTGCAAAATCTGTGTCCTGAAATATTAGGTGAGCCAACCAGTTTGGATGTAAATAATAAGCATGTCCATTGTTAGCTTTTTAGAGGCACAGGAAAACCATTTATTCCAGCACCATCTTGAAGCTTCACTCCCTGAGAGTAACTGTTGGGTGTTTCTGTGCCCTGGAAATTTAATTTATCTGAAAACAAGTTTCCTTTGCTCCAGTTGGGGCTATTCTCTCAAGAGAGGTTAAGCTGTACTTCAGGCAGCAGAGTCCTGAGAACAGAAGATAATTTATTAAGATAATTATTTATTATTGCTAATTTAATAGCAGTATTAATCTAGAGTATGTGTCTGCTTCAAAACGTTATAAGCCAGGTCTCCTAAAATCTTTGGCATTTACCAACATATACACTTAGAGAACTCATATTTAGTTTCTTTAGTTTCTTTCAAAGGGTGTGACATACAACAGTCTCAGGCTTTTTCATGGTTTCCTTTTCAATGAGGTTATTCTAGCCATTTATTTTAAATTACTGTTTAATTATTTAGCCCAGACACTGGAGCTTTAATGAAAGGGTCAGGTATGGTTATATCCCTTATAAAATAGGTGAGATTTGACAGAGCCATTTTAGGAATTCACCTGGACTGTTTTTTCAGGTTCCTTTCCACCACAGTGAATTTACTGTAATTAAGAACTAGTGCTGTGGCTGCACTGTTGGATTGGTATCAGCATTTAGCTGTACCCTAAAAATAAACATCTGCAGAAATTTATTATTCTGACCAGCAGGGGGTTTGATTTGGGGGAGAGAGCAGACTTTTGGGGACAGCAGCTGAGCTGTGTTTTAATGGGGTTGGTTTTTGCTCTGTAGTTAAAAGTCTGGAGGCCACTGTCATAAGCAATATCCTTTCTCATGCTCCAGTGGGATGGGATTTTATACAAGAGACACTGCCATTCTTGACAAGCAAAGGAAACTGTTCTTGCCCCATTACCGATGGGTCTACATATAAAGAACCTACAACAAGAAAAGGCATGAGCATCCAAGTGAAAAGATTTTGTTTTTTTCATTCTGTGTGTAAGACCTACAGCTCTCAGGAGCATGACAGATTTTGAAAAAGAAATTGCAGAGTGGTCAAGAAATGAAGCAAATATGGAAATGTATAGTACTGTACAATCTGTAGTCTTAGCACTTCATCCACCCCCTTCCCTGAAGTCTGAGCACTGATCACAGCAAAGTACTGGGTTTATTTTTCCCTCTTTGCTGTTCCTGTCAAACCTTCCATGCCCCAAACCCCATGTGTACAGCACCTCCTGGAGCTGGTGAAGGGCATCAGTGCTCACAGTCACAGGGGACACTCAGCAGCATCCTCACTGTGAGCTCTGCTACACGGGATGAAGAGGCAGAAGTGAAAACTCAGGAGAGGAAAAGCACTGGGTTTATTTTAGTATCATGGTGCTGGTATGATTTTCAGTGTTTCTTGGAGTACACATTACAGGATGTGTTCTTTATGAATTTTTTATTGATCTTGACTCAGTGACTGTGATTAATAGTATTTTCATCCAAAAATGTCACCTCTGGCAATAAATCTGAATTTTAACCTGTCTATGCTTCTGTTCCTTCAATCCCTAGAGAGGATTGATATGAGAGGAAGCTGAAGCTGAGGGGGAATGTTCTCCAGGACCACACCATCACCATATGTGACTCCATTAACCCAATCAAATTCCTTTATTATCGCCTCTTACTGTGGTGGCATTTTGCATCTGCTTTGTGGGGGCATCTGTGTTAGATCTGTGCATGGATGACAGGAAAGGGTTTCTTATTTCAAAGAATTCAGTGCCTAATGAGCTGTACACAGGGATTGTATCAAACTATATTCAAAGATTATTAGGACTACAGTGCTTGGAGACAGAAGTATTTTACAGCTTTTAGAGGAATATATAAATGCCGTGTTCATTTCAGAAGGACTCAGACAGATTTCATCTCTTGGGCAGAGAGGCAATTAGTTCCTAATCACTAATCAAACAAAAGGTGATGCAGTAGCAATACATCACCTGCTACCTACAGCTTGCCCCTCCTAATTTGTGTGCTGAAATGTAGTCTCTGCTGGTCTATCCCTTCGTATTAAAGCAAGAGGGAAGCTGCAGTTCAGCAGTGGTTTTTAACTCAAAGTAGATTATTCATCAGAATTGGAAGACTTATTTTCCAATCACTTGCCAAAATTGGAAAAGCTTTTTTTTTTTCCAAGTGCAAGCGCAGAGCTGTACAGTATTTAGCTGACTACCTTCTTTATGGAGCTCATGGTAAACTTGAAGGTAAACTAGGTACCTAAGTATCTTTGTGGGCTGTCTTAAACACCCACTGGAGAGGAAGAATAAACAGTGTGTGTTACTGCTCTGCCTGTTGAGTCTGAAGCTAAAGCACTATCATAGCTGAATGAATGCTGTGAAGGGTTAGGCTGTTCCTGGAGTAAGAAATTCTCTAAGCACTGGGTAGGACACCAGGAAAGGGGAACCAGCTGATTTCATTATCAAATGAAATTATTTCCCTTGAATTTCTCCCTTGGATTAGGGAAAAACTTCAAGGAACAAGGCCATTTGGCATTTTTTTGCCTTGATAGCTGAAAGAATTTCTGGGATATCAGTTGAGAGAAGCAATCAATAAGTACATTGGTTGAAGATGAATGGAACGCTTTTTGCTTTTGCACATCAGAAAATGGGAATGTTGTGTGGTTCCATTTACCTGCTTGGCCACAGTTATTGGTGTCTGCCTGCAAGTTGGCAGTGCTGGATGTGTTCCTGTGTTTGAGAGGGGAATATCTGTAGCTGTGTATTCCAGTCGCCTGGTGCTCACTGCTCATGTACAGCTGTTCTGGTCCTGCTCTGTCTGTGGGCCTCAGCTAGCAATCCTGAGCTGCAATCTGCATCAGAGCCTGCGCCCTCAGCAGGGATTTTTCTCATTAACTGATGCTGAAGTTCTGTTTCCTAATAAGTTTGCACATGGTTGTGTGAAGTCTCCATAAGCGATTATGTGTATATCCCAGAGGATGTATGTGTGCTGGTTTTCAGTAGTGTAAAACTATGTACTGATTATAGTGTAAAACTGTGCTACTGATTTTGCACAAAAAAATTTCCTTCAGATACTTCTTCTGAGACTGAAGAGGCAAATTGGAAATATTTGTATAATAATTACTCATGGAGGGCCAGCATCTGAACATGTTGGAAATTAATCTGGTGGAATGTGTATGTGATTAGTCTGGATGCTGATGCTATCTTGATGAGTACTTTCCTTCATTTTTACTGATTCTTTTTCATCAGGAATATACAACAACACTCTAATGTCGAGTTAATGAAGGTTGGGTTTTATTTTGGAGGACATATATATAATTGCAGGGAAATAAAACATCTGTGCAATGTATATTGCATATCTGTATCTGTCCTTAATTGTTACAGTTTTTATCTTTGCATTTTCAGAGCTGGAGACTGTTGAGTGTTATTGAATCTTTATTGCTTCTAAGATCCTAGATTGATACTTGGAAAGAGTGAGCTATGTAACATCACTGATCTGATTCTGCTTTCTGTGCAGTGCAGCTTTAAATTTCTAGAGTCAAAGCTGCATCTTAAAATAAGATGCGGGTGCAGACTCCACTTCCTGGAGCCTTTGCTTTTGTTCTTTCTCGTTTTTAGTTTAAAATAAGTCATTCGGAATAAAAGTCTATTTTTGTTCTTTGTGGGTGGGAAAAAAACTTGGCTCCCTCGGTTCTCATCCTGTGCACATCAGCGTGATGTATGTACACCCAGTGTTAGTATCTGGGAGATACCAGATAAAGCCTTCAGTTACTTTGATCTACTAGTCATGTGTTAAAAGTAGGAATAAAAGTTCCTTTCTAAAATACAGAGATTTTGAGATATTTGCACTGCTGTGCTTTCCATCCCTCTACATTTTACAAATGTAGGAAACTGATGTGGAGAGACCACTTGGACCACTGCACGGAGCAGGCCACTCTTACTGCACAGCAGATTTTGTAACCCGTGAACACAAAACACAGAGCCTTAGGAGAAGGTGTGCTGTGCTCAGCTGAAGGGGTAAGTAGAATTTCTGTAGTCCCCAGAAGTTATATTTAAATTACATAAACAGAAAATAAAGTTTATGAGGTCATTTCTTCCTTTCCCTCTGTTCCCCAAGGCAGGGTTTTTTAATACTTAGACGATTTTTGACAGATGACTGTTTAGCCCGTTTGAAAAAATTCAGATGATGGAGACTCTGCAACTTCCCAAGGCAATCTATTCCAGTGCTCAACTGTCCCAATCATTATTCACATTTAATCTGTGGAGGACAAAGGCTGGCAAAGCCTTTTCATACAAAAGGAAAGGACTTTTAGAAATTACAGCATCTTTAATTTCAGTGGGCTGTTTCTCCTGTGATGTGTAAGATGGTTCCTTCCCAGCAGACAAAGGTGTGGCAATGCTTGTTCGTGAGCCTGGGGGCTCAGGAACTCACCCCTCCTTAAAGTGTGAGACCAGAGCATGGGTGCCAACACATTCCTTGTTCTCCCAGAAATTTTGTATAGCTAGAACTTAGGTGTGTGATCAGTTTTTCTGGGATTTCTGGGATTTCTGGACATGTGCAGTAAACACACCCCCGAGGAGGGCAGGACAGAAGCTTGTGAAGAGTGACTGCAGCTGCAGGGGTATTTAGCACCTACGCGTAATGTATGCAGGGAGGGGAGGGAGAAAAAGAGAGGAGGGACATTATAAACATTCACATAAGGAAGAGTTGGCAGAGATGCACAGGAAAGAATTTTGAGTCCTGGTAGCTGTGTGCTGTTGTCAGAGTGGAAATGCAGAAGCTCAGTATGATTTGTGTCTGTGTCAGTTTCCCAGTGCAGAAGTGCTGTGATGTGAACAGGCTGTGCTGCTCTATAAGCTGTCACACGGGGTGTTTCAGCCATGAGTTAGAATTCTGTTACCTTTGGGTAGGATGCTGGGGGAGTGGTCCAGCCAGGTTCTTGGGGACCAGCAGCTGATAATCTTGTTCTGCAGGGCAGGAACTGTCAGTTACTTTGTGCTGTACCTGATCCATGCTCTGTGCTGCCACCAAACAAACTGTAAGAGGAATTACATTATTTTTTTCTAGTGAAATGCATGCTGACAGGGAAATCTGCAGGTGTAGGAAGGTATGCTGTTAAGGTTTGTACTGTCACAGCTGGGGGGTGGCCAGGGCTCTTGACACAGCTTGGTTGAAAAAAGAACTTGCTATGCAGCCTTGCTCTTAAGGTAGTTGGATGTCTCGAACAGCAGTTAAGTGTCTGGTGGACAGGGGCCACCTGGATTAATTCAGATGCTGGGCTAAAGTGAATAGCTGGTCTTGTACTATTTAGCAAACTATTACTGGAGATTTGGAATCTGAAGCAGACAAAGCCACCTGAGACTGTGGACCCTTGGATGTGTGCACTGGCTGGTTTTTTTTGGGTTTTTTTCCCCCTAGATGCACACAGGGTGCTCCCACTGTGTGCCTAGTGTCTGTCCCAAAACAGCCTCTCCTAGGTGGCCTGAGAGCTCTCCCTAGCCAATACCTTGGGCTCTTCTGACAGAGAAGCAATGTATGTGAGCATTCAGACCTCCTGCCCCTGCTGTAGCTCATGCAGGGGGGATACTGAGGTGGGAGCAGCCCTGGGCTATGTTCCAGCACCATCTCTGACAGAGAGCTGGTTTGTTAATGGTTTCCTGGCATCTTGGACTAGCAAGCCTTTCTCAGGTTTCAAAAGTTTATTGTCAAAATTTTAACTGATGACCATTAAATTTCACTGTTGCATTTGGTTTGGATCGGCTGCAAATTAAATCTGACTTTGCGAACCACTCTTTACAATGCTGTCTGCTGGAAGGGATCCAAGAGTACCACCTGAGCCAATCTCTGGGTCAGGTTGCTTTCCCTGAGCTCCCTTTGTGGCTGAAGCAGATAAAATTTTCCCTTGGTTCTCATTCTGTCAGGTGTTCAAGAGCATCCATAATATTTTAATTAAAATGGCAAAATGGAGTTAATCTAATAGCTAGCTCTAGGTTATACAAATACCTTAGACCTGAGAGTGGTTTTAGGTACTGAAGGGTTAACTGCACAGAGTTTCATACTTGAATGGAAAAAGAATGACACCTTTTTTTTATCAGCCGTTTTGGTGCTGTCTTTTTTAATCATTTCAGGCTTTGAACTCCTGCTCTGAAAGAGAGTCTCTGTCTCTTCATCTTCAGCGGCTGCCAGGTCTGGAGGTCTAATCAATGTAGGTTATTGATAGCAAATCAATTAATGCAGACAAAAGATCAAAATTAAGGGGCTTTCACTAAATTAATAAGTGATTCCAAGTCTTTTAACAGAGTGCCTGAGATAAGGGCAGCTCAGTCTTCTGGGACAGCAGCCTCCAGTCCTGTTTCCAAAGACAATCAACTGGAGAGAGCGAGCTGTGCTTTTTACATCTTTTCCCCCATTTAAATAGCCTGTTTTGTTCAATAGGAAGTGCTTAAAATCTGAGTCCAGCAAGGTTGCCAGGAATCAGGTCCTAAGTGAAAGGAGCAGATTTATCTGCAGAAGGGTGTGATGGTCTCATTCTGCTGATTGAGGGAGGACCAGTTATTTCAAAAGCCAAATTTATGTAAGATCCCAGCCAACAACAGAGTTAAGGTTTGCTTCAATAGCAGATATATCTGAAATTGAACTAGAGATGCCCACAGAAGAAACTAGATGCACAGTAACTAAAATAATATGGAGCTCTTGCCAGACCCAGCCCTTCTGCCCTGTGGCAGGACTTCTTGGAAGACGGCATACAAGACTCAGTCCAAATTACTTGCAGTTGGTGGTCCTGCACAATTCCCTTCCAGGAATGTCAGAGCTAAGATGCCTGACACTCTGAGGCTGGAGTTTACTACTGCCAGTACATCCCAGACCCATCAGCCTCTCCCAGGAGACTGGCTGGAGACCTGGAAGCTGGGAGCTTCCTATCAGTTAGAGCAGCTTTTCCATCTTTCCTCCTGCTTTAACCAAGGGAAACAAATGAACTGTGCCATGCAGGAGGAGGAGAGCATCTCTTACAAATTTCCATGTGTGTAGTGCTGCCTGCTATTTCTGCCAGTTTTCCTGCTTAATAAGAAGGGCTATTCTTTGAAATGCCAGAAACTCTCCTGCTGTGACAGTAATTAACAGGGATGGGGATGGAGATGGAGCTGGGAAGCGGATTGCAGGAGCACAAATACAGTGTGTAGCTCCCTGAGGGTGAAGAGTGGCTCAGGTCACTCCATGAGTCTCACTTGCAGTATGGTGGAAACGCTGTCTCCCTGTTTGGACCTGTCTGGGTTCAGTCAGGTCCTTGTGCCACTGGTGCTTGGTACTGTCCAGAGGGGCTGGATGCTGCTTCCAGGTGCTGAGCAGGCTCTGGGGGCTGAGAGTAGAAGTTATGGCACCTTGATGGCACTTCCACAATGGATCCAGTGGTCTGGCTTTCTCTATGCACTTGATCCTATGATGTCAAGGAAAACTCTGAATTAAATTCCTGTAGTTTTTGGTTGTAAGCCTAATTGCAAGCCATTATGTGTTAAAGAGTACTTTTTATATGCTGTGTGAATGATTTCTCTGAAATGGCTGCAGCTTCCAAAACTTCTGACTAGAAGCTTATGCCAGAAGTGCTAATATTTGAGTGAATAGATGGAGGTTTACAAATGTAGCCCATGATATAGCCATGTCTGTCACAGCAGAATTGTACCTGAATGCAAAGCTTTACTGGGTCAAATTTAATGTAATCAAAGGTTCATCTTTGCTTCTGCTACTTTGTCTACTGAGCTCTGCCTGGCTGTTGCTGCTCATTGCCTGTTCTCCTGCCAGTACTGAAATCCAGTGTGTTACCTTCATCTGCTTTCCTTTGGACTTAAAAGAGCAACACAGCTGATGTCTGTTGGTCTGTCTAATCCACTGGTGCTGATCTGCCCCCATCACAGAGTTGTGGAGCTGGGCACGTGGCACGGAGCAGTGGATGTTGTAGTTGGCATTGCAGCCCAAAGCCTGGGTCACATCTGAGAGAAGAACTAAGTTAACTTCCTACCCCAAATGGACTGAGAAGTGACTCTGGGAAGGTGCAGTGCTGCTGTTCTTTCTGTGCCTGCTGGGAATGACTCTGCTGTACTGTCTTGCTTGCTTCAGGCAGGATTTGCAGCCCTGTGTGTGCAATCCTTTGCCTTTCTTCCACTGCTTTCAGTTTCCTCCTACAAACGCCTGCGCTGACTGCAGTTCTCTGCAGCCACATGTCTCAGTAGCTGCTTAACCTAGAAATTCATTGCTAAAAAGATCTGACATCATAACACCCTGGAAAAAGACTTCTAACTCCCCTTCCCCCTCCCTGGTCCTTCTCTTTTCTTTTCCCAGGATATATGAAAAGCTGTAACTACTAAATCAAAATCTATTTGATTTTTGTACTCCCTTGATAACTGGGCAGCTGATCCCTATCACCCAGCTAAGGCTTATCTGCTGCCTCCAGCCTCCCTGCTGCAGCAATTGGTTCCTGCGGGGACAGCGCTGGGTTATAAAGTGAGACTGATATCGTGGTCAGGGCCTTTTGCTTTCTCACTGTGGCCATTGTTGGTGATATGTTCCCGAGCAAGTGGCTTGGTTTTCTGGGAGGACTAGAAGGAAGGACTGGGCCTGTGGGATTTAGAGGTTCAGAGATATATTTTTAATCCCCTTATTACTTTTTTTAAGTTGTGAAGTGATGTCAGGGAAAGTGCAGGGTCAACAGCATAGGCTAGAGCCAAGGTAATGGGTTGGTGGTTTTGCTTTAGCTCTTGAAGTTCCCAGGTGAGATCTTGGCCTTGTTAGGCAAGCACTGACCTACATGTGTGTTGTTCATTTCAGCCTGTTCTGAAAACAGTTCTAGTAGAAGAAAAAACTGCCAACTGCTGTACTTGGTATATTACTGCGAATTTTGAACTGTAATTGTAATTTTTCTGTAACTTTTCAATGAGTTTACCAGTGTGCTGAAGAGGCTGTAGATCCGTATCTGCACAGCTGGGTGTAGGTAGCTCACTCCCAGCTACATAACACTAGTAGGATGTGGGAATAAAAGCGTTTCCACCCCATCCCTTCTGGCTCAGTCATGTCCTAACTGCAGTGATTCAGCTATCTGGAGCCACTGGAAAGGCTTCAGTCATGTTAGCACCTTTTAATAAGCAAGATGAGGAAGCAGAGACTGCCACAGCCATGCTGTATTATTTAAATTGCTGAGCCCTCATGTGTAATTAGAGTTCTGTTACTCTCATTGGGCACTAGCTTGAGGTGAGAGAATAGAATTAAATCAAATTGTCTGTCTTTCCTGGAACTGAGGAGTCTGGGCAGCACACACAGCTGGCAGTTTGGTTCAAGATTAGTTGGCAGTGCAGATAAAACTGCATTTTGTAGTCCCAAGAAGAGTGATGTAGGGTAAGTCCTGCAATGGGTGGTGTAAGAAAAATGCTGAGCTAAGGGCAATGAGGCAGCTGGTGAGACTCACCCAAGTAACAGAGATCGGCTGCAAGAAGTACAAAAATAAAAAATTGAGATAGTAGTTATAAGAGCTTCTGGGAAAGACCTTCCCTCTACATGCTTATTTCCAGCAGAAGTCACTGGCCTTTATATCCTGTCCCTGCTTTGGCAGCAGCCACTTGGGTTGTATAGGGGAAAACAGAGGGTCCAGAGCCATCCTGCCCCTCAGCTCTCCTGGTCAGCTACTGCTTTGATGATGTGTGAAGTTACCCCACACCTCTTTCATCTGCAATGATGTTTTATAGCTAGCACAGCCAGGCTGGCAGTGTATTTGTATGGCTCTGTTTGCAGGGGAAGGTGAGGCAGACACTTCCTCACTTTTCAGTTTCTTCCTCTCCAGACCTGTAAGTGTCCATAAGTTACTCTCCCCCCCGTGCTTATGAAACCTCTTGGCACTGGCAAGCTGCCCCAGTTTGGTTACAGGAATATTGCCTGATCCTTGCCTTGCTGTGTTGTACTCATGAGGAGTTCAGTTCACAAGTCGGCTCATTTCAAAACTCTCACTTGCGTCTGCTAACTAATAAAAATGAAATAGTGGTAAGAACAAGTTGAGTGCTCCCAGACTGGCTGCTTGCTGTATCGGGGTGTTCTCTGTGATGTGAACTTACACAGCTGAGTTATAAAACCTTCAGCTAGGCTGATAAATATTATTTGGCAGTGCTCCCAAGCACTTGCATTGACCACTGAGATAAATGTAGGATTTTCTCGCTTTCAAGTGGGTAAAACTGTTCCAGTTGGTGGTTTTTGCAACAGCCTAGAGCAAGCCAAAGTCCTAATGCCTTGTGGAGCTCCATGGCTTGGCTCTGATGCTGACACTTGGACATCCAACAGGATCAGCTGGATTCTCTGAAGTATTTTCTGCTACTGAGTGGGTTACAGACCCCTTCTCTGCACCCAGGTCTTAGACAAGGAAGGATTGTGGTAACACTCAAAGCCTGGCAGTTTAATGAAACAATTGAACAAAAAATTCAGGAATAGGCACAGTGCTGCACTCAAGAAAAAAGACCAGCTTCCTATATAGGTAGTACTTCTCTATAGTCTAGACAGATTATTTTACACTCTAAGACTGTATAATTCTATGTGGTTAAGATACAAGAGCTCAGCTCTGGCATGGGCAGTTACCCTCACTGAGCAGAGAAGTGCCTTTGTTTAAGCCACCCAAATGAAAAGCTACTGCCTTCCAGTGATTTAAACCAAAATGCCCTGTTCTGCATTGGAGTTCTATTAAAAGGAAATGCTGCCACAGCCCAGTGGACACACAGTAATTTGCCAAGCCACGGAAACTTCACTGTTTGCAATCACATGGCTATGCCATGCTTCTCCTCTGGCTGAATTAAAGTAACTTGATCACAGTTGCACAAACACTTGAGTTTTAAAGACTTTGAAAATGCCTGTGCAGGTACTTGTCTGCACCTGTCAGAGCTTGACACTCAAGGGCAGGAAGTGGATATGCAGACATGTTGGCTTCCCATCCACAAAAACAAGCCATGCCCATTCCAGTGCCATCTCTGTAGCAGGAGGGTGCCTTGGATTTGTGTTCTTTACCAGTGGATTTCTGCAGCAGGAGTAGGAATGTAGGCCAGGAATTCCTGGCATTCTTTCCCATCTGATATTGCTGATTGGCAAAGTGTTAAGGTGGTGACAATGGGAATCTTTTTTCCTGTAAGAAATGTATCAGCCCCTTTCATCCTGTCACCAAGTGCCTTTTGTGTCAAGTGTAGAGACCACTCAGAATCCAGAGACCACCATGTAGAATTACAGTTCTGCAGGGCTTTCTGTGTTACAACTGTGAGTTAACTTGCCCTTTGTTCTATGTCTCCCTTCACAACTGGCACAGGCATCCTTGTTTTTACTATTCTAAAGCTTGTGGAGATCTGAGGCAGCCTTGTAGCCTGCAGTGAGAGGTCTGAAGTTCCACCTGTGTTTGGGTGGAGCTACCAGAAGTGAGTCCATGCTGACTGTTTGCTTTTACATCAGAAATGGCAACAATAAACTCTCCTGAGACTTTGTTCTGCAGGTGTTCCCTGGTGGACGAAGGGTCAGCAGCTTGTGAGCCATGTCTCACGATGTTGGTTTTTTCTGCAAAATGCAGCTAGAGTCCAAATCTGGAAGAGAAATACAACTCATTGGATTATCCTGCTCCTGGAAAGAGAAAACAAGGTCTAACAATCGTGTTGCAGAACTCAGATGCATCTCACTATCATTTGCTGTTGTGGATACCCCAAACAGTGTTGCCTTCCCATTAAGGCAATGAACTGAAGTCTGCAAGAGGCAGTAAAATGACTTCAGGATTGTTGGAATTTCTGTAGCGTGGCAGCAAGTCGTTGTAGAGCAGTTGACAGAAGTAAAACCATTTGTCCTTACAGTGTGGAAGCGTAGAGTGTGTCCAAGCAAAATGCAAGCTCTCTTCAAATAGATGTGTTGGGTGAAGCTAGGAGGGGGAAGGATGGCACAGGGACAGTGGCAGAGCTAAGAGTGGACCAGCCTTTCTGGCCTCTGCCTTTTAGAGCCCCATTCACTGGGATGTATAATTTTGGCAGTGAATGTTTAGTGTGCAGGTGGGCATTATTTTATATCTAGTGTAATTTGAAAGTCAAGTTCTAAAAAGCCCTCAAGAGCAGTGATACTGAGCAATTGGCACTGCTGCCAGCATTGATAGAAACACAGATTTGAGCTGGCAGAAACACAAAACTGTGCTTTAAAAAATATGTTTCACATTGGAAAATTAAGAGTTTGCCACTATTGTCCTGCTGGACCAGGTAAGAACTCATCAGGAAACACTGAATGCTGTCCAATTCCTGGACACCAGTATTGTCTGAAATAGAAGTGATTCTTATTTTGCTTCTTTAGCAGCTCTCAGTTTTGCTTGCAGGAAAATAAAATAAACAAGATTCCTTCTCCAGCCCAAGCAGTCAAGTACTCCACATACATCGGTCAAAAAAATCCTGCTGTAGCAAGGGATTGGATTGGGTTTGACAGGGTTTCTGTTTCTTAGGCCATGGAGGATGTTGCTGAAGTTCTCAGCACTGAAAGCTGTTTGATTTCATTGGTAGCAGAGAGTGTGGCAGGGGACAGTCTCCTCTGTTCCCTGTCAAGGGGAGGGGAGGGAGCTCTTTGCAGGTGGGCAGGAGATGGTACCAGTGCAATTAAAAAATAATAAAAGTTGGGACAAAATTACTCCCCTGCATATGAGTATTTTATAGCTCCTGAGATGAGCAAGTTCTTAGGGCTTTGAGACACAAGGAACTCACCATTATCCATCCTGCTTTTCTATGCATTAAGGCTTTTAAAAATACCACTTTCCTCTTCTTCCCACTCTTTGCAGAAACAGCATCCCTTTATTCCTTGTAGAATACATACATACAATTCTTTCTGCAGACTTCACAATCTCCCTTTTACCTTAATAAATTGAAATTCAGAATTTTAGCCTGACTTCCCTGAAGAGGTGGTGATGCTCAGTGCAAGGCAGTTTATTCCATCTGATGACTTATTATCATCACTCAATTTCCTCCTTTATCTCAAAGTGGTTGTTAATTGCTGCACCCATACATCCCTATTTAGCATGAAAAGTCTCTCTGTTTAGCAGCACTGGTGTTGCTAAGACTGTCCTTTTAGGCTGCATTTAGAAGGACTGGCCACATAATTGGTTTCCTGTACTGACCAGCTTGATATTCAGGGTATACTGAACATAAATAGAGGCAAAAAGTGTGTAGTACATGTACTTGGAAAAGGCTCTGCAGGGACATCCAGGAGAGGAGGAAAACATTGGGGTGGAAATGAAAGACCCTAAATGTAGACCAGTGTAATTTTGGGTGTAGACTCCAGACAGGGAGTTGAAACCTAGGAGAAGTGATGCTGTATTTCTGATCTGCATGAATACATCCAGAACATTGCTGTTTTCTTTTCATGCTGTACCTGTGCTCTTTCCTGCCTCCTTCAGTTCAATCAACTATTCAGATGCTGTTACTCTGTGTGTGCACGTGTATAAATAACAATACCTTCCTTCCAGTGTTAAAAACAAGTCTGTTGTAGGAGTGATGGATTCCAGAGTGCATGGATGGGGCTCAGTAGAGCCCAGTGAAGTATAACCCTCCCCTCTTCTTGGGGGGAAAGCTGAGCAACAGCAATGGGATGACTTGAGTAAAACAGTGTGTGACAGAATTAGGAACAGGAATCAGGAATTTAGTACTTAAGACTTTGGCTTTCTGACAAGATCATCTGTCTGTCATCAACAGAATGGAAACATATGAGTTGTGTCTTTGTCTTTAGGAAGAAGAGATTAAATCCAAGTGGGTTATTTCAGTTTGGCCTGAAAGGCTCAGTGGCAGGTGCGAACTTTCTGCTTCCTGTCATCCAGCTCTTAATTGCAAAATGTCTTTGCCGTTTGGTGTAGCATTCTGAATTGCCAGGATGTTGTGCTACAGCAAGATGACACAAGCACTGCTCTGTTGCTGTCTGGTAGCAGCTTTGCTGGTGGGCAGGAAATGGAGCACTGACTCCTTGGTGTTACTGCCAACAAGGTGTCTTGGAGCATAGGGCTGCCAGTGAGGTTCCCACTCGTGTCTGTCCCTGCTGGCTGCCCAGGATCCCTCTCTGTTTCTGATCTGGAGTGCAGCAGTGAGGCTGGGTCAGCTCCACGTGAGTCAGGTGTTAGCAGTGAGGCAGCTGGTTTTAAGGGAAAGGGAGGTACCACAGTCAGCAGCAAGAGTCCTGACTCCACGCCCTACTCCAGTGTAAGCTGGTGAAACTTTTTGTGGCTTCAGGAAAGCTTTGGATTGGTTGGCCTCAGAGGTCTGCCAGGAGGCTGCTCTTGCTGTAGGCATGTGGTTACAAAGGAAAGGGGGGAGAATAGCAGTGATAGAATGAGAAGAAAGGGGCAGGAGTAGAAATTGAATCAAGCTCCATATTCTGCGTGGGAAAATTAACATTTCTTTTAAGCCAGCAAGATGGCAGAGCCTGGCTGCATAGAGATAAGTGTGTATAGCAGCTGCCCAGTGGGATTTTATAGGTTGACAGTGTTTAGCATGATGCATTTAACAATTTCATAGCCAAATTTTCTCAGTGATGTGACATAAGGTGAAAAACTCTGCAACAGGAAGGGGAGGTGTATGTGCCGAATCCTACAAGAAATAGCTTCTCCACTCTGTGGCCTAATGGGTGCCTGGGTGAAAGAAGAGGTGAAGCAAGCATGTGTGAAGGACAGGGAGCTCACATCACCTCTGTCTGGTGAAGTGACAAGGGCTTTAATGAGGATACCCTGACAACAGACTGTGCTGTGCTGCCTCTACAGGTATTTGCTGCAGATCAGGGCTGTCCTGAGGTGGCTGCTCAGAATTTGTGTCTTAATGAGACCCACCCCATAGTTTGCAGTGGTGAAGCTGGCTTGGCTATCTTGCCTTCTTTGTTATTTGTCACTACCCAGTAACTGGAACACCAATATGGTATAGCTTAAAGTGAACTTTTTCTTCTGTGGGGAAAGGGAAGAGTTGTTCTCGATGGTATCTGTAACATCTAGAAAAAGGGATTTTTGTCTTAAACCTCAGGTGGTTCTGAAATTCTGCATAGAGATGGGAATGAGGAGCCAGAGGCTGGATCCAACAGGATTAAGGTTCATGTTTGAGCCCTGATCCACTACCCCATCTCACATGCTGAATTTGGCCTGGGAAATGAGGACAGCTGAGATGATTGGCTAAGAGAGACCCAGGCTGGTAAGAGAATGCTAAAAATTTGACTAGGTGTAGCTAGTGATGAAAAAAGTCTGCCAGGTCTGTGAAAGCTGTCTACTAATGCATCCTGGGGGAGGGCTGCCTTATTTAAGATGATGGGAAATGTGAGCATGAGAATGTACAATCTAGTCCTCAACAAATGGAGGCTGCAAATAAGAAAAATGCTTCCAACCGTAAGAGTGAGGTTGTGAAGCATCTTTCCCATAGGAATAATGGAGAGAAAAAAACTAAGTGTCTAGGACATTGCTGATGAATTGCAGGGCATGAGTGCCAGCAGTAGTACAGACTGGACTGGAAAATACGGAATTCTCCTTCTCAGCTGCACCCCAGATCTTGTATTTTTTAATTTTTCATGCTAAGCTTCCAGCCTGATGAAAAGTGGCGAGAAATAAGCATTGCTGCTACACTCAGGTGCTTCACAAAGGAGAAGAATGAGACCACTTTGAGCATGTTGTCAACAAAGTCCAAGAATTTAGCATGGAAGCTTTGAAAAGGAAGACATTTTTAATAATAATCTGTAGTTTAAACCTGTTTTATCACTGCTGGCTTGCTGCGTAAGGAAATTTTAAGATGAACTATCTGCTCTAAGTACAAATAAGTATATTTTGCATGTACTTTTTTTACAGAACTGCAGGGCAGTATTGACAAGCTGAAGTTAGTCTGGGTAGAGGAAATGAACCATTAAATCTCAGCAGAGAGTATGAAGACTATAATGCTGACTGCTGAGAGCAGTACAAGATCCCTCTTGAGTACCAGGGGAGAATGATGATGAGAGATTTTCACAGGGTGGATATGCAAAGGAAAACAGTGCACAGTGAAACACTGGCAGGAGTACTTAGGTATCCGAAATCATCTTCATGTCTTCTGGGATTCTCCTAAACTAAAGAGCTGATGCTTTGGAAAATTGACCTGCATTATTTCAGGTATTGTGTATCCCACAAGTTTTTATTAACATGCTTTTAGGAGAATGCTCTGATTTTCTGCAATTAAACAAAAATAAGTAACTAACTAGCATTCTGTGACTGAAGCCAGAAGCTGTATTAAATTCCTGTATGTGTGGAGACAGATACCATCCAGAGAGATGGATTTGGCCAAAATAACTATGAAGAATGGAGCGACTTGCTGCTTCTAACAGATGAGCAGCCAAACTGTTTGAGAAAGGAAAAGACCAAATGGCAGGTTTTGCTTTGACATTTTTAATAGAACTACTTTTCTCAGTGTCTGTTCCATCTCAACTCTTCTGACTTTCAAATGATTGCCAATAGTCTTTACATGTGAAAATATCTTGTATGGTCAACAACCTTGTTGCTCTTTAGCAATGGGTACCACGTAAAAGGGACTTGTCAGATTGGTGCTCTCTGGTGCAGTTAGTGCTGAAAATGTTGCAGTGTATTTCTGTAATTGAGGGTCTGGGTGTTTCCCTGAGTCAAAGACTCGCCGGGTGTTGTTACTCTGTGCAGAGCAAAAACCAGAGCTCAGCAAAGTCTGGCAGTGTTCTTCCATCACAGGGCCTGCCCGTGTACATGATCACCAATAATCAGCTGCACAGTAGCAGCTTGTTTTCTGCTCTCTGGCTTGTTGGAAATGATATATGAAGTATGAAGAATAATGTGAGATGTTTTTCTTAAGCTACGTTAAGCCCACTGTGCTGACAGCAGCAAAACAGAACTTGTTTTGACAAGGAGTTGAGTTAACATGACACAAAAGCTAAACTCAGGAAATACGAAGATCTCTGTCAGACCCTGGTGATTTTTTTCTTTTTTTTTTTTTTTTTTTTTTTTTTTTTCCTGTTGTGGGTCATTTTAAAAGCCTCTCCCCAGTACTCCTACCTTCCCAGGATTTATTTTCTGAGCTGTTACCTTCTCCACAGTCTAAGAGACTCCTTGTTTTTTGTTGATTTTTTTTTTCCATTGATCTTTGTTGCTTCCAGCAAAAAGAGTGAAGATATATTTTGAGACTTATGGATTATTACAATATTGGTAGATTTGCATCTTCGTGTGGTTGTGACATGTCACTGTGAGTTGTTTCTTCCAAGGAGACAGATTTAGCTCGACAGGAGGAAGAGAGTGTCATATCTCATGACATGTTTCTCTGCACCATGGGGCATGTATGAGGAGTGAGGACCCCAACACAGATGGCTCAAGCCTGTAATCCTTTTATGTCTTCTCTCAGGCAAGCATGGAGATTTCAGGTCATCTCCAGGGCATGGATCAGGCAGGACTTTCTGTTTCTGTAACCATCAAGGGGCAATTGCTACCCCAGTAGGTCATTGAACCAGCTCATTCTGCCACAGTCTGAAAGATGGATTGCTTGAGGTCTGGCATTATTCATGCTGGGATGGGTACGAATAAATCCTGTGCTCCAGTGTGTAAATTGTTTGCATAGCAGAGGTTGGAAAGGTGGTGTTATCCCTGCTCTCCCCAGCAGTGTTTCATGAGGTTTTGCATTACCCTGAAGGTGGAAATATTTGAGCTTAAAAGAATCAGGGTGCTGAAGGTGAATGGACTCTGACAGTCAGTGACAAAAAGCATGAAAGTTTTTCCATGGATCACCTGGATTGGGGGATCCTATGGCTACATATTTCTCTGGGTTTGCCCAAGTTTTCTTGCTCAAGGAGGGGTGCTCAGGTACATCCCCAGTGTAATGCCAGGAGGTTGAAATGGCCTGTTCTCAGTAACCAGGGTTGCAAAGCCAATTATAAAGCTTCTGTTTCGTAGTTTAGACCTATTGAGTTAATCCTGCTGCTGGATATTTATTATTTTTTTGTCTATGGGTATTTTCTGCTAGGTTTTCTCCTTTAGGTAATGGGCTTGTACCAGTGATCCATAGGAGCTGATCTCATCAGGAAAGGACCTTTCTGGTCCTTATCAGTAGGCAAAGGTGGCTTGAAAACTGTTTTCTGGTAGAAATGTTCTATCCTTCCTCCCTCAGTACTTGTTCAGTTTTCACCAGTCACCAACTGCCATAACTGAAAATCAGTCTTCCCTGATGCCATGGGGTTTGGATGGCAGTCCACCTCCCAATGACCAGTCACAAATGGCTCTTCTGTCACTACTGGGAGCCCTTCTCCAGAGCTGCACAAACCAAGGACGGCTTGTTCCTTGCCAGGCCATCCTGACCAGATTGCGGTGAGCTCGGAAAGTGCCTCCATCTGTTGAAACTCTTTTCAAACCTCCGGTCCTTAAACACAATATTGACTAAAGTGGCAAATGTTGGTAAAACACTTTGGGATTGTGAGCTGGGGTCAACACTGAGGTTTATAAGAAGCCTGTAGAAGGCTTTGACCTTCATAATGCTGAGCCTTTTTCTGCTTTCACTGAAAGTGGCTGCAGAGCTCTCCCTGACCTCAGCTGGGCAGGACAGAGCCAGGAAGTGCAACACTTGTCATGCTGCCTTGCCCAAAGTGGTGTCAACAGCCTGGTTCTGGCAGGTAGATGAAGGAGTCCCATAATGCGCAGGAAATAATTAATTATTAATGAGCTTTATAATGTGTTATTGTCATGACCAGCTGTTAGAGTTTTGCCTTTGTATGTCCATGTGCAGATGCTCTTTTGCCTCCTCCTCTCCCTCCCCAGCCAAGGAAGCACAGAAACATGTTTCTCACATCTGCAGAAGTTTTGGGGTTAATGTTGGTGTCTAATGCAGGAGTGGGGGACTGAAGGCCATGACAGTATTGCTCTAGGCTTTGCATGGGCACATAGATAGGCCTGGATGAAAAAAAAAATCTTCATTACAATAGAGATCACACTAGCAAGCACTTCTGAATGGCAGCAGCAGCTAATATTATAATAATTGCTAAAATTACTGTAGCATCTTTTCTGAAGATGTAATGGGAGATGAATGTTGGGCAACAGAGGTGCAATGGACCTGAATCATCTGTGGTTGGTGATTTGTTGAATGTAGCTCTGTGTGTGGTGAGGAGCAGGATCTGCTCTGTGGTTTTCTAAAAGACTGTTGTGCCCATCAGTGGCCAGCTTAATGTGTCCACACCAGCTCAATGCTCCATCTGTCCAGAAGCCAGAGGTGATAAGACAGGATGTTCTGGCCAGGGACTTTGCCCCTGTCAGAGTAACATCAATTGCCCTGGGAATTTTCTAGTAGCACCTGTGTGCAAGAGTGCAAGTGCTGAGTTGCATTTCCAGCCTTGCTGAGAGCTACTAGCTGCACACTGGAGTTTGACACTGTAATAATAGATTTCTTTTGTCAGATGAAATTAATCTTGGATTATCTGCTTCACCAATCCAAATACAGGCTCCTACATTAGCATCCACTTTCCTTAGGCTTGAATCTTTCAGGAAATAGATGCAAATTGGAAAACCTACGTGAAGTTAACTGAGGTTGTAAATCCCAGCCACATCACACGTGAGCCTGGGAGGTAGAGAATAGCTTTCAAACCATTTCCCACAAATTGAGAGTGAGTGCTGCACTCCCATACATTTTATTAAAGCTGTGGTGAGAAACAGACTTGCCAATACAGTGCCCCTGTGCTTGAAGCAACCACTCCCATTTAGAGAACAAGAAATGCTGTCATCTACCTCCAGCCAGTGGCATCCAGATTAACTTCTGCCCTTGGAATTAACACCCAAAACTTTGTAAGAAGTCACTCAGAGCTCAGTATATCTGACACAAGCTTGCTGTGTCAAGAACTCTACAGGGAATTAGAGGAGCACTTTGCCTCTCCTCATCCCTGCCCCCATTGTAAAACATGGCTTTTAATTGCCTGTAAAATTTGGTTGGTTGGTGAATCCACAGGGAGAAGGTGTGAGTGGATGTGCAGCGAGTAGTGTCAACACTGTTCTGCAGTGCAGAAATGTCTGAGCTACTGAAGAATCATTCACAACTGGAAGCAAGATGGCCAAGGTGAAATCTTTTGGGGCCTGCACTGTTTGGATGTGGAATGACCTGGCATACCTTTCTGGATCAGCTGATAGTCTGTCCTTTGCTATGTTCATGCTTAACCCCATTATCTCTGCACTGCATCACTGTTGAGTGTCAGACATATCCCAGTTGTCTGAGATTTAATTTCAGGAAATGCTTATGTTTTCTTGGTTAGTTTGGTTGGTGGTTTTTTTTTCCATTTTTTGCAGTTCAGATGGCATCCTTTCAACTGAAGCCTTAGAAACTCCAGGACAGTAGTCCAAGTGTGATTTAACAACATGCTAGGAGTGGAAATGCAATTAAGGTATCTTAACCTCCTTTACTCTGCCCTGCAGCAATGCAAAGGAAAACAATTTGGTTTTAAAGGTTATTGTGATCTAGAGCTTTAAACTCTAACATGCCTTAATCATTACTGAGTGGTTATTGAAGAAGTTTATCTTCATCACAGTCATAAACAACTGCTAAGTAAAATGTCCCTTTTATGTTTTTATTAGACAAATAGCACAATAACAATGGTCATTGTGGCCATTTTGTGAAAAACTGAGACAAGTATCAGTTAGCAAATGAAATAATGTGAAGTCTCAGCTGGTGATATTAAGTGGAGATAGTCATGCCAAGCTAAGATACTATGTTCCTTACCTTTTTTGCTTCATCTGAAGAAGGAAAATTGTTATATTGTAAGGTGTATTTCAAAACAAGCAATATGTTTCAGCCATGTTTTAGGAGCTCCCACTCTTGCTCTGCTTGATGCTCCTGGAGACTACTGACACATTTAATGTGAAGACTGACATACATGTTTTTTCTAGTATAAAGGCTGAGCCTGTCTTCTCAGAGCTGCACTTTCCTTATATTTTAAGCACAGACATGAAGGACCAAGGAAAGGTTTTTGTCAGGTGTGCAGTAGGGCTGCTTTGCTTGTCCCACAAGGGGCTGCACCCTGGGTAGCTGCTGCCAGCCTTTCCTCATCTGATCTGCCACCAATTTGCCAATATGATTTCTAGGTTTTACAGGACCACACAGGAGTAGAATATGCCTCTTAAGTTGATTTATCTTAATGAGATGGAGAACTTGGAGTGCATGGTTTTTCCTTTTTTGTAAAGATCTTGCAAGACAAAGAAGAACCTGCTCTCTTTTTCTGAGGAAAAAGGTTTTTAATTTTTGGTTTAGTAAAGAGGAATTCTTCATATGACATGAAGGTTTTTATCTCTCTGTGCCTTCACTATAATAGATCCTCCTGTGAGACAGAGGATGAGGATTTCAAAACCTGTCACTGTTGGTCTTTCCTGTTATTTGTGGTGTGAGGAAGGCTCACTCAATTGAACGCTTGGAAATCTTCCACTTTTGTAGGAAGGGAAGGACAGAATCCCATGTGGATCTGTGCTGCTGCAAAGCCTTGTGCTGGCTGTGTGTGAGCTGTGGCTGTACACCTGCAGCTTGGCCATGCTGGGCAGGGGGTTCACTGCACATGGCCCTGCTTAGCAGGTGCACGGTTCTGTTAGTGCCTGATCTGACACTTCATTTGGAAAGCATTTGCTGTCCTCTCCTGACAGTGTTCTGTGATCCATGTTTTTTTATGGCTGGTATAATCTGAAAATCAAGTGTTTTTGGCAGTTTTCATAGCTCCATATAGTACACTATATTCATCTGAGCAACTGCCATTTGTCTTTAATCTGTCCAGATCCAATTATTTTAAGCGTCCACAGGTGAAGCATTAGAGTCCATGTGTTCTTTCTGTTTAAAAAAGGAAATTCTTTATCTGTTATGGCTGGAGGTGGCAGCTCAGTTCCTGAGTCATCATCCAGTGGCATGTGATATGACAAGTAATTCCCTGTGCCTTGGTTCTCTCTTGTGTGCAATAATATTCCACCATTCGTTCATTTATAACAGGGCTAGAAGTCTACAGTGTGTCTAAGGTGACACAGGAGAGATTCACATCAGACCTCTGTCATTCCTTTCGTCTCACTGGAGAACAGAAGTTTATTCAGTATTATCTTCATTTTGAAAGTAAGAGAAGTGATACTGGAGTCTTCTGTAGCAGGTAGGGGCAGTTAATGAAAGTGAGGAAAACAGGAACAAATAAATTGTTTGTTGTTCAGTGTTTATAAAGTGATTCATGTTTGCAATACAACCTAAAGGGATGAAATTAATAAAGCCCAAACTCTTCTTACACTTGCCATGCAGGTGCACAGAGGTAACAATGGTAACGGTGTTACACTGGTATAATTGCATTGTATGTTTGTTTCAAGAGGCTGGCAAACAGCTCTTGGCTATAAAGGGCTAGGATGTTCAGGGAATGCAAGAGCAAGATTCCTTTTGCCTGAAGTCGTAGCTGCATGTTCATTATCTTTCTAACCCTCTTCTGCTCCCTGGTCTGTGTTTCTTGACCTCCTTGGGGGATTTTGATCCACAAGTAGAAACCTCAGATCTATGACTTGACCATAACCACCTGTGGGGGGATACACCAGTTAGAAAATCCCAGCACTTCCCTATGGAAACAGGGCAATGTCTGGAGGGAGACCCAGGAATTGGACTTTATGGCATGGATGTCTCCACCATGGGTCACAGCCCGTGCTTGGCTGATACGGAATTTCTCCTCTCAGAAATTTGAGCTAGCAGAAGTTACTGTCATCTCTTCAGGGGCTATTTGGTGACACTTAGCAAAAAAGCTTGTGGTGTCACGAAGACCAGGTAGGTACTGTTGTGTGGGGGTAGATAGCCTACGAGAGTTTTCAGTAATTGTCCCCTCAGTCACTGGCAGTCACAACCAGAGAGCTGAACTGAGCCATGGAGACAACCATCTCCATGCTCCAAGACATTTGTGCCAGCTCAGCCTGAGAGCTCAGCAGCAGCAAGGTGGGCAGTAGGGCTTGGGCTGCGCCCCTGGGTGCCAGCACAGCCCTCAGGCAAAGCCCATTAGGCTGTTGGGATATTCCACAAAGGAAGAGGAATCGGCTTTGGCTGATTCTGAAGGAGTGAGCAGGACCAGGCAGCTGTTTGACACAGCACCACTTCTGCTGGCTGCCTGTGAGGAGACCAGCGAGCCCTGGACATGGGCACTGGGCTGGCTGAGGCACCCACCCACCCGGAGCACACAGGGCCCATTAAGAGTTAATGCCTACAATTAGAAATGAGCAGTAAGAGTTGGAGGGTTCAGAAAGGTGTCAGTGGGTGTGAAACACTCTAACATTCCCATTAATTTGAAATGTCTCCTTTCTGACCAGAAAGAAGTGCCCAGATTTTTTAGTCAATATTAATTTTACACTTGGCACCACAGGAGAGTGTGAACTGCTGAGTTCACAAAGGGCCCATCTAATAAACAGACAATAGAAAATCAGAAAAGCGAAGATTGAGCTCACTTGCCCGGGCGATGAGAGTATAATAACCATGAGGGCTGCAGAGGGCAATGGAAAATTCTGAGCTGTAATGAGGAGTCACAGCAAGTGCCTGTGCCTGGGCTCGCTGGGCACAGGTAGGAGCCAGAAGAGAAGGTGGGATGGTGCAGCATTGTGTGGGCAGAAGGAAGGCTTGGATCAGGAATGAGAGACAGATGAGGAGGAGGATACCATGTCACAGGTGTGCTATAGGAATGGAGGGCCAGATTAGAAAAGCAAATAGTTCCCCTGCAAATGAATCCCAAGGCTGATCTCTATCTGATTTCCTTTAGAAGAGGGTTTGAAATTTTACATGGGCTCCCACGTGAATTGCTGGTGCTTCTCATCTCCCCTCTGCCCCTCCCTGTTTGATCACCTCTCCTTTAAATGAACCTTTCTTGTCTCCTGGTGGCCTGCAGGTAGCAGACATCAGGCTTTAAAAGCTGCCCAGGTTAGTTTAGCTAAGTGAATACTGTAGAAGAGATGCACTTGACTCCAAGGAGCCAAATGCTGCTAGCTTTCTAATAAACCCAGAGGAAACTCTCTGGAAACTGGAGATAATTGTAAGGAAAACAGGTTGGCTTGTCAAACATGTTTGCCCGTTTTCCTCAACTTTCAAGCAGTCTGCAAACCTAGTTTATTTGATTCAATTTTGTTGCTAGCACAAGACTTTCCAAAACCAGAATTACTTTATTTCAAACTAATCCATGAGTACTTAAAACATACAGAGATCCTTGTGCTCCATGCCTTGGCCTCTCCTTTCTTCCTGGGATAGTAGAGTCCAAAGCTGGATAACAGACTGAGGACTTAATTTCCTGCTGTGACTGAGCCAGTGTTTCAAAATAGATTGATTTTTCTGCAGGATTGTTCCTTTAGTTCCCTTCCCTTTTCTTCTTAATGAACACTTCTCATATCTATGGAATCTGAATTCTACCTCGATTGAAATGGCATCATTGTTATCAAAATTCAAAGCCTGTATCTCAAACCCCAAGCCACTGAAATCCCTGGCAAACCTAGCACCTGGTTAATGAATACATCTTGAGGAGCCCAGATATGTTATTTTCATTTCTGTCACACAGTTAGTGTTTTTGATCTGCCCATTAGAGAGGCAAGGTGAAAGAGTAAGAGCTTGCCTGTCTCTGCAGTATCTGCCTATGACAAGCTGCCAGTGGCTGCTGCATCTGATTAGCTGTAATATTCAGGACTGATTTCTGGATAGAAAGCCACTGATTTTATTTAAGATCAGAAGAGGTAAAAGAGACACAACTTTCCCAGCAGTTGTGATCCTGTCAGTGAGATTAAAAACAATGAAATTCATGGTATATGAAGTCCTTGGAAAGAGAGGAAATCAAAGCCCTGGTAAAGAAACAGGGGGAAAACGAGGTGTGGTTAGACAAAGGAATAAGGGGATACATGTGAAGTGCATGTGTTGGAGAGATGGGGCAAATAGACTCCTTTGGAAGAATGATGAATTCCCAGAGCCTCTGTTGTGAAAAATGAAAGACTTGAGGAGAATTCATAAATTGTACTAGCAATGAGGACAGTGATGGGAGATGGGGCAGTCTTACGGAGGCGTGGGAGTAGCTGGATGCAGGGGCCTCCTGCAGCATGAGAGGTCCCTTCTCTCAGGGGTGACACAGCACCAGCACTGGAGACCTGCACTTGGGCGAAAGCAGCAGCCTGTGGGAATGTCCTGGGCAGATGGCAAAGTAAATCATAATGTAGAGACCTGGGCCCAAGCTCATTTGACACTGAATTTCCTCAGCTCTGTTCCTTTTCAAGCTCGAGGGGTGTTGCTGAAATTATCTTCATAAAACCTGGAGGTTTTACTGGGTTTTCAGTCAAGCTGAAATACAATACTCTAACTGCAGCTATCTTTTAGCACCCAAATTTGCAACGCTTGTGAGTATAACCAAAGAACAACATCTGTTTTGAGGTGTGAGTTAAAACCTATTGTGGATCCTTCTGCAGGTGCCTTGCACTTGGTCTGTGCCCTTCCCCTGCTTGTTCTGTGCAGCCCAGGAGACACATCCTGAAAGTCTTGGGGTGTGAAGTGAGGACTAGGACCCCAAGCAGCTGTGTGCTCCTGGGAGGTCAGTGGGGCTGAGGGTGCCACTCGTGACAGAGGAGTGCAGTACAGTGAGACTTTCTATTTTTTAACCTTACCCTACCCCATTTATGAAATGTCTGCTTGAAGGTAAGTGGCTGTGTTTGTACCATTGGACTGTACTGCTCTCTGTCCTGATCATGGCTGTGTCTGAGGGTGATGGAAGGGTGGGGAAGGGAAATAAAGCTGTCTTGATCACAACTTCTGCCCCAACTGTCTTGGCACACACGTTGAAGTCTTCTTCCCATCTGCATTTTTTGTTGAAGTGACACCACCTCTTTCAGCCCCTAAGAACGTGAAGACTTAATAAACACAACCTTCTCCCTTTTCTTTCATTAAACATGTTATCTTTGTCCATGTGTTTTATCACCTTGGTGTTGTGGCTGGCAGCACCATGGCCCTGCTGTCTGCTCAGGCTCTAAAGGTTGAGGTGAGTGATAATGTGTCTGTTCAGAGATAACCACCCACTTACTAACATGCTTCATTTGGCCAAATGGCTGGGCAATTAAATTACTTGAAAACACACCCCTTTTGTGACTGCTGCTGCTCTGTGATGGGGGGAACACCAGGCCTGTTGTAGATCAGTACTGGGCAGATGCTATGTAGTTCCAATGCTGGGTCATGAGCGCAGTGATCACTGAACCTCTTACATTTGTAATGAGTGCCACCCTCCCACACAGGGCATGTGCGAGGGTTTTGTGTAGGAGGATGTGTGTGGGGCTTTATACCCAGTTCTCACTAGGCATCCTTTCATTCTGAGCTCCCACTGGCTGCTTGCTGAGGATGTTGATAGTACCTTCTTGCTCCTACACTTCGTCACAGAACATAAAATGCTGGCAGAACAGGTTTCTGATTTGGATCCAGAATCCAACATTTGAGCAGCCGTGAATGCTAACAGATTGCCAGGACTGGAAGGCTTCACCTGAGGTCTGAGGAACTCAAGTATGAAATAGCTGTATTGCCAAAGGCGGTGTGTAACATTGCTTTTAAAAATTTCTTGGCACCTGAAGCATGGAGAGTGGGTAAATATAACATTAATCTTTAAAAAAAGGTTTGGGAGAATCCAGGAAACCAAGAGCTTGTAATCCTGGCATCTGTAGTACATAAACTAGTAGAAGCTGTAATAGACAAAAATATGTTTGACAATGACATAAACACAATCAGTTTGGGAAAAGTCAGTGTGGTTTATATGAAGACAGGATGTTTGTCCTCCAAACCTCTTGGAGTTCTTTGAAAAGAATGTAGACAAGAGTGAAAGAGTTGGTACTAGATTTCTGTAAGACTTGTGACAAAGTTTAGAATACCTTACTGAGAACTTATGCAGACACTGCAAAGGAGAGAAAGTCCTGAGATGTACAAATGATTGGCAAAGAGATTGGAAACAAGGTGAGAGCCAGGGAGTTTCACAGTTCAGTTCTGGGATTTCTATTCAACCTATTCAAGAATGACCACTGAAATCAGGGAGAGTGAGACTTCAAAATAGCTTGTTAAAATAAAATTTTTCAAGATAGCAAAGATGATGGTTAACAGTGAAGTATTGTTGAAAAATCCTGAGACTGAACAGCTGGCCAGTGAAATGGTGGATGAAATTTCAAGTAAATAAATGTGAAATGAGGTATGCAGAGAAATGGGGATTGTTGTGCATCTGAAATCATGGGCTTGGGGTTGACCAAGATCTTGGATTTATGTCATATAACCTCATGAAAGCATCAGGTTGAGCTTAAGAGAAAAATACTAGAGGCTAAGGAAAAAAAAAAAACCCAACAAACCAGGAAAACACACTGTTGAACAGTTTTGGAGAGAGACATGGTGTTTGGTTTTAGTCTTGTTTTGGTTGGCTTGTTTGTTCTAATTTAAAAAAGCCTGATGTGCTTTCACATTGAGTACAACACGTGGTTCTGCTTTCTTCATACTCGAGGGGTGTACTAGACATGGGAAAATTCCAATAACATCTTCTGTATAGGATTGAATGAGAAATTGTCCTCAGCTTGGAGGAGACATGAGAAGCATAGCAAAGGTGGAAGAGCTGATGATTGCCTTCCCCTACACAAGAACAATGGGTTTCCAAAGAAAGCCTTGGCTTGAACCATCATGAATGTTCTTACCTCTTCTGTCGTAGAGTGGTTTTTCTCATGTCCAGAAGAATCATCTTTCCTTAGGAATGCTGCTTTCCTATCTGAATTTCTTTGCTGTAAAGGGAAGGCAAAGTCCCCCTAGGTAAAGTCTTGTGTGATAATTTATGCATTCATTATGCTGGCCCAGCCTCCAAATAGAGGTTTGGCTGTGGAGGGAATTTCCTCGCCCAGATGAATCACTCACTGGTATTTATGCCATACATGCATGATAATCTTTTTGATCTCTGTAGGCATCTGGGATTCTTCTGCTTGGGTAACTGGCAGCCAGCCTGGCTCATCACAGCTGGCAGCTGCAAAGGTGGAGACTGGCTAGAAATAGCTGGAAATTGATAAGACCCTTTCTGGAGACCTCTCTTCCTTTTGCTTTGAAGGTGTTGCACGCTTGATTGTCACGTTTGCACCAAATGCTTACAGGCTGCCCAGTGTCATCTCTGTTCACAGAGCTCAGGGAGCTTCCCACAGTTTCCATAAGAGCTGGGTAAGGTGGGGAAAGTGGGAACAGGGAGTTAGAAAAGGCACCTGTGGACTTCAGAGCACCTGCATAGTCTTACTGCATGCTAAATATACTGACTTTTCTATCTGCAAAACCCCATCAATTTGTGGCTTAAAGAACCTGGGGAAAGCATTGGGGTGGACAGTGTTTTATCACTAGCAGGCTGGCTCCCACCTACATTAACACATAACCCCATCCAAAGGTCACTTGGGAGGGCTAAGCCGGACTTTTTCGTATTGTGTAGGCTTCCTCTCTTTTCTGTGCATCATTACAGACATGAGCTCTGCCTTGTCCCTGTGCAAGGAGAGTGTGATGTTTAGGTCATAAAGATTAAGTCTTGCATTTGTCCCTGGACTTGAGAAAAATTAGCCCTTATCAGGAAAGCCTGTAAAAGCAGCTCTTGTCCAACTCATTGCTACTTTTCTGTCATTCCCCTTTAGTCCTGTTTCTCCAGCACAGTCCTATCAGCACGCTATTATTGTCACCTTTAATAATCCATGTATGTATAGCAGAGAGGTGTTTTGGTGGATCTGCATCTGCTTTGGAGTCCTTGGGGCTTTTCCTCTAAGGAAGTTATGGAGAGTAACTGGTCTGCCAGAGTTTGGAGTGGTGCTGCTGGAGTTGTGGAAGAGAGAAGTGGTGTGAAGTACCTGAGATCTCAAAATGGTATTGCCAGAATGTTGACATGTAATTGAAGTGTGCAGAAAAAGAAGGTGGAAAGAAAAAAGATCCTAAAAATAGATTTCCCAGCAGTTTTAAAATCCGATTTTCCTAGCGTTTGGTTTCTAACAGCTCGTAATCAGCTAATGCTTGTGCTGTCAAAGCAGGTGCTTGACCATCTCTGCGGGTTCCACGTTGTGTGTTTCAGCGACTGGTGGTTTCTGAAAGCCCTGCCTGCTCAGCAATGAGCATAAATGCTCGTGGGTATCTTGGTAATGTGGAAAAAACCTGCAGGTTTCCCTCTGGGAAATGTGTGGGCAGAGTGCCGCTGTGTGGTGACACAGAGCACGGCGTCCTTGGCACGGGGTGGGGGTAGAAAGAACATCTCTGAAGTTAGTGCAGGGATGCCCGATTTCTTCACAGGGCTTGGGTTCTGCCTGGTAAAGGAGCAGGAGCAACACTCCAGATGCTTCTATTTTGGTTATGTTATTTTTCCTTCCCTTTTCTCCCCTTTTGACAAAGGTAAGGCAAAACGTGTTCTTTTCTAGTTGTGTGTTAATGTCATGTCTTTCCTCCAGGGGCAGGGAACTAAGGAGGTAAGAACAGGACACATACAGATAATATGCTGTGTTCTGAAATTTTGTCCAAAAGATGTTACAAATTGTCTCAGCTGTAGACAGCACAAATTCAGGTACACAGGGCTGTGCTTTCCTGTACCTCTGCCAGGATCACCAGGGCTGTACTGTGATCATACCTCTATTACAGTGTGCATTCTGCACCCACAGGGCTTATACTGAGACTAAAGTTGTCTTAGTCACTTGTCTTGGCATCCTCATAACTTGGTCATTTGGCTTTGCTAATAGGTCTCACACCTTAATTCTTGCTTTTCAGTGGTTTTTAGCTTATATATGTCTGTGGATAATTTGCTTTGGGTTCTGCTCCAGGGAAGGGAAGGCTTCCTTCTGAAGTTGTTTGTTGTAAGACTGAATGGAAAAGAGAACAACATTAAATAGCAGCCACCTTGCCAGGGGCATAGCCTGCAGGCTTTCCCTGTGCTATAAACCAGGCACTGGCTCTGCAGCTGAGCCATCCATATGTTCAGTGGCTCTTTGCAGACATCATTCCAAAGCAACCAGGCTTCATGAGCTCTTCAGTCTGATCATAAGAAATTTGGTAGAATTTGGAATTGTATGTGAGCTTCCCCTTTTCACTGTCCTTTTCACTCTCATAAGGAGGATACAATTACTGGTATATTGAAGCTGCACATGGGATATGTGTTGTTAAATCAGGGAAGGGTCTGCACTGCACCTTTAAATACCCACACACCCCCTTTATGTGTGTGCTGCTCTTCCCATCCCTTGGAGGGTGACCAAAGGGGATAGTCATGGGCCTGAGCTGTCTCCCTCAGAAACCTCTTCTTCCATATGTACACCACCCTCCACTCTTTTAGTTTCCCATCCTAGTCCTCTTTAACGCCCAGCTATCTGCTGGTGGAAGGTTCAGTTTGTGTTACAAAGGTCCTTCAAGGCCATCCCCAGGCCATCTTTCACAATGTCTCCACATGGCTTTATCAACCAAAGTGTGAGCTCTTTCTAATTCTAGCTGCACCTTTCTTGCCTGCAGCAAAGCTGTTCCCTCTTCACATCCTCAGTTATCCCACCTTCCTTGTCTGCACATTGTCAGGAACAGTAACTGTCTCTTGCTATAAAGGTAGAAAAAGGTCACCCTTCTTACAAGCTGACAGTGCTTATGGCATTACTTTGGCAAGATTTATTCTTCCTATTGCAAGAATCAAATTCTTTCATCTCTGGTAATTAATTGACAGAATTTGGGGTCTGAAATTGTGAATATTCTTTAGCTTTCCCAATATGAATCACAAGCCTTGTAGCTGTAGAACCAGCTGGATTAATAATACCCAACCAGTTCAGGAGATTTTGCGGCCGTAGAGGACAAGTAAAAATTGATTCTGGTTCCCAGAAATCACCTGTTCTGGCCCTTTCATAGATAATTCTGCATAAACATACTTAACCACAACTTAGAAACTTCGTGTCACAGAAAAGAGGCGTTGCCATACACACTTCATTTCTCAGGGAATTATTGTTACCATCTATGCCAATCCTACTGTGTGTGTGTATGTGTGACCCATTTGTAGTTTCTCCATGGCAAGAAGCTCCACAACCTCATAACTTATTACAGTGCTTTGCTGTCCTGACCAGTTAAGTTGTTAGACTTTCCTCAGTGTTCAACTTAACTTCTGCATTTAAGCTAACTCTTTGTCCTATCCACATGTTACTACTTTCCTAGATGCTGCACTACACTGTGTGTAGGAAAGTCATTATAATGTCCTTTCTGCTCTCTTATCTCAAGGTTTAACAACCCAGTTTCTCAGTCTTTCTTCACAGGCCATGTCTTCTAAGCCTCTGATTTTTTGGAGGCCTTCCACTAATTCCACAACTTTCTCAAGTGAGATTTTGTAACCCTGTGTCATCCAGAGAGTTTGAATGAAAGAATTAAGAAGTATAGTATTGTGGGGCACACTTCCATTACAACGATAAAATAGAGCATGGCAAATCTATTTCTTATCTTGTGGAAATCACACCTCAGCCTAATCTCCAGTTAAAATATTCATTAATACAGACTGAATAATGAGGACATACAGAACAATTACTCTGAATCCAGCTTTCCTTATACTTAGGAGATACGGGTTTGTGCACATAAGAGGTTCTGACAAGATCAGAATAGCAGTGAATGAAGCTTTTTATACACACCTGTCTAACAGGAAGGGATTATACACAAATGAATCTACAGTTGGTGTTAGCCTACATATCTCACACTGTGCCACAGTGACCGGTCTGGTTTCTGGAAGAGTGAAGATAAGGAATAGGAATACAGGCAGAGACCTGCACTGTATTGTGGTAAAATCTGGATGCTTCCAAAAGGAAACTAGTAAGGGTTTTGCAGGCACAACCTTGTGGAGGTCAAGTCTTGCTGCAAATACATGAAACTCTCTGGGAACATGAATGTCTTGGCAGGTCACTCAAATTGTGCTAATTTGACCCCATGCCATCTAAGGAATCTTTGTACTCTAGATTTGTCTGCTGCTGCTTTTCTGCTGACTGGTTTAGGTCATGCTTGTTCCTCTTTCATGTGACCTCCAGAAGGGGCATTTCATCAGAAGGTGCAGTTGAGACCAAGCTTCAGCCCCTTGGCCAGGAGCTGCTCATCCCCATTGCAGGACAGCTGCTCTTCTCCAGGGTGCTCTGGGACAGGAACAGGGTTGCACACAGCAGTGAGGAACTGGCCAAAGAGTGAAAAGAAACAGCAGTGTTTACTGAACGGAAAGGACAGCTTGTGAAATGAAAAAAAATATTTTTGTGTTCTCAAAGGACTCCTGTGATCCATGGCTGTTAAACCACAGCAGTGGTTTAACAGGGCTCAAGGCTGCTCCTGAAGTGGGCACACTGCTTGGTACTCCTCTTCCTAAAGGTACTAATATTTGGAGATGAAGAGAAGAGTACAACAATGTTGGTTGTTTTGGTTTTTTTCTTTAAGGCTTTAGAGTGTGGGATTTAAGGATCTCTGTCTGCTTAATTTAAAAATAGTTTGAGTAGACTTGGTAACTGAGCAGGGGAAGCTGGGTGCTTTTCTGAGAAAAGTATGATAGGAACCAGCATCTGCACTCTGAAAGCACAAAGCAAACTGTAAATTAGGCACCCTGTTGAGAGGCATCAGCCACTGGAATGCCTGTCCAAAGATATGGTACATTCTCCATCCCATGAGACCTCATTCTTTGCAGCTCTCTGAAAGGAGGTAGGAGCCAGCTTGGAGTTGGCCTCTTCTCCCAAATAACCCATGGCAGGATAAGAGGAAATGGCCTCAAGCTGTGCCAGGGGAGGTTGAGGTTGGACATCAGCAAGAATTTTTTCACAGAAAGGGTTGTCAGGCATTGGAAGGGGCTGCCCAGGGAGGTGGTGGAGTCACCATCCCTGGAGGTGTTCAAGAAACAACTGGACGTGGCACTTGGTGCCATGGTTCAGTTGATGTGGAGGGATTTGTTCAAATGTTGGATTTTATGATCTTAGAGGTATTTTAAAATCTTAATGATTCTGTGATTGTCTTCAGGAACACATTTTCTGGACTGATGGTTCTGTCAAGTGCGAGATTTTTGGGCTCAGTCCAAGAATAATGATCAAATGTCAGTCATTTATATACAAAATGATCAAATAATTTCTCTTAGCCTTAAATACTTAAGAAATTATGAAGTGCAGATATTAAAGACACTATTCACCAATATGTGCCCAATAAAGATTAAATAGGACTCCATGTTCCAATTTTGTATCTGACATTTCCTAACTGTGAGTTTAATTTCTACAATATTAATAATGTTCTTTAGCACTTAAGGACTGTCAACCATCTCTGGTTTAGTGTTGTAGAATCAAGTTTAATACTGAATTGCTGGGAGGTATTTGTATGAAATGCAGATTTTTTCATTTTGTACAAAGTGTAACAATTCAAGTTCTGACTCAGTCATTATGATTATACTACAGAAGCTTACAGCTTTGTCTCTAGTGATATTTAAAAAAACTTTTTAAAAGTCATTTAAAAATGAAAAATTGTTTGCATATTTTCATATGGAACAGTAGTGCATATGCAGGAGGATATTTGATAAATTATATATATATGCATTTAAATTAAGAGATAATAATTTTCAGGTACTTGATTTCATACACTATTTAATAATTTCTGGATTAGCCATTGTTACAGGGGAGATCAAAGTGCTCTCTTAGCGTTTCATGTTGATTTTACTTTATTAGTGGTTTGGAGCTCCAAACAAAATCTTGAGCCACTCTGCCCAAGACATTAAATTCCATGGTGGGAAATGAATCTCTTCCCCAAAAAAATATTGTCTAAATAAGCCAGATGTTCTCTGGTTTGTTATCTCCACATGTGGGAAACAGAGTACAGAAAAAAGGTGCTGTTCCTGAGGTCATATGGGAGCCCCAGGGCTGGACACACTTCCAGAGCTCCTGTGAACAGCTTTAACCAGAAGATCATTCCCTGTTTATAAGGTCAAGATCAGTATTTTTCCAGACTGCAGTAAATTATTTAGGAGCTGTATTTAGATTTAGAGAAGTTACTTAGGAGCTCAAGTGATGCAAACCTTTTGTATGGATGACTGAGGGAAAAAAATTGTCTTCAGTTTATTCAGTGGTACTGTCACTGTAAGCAATTTACTACTTGACATAAAGAAAAGCCTCAGATTTTGTCTCTTAAGATACTGCAATGGGTTTTGTTCAGGTACAGACTGAGATATTTGAAGTCTATGGTTTTGCTAATGGTGATGTGCCCAAAAAATCCCAATATAGGTGTCTGGAATATGTCAAGGCAGTCATGAAAAGTCTGTGTTTTCCTTTGCAAAATACTTTTGGGGACTTTTGTGAGATCTAATGGTTGTTCACAGAATTAATGCAAAATACGTGACTTAGAGCCATACAACAACTCCTTTCTAAATATGTTTATGCTCAACTGAGCTCAGCTTCCTTTTTTTTATTTGTGGCTTAAAGTAAATGCCCTGAGCACATTTTGCACTCAGATTAATAACAACTTTATCATCACAAGCCTTCCTGGGGCTGCCCATTTAGGGTTTTTGTTTTGGTTTGGTTTTGTTTCTTTCATAAAACAGGGTCAGCATGGTTCTCTCTAGCATTTGTAAAGAGGGAAGTACATGAATGATCTGTCCCCTTTATTCAGATCATTCATTTCACATTTGGAAGCTGGCCTTATTTTCAGTAATCAGGCTGGTACGTAGAAGCTGGCTGGTGTAAGTGGTCTGGTTGGGGATTTCTCTGGTTTTGGTTGTTTTTTTCAGTTTGTGATTCCAAGCAGGTCAAGGGGAGCTGGGGTTTGCTTGCAGTCACTGCTCAGGACTGCCATCAGAAGGAGATCTCCGGCAGCGCTCGCGCTGTTTCCATAGCACAAACTGGGAGCGCAACCCACGGCGCTGGGCTCGGTGTGAGGCTCCTGAGATGAGTGTGTGCAGAGACCTGGGTTAGCTGCCTCTCACCACTGCAGGGGGCTCTCAGCTGCTGGATAGCCTCTCCTTCTCTCCTGCCTTCACTGCTAACTCTGCTGGGGCCAAGTCAAGCTGCCCAACTTCTCAACGGGTAAATCTTGTTCCTTTCTTACCGCGTCATCTGAAATGCGTATGCAGAGCCTGCCTGCGAGATGCTGGGGTTTATTAAGGTGTGGGGATTGATGAATTGTAGGTTGGTAATTGAGAAAACCTACTTTCAAGCAGTCTGAGGTACAGAACTTGCTACCTCATATGTCCCTGTGCCAGGTGCCACAGAGCCAGTCCTCGGCAGGAAGTGCAGAGGGCCGTTTTCTGGCTTTGCACAAGTGGACAGTGTTTTGCTGATGTCAGTAGTTGAGCCGTACAAGATATTTTGTAAAGGAAAAAGGCTTGATGCTATCTCAAATAACTGTGATTTTTAAATTCTTACTAAACACAGATTTCTGCTTTTTCTGTTATTTTCCTGTAAATACTGTTGGGTTTTTCTCCACTGATTTAACTCTGCAGTGCTTGGAGCGCTTTCTTTTTGATGTGTCTGGACAGAGACTTTAAGGTAAGGAAGAGTCCTTTAGCAAATGTTTGAGTCTTTGGACAAATTCCCTGAGGGAGAATTCTAGCAGGCTCAAAATGTGTAATGCTAGGGAGTCTACAATCCACACAGGGGTCTCACTGATCTGGCTTGATAATTTTGGGAGAAGTGCTGGAAATGTCCTGAGTTTGAATGAAAGGTGTTTCAAACCCCAGGCCTCTTCACTTGGGATCCTGGGTCTGGTGCAAGGGTTTCTTTGGATAGAGACAGATGAGGTGTATCCCCTGCCTGCTGGGGTTTGGGAGAGGCTGGGAAGTGCTGTGAGACTCTGGGGAACCCAGCTGCTGCTCAGAGGGCTCTGTGCCAGGTTCCCAGGGCAGGGAATTCCACCTGCCAGCTTTGGGCCAAACTGGTCCCACGAGCCTTCATCTTCCTGGGGAAAGAGGGTGAGGGTGTGTTCTGCTGCTCAGCAGGATGTGGCTAATCTGAGCTGTATTTCTTCAGTTGCCACCGCCTCTCCTTTGTGCTCCTGACCACGACGTGGGGGAGGCTGCTGGTGCATTCCTCTAATGATGCCTTGTTCTCTTCTCTGCTGCTGGGGGTTCTTAGTGTCACTCTGCAAAAAGGAATTGCTTAACCCTCAATCCCTCCACCCCAGGCTGAGGGAATTGTTAATAGTTCAGTGCTGTTCCATAATCTTGGAGAGGAAATGTGAAGCGTAGAAAGACAACTAGCCAAGTTCAGAGTCGGGAAGAGATTCCAGAACTCTCTTCCTCTCTGAACTCGATATCCTCACAGTGCTTTTCCATGGCTTCCTGGGAAGGTTAACTGCCTCTTGGTTTGCCTGCTCTGACCATAAGAAGCCTGGGGCTTTGGTAGGGTTTGGAAGCTGATGATGCTGAGGTAGGATTGAGGTTGAACCTTTCACTGTGGAATTCTGTGGCAGCCTTCAGGGAAAGCCTTGTGTGTGTAGATGCGAACAGGACCTCAGCACAGCCAGGACTGCACGTGTGGCTTGACTCATTGCACAGGCAAGTGCAGAGCCTCACTTTCCTGAGGGGGAACTGGGAATACTTTAGGCTAACTACAGCAGAACCATGGTGGTATTTCTGTGACTAGTTGCATGGATTAGGGTGAACAAGGTGCCTCTCAGAGCAATAGCTGCCTTAGGTATCTGGACAGAGAGAAGCTGGCAGGCACTGCATAAAGCAAGGCTCATTCAAGAGAGCTCTTGCAGTGCCTTGATATTGTGCTGATGCTGGGCACTGAGAGGTTTGGAAAGAGGAAATGGAGCCTGTTCATGTCCACATCATTGCTTGAAACTCAGTAATCATCAGCCCCTTTCCTGTGTAGCTGTGCGTATCTCTAACGTTAAAAAATAACACTCCTGGCCCTGTTTCCTGGAAGATAGATCTTTAGTCCATAAGCTCCTGTCCCAGCCTTGCCTCCTGTGCTGGTTGTGTCAGAGCAAGCCCAGGCAGGATGGCCTTTGCTTGCCCTGCTCGGGCTCTTTGCCCTCAGCCCCATCCCCAGTGTAGCTCAGCAGTCAGGGAGCTACACACCAGTTTGTGGGTGGAGAACTGAGACACATAAGGGCACTTTAATTAGGGTGGCACAGAGGAGTCTATAACCAAGTTGGAAATCTAACTCTGTTGAGCTACAAAAACTCTCATTCAGACCTTGAGCAAGTCTCTAGAACTGAAGTGTGGAAGCCTGTATAGTTCCTGTACTTTCTGTCTTCTGTAAACTGAAATAGTTTGTCTTCTGACCTGGGTATTTTATCAGTCAGGATATGCTAGAGGTGGTGGAATAGCTTGCTGGTTGAATCATTTTGGAAGCCAATGCTATTAACGTTACACAAGAACTGAATTTTCCCCACTGAAGTGTTACTTAGCCCATGCTTCTCAGATTCAAGCTGTCCTCATTGAAAATAGTTTTGAGAGCAAGAATCTTTATCATACTCAAAGTGTTAAGATCAGATTGGAAAGGGTGTAAATGACAACCAGAATGATCAGGAGATACGATCACATCCAAGAAACAAATGTGCTGGTTTATTCAGCAAGGCAAGATGAGGGAGATGTATAATCTGGTAGAGTTCAAAAAATGGAGGAGAGAGAAATGTTGCTGCTGAAGGACTTGGTGATGAAAGAACAAGTGACAATAAATTGCTCATTAAAAAAACCCAAAACCTAACAGGCAAGGAACTAGGAGACATTTAAGCATGAGATCAAAGAAGCTTTAGACTTAGTCACTCAAAGTAGTCAGGGAAATCACATAGAGAGATTAGTTATGATTTTGAGAAATGATTTATAAGACAGTGGCAGTTAGCTTCTGTTGCCACAAACTTGATTTAGTAGCCCATAAGTTCCTCTTTTTACAGAAAGGTCTGGCAGAAAAGGCATATTTGCCAGAGTGTTACTGCCACTGTACTTCCCCAGGGGAGCTGTTCCAGTGCTTGGCTATCCTGCTTTTCTGGTAGAAGTGTCCGTGGGGAACCACAATGAGCTGTGTTATATCTTGATCTACCGTGAGATCTGAAAAGATGTGAGCATTTGATTTCTCGGAAGGTGAAAGTAATTTCTCGTAATACAAGTACAGATCGTTATTGCTGCAGTTATTGGAATGAGTTTTCTCCCTGCCTGGCCTTCTTAGTGCTCTTCTTTAGATATCTTGACTAACAAAGTCTTTTATCCTCCTCTGCTTGATGCAGAGCTTGGGCCAAATTTTTCCCTCTATCTTTTACCAGAGGGAATAAAGAGTGACCACACTGATGCCAGTGAAGCTCCCCTGGGTTTGCTGTCACACATGACAGCAGCACAATGGCGCTGTGCTGCTAAGTGGGAGTTGTGCTTGGGAGATATTTTTTCATGTTATTACAGAGACAGCGATGGAGTTCAGCTATAGTGCAGGGTCTCTTATAATCACACTCCTATTATGCTTTGTAAAAGGCTTTGCAAGCTTTTATTTTGTAAGTGAGCACTGCAGCCAGAGAAGCATTTCTGGCACTGAATCACACGCATGGTTTGGGGGGTTTAGTGCAATGTCTGAGGTATCCCTGTGTTATAGCATGTTTCTCCCAAGGACATAGCCTAAAATCTAACCTCCCTGAGGAAACAAGCAGGGAGGGGTTCTGCTGTTTAATTTACCCACCCAAGTCAACAGCCTCATTCCCAAGGCTTCCTCTGTAGTCTATGGAAAGGAAAAAGTCCCTCAAGAACACTTTTCAATACTCTGTGTTAGGCTACAGCTGCATTGCCCCCAGGAGGAACTTTTCTTTCCTGAGCATTTGTGACATGAGAAAACTGGCTTTGTACAGCTTAGGACTTAAATCAGGTGTCAAGTACTATGACTGTGAAGAGTCCCTGCCCTCTGCCAAGTGCCTGGGAATGCATCTGGGAGATGAGGCTTTCTTTTAGGTGATGTCTGTGCAAAACAGAGGTTTCCATACTGCCAAAGCCATTCACATCCCTGTGCCATTTGCAAAGCTGTGTATATGGCTGACATAAAGGTGATCCTTGTGTGTTTTCCTTTTCACACCAGGCTTCAAGAAGGATATGCCTTTGGTGGGTGATGGAAAAGTTGAAGAGATGTACAAAGCAACTGCTATCTCCTGGCAGTCTCTGGCATTTGACTGCAGTCCTGCCTGTAGAAAGCTGGCCAGCTATGTTAAAGGCGTTGTAGAGTGTATTAGTTTAGCAAAGTTTAGCAAAAAAATCATTGTGCAAGAACTGACTTTTTTTGCATCTGGGGAAAAATGAATTCTGTGCACTGTAGTTGCTCCCACGTGAATAATGACATGCAAAATTTGGATTCCATGCAGGTGTCAGTTACAGTGAACTCTTGAGAGAAGTTGTATCAGTAAGAGCAGTGGCTTTGGTGTCTGTACAAGTGCACACATTATGTTAGGCTATGGAGGAAAGTTGGAAGTTTCCTCACTGCATCTGTCTGACTGTCAGATTCTGCATGTTCAACCTGTGGTGACCAAGCAGAGAATGCAAGCTGAGACTGAAAAACAGAAAGAAAATGCTTAACTCCACCTCTTATCAGCAGAGCCTCCCCCAGATAAGCAGCTGTCATTTCTGCTCAGGGGTCTGGCCAGCACTTTCACACTCGTCCATTCCTATGGCCAGATCTGTTCCCTTTCCACTGGCAGCTGAGGGAAGGCTCAGGCTCTGGAGGTTTCAAGCCACCTTTGCAGCACACTGGACTGATCCAGGAACAGATGTGTGTGACATGAGCTAGGCCTGGCTTAGACCTGCCTTTGGGAAGAGGTGCTAGGGCTTCTCTCCTCCTAGGGTAGTCCAGAGCCTCAATGACCTGCTCCTGCCACAGCCAGCTCCAGATGCTGGCACCAGCCTGTTTGAACCCCAATTCTGAGCAGAAAACACAGGCTCAAGGAACTGTAGCTAGCCAGAGGGCAGAATATTTGTTGTCATTCTCAGTTAAGGTCCTCTCATCTTTAGAACTTGAACTTTTGATCAGACTACAAAACTGTGTCTGTAAAAGCACAGCTCTTCTCTGAAAGAGACTGCAAGTGTTTCTTGCTTGTCTCTCAGGGACTTGGTGGCAACTGTGCGTGACTTGCACATAGAAACTTTTTTTCCCCTAACTGCCTCTCCTCCAGATGCAGCCTCAACTCAGAGACCTGAGCTGTAGTCTTTCCATCACCCTCTGATCAGAAGGTTTGATAGAAAAGCCAAGTGTGCGGCAGCACCTGTGAGCTGGGGCCCAACAGTGTGCACAAAGGGCTATCCAGGGAGTTGTCTTTGTAGAGCTGCTCATGCATGAGCTGGAACTGAGGCCAGCTGCTGCCCTCCAGCATTATTTTGAACAAAAAAGTCACATACTTCTTTATGGTGCAACCATGCCTTTACTTAGTACTGCCTTTATTGTCTCAGGTGGAGGGACCTGGAGACTCAGCAGTGCTTAAGGCCAATGGGGTAAAGAGCTCTTTAAGCTTGCTGTTGTTATCTTTCTTTTAACAGGTGCAAAAGAAGTAGTAAAACAGGTAAAATGAAGAGTTAAAAAAAAAATAAAAATTCTCAGGTGATGGTTTTGCAGAGAAGGTAGAAATTCATGATTCATCTAGATACTCCTGCTTTCCTGAGCAATAAATGATGCTGCTTTCCTAACTGCTCTATTCTCAGCAGGGTGTTTTCTGATAAGAACTACTAACAAAAGAGGATTCAGCCAGCACTTTTGGCCTCTGTTCAGCCAAGCTCAGCCTCCTTATCTCCTCCCATCGTCCTCAGCCCTCCCTTGTGTGCCAGAAGGAATGGAAATCCAGGGTCTGGAGGTGCTCTAAGTGGGCTGAGCTCAGACCCTTGGCTAGGTTTTGACTCGCACGCAAGCAAAACTCCAGTGACCCCCACCTCTCCTGATGTGCCTGGGATTCAGGTTTCTGCTGAGGTTCTGGTCAAGATCTCCCTTCCTCTTCCTGCTTTGGGGTGTGAGGGTATCGAGGCTCGCAGTCAGGCCTCCACCTTCTCTGGCAGGCAAGCCAGAGGAGACACCTCAGGCAGAAGCAGGGAAGGTCACTGGTTTCCTATGTACTCTGAGCAGCTCGTGATCTTGGTTATTTCTTAGAGCAAACAGTTTGGATCAGAGCTCATTCCAGCCACAGCCAGCACTAAGCAGAGCTTGGGACCAGGGAGGAGGCTGACAAGCCTGCTGATTCACATTTCCAGCAGACAAGCTAGTGCTCAAGGTCCAAACAAAATCCAGGTCTAGGGGCTTGTGTTGTCCCGTAGAAAACAGTGAGCCTCATGTAGGACCAAGGGCTGAGTGCACTGAATGGGGTCAGGCCATCTCTCCAGACAATGCCTGTTCAATCAGTAAGAGCAAACTCATGAGGGGTGGCTCCAGAGCCAGACTTCTTAGATTGTGTACCCTGGGACTTGTTCTCTCAGGCATTCTCATGTAAGGCTCTCTTAGCTGTAGATTTTGGTCTCAGGATTAGCTTTGGTATTTGACAGCATAGGAGCACCAAAGGAGGCTTTGCCCTTGACTGGTGCATTTATAACTCACCACCACTATCTCCCACCTCCTTCCTCTTTGGGCAGAGGAAGCCTCCAAAGAGTGGAGTTCAGAGAGCTGCAGACATTGGGGTTTTTTGGTTCAGATTAAACAGGGAAATGAAAATGCAAGTACCAGCATAGTCCATGCCTGGAGCAATCCACCTCCTTTGGCCAAAAGCCTCAGAAATCTGAGGAATAGGCCAGGTAAAAGAATGGTTCTAGAATATTTATAGAGCACAATTATGCTCTATATATGTCTGCTGGGTCCTGAACTCTTGCAGCTGATGAAAACCACAGCAAGTTGCCATGCCTGATTCTTTCTCATAATTTCAGCCTTGCAGGTAGAGGAGAATCCATAACAAGATAAAGCAAACAAAAGGAGGAAAGTTTTCTTTCCCTGTCCAGAAAAAATAACCTGTTGGATTATAATCTGCAAACAGTGGAGAGTGCCAGCATGAGCAACGAGGGGCCAGAGAATCCCATCCCATCTACACTGACCGAGGGCCTGAAGAGGAAGAGAGGGAGACCAAAGAAGAAGCCACAGGTGAGGGAACATCTCATCCCAGGAGGCTGCCTGAGGATGTCATGGCAGCAGCCTGATGGGATTTGCAGGCAGCCCTGGGAAAGCTGCTTGCTAACAAGGACAAGGGAAGAAGAGGTGTTCTGTGGTAGATGCCTAGATGGTAGATGTCATCCTGCTACCCAGGACAGCAGCAGGATCCGCAGCCTGGGAAATCTCAGCTCCTGGCCTCAGAGGCACCTCTGATGTGACAGGCAGTGACAGTTCAGCCAGGACACGTGTGAGAGAGGCTGACCAGGTCTCTGTTCTAGCCTGTAGACTTTCACATGTCATCACCCTCTGTGTCTGCACCAGTAATTGGACAGAACAAGCAAGGCCCCTTGGCCAGAGTTCTTGGAACTTACTCATTTCCCCAGCCCAAAAGACAAAGAGGTAGGAGTATTGCTTATCATTTTCTAATGCACTTCACAGCTGGAAAAGCAGAAACAACCAGCTGTTTAGGGGTCTGGGTACTCTTAGTGGGGTAAGACAGTCCAGCCAGAATGAGAGAACGTAAATTGCGTCAGGGATCATCCTGCTTAAATGGTTTTCTCTTTTTATCCCAGGAGGATGGTGGAAACACAGCTGCTATCCCACAGGATGGTGTGGAACCACAGCCAGTGAAGAAACCACGAGGAAGGCCAAAAGGAAGCAAGAAACTGACTGCTATAACTGGGGGAATGGTGAGAGGAAATGGTTTATACTCATTTACAGGGGAGAGAAGCACTGCTGGAGAGACAAGCAGGGATGTTTCTCTTACTTTAAAGATAATGAAAGTTGACCCTAATTCAGCTCAACTTTAATTGCCTCTGTTGGACAAATCAGTTATTGTGGTTTTAGTCCTTACTCACCTCCCAGCCTTCCTGTGTTGCTACTGCCTGTTCAGCAGTTTCCTTTCAGTGTTTCTTCTCCACCACTGCCAAATAATCACAACCAGTGCAGTCAGGCAGGTGTTTCCTCCTCAACTGTCTTCTATCCCAACCTTTTGCTTTTTCTGCTACTTGTGAGATGAGACCTTTATACAGACCTTGCCATGTTGAGTGGTTTAGTCACAATGTCCAGCAAATCTGAGAGCTGACAATATTTTTCCCCTTTTGTTCTCAATAAAGGCAGATCCTTCTGCTGGGAAAAGGCCAAGAGGGAGGCCCCGCAAGTGGGTGAGTATGGTGTTCAGTCCTTTCCCACTTCTTCAGTCACAGATCCTGGGGAACTTTCAGCTGTGTTTGCCCTTCTCAGGCCCTGTGTCTGCCACAATGTTCTTTCAGCCTTGGTAGCCTGGAAATAATTAGGGAAGCTCTGAGTGCCTTCCTGATGGCCTCCAAAAGAGCCTGGGGGAGATGCTGTACTTCAAGACATACCAGATTTCTACAGTATAGCACTTTCTCAGCCTATATAATGGCTATATATAATGGCAGACCAGAGATCTATCTTTTCTTACAGAGGTTGCCTTCCTAGGAGACTTGAAAGACTGAAGCAATTGCTTAGCATAACAGTTTGTCTCAAAAGAAGAAACTTAAAGCTAAGCTAGAAGAGAAATTTTACTGAATGAAGAAAGTTTTGAGTCCTGCCAGCAGGAGACTATTTTATGCAACAAACAAAGGATTAATAAGAATTAGTAGCTAAGAATAAAACATTTCAGGTGTAAAAACAAGACAAAAGTTTTTAATCAATAAGGATATTCAGTCCTGTAAACTATTAATGCTATGCTACCTGTCATTAGGAGTGATTAAAAAACCCCACAACAGCCACAAACCAGTATTTAGTGCTCATCACAAAAATTGCTAGATCCAAACCCAAGCTGTGCACTTGCTGCAGGAATCCATAGGTTTGTTGTACAGCTGTGGTGGCTCTGGAGTGCTCGAGAGGGAAAGGAACACTTTGGTTCAGCAGAACCAGAGGGACAGAGCAGTCTGTGAGGAAGGACCATGCAGAAGGCTTGGAAGGAAATGTTCACCAGCAAGGAAGTGCCAGGATATGGGAAAAATCAAAAGTATTTTTGAATGTAACCTTGCCATGCAGGTATTTCCTGCATAGTGGGAAACTGCAAGCCTTGTGCAGAACCTCCCAGACAAGGGAGCTGTTCCATGAATCTGTTCCTTCTCTGCAATCCAGGTGAGAAGGTAACAGGCTAGCTCAGCACACTGCTCTTGCTCAAAGGCCATTGCTTTCCCTAAGCCCATTTATATAATGTTATTTGAATACACGGATTAGGGAGGCCTGTGTTACCAGTGCTTAAAGCAACCAGCTGTGCAAACTGGGATCCTCAAGATCTATGGAAAGTCATCAGAGGCAGAAGTGGCCGTGTCTTACAGAACAAAACTTACCCAGTGAATTCTGCTGGTGTCATTTTTGGACTGACAAATCTGAAAGACAAGAAGGAGGAACTAGAGTTTTTAACATTTCAAAATGTGTCATTTTAACTTTTTCTTAGTGAAGTATTCTGATGTTTCAGTTCAGAATTAAACAGCTGAAGAATTTTTGGGGGGAAGCAGAAGAAAAAGAACAATCATTTTGGTTTTAACTTTCAGTAGACAAAATGTTTAGCTGGTCAAGACAGGGGAATAACCTGAAATATAAAAAACATTTGTGATAATAAAAGAAATCTCCACAGCTGCATAATGGGCAGATTTTTTCAAAGTGCTGGGCTGTGTCCCACAAGGCTGGTAATGGGGTGGTTTATCTTGGATTCTGACAGCTATTCAGAGTCTGGTGAGTTTGTGTGGACACTGCACACCCTGGTATGTGCTCTTGCCTATGGTTGGATGTAGGGGTTTGTGGTAAACGGATGTGCTGTCAGGGCTGCACAGTCTTGTTTAGGTAATAATCCAGCTAGTTTGCATATTTGCAATTTTGTCTTTCAATACCTAATTTTGCATGGGGGGACTTGTTTATTTGTGGTGTTTTTCTTTGTAGCCTCAAGCAGTGGTCCAAGAAGGAGAATCTGAGGGTGGAAATCCTCTGGAAAGCAGTGACTTGAATTTGAACTCGGCACCAGCCACACAAGGTTTGAAATTAGATAATCATAATTAGACAAGACTAAACAGTGGAGCCAGCGCTCTGGCAAACCATGCACAAGGCTCTAGCACTGGCTGCAATCTTTCTGGTAAATCCTATAAACAGAGGAGCATTTGGAAAGTTTTCCTTCCATCTAATTCAGTTGTGACTGCTTCAGCAGAAGTGGAGGTAGAAAAAAAGAAGAAAATCTGTCTGTCTTTCCAAGAAGTCACACATCTGAGGTTCTGGTCACTGGTAGAGGTACAGCTCAGTGAAATTGTCTGGCTGGTTTGTAAAAAGTAAAAATAGCTTATTGTTGGTGTCTTGCCTTGAAGACTTTATGAATAGAAGATCCCTTGGTATTTGGGACGTTTTACTATGCTGGAATAACTCCAGAATGCTTCCAGGATGGTCTTCCTCTCTCTTTCCTGGCTTGTAGTCTAAGCAGAGCTCTCTGACAGTGGCTGGCACTGGCAGAGGTGCCTCAGCAGCACAGTGATGGCACTGGCCTGCTTCTGTGGAGGGCTCCAATTTATCTGAGCTTCTCTGAAATATGAGATACCAGATAACTGTTACCACTGTTGTAGGAATGTACAGATGCACCACCCAGAGCCCCAACCTCGCCTGAACCCTGCAAAAATACAAATATGAGTCTGTATCATTCAGGACTGAGGTGGATTCCAGGAAATCTTGTCTGCATCCATGTCCTACCTTCAGTGGGCTTTGTAAGAAGCTCTTCATGAAATGTTTTCCCTGGAGAGGGAGAAAGGGGCCAAGAGCCCAGGGGAGGCAGATGTTGCCTGGTTTGCAATGTGGCAGCACAGCTGCTCCCTCCTGCCACTGGTGTGCAAAGCGACACTGGGCAGCCTAGCCCAGCCTTGGGTTCTTAGAAAGTCCCTGGAAAAGCCACATGATTAAATGCCAGAGGAGTTAACCTCAGTTGCTCAATTCAGTTTCCTCTGGGGCTCCTGCTCCCGTATCGCTTCCTGCCACGGAGTTGTGCGCTGACATCAGCGGAGCCGCAGCTCACGGGGGATGAGCTCACCTCCGGCCCGGCTGCCACCTCTGGTACAGTTAAACATCACCCCAAACCACAGCCAGTGCAGGTACTTTCTTCTTCCTTTCAGTCTGAGTGGGGCCCAGGGCAGTGATGGGAGGAATCCGTTTCCCTGCTGTTGCAGTGAGGTAGCAGCAGATGGGACGGGATCAGCGGATGCTGCGGTCGCTGGGAGACGGCCGTGCAGAGCACAGTAGTGAGCCCCAGCCGCAGTGCCTGCCCGAGCCCAGCGTGCAGAGGGGACCTCTGCTCCTGGGGAGCATCTGCACTTCTCTGAGAACAAAAAAAGGGCCAGGAAATCACTGGGGATATGTATAGTATGAAACCAGGCAGTCCTCTGGAAAAGTTCTTAAGTTACTTGCTCAGGAGCTTGAGATGGAGTGGTAATCCTGGCTTAAAACTTCTGACTGGAAAGGGGAAGCATGCTGTTCTGACTTAGTGGAAACTGTAGATCCTGGGGCTTGTTTGCAAGCACAGTGCAGCTGTAGCAGCTTGCAGATGGGATTAACCCATTCTATGGATCTGGGTTTAACTGGGGTATTATATGCCTGCAAGTTTTTATGCTACTCATGCAGGAGGCTGCAGCTCTGAGACTTGTTAGGAGTCTGTGATCTCATAATCATCTTCTGCTATAGACACAGCCAGAGCTTTGGTCATTGAGGGCTTTGGTGATTTGGGTTTCTTCCTTCCAGGTGAGGATTTTTGAGGTGCTGCACCAGGGAGGAGGGGATGGGAAGGGATGTCCAACCTACCCATCCTGCAGGTTCTACACTGCACAGCTCTGAGTGGGAAAGAGATCTGCCCTGGGTTTTGTGTCTGCAGCATTCAGATGAATTACTGAAATAAACACTGCCTCTGTCTCTGTCTGTTACGGAGAAAATCAAGATACATGCAGAGCTGAATTAGAAATATGCAAGATTTGCAAGCCTCCAGTGGGGCAGAGAGCTGCTTTAAAGCCAGCGGGTCTTTTTTCCGTGGCCTTTGCCTGGGGATCTAGCTCTGGTTTTCCCAAGGCAACCCCTGGTTATGGGGGACTCCAGGTTATCCAAGAGCAGGCAGGATTTGTTAATGGATCAGGCTCTGTTGTGTTGCTACCTGTAGATTCTGCCAATCACAACTCCAGCATTCACATTTTTGTTTTTCTGAGTCAAGAAGTGTTTGGGTTTTTTTCTGTGTGTACCATTACTGAAGGATTGATGGATCTCATTTCATAGGCTCCTAAGCCACAGATGTGGTTTGTCTGGATAACTGTTCTTGGCTAATGGACTGTAGGTGTGAGGGGGAAAGAGGTTGCTTTATGGTCAGATTTCCAAGAGCCAGTGCAAAGCCCAGAAGCAGCCTTGGGATTTTGCTCTTTTTTGTCTATCTTGCCATCCCTGAATTCTTTCTCATACAAATCTTCTTTCACTTTGTTTCCTCTGCTGCCTCAATGGTCACCTCAGCTCTCCTGAAAGCCAGGGTGAGGCACAGATCACAGCAAGCCTGTGTAGCCAGAAACATTCCCATTCACACTATTTCCAGACATTCTGCACATCTACTTCCCTGGTGTTTAATATTGGGTAGGGCACTTCAGGTACTTGGTGTCTCATGAGGATTTGAGGAAATATGTAATTGCTGTCAGCACAGATGGTTGATGAGTGTTTGCAGAGCAGAAACCAGACAATTTGACAAAGACTGTCACTTCTGGGCCCTCAGTAGCCTCATGCTGAGCCCTGCTGCCAGGGCAGCCATTTGTGTCAGGAGCTCCATTTAGCCTGGAGCTGATACGAGAGCAGTGGGAGTGTTGTTGGGGAATGGATCCTTGTCACCTCTCAACGTTTTACTGGCTCTGTAAGGGGTACTGGGCAGCAGGGCTCCTGGACCCAAAGCTCTAACCTTCTCTCTCCTGTGATCCTTCCTTTAGGCCTCACTGGTTCCAGGTCTGGCAAAACCACTGGTCTTAGGAGAGGTCTGAGTAACATCCCTGCTGCAGCTCAGTAGAGTCCCACCTGCTCATGTCTTGCTGAAGCCAGAGGACTGGAAAGCAAACAGGACTTCTAATGTTGTATTTGAGATTCATTTGTGATAATTTTAGCCAAGTTCTCTCCTGTTGCCTGTGGACTTGCTTACCCCAAACATGCAAACAAGGATTTAGAGGAAGAAATGGCAAATGCCTTGTTGGAGAGTTGCCTTTTACAGTTCGTAGTATATCCTTTGTGAGTCTAACAATTTCTCTTTAAAATACTTGTGTAACCTGGTGCCTTGCCCTGACACAGAGAGCAGTATTTCAACAGAAGTTGACTCAGCAATTACAGATACAGGAAAGGAAATGTATTTACACATCTATTACACAGCTAATGGCTGAGCTTGTCTGCTGTATCACCTCTGGCAGACTGATGGAGCAGTGCCACCAGTTAAGTTTTGCTGTGTTACCCATAGGGACTGCATCTGAAAGACAGTCTTTGAGTCCTTTATTAACTAGTTCAGAAAGAAAAGCCTTCATGGCATTTCCAGCTTGCCCCAGTGGCCAGTAACATGCATGCTTTAGGGGAAAGTTTGTACCCTGATGTCTTAGGGATTGATTCTGAAATGTTTATCTTAAACAAAAATTATGTGATCAGCTCAGGGCCTTCTTCTCTATCTTCTGGCCTAGTGGCTTTCCCCCTGAGTTGGATAGCAGCTCTAAGTGCACAGTGCTCACAAGCTTAGTCACAGCCACTGGATTTGATCCCTTCAAAGGAGTGTTTGTAAGGAACCAGTTCTACAAAAGTTGCTTCCTTGCAGAGCCTTGGGATTACATTGAAATTCTTCTAATTCAGTCCCTAACATGCATGTGTGAGGTCCTCTAGTGTCACAACTATGCAAATGAAAGCTGCTGATAGTTTAGTTTTGGGAGACAGCAATAGCCAGCTGGTTTGAGATTGTTGCTGGCTGCTCTCAGTTTCACACTGTTTGCAGGTTTTGTGCTTTTGGTGTCAGAGCTGAACTTTTTAAATTCTGAGGAATTGAGGGTATTTCCAATATCCAGTTGCAAATAGTGAAATCCCAGTGGTATTTTCCATCTCCTGGATGTTTTGCCTGCCTATTAAAGGGACAAAGTGGGTATTTCAATTATCTCTGACAGGATGTAAAATTGGCTAGCTTTACAGTGTTAAATATTTAAACAGAACATAATTTGCTTTAAATTTATGGTGGTGCAGAGCAGAAAGCCATGAAATGGATGTATATATTGAACTCATTTATTATCTTTTCATCAGAGTTCTGTTCCCTTGGCAAGTATTTATTTAACACAAGAAAATGTATGCAGAATTAAGAAGGGCTGATTGGAGAGATAATGGGGGGAAAGTGGGTTTTTTTTCCTTTTAGGTCATCTTGTTCAGTCCACCCAGTTTAGTACTGATGAGTCCTGATCCCATTAATTCTGCTTAGTAGTGATGAGATTCCCAGTCCTAATTCTGTGTGGTGTCTGATTTGCCCTAAGGGAACTCTCTTGTGTATGGAGCTTGGTGGTCACAGCAGAAAACTGCATCACAGCTAGTCTTTGTGCCTCCACTACCAAACAGCAGAGAAATCAAGGACTAAATGGATTAGAGCACAGGGACTGACCTAAATCCTGTGCTATGGGATGAGCTGTGCTGCCAGATACGAGGAGGGGTTTGACCCCCAGCTGGTGCTGTGGGGATAATTCCAGGTGGGACGTGACACAAGTGAGTCTGTGCTGCTGATGGTTACATGAGAAGGGGAATTCTGCTCTCCAGTGCACACACAGGTTCAGCTGCAATTCATGTATGCATTCAAAGAGCACTCCAGTAGCAGACCAAAATGCTTTACCAACTTCTGTGCCTGATTTCCAGTTGAATTGGCAGGTTCAGTCTGTTTGTAAGGCTGTGCTGCCTATTTAATTAACCCCTGCTACCTGAGAGCAATAGCTGTTGCAGAGTGAGACTGGAACTTCAGCTTCTAAATGGATTAGGGATTACATCTGTAAAAGACTCAAGCTTTTCCTGTAACATCAGACAGTCCTTTCTCAGCTGGTGGCACGGAATAGGGGTGCAAACTACCTTGGCTAGATAGTAAATCCATCTGCTTTAGGTCAGCAGTATTCCTCTGGGAAGTACCTGCAAAGTACTTCTCTTAAAATTAAAAAATCCCCCCAAAATCTAGTCTTTGCTACCTCTTACTACTCTGCTGAAAAACCACAGTAAAAAACTTGTTTCCATGAAAATGCAAGTGCTGCAGCAGAACAAACAGAATTCCACTCTTTTAGGAGCTTTTCCATGTGCCCATAGCCTCAGCTTCCATGTTTACACAGAGAATTTGAATGGAAGTCAATGTCTGTGAAAGGTGGGCAGAAGTCCAGACATCTTCAGGGAGCTGGGATCTCTCATTGGATCACTGGGATTGTATTCTTTGAAATTATAAACATTTTTATTACCTATATAGTTAATTACCTTTTCTGTATAGACAGACCTACCTCGAAGCAAGTACACATCAAGTTTTTTTAAGCTCAGGCAGTTTTGGTCTGACTTGGCCAAAAATAAAAGGTCATTACAGTTTGTTAAATCACAGGAGGTGAGCAAGGTTTCTTGTCTAGCAAAGTTTGGAAGTTCTCCATAAATGGTTTTGGTGAAAGCACAGACAGTGTTGGCAACTTGCAAATTAACCTTGAAGTTTGTTTTAAATAAAGGTATTAAACAAAAGCCTGCTTTGCCTCTTCCTTGTGCAGCACCCTCAGCACACATACACACGTTGCTGGACAAGGTGAGTGTCTCTCAACCTGGTGTTCTGGGGATTTTAAACAAAAATTTGGTCATTCAGGAACAGCCCCAGATTGATACAGAAACAAGAAATAATGAGTATGAGGAATCACAAATGGAGAAAACCAGATAGGCTCCTAAGCCCAAATGTGGGTGCCTAATTCCATCCTTTTGTGTGTCTTGATTGGATGGAACACAAGCCAGTTCTGCTTCACACGTGCACCCAAAAGTCTCCACAGTTGTGTCTTTTCTCCCCCACATTGTTCTGTGGGCTATACAGCTATTTAGCTTTTCATACAGTTAATTCTCTGCCTGAGCATTGCCTCTTCAGCTCCTCTGATAGCTTTCCTAACTGTTCCTAAGATTTGGGGCTGTGGACCAGATGAGGCAGCAGCAAATCTGAAATGTATCAACAATGTCATCATGTTCTGTTCCCCTCGGTGTGGGCAGAGCTGCAGGTGAGCTGCTGAACCCCTGGTCTGTACAGGAATTCAGCCTAAGGATAAATTGGGATTTCTTTTTGTACTCTGGATGCCCAGGACTGGCAGCTGGAAGCTCCTGCCCTCCTGACTTTTCCAGCAAGCCTTTCTGGAGAGATCTGAGTTTTTGTGCTGTAGAACACTAAACTTTGACCCCCACAAAGCTTCCCCTTCTGAATTTTTCACATCTAGTTCAGTTTTTGAAAGAGCAGGAGAATTTACTGCACACAAATAACCAGCAGATACTGGGGATACACTCCAGCAGTTTCTGCGGGAAAATGTAAGTGACAGGGGAAAAAGACAATCACACTAGACTTTCATGTAAATAGTTTAATTATATTTCAATGCTTTAAAACACAGAAACACTTGAATTAAATTACATCATGATGCTTCTGCTAAATTATACATCCAAGAACTGTGAGAGGAGGTGCTATGGAACTAAAAGGATACTCCAGTATGAGCCCAGCAATTACCCATAATACTCTTTTAGTCTTATTATCTGTACTTCTTTAAGGGCAGTCACCACAGGACAAAGCCTATAATCACAGGGACAATGGTTCAAGAGAATTCCTCTGTAGGTTTGTTTGTTGTTGTGCTGCAGCACAGGGAACTGGAAGAAGGGCACACACTGGGCTGAGGCATTGAGGAAACAGCTCACACTTGCCTTTTGTTGAGTTTAAAACAACAATTAAAATTCCAATGCTGAGAGTTCTGGGGAAAATTCTGCAATTTAGGACAGCTGGACACTCGTTCTGCCATGTGCATCCCTGTGCTGCTGCAGAGCCTGGAGAGGGGACAGGCAGTGAAGGGAGAAATCAGATGTGTGGCTGCTCTCAGTGAGCACCTGCAGGAGCTGGGAAGTGTGTGTGTGTGTGTGTGTGTTGGGAGGTGTTTGGCTCTCAGCTGATCGCTGGGAATACCCACAGACAGACTCCAGATTCTAAGGACCTAATCTGCATTACACTGAGTATTTGTACCCGTGCACCTTCCTTCCAGCAGCATCCCTGGGGGCAAACAGCAGCAGCCTGGGAGTGCCTCCTGCCAGATCTCCTGGTAGTGAGGACTGGGCTGTTTTCCACACTCCAACCCCTAATATACTCCCAGAAATCCCTAGTTCCAAAAAGACAGCTGGATACTAAAAAACTAAAAGCAATTTAGCCCTGCAAAGCTGCCCTGAGGGAAGCTGTGTCAGTGGAAGAGGGAAGGCTGGTAAGGAGCTGTGCCCTGCAGGGGTCAGGGGCACTGGCCCAGGAAAGAGTCTGCATTTAATGAATATGAGAAAAACAATCACACAGGGGAAGAAAACAAAATATTTGGGAGAACAAAAACAAACCAAACTTGCAACAAAGCACATGATACCTGAATTGCCACTCTCAAACAACTCCTTGCATAAAGCTTTAGGTCTGCATTCAGATTTTGGCTTGCCCTGATTCCCTTTTAACTGGTGCTGTGGATGGAATAAAATCTGATTGACAAATGCCTGTAACCACACAAAGATCAGGAGGTGATCAGAGTGTGGCTGGGCACTGATGCTGGTCCCTGGCTGCTGCGCTGGTCTGCAGCACTTGGGGCCAGTGCCAACCAAAAGGCTTGTAGCCAACAGGCCCCCACTCTCTTCCTCCTGCAGCCCTGAAGGATGCACAGGCAGAGAGAAGCTTCAGGGCTACAGGGAAACCCCTGGCTTACCTGTCTAGTCCCACCTACCTGTTCCTAGCAGGTAACGGGCAGAGGCTAACGCAAAGCTCTGTGTTCCCTTCAGCAGGAGCAAGAGAAGGCTCTGACTGCAGGCCCTGGCAGGTAAGGAAGTACAAACCAGCTGTTAGTCATCTCTGGGGGCAGACACTGGGCTGCTGTTGAGCCAATATATGTTTCTCCTTTTTTTAAAGTACTTCAAAGCTTCATCTTTTTTCCTGCATAACAGTCTGCACTGTAAAACTTCCCTGAGCCAAAGCAGGAGGGGATTAAAGGTATTGGAACCCTAGGTCTGCTCAACTCCTCTTTGTGGCCCAAGCACTGTTATTCGAAGCTCAGCAGCAGGGCTCGCATAGCCAGGCAGTGACAGTCCCTGCCTCTAGCTGTGTGAAATCCCCTCTGCCTATACAGTACCTCTAATTTGGGGTATTCATTCACTTCCTCAGCTGTTATCAGCCAGATGTTCACTGTTTCACATTTTAAAGCCAGTGAATTCCCCATGCTTCACCATCACCCTGGTGCACATTTATCCGCAGCCACAGGCCTGGGAGGGGATATCCCATGGCTGTGTCCTCCCTGCTGTGCCCCAGGCCACCCCTCAGCTAGGACAGGCAGCTCTCCTGACTCAGAGGATTTGCCACCAGTCCCACCCAGGACTGGCCAGAGCTGTGGTCACTGCACAGAGGCTTATCCATCACTTTCCAGGGGCCTTGGGCACACAAAGCCAGTGGAGAAGGTCTCTGAAATGTGCACCTCTCCCCTTCCTTGACCCTGAGAGCACAGCCTTGTGTTCCAGCAGGTTAATCTACACAAAGCAGGCACTGTTCCTAAGCACAAAGCTTGGCAGGTGGTGTCAGGCAGTGCCAGCCCATAGACTGGAGCTCAGGACCTTTCAGTGGCAACACACACACACCAGAAAATCACCACTGCCCTTACAAAGGGTTTGCTTCCCAGAGTGATGGCACTTCCCGTGCCCATTTGTAACACAAACCAACAGGTGACCAGCTGGGTTCAGTGGATCAGCCATGCTTGAGGGAAGTCACTGCTTTGTTGGCTTCATCCTCCTTGTTCTCAGCAGGATCCCGGAGCAGGGCAGGTCCTGGTCATGCATTGATGGCGTTGGCCACATCAGTGAACACGAGGCGGCTGGGTCTCTGCAGGGCTCCCTGACTCGTCAGCAGCACCTGCAGGGGAGCAGGAGAGCTGAGAGCCAGCACTGCTTGGCTCAGGGCTGTGCTTGGGCACAGGCTGCGCACTTGGAACTGCCTTCACCCCTTCCAGGGGAGGCTGCCTGGCTAACAAGGCATTAGCAAGGCTGTGACAGGAAAATACAACAGGCTGGAGAGTAAGTCAGTACATCCATGCCAGTTTAAAATCCCCACATCATTGGATTACTGAGTCTCACTATTTATATATACAAAGCAGCATGAAAAGGCTTGAGATATCAAGAAGGCCTGGAAATGTGCCATTGCCTGAACTTGAGCTGTTGTTTTAGACTCCCCCTCTCTTTTTACATTGAATCTTTAAACTCCTGCACTTGCCGAGCATTAGCGAGAGGGATCTGAGGTATCCTGCTGGCCAGTCCCTGGAGAGGATGATTCTGGTTTTACTGTGCTGAGGTTAACTCTGGCTTTACAATTCCCTCCCTTTACTACCTCCAGGTAAGCCCCCTATGTGGGCTACTAGAGGGACCTGATGTTGTCCTAGGATGTGCTACTCGGAGAACAAAATCCTTTGCTTTTATACACCACATTTCCTGCTTTTCCAAACTAATATATTCCATATATTGCCTATCTTTCATATTCCAACACCTCTCCTTTGTGCTCTTTAGCAGGTTAAAAATGTCTAAGGTAAGTATTTTATAATTACAGTTGTACTTATTATTTCTTCTTTCCTTTTCTGCCCACAACAAGCTCGCTACAGATTTTCTGAAGGTATAAAGTGTGTGGAAACTGAGAACTGTTTGGGAGAATTCCTGCTCCTGAACAGGAAAACCAGGAGATGACACAGGCAACACAGAGCAGCTGGAGAGGAATGCATCAGAAGAAAGGTATGTCTGCTCCAAGGACAGGCTTTGTCACTGACTAAGAGACACTTGCTCCAATCATCCCTGCTGGCTCTTTAAAAGAGGTTTTTTGTATGGTGGTGGTGGTGACAAAGGTAACAGATAACACTGTGAAGCTGGACCCAAACAGTGGTGAGAAGCCCTTCTTTCCAATTTCTCCTACCTCTTGTTACTCTGGGCAGGAGAGAGCGTCCTGTCAAAGACCTGCCTGACTCCTCAGTCCACCCTAAGCACTCCAAAACTCTCAAATCCTTATCCGTAGGCCTGGCAGAGATGTGGAAATCCTCCTGAGGTCTTATATGGTTTCCCTACCCTGCAGTCCTACAGGATCTCCTTGGCCCTGTAAGAAAGCAGTGCAGGTAGCAGTGGCTGCAGTGACACTCATGGTGGTTGTTGCCTACCTTGCTCTGTGATGCCTGGGAAGATGCTGCATCTCGCCCATGTTCCAGCAGCTCCTGCTCCAGCTCATCCTGTTCCTCGGTGGGATCAAAGTTGTACATGGGCATGAGCTGGTGCCGTAACTTCTCCAACCTGCCCGTGGGAGGGGAGGGAAAGGGTTGGTTGAGAAGGACAGGGCTCAGGCTGCTTCCCCACCCCACTGCTGAGGCTTCCTGCAGGCTGCTTCTCCTGCTGCACAGGGATTCTGCTCCTGTGGCTCTTGCTGGGTGAGGCTAAGAACCAGGCTAAGAACCCACTACACACAGCTGGCAGGAGTGGAAGACGCCCAGAGTGCAGTTACAGGATTAATTGCCGTCGCTAATCTATGTTGGCAGGCATTTACACACAGAGGAATCAGGATTTAAGTTCTTGTGGACCTTAAAAGATAAGGCTTTATGTGGAGGGACAAAAGAAACAGTGGAACATACTGGCTTGGCATTTTGTGACTTCTCCCCCTGTCCCTCTTCCACACCAGCTCATGCTGCCATGTCACAGTCTGCCAGCAGCAGTTCACTTCAAGCTCCAGTGGCCTGAGAGTACTTTAACTCTGGGGCTGAAGTACACAAAATTAAATAGAAAATAATAAACAATAAATAGAAAATAGGAGAGAGATTCTCACAGGGGGCTAATGCCTGTGGACACTGTTCCTACTCTTGTATCTCATTGCTCCAAGAGACAGAGCTATAAATTATTACTCAAAGGGTCTCCTCAGAGATGGATGGATGGTGTTTTCTCCTGGGAAAACACTGAGTCCTGCCTTTGGCTATGGCTGAGTTTTGGAGTAGAAGGAAACACAAGCAATTACTGGCAGTGTCACCACAAATATCTATTTTGGCAAGTGTTAGGATGACACATTCTTCCCCTGCTTCTCTATGGGTTTGCCAGCACAACCACTATCTCCAGCAGCGCTACTTTCACAGGCCAAGCATTGGCTGCTCCTGCAGCAGCACCCAGACCTGGGCTTGGGGACTGGGCTTGGAAATTTTACAGTGGGCAGCAGCACTTTCTAGAAGCCCTGGCCTGGCTAGGCCTGCCCCAAGGAGTCAGGGAGGGAGGAGGTACCACAGCTTATGGATCTCCACTGGAGTCCCTGCTGTGAGATGGAAGAATCAAGACATGATGCTCCCTGCATGCTGCTCTCCTCTCTATTTTCAGCCACAAGCTTAGCAAGGAAATTAAGACATTAACTCCTGGGCTGAAGTTGCATCTCTGCACTGTGTTGCTTCCAGTTGCTTTCTGCCTGGGATGCAAGAAAACACAGGAATCTGGGAATGGCTGAAACCTGAGATCCACATGATGGAGTTCTGAGTTTCTTTATACACCTATATCCATCTCCCATGTTTTAATGCATCTCATAGGTGAAGTGAGTTTGCAGGATCCCTGACCTCCTCCTGCTCAGCCTTATTCTCCTTCCAAAGCTGTGGAGGAGTCTTTTACACTCTGGTGTCAGAGGGCTGCCCAGTCCCAGGAGTGCAGTGTCCCAGCCTCAGTCAGTGTTCTCACACAGCCATCGCTTACACTCCCCATCTCCCCATCTCCTCCTGACCTCGCTCTGCATTCTGAAGCACTGAGTTCCCTTCAGCCAATAACACATCTTACTTACCTCTTCCTCTTCCTGATATACAGAACCTGAAGAAGAAAAAGAAGCATCATTACAGCAGTCCCAGTAGGATGGGGAATAGCTGAGAAGAGAAATTTTGGGAACACAAGAGATAGAGAGGGTTGGTGTCACTGTGCACCAAAGTGGGGGAAGGGAGAAGTGACAAGGAAAATGACACTTCATATGCATCACTGTGAGCTTGGCAGCACATCATGTCTAACACTAAGTGCTCAGTGGCCTGTTATTAGGTGTGTTAGTAGGAGTAAGAGTATTAGGGGTATTATCAGGTGTAGCTCAGCGCATTTCTGTGGCTGCAGGACGCATGTTGGAATTTAAGAGTGGATGAAAATAAGCTTCCCTTTGTGGTTTTCATGTGTAGATTTCCTACAGCGCAGAAGTGCTGCTACCCCCTCCCCAAGACAAAGGGAAGAAGCAAAGAGGGAGGACATGCTTAGGGACTTGCCTCTGCTGGGAAGAAAGGGAGGCTTTGGGCCTCCACAGCCTTGTTCTGAGAACTACGAACGCTGGATGCTGCTCTTGGGAACTTTTGACCGTTTCCAGGTTTTCTTAGGGGCTTTTGGAAAAACTCCTCCTGGGGCCTGCAATGAAATTTTGCAGTAGGCTCCTCTGATGGCTGCATTAGTGAAGCCCTTCCTTGTACAAGGAATGGGAGCTTGCTGCTACCTTCTGTTCTCTGTTGGCAGGGAAATGATCTGGTTACATAAAAGGAGAGCTGAGCCCTTGCACTGCCCATGGTGGGCCCAGAACTGGGGCTTCTGAAAGCTTCTGCCCACAACATTAATGACAAGGTTAGTGACACACCAAACCCTCAAGGACTGATACCCAGCATGCAGAACCTTGGAAATGCAGTCCAAGATGAGTCTTGCTGAGATGGATTCAGGCCACTTTAATTCAAAAAGAATTACCCCATATCCACAGGGGGGACTAACATGGTTTCAACCACCAGCTTGAAAAGTTAATATGGATAACTTTCTTGTGGGGCCCAAGAGAAGGTTTAAATCAATGCAGCTGTTCCAGGTAACAAGTCAGAACATAATCTGCTTTTTTTTTTCCTTTTAACTGAACTTCCCATTGCTGTTAGGGTTAGCAAACAAATACTGATAATACATATGGCTGCTCCTAGGCCTGCTGAGCATCCCATTTGGACCTCAGGGAGACTGCAGAAATATTGGAGCACTTGATAAAGGCCTTAAAAAGAAAGGAATCTCAGGAACTATCAGCTCCTAGCAGTTTTGTGTGAGATTTTAATAGAATGCAAATAAATTATTCAGTAAAAATCAGTCCTAGAACCTCTAACCACCCTCCACCGTCAAGGGGCAGGAATGTTTAGCTGGGCTCTCTTACCATTGCTACAGCCAGCCCAATCACAGTAATGATCCCAAAGGAAAGCAGCATGGTGCTCATGCCAGGTCCAGTGCTGGCCACATCTGGGATTTTGGTGCTGTTGAAACTGGTAGTCTCAGGGCTTACAGTGGGTGTTTGTGGCACAGTCACATCCAGAGCTGTCCCTAGGTCTGGCTTGGCTGTGCTGGGGGTGCTGCGATGCAAGTCATGCACAGAGGGTGAGCTGTAACTCATCCTGCCAGCTCTTGGTAGCTCCTGTTACCAAGCTGTTGTCCTCTCCCATCAGCTACAGAACTGCAGAGCTGCCCTTCCACTGCAGGGCCCTCACGTGAGACCTCTCCTGCAGCATCACCTCTGATGTGTTTTCTTCAGTGGGAACCACACTAGACTCGGCCTAGGAGAGAATGAGAACAAATGAACAGTGCAGAGCTCTTGGAGACAGGCACAAATCTTTCCCATGGTTCCCCAATTCATCAGCACAGTTTTGCAATGCCTGTTTAAAATAAGAAAAATGGTTTTTAAGCATTCTGAGGGCCCCCAAAGTCATGCCTGATTCACCTGGAGTTGATGATAACTCTCCCCTCTCTACTCCAGCTCTGTCTCCTTGCATTAACTTGGAGAGCTGTGTGGGGACAACCTCAGAGCCCTTGTCTCTGGTGTACCCCAGGCTGAACCAGGTGGTCTCTATCTGCCCCAGGATAGAGCATTTTCCTACTTCTGTCTCTTCCTTTTAATTTTTGGAAAGCTGCATTGATCCCCTTACCAGTGGGAACATACCCAATAAGATGACATTCAGCTGTGAGGCATCCGTATCTCAGGATGCTTTTTATTGAAGCCAAAGTAGGAGCTCCCTGGTGTGATGAGTCCCTGCACTATCCATTACCCCACTGCTGCTCATCCCTGCTCACTGCTGCTCTGGAAAGGGTGGGTTGCATCAGTCCTCCATCAAAAGACACCATGTATTTCTCAATCCCTCATAAAAGCACCCACTCAAGCTTAGTCATGCACTGGCAATTATCAATATTAATTTTAAAATTAGTCCAATTTTGGATTGGAGTTGTGAAATTTGATAGATCTGTTCATGCTGAGAACTTTAATTGCTTTATACTTCTATTGTGCAAATGATCAAGAGTTGCAAAACACCATGGGATGAGCTTATGGAAAGTATTTGCACACTTTGTTTGTAAAAGCACTGTATGTAACTTTAGATCATCAGCTGCTTCCCTGAAAACATAGCTACCTCTGGAGCTGAGCTGACCTGAGAACTTCTGTAGCAGTTCTCTGGTAATTTCTCTGCAGTTTAGCAGACATTACATCTCTGGGCTGGAATGCAGCTGGGAGAGAGGGGTTAGTGAGCTCTGAAGAGAAAAAGATGTGCCTGCAAAGAGAAATGAGCCATTCTTCTGCTCCCCTCTGTTCATTGCAGACAAGGTTACTGAGCAGTTCCCACACTGTGGTGCCTGACTGCTGTCCACAACTGCAGGAAGCAGCGTGATCAACATCTGCCACTAACAACTGGAGCAGGGAAACCACCCCAGGCAAGCAGCACCAGGCTGTGCCGTGGTCAGACAGCAGCTGGGGTAGTCACCTCCACTTGTCCTGCAGCTCCCTGAGCAGATAAATGCCTTGCCACACATCAGAGTCTATCTCAACCCCCTGGAAACAACTTTGTGAAGCAAAGGGGAATTCTGAATTGCCTGGGAGACTGTGGGAGCTGTCAAACTCCTTGGAGTTTCCAGAAAAACTTGAATACTAAGGGTTCTGCTCTGGTCTCTCCTAACACTGTGCTGGGTCACGAGTTCATTGCAGATGAAGGGGACTGTGCCCTTCACTGACCATTAAGCCCAGCACTCTGCTTAAACCACGGGGCTTCCATGGACTTCTCCAGCCATTACTGACCACAGCTGAGCTCAGGTGTAGTGGACACTTGGGCACAAAGACGACAAATTTGAAATCATTGTCACAATAACACCAGTAGCAGCAGCAGCAACAGCCCAGCAGGGAAAGAATTATTGAGCAGATCAAGCAGCTGCTCAGGCAGAATCCATCAATTTGTGCTATTCAGGGAAATTTTCCATTATGATAATACCCATTTTTTAAAAAGCCACTACCAAGGAAATAAGATGTGGAAAAAGAGCCTAAGTGAAAGGAGTGAAGCAGGCCCAAGAGCTTTGTACAGTATGGCTTTAGATCTTGAACAGCTCCTGAATTTTGGAAACAAAATGGGTTAGGCCTTCAGCTGAATGTGGTGTCAATTCTGAAAAACCAAAAAAGGCTGGGTTAAAATGAGGCAGCTGAAAACCTGGTCAAGGGAGAATGGGGGTTCTTTTTCTTGCTCTTGGTGTCCTGTTCATGCTGAAGAATTCCTGTGCCCACAGACCTAGCTCTAAAAGCAGTCCTGTGTCAAAAGTTCCTGACCTGGCTTAGACAACCATTTCCAGGTCCAGACAGGGCTGTTTCTGGCCCCCAGCTCCTCCTGGTCCAGGCTGCAGACAGTCACATAGGGAGACTGAGTGCAAGGATGGGCAGGGCCCACAGCCTACACAGCACAGCTGGGGTAGATCATCTTTCCCCAACACCCTCCTTTCCCAGTTGTCATCCTGGTGCTGGAAGTTTGATCTGCAGGCTGGGCACACTCCAAGCCTCTGATGGCAGCTGTAGGGCCAGGGACAGCTACTTGCTATCACTGGCAGGTTCCAGCATAGTCCATGCACAAATAGAACAGAAGAGGAACCAGATCCTCAGCTGCTGCCAGCTGGCATTGTTCCACTGCCTGCACCAAGAGAGCTCCTCACACAGCCAGGGCTGCTCTGCTGGGCTCTGCTGGCTCTGCAAATAAGGAGAACACGTTTGTTTCTCTCCCAAGCCAGCATTTCCAAACTGATCTCTGATAGGTGCTGCTTACTTCTGAGATGCAGAAAATTGTTTTGGGCCCCAAACTCGAGCCTTTTCTGAAGTTTTGGTTTTAATCTCTCCGTGCTGCTGCTTCATTTTGGGTGTGGCAGGAACAGAGATTTGTGTCACAGGGGTGAAGATGGGTCAGAGGGTCTCTGGATGAAGAATAATAACAAGTGTAGTTTCTGCATTACTTCACCAAGATGAAGTATCTCTAGTAATTCAGCAATGGAAGCGGCACTCTGTTGCTGCTGGCAACGGGCTGTGGCTTCCCAATGGGTGAACTTCTGGCTTCCCCCATCTCTACTCCAGAGCTGACCAGGCTCCAGGGCAGCGGGAAAGTCCGGACCGTGTGTGCCCGCTGCCCCGGAGCTCCCGGGCTGTCACCCTCCCCTGTCCGAGAGGGGCACGGTCCCATCCCACCCTGGCCCAGGTGCGGGCACCCTCCCAGCAATGTCACCGCTCCTGTGATCCCGCTCTGACACGCACGGCAACAGCAGCGACCGCCCCGTCCCGTGCGGGCAGTGCCACCGCACCCGGCCGGGGGCTCCAGCCCTGAGGGCAGTCCCTCCTTCCCCATCCCGAGGAGAACTTCCCAGGCGGATAACGGGGTACGGGGCCCTTCCACTGCCCAGGCGGAGCTGTCTCAGCCGCGGGCTCACAGCCGGCTCCCCGCGCCGCGCTGCCGCCGCCCCCGCCCCACCGGGCCCGCCCGGAACACGGCCGGGACCGGCCCCCGAGAGGCCGCGGCAGCCCCGCAGTGCCCGCGGGAGGGACGGGACGGCGCAGCCGAACACCCCCGCGGCCCGGTCCGGCCCACCCCACTCCTCCCTGGAAGCGCTCCCCGCGCCGGGGCGGCCGGGCCGGCACTTACTGAGCGCTCCCGCTGAGGCGTCCGGTCCCCCCGGGGCGCGGGCGGAGCGGCCGCCGGGGGCCGCGCCCGGGGCCGCGGGGGCCGGGCCGGGCCGCGCCGCTCGGCTCCGCGCGCACCGCCGCTGGTCCCGCCCCCCCGCACGCTTTTCCAGGCCATTGGTCGGCGCCCGCGGGGCTCGGCTCACGATTGGTTGGTGCGGCTGTCACTCATGCGCGCGGCGGCGCTGGGCCGGCGGCGCGCTCGGGAGCGGCTCCGCGCGCGGCTGCTCTTTCACGGCCCTATGGCGGGACGGGAGGCAGCTGACCCCGACCCCGGTCCCGGTCCCGGTTCCTGAGGCAGCCAGCTGTGCCCCCAGCCCCATTGGAGCCGATCGGGCTCCCGGCCCCGAGGGAGCAGGTTGTGACCCCGGCCGCGCCGGGAGCCATGAGGTGAGGCGTCGCTGTGCGCGCGCTCGCCTCAGAGCAGCCCCGGGCCCACTCTCGCCCCTCAGGCGAAGGGAGCCCCCGGCCGTGCTCACGGTGTTAAATGTGCGGGGAAAGCTGGGAGGCTGGAAAAGGAGCCGCCTCCGGTCCCGGCGCTGCTCGTACGGCTCCTGGCTGCCCTCCCCGTGCGGCGCTGGCTCAGCCGGACACTGACAGCAGCTGGAACGGGACTTGGACGGTGCGAGCTGCAGCCCTTGCTCAAACCTGTGAGTGGGGCAGGGCCTTACCACAGCCACCTGTGCACGTGTGAGGCTACAGGGAGTGGGAGATGGGGCTGAAAGGGCCAAACCACTCTAGAGGAACTCCAGATGGGAAAGGAAATCTGCTTCCTACCTGTGTGCAGACTTTGTACCAAGTAGAATGCAGGGACTTCACATCAGTAGCTGGTGTCCTTTCTTCAAAGAGACAAGACAAGGAGCCACTGGAGAGGGTCCAGCAGAGGCAACAAAGGTGATGAGGGGTCTGGATTATGTGACTTATAAGGAAAGACTGCAGGAGTTGGGCCTGTTTAGTCCAGAGAAACCTGAGAGGGGATCTCATTAATGTGTATAAATATCTCAAAGGAGATTGTCAAGAGAGTGATGTCAGCAGCAAAATGAGTGGTAGTGGCCATAAAGTAAAACACAAGGAGTTTCACCTCAACGTGAGGAAGAACTTTACACTGAGGGTGGCAGGGCACTGGAATAGACTGCTCAGGGGGCTCAAGGGGTCTTCCTCTCTGTAGATGTGATAACCCACATGGCCATGTTCCTGTGTCACCTTCCTTGGTTGGGAAATTGTATGATCTCCAAAGGTCCTTTCTAACCCCAGTGATTCTGTGCGAATTGTTTCAACCAATTAAAGTCAATTCAACCAATTGTAGTCTTCTCTGCCTCCCTTAGAATGCTAATGGTTGTTAACATTTTATTCTTTTAGTGTTTCTCTTGTAGCAGTGAACAGGGCCATGGAGTGGGAAGCTTCCCAAATAAATGCTGTAGCTGACAGACTTTACATAAAAGGCAAGTTTTCATGGGAGCTGTTTGTCTCTCTGCTGAGAGTAATGCAGATGGTAAAAAGGGGATCTTTGAGCTCTTAGAGCATCCACCCCTTTGCCAGGAGGTAGCGGGTAAGACAATCTAGAGATCTTTGCTGCAGGGTAATCCTTCTGCTGCTTCCCTGGGCTGTGTTTGTGCCGTCCAGCGGAGGGCAGTGAGGCCTGACTGTTCCAGGATTTCCCTGTGCAGTGGGAGCAGGACTGTGGTGCCAGCATCTGCCAGGCTGGAGCCAAGTCAGTCTCCCCAGCTCTCCCTGCAGGAACATTCCTAGGGGGCAGCTGCCAGCTCCTCAGGAGAGATACTTAGTTTGTGTGGTGATTTTTTTGAGAAATTGGAGTAGAGGAGGTTGTGGCCTCTCTGAGACAGTGTTGAAAACCATCCATCAATAGAAGAATGGCAAGGAGTGCTCAGGGAAACCCATAGTTGCTCCAGGGACTGTGAGTCAGAAAGGAGAGGGGCCCTCATTCCTCATGGGTCACAGCAGGAAAATGTGGTTGTTGTTCTGTTTGTCTTGCAGAGTTCCAAGTGTGATATGCAGCAGCTGTTTTGTAAAGTTTCATTTGCTTTGTCTCCTGCAGTCATCTTGTTTGTTTTTATTCCCTCTGTCTGGCTCTGCCTCTTCTCTCCTTTAAGAGACCGACTTCCCTCTAGCAGGGTTTGCCCTTTCTGGCCTTTCCATCTTTCAAGTGTTTCTCTTCCCTCTAACACGTTGTGAGGTTTTCTCCTTCCTCTGCTCTTAGCAGTTCAGCTCTGCCTCTGTGTCCCCTTGTTTGCCCTCTGGAGATGGTGGCAGTGTGAAAGATCCTTGATCCATGAGGTTCAGGTCTTCTGTGTGCATCCCTGCCAACCTCCTTGTGGATTATGAACAGAGAGAGGAATAAAACAAATAATCTAGGAGGGACTGAAGGTCTTTCTACAGGGAAACCAGGGTGACCCACCCATGGGGTGAAGGACCAAGGGCTGGAGCTGAAGGTTGGTGTGTCAGTGGCTTTCTGGGACCAAGGACAGGCAGGAGAGCTGTGCCTGTGTGTGGGCAGCTTGCTTCTGCCCTGCCATGGGCACAGATTGGCCTCTGACCTCTGGAGCTGGGCTGCTCTGGGAAGAAGTGGGTTGCAGTGGCTTAGCTGGTTGGCATGAGTCTTTTTGGGGGGTAGTACTTTGTTACTGGTACAGTGTGAGTAATTGGTTTTGTGCTTTGGGATTGGGGCAAGCAGTCTGCATTCTGTCACAGGGGAACCTGTTAATTAGTAGCCCGAGGAATTCACACTCTTCTCTTGCCTTGTTTTCTTGCCTAGAAGAGCTGCCAATGCTGCCCTGTGGAGAACCCACTGACTGTGGTCAGCTGGTGCTTAGCCAGTGACTTGTGGTAGCACCAGATGAATCTCAGCACTGAGAGATCAGTAGGTGGCAACGAGGAACACTTGTGGAAGCCAGAAACTTTGGCACAATGAGATGCCTCACCCATCCACTGCTCAGGAAGTTGCTGAGCCTCCCACCTCAGCATGTGCCAGGGCAAGGGACTCCAAGTAAAGGTGCTGTCCTCAATCCAAAGCAGTTATTTCTGAGGCAGAGCTGCAGTGCAGAACCTGGGCTCATGACTGCCACTGATACGGTCAACTATTGGCAGAAGGTGTTCGAGACAAATGGGATCCCTGAAGCACGAGAATCCAGTCAATATATCGTGTCATTTGTCCTGGGAGCAAAAACAGTTAAGTAACGGGAAAAGAATAAGGTCTGTGTGTGCTTCTCACTTTTTCATTTTGATTGAATCTCTTTCTATCTCTTTTAGGGGGAGTAGAACAACATATCCTCCCTTAGATAGCAGAGAGGGTGAAGGATAGTTTATTATTGCCAGTAGAACACTCAGGGGTCTCTTAAATGCTCTCTTTTGCAGACACTGAAGTGTAACATAAACATCCACCCTGACTTGCCTGATGAAATGATTCTTAATTTTAATTATTCTTGTGAACCCCCAAAAGAAGCAGAAGAACAGTAGTAAAGGTTTGTTTCTAAACATGCAGATAGGTTCTTCTGATTGCTCTCCATCTGGTTTCCAGCAGTCCCAGGCAATTGTTAGCATCCTGTGTCACCCTGGAGGATGCCCTTGTCAGGGTGGCAGAGGGCCCTCCAGTGGCACAGGTGGGCAGGTTTTAAAGTGACTTTGTCTTCAGTTTCAGAGCCTGGATTCCAAAAGCCTCCACACTCCACTCACAGCACTGCAGCAGAAGCAAATCCAGCAGCTGAGCCACAAGCGGCTACAAAGGTAGGAGCAGTCCTCTTGTACCTGTTCCTTTGGAGGGCTTTCCTTTAGCCTTAAAGCAGCCAGGAGAATGGCAGCAGAGGGAAGGCAGCTCAGATGTCAAGTAACTGTGCTCTGATGATCTCTCATGGTGATTTGAGTGAGAGGCACTACTTGTCTACCTGCAAGGCCACTGTCCAATTGGTCAGGCCCCAGCCTGTACTGATGCATGGGGTTATTCCTTCCCAGTTTATATGATTTTGTATTGCACCTTTCTGAATTTTATGGGATTCCTGTCTGCCCATTTCTCCAGAGGTCTCTCTGAGAAGTTGCACGCCCATCCTGTCTGTTAACTACTCCTCCCAATTAATTCTCTGTCACTGCAGGCATGCCAGGGGTGCTCTGTCCCTTAACCCAGACCATTAAGGTGTTACAGGACATTGATCCTGGGGTACTCCACTAGGAATCAGCCTTCAGCTGGGCCTTGTGCTGCTGAAACAAGCCTTCCAAGTGTGACAGTTCAGTCAGTTTCCAGCCCATTTATCCAGTCTGTACTGCATCAGCTTGTGTATGCGGATGTTATGGGAGACAGTGTCAGAACCCTAGGGAAAGTCAAGACGTGGATTTGATGCACCAAACTGGTCATTGTGTCATGGGTGACTATCAACTCACTCAGGAATGATTTCCCCATTGTAAATCTGTGCTGAATACTCCCAATCACCTTCCTGCACTTGGACATGTTTGTTCCATCACTTTCCCCAGCATCAAGGTGGGGCTGACTGACCTGTAGTTCCCAATTCCAGTTCTTGATAACAAGCTGGGCTGTGCCAAGGGATCTCTCCCCGCTCCCTCTGCGTGCACATGCACATTGCTGATGCAATTGCTGGCCCTCAGCAGGGGTTGTGCTTAGCAGTGAGCCCAGCACAGTCCCAAAGCGCTCACACTCCTTTTGCCTGCTGCAGGATGCCGGTGCAGTACGTGCTTGGAGAGTGGGATTTCCAGGACCTGACCTTGAAGATGAGACCCCCAGTATTTATTCCACGGCCTGAAACAGAGGTATGAATGTGGGGAATGTGGCAGGGGCAGGTTTGGATGTGTGAGTTACATGACACAATACAATCAGGGCATTGTTGTGGAGGCTTCCTGTATGTTGTGAGGCTGCAGTGATGGGGAAGTCAGATCGCTCCACTTCTTTTATAATGATTCAAAGCTTGTGATCTGGACCTGATGCTGGTAACCTTTGCCTCCTGCCTCAGAGGGAGGGATGTTGCAAGCTGATGTATCCCATAATTACACACAAATCAATTGCCATTGATTTAAGGATGTGGCTTTGCTTTCCTTAGTTGTGCAGTAGTAAGGACTTCTGAGAAGTTCAAAACATCTACTGCTATATCCCAGTGGTTTAGTGCATACAGGAATCTAAACAATATCCAGTGGTTGCCAGCAGAGCCCTGCAGTAGTAGGAGAACAGTAATGGAATCCAGAGAGCTTGAGTGTCCATGTGGTGGCTGGTAGGAAGTGGCACCTACCGTCTCTCTCATGGCTCCGTGGTGGTTTCTGGACAAATACAGGAACCTGAAAGGTAAATTCTGACCTGGGGTGGAATTAAGCATGACTGGCAGTCATAAGAATGCAAAGGACAGCCATACATGACCAAGTTAAAACTGTGTTCCTCAACATTCCTACTGCTATGGAAGAGCTTAAAATCTACATGGTGGCCCTGACAGCAGCCTAGCTTTCACTTTCAGCACACAGGCCATCCTAGCAAGGAAAATTTTTGTTTACTAGTCCTCAGGAGGGCTTAGGATTTACAAAGTAGGTTTTTTGTTTGTTTTTATTTTGGATTGGTTTGGGTTTTTACCTTCTGAGAATTTGTTCTGTTTTGGAACCTGTGTTAGCTTTTGGAAATGGTCTTCTTACCTTGTCCATTTATGAGTCTCAGAAGCTTAAACTTGTTTCAGTCTATTAGTCATTTCTTCAATTGTTTGCCTGTTGTAATGTGCAAAAGTTAAACAAAAATTTAAGGACAAAGACAACCTGTGCTTCTGTCGTGCCCTTTCAGGAGAAGGGTGCTACTGGAATCCATGAGGGGGTTTCAGAGCATTTAGTGGGAATCAGCACAGCTACAGCATAGATATCCTCTCAAGTCAGAGTGGGGAAGAATATTTAGAACCAGGTTCTTGGTTTGGTGTGGGGCATCAGCAGCACCCCATGGAGAATCTGCTGGGCCCTAAGTCATAGTGCTGACACTTGTGTCCAGCAAAGTTGGGCCCTCTCTGCCTGGTCTGGATTGATCACTCTGTGGTGATTGAGTATGGAGATGGAGCTCCAAGGAATAATTCTGCCAGTTGGAGCCAGTGATGCTTAACTTTGTTATTGTCAACAGTATTTCTGCTCTGGATGATTCAAAAAAGTATTTCCAACCTTCAAATCCCAGTTAGTTCATGGATGCAATGGGAGTATTGCAGTCAGGGAGGGCTCCTATCTTCTGCAAGTCAAAATATCTGCTGGTAAGGCTTCCTCTGGAGCTATGCTCTGGTTGCCCCCATGCAGTGCCAGGCTCAAAACAAAAGCCTATTGTGTGGACTGGAAGCTGGGCTGGCCAATACTTGAGAATGTTGTTAATTGAGCCCACATGCCTGATTTTGGTAAAAGCATCTCTGCTGGCCCAAACTGGAGTGCAGTGCTGTGTTTGAAACCACTTAACATACCCCAGTGCAAAAATGGAGTGTAAACAGCTTAACCCAAACCTTGTCTCTGGCAAAACTTTGTTGTCTTGCTTAAATTACTATGAAGGCACATTTTCAACACATTTATTACAGAAGACCAGAAGTTTATGATAATGGTTCAGGAATGGAGCTCTGTGGGCAATGGTGAGTTTGCTTGTGATGTGCTGGGGAAGTTCCTGTGACAGGAGAGCCATGGGGACAAAATCCAGCTATTCAGCAGCCCCTTGCAGGACTGGTGCTGCTTTCAGGAGTTGTGTCTAACTTGTGCACAGTCGTATCCAGATCCTTTCCTTCTGCTGGAAGGAAAGGTTGGTAATCACTGACTTTGTGTGATGTGTTTGGATTGGGCTTTGTCTGTGTCTTGTTTCATCAGTAATTTTTTTCATCCTTCACTGGACTTGAAAACTGCAGTGGAAGTACCTGCTTTCAGAAATGTTAAAGTTCATTGAATCTGTTGCTTTCCTTTTGTATTGACTTTGTCTGCAGTGTTACTAAAACCAGTAGTGCTGAAACTTTTCACTGGATAATTTCTGTAAATAATCCTTTTCATAATGTCCTTTAGGAATCATTGTTATCCCAGGCTCAAGTTTATCTGTGACTGCACACACAAGCCACACATCTTGTTTTTGGCTGAGAAAATGTGACTACCTAAACTGACTCGTTAGTGCAGATACACAGGCAGCTTCAAAATTTTCTTCCTGATTTTCTGTGTGTAGCTTCTGCAGGTGCTCCTGTGTGTTGACTCGAGTCAGAGAAGAAGGGGAGCCATGTTGATGGCACACATGTTGTTCTCTGGCTGCAAAAGAAGGGTTATGACTCTTGCTCCCAGCGCCTTGGTAATGGCATGAAATTAAACACAGCATGACCTAAACCATGAGTATTGTTTCAAGCTTGGGGACAGAGACACACACAGAGAGAGAAGCTCCCTTGTCTGCTTAATTCTGTCCTGTGTGAAATTTGCCCCCATGTCATCTATTTAGTTCTCTCTGGTAGCTGAGCCCTCTCCTGTTCTCTCCCTCAGGGAATATTTTACAGCACATGTGGCTTTGTTCTTCTGTTCCATGGGAATCTGGCTGGGGGGGGACAGGCAGCCAAAAGCAGGGAAAGAGCAGGTCCTGTTCAAGCTCTGGCCTGCTGAGAAAAGCTTTGGACTGGATGTTGTGAGTGCTGGGTGGGTTTGTGAGGGCCTTTGGAACTCAGCATCCTCCCAGCTTTCCTCCTGTGGCACCAGAGCCGGGCTTCTGCACTGGGGAACATTTGGACCAAAGTTATGGGGTGTGCACAATGAATTATCTTTGTTAGGTGATTATTGTAATGTCAAGGCATCCCTATCTCTCCCTCACCATTAATGGAAGAAAAAGACTTTTTCCCAAGGCAAATTTTTTTTTTAACTTTAAAAAGTTTAACATTTGAGAAGGCCTTGCTTTGGGAGAAATAGGACAAAGAGGAGGAGAACTCAGCCAGCATGGATATGTTACTCCTTTTGTGTCCAGGTGACTGCAGGCTCTCTGGGCTCACCATGGCTTTCCTTAGGGGCAGTTTTGGCTCGGTCCAGGCGTCCTCCGAGGGAGGGGTGTGGGATGCGCGGCTCACCCGCTGCTACCCCCAGAGGGCGCTCCAGGCTCACTCGCGCTGCGTTCCTGACGGTTCGAGTCCCCGTCCGTTATCCCGGGATTTCTGGTGGTTCTGAGAAGGTTAATTGTTCAGTGGAAACAAAAATGGCCATCTTTGTGCCTCGCAGGTATTGATCCGGGCTCCTATAGCAGATGGTGGGAGCAAAATGACAAAGAGTAAAGGTGGGTGTGGAAGGGTCCCTTCTTCTCTTGACAGCAGTTAAGGACTGTTCTTAGCCAAAGCTGGATTTGGGTCCATCCTGCTTCATAATTGCTAATGGATCTGTCCCCCACTGATTTGTTTAATCCTCTTTGGAGTCTGTCTGTGTCTAACCTCCCTGGTATCATGTGAGAGCAAATCTTGTATTGTAGATGGGAAAAGTGTATTCTTTGCTTCCAGTGCTGCCCGCTCATTTACACATAAAGGAAAACCTTTAGTTTTTACTGTATAACAATTAAATCATTCACTACAGGATTTGTAATTCTTAGTTATGTTTCTGTCTATTCTTTTTCCACCTATGATTTTTAAGCTCTTTTGCTTGTTTCCAAAAATAGGTTGTTTCTTTCCCATGATAACGTGCTTGAAACCTGAAGTCAATGCTGTTTACTTGCAGCTGCCTGTGGAATGGCATTCATTGTGTGGGGTGTTCTGTGAAAGCACTTGAGTCAAAGATTGGCTCAGAGAAGCCTTTCATGAAGTTTAACTTCTAGACAAACATAATCATTAACCTTTCAAGAAGGTCCAGTGCGCAGAGAAGGGAGAATTTTCCCTTCCAGACCAGTATATGCAAATAAACGGATTGCAAAGTGGGCTCTTTCTTTCTCCAGAGTTTTGTGTCAAAGCAGTGACATACTTTGTTTCAATCAGTGCTGAAAGGAACACTCTGATGCACAAATGTCCTTTCATTTCCCTAATTTCTTTTCCACAGATGGATACTTCTTGGAAAGGTCTAAAGGTTACACTGTCTAGTGACTACAGCCATTAATCAAGAGTCAGGAGATTGGGTTTTTTTCACAGTTTTGCCTCTGAGCAGTTGCCTCTTCAAGGGAAAGCTGCTTCCCCTTTCTGTGTAATGGGTCTCCCAGTTTGGGAAATGAGAAGGCTAATAGTCTGTCTTGACATAGCTTAAGGTCCTTTCTTGAAATATGTGTAGACTTGTATAAGGTATCTTAAACATAAATGCAGTAGAGCATTATTTAATAAATCAAAAATTATCTGCTATCTGTCAAAATAGAGCTATAAGCAAATGTGCTAAGGATGGAGTGTTGCTGTGTCCTCACAGATCAGATTTTGCCCATGTGATAGGCAATAGTTCATCAGTGTGTTGGAGGAAAACAATATTTTCTGCAGGTGGGATGTGGCAGAGAGGCTGGGGAATGGAAATTACAAAGGGAGCCTGTTGTTGCTGTAGAGCAATTGGAATTTCCCTTTGTGCTAAGGCACAAGTGTTTAATAGGATCATATAGAGAGAGGCAAATAAAGCAGCCTGTGCCTTGTGGCTGAGACACTTGTGCTGCCAAGAAGGGCTTGGAGAAAGATTTGGGATCACCAGTATCTATAGGATATTGGCTGACAGGAGCACCCACTTTTTGCTGCCCAGGGGGTTGATGGGATCCTTGTATGTGGGATAGGGGAGTGCCACGTGCATGCAGCAGTATTAAATAATGAGTATTGCAGTAATGGAATAGCTGCAGAACTATTATGTCCAGTTATGCTACTGACTGCTTGAGGAAGAAGTGGAAAATTAGATTTGGAGAAAAAACAGTATGTGGATTAATAGGTTGAAAAAATCTGCCTTGTTGTTGAAGACTGTCTAGCTCATCAAAGACAAGCTTAGGGGTAAATTATCTGGCACAGACAGCAGAAATTTGAAAACTGAAGTCTCTCTGGTTTTACAGACAAGTGTATAATAAGCACTGTAAATGCAGGCTAGAAGAAAAGGTGCACATCTCAACAGAGAGTGTAATTAAATGCTGAAACAGCGTAGCAAAAGTCTATTGCTGACCACTTGAAAATCAGGACAGAATGTTTTCCCCGGACAGATTTCTTGTTGTTCAAAAGGAAATGATGGAAGAAACAGGTTCGTTCCTGGCTGACTGGCCAAGATGAACTGTAGTGGTAGTTTCTGCTGGCTTCCTATGCAAGAAAACAAGACTCTGCTAGTGCAGAGAAGTTATTTCCAAGCTGCTGATTTTCAGGAGAGACTAAAAAATGGAAATTTAAAGCTAAAATTTGTGCTGAAGGCAGGGAAAGCAGCAGCTGTTCTTTTAAATCATGTACAAGCTTGTTCCCCAGGTTAACTTATATAGACTTTTCTAATATGTTCTCACAGATCTCTGTTTTTAATGCCTGTATTTTTGGGGGGTTTTAATCTCCCTGTTGTGATTGAATGAGCCTCCTGTTTCCATGTGTTTCTTCTGAATCCTGTAACTCATCTGCAGTGAAAGCAGTAGGACTAGAACCAGAGAAAAACAAGCACTAAAATGGCTGTGACAGATGGGACTCAAGGAGATTCCCACATGATGGGGGGAAAAAATCCCTTTCCTCCCTTAAATTATTCTCAAACATCCAAGTAACTAGAGCTAGGGATTAGAAAGCTAGACTGGTGCATCTGTCCAGATGCTGTGTCTGCAGGGGTCAATACCTGTATCTGCAGAGAAAGAAAATACCTTTATTCTGGAGAGGTGTGCCTGGCTAGAGCTCTGTGCTGGACACCTGAGGTATGGCCAGCGTACAGCAGCTTGGATCCACTCTTGCCCTTTGGGCATGGCTAAATTTAGATGTGACAGCTGTGGTAATTTCTCTTGGGCACGAGCACATATGGGTTGTTGGTAAAGTAATTTCTGGTGCTGTCACAGCCTCTGCTCCAACAGATGAAGCAGCACGTGGCATGTGCCCTGACATCAGGAGCTGCTGCTGTGTGACCAAAGCCAAACCCCTTCCTCAGTATTAGGTATGCTTTGACATGCTTGTCTGTCATTGCTAATGCCTAAAGCCACCCTTTCAGGATCAGTGGCTCTTCTGGAGTTACTCAGATTCCCATATGTTTACAGTGGGAGTTCCATGGGTTTGATCCCCACATGGGCCATTTGCTTAAGAGCTGGACTCAGTGATCCATGTGGGTCCCTTCCAGCTCAGAATATTCTGTGATTTTTCTCTTTCCTACTATGGCACCAGGCAGAAGAGCCCAGGACAAAACCCCTGCCTGCCCATGAAGCATTGGATTGGTGGCTTGGTTTTGGAAGTGGGATATGTGGCAGGGATCTGCTAGGGCCATTACCATGGAATTGGGTTCCCAGCTTGGCTTCCCAGTGTTTATCATGTGCTGATTGGCAGCCAAGTGGGCAAACAAGGCACGAGAGGTGATTGGGTTAATATCAGATCAGGTTCTATGAAAAGTCCTGGATTCTAAGAACAGAAGTTTCTGGAAAGCACACAAACAAGTAAAACATTCCCAAGAAGTGTGGGAGAGCAGAGAGAAGGTTACCAGGGGTTTTCTGGGTTTTTTTGCTTTCCTTCTCCAATTGACTGCCTTGGAAATTTAAATCTCTTTACCTCTGGAACCTTGTCTTCCTTCCTTTTCCTGGGGCATGGAAAAAGGGTGCTTGTAGGGAATGCAGTAGGAGTTTGTGGCTGCCACTCTTGCCTTTCCCATTCCTCACTTCCTCTTGTTTATTTAGTTTGTCCTTGTTGATGGCAGAAACATATGATGGGTTATTCCTGGGTGCTGGGCTGTAGCAGAGGATCCCCTCATCTCTGTCCCTGTACTTGGCTCTGCAGTCACCTTTGAGCCCAGGAATCTCTGCTGCCTCCTCCCAGCTGTCTCAGGGCTGGAACCCAGCTGAGCCTGTGCTGGTTCTGCCTGGGCTGTAGCTCTGCAGCCTCTGTGGTTTGGGTACTGGCAGCCCCTGGCCTCACACTGCTTTGTGCAGCTGCAGTTCCAAGAAATGCAGTGAACCAGAGCCCTGGCCACAGGCCAGAGGTGACACCAGGAGCCTGTGAGAACAGAGAGGGTGCCGGGGGGCCTTGGGGAACTGCACTTGTGGGTGGAAGGGTGAGGCAGAGGCTCAGGGGAAGCTGGAGGTGTTCATAAAGTTTCACAATTGTTGCACTCCAAGAGAAGTTGGAGGGGGGGGATGGAACCCAAATAAATGATAGTGTGAACTTAGGGTGAATCTGGCAGTGAAGCAAGATTTCCTGGAGTCACAAGGTGAGAACAGCCTGTGAGTGGTTTGGCTAAAAGACAAAAGCTTGAGAACCTCAAGTATTGCAAATTAGGTAGCATGAGAAGCAAATATTTGTGTCCCCTGTACATGTAAGCACAGGGTAATCACAGAACAGTTGGGATTGGAAGGGACCTCTGCAGATCATCCAGTCCAACCCCCTGCTAAAGCAGGGTCACCTGGAGCAGGTAACACAGGAATGTGTCCAGGTGAGGTTGGAATATCTCCAAGGGGGAGACTTCATGCCCTCCCTGGGCAGCTGTTCCAGTGCTCTGTCACCATCAATGTAAAGAACATTTTCCTCATGTTGATGTGAAACTTGTGTTTTAGTTTATGGCCGTACATAAGACTTGCCTCAAGGAAAAGTGGGGCCACTGAATCTACTTTCCCATGTGACTTCTGTCTCTTTCTCCTGGCTATTTGAACACCTCTGCTCATCTGTCTGTGGGATGAAATGTGCCTGTGAAGTCTGTGTGCAGACAGTCTGACCCTGCATGCAGGTGTCAACAGCTCCATCGTGGGGCTGCCCAAACTCTGTAGGGGACCTTCCTTCCAACTTGCTGCCGATGCTAGCAGAAGTCACCAGAGGATTTTACATTTTTCTGGTTCTCTTTGCCATTCAGTCCTTTCACTCCTTCCAAAACTGACTTTTGCTGCAGGAAGGAGCTTCTTGTACAGACTAGAGGAGAAAAATTCTTCAAAATATTCCATTTCCCCATTCTCACCCAATTATCACACTGATACCCACGTGCCTGTACACCGGGCTCCAGGATGAAAGTAGTTCTGCCAGTACCTGTAGCACTGGTTAGCAGATTTTTTTTGTTGTAAATTGGGTTGTAACTGACAATAATGACTCATACTGTAAGCAATAATTTGAATGTTAATAACCCCACAACTGAGAGTTCATTCTACCCAGTGATTGGCGTGCTGTGGGCAAATATGGAATTGGGTCATGAAGTGTTTTCTTTTATTTCCCAGTGGAATTTTTGTAATTTCATATCTCAGCCTTCAAAGCTGGTGATCAAACTGGTGGTTAAAATGGCTTTTGGTAATGTTGGCATTATATTAGCAGGCGTTTGTACTCTGAATCTGTTCAGTCTGAGAAGACATGGGGTATCCTAGTATAGGATAGTAAAGATCCCAGCCTTTGGCCAGTTGCTGTTGTCCCAGTCACAGTTTCTCTGTGCCAGTCCAAGGCACCTCTTTTTAGCACCGTCAGCCTCTTTGTTGCTTTTCCCTGGTTGTGGTTCCAGTTGGATTCTTGTGCAAAGGCTGGGAATGTCTGACTTGCTGGGTGTTTCATAGTCTTCGTATGAACACTGTTAATACTTTGCCAGAAATACTTCATGTCCCAAGATGAGATTTGAAAGGGGCTCTGCTGTGTTCTGCAAAGTGCTGTAATTTATCAGTTTCCAGTGGTGATATTTTGGAGGTGATGGTGTGATTGGAGAAGCACAGATTTTGGCTGGATCATTTGCTAGAAATGAAAAATACTGAGAGGAATCTGACAAATACAGTTGCAAAACAATTTTTGATAATTTAATCATTCCTGGAACCTAGTGGCAATGGGAGTGGGATGACAGGACATACTCTGTGTCATGGTTGCTGGATTTTCCTGATTCTTTGCCAGTTAGAATAAATCTTCTTTGCTTGTCAATCAGGTTGAAAATAATCATTCAGCCTTTTATTGTAGTGAAGTACTAAGGTCTGGAAATTATGTTATTCCTTTAGGTTGTCCCATTATTTTTTATGTCTTTTACTTTTGTACTGTTATGGTAAATGTGCATTATGAGAAAACCAGCCTTTGCCTCAGTAAGAGCTGGAATGAAATAACCAAGACAATGAGGCAAGGCAGTCAGAAAGCAGGATACAAAGCCTAAGTAATATCAAGATCCCATTTTATTTATATTTTATGTGGTAAAACCTGAAATAGGTCATGTTTAAATGGGAGCTTTGGCAAGCACACTAAAATGCTTTCACTGTGGAATGTATAAAGTAGGCATTCCATTAAAACCCATCAAGCTTGAAATTACTAATGATAAACCTTAAGGAAGTTAATAAATGGTTAGAATAGTTCTAGTGTATGGAAGTCACATTTGGACATTTGTAATCAGTAACTTGTGCTACTCTGGGAACAGATGGTTCTGACTTACTGTGGAGATTTCCAGGAAATGTTTTAAGTGTCCAGAAATGGCTGGTATTTAAAGAAGTGATTAAATAGCCAAGCAAAAAATTTTGTGTGCCTTTTCTTCAGTGGTCTTGGAATCCTCAGCACCTCACCTGCTTGGCCAAAGCAGCTGTGGTTGCAGTCTCTGGCTGCAGTGCCTGAGTGTTTTCAGGCTGATTCATCTGGAGCTTGTTTGAATGGCCAAAGCCACTTCTTACAGAAGTGGGTAGCTGAGGTGTTTATTTTTCCCTTATGCTGAGTTCTGTAATAGTTTCCTCCAGGTTGGGAGCCTGTGAGACTGTTTTCATCCATAATTATAGGATGAAAGGAAAGGAATCCCAGAGCAGCAGTGAGGAATTTGTGATTTTGGAGTCTGTTAGCAAAAGTCCCATGTGAGGGCAATGCCAGTAATGACACTGTGACCAGGGCAGGGCATTGTGATGTGGCTCTTCATCCCTGGCTGAGTATATTTAGATATCAGTCCCCAATCTTGCCTGCTCCGGGGATGGTTCATTGAAGCTCATCTAACTGAACACTTCATTTTTATACCTGTTTGCATCTCCCTTCCCACTTACTGCACATTGGAGTGGCCTGTCATGAAGGATGACCAGCAGCTATGAATCTCGTCAGAAATACTGCAGCATAAGACAAGGCATCTCTTATGCTGCAGTCCAATTTGGGTGAGAGATCCAAGGAAAGGCTTCTGCCCTTATGCACAAGCTGTCAAGTTCAGACTCCTGATAAAAGCCATTGTAAAGTAAAATAGAAGCTGTTCTGCCTGCCAGACTTGTTAATTTTAAATATTCCAGCTTATGCCAGTTATTTTTTGTACATTTTGTTAAACCTTCTGGATTTACAGGTGAGATCCAAGAGCAGCCCTCTCAAGTGGAGAATCCTAGCCAGGCTGGGAACACCGAGGGCAGGAAGGCCTGTGTGTGCTGTTGTGCCTTGAAAGCACAAGGATGGGAGGGAGCTGAGAGTATCTGCTGAGCTGCTGATGCACTCAAGGTGTTCATAAGGTTTCCATCTTACAGTTTTCTCCAGTGAATAATAAAGGAAGTTCATGCTGCAGTCAGAGGGAGGCATGTGTATACTTTCTCTTGTATCTCATTTTCACAGACCTTAGAAATCTTTGAGACCTCTCCTGCTGTGTTGGATTTTATATAACATGGCAAAGAGATTTAAAAAATAAGAGTGACATGAGGGAGAAGGCAGAAATGGCAGAACTGCATACAGATCCAGGAGCATGGATGAAAATATTTTACATGTGACTTTATAGCAACAAAAGGTAGTAGGAGTCCACAGTCTGAAATACATGCAGGGGGCTGCTCATTTGGATCACTTAGTAACTCATTGCCTTGACTTTTCATCTGCAGGTTGGATTACTGGTTTAGATGCTATTATGAGCTGTGCAACTCCCTCCTGGTCACCTACCTACTGAGACTGTATAGAAATCTTGAGTTTTGAATCTTCTAAATTCTGAAAGCAAAAATTTTGGAGTAAATGGTGTTGCAGAAGATAATGTGCTCCAGCTACCTGATTATTGTTTTTTTTCCCAAAAGTGCTAGAAGATTTCAGAGGATCTGTGTGAGATTGTATCCTCAGGATTTGGTTACTAATCAAAGCACCCTGTGGGGCAGATGGAGCTGAAGTGACTTCTGGCATTTCAGTTCCATTACTACCATCTGTGCTTTTAAAATTAGCAATAAAAATACATTTTATTGGGTACAGAGTCAAGAAATTTGAACTTCAGTCCTCAGATCACAAAGGTGTGAGTCAAAACAGCTCTCTTAGTAATTTTGTTTGTTTGTTTGTTTTCTTAGGATCTTGTCTCTTTAGTTGTGGAGGAAGAATTTCAGAAATGTGAGAATTCAGCCCTCTGTTTCCCAGTTCCTGTTCCTCGTCCTGTGATCCTGGAAATTGGCTGTGGCTCTGGAGCAATTGCCCTGAGTCTGCTCTGTAAACTGCCACAGGTGAGCTCCCTTCAGTGCTCCTGGTGCAATAGATGCCTGTGTCAGGAGACAGTCCCACTCTGCTCGTCTTCACTGAGATGTCACAAACTTCTCTGATGGAACTTTGGCAGCTCAGGTCTCTGACAGGCTCTGTAAGTTCCTAGTGCATAAAGGGATATTTGGGAATTGCTCCCTCTCCCCATCTGTCTGCAGGAATAGCAGAGACAACTGGAATGAAAGAGGTGAATGTGCTCATTCTTGAGCTGCTGCAGCTCACTAATAATCGCCTTACCTTGAAGCATTGGTGGGTGTTGATTTAAGATACCAACCTGGGCTGAGGACAGGAGGGACTGAGGCATGGGCACACACACTATTGAATTTCTGGGGCAGTCATCTCTAAAAACCACCTTGCTGTGAATCAAAAGTTCTTGTCTCTAGGAAACTGAAGACTAAATGATAGAGGAAATGGATTACCATAGCAGTGTCAGTACTTGGGATCAAAAAGACAAACAAATCTCACTGCCATAACTTCCAAACCATGATTTGTGGTCTTTTGTTCCCTAGTTACAACCCACAGCTTCTGAACAGAGTCGAAAGAGCAGTAAGAGGACTGAGATCTGGGTGACCAAAGCCCTTCTTGACCCTGATTCTTGTGGTGTGTAACATCTTTATGGAGATACTCTTGGTTAAGAAAATGAGAAATGAATTCGAGATCTCATTGCATGTGATCAAGGGAAAAGTATTTGCCTCTCCTCAGAACTGCAGACCAGCCAGGTCCTTCTCAGTAATGAGAATTGCTGTGGCCAGCCCCTTCTCTTGCAGAAGTATGAGCCCTGCTGTGTAAGAATTAGAGGTTGATGCCTCTATTGGAAGGGGTTTTCCTCCTCCCAGTGACCTGAGAAGGTTAATATTTGAGCTTCATGACTTCAGAGTATAATGGCTCTGATTTCCTGAGCTAGGAGAAGAGCTTCATGCTCTTTTCCTTGCTTGTTAACTCAAATAGCTATGTCAGTCTGTAACTCATAACAGTTCTTTCCCAGTCCAAACTGCTGTGCCTAGGGAAATAAGGAGCCTTGACTGATTAGAATTAGTGGTAGCCACACTCTGGGTAATCTCCTTAGTGTTTGAGGTAGAATTTGGCACTAAGGTACTGAGAAAACAGCAGCAACTTTTCATTTATGGTCACAGCTATGTTCTTCACCTTCATGTGTGTGGGTGCTGGCCTGGCAGCATTAAATTAATCCCCTTAGGAGTGGTGGCAAATCACACCATCTCCAAATGCAAAGCACTTTCTTCAAGCATGTGTCCTCTGTGTAAATGCTTATCAATATCTGGGCTTAAAAAAGCATGGAGCATTAGGCCTTTGCCTGTGGTTTTTCCCAAGGTGGACTTGAAGGTCAAACAAATCTCTCTTTGTTGAGCCCTGTCTCTTACCGTTATGCTGGAGAGCTGTCAAAAACTCAACACACAGTCAAGTACTTGCAGTCAATACAGGCAGTGAATCTGGTGTAAGGACTGCAGTGGAGTAACTGGGTAAAAGGTGTGTGCATAACAGATGGAAAATGCCAGAATCTGTGTCCAAGGGGTTGTGTAGTGTCAGGAGGGATCCTGTCTGTGCTAGGGAGGATAAGTCCAACAACATGACCTTCCTGCAGTCTGTGCCTAGCCCAGACTAGCCAGTGTTGAGTCTCACCCTGCCAGGAGCAGTGAGGGATCAGGTGAGGTAAGTCACTGTGGCTCTGTTGTTGTCTGTTCTGGTGGGCTGCTGGCTGTGCCACAGAGAGCCTTCAGTCACCTTAGTGCCTTACACACATCACTCATGATCCCAGCTATGCCCTGCATGCATTCCTCAGGAGCTGTTCCTTTCAGGAGCCAAGAGTGAGCAGTCTCCTGTCAATTTTGATCTTGCATATTTGGCAGAGCATGTCTGCTCGGGAATCTTGATGTTATAACACCTTCTTGGTGTAATGTGGGATTTGTTGTTTTTTTCTGTTCCAGAGCAGAGTCATAGCCATGGATAAAGAGGAGGCTGCTGTGGATCTCACTAGAGAGAATGCACATAGGTACAAGACCACATATTACTCATTTCTTTTGTAAATTGTTGCAGGAGTCCTCAATACTTGTACATGTGGTTCATGTTTATCAGCAGTGGAAACCAGAGAATGTTTAGTTGTTGAACTCCTAAAGTGTGTAACAATTCAGACAAAGAAAAGCTTATCTTTACCAGAGTGTGCTTCTTTGCCTTGTGAATGTGCTTTGCAAAGACAGCAGCCTAAATAAAGCAGTGGTGCCCACATGTTGTTCATCAAGGGTTTTCAAAGTGTTTTTTGGTAACTACTCTTATCCCTGTCTGTGAACTCAGGAAGCTGAGGACTAAAGTAGGAATGTTTATGTCACTTAGGAGGTTCAGGACAAGTGTATCCTGAGCCTTTCTCTCTCTGGATCCCTCAATCATTATCGTTATGCTTGTTTCTGTCCTTGCTCCTCCAGAAATGCTTGCACAGTCAAGTAGCACTTTTCTTTTAATGTGCTCAGTGGTGTCCCTCAGCATTTTCCCTGCAGTTGTAGTTTGGTGGGAATGGTTCTCTTGGATTCTGTGCAGTTCAGACACCTATGCTGTGGCAGGAGGGATGTTCAGAGCTGCTGGCTCAAACACCTTGTGCTGAAGTTAGAGAGATATGTCAGGTTGTCATTGTCCTTCCTAGTGGCTCCACTTCCTCAGCTGGTTCTTCTGTCAGGTTGCTCTGGACCGTCACTACCACAGGGAACCCCAGAGCTGGAATCCCAGCATGCTTCTGCATCCCTGCAGGCTTTGTCAAATGAGCTCCAGATTGTACTCACATTCTCAATAACTGCTGGGCCCTAGGCTTTAATTAGAGCCATCTCAGAAAGAATTCCTGTTGCTATTTCTCATGGAGTTCAGTACAACTGTGAGTCTCAAGAGGTGCTCATTAACTGGGATTTCTGTCCACAGATCCAAATACCTCTCTTTTCCCAAGCTGCTGCTGGCATTGGGAAGGCTACTTCTGGTGCTGGCTACACTGGGCTGCATTTCTTCACTTCTTGCAAGTCTTAGCTTGTGTGTGAGTCTGAAGAGCTGAGTAGGAACAAGCCCTTCCCAAACTGGTCACCTCACTGTTACCCTTTGCCTCCTAGCCCAGTTACAGGGAATGGGGAGCAGAGGTCTCCTCCTAATGTGTCAGTGTCAAACCAAATTCTGTTGCAATTTTTCATAGATATAATAAAAGCTGGCCAGATCTTTGTCTCCTTGATAAACTAACTCTGATCTCTGGGGAAAATTGTTTTGCTTATTAACATTGCTTGTTGGCTCAAAAGTGGATGAGGGAGTATAAATGCCATGTCAGAGAGCATCATATTTCTCCATGGATATTTTCATTGCATCTTTGTGATCTTGTCCCTGGCATGGTGCCCTGTAGCTCTTGGGAGAGAAGCCAGCAGGATAAGCTCTGTTACTGCTTGACTGAACCCAGCTTAGATCTTGCCTGCTTTTTAGAGCTCCCGTATCCCAGCTGTGTTCAATAAATGCTTAGATGAGCCTTAGTGGATCAGTCTTGGTGCCAGATCCATCTGGGCACATGGCACACAGTGCAGGAATCCCTCCCTTTCCTGATGCCTGTGGATCCTGATAGGGAAGGACCACAGACCCACAGCAAAGGGAGTAGAACTTGGGTGTAAAGGCCACTATGGTGGGAGGAGAGAACATGCTGGGAAGATCTTGGCAGTTGTGGATATATGTGTATCAGATAAGAGGTGCAATATTTAGTGATCTGTTTGTAGAATGTACTGTTTATGAACACAAATACACCTCCTAATCTTTCTTCTTTCTGTTCTTGCATCTGGAATTTTGCAGGCTGCAACTCCAAGAAAGGATTCACATCATCCACCAAGATGTTTCACACAGTAACTCTTTTCACTGTTATAATCCCCTTTGTCTTTTTCCCTTTTTATCTTTGATGGGTGGAGGGAGGCATGAGAGACAGCCAAGGGACCACTCTGGGATACAGGCAACAGAAGAGTGTTGAAGTAGCAGAGAAAAAGGCCAGTAAGAAGTGAGCCAGTGAAGCTTTTCCCTGCAGAGATTTCCAGGGCAGATGAGCAGCTGATAGAAGTCCCTGATTATATCAAAAAGTGAATTGTTCCTGGGTTTAGATATCCCAAGGCTGCATCTGAGCTGGGAGTCCAGGTGCTCTTTACTTTTGCTGGGGAGAGATAAATACATAGAGTGTAATTCTTTCCATGCTGAAACGGAGGCTTTAGATAAACATGTACATGTCTTTCTCTCCATTGATGTTAGAAGGAGCTCACATTTTTAGTTTAGATTAAATGCTCAACCTTATTCGCCTGAATTTAGGTTAGTTGAACCAGGAAAGGATACTTTTCTTCCCCAAAGCCAGCTGAAACCACTTAAAACTAACATTTGGTGGGGCCTATCCAGTTAACAGCTGTGGAGCCAGGAGCTGCAGCACTGTGGGTTCATTAGCACACCTTTCTGACACTTTTGACACTCTGCTACTCTACTAGAGTAGACTACTCTACTCTTAGAGCTGAAAGCCCTGTGCCAAGAGGCTGCCTGAGGACAGTGCCATGCTCACGTGGTTCCATGAGGTCTGATTCAGGGCTGGCCTGTGTCAGACAGCAGCAGGAGTGTAGCTCTGCAGAAGAGCAGCCCATTGTTGTTTTTGCTGAGGGGCCCTGGCTCTGCAGCTCGTTGAAGGTCCTGCTGCAGCTCTGTAAGGGGGAGGATGTTCATCTGAACAGCCAGTCTGAGCTCCCACTTAGGCCTTTGTGGGCTCTCTGAGTTCTGGTTGTTGCTTTAGATCCAGGTGGGCAATGAACTCCAGGGCATCAAGCTCCTGTGCTTTTTATCATGTTTTGTTAAGCAGGCTCTTATGAAAAAATGATACTTTGCCTGTGCTTTCCTTTGTATCACTCTTGCACCCCTGGGACAGGGAAAAAGGCATGCTATTGCAGAAAGAAATAGGATAAAATTTTATTATCACAAAGCAGAACCAAACACATTTACATGTGCCTGGACACAGTTCCCTGGGGAGGGTCTCAACACTGAGCTTATAGAGAAGATGCTGTGGTTGAGAGCTGCTTGTGATTCTTTTTCTTTTCTAGGTTCTGCCAAACAGCTGCTGCTCTGGGGCCCCATAGATGTCATAGTCAGTAACCCCCCATATGTTTTCCATGAAGACATGGCTTCCTTGGATGCAGAAATCCTCCGGTAATCAGACAAAGAGATTTTTCCTCTCCTATTCCTTGAAGCAAGGTTTTCTGTCTGCTTCCTTGTACTACACAGAATTGCACATAAAACATGCAAATGTAATATACACATGCAAAATATAGGTGTGTTTATTTGAGATATAATAATACAGGCTTGCTTTGATACTGCTTGCAGGCCTGAAGCAACATGGAAGTGTTTTAAAGATTTATTAAAATGGAAAAAGCACACAGATTGAAATTAGCAAGTTCCCAATCCAAAACTCATTGTCATGCATGTGATGAGAAAGTCCTGCCCCCACTTCTGTACGAGATGTGTACCAGAACAGGTTCTGACAGCTGAGCTTTCTGCATCCCAGCTGGCTCTGCTGGATTAGCTACAGCCTGAGCTGATGTTTGGCATGGATCACTCAACACCCTTGCACTCTGGCCAGCTTAGAGAGAACAGACCTGTGTGTTGGAACTATGAGATCCCAGCTACAATTGGCTCCTAGTTTTCAGAAATACTTCAGGGGATATTTTCTGCTTGTGCTAAATGTGGGGTTTCTCAGCCCAGTGGTAGCTGCCTTCTCCCTCCCTGTGTTTCCTATAGAAGGGGTGAGTGCTGTCTGTCACCTGCTCTAGGAACACTGGGGTTCAGGTGTGTCAAGTGCACCTTTCTTTGTAGGGTCATGCATTCTCAAGGGCCACAGGAATTGCTGTCAAATGTCTTTTTCTTACACTCCAGCTATGAGGACCTTGATGCCCTGGATGGGGGAGATGATGGCATGAGAGTCATCAAAACAATTCTGTCTTTGGCTCCTTCTCTTCTGAAAGTTTCAGGGTAAGTACTACCCCTTTTGAATTTCATGTATTTTATCCATCCACTTCTGTAAATTCTGTATTTCCCTGTAGGAAAACAAATCAGAGGGAAAGTAGTTGCCAAATTGTCCCCTCATTGCCCCAGTTAATAACAGCAGTTTTTAAAATGTCATGTGTAAGCAAGATGAGCTTGAAAATGGTTAATAAAGTGGTATGAGCCCTTTCTTTGGTTGTTGATGGTGTTTCCTGGTCATTAGTGAAATGAGAATCTTTGAAGGTCAAAGCAGCAACAAAAAGAAAATGGAAGAGAGTAGCCGAGAAAGAGAGTGCAGAAAGCAGGGGAGCTTTCTAAGGTGAGTAACTGATGGAAGGAGAAGCAATGGAGATCTCTTTGAGGGTGGGTGTAGATCTCCTCTTCCCTCCCACCCTTTAATTAGGGAAAACCTTTTTGTTATACCAGTATATAGCACTGAACATCTCAGGAGAAAGAAGATCAGTCAGGGATAGCTTCTTAAATGTTAAATTTCTCCATGATTAATATTCAAAAGTGATTGTTCCTATTCTCTGTCATGTGGGATCCATTTTGAGGGTCAACATGCTGATACCCCAAAGTCTGAGTGTACTGTTCATGTGCCAGGGCATTCATACATGCTGTTGAATATTCCTGACAATTGGCCACCATAAGAGAGGTCACTGAAAATCTGCTATTTGAGAAGAATGGGAATATTGAGAGGCATAGTGCATGCAGAATTCATTCCTCATGCTTTGCATGACCACAAGAGCAGAAGATGCTCCTCATAATTTCCCAGCATTAGAGACTGGTCCTGTGGGTTTGTTTGTTAAAATGATTTATTTTCCTTCTCTTTTTGCTTGTTTAATAAGGTGGAGCCCCCATTGAGGAGTGGAAGTTTTTTAAGGTCAGAAATGAGATCCACACCCAGCTTGTAGTTAGCCTAGTGAATTTGTAGAGAGTATTCAGTTTGGGATGTTTTAAGAGTTCTCAGGAGGGCGTTTGATGGTTTGGCCTGTGTCCTTTGCCTGCTAAATGTGTCTCTTGCTGTGTCCCAGGCCATAACCAGCTCCATCACTCGCTGTGCCTGTGAGCTGGGGTGGTTCTGCTTTGTCACGGGAGGGGACGTGGGGAATAAGCCAGTGTCATAAAGCCTGGCAGAGATGGAAATAGCCCTGCAGTGTCCAGGCCTGGTCCTGGTGCCTTATATGAGCTTATTTGATCAGTTCTGTGTAGGCATGAATGCTGGTGTTGTTTTCATAACTGCTTCATGGAGACATTTACTGTGGAAGAATGTGTGTTCTGACTTGTACTTCATGTCTCTCACTGCTTATACACAGGGGGACTTCAGGCTGCCAGTGCTCAGTGTTCCTGCAGCATAAAAGCTGCCTTCTGCCCTTAAACCTTTAGAGGTTTCAGAAACACTGCTGGTGGTACCCGTGGATAGGCTTCAGAAGGGCTTGGTATATCTCGATACAAGGCTTTAACTGCTCACAGAGTACCATGAGAATTCCTCCCAGGATCAACACTTTATCCCCTGAAGGAGGCAGCTGGGATCTGTGTCTTACGTGGACAGCTATGATCTGGTTTAGGGTTGTTGGATTGCACGGTGTTTACTGACCTTTTCATTTCCTGCAGTGGTCAGAGTCATACAGAAAGAAAGATCTTAATTTTTATCAGTTTAGCAACCCAATGCATCTCCCCAATTCTACTCCCAAATGTGTCTTTTCAGGAGTGTGTTTATGGAAGTTGATCCCAGGCATCCAAATATGGTGGAGCACTGGCTACAGGCACACCCAGAGTTACTGCTCACTCTCCATGCCATTCACAAAGACTTTTGTGGCAAGTAAGTCCTTCTTTGCCTTCACGTTTTTGGGGGTTTTGTGTCCTATGTCCCTGCACGTGTATGTATTGAGTGAGCCCAGAGTAGCTTCACAGCTGAAGCCAGTCTGACAAAATAGGGGCTCCCTGGTAGTATCTCAGCCTTCTGGAATCCTGAGACAGGATAGTCTTTGGCAATTGATGCAAGTGTTTGATTCAGAAATTCTGACAGGTGAGCATTCTGATGGGGTGACTAGCTCTGGTGGGGTTATTGCCATTGGAAAATTACTGCTTTTATAGGGTGGAGGTAGAGGCACATTGTCCTTAGTGAGACTTAAAGCTCTGGTCTTTCTTTTTCCCACAGGCCTAGGTTTCTGCACATCCAGAAACAAAGCAGCTGACAACTGTGTCAGACATAACTCTCCTTGCAAGAATGCTTTTTGCTCTTGAGCCCAGCTCAACAGCTTGTTGAAAACTCTTTCTGCCTTGTGAAAGGAATCTCCATTTCCCAATGTTGGACTCTCCATGCAGTGATAGACCCCTCATTTCCTGACACAGACCTCATCCAGAGATGCAGAAGTTCAGCTGAGCATGTGGAAGTGTTTCACCCTCCTCAGGGAACTGCATTAAACATTTTAGTCTGCTCTGCTAAAGTGACTCAGTCATCTCAGGACCCAAGACAGAAGAGTTCACAGCTCCAGATTAAAAATACAACTTCTCAACATGCCAAATCATCCATTTGGCCTAGAAAGAATTCAATTATATTTTTGTAAATTGGCCTTGAGATACATTTATATGGAATGTGACCAGATGATAAGCCCAAACCCTGGCTTATACTGGCACATGGATATGCAGGTATAACAGGACATAACTGTTGTGCACATTTCAAATGCTGTTCAGTTCCAGAATCCTGATGCTCCAATAGCAAAGCAGCTTTTGTTTTCCACTCCTGCTGAGTGATTGTCTCTGAAGGATCAGTGCACATGTTACAGCACCTGAATTTACAGCCCTTGACACTTGGTGGATGCTGCCAGAAACAGTCAAAGCATTTTAATAAAGACAATGCTTCAGATCAGGGTCCTTAAAAGAATTTCACTGCTACTATTCAGAGATGCTGGCAGGCCTGAATAAACATCTGGCATCCACACATTGCTCCGATAGTAACAGAAATGCCTAAATACCACATGAGGCATTTAATTGCAACACTTTACAGAGAAAGCCAGAGCCACTACTTTGGTTTTGCAGATGGAGAAGTTGAAAAACAGGAGGTGGAATGACCTGCACAAAATTTGACAAGCTGAGTTTGGAGGAGGACCCAGTCTCTTGACAGGCTTGGGAATAGCTGAGGTCTGTCTCTTTGGGAAGGGTGACTCAGACTAGGGCTGCCTGAAACAGCACCGAGAGAAGTCCCTGAAGTGGACAGTCAATATCATGTCAGTGTAAATAATGGCAGGATTGAATTCAAGCTGCTGTTGCTGCTGTTTCCAGTGGTGCAGGTTCCCTTCCGCACCATAGCTAGCCAGGGAAGGAAGGAAAGCAAGCCAAGAAAAGGGTCTGGTCTGCCAGGCCAGATGGAGGTGAGCACTCAGGAGGGGTGGGAGTGTCCAGACAGGGCCCTGCTGTGTGTGTGTGTGCCAGGGAGGAGCTCCCAGGCTCTGTCCAGGCTGACCTGGGGCTGCACAGCCTGTGATATCAGGTAGGACATGCAGCAGCAAACTGAGTCTGTTGGAAGGCTGCAGCAGGTTCAGAGGGTGTTACATGAGCACTGATACATCTGCTTCCTTTCATCTCTTCCACACTCTCACTCCTCAAATGAGTCTTTCCTCCATCCCTTTAGCTCCTGAATATCAGCCCTGCTTTCCTACAAACACCTGAGCTCTCTCTGATGAGCCAGCACTTGGGTTCCTGCTGGAACCTTTCCCTCCTCACAGCTCTGTTCAGTCTTGCTTTTCACCCACTGGACATCTCACACTATATCACTATATCTCACACATCTCACACTACTATCCAGTAGTTTAACCATGTCCTATACACTTTTTACTTGAATTTGTGAGTCTTCTCTGGCCTGCAGTACCTGCCCTGGTTAAATGCAGTAGAGGAAATCTAGGGGAGGAGAAAAAAAAAAAATAGGTCAGTTAAAGTGCAGTTGAGCATAGGTTTGGAAATACCATTTTAGTGCAGCTGATTTCTGGCCTCCTAGAGCCATGAGCACAAAGTATAATCAAAGGGGTGGTATTTAGGGATATTTTTTAAGTTCAGTTTTTCAGACTGTTTAAAAATTAAATTTAAAGAAATGAGTTCTCAAATTTCTTCTGGGTGTTGGCAGTGTTTGTGTATGAAGCAGAGCATTATGCACAGCCTGCTTCTGCAGGAGACCTTAAAAGCTGGATAGTCCCTGTGCTGATGGGAATGTTAAACAGCATCATGCTGCATTCTTTAGGGGGTGGGCTGGTTCCCTGCAGCAGGCTGGTGTTAGGTGACCCTCTGAGAGTGCCAGTGTCTGGGCTGCAGAAGGGAGTGTGCTTTTTCTTGGAAGTATCAGTCAATCCCTTGTCTGAGCCCTGAGCAGGACAAATCCCATGCAAGACAGACTATTGGTCTAATCCAGTAGAACAAGTGTTAAATTCTATATTTGTCACTACAACACTTGCATTTCTATGTATTTGCATTGTATAGTCATTATATCTCTTGGAAAATCACATGGTGCTGCTGACCTTTTCATAAAAGGAAAAATTGCTGCTCCTCCCAGGAGGCTGGATGTTCCTGTGGGACTCGCATCCGAGGGAATGTGCTGTCGTAGTACAGCATGTTCCTCTGTGTTTTACACAGATTGGCCCGGGCTCCTTTTGGTACAGAAGCACTGCAAAGCTCTTTGGAGGTTTGAAGGAGCCTGGCTGGAGCCCTGGGCCGTGTCTGTGTTGCCTGAGGGCAGGAGGCCGAGCTGCCACTTGGCAGAGCCCTGGGCACATGAGCTCTGCAGAGGCAGAGCTGCTCCCTGCAGCCACAAAAGCTGAGGCTTCACTCGGCATCCTGCATAATCCAGTATCTGACATACACTGGATTTTCTGGGTCTTGGGAACTGTGTCCAAATGGTGACTTGATTCCTGAGGTGATGCTGTCAGAGGGGGGCTTTGTTTGCTTTCAGGACCCTGAGGAGCGGGGCTGTGCTCGTGCTCACATCTGTGTTTTGGGGGTTACCAGGTGTGTGGTGTCTGCTGGGCTGACACTGCCCTTCCCGAGGAGGAGCCGCTTTGGCAGAGCCCTGCAGATGGAGCTGCGGTCCCAGTTTAGCTGTGTCCGTGCTGGAGACACTCCTGCCTCAGCCTTCCCCTTTGGGCAAGGTGCAGGCTCAGGAGAGCGACAACTGGGGTCAGCAGAGGTCTGGAGTGTAGGTGCAGCTGCAAATGGGGCTTTGACCTCAGTTCCTGTGCTGGGGAAACAGAACTTCCACAATGAGCTCAGGAAGCTGGAAGGGGACTCAGCTGGGACACAGGAGTGGGGTTGTACCTCCTGCTGTGAGTGGGCAGCCCAAACCCCCCAGCACTGGAGGTCAGAGATAGATCCCATTCTTGTTCTGGTGTATTGTCCATGTGGGCACCCCGAAGTGCAAGGACTGACCATGCTTTCAGTCTCCACCTGAGATACGGGGTGAAAGGGACTTTGCAGGGACCTTCAAGAGACAAACATTTATCCTCACATTGTTCTCTGCTGAGCCTGTGCTCTTGTAGGGCTGAGACTCCTTTCCATGGGAGGAGCTGGCAGATAGAGGGACTGCATTAGGGTAACAGAGGGTGACTCTGGGGTCCCACATGACCATGTGTATGTGTGGATTACTGGCCAGCACTCAGTTCCTCAATGTAGGGCCATAGATCAAAACTGCTTGGAAGGGAACTTGACAGCCATCTAGCCAATTTCCCCATCCAAGTAAGCATCAACTTGCCTTACATCATTCCTGACAAATGTTTGCCCAGCCTGACCCAGAGGCTCCCATTGCTGGTAAGGACTTTAGCATGCAGTCTGTCCTGGTGTTTTGTGGTTCTATCTGCTAAAAAGTTTTCTTTTGTCATGGCAGCTCTGCTGACTAAAGCTGAGCACTTCTGAGGTGTTCTGAGGTGGAGAACAACTGCCTCTCTCCTTAGAGCACCTCCCATGTGCTCTGTCCCCATATTTCCTCATAGTCTTCATTTCTGGAACAAAGAACTCCAGCACTTCTTTCTGTAGGCTGCTTGCACATCCTTCTCTCCATGCTTGTGAAATGTAAGGGGGATTATATGTGCTTCAAACTTGTTAGAGGTGATAGTTGTGCCTCTGGTGAGTGGGATAATAAAGCTGCTAGAGCTCACCCTGTTACAGGGCAGTCATTTCTCAAGTGAAGACCAAGCCAAAACTTGCATTAACTTTTTTGGTGTCTGGGAAAGTTACCAAAAACTGTATTTAAGTTTTAATGAACTTGAGGAACAAATGAGAAGGCTTCTTTCTCACACTCAAGAAGATAACGAAGGTACCAAGAGAGACTTAATCCAGTTTCCAGGCTATTTCCTCTTCCATAGATGTTTTGAGATGCTTTGAGTTCAGTGTCAGAAGTTTCAGATGTTGTTCTGTGGAGGGTCATGTCACAGTCCTCCTGTTTCTTTTCCTTGGGAGCTGCTGGCAAATCTCAGTGTGGTTGATGCAGTCTCTGGTGAGCACAGGGGCACTTATATGAAATTCATCTCGTCTGCTGCTTGGTGACAGGACTCAGCACCCTGCTGCAGTGTGATAACCCAGATTGGCTTTGCTGCTTTCCAGTGCAAAGGCAGAGGATGTGGGAGTGCAGAGCACCAGCAGTCACTTCTCTGCAGCGAGTGCCTCTCTGAGCACAATGAGAGCGTGACAGGGGCTGCTGCAGAGGGCTGGGAAGGTGCATCCTGTGCACAGCAGCAACTGCTGCTCTGACAGTGCACAAGTGTCAAATGAGCTGTGCTGCAGACAGGTGCTGCCACATATTGTGGTCTCTGGAGTTTGTCTTCATAGTGTGGTTGATGTCAGAACTGTAGCTTTGTTTGTGGCAACTTCTAGCTCTAGAGATCTGCTTAATCTGCTCCCTTCAGCAGCACACCTGAATGGTCACCCTTCAGTGTTTTGTGTGCTCATCTCAGCATTTCAGAGTGGCATCTGAAATCAATGTGATTTGAGTGGCAGCTGCTCTGTCAGCATTACAGAGATAACCATGAGCAAGGTTACTCCAGGGTGGAAGGACTTAGAACCACTGCATGTGAACAAACTGCTGCCTGGGAAGGAAGAGGTCTTGCCTCAATGCTCACTCTGGTTCAGCTTGCTTTAAAGGTCTGCATAAGTAGTTTCACACTTCATCTTTTCTTTTGTGACAACTGCGATGTTCTGAGATCATCCTGTCCATGGCAGGGATTCTCAGGTCCTGGGCTGAAATTTGCAACATGGCAAAGAAGAGTTTACCATCCAAATATCCAGTGGCAACAGGTGTGGTAGGAAATGAGGCATAGCAAAAGAAGAGCCATGGCAGAGTCACAGCAAGGGCTCAAATGCTCTCAGTGGCAGTTCTGGCAAACCCAGCTGTAGCTGTACTTTTCCTCCCTTAACTGGTATTTTAAATAGTGTCCATCCCAGCTGTTCCTTGGAAGGATGATGGTGCCTCGAGAGCAGAAAGCAGTGATTGTTATTCCTTGATGGATTGTGAGAGAAATGTTCGATTTTGAGAGCCGTGGTGTTGGGATGTGACAGGAGGGTAATTTTCACACTGTATTACTGGCACAGCCATTGCTAAATGCTGCAGGGCCTGGAGGCACACACATAGCAGATTGGAGAAGGGAGAGGTGAAGAAACCATTGCATGAAGCTCATCTAGGGAAGACGAGATTCTTGGGAAAGGGTGTGTTAAAGCTGAGGTTTTAGGAAGGAAGGCCTGTGCTGCCACATTCCTGCTTTGCCACCCTGAAATCATAAGTAGAAGTGTGGGACTGAGTCTCTATAATGTGCAAGTTGTATGTAGGAAGCAAACTGAGAGTTTCTGCTTAATGCCTGCACTTCAGCAGGTGAGTGGAGCCCCTTCTGCAATGTGGATGGATTCCTGTGGACCACAGGTGATGGCAAGCAACAGTGGACAGAGCACAGCACTCTTGTTGATCAAGAGCAGAGCACTCTCAGTGTGTCACAAAGATGCCACTGGTCTATTTCTACAAACACAGTTTCTGTGGAAGTTTCCAGGCTGGGTGTGAGTATAGGGGAGGCAGAACTCTGCTTCTTGAGGCATGTCCTCAGATATGGGAGATACTGATTTCTCCTTTATGCCAGCTGCTGCCTATAATTTAGCTCCTCTTCCTTTCTTGGTGATCAGCCTGTCCCCCATGTTTTATACAGACCCAGCAGCCTGCTCACAGTGGGACTTGTCCATCAGCTTGGTAGCACAGTGCCTGTGGCCCTGGGGCCCTTACCTTGGCAGCCTGAGCTGCTGCAGGAGCTGCAGTACCCAGCAGTGCTGGTGGGAGACTGGCTTCTGCCATCCTCTCTCTTCTTATTGGACTACTCATGTGAGACTGTCTGGAATGTCAACACAGTTGCTTGGGTTGTTGAAAAAGGCTTGAATTATTATAAAATTCCTGGCCTGGTATTTGGCTGATGATTAATTACTTAGGTTTGCGTAGTACTTTGATGTTCCAAATGTAAACCCAGAGCAAGCTGTTACAACTGTGTTGACCTCAGTGAAGTCATCCCAGTCATTCAAGTTGGCACACCTGGTGCTCTGTGGTATTTGTATTCTGTGAAACCAGCATCCAGTCATTGATTTAAGTCTTTCCAGGGACTGGAGGCTGTTAAGCTGTTAATCTTTTTTCCTCTCCTCTATTGATTGCTGGGCCACTTACCAGCAGTGACCTTCTCACCACACCTTTTGACTTTGAGCTTGCTGCCTCTCTGGATTCCTTCTCTGAGCCTTTGCAGTTTGTGGTGTGTTTGTATTGCCACAGTGCTTAGAAACTCCTCTCAGGTTGCTCCATTTCTCTCTAAGTTTTCCCTTCTCTACTCCCCCGCCAGTATCTTGTTGTGTAACTCTCCCCCAGCCAATGTTGTTGGCTTGCATAGATAAATTTCTTGATGCTGGACAATTTGGAGTAACCTTGTGACAAAAAAATCCCCCTCTAAAATGCAGTTGCATTGTCCTCCAGTGATTTGGCAGCTGGTGGGGTTTGCTGGGTGGAGTCCTGGTGCTGGCATGTGCTCTTTCTGCTTGAGAAGAGCAGATTAAGATCATACTTCACTTAAATAAGGCTTCTTCATTTAATGTGGATGGTCAGCAGGCACTCAGGCTGAAAGTAGATTTTGTACTTTAACTTCCAGGTCAGTGGGTTTTTTGTCTTGTTTATGTCAGCAGACAGTAGGCCTTTGTTCAGCAGCACAACTTTTCCACCTCAGCAACGCAAATGCATGTGATGCAGGTCCTGAGTTGTGCAATAAACTCGAGGATATATATTGTCTGTTCCACTTCAGGACTTGATTGTGTGCCCTATTGACCAGCAATAAAGCCAACAGTATGGAGGTAGTTACTTATTTATTTTGGCTTTTCCATCTGCTGTTGCCTGTGTGGGGAAGAAAAAGGCCATAAGTACTTGGAAAGTGAAAATTTTGCTTTAGAGAGGTGGTCTTGGTAACTTGTGCAAGCTGGATAATTTAATTGCATTAGTTTTAAATTAGGAATTTAATTTAGTAATTGTGTAATTTTGTTGCTAAGGAAGGACAGGGTTAAGGTCAGGGTAGTCATGAGCACAAAAGTTGAAGGATTAAGGTGTCCAGATGAATGTCCTGTTGGAGTCCCAATCACAAAACAACTCCTTGGAATCCCATCTTTGCAGGGGTTGGTGTTTGCTGGCACCTTCCTCTGCAAAGGCTGGAAAGGCAGGAGGGGAGGCCCCATCCCTCTCTGATGCTGGGCCTTTTCCTGAGCCCCTGTGGAAGTTGTGGGCACTTGCCAGTAGAGCCATGAGCATTCCCACATGGATGGGGTCATACACCCCACACAGAGCACGACACTCCTCCCTGCCCAGCTCTGACCTGCTGCTCTGTGCTGCCAGGGCAGAGGGGTGAAGGGAACCTCCATTCCCTCCCTTCTCCAATCTGGCAGTGCCTCACTGCTCCAGTGAGGCTCTGCTCAGCCTGGGGCCAGCTCTCCTCCCTATTTGTTCTGTGAGTCCCTGCAGAATTCCCTCCATCCAGATCCTCTTGGACTTTGTTCCCAGCAGAAAATCCTGCTCAGGCTTCTTGGAACTAAGGCACATTCGTCTAACTCAGAATTGCTGTTTCCTGGGAAGTTCTGAAGCTCTAAAGATTGTTTGGCTTGCTTTTTTTTTCTTTTTTTCTTTTTTTTTTCCCTGTAATCTGAATGAAATAATGTTTAAAATTTCCTGTGAGGACAGTGTGTCTCAGATTTTGAGTTTTAGAACTGTTTTGCTCTGGGATTTACGAATTATTGTTTTGAGTTATATCCATTTCAAGTTGTACTGCTTATGCTTCCTGTTGATTTGCTAAGTAAAGCCTAGTAGCAGACCACAGTACATGTATTATATTTTTAAAATGGTAGTTACTTTTCTTTTTAATCAATAAGAACAGCAGCTGCTTAATATGATTGAAACATATCTATTCCTAGAACAGGAACTGCCTTGTTTGCAATGTAATGAGAATCTGGCACTGCCATTACAACACCCAGCAATGGCTTAATCTAGAACACTGGGTAACATTTTATTATGGAGTAAAGAGCAATCCATCTTTATGAGCTGAAAAGTAATAAAATACTTCACTGTTTTTATCATGTTAGGACAAGGTAATAATGGTGCATGTGGAATAAAGACCTCTTAAGATAAAATTTGGAAGTTATGGAATGGAGCTTCTGAGCTGCCAGAAGCAAAGCTGTTCCAAGGAGCTTTGGCAGGAACTTTTATCAATGTTCTTTCAAAAAACAAATTAAAGAAAAGGTCTGTTCTTATATGAAGTTCTTCCCAAGAAGTTGTTTTGCTGGGGTTTTTCTGCTGTCCTGCCCCAGCAAAGGCCTCTTCATCGCACTCCTGAGCACTGTCAGTAGAGAAGTCTTGGATATTCTTACTTAAACCCAAGACTCCATAGTGAAAGTCCTGAAAATCCCCTCACTGCACCAGCTGCCCTTCCTGCTCTGCACTGCTTGTGGCACATCATGTCAGGTGTGAGGGAATTTGGGTAACCCTCCTTGTCCTGAGGCAGGAATGTGCTGCTCAGCTGCTGACCCTCCTGCTCCTGGCAGGGGACAGGGCAGCCTGCTCTCCCTGCTGCGCTTCATGGAGCCTTCTCCACCTGCAGCAAATGCCAAATGTCACCGTGCCTGTTTCTCTTCTCCAAAGTGCTGCCCAAACATTCAGCACAAGTAAGTTCCAAAAAACCCCCCAGGGATGTCCTGAGCAGGGAGGATGGCTTGACTGCATGACTGGAAGGCTACAAAATTAATGGAGCCAGAGTTTCCTTTCCTGTCCTGCTTTACATAGAAAGGGGTTGTCTGGTGGGTGGGCTTTGGCTGCACTTCTGGAGGAAGGAGTTCCTGTGGTTACCTTGCAGCCTTTGTCACTGCAGACACTGCTGGGAACCCATGGTTTGGGGAACCAAATTCCAGTGTGGATCCCAGCACAGGTGAAGGGTGTATCAGTCTTAAATTCATGCACTGTGCAGTAATGTAAATGAACTGATACTGCAGAAACAGCTTGTTTGTTATAAACAAATATGTTCAGTTTGGGAGTAGCATCCACAGTGGAGGAGCAGATTGAGGCTATGGAAGAATTTATACCCTAGGCCAAGATCTGTGTCTAGCTGTGTCTAGCTGTGTCCAAATTGATTCTTTATGCATGTATGAGAATGTCTTTGCTTATTCTTAACTGGTGTTTCATATACCACTGTTCACTGGGTTTATACTGAAAGTGGCTCTGGGAAAGGCAAGGCAAAGGCTGGGATCTGGGAGACAGCACAGCTACGTGTGATATTAAAAACTGCAGGGAAATCCCAGTGAAATGCAGGCAGCAGGGAGCTTGCCCACGAGTAGGGAACAGATGTTTCATTAGCAGGGAAGCCTGAGGAAAACTGAGCCTTGTTAGGAGAAGGATGTTCCCATTGTTGATGGCAGCAGAGAGGGTTCAGTGGATGTGTGTGTTTGGCTGCATTTTAGAGCTTGCAGAATCCAGATAAGGGCTGTGAGCTTGTCAGTAGGACAGGCCTGAGATTTGAGGGTCTAATGGAGACTCTGTCCTTCTGTGACCACTGCCTGAGCCAGAGAAGCTCCAGATTTAGAAGGAATGTGTGGTGGAGAAGAGTCAGGGCTGACATGGCTATAGGATGGTTTCAGGGAGACAGCCCTGCTGCAAACAGGGAGTTTAACCAGAGCTGCAGGAGTGTGCCAAGAATTCTGCATGGGGTTCAGTCCAAAAAATGGGCAGGTGCCAGAATAGGGCTGGGAGGAGGAATGAGGGACAGAAAGCCTGGCAGATGAGGAAAAACCAAAAGAGAGGAATTAGTTTTGTCTACAAAACAGCCTGGGAAAGAATGGGACGTCTCTCTGTAAACACTTCAATGCCAAGTAAATACTAGAGGGGTAGAAAAGTCCTTTGTAATAAAAATCAATGCTGGCACAAGGACAAAGTGGTACAAATTTGCTATTAATAAACTTAGTCTGGAAATTAGATTTTCAACCACTGGAGTGAGATTGTGGAACAGTGTCTCAAAGGGAGAAATGGGAACCAAGGGAGCTTTGTAAAGGAGCCTGAGGATCCTGCAGTAGCAAGTTTTCTCTCTGACAGTCTCATTTCATTTCATGCCTGCAGATGCCTTAGACAGCCTGACCCAACCAGGAGGATGACTTGCAGAAGCAGGTGAGACAGCTGTAATCAGGAATCAATAGCCAAGGTACAAATCAGCTGCAGGAGAGGAGAGTTTCAGAGTAGCTGAGTTCTGCAGACATTTGGTTTTGACTGTATGTAGTGGTTGGATTCTGTGAGTCCTACATCTATAGTCTGCAGGGAGAAGGGATTTTCTTTCACTTTTCTTTTTCTGCAGTAATTGAAAAATGGAGTTAGAGACTTATTATTCTATAGAGACAAAAGTTTTCTCCTCAGTTGTCCAAACAATGCCTGTTCAGCTGTGACAAGAATATCTTTGTTCTATGCTGTCGTAGGATGTTTGCCTTAGCAACACAGAGGCATTTGGAGAAACTGCCTACATACAGTCTTGTCTCTTGGCAAATAGAAGAGGGGAATACAACAAATGCTTCTCACTAAGAAATTGAAAGCCTCAAGAAATCATAATTGAGATGAATCTATCTCCTTCTGAGACTTCTCCCAAATTCTTTTGTACTTTCTGTCAATTTAACATAGAGAATAATCTGTATAGGGGATAGTCAACACAAACAACATGTTTTTTTCCTTCCTCTGCCGCTTCATTCTTCCTCTCCTTTCCCTCACATCATAAATGAAACTATGGAAGGTGCTTGTGTTGTACTGGTTTTGTGCCTTTTCTTTGTAATTCTCTTAGTTAATGTATGAAACTTTTGTCCATTGAGGGGCTATTTTTATTATATTAGTTCCAGCAAACAGCAGTAACAGAAACAAAAGGCTCAAATCTCACATGCCTTCCCTTTTTGCTACTGTGTGCTCCAAACCAGAGCAGTGGATGTAATCAACTGTAGTGGATGTGAGAGAGGACTGAAAGAATTTGGGAAAATTAGCAGTTGTAAACTTGCTAGTTTTGCCCTGAGTACACACTCAGTTTTGAAGTTTTCAGGGGTTTGCAGGTGTTTGAGATGAGAACAGAGGATCCTCAAGAGTTTGTGTATTTCTGTAAATCCCTCAGCTACGGACATTCCAGAGTGGCACTGCCCTTGGAGTAATGGAAGATGTTTGGAAAATGTTTTCCATGTCTCTTTATCTTGTGTCACTGCCACATCTCTCTGCTGCCTGTAGGACTGAGCCACAAAATCTTGTTTAGCCTGGTTTACACAACCACAGGGCTGCCCTACAGACCTGGGAGCTTGTGAAAGCCATCAGTGGGTGTCAGACCCCACCCTCAGCTGGATGAAGAGGCAGCTGTGGAGCAATCCAGGCAGACTTCTCCAGTAAGAGGAGGGTGAATGGTGTTTGCTGCTTTGTACCCATAACTGGGTTGAAAGAAATTTCAAGGTGTTTTTTCTCAATTTACCACATTTCCTACTTATCCAATCAGAATGACCTGCTCAGCTCCTCCCTCAAGCTGAGTTTCATTTTTTCTACTGGTGCCAGGGTGAGGTGAGGGTCCTTGTAATGAGGTTCTCCTCAAACCTGTCCAGTTCTGGTTGCATCAGCCTCAGTTGGACAGTAAGTGAAGCAGGGTGGAGTATGTAAATCCCCAGAGGTGTGTTCATAAATCCCATTGAAGGAACTCAGAACAGTTTCTTCATTCAAAACAGAGTTTGGATTGTGTTGCAAAAGATAAATTGAAAAACACAGCTACAGTTGCCCTGCAATCTGAATTCTCATATTCATGATTGTCAGGATGTTTCCATTGAAGGGGTAAAATCCCTGCATTGAATAATGAGAGGCCTTTGTCCTAGAAGTTATGTCCCCCATTTGAGTCTCAGGACATTAGTGCAGCTCTGGTGCAAAGGACACCCCATCTCCTGTCCTGTGCTCCCACCAGCTGTTCCTGTCTCCTGTTCTTTGTGCCAGTGCAGTTGGTCACTTGTGCTGAGATGGTTTCTTCCTGCTTTGAAGGAAAGGTGAAGAACTAAAACAAGCTCTGCTGTTATCCATAAGGCATTACGAGCCTGGTGCTACTTCTGTAGTGCAGAGTTCCAACACCCAATGGATTGGACCTTGCCACTTTCTCTGAAAGACAGGCCAGCCCTGGGGATTTATAAACACCCTTCCATGTGGCAGGAGGGAACTTGGCACAATTCTGTGGCTCAGTTCAGATTCAAGTGATGTGTGCCTGTTCCTGAAATGTGTCAGTTATAACCAGTGCCATGTCATCAAATTTTATACCACTTAGTTGTGGAAGTATCTGAGGGGGAGAATCTTGGTCATTTTGGATGTGGAAGGTCTCCCATGCTCAGTTCAGTCACTGCTTGCGGTCTCAGTGTGAGGTTGCAGCAGATCAAAAGAAGGAGTAGATGGCATTAGAAGATGGATTAATGAAATGGGGGAGAAGGCAGTGGGGATTAACCCCATCTTTCCTTTTCCTGGCTATACCTGGACTTCTAAGTTTTGGTAATACAGAGCTCAGTGCCCAGCTGGGAAGTATGGCCCAGCTCCTAAGGAAGAGGCAGATTTTAATGTCCACTTCTCTGCCTAGGATTATGGATACTGACACTTCTTTTGTACACCTGACTGCAAGAGAGTCCGGGCAGCAGTCAGCAGGGTGCAGAGGTGGGATATAAATGTAGCTGAACAATCAGGAAGGACAAGAAGGAAGAGATGCTTGTATGATGCTGCAGTCTGTGTTCAAGGCAGTGGTCCCAGACCTTGGAGAGGAAATCCGTTCAAGGAAGTGAACTAACGTGATGTAATATCCTGAAAAGAACTGTTCAAATCAGGAGCTACTCCAGCCTCAGTGTTGTGCCTTTTGTTCTGACTCCTCTGTGCTGCTGCTGACCAGGAGAAGCGGTGCAGTCCCTGCAGGCATTTCCCTTTCATTTCACTGGCTCAGGGTAAGGGATATCACACAGAGACAGGCCATCATCTGGGAAAAGTTGAGTTCAACTGCAAATGTCATGGAAGATCACCGTGATAGTTGTGTGAGGTGCTTCTAGCCTGTTACTATGAAGGTGTAGTCCTTCTTGTTTTACCCATTTTCTGAGGGCTTTACACCTTCACAGTTCATTTTGACACCTGGTAAAGCATCTGCAGCACAAACCCTCAGTGTGACCTGTTACACAGCCTTGATCTGCAACACACCTGTAATTTTCCACCTTCAAACCATACTGCTGGGGTTAATGGTAGGGGCCTCTTGCCAAGTGACTCAGGCCCTGCCAGGTGCCTACCCAGCTCTGATAAAATCTCTGCCAAACAGTTTGGAGGAGCCCTTGCTCTGATCATCCCAACTCATGTGGGTGTTGTCTCCACACCCCTGGCTCAGCTGGCAGGCATCTCACTTGAAGCTGACAGCTCACATCTAGCTCCTGGGCTTTTCAGTGGCTGTACCTGAATGAGAGAGATCCAAGAGCTACATTTATGATGTAACACACAATGTCCTAGGTTGTGGAGCATCAAAGAGATTGGTGGGGTTTTTTCATTCTAAGTGACAACAGAAACAATAGCCAGATTATTTGGGTTTTGGTTTATTTGTTTCTGGGTTCTGCCACTGTTCTGTGCTGAGCTTGGCCTGTGTTGGGGATGGTTTACCTCTGTGTGAAGTATTTAATGACTGATGTGGTAAGTGACACTTGTGACCAGTGGCCTTTTCCTGGCTGCTGAGGGCTGTTAAGTGCTTGCCCATGGTGCAGGTGTTCCTCAGGTGCTGGGTGTACATCAGGAGTTAGTCTCCTGCAGCTTGGGCACAGGTCTGGTTTGCAGAAGTGCTTCTTCACGTCTCTCTGGCAGAGTAAAGGCGTCTCATAGCACTTACTAATTAATTTTTCATCTGTTTGATTTTTCCTCCCTGACAGAGTGGTAGAGAGACACTGTGGCAGGATCAGTGCTGCCCAGCATGGAGTGGGGATGAGACTGCAGCAGTTTGCAGCAAAATGGTGCTGTATTGACTTTGTGTTGATTCACTCCAAATATTTATTACTCACTTGCACTGTTTGTTTCTGTGTGAGCAGGGAAAGAAGTGGAGAACTGTGCTTTATATTAATTTTAATTGGTGCAGTTAATTGCAGAGTTCTCTGAAAAGTGGATGTATTCCCTTTCCTAGTGTTCCTTCCCCCATTAACCTAAGTATAGGTGAAACCTTTGACTCTCTAAAGTCAAAGTATCAGCAAAGTGTTGTTACTGTTTTGTCTCTCAGTTCCATGTGTAATGAAAGGAAACAAATCCAGCCTTACCTCTGTGTCTGAAACATAAGGGTTGGTCAGAAAAGAACCAGGAAGTGGGACAGAAGCACCTTGATGCTTCCCATTATGCCAAAGCATTCTCACTCCTCCAGGTTCCCTCTGCATGGAAGGGAGCCTTACAGAGCATGGAATTTCAGTGCCTTTCTCCTGGATGGAGGGTCAGGGTGCTGAATTGGAAGAACTTACCTACAAAGACACTTTTTTACTCAGGGCATCAGGACAGAATTCCCCAATCACTGTCAACACTGAGTCATTGCTGGAGACCTCTGTGACCTCCACCACCAGGCCAGTGAGGGGCAGGAAGGTGCCTTGTGGGTTTGTGGTGAAAGTGGCCCTTCACCCCTTACAGTGACAGCACTGCGAGTAAGGACATGGCACAGGTGAGGTGTCAGACAGCTCAACCTCAGTGGTGGCTGCTTGCTGAAGCTAGGCTTGAACCAGACAGCTGCAAGTCACCAGAGTCTCAGAGATGAGGGGGTTTGCTTTTGAAGGCTTTGGGCCAGACTTTTCTCAGATAAGAGGGACTAGGTGAGACCCAAAGGACAGAAGTCTTCCTGAGTGCCACTGTTCCTGTTCATTTGTAGCCAGAAGAACATTTAGATGTCTTCATAGACATGAGGATTGCCACAGTTGCCCAGCTCTGGTCTCTCTTCTGCAAGGTATTGGTTGCGGGACCATACATTGCAATCACTCTGAAAATGAAGCCAGCACTGAGTAAGACCTGCTGGTTAAGCACTGAGTCATGGAGGGAACATGTGGCAGCAGTTTCTCAGAACTCCTCCTGGTTTAAGTTGTAGCAAAGAATTCTGCCTGTGGTTGTAACTGTGCCAAGGGTTCCTAGATTTGTGCTGCTGTAGTGTACAGGCAGCAGGAACAGCCACCCCAGGTATTGGTGACAGCTGTTGTCAGTCCTGGAGTCAAGGGCAGAGCTGCAAAGGGGCTGTTTCATACCTCTAGGAAGCTCTGCCTTTAGTGTCATGTGCTTCCTCCCATTGTGTGCTTTTCTAATCCTTGATGGGCCTAGCAGCAGCCTGCTGGAGGTGTCTTGTGCAATTGGTTTTGGCCACCCTGAGGAGGTTTGTCTTTGTCTTTGCACAGGATGATTCAGTGAAGGTGCCAGGAGAGAACAGTTTGACCAAACCCTTCATCAGAGACTGAGAGCAGTAATTTCTTGTTGAGTTGCATGAAATACCCACGGTCCTAGAAGTTAAAAGCTTTTCAGGAAATGCTGTTGTTCATGTGGTCCTTTCCCGTTCTTGTTTTTTCCTCTTGTCTCCCCCAGGAGGTTTTTTTTGCCACAAGAGACCCAAGAAGATGTTTCTACTCCTTTCACTGATGATCTCTTTCCTTGCCTTTCCTTTTGTCCTTGCCTCAGTCCCCCTGAGGCAGTGGGGTCTCAATCCCCAGCTGTCAGGATTAGCACTGTGCAGCATTCAGGCTCCTTGCAGTTTTCCACACACAGTATTTTAATTCCCTTCCTTCACACCCATTTTTGGAGCACACTTCTAAGGCCTAACTCTAAGACCAGCACCAGTGAGAGCAGTGGGAGGATGCTCCAAGGAGAGCAGCAATGTCCTCACCTGGTGCTGGGGTGAAGGAACACGTTAGTCCCTCGTGCCACATCGGCCCAGTGACAACAGGAGTCCAGGAACGTGCATCCTGAGAAGATAAACGTGTGCTGGTTGGTTACACAAATAGTAGTTGCAGCTTCTCAGAGTGGAAGGATTGATGTGTGTATGGACTTCCAAGAAACCATTAAACAGTGTTTGAACAAAGCCAGCACATCTGAGAGAAAAGGATTTCAGAGCTGGATTGGAAGCTGGTAGTGACTGCATGACTGTGACCTTGTTAAAGGTAAACCTAAATAAAAAGAAGACTATCCCAGCTAATACTGTAGCATATAACTTAAGAAAATTTAAAAGACTTCCTGAGTTAAACTTGGCAAGTGTTGTGTAAGAAAACAATATTAGAATTAGGTCTTCTTTAAAAACAGTTGCAAAAAAGTGTGATTTGCCCTCAAGAAAGAGTTATCTTCATAAAAGCTGATCATTGTTCCATGGTGAAGACAGCATTAGGAACAAAAAAGTGAAATCAATGTGGAAGGGGAGGGTGAGCTGAGCACAGTTAATATAAATTAGAAATGAAGTGCAGAAAACTAGAAATGAAAAGGAAAATGTAAAATTATCCCTGGCCGCTATCTTCAAGGGCACTGAAGAATTTAAACATTCTGCTTGAAACAGAAAAAGGAATTGTGTAAGGTCTCTTTGAAATGGAAATGCTGCAATTGTTAATGATTATGAAAATAAGTAGAAGCATTTGGTAAGTATTTCTGATCCATGTTTGGATGACAGCAGAATAATACACTAGACTCACAGGAGGACAATGAATTAATTTCTCAATTATTAGGCACCAGGGGAAAAAAAGTATTATAAAATACTAACAAGTAATGAGTATTTTAGAAAGTACGTGTTCAGATAACGTGCAGGCAAAAGCCCCAGCAGAGGTGTTGAGAGGACAGGTGTCATGGGGTAGCAGGTAGGTGGTGTGCATGTAGCAGTTCTTAATAGTGAAAATAGTGAATAGTGGAAATCCAGGATGCTGAGGTTTTAATGTGCCAAAGGAAAAACTGGATTAGAAAAGGAAAACAATCATGTGGGGAGTTCAGAGTGAAGGGCTCCTTCCCTGGCTCCCTCTTTCTCTGTGGGCTTAGGGAGAAGCCCTGAGGGAGATGACCCTTTTGTGTAGTTGCTGGATTTACAGCCTCTCGTGACTCTTGCAGGACAGAATGACAAGTCAGCTTCTTTAGGAATCATGGAATCAAATAAATAATTTTTAGAAGTGTCTGGACCAAGAAAAGCCCCAGAGTGTTTCTGACTTGAGAGAGAAGTGGGCTGGCTGAGGTTCCTGGCCACCATTCCCCAAAGCAATGTGCATTTTGGGTTCACTAGTACTGGAGGTGATCCCATGCTGTTTATTCCTGGATGTTCTGTCTACCACCGAGTTTAGCTCCTGCTTACATAGGAATTAATTTCCCATGGAAAGGTTCTAAATGATGATGCAGGTGCTGAAAACAGTAATTCCTCCTCAGATGGGCGAGGAAGGGGGCATGGAGTCTGTACAGCCTGGAGCCTCCCTCTGAAGAAAAGGTCTGCTTGCAAGTGAGCTTCTGGGCTTGCCATGGACTGTCCAGCTGCAGGCTTGGGTACTCTGGAGCAGCCTGTGAACTGAGGGAGTTTTCCCACCTTCATACCTGCTCCAGGACAGGATTTCCAAGATGAACTCCAGGAGAGTTCTGACTGCTGGCTGTGTCTCCACTGGGGCACTACCAGGGGCTTCCCTGCTATGGGCTGGAGGCCTGGATGAGATCTGGCAGCCCAGACTGCTCCTGCAAAACAAACTGGAGCATAAAAGGGTGAAATGCTGCCCAAGCATGAAGCTCCAGAGATACAAGACAGACATGGCTGGGTGCTGCTTCCAAGCCAAGGCTGTTGAGCTCCTCACTGCAAAAGGGTGTAGCAGGAAAGGGAAACCTCATCAAAGGAACAGCCTTTGCCTGCTTGTCTCCCTTGCCAAGAAAGCAAGGCCAAGGGTGAAGCATTACACTGTTCACATGCTCATTCTGCTTTCAGTTGTATGACAAAAGATATTTATTGTATTTTTAATATATAAATATATGCACAGTCCTCCACCTCCTCATCAGCTTTGTCTTGCAGCTTCTTGATGGCAGAGGTGGTAATTCCACTTTATGTCCTTACTGCTGCCTTGCTAGGAAGGTAATTTGGTTTTTCTTAAAACACTGGAGTGCTTTTCCCTGAACTGTTATTTAATGTGTATTTTTCAGATGTACTGACATCTCCAGTGAGTGTTTCATAATTTAAAAGTAAATTATTTTTTCTCAGTCTTCTAGGAAATGCCAGTACCTGTGAATATCAGATAGAGAGGCCTTTGTGTGTTCAGTTAGCTCTGAGATAGGGGCATTCAGTTTCTGTACTCTTGAACTTTGCACCTGGTATTATTCATTTCCATTCATTACAAATGAGCTTCTCAGCCTAATCTTTTGTTCCTATTATCAGGCTGGTGTCTGTAATGTTGATGTAAAAGCAATATTAATTATTGGATGAATGGTAGGAGCTAGAAATTGAATTACAAATGGAATTATTAGTATTTATGGAAGCTTAATTATGCTGTAATGTTTTGTAGACCTGCATTGGAAAAGATCTGTGCCACACAAGGAATGTTTTTCCTGGTGCAGCTTTACATAATCAATTCTCAGTATCTCAAGCTTTCAGTAGATGATTTTTAGATGCAGTTTTAGAGCCCAGTGCTGCTTTTTCTGTGCAGGGTGAGGGAGAGGAGTGAGCTTGGGGGCCCAGCATGTCCTTATCTTCTGGGGGTGGGAATGCAGTAAATGAAACCCGTTCAGGGAAACTCTTAATCTCTCTCCATTATCTGTCTGATCTAGCAGAGATCCCATGTTATGCAGATAAAATTTTCCAGGAATCAGTAGCTTCTGCATCTGGGAAGTAACTTCAGTCCTAAAACTTCTTTGGCAATAGCTACTTGGAGGATGTTTTTAGGGGCATACTGGGAGCATGACAGGCTGTTCCATCTGTTTGCAGAGCAGTTGCAGGCTGTGAGCAGAAGAGGAGATGGGAGGGTACAAATGACTTCTTCAAGGGTATTGCCAAAGCTGGAAAATAGAGCTCGGAAATACCTTTTAAAATACCTCCTTGGGTGTTAGCTCTGCATCAGTCTTTGCATGTCCTTACTGGCACTGTGAGGCTTGGGGTGCTTACAGTGCAGAAATCCATAAAAATGAAGCTCCAGATGTCAGCCACAAGCTTTGCAGTTTCTGAAGCATTTCAGCACTTCTTAAATATCTGTGTTTCTGTTTCCAGAATATTTTATCTTATTCTTTTAGCAGTTGTTGGGTTAGAATGTGAAGACGATATTTTTCATAATAATCACATGAAAACTGATAATAGAAAATAACTTTTTAAATGTAATTCTCCTATTTAGCACTCCCCCAGTAAAAATTATGTTATTCAGAAGAAAAAGCCAGAAAATGGAAGTACTCCAGTTTATCTTCTAAGACCTGTTATTAGTGAATCTGAATGAGTGCTGTGCTGCAGGCTCCTGCCGTTTTTCCAGCTGCAATGTGACTGCTGCCTGCTTTATGCATTTTGCACTTTGCACACTGGGCTTGTCTTTCAGTCACTTCTTTACCTGTTGCTGTTGACAAACTGACAGGACTGACAGATTAGCTCTGCTGCAGAGGTACCTGTCATTGCAGAGGTACCTTGGAGCTATTGTTTCCTTCATCCATTATAGATGGGGGCTCCAAGGACATTCTTATTGTTCAGTGACTCACAGACCATGATTTGTATCTGCTCACTAATTCCCTGTACGTGGGCTGTGCATTCTCAAGTGGTTCGTGCAGTGTGACCCTGGCCTGGGTCACTGTAAAGCCACATTTAATTTAAACAAGGCTACATTCAGCTGGCCAGAGTGTGTGTTTGGAGTTTAAACTCATGGTGGTTTCCTCCTGCCTCCATGGGGCTGATTACCACACATTCCTTTCTTTTAATTTCAGCCCTCTGCAGTTCTAGGAAAAGGTCCTTGATTAAGTACTGAGAAACCAGTCTATTTGTGGGTCTAATTTTATTGCTTCAATTACATTACTGTATGCTAAATATAGGAAGGCACCAAGCAAATCCCAGATCCAGGGCAGAACAGGGTGTTCAAGAGCACTGTTCAAGTTTAAATGGCATGGTTTGGGCCTCTGTTTAATTCTAGCTAATGAACCAATTTCTGACAGAGCATAAATGAGCACATCTACATTGATTTATAGGCAAGAAGCTGGGTCATCAGTTTGGCACAGCTAAAAATGAGCCCAGTGCTCAATTCTCTGCTTCCTGCTCCTAATTGAAGGGAGCAGAGATAAATAGTGTGTCATGCTGGTGAAGTTCAGAAGTCCTGGAGGGACAGCAGGGCGCTTCAATCTCTAAGCTGGTGCTTAAGAACCTGAAAATCAGAGAGAGGAAAATGTTCAGCAGCCCGTAACCTGATTTGTTGCTCACTCTATATTGCTTTCTGTGCTATTCCCTGGATGGGTTTTTAATATCCCTAAAATCCATGTAAGATAGCAATGAAGCCTGCTTGTCTCCCTGAGCTGGGCGTGTGGCCTTGGCATGGCAGGGACCTCCAGCATCCCATGTGCCCAGGCAGACTGGAACTTTCCTTCCATCCAGCAGCTGAAAGAAGCACCCAACAGACACAAAACCAGAGCATGGAATGCTTGCAGTAGGTGAGAGACTGAGTGCAGTGGAGACAGAGCCTTATCTGTGAGCTGAGCAGCTCCTGTATCTCGGGGAGCAGCTCCTGGGCAGCCCCTGGTGGTATCGGGCCAGGCCCTCCCGGGGTGGCAGCGCCACTCGGAGCCGCTGCCAGGGACCTTCATCACCCACCCCCGGCTCAGGGCACCAGGCTGCTGAGTGCCCAGCTGAGGCATACATAGGCACACAGGTGGCACACCTCCCAGCACAGCTGGCACGGCATTTCTTGTATTTTCCAGCCAGGTCAGGCTTGAATTCTATAATAACTGTGTGGATTCTCAGCCAGCTGCACCACTGACTGCAAACTCTGCAGTAGGATTTCTCCCTCTGTTCATGACTCCGTGCTGCTGCCTTCTATTTCTAGGACAGCTTGTGGGGAACCCTAAAACAAACTCGTTCTGGTTCCTGTTTTCCTTTTTTCTGTGCTCAAGGCTATTCTCACATTCCTCACTGCTGATGACTGCTCAGTTTTCCTGAGTCTCATTCAGGGTGCTCTACCTACAAGCCAGATACTTGTCATCTCTAAAAGATGTTTGTTTCCACAGAAGAATAGCAATGAGGTTACTGTGTGCTCCCTTCACAGTCAGCCAGGCTGGGAGAAGTCCAAATATCCAATCATCCCTTGGAATTCATAATACTTGAAGATAAAGCAGCCAAAAATAGTTTCTATAAGCTGGATGGTTCTATAACTTTCTGTGTTTATCTAACAAGAAAAAGTTAAGAAGTACAGTAGGTCATGCACTAAACTGAGCAAGATCATGGGGCATGTAGGGGCTCATGGAGATGAGCTTATTGGTTATTTATTCGATTAACTTAACCTCTCTCTGTTTGAGAATTACCTTCTTGCATTGCTCTTACATTTGCTTTGATAAAAGGAAAACCAACCCAGCTGTACAGTGAGGCATTAAGAGATGCTAAAAAGATTCTTTTGGGGAGAGGAGGGGGGAGAGAGGGGAGTTTGCTCAGCTCTGCCAGAGCCTTATTTTTTCCTGCCTTCCAAGAACAGGCTATGTTCCATCCCCTGCCGCCCCCTCAGCTGGTGCTGGGAAGAGCAGCTGAGTTTAGCTCACTGTTCCTGGAAGTCACTGAGACAAGGAGCATCGAGAAACCAGCATTTTCTGTAGCGCTCTCTGCTTCAATGGAAAAGATGAGCTGATCTTGATCCTGCTTGTTCTCTAGCCAGGGTTAACCCTCACTGCACCAAGACAGGCTATAAAATGTGCCCTTTCAGAAAGGGGCTGTGTGTCTGGAAGCCACTCTGAAATGCAGTGTCACACCATCAGCAAATGCATCCCTGAGGTAACTCAGGCTGTCCAGGTTTATACTGGACTAATAAAACCTTTTACTGTTTTTTTTTTGCCCATTGGAGCAGAGCAATTGTTCAGCCAGGCTGTACCAGTGGCCATGTCCTCTGTGCTCAGTGAGGGAAGTGCTTTTTGTAGAGCAGAGAACTCAGCCACAGACTTCCCCAGAACTGCCCTAGTTAAGAAAAACCTTGAAAGGGCAATTCCAGCTTGGTGCTGTGCACTGATGCACAGAATGTTTGATCTTGTGCTTTTAGAGTCATATAACAACTGTGCCATTGGGAAAATTCCAGTCAGTTAAATGAAATTACTTTTATGAGGGTTACTGATAGGGACGAGGAGTTTACAGTTTGTGATCCTGTAATTTGAGTTCTGTTTCTTGTTGCATGATGGATTCTCCAGTGCCTCAGTTTTCCTGAGTAGTGTAGGATACACTGATACTGTGCTTCAGGTGGGCATCTTGAGAGTGGATTAGTGCCTGTGGGGTCCCCAGGCAGAGAGATCTCCAGAAACACAATCTGTTCCAGACCACTGGAAATGCACTGGTTCATTTACTTCCTTACTTAGACTGATTCAAAGCTTGTTATTCCCCAGCTGTGAATGTCACAGCCATAGCCCCAGTGCCAAATTTAGCTGAGTCTGATGAGATCAGGAAACAGCTTAAAGTGACCAGAACAGGCAGATGTAGGCATGTCTAGTGTTATTTCCATGGATGCAATTAATAGAAGTAGTCCAAAGGTTTTTCTCTTTCAGTGTTTTTTGCTTTCTTTATTCAAGGGATAAAAAAAAAATCTGTTTCTTTCCCTGTGCTTAAAATTGGCTTAGACTTCTTAAATGACACAGATCATCACTGATACCTTAGATTCTCAGTGGAGCTCTGATGAGAGCTGCCCCCTGATTTCATCTTCTCTTTGCAGTAACCTGGGAAAGAAAACAAACTTGTCATGAGTGCCAGCATGGGCATCTGGCACAGGGCACCCAAAGGAGAGAAGGTGTTGGGGTGACCTGACCATTTCTGGTAGCTGGCACTGGTAGCATGTAATAAGACAACTTCTTGAGATCAGTTTTGTGCCTGTACAGAGTTAATGGAAGTGACTGATTTCTTATTTTCTTTTTCTGTCATGGAGGGTGAAGGAAGAAGCACTGAAGCTCTTTGATCCTACAAGATTCTGCTTTGCCCCATCCTGTCCCCAAAGGGATTTCATTGCCATTCAGTTGAATTTCAGGCTCCAGAGCCAGCATCCCATAGTCCTGTGAGGCAGGGAAGAGGCTGTGGGGTGGGATCCCTGGCGAGGCTCTGGCCTCTGGGGAAGGAGCTGAGTGACCAAGCCCATCTGCATCCTGCTCCCATAACTGCTGTGCTTTGGGCAGCTGCCTGGAGCAGCAGCTTTCTCCTGCAGTGTGTATTCCAGGGAAACAGGGGCACAGTGCTGGAGCTGTGGCTGTGCAGAGGGGCTGGAGGTGCTGTCACTGGCAGTTCCCTGAGTGCAGAGCTCAGCCCTTCTGTTGCGTGTGGTCTTATTTTGGTTTGTGCTCATTCTTCTTACAGCGTGGGAAGTTGCCAGAGCAGCAATGCTTATGCTGCTGATCAGCCTGTAAGGGTTTCTTTGTTTGACTGCCTCAGTTCTTGGAATTGATCTATGCTAGGCAGCATCTTGAAAAACACTAACTAGAAAAATAGCTTCCACCTGATATTTTCCTTTTAGCACAAATTCAAAGGGAAAAATAGAGCTGCTGCAAAAGACTTCAGGCATCCTGTGTGGTAAGGAGGTGTCAGCAGCTGAGTCAGGCCCACAAAACATCATTTAAACAGAAATCTGTGTTTATCTGCTTGTCTGGACACAGCTCCATCCCTGTGCTGTGCTCACAAGGTGGGTGAGTGCTTTTGCAGGGTGCAGAATAACTAACACACACTTACCAGGCATGATACTGCTGGGTTGGTCCTTGCACTGTGGCCTTGCAGATACTACCCCCAAGAATAAAATAGAGTCATCCTATTTCTGGGTAACAGGCTGGTCATAGTGAAATAAAGAATGAGCCCCTGATAATTCTGGGCTCACAAATTTCCAACAAATTTGTTTTCCAGCAGCCTAGAATTTTCATGGGTGAAGAATGAGAATTTTCTTTGATTTACATTTTATGATAAAAATGTTCCTCTTTTGTAACCAGAAGTTGCAGGCACAGTTCTTCCCAGGCTTGCTGGCCCTGGGATGTTTGGTGATATGAGCTGTGACAATTATCCTAGAAATACAAGGCTTCAAACCTAAAGTGCTCGTTATCGTTTCCATTACAGACCCATTCAGCATTTGCAATCTGGGATGCATCTAATGTTAAAAGAAGCCATCTCCCAGGAAGCTTGTATTTGATACCAGTGAGGCAAATAAAGGAGGAAAAGGGGCCTGGAAGCCCAGGGTGCACAAGTGGTTTGTCTCAGGATAGCTGACAGGTCTGGGCAGAAAGGGGGAAATAAGCCCTAGGTCTTCTGAGTGTCAGCCAACAGTTTTGCTGCCCCTCACCTGGGGGTAAAAGTCTCTTAAATGGATGATTTGATCACTGTTGGCTCCTGCTTCCTTCTCTTTTCATTCATATTCAGTAGCTTCTTTGCCATACAATTTTGTAGGCTCTCCAGAAAGCTGAGGGTTGGAGTTCAAGAGTTCAGGTGCCATCAAGCTCCTAGAGGTGCCTGGGAGCTTTATTTGTACAACAGAAATTTCCAGAAGCCTCCTGGTGTCCTAGACCCTTTGCACCAGGTGCTGTAGTGGCACGGTTTGGGAGTGCTGGCACTGCCTGTGCCAGAAGGAAGGAGAGAGAATCCTGTATGGCTGGAAAAGTGCAATCGTTTGCATCTTGTTGCATCCCCTGGCTTTAATGCTTTAGTTGTTTTTCAGAAATGGCACTTAGAGGTGAGCAGGGACCCAGAAATGTGAGCTCTGGCTCTGGTGTGTACTTGAGAGCTCAGAAGGGACAGAGGCCTCTTTCCCTCAGTGTGAGGTTTCTTTGCCCTCTCCATCTCAGGGGCATGGAGAGTTATTGCTCCACTTTCCTCATCACTCCTAAGGGGCTCTCTCTGTGATCTTATCTCCATCCTCCCTGCCCTTCTCTTTTCCTTTGCTTGGCCTTCACTCTTGGATTCTTTCCTCCAGTATCTTATGCTCCTGACTGTTCCCTCCCCAGTCCTGAGCAGGACTGCCTCCTTCCTTCTCATGTCTATCACATTTGTCCTCTTCTTTCTTAAATTCTCTCTTTCTTATCCTTCCCTCCACTTTATAGCTGGTTCCTCTGTGGCTGTCAGGTACTCTTGTCTCCACACCATGTGTTGAAGAACAGACCAAACAAGGTTTGCCAGGTCTTTGCTGTGCTCTTGACTGATAAATTCAGTGTTTCTGTTGCTCCTGGTTCTTCCAGAGCGCAGGCAGGGAGCCCAGCACCCCCTCCCACGCAGTGAGCTCACAGGGAGCTGTCACAGTTTATTCTAAGAAATCAGCTAATGTACAGTACTCGGCAGAAGCACCCCTCCCCTGGGAGGATCAGCAGAATTAGGATGTACAGCAAGTTATCTTGGGGATTACACAATCTTATCACCTCCTCCAGGGCACCAGGGAGAGGCGAGCTCTGCTCAGAGCTCTCTGAGTCACACTTCCCCTGAAACATGGTACAGGTTTCCTGACTCACTTCCTCCCAGGACTTCTGTTTCCTTAGGTCTTTTCACCAACATAAGAAAAAAAGGAAAGTTTCAGAGAAAGGGAAGTCAAGGCAGCCACAGCCTCTGAGCCATGGGAGTGCCTGCCCCATGCCCCTTGTCTGTTCTGAGCTGGGGTGGGAAGGCAGTTCTGCTCAGCAGGCAGGGTATGGAGAGTCACGCACTGCTCAGGAGGTGGTAAGGATTTTGTTTGGCTCCCTGAAACAGCAGGGATGTAGCTGAGCACTTTCAGTTACATGGCTGGTTTCTATTATTTAATTTGGAAACACCCCATCATGTATCTACAAATTAAATGCACCAGTGATCATTCTCCTGTGACTGGCAGTTGTTTTTTGCATCATCTGAGTCTGCAAGGGAGAGAAAGGGGTAGGAGCTGGGAGTGGGCAGAGCTGCTGTGGGACACATCCTGCCCAGGAGCCTGCTGATTGCCAAAACCAGATAATCTAAGCAATGATGGTGGGCTTGCCTTGCTGCTGGCTCTTAGTTTAGGCTGGTGCCAGCTCTCAGACTCCAGCAGCAGGGGATTCTCTCTGCATAGTTGCTGTTTTTCTTCAAGCCTCTGGATTTATCTTGTCTGGATTTATCTGGATCTCTCTTGTCATGAAATAATCTAGGATATGATTTCTTTTTCCTTTTATTTTTTGAGCATATTCTCAGCCCTTGTAGTGTCAGGGACAGCTTGGAAAATACGACTCTGTGAGGGATGAACAGCCCGAAGGCCAATAACCAGTCCCATGCAGCTGTTCCACCCTGACACCCCAACTATGAGCATTTGTTCTATTGTGTTCTTGAGAGCTGACTCCTGCATTGAGAGCACTTGGAACAAGCCTTGTGCACTTGCTCACCTACTTCAGTGGAGTGGGAGGGGATTGCTGAGTTACTGAAATAGCTGCCTCTTCAGTACCTAGAAATACTCTCTCTCTGCATCACAGCCTAGTTCTGGAGCACACTTTGTGACATGAATAAGTTCAGGTTGCCAGTCATCCCCAGGACTCAATTATGTCAAGCCTTTATGATAAGAGAAAGGATCCATATGAGGTCTAAGAAGTCCTGCTTATCTCTACTGTGACCTGCCTGGCAGTGTGAGTTTCCAGGACATGCTGATAGAAATTCAGAGCCTGGTTTGATGTAGCACTGCCCTGCAGAGCTCTGGATCAGGCTGTACCTGCTGCTGGGCTTCTGACATCTGCCCCCAATACCACCTGTGTGGCAGTAGCAGGAAATCACCCTCCTGACCTCCAGCATGTGTCTCCCTGCTGGTAGAGGGCAAGTGGAAATGAGCAGGCCTTTCCATTCTGTGTTGGATGGCTTCTCTGAAAACACTGGAAGGAGCTGAAAAGAGAAATAAGCGTGACACCCAGTTCCTGTGTTTATTTGTGTGCTTGTAGCTTGGCAGGGGAGGGGAGAAACAGGGGAAGTGTGACTGTGAGGACTCCCTCCTCCTACCCAGGATGTGTCTTGTTGAATGAAGGTTTACTCACACTAGTCAGTGAATAGCTTGTCCCAGGAACTGGATGTGGGTTAGGTGTTTGGGAAGTTTGGCTTTCTGTGCAGGTCAGAAGGAGAACATGGACAACCAGACTCTACTAAAATACCAGGAATTTGCATCCTGCCTCCCAAAATAACACTCTACAAGGGATGAAACACTTCGGCCTGAGTTGAGCATAGAATTTTCTGTTGTTCTGACAGCAGAGATCATAGAAAGTTTGTTTTGGTTTATTTGTTGGTTTGGTTTTGTTTTTGTGTTAATTAGCAGGACAAATGCTGCTCATCTTGTTAGCTACTAATAGCCCAGGAATGCTGCATCCCAGCAGTGCTGGCTCCATGCCTGAGCCAGAGATAATAGTCATGTTTTTCACTCAATTACAGGTGTACAAAGCCAGCAACATCACTCATGCAAGAATCACAAAGTACCAGCTGGAGTGTCCTACAAGATTGAGACATACCAAAGGTTTCCCAGCTTTCAGGAGGGGGAACAAGGAGAGCCTCCAAGCACATCTGTGTTCGGAGAGCAGGAGTAGAGTTTTGGCTTCTGCTTTAGGTGGAGGGAGATGGTCTGGAGATGCTCAGTGACAGGGGAATAGAAGAGCTGTGTTGTGGAATGTCCCAGCCAATGTCAGGTTCATTGCTGTTGAAAGGAGAGATTACAGACATGGTCAGATCCTAAGTGTGAGCATGTGAGGTGACTGGCATCTGCTCTTGGAAATCTGTGGCAGGTCTTTACTGTGCCCATTTCTGTGTGCATTATATGACTGCTTGCTTTTTTTTTTTTTTTTGGTCTCCTATTTATTGACCTTTAAAAAAAAAGCTATAGGTTCTAATAGAGTGTCAAATTTATATTAGGAATGGTGTGATCCTACAGTGACTGCTAGAGGTGCATCTTAAAGGGTTTCTAGAGGGGAAAGCCTGACCTAACACAGCAAGTTCTGCTGCAGGTCCTTCTTCCCCTATGCTCCCACAGGGTAGTTTGTGTTTGGGGGCAGGGAGTCAGGTGGATGGAGAGGATGAGGAAGTCTGTGTGTATCCAGGTCACCCTGTAGGAGAGTGGAGGAGAGGCTGCTCTTCTAACTTTGGAAAACAACCAGTTTGGCTCTAGCTGTCCTAAGTTTGGAGAGGTGGAAGGAATTTGTGATATAACCTGGTCTCACTCTTTATTCCCCCTCTGACATCCCTGAGCACTCTCTGGAACACTGGGAGTTTATTCACTATGTAAGGCTTGTCTCCTAATATATCTGATAGCTAAGGAAGTAGTTTTACAGCATTGTCTTATACTTATGGTAAGAGTCCTTACTTGGCAGCACTTGCAGTCTAAATAATGCAAGATAAAACCGCAGCTGATAAAACCCAGGGCACAAATCGAATGAAAGGTTAGCACAAGGGCAGCTCAGACGTAAAACAAATTAGACACACTGAACTATTTTCCCCCCCCACTGGAATAGTTGACATTAGTAATGTGGGGAGGGGCCTTTCCTTGGAGGCTTGTGTTGAGTTTGCAGATTTGGTCAGAGTAGAGCTCTCTGCCCATCTGCTCTGGTGCCTTGGTCTGCTAAACCTGCACAAGGGGAAAGTCGGTGCAGCAAACAAAAGGCAGCTTTGACGTCAAGACCTGGGACTGTTGCCCTGACACTGGGAGGTGGAGCCCAGAAAAGAATCTGCAGCTAATAGGCTCTAGACTGGAGTGCACTTTGGCAGAGGGACAGCTACTATCCCCTCTTTCCAGGAATAATATTGTTTATTTCCATCTCACTCTCTGGCTACAGTTACCCTACTCAGGTTTCACTTCACCTGTCTCTACCACAAAGTCATCAGAGCCCAGGAAAAATTGAACCTGCACACTCCCTGTTCTCCAAGTCCTCTACCTGAAGAGGGATACGTCAATACTGCATATTTATCTTATTTCTTTACTTTGCTGAGTTCATGACTGCAAATATCTCTTTCGGAAGCTTTTTCTGGTACAATTCAATAAACACCTGCACATGCAATTTGCTCTGTTTTTGTGTGGCTGCACCCATGCACAGATGCTCGAGCAAGTACCATTCCTGCCTGCTGAGGAGCAATGGTGGCTGTGTGTGTGTGTGCAGGATTCATTCTGTGTGTGCAGGATTCACTGTGTGACAGCAGTACCTGTGTGTGTGTGTGCAGGATTCACTCTGTGTGTGCAGGATTCACTGTGTGACAGCAGTACCTGTGTGTGTGTGTGCAGGATTCACTGTGTGACAGCAGTACCTGTGTGTGTGTGTGTGTGCAGGATTCACTCTGTGTGTGCAGGATTCACTGTGTAACAGCAGTACCTGTGTGTGTGTGTGCAGGATTCACTCTGTGTGTGCAGGATTCACTGTGTAACAGCAGTACCTGTGTGTGTGTGTGCAGGATTCACTCTGTGTGTGCAGGATTCACTGTGTGACAGCAGTACCTGTATGTGTGTGTGTGCAGGATTCACTCTGTGTGTGCAGGATTCACTGTGTGACAGCAGTACCTGTGTGTGTGTGTGCAGGATTCACTCTGTGTGTGCAGGATTCACTGTGTAACAGCAGTACCTGTATGTGTGTGTGTGCAGGATTCACTCTGTGTGTGCAGGATTCACTGTGTAACAGCAGTACCTGTATGTGTGTGTGCAGGATTCACTCTGTGTGTGCAGGATTCACTGTGTGACAGCAGTACCTGTGTGTGTGTGTGCAGGATTCACTCTGTGTGTGCAGGATTCACTGTGTGACAGCAGTACCTGTGTGTGTGTGTGCAGGATTCACTCTGTGTGTGCAGGATTCACTGTGTGACAGCAGTACCTGTGTGTGTGTGTGCAGGATTCACTCTGTGTGTGCAGGATTCACTGTGTGACAGCAATGGGTGTTTCTGCTTTGCGCAAGTGGCTCTGTCCTGGGGACAGAAGCTTCTTGGAAGTTCCACACTGTCGCAACACAGTGCAATGACAACCTGAAGTTCAGTGAATTTCTTACAGGGGTTTAACTGGAACTATTTGAAAAGGCTCTATTTTTACATCAGTTTCAGGTTGCCAGCCTTTCCTGGGCAGACTGTATAAATTGTTGAGTCATAGATCAAGCCTATAGTAAACTGTTCCATGTTTTCTGTTTTATTCATCTTGCCCTGCTCAGGTCAGTGTGTGTTAGCCCCCTGTGCCCTTAGGACACTGTCCCTTTGAAAGTTTAGGAGCTGAATCCCAGACTCTGGACAGGATGGCAAAGGCACTCTCAGGTGTAGCTGTATGTGGCTGCATGTGATCCAGGGGGAGATGAAAGGGAATTTTATGATCAGCTTTGGAAAACTTCACTCAATAAATCAAATCAAGTTTGCCAGAGACCTGTGAGCTGTAATCGGTGATCACTTGTTCTTTAGGTTGGCTGCATGGAGCAACATGTAACTAAGCATTCCCTCTGCTGCACAAGGCAGTGCTGCTACCCAGACTATAGAATAGAGACTTTTTCACCAGCTCTTGTTTAACCCTGCCAAGATTTAAGCTCACAAAAGTGCATTGCCCTCTTTTTATGTACATTTATCATACCAATGAGAAGTATTGAAAATAAGTCTACAAAATATTAATGGCATAAGAGTTTAGAGTTCTGTCTGGTTTTGAGATTTTTTTAAATTAAAGTCACCCCTTTAGAAGACATGAGTTCATTTTTTCCATTCAGGATCAGTTACTCAGGATTGTCCCTGGTGAGATCTGACTTGCTTTGCTATGTTGACGGCCATTTACTACCTCCTCCCACTTCAAATTCAGGCATGGAGATTGTCTGTGTCAAAAATACCCTAACAGTTTAAACCAAGTTTTCAGCAGCTCCTCAAGCAGGAACATTTAACAGAAGTTGTTTTTCCCTTCTAGTTCCTAGCAGAAACCTGTTGAGGATCTGCAAGTTTTCAAGCTTGGGTCAGAGCTGTCTCCGCTTTCTCTCTGTACTTCCCTAACCTGAATTCCTCACTGTGTGTGTTGTAAGAGTTTCTTTGTGTGTCATTCTACACAGAAGCCAGATCCCAAGAAACAGCATAAAGTTTCTTTTTTAAACAGTGTTTCCTCTTACAATCTCTTGTCCCACTGTCTGATTGGGTTGGCAGATGAGGGATCCTGCTCTTCCCTGATTTCCTGGAAGAGCCTGGCTGCTGGCTGAAGTGACGGCAGCAAGGAGGATGGGAGGGACTGTCTTGCAAAAAAAGGTGGTGATGGATGAGCATTAATGGAGAAGAAGGAGTTCTTGGACCTGATTTAATTTCCCCAGCTTTCCTAGGAAAGGGAAGAGAATGAATGCATCTCTCCCATGCTGCACTGTTCCAGCTGTCTCCTACCCTTCTGTATAGGCACTAGCTCCGTGTTTCTATGTTGAGAGACAGAGAAGATGCTCCAGTCTGGACCTAAAGCATCTCAACATTTACACCATGGTTTCTCATTCTGTTTTCCGCTGCATTTAATTACAGCCTGTTCCTTAGAAACCTTGTTGTCTCTATAAACTGCCCTGTGAGAAGAGAAGGTGTTTCTCTGGGTGTCACCCAGATGTTTCAGTGTGGGAGGAAGGAAAGGTGGAGCACTTGGAGACACAGGAAGGACTGGAAAGATGAGCACACTGGCTGGGTGCTCCTGATAAACTGATTGGCAGTGAAGTAATTAGCACTGGCACACTGCCATCGCTGAGCATTGATCAGGCTTGGATCAGGCTTTCAAGGTTTTTTGCCCAAGTCTTGGTTCCAGCAACCCCATCAGGGAACTGCAGTTCATCACAGGAGAGGGGTGATAAACTGGTGTGATAAATCTCATGGCTGCCCAGCTGTGATAGGTGTAGCTGGGGGATGAAAAGTGGAGAATTTCTGAGTATCGATAAAGTCAAATCCTGGCAATCCAAACACTATTTGAAAGCCAGCTCAGTGGGGAATGACTCTACATTTCATGCTGTCTGGGCAGAAAGACCTGCTGGGGAGGTGTATAGAATGAAAGTCCTGTGAGGCGAGCCTGGCACACCAGTGGTTTGCTGGAAAAATTCAACAGTTACCTTGAGAGCTGGCTGAAGGAGTTCTCACAGAAATGGGCTATGGCTGTTTGGGCAGACTTAGAGTTGGTGTTGTGCTTAAATCTGAGAAGGACTAAACAGGGCTGTGGAGAATAGCTCTTCTCTCCTAGATGCTTCCTTTCCTATATTCCCATCCCATGGGACACGGGGTACAATGCTGTAGCAGTGATGAGCAACTTTATTCACCATCTTGAGGGATAAATATTATTTTCAGTTGTGCTTTGATGGCTTCAGAAAGAGTACATCCAGAATGAAGAAGTAAAGAAGGAATACCTTGTTCAGCTGATTCAGTTGTTTTCTAAGAAAAGGTGGAAGCTCTAAGGTCCTGTCAAAGGCAAGACAAAGCAGCAGCACAAAGTTGTGGAGAAAGAATTAAGGACAATGATTTATCAGGCTTGAGTACGCTGTGTGTGCAAATTGGCAGTACTGATGGTACACACTGTATTGAGAAGTTAATATGTAAAGGCAAGGTTATGTACTCAATTTGTGCAGTTTTACGTTGGTTAAAGTGTGGAATTGCATAAGTGATTGTTTTTCTGGGATTCAAAATTTCACAGTTTTGGCTAGCAGAATTGGAGTGAATAGTAAGGAGAAACTGGGTTTGTAAATAGAAAGAAAAAAGGATGGTGGTTTTATTTTTTGGAGTGCTTCCTGCATCTTTCTCCTCCCATATCAGTAAAATCACCTCATGTGCTCTGCCTGAATGAGAATATTGTCTGTAGCTTAATAGCAGTTTGAATTACAGCAGCTGTAGCTTAAATAGATTGTAGACATTTTCTATGTAACTGTCTTATTACATGTTTATCTCACATATACCATATATTAATACCTAATAGATAGGTTTCTCTTAGGATCCTCATAATAGAGCTGATGAGGCCCAGCTCCCACCTCCAAAGAATTTTCCATAAAGCTGTTGCCCACATCATCTGATGCTGCCATCCTGCCCTTGAAAAGGGGGTTCTGTGATGTTGGTGCACAGGGGGTTATGAACATAGTTAACCTTTTCACATATCTGGGATGAATCTGTAACCTATTTCACATTCCTGGACCTGCTGTATTTTAGTCTCTCTTTTAGAGATGACTACACAAGGAAGCTTCTTGGAATTGAAGAGGAGGAGCTAAATTAAGAAGGCATGAATATAACTCAGTGTATGGGTGGAGGAAGAGGAGCATCACCTGTCAGCTCCCACCCGAGGCATTCAAAGACTCAGGGAAACTGTTTGCCACTCATCACTAGGGGACTGGTTAACAACACATTCAACATGAGTAATTCAAAACTTGTCACCAGAAAGTCCTCCTGACAGGAGGCATCCTCTTATTAGCTGTCTTTTGTGGATGGCAGCAGTAAACCATGGAAACCCCCCTGTCCTAAGGGCTGCGGCTTTAAAGTCACTGGTTAAGACAGCTTAATGGTGCCTCTGGTGATGCTGGTGTGTATTTTATAATGTCTTTTCTTCTTTTCTTTCTGTGTCAGAAAGAGACTTGGATGTGAGGGAAGTCAGGCTGTGCATTTCCATGGGCTTACTGTAGACATTGTGCTGCTAGGTCAAGGCCAGTGCAGGTTTGTCCAGAGTCAGTGTGGGTGGGTTTTCACCAAGAGCCCCTGACCTTCCCCATTTGGCATGTTCTGACTTTCTCAAAGTGTCAAGGAATGTGGATTTTTGTTTGTTCTCCAGTTGTGTAGCAAGGGATGGTTTCTCTTGCAGTTGTTCCTTCTGGAAAAGTGAGACCAAGTTGTGAACCAGTGTCAGGCTCACGGTCCTCTTGATTTCTGGCTGTTTCCTTGGCCACTACAACCAGGAAAAGAACTGTCCACCAGATAGACTCCATGGGGCTGTGAAGAGCAGGCCAGAGTGCCTTTTGGGCACTGTGTGTGCTCAATGGCCTGATCTGACAAACCACATCTCAAGGTGTGCAAGTATGTGAAGTTCCAGTCTGCTGACGTTTCCAAGGAAAGTAAGCCAATATTTCTTTGGATGCCATGGAAAAGGCAGTATTACACACCACTAGCTTATTGCAGTTTCTGCCCACCCATTTAAACTGGTGTATGAGCACAGAGTCCCCAGGTAACTGCTCTCTAACAACAGTGTTTATTGCAGGAATTCTTCCACACAGACCAGTGCCTCACTCGTCTGTGATTCATGGCTTGAAAGGATCAGCAGTGTGTTCTAGGATCATTGTACAGTCTAAATCTTGACATTTTCTTCTTTTCCTCTTGTGTGTAATAAATAATATTTAAGGAAGCTGTTGAGAAGGATGTGGGATTGAAAGCCCTCTTTCTTCCAAAAGCTCCCTCCCAATATGTGTAGACAGCTGTAAATATTTTTCATTGCAATTGTCACACTTGGTTTAAGATCCCAAAGGTGAAAGTCCATAGTAAACTTTGTGTTTTGCCCAAATACGCTTCTTTGACCTTATGAAAAACCAAATAAACACACAGTATTGTGGCCTTGGGGACAGGCCAGGAAAAACGCAGTAAATGGAGCAGTATTATCACCTTTCATGACAGTGCAGATGATTGAAGGAAAAGTATGTGCTGTCAACAGCAGGGAAAGCCATTTAGTTTATTTACTTTCCTTCAGCTCCTGATTTTCATCCACCATGTTCTGGGTTTTTCTGGCTGTTACTTGTCAGCCAGGTGCTCAGAGAGCTTCCTTCTGTAAACCCTAAATCTGTCTGCAGCTAAATGCTGTGCTGGGGGAACCCAGACTGTGGCCAGGTTCTTTCTCTGTCGGCTGGGCAGAGTTTTCTTGAACCAGAGGAATTGCATGGGATTAGCTGAGAACTTGGTCAGCTGTGGCTCATGCTATAGCCGTCTATTTATCTAGAAATAAATTTTATAGCTGTGTGTGTGCTTGGCTTTGCACACAGCTGATGGCAGCAGAGTTAGGAGTCGAGGTGCTCGAGAAAAAGCCCGAGCTAGAAAAGGTGCTCTCTAAAATGAGGGCCCACGGCTGCCCTGGTGTGTGGTCCTTATGCACAGCTGCCATAATGGTACTGGAGATTATGCCCAGTAATCTCCAGTATTAGTTTCTGTGTTAAGTAACTGTGTTAGGCTTAGCCTAGTTCAGACCCTGCTGTTGCATGGCAGATTTCCATCTTGGCGATATTTATTATCGCTGATGTTCCCTGGTATAATGTGTGCTGACGCTAGAAAGGATTTTCAGTGTGATACCCAGGCTGCTGCCTTTGGCAGAGTCGTTTTCAATTGCAGGGGCTGAAGTTACTGAAAGCAAAGCTGGGATATGGCAGGGGCAGGGGAGCTGGGGGAGAGGAGAGGAGCTGCTGGGCCAGCACAGACAGCTGGGCTCATTCACACTGCCAGCGCTGAGAAGAGAAGGCCAGAACAATCCTTCTAGGACTGACATGCAGAAGGAGAAGGGAATGTCTGGAGAGCTGAAGGGTCTGTGCAGTGTGGCCTCTCTGCTGCCATCCTTCCCCCGCGGCCGTGTCCCCATTGCCGGGGCAGCGGTTCTGGGAACAGCTCGGCCCGGGCAGCAGCCGCCAGTTCCAGGAACCGCGGCCCGGGCCCTGCGGGACGCTTCAGGGAATTCTCGCTGCCATTCCAAGCGTGGCAAAAGAGCTCGTCCAGTGACCTAAGGCTCCCCCGTGGCCAGGGGCAAAAGTTTGGAGTCAGGCCACGGGACTGGGAAGGTTACCAGACGCTGGAGGGGCTGGAGATTTATGCCACGCTCAGCTCTTTACTACAGAATGTTGTTTGGCTTCTTGAGGGATCGAGAGAAGGAATTTGCTACATAAGAGACAACAGTAGTGACCGCAGGAATTTAGATAAGGGATATGGAGTTAAAAGGTCAAAATTTCCTGCCATCAGTCATCATCTCCATGGTAGGAGCCTGAGAGGGTGCCAGGAGCTCAGACAGATTTTGGGACCCTGAAACCTCCCACAACCATATGGCCTTAAATAAATGAAGCAAGACAGATAAAGTACCACTGCCTGGTGCTGCTGTCCCACACTTTGTGCTTCCCAGCACCACAGCTCATCAGTCCTTGGCTGCCCCGGCTCAGGCCTCCACTCCATGTTCCCTCCTTCCAAAGCAGGAGATGATGGGAACTTTTCTCTTAGAAGCCCTGCAGAGCTTTTAAGGAAAACACTCAGCATGACACTGACAAATTAATGTAATTCTTACTGCCCACTTAGAAGTTAAAATTATTTCGCATGCTGCTGTCAGCCTGAGAGGAGTGAATTCCTTACAGCACTTGGCTTTAAACACATCTTTTACATGCAGTTACTGAGTTGCTCTGGGTTGACTTCAAATTAGCAGGGAATTGGGGAAGTGTGTAAATTGGATATTGGTTTCCAAAGCACTTTTCTTAGTCACTGTAGCAATGCTGCAGACAGTGCCTGCCTTCTCAGTTTTTGGGTAGGACACATGTGGAGGGGTGTCTCTCCTGGAGAGGTGGGCTAACCTATGAGTTGCTCCAAGACAGGAGGGAAGGAATCACATTTTCTGGCCTACTGGCCAGACCAGATAAGTCCCCTAGGCCTTGACTTCATTAGAGCTGTGAATTTCATTGGGATGTTATCATTTTGCACACTATTTCCTTTCCAGTCCTACTCTTTGAAGACCTGTGAACCCTATACCAACTCTGACCCTGAATTTTGCTGCTCTTTTTTGACTTGGGCTGACAACCACAGCTCTGTCACATTGTGCTGCAGCCAGCATGTCTTCTGGGGCTGTTTGCTTAATGCCATCAGCTTTCCCCTAGACTTTAGTGAAGATTGTTTATTTACTTTAACATTTAATGCCTTTCTCAGGTACCAGTCAGCCCTCAAACCTCTTGCTCCCCATTTATTTATTGGGATTCTGCTTCTAATGTTTGATCAGGCTTTCTGATACTGCTTTTGGGTCTTTCCCCCTCTTCATTCTTTGTTATTTTTTTCTGTATTTTTCCACTATGGAGAAGCTTCCATAAAATGAGAGCAAACAAAGTCTTTTCAGCTCACATATGCCCTGGGTTTGGGAAGAAGCATATGCTCATGTTTGCGGGGGAGGCAGCTGTTCTTGCTCTTCAAGTAAAAGACTTTAATGCATTCACAGGATTATGATGCTGGAGTAGCTGTACCATCAAAGCCATAGCAACTTCCTTGTTGCCTTTCATTTTCTTAGTCTATTATATGTGTTTGGTTTCTATGAACAGCTAATTAAAATGCAGAAGAGTAACTCTTTATTAAGGTTTTATTAACATTTAATTTGCTTTTCTGTTTTTGGTAGAAGATCAAAAGGCTTAGCTCTTTCCTAGAAAGATAACACAAGAGTTGCAGTGCTGTACTAAGATAGTGTCCCTCTAAGAACTTCATGTGCTCTGCAGGGGCGTGGGCAGAGACCCCCTGCCATCAGGGGTAAGTGGAAGGAGGGCACAGTGGGGCGTTCACCAGATCTTGGAGTCTCCAGGTGCTGCAGGCAGGAGCAGCTCTACTGGCTGCACTGGGAGCATCCATCCTGCCCGTACTCTGCAAGAGGTTCTCTTGCTTCTTGCTTACCTGGACACACCTGAAATCCTGAACTCAGCCCCTCCAGTCCACCCTCCCTCAACCCCTCTCCCTGCTGTGCTTCTATACCACAAGGGTGAGTGCTGGGTAGAGGGTGACTCCTTGTCACAGCTTCCATGTCTCCCCACATTTTTGCTGGTGCATAGTTGATGCAGGTGCTAGTGAATAAAGCTGTTGAAGAAAAGATTGCCTGTGGACTCTTCAGCTGGAATCTTCCTTTTTCCCCATACAGGTTCAGTTCCCTTTTTGTTACCTTTTTGTGCAAAGTTCTTGAGGAACTGGGAGATCAAGTGTATTTGCTTTGTTTGTAGATGCTCTGCTCTGAGTTATTCACAGGTCTTTCAGAGTAACTCCACTGATTCTGAATGTCGCTAAAACAGCAAAAGTAGCTTTGTTTTCATGTTTGTTTTTCCCTTGTTCACCAAATATTCTCCTTTTGCATGCAGGCATGTGTTTAAAATTCACAGGACTACTTGGGTTTGTGACTTGTTGCTTTGCTGCAGCAAAGAGACAGGATGAAGCTAAGGGGAAACCAGAATATTCTATATGAAAATGAGGTAAAATTAAAATATTTTATTTCTTCTCTCCTTTTCCCTTTCTGCATCTGATTCAGGTGCTCCTGTCATTATTCTCAGTTATCAGCTGCTCCTTATGTGGATAGACCCTGCATTTCAGCTGTTGCTGACTGACGAGAAAGAGGGGTGGTTTGATGACAGAAACTTCTTGCCGCTGTTGTGGATCAGTGGCAGAGAAGTAGAGCAATTATCTTGCTTGTCTGTGAAGTCTTGAGGTATTTTTGATCCATACATTGTTGTATTTTCTATTGACTTTCCTTCTAGCAAAGGTTTGCTTTGAAGTTTGCACGTAACTCTTAACTCGTTTGTTATGTGCGTCTGCAAAGGGTGAAACAAGTCCCAACTTTTCTGGCTGCTCATTTTCAAACAAGCTGTGCAATGATTCCTCAAAGGAGCTGTCAAGGAGCTAATTTTTTATGAATTTGTTACCTAATCTGAAGAATAATAAGGAAGATGTTCAGCTTACTTTTCCTATGGGAAACTGGAGTCCTGAAGCAAACAGATCCTCCCCCTCCCTAAACACACAAATTTATTGCAATAATACTTTCTTTGTCCTGTATGAGAACCCCCTTTCTTTCAGATATTAAATGCAGTGGTAGTTCCTGCCTGAGCAAATTTCCTTGTGAGTTATGAGCAATGCCTGGGAGTGGGACACTGAGCATGGCTGTGTCCCCTCTAGACTGGACTGGCTGCCCACAGCCCTTTGGCTGACTGGGTTGTGCCATAGGCTGTTTTGGCACCTAGAGTAAGGCAGCTTTTGCCCTTCCTCCTCTGGGGTGTTCTTTGTGTTGTCATGGCAAGAGTTGTAGTGGAAAATCCCACTTGCTGTGCTCCATGGAACTGCCACTGACAGCTGGGGCTGGCACAGGGAGGAGTGTGGAGCAGCTGGAGAGAAGTGGGAATAGTTACAGTGTAATGTTTAAAGACTGTCCTGATCTCTTTGTGGTGTCCAAAGAAGATGCAGAAGGCATGACACTCCCTGCCTCCTTAGCCAGACATCTGTCCAACCTGAAATTAGTGCTGTCCTTGGAAGAAGGTTTTCCCTGTCAGCTGGCTCCTGGGTGGGGTTTGGGGAAGGCCTGTGCAGATTTCTTGCTCAGCAGTGGATAGGAAGCTTCCAAAGATATTCACGGCACCATATGGCTGCAACATGATGTAGTGCCAGTGTATTAATTCCCTCCTGAGAGTGGAATCCCTCCCTCTTTCTTTGCTTTCTTGTTTATTAGTTTATTCTCATGTTGCACAAGACTGTCTGGGAGAAGGCTGAAGGGAGCAGAAGCAGGTGAATCATTTAGAAACAACACAATTTCCTGGAATAAGCCATTAGCAGTCGTCTTTATCGATGCTTCTCAGTCCCCAGGGGATGCTTAAGCAGCTCCAAGGCTGTACAAACCATCTGTGATAACAGTAAAGGGCAATGCAGGGGCCGATGCCCTGCTGGCACAGCTCCCCCTGACCCCACAGGAGGAAACCCTGAGCCCCTAAAGCTGCCAGGATGCAAATGGGGGGTGTTTGCATGATTCACTCCCCCCAGTTTGGCAGGAGGTGCTGCAGTGCCACAGCTCAGAGCATCTGCTCCAGCTGCCCAGAGCAGGAGAGCACACGCCACTGGAGCTCCACAAATAAAGCCCGTGCTTGGTGTCCTTGGCCTTACTTCCCCCACCTTGCTGTGTGATCAGCCGAGATGGGTTTGCACAGTGTGCAGCAATTCCTGCCACAGGGTGAATTCTGAGTGGATTTTTGCCCCACAGTGCTCATAAAAGTGTGTGTGAGGCTTCCATATTACCTCCTTTCTGGGCACTGCTTCCCAAACTAAGACCCCCTTGTCAGTGGAAGGTGCAGGCCAGGTGTGGTTCCTTCCAGACTCCAGGGAAAGTTCATTATCAGCTTTGTGTGCTTCCCTAGGCAATATTTCCAGCTGATCCATCTTCCTTTCTGTGTTTCATAGAATTTGCTCTTAGAGCAAAGCAGTAGGCTTTGGTTGGGTGGAGATTTTTCCTTTTCATTTTTTTTTATTTTGCAATAAAGCTGTTCAATTATTTTCCTTAGAAGTCCTCCCTCGGTGTGCTGATTAGGCGTGTGGCAGAGGAGGGACTGCTGTCAGCGTGGCTCAGTTCCTGGAAGAGCTGAAGCGCAATGGAAATGACCCCAGGGAGCTATGGGCTTTCCACAGAAACCTGATGGGGGAAGGGCTGCCTGAGCCTGGATGGCTTTAAGAGCTCATTTCATTTCCTTTCTGCAGCCTGACAGGGAAAGGGAGGGAGTGACAGTGTTACACACAGCTTCAATCACATCAGTAGGGTGTTAATGCTGCATCCTGCACAGTAAAGACACCGGGCCATCCTTTCATGGTTCTGTGCCCCTGGGCACCCCGTGGGTGCTGTCAGCATCCTGCTCATCTCCAGAGACCCAAAGGCTCAGTAGATAAATTTGTCCACTCCTTCCTTACACTAGAGAATTGTAATTCTACATCATATTCCCATTTGTATGATGTTTTCCTTCATCTTTCACTATTTTACTTGCACTGGTCCTGCCTCTCTGCTTTTAAAGGAACAAACATGAATCATAAATTTCATAACTGTGATTTAACCTTTTTCCTCGCTTGTATTTCTGGGCTGGGCTGGTGATAGGGCCTGGACTGATCTTTTTGGATCAGTCATCCCACAGATGTTTGGGTATTTACAGAATCACTGGTATCTTCTTTTACCTGGACTAAATATCGGTTACCTTGTGCTTGAGTGCACCCAGGGAAGAAGGGGAAAATGCCACCTCAGTCCATATGGCAGGGGCCTAAGGGAGTTCACATTAATGAAAAAACTGCCTGTGCCGCAATCTGGAAATAAGACAGCAGCGGAAAGATCTGGAATCTTCTTCCCACACCATCTTGCCTTGGGTGCAGTGTCCTGTGGGTGCAGCCTGAGGTGTGAGCAGGCACAGGAAGGTGCTGCTGCCTTGCTGCTGTTAGACTGAACCTGCCATGTAGGAAAACGCTGCTTTGCATGACAGAATTCCTGAAGGCTGCAAACCTTCGGAGCCTACAGCTTCAGCTGCCCTGAGCTCAGGAGCTTGTCTTTGTCAGGAAGTCAGAGTGAATTAAGGCAGTGCCTGGATTTAAAGAGCTTGTGCTCTGTGTACTCGGTATCTTCCGAGGTCGATTTTGTGTAACTCACTGAAATGACTTGAAACTGAGACCAGAACGTGGAGGATCTTGGGTGCTCTGAGGTGCAGGGATTTGCTACCCTCCTGCAGGGTCTGCTGGGCTCTCAGCAGGACAGACTATTGCTCTGAGAAGTTATCCACTCGGGACTGATTCCCACTCCTGTAGTGTGGGGTGAGCCTCACCTCAGACTTCAGCTACCACTGGCACGAAGATTTGAAGTTTTCTTGCCTGCACAGGTGGCCCTTCAAAGTTTAAGCAGGAGAAAGAGATACTGCTATTAATGTCACACTTGATCCATGGCTCGTGTTCAACAGCAGCAAATATAACCCTGCTTCTTGGCTAGAGAAAATCAGAAAGGACTCTGCTTTTGTTTCCTGCCCCAGGAACTTGAGTTTGCCCCACTGGCTCCTCCATTCCCACATCAAAGCCTTGTGTTAGGCTGTCTGCAGCCACTGCTGCAGAGTGGTTATGACCTGCCCTTTCCCACACACTTGTGTGACTTAGCTGGGAGCTGCGCCACATTTTCCACAATATGAGAGGAATTCTTCATACATTACAAACTATTAGTGCACCATATAGAAAAGGCAAAAAGTACTTTTCCAAGCGGGGGGGGGGGGTGGAGTACAATTAAAAATTTATTTTTCCAAGCTCCTTTGGTTAGTGTTGGAGATTCAAAAAAATAAGGATAGTACTTGTACATATATCTATGTGTATATATTTTCATATATATAGATTAATAAGTCTAATACTCATAACAAAAGGACTTGACATTTTATAGCATAGGGAAGTGAAACTAATCAGATACATTGTATGAAGACAGCATGACGAAATGCTGGTTTGTAGTTGGTTCCTTTCCAGGCAAATCCTCTTAGCTCTCTTCTGTCAAGTAAACACAGGGTGGGAGAGGTGTTTGTCACGAGAAGGGTGATTAGCTAGATGTAATTAGTAACAGAATCCAACTTTCCATGAAAAGCTTATTAGCAAGGAGTCAGACCTGTTCAGGTACTCCAGTGCTGCACTGCTCCTGCTCCATCAGGGTGAGCTCCCAGGGAGCAGCAGCGATTCCTTGGTCAGCAGAGCTGCCTCCAGCCAGTGGGGAGGAAGGGCTGGGAAGCGCTGAGCACAGCACTGGGGTTTGTGCAAGAGCAGCAGAGCACAGGGTGCGAGCTCTGGGATCACAGGTCAAGCCAGAGTTTGCAGTTGGAGAGGGAAAGGAGCAAGGGAACAGTTTATATGGTGAGAATCCAGGGACAGCTTTGCCTCCCAAGCATACAAAGCCAGGATCAGAAATGTGGCATTGATTACTGTAGGGACAAGAGAAGCCGCTGGTGCTTTCCTTTATGGTCCTACCTCTCCGATGCACTTGTCTCCTCTGGCAGTGCAAGGAAGAAGGGAGCTTGGGTCACTTACAAATTGCTCTTGCTCAGATTGAGGCAGCATTGCAAGGGCAAGAAAGAGTCACCTTTGCACAGAGTAACTTTGGGCCTGGCTTGCTTTGTGTCGAGGTTGCTGGTGTGGGGCTGAGCTCAGCGGAGGCGGCGGCGTGGACAACCAACCCCTTTGCGTGCTGCCATAAGCATTTCTCTGGGATTGCTGTCGGGGTTGTTTGGAAGTTGCCCTGGGTGAGACTCTTCAGGCCCGGGTCGAGCCCTGCCTGTTCTGGCGCCGGGCGCTTTGCCCACTGTCCGTAAAGGCCGTTCCCGCTGCGGCGGCGCCAGCCGGGTGCCAATGAGGTTCTGGGTCACAGGAGGTAGCCTGGGGGACCTGAGCACAGTTTGGTCCCCTGGCCCCTCACCCAGGGTCCTCCCCAGGCCACCCATGGGCAGCCCCTGTCTCCATGCCACTGCCTGTAAACCCACTGACCCAATGTGAAGCATTCATGTAGCCCTGTGTCATCCCTGGGGATAAAGGAATGATTCAAACTCTGTTCTTGGGTGGTTTGAACGGTTTTTGACAAGGTGCACAGGATTGCATTTTAGTGTAAGGTAGCAGCAGGAGCTGTCTGTATGGGCAGAATTGCTGGTTTGATTGAACACAGCTCCAGTTGTGCTGCTTTGACTTTGATGTAGAAGAAATGACCCACTTTCAGCCGGGACAGCTGGCCTTTGAAAACAGAAGTTAAATTGTTACTTGGTAGCTGTGTAGGGTTTGAAGTGCCTTTAGTGTCCCAATTTATCCTCAGCTGCTGAACCTTGTGGTTGCCTTTGTGCGTCTCAAGGTCAGGCTGGTCACCACTGATAATTTTTTATCACTCAGGTATTTTCTGATGATGTGGAAGAAGATCACCAGCACGGGGAGCAGAAAGGAGGGATAACGTGAAAACTTCACCTATTCAGGCCCTTCTGTCAAGTACCATGCAGGATACAGACACTGAGTCCTGGTATCCTCAGCCTTTTTGTTCTGCCTGCCCACTGGAGGTCATGGGGACAACACAAAAAGGCCCAACATCTCTGCAAAACAAAAAGAGGGACCAAAGAGGAAACTTCCTCTATTTGCTAATTTTCCTTATGTTCCTTGAACATGCACATAGTTCAAGTGGGAAAGGAGGAGAAAAGGAAGAAAAGAAGTGTTGCTGAGGTTCATAGATCTAAACAATCAAAACATTAAAAAATCCAGAGACTTTCCAGTGCAGATAGTCAGTGTCTGACATTTTGCTGTAGTGATAGTCATTGCTTTAACTATTTGCAGGTTTTCTTCTATCCTTGTACCTTGTTCCCTCCTTTTCCTTGTTGCTGTTGGAAGGTTTCCCAGCCATGGTTCTTTTAGGATAAGGGTCAGGTTAGGGCATTTGTGTCCATGGGGCAAGACTTCAGAACACATTTCATATTAATTTTTAGTAGTCATCTTGGCATATGTACTGGTCACAAGGTTTAAAACAGGGGCTGAGAGACGAAGCTGAAGAGAGTCTGTAGGAACCATCTTTGCTCACTGGCATTCTTGACACAGGTGGGGTTTTGGGGGTGTCTTCCCCAGTAATGAGTTGGGCTCTTTCTTTAGCAGTAATTCCAGCAGGCACGAATACCTAATGACAGAGAAATCAAAGGGCCTGGGTTTTCCCCTTTTCCCTTGGTTGGCAGCATAACATATAAAACTCATTTGACTTATTTCCCTTTGCATCAAAAAGTAATCTCTACAAGGCAAAAGAGACATGAAAAGTCTGTGTTCCAACAGAACTTGAAGTGCTTTCTTTTGTAAGCTTTAATCATCAGCTTCCTCCAAACAAGCACTGCTGCACTGATTATATCAGCCTTAGGAAGACTTGAGGGAAAGGGTAAAAAAATAATTCCTTTATACTTTGTTTTTTGTGACATCATCATTTGAAGTGCCCGTCTTGGAAAGCAAACACCTTGGAAGAGCCAAGCACTGGGAATATTTATATCTCTGGAACTGAGCAAGGTAAAGCCAGTGAGGAGTGTGACCTCAGCTGGCTGCGTCACACGGTGTTTGTTGAGCTGTTCCATGAGATCCAGGGCTACCTGGAACCACCAGTGTTCCCTTTGCACTTGTTCCCTTTGCGTTAGGTCATCTGTTGTGTCAACAACTGGGAATTTGGAGAGCTTTCTGTTTCTGCTCCAGGAATAATTGGTGATGCTTGTTGTAGGGATCACTATAGGATATACAGTATTTCCTGTAAGCCTTTTGGTTTTTAACTCACTAAGTAATAGGCTGAAGAGTGATGCTGCTGGCTGGAAATGGGAGGAGAGAAAAAACTGCTTCTTTGACAGTTTCCTATTTCACTTAAGGATAAGAAGAAAATGTTTCTTTTGACTCACAGGATAAAGATTCTCCTTGGTTTAAGAAGTTCTTTGACAGGAGTGTTGTTCTTCCATCAGCTAATTCCTCTAAGAAGAACTGAGACTAAGGAGGTGATTATTGGAGTAATTATAGGCCAAAAGGCAAATACAAAATAAACTGCAAAATTAACATGCAAAATCCTGCTTGTTGCCTCCTGCAAACTGGGTAGAGAAGCATAAGCAGGGTAATACATTGTTTTTATTGTTTATTAGTCAAATATGTCTGGATTGATAATATGTGATGAGGTTGTCTGGTTGTGTTAGAATTGATAATATGTGATGAGGTTGTCTGGTTGTGTTATAGAGCGAACTTTTCTGAACCCACCTCTCTTCTCATCCAAGATGGGTGGAGTATTTCCACTTCCAGTAGCTGTGCTGAACCATCCCTTTGGAATGATGGTTTGTATAAGCACTAATACCAATGTGATGATCAATGCATATTTTCTGTTAATGCCAATGCACTCCTATGTTAGCAAACAGCAGAAGCCATCATGTGACATCTTCACTTACTGCACCAGTCAGTGTCACACTGTCACTTGACACTGGCACAAGTTATTTTGTTTTCAGCTGCCTGCCTGACTTGTTCTAGCTTATGTAATGAAGTTTCCTCTTTCAGGCTGTGCTCTCCAGCCAGGCAGGAGAGAGCTAAGGGATGCAAAAATGGCCTTCAGGTGCTTTCTTCACGTGGCACTCCTGAACAGGAGGGGCCCAGGCACTAGGGCAGGTGTGGACCAGGCCTCCTCCCTGCCTGCCGTGGGTTGGCAAGGCACAGGGAAATTCCTCCCTTAACTAGAGAAGCTAGAAGGTTGTGTGCAGCCTGGAGTACGTGAGTATGTCAGATAGAAGCTGCTGTGGATGAAGAGAGATGACTGAAGGAGTAGTGGGGACTAGTGTGCTTTTTGTCACCAGAGGGCTCTGCACTGGGAGTGGAGTGTGGAGAGTGCAGCTATTCCCCATGTAACACAATCCACACCTTCTGCACCAAAGTGTTTCCCTGCAAGATCCATGGCAAACTCTTCCTCCCAGCTGGTTTTCAGTATCCCGGGGCACGGAGGGCGTTACAACATCTGCACACTCTGGCTTGGAGCAGCTGTTTGTGGGTAGCCCTGAGTCAGCTGCCTGGCAGGTCACGCTAACCCCGCTGCAGAGGCTTTCATCAGCAACAAAAGGTTCTGCATGCACAGGGAAGCCTTCAGTCTCCTGTATTCTTGGAAAGAAAAGAGTAACATGGAGTCACCATGTCAGCCCACACCCAGCCTGTTCTGCCCCTGTTGATCCATCCCCAGCCTTACAGTACTCTTTTGTCCCTGTTCTTCCCAAAATGCTGCCCAGTGCCTCTCAGCCAAGGTGATTTCCATGGCACAGGATTGGAGAGAACAGCACTAAAAGAGGTGAATAACAGAGAATCTTAAAAGGAATATTCCAAAACCAAGGGCTTAGAAATGAGTGAGATATTTTCGAAAAGTTAGAGATTTTTCAAAAAGTTCCCTGGAAATAATAAATAATATTAAGTTGTGCTTTAGGCTATTTCAGAGTTATGTTTTAATTGTAACAACACCTTTTATTAGTGCTGAGCACTTTCAGACAAGTGCAAACATATAGCATGTGCAGTGGGCAACATATTTCTTCATCATATTAACAGGCTTGGAGGTAGTGTTTTGAACTCTGCCTCTGCATTGTTTGGCAATGGCTGCGGTGACACTTGCATGATGGGAAGAATCCTTGCCAAATTGGGTAACTTCTGACAAGTACAAACACAGTTCTGCCTTCTGTAAGCTAGATTTCAAACCATGTTGCTGTTCTAGGGAGGAAACAGCCCTGACATTAAAGAGTCTGCAGTCTATGATCAGCAGTTAAATCTCTGCTCCTCTGCACTGAGTGAGGCCACAAGGAACAGGCAGTGAGGGACAGCTGGCAGGGAAGGGCATCTCAGTGTGATTGTGTCTCTGTCCCAGACAGAACCCAGACCTGTCGTTTTTAGGAGCTGTCACCACAGAAAGCTCTGTCCTAGCCAAGGTGAAACAAGTTTGCTGAGATCAATTCAGGCTTGGCTGCTCAGTTTTCCACGAGTTGGTGTTTACATCCTGAAGTGGCATTGCACATGTTCTGACTGGAATATTTGTAAGTGAATTCAAGAAAGCCAGAACTTAATTGTAAACTGCACCATGAGCTTTTCTTCTGCTTTTAAATGAAAAAACTCCTTGCTGGGTTTGTGCATGCTGGAGACAGTGGGTGATGGAAGGGCTTTCTTGTGTTAAATCTGCAGCACTTCAATGTTACAATTTCCCTTGAAGACCAGTTTGTGTCAGAATTTCACCGAGGATAAAATTCTTGTCTGTAAAACTAGGAATATGAAGTGGACCAAATTCAGCCCTGAAGTAAATTTATTCCCATCCCACTCCTTGGGAAAGGAACCTGGATTTAGTCTGTTGTGTTTTACAGGTTTCCATGGCAGGGCTGTTTCAGCAAGGACAGCATTTCTCCAAGAGCCACAGTTGGAAAAGTTGCAGCGTATCTTCCAGACCAGGGCAGTCACATGATGGAGTTACTGGCCAGGCCAGAGTCCAAGGAACTCCAGTCCTGGCTGAGCTCTCCCACTGAGTTTTAATTGACCAGCTCTTCCTTTGTCCTTCCATCTGGCATATTTATATCAGGTTTTTGAGAAATACCAAGTCTCTAATGATCTGTTTGGGCAATCTAATGCTGCAGTAACCAGTATTATTTCAAGCTTTTATTGTCACAGTAGTACCATGGGGGAACATTAAAACAAATGCCTTTCCTGGCTAGATAGAGTGTTCTCTTAAAATAGCTATTTTGACAAAAACTAACATTGTATTCAGTTTTTGCAACTCAAATCTGAGCTGCTGCAAAGTGCATTTACACTGCTTTTAGGAAGTAATGGCATTGAGGGGAAAATCCTGCCAGTGAGTTCTGAGGAAGAGGAGTAAGAAGAGTAAAAGGAGAAAGGTTCTAGTTCTTTTTCATGAAAGGAAACCCTTCTATGCAAATCTAGGTTGGTATGTCAGGCTGGAGCAGTTCTGACTGAACCCTTTCCTCTGCTGGGCCAGGCTGCTTCCCCTGGGTCTGTTCTTTCCTATATTTAAATTAATCAAATGAGGATTTTGCAACAGGGGGCATTGATGGGCCAACAGCCTGTCTCCAGCCATGAGCACTGCCACAGCTGGTTACAGGGGAATTGAAGGACTAAGCCAGCAATGGTTTGCAGTAAAACTTCCTTTTTTGTTGTCTCATCTGTACTGAATATAAGCTGGAGTTCTGAAACTTTGTTGTTCTCCCTCCCCTTTCCAAATCCAAAAAAATACTCTGAATTTCTATGTTAAGATTGTTATGATGTAAAGTCCAAATTGTATTTTACTTTCCACAGTTTTCTTTTGAAATTTAATGCCCAGGCTAACAGTGAAGCCTTTAAAATTACTTTTCTTCTCTCTGGTCAACATGTTGCCTACCAATAGCCTTTTCTTCTGAACAATACGTTATTTTTCAAGTAGAAAAAATTACTAGTTCTTGCTAAAGTTTGGAAGAGTGTGTTTGTGTAGACTCCTTAGTCCACATAATTGAACGCTGAAAGACTCTAATTTTATTGCTGGGGCCACTTTGTCATTTTTCCCTGAGCTTGTTTTTTGCTGCGCAGCAGAGGTGATGACAGATGTCTGATGGATGCTGCAGGGTCGTGCCTGCTCCCGAGGGCCACTTGCTGCACTTGTTTGTGCCGTGAGCAGCAGGAGCCACATGATGGTTGTGTTTCTCGGGAAGCGGCAGCAGGAGATCAACACGAGGTTCATTCGAGGCAGCATTAGCCTCCAGATAAAGCCGTGCCTCCACGTGTTCCTGTTCCCTGGGCACTGGCACCTGGCATTATAAAAACCCACAGAGCAGGCCTGGGTGTGGGCAGGGAGCAGACATGGCTGAGTCTGAACGTGTTCCCAGCACTCAGAGCAGCGCCGGGGCCTCCTGCCTGCCGTGCGTTGGGCAATGCTGGCAGCGCTGCCTTCCCTTGGACTCCCTCTTCCAAATTCAATTCCGTTCACAGCCTGCTGTGAACAGACAGAGGATGAAGGTTTCTGCCCAAGGACAGGGTGGATCTCTGTTATACCTTATTTTTATCTCTGACTGGTTTCTTTCATAAGGAGCTGCCCAGACTGATGGGTTTTTCTCCCTTTTCCCCTGTGAACAATGGGTAGGGGTCACTGACAGCAGGATGTGAATGTTGTGACAATGCTGCCCAGAACTGAGAGAGCTGGAGGATGTTACTTGGCATCCAGAGTTGTTCTGGCACATCTTCACTGGATATTGCTTTATCCTCCCCTCCAGACCTCTGGACTGCTGATGATTTCTGGGCTGAGGAAGAGGATTCTGTAATTCCAACAGGATTGCAAGGGTCTCAGCAGCCATTAGGGACAGATAGGAGAGGGCTGTGATATTGGCTTCTGACAGATTTGAACATGAGAACATGTTTGGCAGAACAGCCACACAAACAGTTAATTTTGGTTTTAATTCCCTTAACTTCATAGATGGCAGGTAAGACTGACAATGGAATTTGGACTAGAAATTACATTTAATAGGTCAGTAACTGGAAATACCTGACCACTTCTGTCCTAAGAGAAGTAAATACACTCTGCTGATTCACCTGATTTGATGCTGGTTCCCCTGGCTTGCACTGGGGGATGTTTGGCACCTGAGAAGTTGTGAGGAAAGGACTAAGATTTCTTTAAGTTAGAAAGGATAGGGATATGTGCATGTCAGCTGGTTAAATTTACCCTTGCATGTGTTGCTTTTTCAGAAGGCTGATGATTTAAGACAGAAAATGATACCATATGTGGCTGACAAACTGCAGGGGAGTTCTGCTGTGGCAGTGGGCCATGGGAGTGTGGTTTCACTCATGGAATGGGATTTCTATTCCCAATCCTGTCAGTCTGCTTTTCAGACTCCATGAGGGTTCCACACCCACGTTTCTATCTGTAGACAGAAACTGCAAACCAAGAGAGAATCCAGATTGTTGTGCATTGGCTCAGCAAACCGTACAGGTGTCACTGGGAGAGGAGTTGCAGCTGTACTTCAGCGCTGATAAAGGCCAGCATGCATTGCCACAAATGCTCCTGGTTCCTGAGATGTGGAACTCCACTGTAAAAATCAGCTCAGTCTGCACAGAGGTTTGGCACAGTTTTCAGAACATGAACCTGTTTTCTTTAACAGAATGTGCTGAAGGTGCAGGAGTGGGAGTTGTTAAGGTAACAGCTGATGAGGTAAAACTGTGTGTGACTGCAGCTCTGGACCAGCCTGGCTCGTGTCAATCATCTCCACCTTCAGCCTGTGCAAAGGAAAGAAGCAGGGTTTCCTATGTGTACTCAGAGGAAGAGTTTAGCCTAGCTAAGAAATTAAGAAATCACTCAATGTGTCAGAAATGCTGCATTTTTCTTTTCAGGTTTTTCCAGAGTTTGCAAAGTTTCTTTGTAAAGATGGATGTAGCTTTTCCTTCTTTTGTTTTCGTGTTTTCACTTAATTTATGTTTTGCTTCTACACTGTGTAGTTCTCTTTCAATATTTCCCATTATAACGAGAGAGGTGATTGTTTTTATTTAACAACTGAAACAGATTAATCTGGAACAGATTATGGCATTGCCAACATTTCCTGGTTTGGTGTGCAATGGAAATCTACCCATGGATTCACATTGATGAGATTGTGGGAACAATATTAGCTAGGGAATGTCAGCTCCATGGCTGGCATAGGAAGCACAGCACATGCTTCAGGAATACTTTAAAGCAGTATTTTGAGCTTTGAAGCCAGTGGATTCACAGAGGGAAAAGGATGGGAGAGAACTAGTTCAGTTTGTTAGTGGGGGTTTTTTCTTAGTGTATTTTCCATTTTCCAAGGGTTGGGAGCACATTATGCTTGCTTTGGGCAGGATGAGGGGACATCCTTTTCCTCCTGGAAGAGGAGCACAGAGGGACCACAGTGAAGTCACCTCCCAGTAGCAGTGTTGGCTCAGTGTGTTCCCTGTGTTTCAGAAGCTGGACAGATGGGGTGTCCTCTGTCTGCCTCTGCCATTATAGAGCAGATCCATGCCCCTGTGGTTTCCCCACCCACTGTCTGGTGTCTCAGGTGATGAGAGGGGAAGGCTGCAGAGCTGGACCAGGTACAGGGACACCGCAGCCCAACAGCCACAGAAAAGGGGAAAAGAATCTGCCCTGGATCTCCCACCCAAAGCATCATCTGCCCATTTATGTTCTGTCTTCTTTCCCCCTATTGGTTTTCTGTGGCACACAGAGACAATACAAGAATCATTCCTGTGTTCTGCCACATCCTTAAAATATGTGCCTTCAGTCCTTATTAAACTGGGACTTGGGATCTGCCGCTGCTCATCTGTGTGGAGTAAGAACCAGGCCCATACTGAGGATTTTGGTGTTTATTCCCCCAGTATCTGAAAGGCCTTTTTTTTGTTAAAAGGCTTTTTGTTTTGTTTGAAAAAAAAATGGTCAAGAGTTTGCCCTGTATTCTTGGGGAGGATTTCTCTAAACAGAAAATTAATTTGTCCATTTGGATTTTACTGAAGACTTTTACATTGAGTGGCTTTAAAGTATATTTAAAATGTTTATTTAAAATCCAGAGTCAAATGATTTTTAACAAACTGTCTCAAGATAGAAGAAACTGACTTTTTGGAGTAACTGTATTGTTTATTTGTTGTATTGCAGTAGCACCTAGAGATCCCTACTGTGCTAAATGCAGAACAAACATAGAACAGAGCTGGTCCCTGCCCATAGGAGCTCACAGCCTTCAGTTTGGGGTCAGCCAGGAGCTCCTGGTATCTCTTGGGGCAGTGAGTCAAACCCACAGCTTGACCTCCCCATCACCACAAAGAAAGAACAGATCAAGTAGGAGGCAAGTTTCAGAGAGCTGAACAACCTGCCCTTTCCCGCTGTACATTTCTCCAACTGATTTTTCCCAAGCTGTATTTACCAGGCCTGTGGCTGAGCTCTGTGGGCTTCCTGAGATCACTGCTGCTCCTTGGAGAGCTGTGGTTTCCTTGTTCCCAGTGTCCTCAGGCAGATAGAGGTGTTTGGATAAAAGGAAGCCTTTTCAGTGGTTTATCATTTATATTATTTTTTAAAAACTTTTCCTTTTTGCCTTCTAAATTTTCATTATCATTCAGTACCTTCCCATGGTTGCTGCCATAGAGGGCAAGGGGGAAGGATATACCAAAAAGCAAACCTGACATCACACATGCACACTGTAATCATCAAAGTATCAAAAACAAAGCTTGCAACAGCACAAACTTGTATAAATGTGGAGAGAAAAAAAAAAGCACATCAGGCCATCTTGTCCCTTTTGGCAGCTTTAAGATAGGGTGGAAGAAACTCACCCATTTTTTTTGAGCTTGTCTCCTGGATCACCATCCCATCTTTTTCCATCTTCTTTTCCAACACTCAGCTATAGCTGGGGGTTTGTCCATTCTGATTTACAGAGCCTTAGAGAGGGTCCCAGGGAATGATGAACAAGGAATCCTTAATGTTCATTCATGCTAGAACAAGTCAGGGGGTCTTAGGGGCAAAATAAGCCAAATGATAATTTCTGCAACCTGTCTGTTCCCTCCTCTACTCTCACTTGATGGCAAGGCTGGGAAGATGATGGGATTCAGCAAATGAACAGGAAGGGGCAGCTTGTCTGTGCTGGTTTGGGGCAGATCCCATCTGCTGTCTGTCCCTCCTACGTGTAAGAGAGCAGGGGAAGAGCCATTGTGCCTCATCTGCAGGGGGTGAAAGGGATGGGGTGCGAGAAGGAAACCCAGAGCCAAAAGCCTAATTATGGATAACAAACATGCAAGTCAGAGCAGTGGGGAGGAGAGGTCTGGACCTTGGCAAACAGAAACATTGGATTGTGGTTTGCAGCGTGTGCTCCAGCCTGGAGCAGGCGGAAGCCGCGCGGCCGGTGACTAATGCTGGCAGGAGCACAGCATGCAGCAGTGTGGCATCGTGGGAGCAGGGAGCAAGGACAGCTCTGTGGGCTGAGGTGCCCCTAAGTGCTACCCCAGAAATAAATAAATAAATAAATATCCTGAAGCTGTGCGTGTCACTGGGGCAGCCCAGCAGAGCTGACTCTGAGCCCCTGCTCAAGGAGACCCTGGTCTTGTCCTGTATCTCAGGCAAGGGCAAGATCAGGGAACAGCAATTTGAAAACACAAGCCAAATACAGGGTGCTCTGAAATTAAATCCTTCTGCCTACATATGAGAAAATTTGGTTTCTAATCGCTTGTTTTGAAATGTTTTGTCACAAACTTCCTTTGGAGATGGAGAAGATGGAAAAAAATGGGATGAGTGCTCCCTGGTCCAACCTCACTATCCAGATTTCTGCTTAGAGCTCTCAAGGAAGAGCTTCCTCAAAGAAGTCTCCTGTCCACATGTGATGCAGCACACATCTCTGGGAGTTCCCACTGTGCTCTGAGGTTGTGATACCCTCTTTAGCTAAGGAATAAAAAACAAATAGTCTTTACCTCTGTAGAGGTGGGTCTGGATACAGTCATCTGAGTCTCACATACCCCAGAAGCCTAGGAGAGCTTGGATGTGGACTCCTGTAACCTGTCACAGAGACAGGCTCAAACAGAAACTGTTTGGATGTGAATCCAAATCCAAATTCCCAGAGACCTGTGGCTGCCAGTTGGCTGGGAGCCTTTATGCTATCTCTAATTCCACAAAAGAAACAAAAAAAACCAATAAAGTAAAAGGTGCTTTAAAAATACCATGAGGAGAGAAACTGCCATGGAAATAAATAGCAAAAATAACAACGTTAACATGTCCGGTGTCACGGCAACTCTGACATTCAAGTAGTGTGGCCATGCCCACAGAGCTTCTCACAGCCACTGCCGGCAGGGCCCGAGGGTCAGAGCTTGGCTGCTGCCCCATTGCTCACTGGAACAAACCACTCCTCCCTGGGGCTGGAATGGATGTGAAGAGAACGGGAGAGGAAAGATGGATGCTGTCTCTGCTGACAATCAGGTCTTTGCTGTGCCCACCTTTAGCGGGACGGAGACACAAAGCTCTCGTGGTTGTGTCTCTGTCGTTCGTGCCTGAGAGAGAACGGCCACGCTTCAGAGCTGGAAAGGATATTGCTTCAGGTATTCCCACATGCGCCGGGGCAGGGGCAGCTGCTCCACGTTGGCCGTGCACTTGTTGATGCACAGCCGGCACAGGTGCTGCAGGCTGGGAATGCTGTCCTTGCGGCCCAGCGGCCGGATGAGCTTCAAGTGTACTGCGGCTGCTGCCATCTCCTTCTGCAGGGGAGGTAGAGAAGACGGAGGCGGGTAAGGAGCCTCGGTCTTGCTTTCCGTTGTGCAGGACGTGAGATAGTGCTGGATGAGACTGACCACGTCTGGGAAGGCCAGGATGCGAGGTTTGGACAGGTAGTTGGAGTCCAGGCGGAACTTGCTGTCGGTGTATTCGATGCGCACGTTGGTGGGCCCTCGGTTGGTCTTGACAGACAGTGTGAACAGGTAGCTGGGGTGGGTGCTGTCCCGCACCAGGAAGGTGCCCTCAGGCATCTTTTGCAGATGCTGCTTGGCCTCACTGGCGGTGATGGAACCCCAGTACCAACCTGGAAAAACATCCAAGAAAGAATTTGTTAGGGAAAGAACATATTATAGGATTGGCAGTATATTTAGGGAAGCCTTGAAACAACTGTGTTCAGGGCCTGGGAAACAACCAGAGCCGGAGTTGGCAAGACCTTCATAATGACCAAGTTCTAAGGGTTTCCTGCCTGTGCTTGGCATTGCTGTGCTGGGGCTTGGGATGAGGCTGGTGGCTGCTGCAGCAGCTGCAGTTTACAGAGAAAAAGCAGCTTGCTTTTTCCAATTCCTTCTCCCACTTCAGTAACAAAAGATAAAGCAATAAATTAGTTCATGATATAAGTTTGTAGAGACTGTGGATATGCTTGTTGTGTGCACAAGAGCCAGCCACGGCTGTGACAGAACCAGGTTCCTGTCTGAAGTGGGAAATTGAGTCTTTTATTAATTAAATAATTGAGTCTTACCAGATTCTCGCAGGTAGGAGAAGGTTTTTGCAATGCAGAGAAGGTCTTCTTCAGGGTCCCGTGTCTGAGGTGGGTTGCTGTCTGGAACTGGAGCTGCAAGGGCAGGCGCAGACTCCTCCTGGAAGGCCATAACTGGGAGAGGCTGCATGATAGGCTCTGACAATTCCTCAATGCCCCTGAGTGACAGTCTCCTGATCTTTTCCTCTGCCAGCAAAGGATGAGGTCTGAAATGAAAGGCACACTCTGCTATTTCTCCTTGCCTTGAGATCAGTTGCAGGGTCTCTTCAGTGCATGCTACATTGTACCTCAAGGTGTTATGTTTTGCAAACAGATCCTCAGCACCGTTGTTTCTGAGAAACGCAAGGGAGGAGGAAGGAACACAGCTAAAGATGAGCCTTTAGAAACAAGGACAGTGAGTTTGCCTCTTTGGCCTTATAGAAGGTGGTCAGTCTTGCCATTTAGGATGATTTGAACCTGATATTTTTAGATGTTGCCTTTTAATACATATTTTCAGGGGCAGTAAGGTTTACAACAGCACTACAGTTTCATTTACATGATTGCGATGTTGGAGCATTTCTGTTTCTGACAACGGGATTGTCACTTGCTGCAATATAATGAGAAGCAGAATTGGGAACAGCTTGGATTTTGTCCTACCCACTTTCTGCTCAAGGATGACCCGATCCTAAATGAATCTATCAGAATTCAGAGTGAGCTGATCATGCAGGAGAACAATGGGAATTCTTGTTTTAGCCAAGCCTGTGCACTACACCCACCCCACCGTCAGCAGCTCAATGGCGGAGTCAATGTGGCTGTAATCCCTGCAGGACTGCAGGAGGAGGCTCTGCCATGGCCAGGCTGCTAGAACATGTATTCCCCTGTGGCCTAAAGTGGTGTAGCTATTCATTTTCACACAGCATGGAGCTCTCATGGGTCATGGGTGCTCCTCCTCAGCAGCACAGGGATTGCTAAAGGAAAGCAGAGCTCCAGGAAGAGGAGGGATGTCAGAGGCCAGGAAAGTCTTCATTCCCAGGCAAGCTCCTTGTCTAAAATTAGTTTCTGTCCCAGTGTGTGTAAGCTCTTTGCCTCTGTGTCTCCTGTCCTGCTCCATGTCCTGTGTTACATCCCCCCACCACCCCCAAAACACCTGAGATGTTCTTTCAGACACTTTAAAGAGAAGATGGCTGAGAGAAATACACTCAGTCCTCAGTGTGACATTGCCACAGCACCACTGGAGCTGACAGTGATGGCACAGGGTGCAGCCACCTCCCCACATCACTGAAGAGAAGCAGAAGGAGACTCTAAAGTCCTAAGTGCTTCCCTTCAATTCTTCCTCCTTCCCTGTGCTCTATGTGAACAGGGCCACTTCGAGTACATAAATAAATGTGCTGGACTGCACCTGATCGTAGCTGCACTCCACCACCTTAAACTGCTGAGAATCAAGTATGGGACAGAGAACAGGATGAAAATATGTGGGAGGAAAGTAGATTAGAGAGAACCTGAAAACACCTTCACAGCCTCTAAGTGAGAACCGTGATCAGTTCCATACCTCTGCATTTCTAAACAAACCATGGAGTATGGTTTGGAAGTATGGTTTTGTAAAACCACTGGTAAATTTATATCTACAGAGAGATACTTCTTGGCCTGGCAATACATAGCAAACCCCTGCTATTCTGCTGATATTTAGGAAAGAGCATTCTTTCTTTTTCCATGTGTCAAATCACACTTCAGAAGAAGGATACCTGCTTGGCTTTCATGGTATCTAATCTATGTTTCTTAATTTCTATTAATGGGTAGGAAGCCAGGCTGAATAAAAGTGATTGCTGGCCCTTGTCCACACCAGGGACCCTTGGTCGCAGGACCTGCATTTTCAGGGGCTTTTGTACATCTGCATATATTTTTATACCTGGAGATCATTGTTGGGAAAGCTCTGAGTTCTCTTTTAAATCCTCCTGGAGATATATTTATACATGTTGAGGGCTCAATTTTTCAAGATATTTGGATGTCTCCCTCTTAATGTCATGGTCTTCACAAATGCCTAGCTACCTGTCTCCTTGGGGAAAGGAGATTTCAAATTCTCTATTACCCCTCTTTTTGCACAAGGAAGACCATTAACCAGCTCAGCTGCTTGGAACATGGTGCAAATAACACCAAGCTCATGAATTTGATCCCCATACAGGTCATTCAGAGTATGACTTGATCATCCTTGTGGGTCCCTTTCAACTCAGAATGTTCTGTGATTCTGATCCTTGCCTGTGCTGAACCTAATTACCAATTGGTGCTGTGCAAAGTGGGTGTCCCAGGCCTGCTGGCAGAGCAATGTCTCTCACACCACCTGTCATTTCACCCTGAGCTGAAAATGACTGTGACTGATACTAAGGAAAATCAGTCCTGCACCATTCACTCCCCAGAACTCATATACTGCAGTCCAAGTGCAAAATCTCTCTGAATTATTTTCTCCCAGACAGTTTTTCTGGCCTACCTTCCAGAAAGGTTTGGAACATAAAATTTTTCACAGCATGGAACTTTTTTTCTTTTTATATACCAACTTCAGAGAGAAAATTAGGAATTGGCTGAGAGGCAGGGAAGGAAGGGAGAGAGAGCAAAGCTACACAGGGAAATGTCTGCCATGAACTGTGAGGAAAGTGGTTACATCCAAGGGCTTTACCAGTTCACAGTTTGGTCCTCCAAAAACCACATCAACTGTGTGAATTTGTCAGTAGGTTTCTCTTGCAGAGCCCATGTGCTTGAGATGAGTTTTCTCATTGTACTTGTACTCTGCTGCCTTACTCTTTGTGCCACATGAGGCTGGAGGAGCCCAGACCCTGTGCAAGCACTGTGGGGATCCTTCCACTGCAGCCAGAGAAGGGCCGGGTTCACACATTTCCCATTTTCCTTCTATACATTTACCTTGTGTCCCTACAAAACCTCCCAGTGCAGCTGTAGGCTCAGAGGAGCATGGTGGAAGAGAGGAGAAGGATTAGAAATTTTGACAGACTGGGAGGTGCTGGTGTCCTAAACAAGTTTGTATGTAGGCTGAAGAAAGAAGAGCTGCTGCCAGGAGCAGAGCAGCTCCAAGCACAGGAATGGGAGAGCAGAAGGATCAGCAAGTAATGGCTGATAGTTCTTCTAATGCAAGAACACCTGCAAGAGGGTTAAGAAGAGTTTGCTGGGGTAAGGACAGGTTGAAAAAGGTTTGCTGACATGAGAAAGTCAGCCCTTTGGTGGGGCAAAGAAAGGATTTGCAAATAGGTCTTGTAAGAGAGAAAGCAGAGGAAAGACGTGGAAAATCAGGACTGAATAGAGCAAAGTGTTCGTACAACAGCTGTGAGGAGGAAGCAAACAACCATATAAAATTTGGCATGTCTAGCTGGATGCACTCTCCAGAGAAACAGCAAAGGAACTTCCTATGCTTTGGCAATTTGTGTTTCAGAAAGCCTTGGAACGGCAAGAAAGTTCAGGAGAATCAGATATGTCTGAGACCATTTAGTGTTGTCTTTGTAATTACTGTGCTGATAAGCTAAACTTTGTAACGCAGTATAAACACTACAAGAAAAAGTGTAGAGCTGTGACCCTTTCCACAGCCACATCCCAACACTCCTGTGGGAGCTTGGTCCGAATAGGATGGAGAATATGGAGTCCAGGATTTATGAAATCCTAGAGGATAATGAAAATGGAGCAATAAAATAGACATGAGAAGAACAATATCCACACATCTGGCTCCATAATAAGTTCTTGGTGGGTAAGGGAAGCAGTAGCTCTGGTATGTTGTCGCTGGAGAAAAGCTTCAGATAAGGGTTTCCCAAAGGCCAAGCTGAAAACCGAATTCCCTTCGCCATGGCTATGCATGGAACTAGGAACTGCAGTTGCAGACTGAAAATAAGAGTGAAAACAAACCTCCTTGCGTAGTAGGAAATTAGTGGTAAGCACGAGCTCTCCTTGTCTGTGGAACAGATTCTGGAGGTGGGGTGGGGGGGGAAATGGCAGAAAAATCCCCATGCTTCGGTCATTGCAAGCAGACAAGGAAGATTTTACTCTGAGGAAAATCCACCGTACACCAGTGATAGGAAAATCTGACATGATGGCTCAGACTGAAACAAATGCTCACAATTTCCAAGTATATGTATGTGTAAAAATATCAGGTGATTCCTGTGCACCAGGTATTCCTCAGCTGATGAACTGAGCTGGTCACAGGGACACTGAAGTGCCAACACATCAGTACTGATACCAGAGAAGGCACCTGGATGTCACCTGTTCTCCTGAAGGCAGATGTGGAATTATCCCTGTGCCCTCTGTAGCTCTCACTCTACAGAATGCTATGTATATGTACATACACTTAAATTTACACAAAATTGAAATTAATTTAGCATAAATATCTCCTTAAAAATAGACCAAAGCACCTAAACTCCACGGAAGTTTTTCCCTGTAAGTAGTTTGATTCCAAGAGGACTTTAGAGAGCACTTATGGTGTTGGGTTGGTGTCCACGCTCGTGCTGTGTCCACCACGCTGAACAACATACTCCAAGTTATTCTTACTCTCCCAAAGACTTTGAATACTGTGTAGTTTTTCAGCAATAGGAAGCACGGAAATCAGGAATACTTTATGGTTCTGTGATTCTGGCCTTGGAATCTAAACCCAGACACAGTAGGACAGACACACAGAACTCAGCACTCGGCCAGCCAAAGTCATTCCCATTCCAATACAGTCACACATGACAACACACACGAGCTGAAAAACTGTCCCAGAGAACCTTCCTAATTACAATTATCAAAGCACAGCTTTTCACGGAAGGCTGCAGAGTATCTTACCCCTGAACACAGAGGATCATGTCACTCCCGGACCAAGGGAAAAGCATTAAGTCTTCAAGAAGGTGGGAAATGATTTCTCCTCTTCTCGCCTTCTTTGCTTTCCCGAAGCAGCGAGTTCAGCCTCTAGCTGGGGTTCACGGTGAGAGAAGGCTGGCGAGTCCCAGCAAACCCCTTCTGCAGGTTGTTTCAGACACAGGAAAAGCCAAGCAGAAGACGAGCTGTCCGACAAAGACTTCAGCAACTTTGGCCAAGAAAATGCGTGCACTTTCAGTGCTTTAGAAAAAATAATGTATTCTTGTTCTGCTTTTCAGAAAACAGCAGAAAAAAAAAGTTAAAAAAAATAACCAGAGAAAAAGGAAATTACATATATTTAAAGAGGAACTGAACTTCCTTCAGAACACTCTGAAATAGTAATAAATAGGTACCAATAAATAAGATCTCCCCAAGTGCTGCGGGAAGAGCCGGAGCAGCGACCTCTCCCAGCGCTGGCTCCGGAGAAATGAAGCTCCGTGGAACGGAAAAAAAAAAAAAAAGGCAGACCTCCTTAGTAATCTTTTGTGTGTCCCTTTTAATCTGTTCCAGGAAGCGAGGGATTCCTGGAATCGTATTGTGTTCGCATCACTCTTCCTATATCAGCCACGAGGGGAGGGGGGGAAAGAAAAAAAGAGAGAAGGTATAAATAGCTGTGTCCAGCACGGCCGCGTCCATGCTGCCATGGCCGGGGAGGGAGCGGAGCGGAGCCCTCCCGGAGCGGGGCGGCCAGGGGAGGGGAGAGAGGGGAGGGAGGGAAGGAAGGAGGGAGGGAGGGAGGGAGGGGAGCCGTGCGGGGCCGCCGCCGCGCGTGTTCGCGGAAACGCCTTTGATCCATTTCCAAGAACTTTCCAGGAACGCGGGGCCGGCGCGCCGGGCGCTGCCAATGGGCGCCGCCGCCGCATGCGCGGGGCCCGCCCGGGGCGGGGCCGGCAGCGCCCACCGCCTCCTGCCCGGGCTTGTGCGCCGATCCCTTGGATTGTCTCGCGGTTACGTGTCGTTTTGCTTCCATTTGTTATGAAGCATTTGTAGTTTTGCGGTGTCATTTTATGCCTCCCCTCCCCGGCGGTTCGGCATCCCTCCCGAGCTGAAGGCGCCTCTCCGGGTCGCTTGAGCTCCGCTGCAGCGGGTGCTCGGGAACGGGCAAGGCCGTGGGGCTGGAGGGACAATTTCCAGTGAAACCTGGGGACTAGGAGGAAGATGTGCTGCAGGGTCTGCTACTCTGGGCAGCGACTGTGTGGTTGTCACGCTGCTTAGGTTGTCTTAAAAGGGTTGTCTTGGTCACCTGAGAGTCTCCTGTGAATCAGGTATCAGCTCAGCAAAGTCACCTGGAAAAGGCTACACCAGCACCATTTTGTCCTGCATGTATAGAATATTGTCGAGTTAAAATCTGGCAACCCACGAAGAAATATTTAGGTTTCTTTTAGGGCTATTGAGCCTTTTATTTTGGAACACTTTATAACAAAAGCTTGGTTGCTTTTGTCTTTTCCTGCCACGAGTTGCCACCTCTTCGCTTATTAAAGATAAGAGAGAATGAGACATCTGCCACCTCCATTGGAGTAGGTTGAATACTTAAAAATATTCTTTATACCACTCAGAACACTCAGAAGTGGATGGGGCCGGGAGCAGAGGGGAAGGCAGGATGCTGATAAGGGTGAGGTTAGAAGGGTGTTCCCTTCTAACCTCATGGACGTGAGCCTGAGAGCAGGCAGTCTGTGTTCAGCTCTTGACTCAGCCTTTCACTCCCTGCAGTTTCATTTGGCAGCTGCTCAGCCTCCTGCACACTTCCATCTGTTTTCTGTCCTGCATGAGGGGCATCAAGAGCAGTGCAGTAACGAGTGCTGCTAATAATACACAGCTATGTGAAGAGAGAGGTGCTGAGGGCCATCGAAGCATCCTGAGTATCCATCCAAGTACTCGAGGGCCATCTCAAGGGGGTGGAAATGTCAGCCTGCAGGCACTCCTTGACCAGGTATCTTCTGAGCCTGACAGACTTCAGCTCCCACTTCTCTGAATGTGTGTAAATTCACAGAGGAGGCCGGGGGCTGGCAGAGGAATTTCAGTCCTCACCGTTCCTGTGCACAGCAGACACAACATTCAGACGATCATTCGGAGGCATCTTTGTAGCTCTGGCTCAGGGTTCCAGAGGACACCTGTGTGCCTGTGCCCCTTCACATCTAACTCCGAGGTTATTTAAACCTTCTGTCGGTGGCACAGCAGCACGATGGATTTGAACAGATCTAGACTGTCTAGACTGAGCTGGGAGCAGCTCTTGTCTCCGGCAAACCACAGTGAACCTGCACATTCGGAAGGTATTTAATTCGTCGTCAGCCTCGGGGGGGATGCTGAGGTCCCAGCTTGGTGTGCCGGCAGGAGCGCTGCAGCCCGGCGCAGGGCAGTGAGGAGCTGTCTGCATCTTTTCTCCACTTAGAATCGGGCTCCATCTAGTGATCCTCTCCCAGAGGAGGCTTTTTGTGCCGGCTGAGCAGCCATTTGTATCTGCGGCTCAGGAAAGCCCCGCTCAGAGCTGTGCAGAGCAAACATCCCCGCAGAATCTCCAGCACTGGTTTTCCAGCCGCACTCACCGGACCCGAGCGCTCTGCTCACGGCCCTGCAGGACCCGGGGAGATGAGCATTGTCTCGAAATAGCTGAGGGTATGCACATACATGAAAGGAGCTTGAATTTGCACTGGAAACTTCTTTAGGAGATCATATAAAAAATAAAAATAATAATAAAAAAAAATCAGGCTAATGCCTGGGCTGTTTTATCTGAGAAATCAGTGATCTGGTTGAATCTCAGGAGCACTCAGCAGTGTGAACATTGTGCTCACTGGCACTCCTCGGGCACAGGGCAATGCCCCAAGAGGGGAAGAGCACACTGTGCCCGATGTGCCAGTGTCCCAGGCCCTGCAATCAATATAAATTGCAGCCATTCACACTAATTAGTTGTTTAAACCCAGTTTATATTCATATAGACGGTTTTCCAGAGTACTGTCTTGAATAATAAAGACATTACAGAGGCAGTAGCAAGAAATAGTATTGAGTGATAGAATTGAATGCTAGGCTTCAGTTATGAAAGGTATCAAAGAAAGCTCAAAGCTCGCAATAAAGTCAGGGAAGAAAATCCAGAAAGAGTGAGGCAGTTAATCCCTCACGAAAGTTCACTGACACAAGAGCACCATCTGCTGCTAAATGTGTGCTTGGGAAAACCGGTGGCCAGAGTCCCTTCCCACTGCGGGTGTTACGCAGCTTCTGCTGGGCATTTGGACATTCCTGTGATCTTGTAGAATTGGTGTAAATGAAAAGTGTCATCCAGAATCGAAACTCTTGAGAGGGGTCTGTGTGCCCGGGGACTGGATTTACCTTAACCAGTAGCTTGAAAGACTGAAAATAAGTCACCCCTTTGGTTGCTGCCTGGCCCTTACCCTGAGGAACGCTGTGAGTGACCCTGCATTACCAATAACAAGCAGCTGTTCTGTTCTGTTTTAGAGGGGCCAGCTCGTTATTCGAGTAGGACACACCAATTCCTGTAATCAACAACAGGTGGTTCATTTAATGTTGTGGTTTTGATTTCCCAACCTTGTGAGTAACAATGGAGGAGTCTCCAGGGTGTGGGATGTGCCATGGATACAGGGACATCTGAGCTGGCTCCATGAGAAGTGGGATGTGCAGAAAGGAATGGGTTTCATTTCAACCTGTGAAAAAATAACCTGGGTTATTATAAGGAGCTCAGCATATTTGTTGTCTCAAGGCTTGTGGCACATGGTGACCTAGAAGTCACACCAAGGCAGTGTGGCATCTGTTAGGAGTTTTGCTGCTTGATTTGAATGCTGCAAAAATTGTATTCCTGAGTGGTCTGGAAGGCCACTCCACAACTACCAGGCAATGCTGTCATACCCATTAGTTACAGGATGTTTCAATGAAAGAGATTAATTTCTTCTGCTCTAGTGCAGCATAAAATGAAGCACCATCTCCTGTAGACAGATTAGAAAGGTTTTTATGATTTTGATTTATGATTCTTCTGTTAAAAAAAAAAAAAGTTTTTTCTTTTCCTGTCTGCTGAAAAGGAAATGTTCAGCTGGTATCTCTCTGACTCCCCCATCAATAAGCTGTGGAGGAACATGGATGAAGCCTCCCAAAACTTTCTCATTGACCAGACAAGGTACCTGTAATAGGGTGTCTGAGGCCATGCATTTAAAAACAGCTTTTCTGTGCTAACCTGTATTTCTATAGGAAAATACCTGCTATGTCCTAACATGGAGGAATTCATCTTGAGGAACAAAGGTACTAGGACAGGCTCTCTAGATGGTGAGAGTGATGTTCTTGAGACTTCCCTTTCCTTAACTAGAAGCTGCTTCATAGCCAGAATTTTAATTCCTCCTGGAAATCATGCTATAATCCCACTGACACAAGGACAAGGGGGTGTTGAGAATAAAAGAGAAGTTGTTCTAGCAACAAAGCATCAGTAAAGATCATTGCCTATGAAAGAACTTTATAAATCTGGTTTTGTGTCAGCCAGGAGAGAAAAGAGCCAGGCTGTTTGCTGATGAGCTTTTTGAGTTCGGCTTTTTTTTCATGCCTTTTTGATAAGTCTGAGACAGACACCTCCAGAGCAGAGCCAAAGACAGGTGAAAAAACATGCATATAGTTTGTGTTTCAGACCACTGTGTACATGACAGACTAAACTAAAGATCCTACAAGAAGCTGCTTTTGTTCTTCATATCAAAATATTACTCTGTAGAGCTGCCCTTTCTTTCTTTTAATATCACAGATGCAGTTTCTGAAAAACTTCCTGGGGGATTTAATAAGGTTGTTGCAACCGCCCAACCAAACAAAGCCATGTCCTCACTTCAACCTGACAGTACAGAGGATTTTCTCTTTGGTGACATCTATATAATGCATCCTGTGAGCGTGGATTTCTCATACCAACAGAAAAAAATAGAGAGCTGTTACTCAGACAAAGCAAAGTTTCAGAAAAACAAGTCACAAGTTTTCAGCTGATAATTTCTTGGTCATAACTGGTGAGATTTCCATGAGACATTGCTGTCGAAGGGCTGACCCCCCCAAGCAAATGACTTTTGTATATAAGGAAATACACAATCCCTGTACTATTCAGGCATCACTCCTCAAGATATGCCATCAGTCAGAGAACATTTGATGACATCAGCTTTCCTAGCTCTCCAGATGACAGCAAACTCAGTTATTTAATTTTGTTTTTATTAGGAAATGAGACATTTGAAAGTCTGAAATAGCTTTGATCCCAGTTATTGAATTGCTGCAGCATGGCAAAGAGGCAGTGAAAATACCCAGTGGAACAGCAAGAATGAACCTTCTCTGTTTAAACAGAGTGGTGCTGTGTTTGTAAAGCAGGTATCTGTGATATCCAAGACATGATAAAACCAGGGAGAACATATCCAAACTTTGTGCTAGCTAAAATAAAAAGCTTCTCCAGGTTAAGACACTGGTTAGAGGAAAGGGGATGCTGCCCCAAAGCTTCTTGATAGAACAGTGCCTTAATATTTGCTACTTTCTCCTATGAGCCTTTTTTTTTTTTTCCTTTTTTTTTTTGGTGGGCGGGGGGATAAAGCAGGCATAACTGAGCTATCAATTCTCTTTTGAAATTCAAATTGTTTTGTGTTGTTGCTGTTGGGGACTTCTGGTAAAAATAGGATTATGTTTAATTTACAGTGTTAGGGATTTTTGTGAAGATGAAAGAACTTTTGCTGTAGTGGGCTCTTAGCCTGTAATAGTACTGTTTTAGGCTTTTGGATTTTTTTTTTAACTTCAAAAAGCAAACATCAATAAATAAATAAAAACATCTGTTTGAATGAAAAACGTCCCCCGGCTCAAGGAACTGCAGTGGGCCTGTCAGTTTACTCTCTATCAGCATCTCCAGAGAATGCTAATGGAGCTCCACCTGCCACGAGCACAAAGAGAGGCTTCAGGAGTTGCTTTTTATTTTGGGGTCATCCTTGTGTAGAGTGAGGCTGCCTAATACTTGGGCTGGTGCTAGAAAGGCTTTTTAGGAATTTGTAGTGTAGCAGAGAGTTGATGTAAGGCCATATTAACTATGATTCACGTTGGATTTTTAAGGTGTTTTGTCCTGTTTAAACTCATTACTGGTATAATTATGAACTTTGCCAAGAACATATCCAGGCAACATCAGGTAGTGAACCCAAACAAGTTTTTCATCCAATGAGATACCCCATGACTTGAAAAATGTGGTTTGTATCCTCCCAGTTTAACTCTTCTCATCAGGAGATGGCTCATAACTGAGACATGTAGAACCAAGTAATTTCACACATCCTTGTCTCATTCCCTCATCTTTCCTCCTTGCTTTCCATGCACAGCTGATTTTTTTAGAAACTCATTCTTGTAATAGTTAGAGTCTCAGTTTCTTAATGAAATTCCTTACTTCTGACACACTATAAAAAGTAGCAACCCCTTAAGTAGACATCTGCTTGGAATTTTTGCAACATTTAATATTTCCTAGAATAGAGCCATAAATTGTCTTGTACCAGCTTCAATGTGCTAGTCAGTGTAACTTCTGCCTGCTTTGGGCAGCCAGAGGCTTTTGGGCGAGAGTTACATGGAAAGATCCAAAGTGGGGCCAGGAATGGGAGCTACAGATGAGTGAGAGCAAGTATGGTTTTCAAAATAAAAAATGCAGAAGAAACCAGAGAGATTTCGAAGTTTTCTGAAGGGTCTGCCCCCCAGTGACTGAATGCGAAGAAAAGGACTAATAGTTACCTGTTGCAAAGAAAAGGAAGTTACTATCCAGGACAAACAGAAAAGCAAAGACAGGCAGAAGCAATGGGAAGGAAAATCAGAGCAAGCCAGTGACTGCAGAACCATGTTATTGAAGGTTTGGAACCTGGGAGCTCACAGTTACATATATATTTCTCTGAGACTACCACAGTGGGAGGTGATGCAAAGACTAAGAAGGCTGACAGCTAAACCTGAAAAGATTTGAAATAACTGTTTTCCTCAGGGATTTGACTAGCCCAGAATAGGTGAACTGAATCAGGGGACCAGGCCCTCCAGCAGCTGAACTGCTGAAAGCCTGGAAGGGAAACCTGAGGCAGAATTGCTGTAGCGTCACATCACATGGTGATGTACTGCAGATCTGCATCCTGCTAAGTTGAACTACTTTTTATTCCTTGGAGAAAGGTCTCATTAGCCCTTTTAATTATTTTCCTATCTGCTAGAACTCCAGATGCCATTATGTTACGTAAAATGACAAATGTATTTTTAACTTGTAAAGCATGTGAACTTTAAGCTCCTTCCAGTGATACGAATACAGCTCCATTTCGATGCATGACTCATCTTCACATGTAGGGAAAAAAGATCAGCATTTCACATCCCTGGAACCACACTCTGTGCACCAGCGATGAGCGACAGTTGCTGTGGGAACCATCACTTTTAGTATCCTGACCGTGCATCTGAAAGTGCCGAGAAACACTGACCACGTCTTTGGTCGTGTTTAGTGACTGCATGTAGTGAGAGCACCCTTTCGGTAGCCAAGCGCCTTAAAGATCACTGCCCGCTATCGGGTCTCATTGCAACAGCCTGTTTAACACAGGCTTTGGAGCGAACGTGGCGATTCTCCCCGTTCCCAGAGGAGCCATCGGGGGAAGGGCCGGCGGTGCCACCGCGCGGGCGCGCTGCGGTACCAGCCCGGAGCCGCCGCCGCCGCTGCAGCCTCATTTCCCTCCTCTGTCAGGGCCGTTTACCCCAATAAATTCATATCGTGATTAAAATCACCGCCCTAAATCACCTTCAATTCACCGCGAGGGTTGTTCCCCGCCAGGGTCGTTCAGAGGAACCCGAGCGGTGGAACCTGACCACGAGGGAGCTCCCGCTCCCCGCTCGGGCCCGGCCCAGTCCCGGCCGCTTGTGGGGGGCTCGGGCCGGTCCCGCCGCCGGCAGCCCGGCGCGGTTCGGGGCGGGAAGGCGGCGCGCACCTGCCCGGGGCGGCGGGGCGGACCCAGGCAGAGCCCGCCTTCCCCGAGCCGCTCCGGGAAGCCTCGGCTGGGGCCGCGCCGCCACAGGCAGGTAATCGAGCTCCGGCGTGGAGCTGCCCCCGCCCGGCTCCCGCCGCCGCCACCCCCCGCTCTCCCGGCTTCACCTCAGGGCTTTCCCGCCCTCCGCCGCCGCCTCAGCGCGGGGGGCTGAGCGAGCGGCCCCTCTGCTCGTGGGAACGGGGCTGCTGGCACCGGGACCCGCCCCGGGGATCCCCCTCAGTCCCCAGCGGGACCCGCTCGGCTTTGGGAGCCGCGCCATGGCATCTCCACGGACTTCAGTTTTTGGGTGGTTTGGTGGTCCCTGCTCCTCGCTTGTGGACCCAGGCAATTAAATCACAGTCCCAGGGCTCGGTGCCTGCCCAAGCAGTGCCGCTCTGGGGTTCAGTCCAGGTATTCGTGGTTCTCTTGCGTAATTTGGGAGTGTCGGGATGAGGCAGGGGACCATTGTGAGGATTTCTACATAAAACATTGAGGCAACAAGTAGTTGATGCGGGTTTATAAGCTCGAAGCACTGCTCTGTTGTACAGAGCTTAGCTGTAGTGTTATTCCAAGTCTCAGCAGTTACTCAGTTACTTTTTGTTGCAGTAAAAGCAGTGATTTATACCTGCAGATTGAGAGCTGTGTGTGTTGGAACTGGGGTCTGTAAAGCCAAAGTGTGCTTTCCTGAGGTGACCCTCCGCTTCTGTTCTCCCTGGCACCTGGTCGTCTTGCTAAGAGAAAAGCGGTGAGGTGGGACAACAGTTAGTTGACATCAGTTACTAACACTTGTTTACATTTTTACTCAGGACTAAATGGCAAGAAAATGGACCGTTTGAAGCACTGGGTTTGATTGCTTGAGAGAAGGGGCTCTGCTGAGGATACCCCACAGGAATCTGTCGGGTGTCTGTCATCCCACTCTTCCCTGATATGGAACAAAGTGAAGGTGAACAGGAATCCCAGGCAGAGAGTCACGTGGAGAGTAAGAGCAGCGTGAAATCCTTGCCTGGGGGAACAGCCCATGTCAAACTAGAGATAAAAAAACATGCAGTTACAGACGACTACAAACTCTCCAAACGTGTGCTAGGGTTAGGAATCAATGGCAAAGTACTGGAGTGTTTCAACAAGGAGACAGGCCAGAAATGTGCTTTGAAGGTATGTATGTTTTGTACTTTCTCCTTATTTATGGTTTGGAGGCCAGAGTTCACTCCCAGAACCCTGTTAAAGCTACTTGTTCCGTTGCTTACCATTCACAAAGAGTGATGCGTGAAGAATCTGAATACGTGGAAACATTTGCTATTGCAACACTGGAAAAAAAAGCGGGAGAGAGAACCGTGTCTTGGTGTGTTCTGGGAGAAAACCTGTTAGATTTTGAACGGACATATTATGCAATACTCATGAAGGAAACTATTTTGGATCTTGTGCAGTGAATAGGCCTAAGCTGTGAAATACTTAAATGCTCATTGATCTTTAGTCTTCACTCTGTTTGAAGACTTTTCTTAAGGAGCGTTTCTAGTTGTTCATTTATTTTCCTTCTTTCTTTTTGCAATCCACTTACCGAAAGATATGTCCTGGGAAAGCACTGGTTACACCAGTAGGGTAAATGAGTTTAGTAGATATTTATGGTGATAAGTACCACTTAAATAAATGGAGCAATAACCATTCATTAGAGAACATAAAGCTTACTTGCCTTTTGTTCTGCAGCTTTTAAACTTGAAAATTTCCCTGATGCTCTTTAACCACATTGTTAGGAAAAAAACAAGCTGCCTAAATGAATCTGGTTCAGTACCAGAAGACTAAAAGCAGCTGAAGTAATTGTCATGAGAATTACTTATGGGTGTTACAGATTCCTTGCTTGTGTTAATCTGATAGGTCCAGGAGGCTCTCGGCTATCCTTCCTTTCCCTAAACATGCTCCATGTGTGCTGGGAGCAGAGTGGATCTGCCAGTGGACAGCTGGATGCTCTGCCAAGGCCTGAGGATGTTCTCTACCAAACAGAACATGTCCCCATCAAAGTTTTTGTGTTGTGATAGAGAAGCCTGGAAATACCTGGCAGCTTTGGGTACTGAAAAAAATTTTAATAGAGGAACTAGAAAAGCTTACAATACAATGTTTTGTATTATGATTAATAATGATTAACAGGTGATTAATTCACGTGTTTCCAACACTCTCATGTACTTTATCACACTTTTGTATTAGCTTTACACAGCTGACTCACTGAAGTTTATCATAGGGAAACTGGAGGTTTTGACAGACTTCAGGTACTGGGGTTTTGCACCTGCCATGGGGAGTGTCACATCTTTGCATCTCTGAGGGGATCCATTAATCAGGTCCTTCTGGAGCGCTAGCAACATGAATTTCTAAACTTAGCATACTGTGATGAAGGATAATAGTTAATGCTGAAGCTGATCTGCTGTTTCTGAAAAGTTCAGTGACTGTTGCTGGTTAGAGATCATTCATACTTGGAAGGGTTTGCAGTCATAAGGGCTGGAAGCATTTTAAAACAGAAGTTGCCTTTCCAGAGAGCAATTCAGTAGCAACAAGTATGTTCTAGAGCAAATTTTGTAGCTCTGGAACGAAGTAGGAAATATATTCTGATGTATATTAGTATCCAGAACTTTTTGATTTTAGCCTTCAAAGTTGGAGAGAGGGAGAAGAGAATGGAAGTTGCTGTGCCCTGATAGAATGTCTTCTGCTTGATGGGTTGGAGGAACCTATGGTGGAGTCTCTAATACCTGTTTGTGTTTAGCACTGATTGTTGTTTGTGTTGGCTGATTTTTTTTGGAACTTTTAATATGTCTTGAGGACCAAAGTTTCACTTCCTCAGTCATTACAGGTCAGCAATAGCTGATGTATCACTGAACTTACCCTGTAAATGTGTTTGCCATCCTGTTTCACATCCAGCTGTGGAATGTGTGCACTTTTCTTCTGAAAGGGACAAAAGTATGGCAGCAATATTAAGATGTTTATGAGTTCTCTAGGGAGTTTGAATGGCAGATAATACTTTGCTGCTTGCATGTGTGTGTTTCTCATCATTATGGGTTTAAGTGCTGAATAAAAAGTTAAACATGCAATTAAGTAAAACTGCCAGCAGCCCAGAGAGAATCCACTGCTCTCTGCAAGGATGGTCTAGTGAGAAGATTACTCAACAAGGAGGGATAAAAACTCTGCTTGGTTAATTGGCAAGAATAGGAAGATCTTATCCCAGCCCTGAAGATATTTGCAAGGATGAAAATATTCAGAGGAAGTTTTTCCTTTGTTTCTTGTGAAACCTGAACTGGGCCACACGAGTCCCAAACCTGCTCCAGATGACACTTCAGAGGAAATCATCCAGTCAAAGCAGTTACGTAAAAGTTACAAGAAGCTTGGGAAAAAATATTCAGAAACAACTTCTGAGCAGAATTCTCTGTGTAGGGACAACAGGGCCTTGCCACTGCCCATTCTTCTCAGGTGTGATGGCAGGGTTATCATTCACTTACAGGAATAGAAAGTGGAGGCTGATGAAGCTGTCACAGAACAAACCCAACTGGTATGACAGGTAAAGAAAAATGGAAAGACTGAATTGCAAGTTAAACATGAAAAAAAAGGGGATGCTGGATGGATTTTTTTCTGGAGGTTGCTTGCACATATCCATTGAGATTTATGTGTATTTGTGGACAAATACTTCAGGCATGAGAGTGCTTGCTGTAACCTGCTCCTGGGAAAGGAAGAACATCACTCCTGCTGCTGAAGATAAAGTGTAATAGGCTGTTCTCCTTCACATCAAACTTGCCCATTAAAGCAGCTCCTGACTGGGCAGATGGCACTGCTTTCTGCTTGCAGGTTTTCTTTTAAATGGGAGCAGAGCCAGCACAGCCAGGGTCTGGATAGAAATTACTCAATGGAAGGAATTTTAGCAGAGGTACTCAAGAGGAAAGGGCTTGAACAGGCAAAAATATTCATCCCCAGAGCCATACGACAGTCAAGCACTCCATGCTGTAATTGGGAGGTCCCTGTTGTTGTTTTTGTTAGTCCATACGCATAATTGGAACTGGTTGGAATTTCACTAATCATTTTGGAGTGGGGAAAACACAAGGCATCCTTTTGGAGATACTGCAGGGTTTTGGTTATTTTCCTCTAATACTGTGTGCCTTAGTTTACTCTGCTTGGCATTGTGATTTGCTGCCCAGTTTACAATGTGCTGTCAGCTTTGTTTCTGTTAAATTGAAATGCCACATGCATTACTGTCCTGCTCCAGAAAATCTCATCTGGTTTCTCACTTAGACATATAATGACATTTTGGCTGAACAGCACTGTTTCCAAATAGTGAGAACATGGGGATTTAGAAAAGTAGAAGCATAAACAAAACTGCTGTGCAGGGCTGTGGCCTTCTGGAAGGCAGCTATGTTTTGGTCTCTGTCTCCCTTACAAATAGAAAAGCTTCTCAGATCTCTTTCCATAGTTGATCCAGAAATAGCTGTCAAGTGAAGTCTAGTCACTCTTCTATTTTTATCTCCTCTCTGCCAGCCTGCCCCCTTCTGTTCACTTCGCCTTTTGGGGCTTTAGGGCAAGTTTAACCTCTGCTTCTTTAACACTGACATCAGCCCCAGTGTTCTCTGCTGGTGTTTGCACTCCTCACTGTTTTTAGGGAGAGGAGGAGACCAAAATAGCTGGTTAACCTGTGAGGCTAAATGTGAACTCCTGGGATTTGTCTTCCATTAAAAAACCCCCCAACCTACAGCTCCTTGTTCTTTCTTTCCTTCTCCCTCATTTCTTTTTTGGCACAAATTCCTGCTAAGTGGTGTCAAAATAATACTTCAATGTATTTGATGATCTCCTTTATTTTTTGTGGAAGATGGTAGGAAGGGCTCAGAGCTGAGATTAAATAATAATAGAACAGAGAGGTAGAGAACCTCCTGTTGGGTACTGGGGCTTATCTGCATCTGCAGCCACAGGATTTTGGTGGATGTTTCAGGATGTAAAAGAAGTGTTACATGTCATTGCCATACTATTTCTCTTCAGTAGACAGATGGTGCTTCTTTCCAGAAGGAAAGGAAGGACAATTCAGGCATAGCCACAAACCAAAGACCCTTGGAACTTCAGGAAAGCTCAGTACCTTGGTTATGGGGGCACTTTTGGGATGAGTAACTCCTGAGTAGCAGTGGTAAAATACTTCTCCCCTAAGCACTGGGCACATCCCCTGTGTACTGCAGGTGCCTCTAGCCACTCAATGCTTCCAGGTTCAGGTGGAGTGTGTATGAATGGACCTGCTACTTCATGGAATTGTTTAAACTTGAAAAGACCTTAAAGATCATCAAGTCCAACCATTAACCCAGCATTTCCAAGTCCACCTCTGAACCATGTCCCCAAGTGCCACGTCTACACACAGACCTTATCCTCTAGAATAAATAGCGAGTTAAGCCATCCCCTGCCTCATGGAAAATGTGTTGTGCTCCTGAGTGCCAGCAGGAAAGTGACTGTAACTTGCTGATTCAAAAACAAATAGGCATAGCCCAAATGTTAAATAAAGCAAAAAGCAAACACAAAATTGAACACCCTCCTTGCCTTTTAGGTTTGAAGAATGTTTAGTGAATGATAGAAATGATAATTGTAGAGTAGGAGTCTCTGCTGTTACGCTTGAGAGTGTTAGCATAACTTTTTTCTCAGAAGGAAAGAAAACAGATAATGGAGAAAGAAATTTTGCAAGGAAAGTCATTCCCAAAATGATTCTTAGGACCCAAACATAGAACTATCTAGAGAATGTTCTGCTTTCCATAGGTGAGTTGCTGTGGACAGAGACAAGCATTCTGCCTCAGTTTCATTTAGTCTCTAGCTATGTTTCTGTCTCTCACTCAGTTTTAATGTTTCTGATTACATTAAATAGTTCTGCATGACAAAAGCTAATAGTGGGATAGTCTGTTTTCAGTTAGGGTACCCTGAAGCCAGGTCATGATTGCTCACAAACAGGGGACTGTACAGTCCAAAGTATTTGTTTTGCAAGTTATCTAAATAGCTGGTGCTTGTAAAATATCCTGCTTGCTGCCTAAAGTAAGATGATGACTGAGGAAAATGATGCAGCAATGGAGAAAGTACTGCACACAGTGAAAGTGAAGGTTATTTTAGGATGGTGATTGCTTGTAGAATAGGAAATGGTAACAATCTTCTTAGATGCTGCAGATTGCATTTTTAGAAGAGAATTATGCCAGATTAGGAATGAAACATTTCAACATTTTTGGCATAAGGAAGAATAATGGTGTGCTAAACTTAGAACTGTGATGACAATTTGGGGAACCAAGTGTAATGGTTGGTTAGGTTTTATCTGGGGTGAAGCAGCTCTTCTGGAATGATTGTATGTTTCTGGAGGAAATTAGCACTTTCTAGTGAATTATTCTGTAATTCTCTCTTACCTACCATGTTTCCTGCAGTGCTTATGCTGGTTTATCTCACGCTACAGTAAATTTAGTGTCAGTAACACAGCTTAGTCTGAGTAACAAAGTCCGTGAGCTGTGTTGTAGATCAAAGCTGGATACGGCATAGAATGAATATGAGTTCAGTAGAGTTCTAGTTAAGTAGCAGCCCTGTCTACAGAGGAGTGCCTAGAATATGGCTAGCATCAGACTGGTCTTGAATTTTATCCTTCAGTGCCAATCTTGGTGACTATTACGTAAATATGCATAAAATACCTAAAATAACTTCCAGTCGATTAAAAAGTGGGTCGTTTCTACTGCTAGAAGAATTGTTTTTAAACCAGTGAGTCATTCAAGACCAGAGTCTTTGAGCATTTTGTACTTATTGGGGCCAGACTGGCACCTTTCAAAGTGTCAGTTGGACTAGTTAATTTTTAAAAAACAAGGACTTAACAATTTACTTTGAAGATCTGACATTCTTGACTGGTCTGCTCTTTATTTGAAATACAGCAAATAATTTAAAAAGAAAGAGGTGGGCTCGGTCTGAAAAAATGAAATTATATGTAATAAATTTATTTTTTTCAATGGCAATTCATTAAGCCTAAAAAGCAGAAACAGCCAAATGCTATAAACCATTAAGTCATCTTGAAAAAGCAAAACTATGTTGATGCTACTTTGCACCTTGTCTGTTCTCCCCTAGTCTCTCAGCAAGCTGGCACAAGTTAGAGCCTGACTTGAGTGGCAACAAAGCTTGGGAAGATCAAGGCGTGTTCCCCGCCTTGCCAGGTTCAAAGACCTGATAATGTTCCAGATAAGTGTCTTACTGCAGCTGCGAAGGTGCTGAAAGCAGAGCACGTGTGTGCCTGGTCAGACTCCCCTGACTGCCTGACACCCTTCTTGGACTAGAAGGCTCCCCCTCCTCGCTTTAGAGTATAAATCCTCCTGTGGAGGAAAACCTTGCTGATTTGTGCTAGTGGAGTCTCGTTACAGGTAACTGGATTTTGCAAATCAGCTTAAGTGCAAAGGAGCAATATACAAGAATTTTAAACTTAATTTACAACACAAGTGTACTTCAGGTGTATTTACTTACGGTCATATCATGTAGAGAGAGTCCCAGATTGGAAAAATCTGATAACCTTCAGAAAGAATCAGGTCCACACCTGAATGCCAGGGCTCACACACAATCCCTCTTTCCTTTGTGTATTTCCCTCTGTCTGTGGTAGCACCCTATATAAGTGTGGCCTGGACTGAGAATAAATGGCTTCTTGTTGTTGTTTGTGCCAGTTCAGTTTCAGCAGAAAGCAGAGATTATGTTCATGCTGTGATAAATTCATGGGAAGCACAGAGAAGGAAGGTGTCACCATTATTGGGAGCAAGAGCAATGAGATTTTGAAGAAGTTAGTGGATTAATATCTTGCCTGTGAAGACTGTTCCATTTTAATCCCTTCACTGTGTACAGTGATTTATCTTTTTCTTTTAAAAAATGATACAATCTTTGATTTATTTACTCCATCAGACAGCATTTTGCATCCCTAAATATTTTTGTAGTTCCCTTTGCTTGACCCTGAAGAAGTTCCCATTTCTCATATGACCTGAATATGTTTCCCTGTTTTGGAGTTTTTCCATGATAAATGTGCCTTTAGAACAGCAGACTTTAGGATGGTGTGTAATATTCTATTAGCAGCAGTACAGCTGTCTGCAGAGCTTTATGTCTTTTGGTCCTGCAGAGCTTTTTGAAGTCCGTGTGGCTCTTGCACTCTCCGAAGACACAATGATGCTGATGGGAAGGGAAGTGGCAGGGATGTGGCCAGTGCTGGGGGTGCAGAGTAGATGACCTGCTTCATTAATTGGAAAAGCGTGAGAACTTCTTTCCATCAGCAGCAGTGAAAACTGGAGGTGTGGTCTGTCTGGATTAGGGTGTATAAACTGCAGGGATTGTGGTATTTTACACAGACTTCCTAAGTACTTAAGATGATTCAAAGCTCCATAAATGAGATTAAGCTGTAACGCTGCAGCATTTTAATACCTCGGGAGTGAAGGGGGAGAGGATTCTTGCTCAGCATGTAAATCACAAGTGGCCTCCAAGTTCCTGAATCTTTGTGATACCTGGCATTTTGCACTGGAGCTTTCATGGCCTGTATTAAGAAAAAACACAAATATTAAATTTGTGTAAAAGTTCAGTTTTCCTCCAGAGAACTTAGCTTGTTGAATTTGTTTTCAAAAAACCCAAAAACCAAACAAACCACCATGAGTGTGCCATCTTTATAAGTAATTTCAGATGATCTGGTTAAGGAGCCAGTCTTATTAAGGTTGCACTGTGCACAGATCTTAAGCCTTGCCAGTTCAAACTCTGGCTCTTCTCCATAGGCTTTTTCCCAGGATTTTTTTTTCTTGAATACTCTCTTAAGGATGCTGGCATTCCAAGTAACAGGCCCTAAAGCAGCTCCTGGGATCTGAGTCAACAAGGGCTGAGGACAGATTTATTAAGACTGTTGCAAGGGGAGAAATCTGAAAAAAAAATGGATTGTTTATGGGTTTTTTGGATGGCATTTTTGAGATATATAAAGTGTTAGGGAATGGCAGGGTGTGGAGCAACTCATGATCTCCATGGCCAGCTCTTTGTTGTGCTGAGGTTTTGGCTGGGTGAGTGCTTTGCCCAGGTGTGAGTCAGTCTGGGCCTTGCGAAAGCCCTTCAGCGCTGATTTGTACCAGCCTTGGCTTCTGTTGCACTGTGGGGTGGGGTTGGGTGTCATTTTGTTTTCAAAGGAGAGCAGTTAAAAACTGGAGAGGGAGCAGCTGACTCCCACACCTGTGTTGTGTGTTGAGCTCCTGTGTACTCCTTAGCCCTGAATCTACCATGTATTTCAGGGATGAAATGTCCTTAAAATCCCTTTCCAGTGCCACAAGGCCTGGCGTTTGTCAGTGTTCTCCTTGCCTGTTGTTCTAACACTGAGAAATACTCCCTTTTACTTGCTTAATTTTTAACCAAAATTATATTTATTTTTCCTGTAAAGGATTAATTTCTCTCAGGGCCTTCCATTTTCCCACGTGTTGCTTTTAGTCAATGTGGCTTTGTCAGAAGCAGTCTGGTTTCCACAGCAACGAGTTGTTAGCACCAAAGATGTCAGAGCTCCAAGGTGGGGAGGGGAGGGGGCTGCATTTTCTGGCTCAGCCGCTGTGCCACGGTACCGGCCTTGCTGCAGCCACGCTACAGCACAACGTCCCCATTGTCTTCGTGAAGAGTGAAAGCCTTTCATTTTGTTCTCCTCTTCCCTTTCCAATCAATTTACAGTCAAAATCTGACACTTGGGAGGTAGATGGGGCTTGATGGTTCCTTGATGCTTTGAGGCTTCCTGTTCTTTCAAGCCCTCTCTCTGTTCTAAGGGTTCTGCTGTGTCCTCTGCTTTTTAAAGTTTTTCTTTGGACAAAATAGGGCTTTTGCATACATACAAACCCTGTAGAAGTAGGTTTGTGATAAAGGAGAGCAGGGCACTATTCTTTCTGACCCATGTTCAGTGTCTGCCTGTGAATGAGAACACGAAAAATTGTCAGTCCTTTCACCTTGCCCAGTAATGTGAAACCTGCTCCAATTAAACCTGCTTGGTTGGGTTTTCCCAGGCACCCATTTCCTTAGGGTGGGAACTGAGCCTCGCTGCTATTGACCTTGGAATATTGCGTTATTTAAAAGGATTTTCTTAAACACAGTTAACCTGTGAAATTCGTTGCCCCAGGAGCTGAGAGGTTGTGATGCTGTGAAGATCTTGAAAGAAAACAGAGCTTCTCTGAGCATTTCAAATGAGAAGAAACCCCCTGTAGTTTTAATATACTGTACAAATTTGGCTGTGATCTTCCAGATCCTGTTGTTACAACTGATAAATACAAAACTGTCAGGATAAATCATGAAACTTTGAGCTTCAGAAGGCATATTATTGTTTCTCTTGTGTTAAGTGTACTCCTGCTGCAGGGGTACAATATCCTCCTGTCTGAGGAGAGGGAAATGAGCTGTGGCCTCAGCTCTGCTGGTGCTTGTGCCTCTGGGTAATGTCCATCCTTTGCACAATAGTTTCATATAAGGGTGTGTCTTTCTGGGCAACTTGTACTTGTCTAAACTTGGCTGTAAACATAAGGTGAAATAGATTTTTTTTTTTTTTGCAACAGTTATTCACATTTATATCCTTCCCCCTGCCAATCCCTTCTGAAGGGCAGGAAGGCTTGTGGAAATACAGAGTAATGTTATTGAAACTTCTTTTCAGGCCCATTCTGCTCCTTATTTTCACCTTTAATATGAATTAGGGTAAAACCCAACTGCTAAAGATGGTTAAAACCAGAAGCTGAAACTTTAGAGACATGGGTAGTTAATACTTTAAACTGCTTAAATATATGATGAAATTGTGCACCCCAATGCAGGTTTTAATTCAATTTTTTGCATGTCTGCTATTGACTTTAAAGAGCTAAGCTTTGTATCTGGAACTTGGAGTAGAATTGCAAACTACTTTGGTAGCTGGTTGTATTCTTAGTCTTTATTTCACTTTCTTAACAAGTATCTGGCTTTGCATCAGAGTTCATGGTACGTGAGTCGTGCTTACAAAGGGCAAAATATCTGCATGGCTGTCTTGTGTACTGGAATTAGGTGGTTTTCCAGATTTATCATGTCTAGTTGGGAGGGTTTAAGGTTGTTTGGTTTTTGGTTTTTTTAATGTTTGAAAACCTACAAAGTAACACCTCCCAAGTTTGCTGGCACCAGAGTGCAGGGAAGCAGAGTGCCAAAGTGAGTGGCACATGGGGAAAGGTCAATGTGACCTTGGCTTGGACTGGGCCTCTGTGTCTGTTACTGGTGAAAAATGGGACAAGACACTCACAATCTGCAAAAACTGACCTCTTGCAGCACTCTGGAGGAGGAGAAAACAGCACTATACATTATTGATAAAACACTTCATACAAGAGCAATTAGGTCTGAGCTTTCCCCACCTCTCTGCTGTCTGAATCAGTTGTGGAGGTGTGAGGGAGGGTGAATGCTGTGTTATGTTCACAAAAGCCAAATCTCCCAAGTAAAATAAGGAAAAAGTTCTTACAAGTGTTGGTTCAATAAAACATCCAACACAGCAATAGTAATTTATTGTTAAATGGTTCCTGCTGTTTGTGGCAGTCTTCATTTGTGGTTATATGAGGTAATAACTGTGTAGGACTGCTTGGGTCTAAAACCAAAGCAGGGTTTTTCCTCCATCCTACAAGAAGGGAGGAGGTTTGACAGGAGGACAGTTCTGAAGGAGAAAAATGGCTCGAGCTTGGAGCCTGAGCAGTCAATGTGAGAAAGGGCTGTGTGAGAGGAACCTCTGAGGGTAGCATGGGAAACCATCCATGATCCTCCTGGCTCAGTGTGGGGCTTCTCCCATGTCTGCTTTCCCATCTATCCCAAGCATCAAAGCCCATGAGATTGGTGTTCTCTGGTTTTGTTCATGTAAACTCTCTAAACACCTGAGGCCACCCAGTGTGCTGTGACTGTATTGTGTGCTCAACAACTGCTTTCTAACTCCTGCATGCAAGTTCCAGATGTTTATTTCTTCTTCTTGAGGATGCTGTGACTGGACAGACCAAAAGGGAAAATTCTGTCTTTTAATCTTGATCTTCCATCTTCATTTGAGCAAGTTAAAATAGGGATAGCTTGGTAGGGGGAGGTGTTGTTATTATCACCACTGGCCACCAACTTCTCGTGTGCACAGCACACCACCTTCATCACTGACAAGCATTGCTCTGTTTCTATTAAAAATTAATAACATTAATGCGTCCCATCATCCCTTGGTTTCCTGCTGTGTAGGGGATTACCCAGAGACTACTGCTTGTCATTCCCCCTTTATGTCCACAAGAGCATTAAATGCTCTTTGGCTGAGATTAACACTGTTAATATAATATTAATATAAATTCAGGTTTTGGTTTATGTTGCTTTTTTTTACCAAGAGCTCCTCACCTTCTCTGAAGACCAGTATACTTAAAAGCTCCCCAGTTTACCAGATTTGTCTTTTTTTTGCAAAAGAGCTCACCAGGCTAGAACTCCCTCAGATTTAACTTTTTAACTTTAAATCATTCATAGGAAGAGCTTTTCTGATGCAGTGACCCTACTGAGAAATTAGACTGCATTGAGGTGTCTGTTCAAGCCTTCAAATGATACTTAAACTTTAATTAAAAAATAAATTAACTTTAATAAGATAATTTACACTTTCATATCACATTTAATCTAAATCTGCTGGTTATTCATCAGAATACCTTCTACTTGTGGACTGTAGCAATCTTTAGATTCCTGTGCACGTTTTGCTGCATGATTATACAGAAATCTTGACTGGTGCTTTGTATCTGCACAGAGCAATCGGTGGCCCAGCTTCAAAACTTGTGAGGCTTTTCTAATTTTCTGTTTACTTTTAGAAAACAGGTTAATTACATTTATAGAGCACTTTCCTAACCACACAAATAGAATCCTGTGCACATTGTGAGCTGTCAGTTTGTATTGGTCCCTGATTCCTGGGCTGAGACATCAGGAGCAATGATCTCCCCCGCTTTGGTGGGCCTGAATGCCATTCAAGGTCTGGAGCTGACTGCTTGTTTTTCAGGGAGTATTTCTAGGGAGCCCAAAATCAGTATTCCTGGGAACCCTGACATCCCCCTTGTTTGGGAGAACTTCTGCAAATGTGCGTGGTTTTGTGCTTTCATTCAGTTTATTCCACGCCTTTTAACTTCTGTGTAATCAGAGCAGAAGTTGGTTCCCTTCTCTTCCACCCCCACCTTTTTCTGATATTCATTCTCTGGAAGGATTACATTTTAACTACTAAATGTCAGTAAATGTCAACTTTTGCTTCCACCCCAAAACTTCAAATTTTTTATTAAAAAATAGATGGCGGCAAAGTAATCTATGAGACATCACTCTTTATGTTTTTTTCCCTTTTTCTAAAATTAATTTAGCAGTCAATAAATAGAAATTGTAGTTCTGAAGTATGATTAAATTTGCTGCTAATTTTTTCCAAACTACTAAATTTGGTGTTTTCAATGTGTAACTTTTTTAAATAAGGCACCGAAGAAGAGAAAAAGTAAAATAGCTTTAAAAATAAAACCAGAATTCGCATTTGAGCTTTTTCTGAGGCAAGATAGAACTGTATTATCTCTACTTTTTCTTTACAGTTGATACACTCTTCATTTAGTGAGGCTTTTTCCTCTAATTTTATTTTTACTAGTTATGTAGAAATATAAGCTCTGGTATATTATTTGCATGTTTCTTGTTTTCTGAAATCATGGACCTTGTTAGCTCAAAATAAAATACATTGGTTTGCCCTTTTTTTCATGTTTGTTTATATCTTTGTGTAAGAACATGAGAGCCAAAATTTGTATTATTTAGAGAAAAAGGACAAATAATCATTAATTACTGGGAACTGTAGCCCACTAGAGGCTTGTTAGTAACTGTAAATATACGACAAACCCAAACTTGTAGAATCAGTAACTAAACCAAAAATGTTAGATGCCTTTCTGCCTTTTTCCTGAAAAGCCTGTTGGAGTTGGCTTGAATTGGGAGTTCAGTTTTGAGGCTCTATTTGTTTGCTCACTGACTGTGAAAGTAGAACTCAATAAGCATTTTGGGGAATACTCAGGCTTCCATACATTCTGTAAATCAAGGATATAGGAAAGAGGAGTCCCAAAGCAGATGGTGCTGCTGCTGCTCCACGTAACTGAGCTGTCTTTGTGCCTCTGACCCTCCAGTAACCCAAGGTTCTTCCATTTAATGCTGTCCCCATGAGGACTGTGTTCCAACTTCAACATTTACATCTTCCTGTCTATCCACACAGGATTATTTTACATCTTAAAATTTGCTAAAAATGTAAGTAGAAAAATTTGAATGTATGAGGCTTTTATTCAGCAGAATATGCCAAAGTTTACCTTGTTATTTTGTTCAAGTGTTCCCCTTGGAGGAGCTGTGAGGCACGTTCAGTATTTCTGCTGTTTGACCAAAGTACTTTTTACCTGCAGTTGTTATTTTTCTATGCAGTTTTAGAAGGCTGGGGGAGCGGTGGGGAGTGTCCCCTGTGCTGTTTCCCTCCAGGCTGGGCTGTGGGTTGTGCTGCTCTACACAGTGGCTGCTGCCTACAGAGCTGGTCTGGGGGAAGTGCACAATCACTGCCCCACAACATCTCCATGCAATGGACAGGCTTTGAATTGCACAAGGACAAGGAGTATTCTGGCATGTGTGCATCTGTTCCCCTAATGCACATGCTCTCCACTCAGGAGGCATCTCCAGGACTGCCTCCCAAATGGCTTCTCTGCTGGGGTGACCCAGGTACAAGGCTGAGAACAGCTGAGTTGGTTAGGGTGATCTGCATGATGACCCACAGATGCTGAGGATCTCAGTGTTCCTTAAAGGAGCAGCTGAGGGCACTTGCTTTGTTCAGCCTGGAGGACACTGAGGGGAGACATCACTGGGGTCTTCAATGTCCTTTATGAGGGGCAGTGAAGGGGCAGGTAATGATCTCTTCGCTCTCCTGACCAGAGAAAGGACTCAAAGGAATGACATGAAGTCAGGACAGGTTTAGGTTGGATATCAGAAAAATGTTCTTCCCCCAAGAATGGTGGGGCACTGAACAGGCTCCCCAGGGAATGGCCAAGGCTGCCAGAGCTCCAGGAGCATTTGGATAACGCTCTCAGGGACAGGGTGGGGTTGTTGGGGTGTCTGTGCAGGACCAGGAGCTGGACTGGATGAGCCCTGTGGGTCCCTTCCCATTCAGGGTATGCTGTGATTCTGCGAGGGCTGTAACCCAACATTGAATACAGGTGTCAGACTTCAGGCTGTAACCTTCATTTAGGGAAGGCAGCAAGGATTTGTCTGCAGCTGGCTGATGGAAAACCTGATCTGGCTGTTAGCACTGCATGGCTCACAGGAGGCTTGGCTGCTCCCAGAGCTGCATCAACCTGCTTCTCCTTCCCTCACTCTGCTGTTGAATTGGGGTCTCTGCTGGAGCAAGAGACATAAGGATCATAAAAGCCACAGAACTGGCCAAATAGTCTGACTTCTTTAGTTTGATTGCATTTATTTAAAATTCTCTTCTTAAAATATAATGTATTATTCATTGCCCCACAAATTGGGAAGTATTAAATAAGTATCTTCTAATTTCACCTATTTTCTTGATAGCTTGAAATGTGGGGAAAAAAGGCAGCAAATTACTTTCCCATAGGCTTTTTAAGACAAAAAAGGTAAGGTACACAAATGATCTGGTATAGCCCAGTAGAACTGAAGAAAATAAAACCAACTTATAGGTATAGTGGGGCTGAAAGACATGGAGGTAATGACCCTTACTGAAAGAAGAGAGCAATCAGATAAATGAGTCTAAGAATTATTGATTTTATTATTTCAGTTAAAATAAAACAAAATCAGAGTGGTAGAAAGTTACATATTTTTTAAAAGACTGTGTAGTGGCACAATTTTCTGTAATATAATGCTGAAATGAAGATAATTCCTAGTTTTGATTATTGGATCAATCAGGCATTAATAAAGGTAGCAAATCTTTTATTCAAGTCTTTGATTCTTTACTGCACCAGAAAAATTAGGCTGTATTTGAGCAAAGCAAATGAAGAAGTTGCAGTAAAAGATGCTGAGCATTGTATTAAGTCATCGATTCCTCTGCTTTTGTAAATGATTTTCAAGCAGAAGTATGAGGTACAGATTAATAACAGTAAAGTCATCAATACGATGTTATGAAATCAAAACAAAATGGAACACATGTACTTCTCCAGAAGATGTGAGAAATGGGCAGAAGTAAAATATGGAGCCTAATGCATGCAGATACTTGAGTTTATCCGTTCTGGGAATTAATTAATGATAGCAACAGCAGTATTAAAGTAGTTAAAGAACTTTCTGTGGAGACCCTCAGTTATATTTGGTGCATCGGGGTTGATCTGATTTGCTACAATAGTGCTGGAACCACTTAATGTGTGGATGGAACTGCCTTAGCAGCCTGCAAATCTCAGCATCAAGTGACAGATACTGCCTATCAAGGAAACATCAACCATCTGAATTGTTCCAAAACAGATCGTTCTGGATAAGGGTGTTTGAAAGGAGAGCAGTGATGAAAGCTGGATAGATGTGGTTTGAAGACAGCATCAGGAAAAGGCATCTCAGAATGCTGATTACTTTCCTGATGTAATTAGCCTCTAGGGCAGTATCAGAGTTCATTGTGGAAAGAAACAAAAATAACCACCAAAGTCATTGTCCTTGCTCGGGCAAAATGTCTGTAAGTTGAGAGAGTAGTTTATCTTGGTGAAGACATCAGATCTGTGACTAATGGGATAAATCTTGTGTAAAAAGGAAAAAAATAGACATCAGGAAAAAGGATGCTATTGTGAGGTCAATGCTATGAGTGCTTTTTCCAGGAAACTCCACTATGTCTCTGGATAGAGGCAGAATTGGGCTGGACCAAGAACTTTGCTTCCTGTGGGATTGCCTTGGTCTGCACGGCCTCACACATCTTAATATTCTGACAGATTTGAAGGATGGGTTTTCCTGTGCTGAACTGAAATAGTTTTGCAGGAGTTGTTTGGGCAGAAATTTTTCAATCTTTTCCATAATAAGACTAGAGGAAAAAGTTGTTTTGAGTACATAAAATACAAATTTAATGTCCAGTGATTTGCCTGTTATTTGGATTTGAGGTTTATTGAGGGGTGAATTTAGTTCTGGGCGTGTCTTGCCCTGTGACCCTTAAAAAATCATCCCAAGTTCAGCTAAATTCCAAATCTGTAATGATCAGTCTGCTCTCACATACACAAAGCTCCTTCATAAATAGCAGTTTTGTGTTGGTAAACTGAGCATTCAGATGTAGGAGCTGTCAGGATCCATGCTGTGTTTATACATCTGACTATCTTGCACTCTCTATTTTCTATCGCACTTAAGGATTTTTTGGTGCACAGACGAAAATATTGGAGTGGTAAATGATTGATTTCAATAGCTAGTTTCATTGTCCTTGTTCAGTGTATGGATTTTTTTATTTCAGGTTAGCTTAGACCTGCTCTGGAAACAGGGTTTGGGTTTGTTTTGTTTATTTCCTCCCGGCTGTGCTTTGAGGAGTTTTCACTCTAATGGCTGGATCAGTGTTAGTTTCACAATATGGCTTTAAGTTTGCATTGTCTCTACTTTGTGTACGTGGGGCAGGCAAATGAGTTAAACTTATCAAGTTCCACCGTATTTTGTGAGCTGTGTATGAAATATCCCAGATGAGGGGGCTTGGCTTTGGTTCCCCCCACAGGTCCAGATTGCACTTGAACTCAGTCGAGCTTTAGAGACCCAAGCTGTGTCCCAGCACTTTGGCAAATCCAGGGCAGTCCAGGCCCTGGGAAATGAGGAGTAGGCAATTACAGAGTACCTGTGTGGCTCAGCTGACTTCCTGAGCATTGCATGAGACATCAGGAAGAACAAGAATCCGGATTTCTGGCAGTAGCATTCAGCTGTGGTTAAACCACAAGACGCTTCTTTCTTACACTGCACTTTCCAGTGTCTGTGTAGAATGCAGAGGAGAAGGGAAGGGCTGCAGATGGCAGTTCTGTCACTCTGCATCCCGGCCTGCATCCTGACTGGGTTCAGCTTGTGCTCTGGTGTAAGGATGAAGTTAAAGGGGGAGGAAAGTGTGCAATAATACTGTGTTTAATACATGCAAAAAGAACAATATTCAGTTTACTCAAGCACCTTAATCCTGAAGTTCACTCATGTTAGGCCATTTTAATCATATTATAAAATCTGTATTTTGCTTTTGATAATTATCACAAAGGCCTGATTTTAGCACGTAGAAGATAGACAAACGGTTCTCTTTTTTCTTCTGCATCATTTTATTTATTATGTATTTATTGAAAGGGTATTAAATGGTTCAGAGAAAACAATTTAGAGAAACAGCAGAACTGATGGAATTGCTCAGTTCTGCTGTGTGCACAGAATTTATATTATTAGGATTTATTACAGCTTCTGTCATCTCTGTTGAAGATTGCCAAATAATTTATGCCAAAGCACCCCACTGCAGTAAAACGTGAGAAAGTGACATCCAGAGACAGGTTTTGTCCCAAAAGAAGTTTGTGACCAAGAAAAGGATCTGAGATTCCTGACTTCAGTCTCTTAATGGCAAGAGCTTAGGCTCTTGACCAAGCCATAGCAGTCCATGGGTTGCCTGTATGTAAATACATTATCCTGTCAGAAAAATCCATGGTGAAATCTTCCAGGCAATTCCAGGGCCGTGAGCTGCAGGAAACTTGGAGTCAGTGCCACATGGAGAGAGTATCACAGCACAGCCTTCAAGGAACACTGCTCAGGAGTTCAGTGGTGCTCAGGTTGTTGTTGATGCTGCCATCAGTCCCTTCCAATAAAGCCTCACTGTTCTTCTTTGCTTCTCTGAAGGCTTTCCAGTGAAACTGGAAAAGTGAGCCTGGGCCTTGTCTGCTTTACTGCCAATTGATTTATTTTTTTAGTCAGGAACACGCAAAGAAGATGATTTTTTACTTCTTCATTTTTCTTTACAAACGTTACCTCATTTGCCTGGATGAGAGCTTCAGGGTTTTGAGTAGCCAAAGCTTCTTTTACAGGTGCTTCTGTGTGTGCAGTGGTCACAAGACACACTGCAAATGGCCCTGGTAGGAAAATAAACTGTTTAGGCTGGGCTTTCCTTTCCAATTTTTATTGGCCTGACATTAACAGCTCAACTGTGTAAAAGAATATCAATGTATCTGAAAATTGTAAACATTTCTGGAAGTTTGGAACCGGCAGCCCTGTGTGCTCTGGGCAATGGAAAGGATTCTTCTTGGGGTGCTGCAGGAGAGATGGGAGGCTCCAGGGCTGGAACAGAGGGAGGGAAGACGTGGGATTATGAATGTGATGCCCATTCTCTTCCACATGTTGAATTGGTTGCTACCACTGTGAATTCTATACTAACTTTACCCAAATAATAAAGGCTTGGAAATGAGATGTCTGAGCTAAAAGTACAGTAAATAATAAATCCCCACTGAACACAAGAGATTATTGATAATAAGAAAACCTATGGCAACGGTATTAACAGGCAAAGAGCATGGCGATGGGAAAGATAGGGTGAGGAATGTGACTGTTGACTGTATGCCCTGGATTTTAGATCAGGCAAGAACAAATGTGTTTTGGAAGGCTTGCATAGTCAAAAGAGATAATGCTATCATATGTGGCCTAGATGAAATCTGGACTGGGAAATATTGGAAGAATGTACGACACTATAGACTATTTATAAATCTGTAATCTTTACATTTGACAGTATCGTTGCAGAATGCAACCTTTAAATTTCACCTTTCAAGTGCCAGAGAGCACTGGAATTTAAATATCTTTCTATCTTTTTCTTCTGCCAGATATCTGTTTGGCTTTGTACCTTTTGCAAGGTATGTAAGACAACTGTGTGGTTGTATCCAGGAGAACAAAGTTACTGCATACATTGCAAAACAGTCAGGGATTCAAGGCCAAGGCCTGCAGAGTTGAGCAGAGCTCAAAGGTGGGGAGAACTTATTTACAAGCTTCCAGAGACATGGGCATTGTGCAGCTTTAAAAGTTGCAGCCAGACCTCTTTTGGGCAGAGCAAGAGGGAGGGTTGTGGCAAATTGTTGTAGCAAATATTAGAATTTCAAGTTTCCAGATATGTCTAAAGGAGCATGGCAGGCTCTGTGGCTCATTCTGCTTGATTCACATTCTTGGATTGATTTCTGTTTCATTTTTAGTTCTGCTAAATAATTGCTTAATTTGAATATGAAACTTTATTTTTTATAACATTATTTTTTTGGTTTGTGGGTTTGGTGCTATTCTGGGGTAGCCAGAATTTGGGTCGTGAAAAATAGGCACTTAGTCATTTGAGTTAAGCATCCAGACTTCAGTCCTGTTCCTGCAGCCAAACCTTATTCCATCTTTCTCAAGAGGCAAGATAATTTTTCTTTCTGATTCAGAGGCTGAATCACCCTTTATTAGAAATTGCCTGGGTAAGCATGTTATAGAGTTATGAAGGGGCTTCACTTTCACATTCCAAGTCCCAAGTTCTTGTGGTCTTCTCACAGCAGGTTCCCCAGGTTACATGAGTGAAAGAGATATTTCTGTACCAGTCCTTTGGAAAATAGCAGAAGTGTTTTTCCAGTAGTTCTTGCCATGGCAGTCTGTCGTCTAGAAAGTAAATGCAGCTCTGGCCTGGCATCCCCTGAGATCTTGGGTGCAGCTCTCTGTTTCTGCCACTCTCATGAAACTTGCCTTAGGGGTGTTTCCTTTTTCAGGCTTTCTTCTGAATCCCTCTCACCCAGTAATGAATCCGTGTATCCCTGAGGAGGTTTTCTTGCTAAGGCTCGCCTTTTCTTTTGTTCTGTGACAATTGGTTTTGGAAATAGTTCCCTTAAAACTGAGCAGGAAATGGTATTGTGATTGCATGAAAACCTTATCAAATACAACAATTTGTATCCCCCACACTAAGAAGCACCCAGGAATTTTTAAAACTCCTCACAAGAAGTGAGAATAGCCATACCCTTCCCAAAATAGACAGTGGTTCCCCCTCAGCTGGACTCTGAGGAATTCAGGGCTATGTCCCTATTTTGCCACCTTGTGTTTCAGGTGTGACAGCTGGGAGACACTGTAGGCATGCAAAGAGTTCTCTGTAAGAGCTGGAGGGACTCAGGTGGTGAAGTGGAAGACCCTCATTTAATTCAGGTAGAGCAAGGATCTGGAAGTAGATTTCTTCAGCCAGACTTAATAGGAATTTGGCTGTGCGTTATCTGATCTGGAAATCCAGGGTCTCTTGGTGGTTTTCCATGGTGGTTCTGTCCAGGACCTAGGAATGCTTTCCTACCAATCTGCTGTATATTTTCATGTGGAAACTTCTAGTTTTGACAAAATTAGTTCTAATCTTGCAGTTGGAAATACAGATAATTATGAATTCTGGCAGAGCACCCCCCAATGTTCAAAATATCACAGCCTCTTAGTTTAGAATAGTCACTTCTAAGAAGAAACTGAGACTTCAGGAGTTTTGAGTTTTAATGCATTAAGGTTTGAAAAATGTCTCCAGATCCTGCAATAGTTGATATCATCATTTAGTATTAAGAAGTGTTTTGAAAGGGATTGCATTTGATGACCTGGTTGAGCTCAGTCTGCACAGTTGTGATGAGAACAATGTATCACTGTCTTGATGTTCTTTCCCTAGACCTTCAAGGATTCTTCTTCGTCACCCAAAACAGAGCTGGGAGTGGAGAAGCCTGTGGTGGCAGGGACACTAGGATGCTCTTTGGAGCTGGTTCCCTGCTGGTTGTGAGCAGCCCTTGTAACTTCCATTAGACTGATGTGGGGCAGGAGGGTCAAATGTGTTTCTAAACTTACAAACAAATAACCCCCTCCCTTGGTTATGAAATGGTGAAAATGGATCAAGAAATGGTTTCTAAAGGTTTTCAAAGCAGCTCCCGCTTGGGAAAGTGTTACATGGCCATATATAAATAAACATAAAGCATTTTTGGTGATGGGAGGAGGATTAGCCCACAGAAGTTGAAATTACCACCACCTGACAGGTCTTGGACAAAATCCTGCATATTAAGCAGGTGTCATCCAGATCTGGGGCATGGCATGATGTTCAAAATCTGCAAATTCCCCTTACCCATGCAATCTCCACCTGGGGATCTGTCTTTCCAACCAGAAGGAAGAGCACCATGGCTGAGTGCCTTCTCCCCTTGCCACTGCCTGCTGTGAAGTGTTGGAGCAGCTGCACGCTCGGACAATCTGTTTTCCTGTTTCCCTGGTGGGTCACATCCAGGAGAACGAGACTGGATGGACACACATTGCTTCTGTGAAAGCATCACCTCAGGAGTCAGGAACACTTCCATGGGGCAGCTGTTTCCAGGGTACTGATGTTAGTTTGAAGCAGGCAGGTGACTCCTGAGTCCCTTTTCTGTTGCCCCAGCTTTGTCACTCCCTCCTCCCCTGCCTCAACCCAGACTCTGTCTCAGACACGCTGACTTGTGGAAGTGAGCCAACATTGCAGTGTACCACAGGCAGCTACTGCTGCAGGGAGAGGAGGGGAAGGACAGTGCCTTAAGGAAGGGAAAGGGATATGCTTCAGCTTGGAAAGATGAAAAGGATCTAATTCCTGGAATGTTTCTTGGTTTTCAGCAGTGCTTTTGCTACATCTCATTTTTCTGACCCCTGTGCAGTCCTCTCAGCATGATGCTGATTTAGACGAGACATCAAAACATCAGACTTCCAAATATTCCTGAGATCCTCCTCCTCTTCCTTTTTCATCTACAGCCAACACAAGGCAGGGGGAGAGAGGAAATTATTCAGGAATGTGAAGGAAATGCTCTTGATTTTGGCAAAAAAACACCCTTACATTTAAGCTGCTCTGTTCTACCTTTGTGGTGTCTGATTGCTTCCTGTCAGCTTATTGCAGGGAACGTGAACCATTCCTCTCTAACCTCTGTCAAAGAAATGGAACATGGACGTTGGGGAAGGAGCCCTCTGCTCACACCTCTTGCTCCACAGCATATCCTGGTATAGGGAGAATCTTTAGAGGAGGAAAGGTGGCTAAAAACTGAAATAAAGTGGGCAGCAAAATGGAAAGATTTTCCCTTCCCTTGGGATCACTGGGGGAGTAAAGTCAGCTTGCCTGGAGTAGCTGGGAGCTGTGACTCGCCAGGAACAGGAGTTCCTGGAGAGTCTCCAGAGCTTGGGTGCTCAGACAGTCAGGGTGGGAGCCTGGATGGGCTGGGCAGATGCTAGCTTTGGATGGAAAAGGGGAGCTGTGGTCAGGAGGCTGTGAGTTAGAAGGATGGAGCATTTACCTGGTGAGGGGATCTTGATTCATGGTGGCTGGCAGGGTGTTTAAGGTTTCTGAAAGGAAGTGTGAAGGAGTATATGGCTGTGTATGAACTGGCAGATCCCAGCTGTGTTCTAAGAAGTGTTTTCCAGTATTGTGGATATTAAAGAGTACTTAATCAAATAATGAGTTCTGTAAGGCATTAGCTGCTCCAGGAGTGTGCTGTGGGGCTTGAAAGGAAAGTCCTGCTGGATTCTGCTGCCATTGTGGCAAAGCAGAGCTGTAACCAGGGGTGGCTGAGCCAGTGCACCCAGCAAAAGCCATCAATGAGAATTATAACATAAATAACAGTTTTACTGCAGTGTCACTTGCCTGTGTTGATTCCATCTGTTGAATTCCCCCTCCTCCTGGAGTATTTTTCTTTTCTTTCCTTGCCTTTCCTGTGTACTGATTTACTTAGCTTTAGAACATATATTCAGACAAAATAAGGACAAGAAGTCTTGGGAGAACAATCTACTTTTTCTCTTAATGGCTTCCTTTGCATTTCTAGCTCTGCTGAATGCCGCAGAGTTTTGTTTCTGTTCACAGTCACACTATTCTCTGTCATGGCTGTACACAATAAGCAGTTCCAGGGATCTTTATGCCTGGAGGACCATTAAGCTTTCATCCACAGAGCTATGTACTGAGTTGTGCCTTAGAAACAGATACAGATCTTTGCTGGAAAACGCCTATGGCAGAGCTTGCACAGACATGAGTGTGAAAACATATAGCAGTGATTTGAAGCACTAAAGAAATCTTACACATGTCCTTGCTGAAGGCTTTAGGGGTTTGTTTTATTTTTGCAGATGAGTTAAGTTGTCACAGTTGACAGCTTTTAGGATTGAATGTTTGATGTTGCACTGGCCAGAGTCACTCCAGTCAGATTCCCAAGAACTGGGTCAAATCTCAGTATCTCTGCTGCAAGAGACGTGAGGTGGAGTTGCTGTCAGTGCCACTGGTGTCAGGGATTTAGCAAGTCCCCCCTTTAAGGTAATGCTTAAACAAAGTAGATGATCCCCATGGAATAGGAGAAGGAAGATTTGAGAGGTTTTTTGTTTATTTCTGGGTTCTTTGGATGATTTAGGAATACTTGAGACAGACGATGCAGCAGGAGAGAGACACTGCTTGGTCATGCGACAGAATGCACAAATGTGGGTGTAAAGGAAGGAGATGTCGAGGAGGAACAGCTCTGTCTGAGAAAGAGCTGGCCTGAGGTGGGATATTGCCAAGCTTTGCATGCATGGATGGCAGCCTGAAATTCATGTGGAAGGGGATGGGAAGTCAGCTAAAAGGAGTTTAGGTGTGTGGGCAGTGGGATGACAGGACAGTATCTTCGTTCTGAATTTCTCTGCCAAATGCTGGGGCTGTGGAGGAGAACAGAGCTGCAGGTATCAGGGGAAGCTCACTGAAGTGTTAGCTGTCCCAAAATGAGGCTGAGGCGCAGAGAAAGGTGAAAAAACAGACACATGGCAAATGGCCACAGCAGGAATCCAGCAGGCAACCCAAAGAGCCTCTGTTAAAGCCTTCTTGGGGGTTCTTGAGTGATTTAATCTTCATGACTGTAGTCACACATGCAAAAAATACAGAGAAAGGCTGGGGAACAGCTCAGGTTTCTCTCAGAGCTACTGTTATCTGTGGTTAATGAGATTAAACGTGTTCCTAATTTCTGCTTTTACTTTGTATAGTATTATCATATCTGTGTTAATTTTCATACTGCTGATTAGTGTGAAGACCAGGAAAGAGAACATCAGACTTAGATTTTCTCAGTGCCTTCTGCCACATCCTGCTCCAGCAAAGCTATGTCATGGCTTACTGATGTTGGTATCACTGCCCTGCTGTCCCACACAGCAGTACAGGTGTAGTGATGGCAGCTAGAACTGAAATTAGAGCACTCGGAATAACATCTGTATTTGCTCTTTCCCCTTCTTTCTGTGGAAAATGTGTGTAGAATGTTACTACTAGTTAGAGGAGTTTTGGGTTTATTAAAGAAAAACAGAGTTGTAAGATAAAAATATAGCAAAATATAACAGAAATTATGTGGGATAACATATTATTGGAAAGTGGTGGGATTAGGGCTGGTTAAAATGGATCTTAGGATCTGTAGCTGTCAGTATTGGGAAGCATGTGAGGGGGTCACATCCTGGCAGACATGTTCCAGCCCATTTCATGGCCACAAAATTGCTGGTGTATTCTGGATGTATTGCTGTGTCACAGGCATTGCACAGAACAATGCCAAAGGTAAGGAAATACAACTGGCACTTCAGAAAATACAAACAGCTGTTGTGGAAATCTGTGTCTCAGTCTCAAACTGGCCCCAAGACAGCTCTGAGTCCTGGACAGGCAGGACGTGTCCTCATTGTGGGAGATTTCACTATGGCAGGTGTCAAAAGTGTTTGCTATAGGGTACATCTCAAAGTTTTAAGTGATCCTTTATTTGCTTTGATTCAAGGCATAAAGATCCTAAACATCTGGAAGATCAAGACTGTAGCCTTGAATTTACTTTAGTGTTCTATGAATAGCTAAAGTTATAGCAGAGGGAAAGTTTGATTAGCTGAAGATGTGAGGAAGTGCCATGGGATTTTCTACTGCTGGAATTTTCTTACACAGCAAAGTTTCACAGGCAAGGTCCATTTTGCTCAGGCAAGGATTGAGGTATATAAACTACTGAAGCCAAGTCAGCTGACTCCTCGTTATCAGAATTTATGAATTTATGGCTGGCAGAAGTGAAGTTTGTGTTGAGGGTTTTTTTGTTGTTTTTTTGTTTGTTTGTTTTGTTTAGGTTTGGTTTTTTTTCTCCTTTTTTCTTTCCCTTTTCAAAGGCAAACATTGTATCAGACACTTGAGTGAATATATAAGGTAAGAAATATTTAAATCCCAGCTGAAAATTATGATTTCCTCTTCCTCAATTTGGAAATTTAGGAAGAGTGAAAATAGTGGCAGATCTAGAGATTATTTTAATCACAGATTAGCGTGTCTGGGTTTTGGAAAGGGCTTTACAGCAGGTCTCCCCATCTGCTAAATATTGACTGCAGGTGTTAAATGCAGTTCTCAGTGCTGGCTAAACAGCATTTTGTGGTAGAAATTGTCATCAGGAGAAGGTAGAGAGAGAAGCTGACTTCTAGGCCTTCTTGTATAAACAAGTGTTTGAGGATGTTCCTGTCTAGTAGCAGAATGTTAGTAGCTGTTGGTGATTTATTTTTCTTCTAAAATCCATTTGCAGTGTTTTGAATACAAGAGAAGCCACATGCAGCTGGTTTGTAGCTGTCACAACTGAGAATAGCTGGAATCTTGCAGTGCCAGTAGGAATATTTTTCCATCCACACAGAACAAGCACAGTATTAAAATACAGAGTAATATTATGGTTCTAGAAAAATACATGGTTTTTATTTATATCTCTATATACCCCATGGTATTGAATGTACAGTTGCATATGTTTGGCACTGCAGTTCAAACATATTCATGTAAGATTATCAGGCTATCAGGAAAGTCACTTTTCTTTGTGGGCATTTTGGCTCATTTCTGTGCTTCCTTTTATGCCAACCTCACGTGTGCAAGGAGATACCTTTGAAATGTATCCTGGCCCCCAGCTTTGCCATTTCAGTTGCATTCCCTGTATCTCCACTAACATTTATGAGCAAAGACAGCTGACCTTTGCAGAGTGAATGGCTAGTTGCATGTGTAATTAGAGCATTAATAGTGCTATGTCTCATTTATTTACCTCAGCTTGTAGAGTCATAGCGAGTGCCTGGTGGTGACTAGAGTACAGCTACAATAAATAAAATTCAGAAACCACACCAAAGTTATTTTTGAGAGACCTGGTTGATTCACTGCAGGAGAGAGGCTTGGAGCAAAATAATATTTATGTGGTGTGTGCTCTCTAGGGATGGAGAAGAAGGAGTGAGAAAAGTTCTTCAGCAGACTTGCTGTATGTCCACTGCTCAAATCCATAGGGAAAAAAACCAACTCTGTTAACCTGTTCTTTTTATCTTTGTCCATTCTACTCTTTTCTCCTGTTTTTCCTTTCAAATGTGTGTAAGGAATTTGAAGTCATGTGTGTCAGCAGGGAGCTGGTTTCAGCATAGCTCTGACTCCACATGCAGAGAATCCTCCCCGAGTCCTTTGCACTTTGACTTGTGCTGGCAAGGTCCCAGAGATCTGCAGCAGCTTTTGCCATTTGCAGGATTAGCTGAGTAGAGACTGGAAGAGTGGAGGCAAGATGTGGGTAGAGAAGGGTCCCTCAGTGCAGGCAGTACAACCCTGACACTCAGTAGGCTGAGGGAAAGGATTCGATACTGGAGGCAGGAGTGATGGCAAATTGTGCTACTTTACTGTTGTTCCTATTATTAGCTTGGAAAAGCCCACTTTAGGGAATGGCTGTCTGTCTGAGCCCCCATGGAGAGGCCAGGGAATGCCAGCTCTTGGACAGCTCTGCAGGAATCGGGGTGACACTTTGTTTCAATGAAGCCTCCAAGCAGAGGAGGTTTTAAGCTGTTTCCAACAGCCTAATCTGGATTTGAAACAACAGCAGAAAACTGGAAGGTTTACAGATGACCCTCTACCTGTCCCTGCCCTGCTTTTAGCCCTTAGCTGTAGACTGATGCTTCAGTACTAAATAATTCAAGCAGAAGTGTGTTGTATTGTTTTCATTTTAAAGAGAAAAATTGGTGCTTTCTTGGAGATTTGCAGGAGTGGATTCCCCATTGCAGGCACACACGTGGTTTGTGTTGCAGCTCAACTGATGGGCACTGCTGATGTGTGAGGAAGGAAACCATCATTTCAATTCCTTGAGTGTTCTAAGACAAAGGATGGCTTTATCCCTTCTGAAGAGACCTGGAAACAGATGAAGATTGTCAACATTCAATTAAAAGATATATTGGAAATAATCAGGATGTAATAAAAGACAAAACATCCAAAGCCATACCGTTAGCTCTTTTTTCTTATTTCTTTTTTCTTTTTTTTTTTCTCCCTTTTCTTTTAGTAGCATAGGGGAGGGAGGGAATGAAAGAAACATTATCCAAGCTTCTTTTTGCCATCAACCCCTCTTGAATAGAGAGAGGCTGGAAGAACTGCTCTGCTGCAAATGGTGTCAGGTTCTGTGCATCAGCGTGAGTTCACTTCCCAAGGCTTATTTGTAGGATTCAGCATTTTTGTTTCAGCCAGATACAAAGAAGAAAGCAAGCAAAATATTGCTACATTTAGCCCCTTAGACCTTTTATTTCCCAGCTAGAAACGTAAATAAGCTTGATACAAGTGCCTGTATGTCAGTATTGTGTGCTGAGGACCCTTAGGACTGAGAATTTCTACGGGTTTCATTTCTGTTTTAATAATGGGAAGCCTTCCTGTGAGGAAGATAGCATATAAAACTGATTGTCTTGTGGAGTTCAGATCCTGGAATTGGTGTATATAAGACATGGTTGCAGTGTCAGATGTTGTTTTTCTCATCTACACGGAGTAGATGAGAACTGAGCCTGTAACACCTCTAATCCAAGCACAGCACCTGTTTGGAACTGGGAAGAACTGCTGACATTTAAAATAAATAAAAAAAGCATAGTGGAGGTCTTAATCTCCTATGTAGGGAGCAGATAGCAGGTCTGACAGGAATCTGTGTAATCTGGCAGTAATATTAAGGAGAAAGTCACTGAAGTGGTTGTTTCCTCTCCTCAGCCTGTTCCCTAGCCGTGCCCATCTCTCTCAGTTGTTACAGTTTCAGAGTCCAGATCACTTGCCACTCCCTGGAGCCCAGGGGTTATTTCCTGTATAGATCAGACCATTAAAGTATGGGTTCCTGCTGTCCTTCCTTGTGTACACCACACTGAATCAATGGAAAAGCAATTAGAAGATACTGTGTCACTTTTTGGGCCTCCTTTTTTTTTTTTTTTTCTTTTTTTCTTTCTTTCTATCAAGTTCTGCACAGGAAGAAATTGCACAGAGCCAGCCTTCCAAACTGCAGTTTAGAATTTGTTTGGCAGGTGCTCCCAAACCCGAGTTAGGCCAATGCCCCAGAATAAGAGTTCAGGCCTCCTTGCACTGCCCAGACCCTGAACTGGCAGCACATCCTGGAGTGTCTGCTGGCATCTGCCCTGTTGTTCCTCAGGAACAGCCTGAACACTCCCACTGTGCTGCTCTTTTCTCCAGCTTTTTCAGATATTGAGGACAGTTGTGTGGATCACATCCTGTGCTTTCTTGCCTTCCATCCATCACCCCTGTTTTTGGTGACCTTCCTGCTTCATCTGCTGCTTTTAGGCAGTGGTTTGCTGACACTGGGCACCAGCAAAATTCCAATTTTGCACTGAGCAGCTCCAGGTGCAAACTGTGTTGTCTGACCACATGCTCGTGGAGTTGTGCAAGGGCTGCTGTGCTTTGTGCCATCTGGTCTCATGAGAAACTGGGAGATGGAGCATTTCTCTTGAGGTTTGTGTGCTTTTGAAATTGGGCTGGTTCATGATCCTGCCCCCAGCCTATCGTGACATGCTGTGACTCAGCTGAACCCCAAGGGAACTTTAGGGCAGTGACTGGGGGCTCATGTTTCCAAAGCTGCTCTTTCCCCAAACCAGCAGCACTGGAAACCTGATCTGAAATTCTGGGTTTGTTCACAACTATCTCTGCACTTTTGTACAGTCTCAGGGAACCTGTTGAAATCTTATCAAAGCTATTGCAGCAAGAGAAGTACAGTCACTCTTTGGGCTCAGAAAGATGGCAAAATATCCATTTGGGTTCTTTGCAAGTTTGTGATATTTAATCACAAGTCTAAAATTTTAGACTTCATCACCTAAATTTTTCAGAAATTGGTGCTTTCAACCCTACACGGCTTTCATTTTAGAAATGTCTGGGTCTCTGAAATGTCTTAAAAGGTACAGTTCTGCCTTCCAGTTTTAGACATAAAGAGAAGATTTCATTTATTTTTGAAGTTCAGAAGGAGAAATTCAAAGGTTAACAGTTGGTTGGTATATCAGATGTTACTTGGTATGTGTATCTGCTCTTTATTTTTGAATTTCCCTTTCTCTGCTCCTCCAGGTGTCATCTTGACATGAGTACATTCAATCTTGGCACGAAGAAGTGTACAAAACTTACATGAAGGGTGGAGAAAAGAAACTGCAGCATCCTTGTGTGCATCAAAATGCCAAGTAAAAGCTCTTCAGAGAGTGAGAATTCAATTCTCTGAAACAATTTTCATAAGCACTTGGTACAAACCTGAAAAACAGCATCTCTGCACTGTGCAAGCACAATAGACACAGATGATAGTGCAGTTACATTAGTATAGAGAATGGGAATGTCTGATCAGTAGCACAGGATACAGGAGGAGTTTTTGGAAGTGTCCTGCTCAGAAGTGGCATTAATCCAGTAATATCCAAGCAATAAACACTGTGAGGCCTGGTTAGTCTTGAGGGTGTTTGGGCTTTATTGTGGCACACATAATTTAATTAACTTTTGAAGAGACCGCTAGGCAACAGCCCAGACTCAGAAGGGCAGAGGGGAAAATTCTGATGGACAGTCCTACTGAGCTAGAACACAGTGGCTGTGAAGGAAAGGCTGCTGAATGGGCTGATGGCTGAAAGAAGCAAAGCAACCGCACTTGGACTCACTAGTGGGCTCTTTGTCCAAATAGGAGCCATCTCTTTCTTTAGGAAGTTATTTGTGTTGGAAATGAGGCCATAGCCGGGCTGGAGCAGGAAGGAAGAGGCGGATAGTGATCTCTAAAGGGGGTGCTGTGGCTGCAGAATGACAGCCGTGCAGAAGGAGGTTGGCTGCCAGGGCAATGAACTTGGCCAGAAAGTTCCTCCAGCCCCTCGCTCTACTGTAAATCTGGTGCTGTGCAGAAGCTTTGGGGCCCGGGATGGGCACGGTGTGGGGTTCCTGCACATTCAGCTACAGAGCCAGCTGCCCTCCTGAGCCCACTTGTGCCCTCCTGCAACCTTCCCATGCTTCACAGAAAAACCAAAATGTGCACTCAGTAGAGGAGTAGCTGTCACCCTTTTCCTGTTCCCGGCCTGGAAGAGAAGCATTTACCGTCTTTCCAGTCGTTCCTGAGCACTTCCCCAGCATTGTATGAAGGGCTGCAGACCTTTCCTGCCATGTTACCGTGTCTGCTCTGCTGAAAGGGATGCTGAAGCAGCAAAGAGGTGTGAGATTTTTTTCCCAGTGATGTAAATTGTCTGTATTGAAGTCAATAAAGAAAACTGAATTTGTGTCTTCCTGTGACCTTTAAAAAATGTGTTTGCCTATATTGAAGGTGCCTGTGACACCATTTGTGGCTTAAGTTGGCTATTGGATGGAAACAATTTCAGTTTCCTGCTCTGATTCATCAGTCCCTAATGACAGGTTACATGTTAATTCTTGCTTTCAGGAATTTTCATGCAGTTGTGTTTTCACTGGAACCTGATAGCAAATGTGAGCAGAAAGAGCTTCATGCTAAGGCCTAATAGTGCAGCAATGATACTTTTTATTTGCCTGTCTGAAAAAAGTTCCCCCATAGTTGTTGTGGGCCTTTTGTAACACGAATATATCAGAGGTGATTGTTCTTTGCTTGTTTTTTATTCTGTTTCACTACATTTAACAATGTTTTATATAGCATCAGTTTTGTTGCTGCTCCATCATCACCATGATTATTACCATGGGGCATAAAGTATCAAGCTCAGATCACAGCTGTATTGTGCAGGAGCTGCACAAACGTGCAGTAAAGGGAGTCTCTGTCACAAAGTGTTAGTGGTGTCTGGAGAGCTGAGGCAGAGAGGAACAGGCACGATTCAGCAATGTGCCCCTACTGCACAAAAGCTCAGTTGTGGTGTCGGGTACAGAGCAGTGCTTCAGACAGGAAGGAACGCACTTCTTGTGCACGAGGTTGCAGGATCAGGAAAGGATGAACTCTTGCTGCCCTTATGGAGATCAGTGCCTTTAAAATAAACTGGCCTTGCATGTGACAGAAAAAAGTTCAAGCATCTGGATAGCCAAAGGTCCCTTTCTTACCTTGGTGGGGTCAGAAGCGTGTGTAGTATTTAAGAAGCACATTCAGAGTCACTGTAAAAGTCCTCATTGCTTGAAGTCTCACTTAAGTTACAGGATTTGCACTGCACCCATCTGGAAGTATTTTGTCCCAGCAGCTGGGGGCAGGTGGGAGAGTTATTGTCCTTAGTAGGGGGATTCTCTGTTTAAAAGTTTTGCAAACAAGTAAGAAAAATTTTCCATTTCCCATCCAGAAGTGGGTAAGATAGACCTGTCTCCATCTCAGATTCAAATTCCCTCCTTACTGTCATTCAAGGCCCTTCCAGTTCCAAGGGACCAATTGTTTCTGTATTCCTCAGTCTTAACTGGACAGCCCAGAGAAGGTGAAAATGTCATGATGGATTCTCATCCTTTGGCTGGCAAAGGTTTTCTGATCTGGGGCTCATCTCTGAGCCCCAGTGCATGTTGGTGCCAGTTGATAGCAGGACGATGGTGCCTCGCTCACTTTGCTCTCTGCTCTTTCTCCACAGCTCCTGTATGACAACCCCAAAGCCCGTCAGGAAGTCGAGTATCACTGGCGAGCCTCGGGCTGTCCTCACATTGTCCATGTCCTGGATGTGTATGAGAATATCCATCATGGAAAGAGATGCCTGCTCATTGTCATGGAATGGTAGGGACCAGCAGCAGCCCCTCACCAGGCACTGCCATTGGAGGGATGGAGGGAGTGGAAGAAGGTGTTGGCTTAGATGGCAGTTAGGGCATTTCTCAGCAGCAAAATTTTAGTTTGCACAGGAAATCTCTTGTTCCATTTATGGAACAGGTAAGGAAATGTAAGATAAGGCTTCAGCCTGTGTGCTGGAAGAATGAAGAACCTTTACCAGAAAATAAATTTGCGTTGTAATCCATAGCAATTGTCCTCATTAAAGCATTGACTGATTAGTACACCTTTGAAAGGTGTCTCTACCAGTATGTTCTGCTTTGGTTGTGATCAGCTTCCAACTTCCAGATGTAAATCCAAAGATCCAAATGTGATCTGTCCTGTCATAACTATTTTGACTCTACTTTCTCTATTCTCTCCCTAGTCTCCAATAACACAGTTACTGTCCTTTTCACTGAGAATAAATTAATAATTCTTTTAGGTGTCTTTGTTTCTTTCTTTTTCTTCCTCTCCGTCCTTTACATGAAACAAGATTATTGTCAACCTCCCAGTGCTGGCATATCTGACTTCCCATCTTTGTGTGTCATGTTCCCTGTGACAAGGTAGATTAAACTGAAAGCATCAAAATTCCCTGGTCTTATTTTGTTTTCTATTTATGCCGTACCAGAATGGCTTTCCACATTGATGTGAGTGTGATGTTTAGGAAGCACTGGTGTAGGAGGCAGCCTGTAATCTTTATCTGTTCCTGCTGTGGTTCTATGAGATTATATGGATGCAAGTCAGGTGTTAATTTTGTCCTTTCTGCAAATATAAGGTGGTGTTTTTTTGTGTTCTTTGTTTCAGCATGGAGGGAGGAGAGCTGTTTAGCAGGATCCAGGAGAGAGGAGACCAAGCTTTCACTGAGAGAGGTGAAACATCACAAGTTTAAAACTAAAGTTTGTGAAAGACTTTTTTTCTCCATTTCTGTCCCATGTTTCCTTTTAGGAATTTTTCTTTGATTTTATTTATGGTGGTGTTTGATGCTATTATTATTCTTAATTATCCCACTGTGTGTTAAGAGTGATTATAAAAAGTTCCTGATAACCAGGAATTATGAGAATTGGCCAAGTTCAGGCAAAATGTGGAAGATTTAGAGAAAAACCTTTTTACAAATCTACTCCATTTTTTCATACCTGTACCATGAGAGCATCTGTTCCTCTGATCCCTGGTCTCATGCCAGACCACCTCTGCCATGATCAATGCAGCTGCTGCTGTTCTCTCTCTCTGGCTGTCCCTCAAGCAGCATCACTGCACGCTGTTAGGTCATGAGTATAATGAGCAAATCACATCTGATGAAGCATCTCCTATTCAAGGGTTTTAAAGCACTACTTGAAAGGAAGTGTTATTAACCACACTGCAAACAAACCTGCCTGTCTGTAGAAGGGACTGAGCAAGTGTAAAGCCCTGCCATAAGGCAGGAACAGAGCTTGCACTAGACTAGTCTTGCCATTTTTGTTGTCCTTGCTATTTTTTATTGACAGAGAACCACAGGTCTGCCTGGCCATGGTTCTCCTTGCCCCTCACCATAGAGAAGAGCTGCTCAGAGTAAAACCATTAATGTTTGTATGGTAATAGTGTTTGTAACTATTGGCCTGACAAAATGATTAGAAGCAGAAAAATATACACCTGGGCTTGTAAATTACTGTGACTCATTTTTCAGGTCCAGTGTAGAGGCCAGTCTGTTTTCTTCTCCTGTGTTTCCTAGCCTAGGATGAATCCTCTTTAGTCCTATAAGAGACTTGTGCAGGGGAAAATGAGCATTTTTAGAAACTTTAGTTGTTCTTCTCTAAAATACAAAATCCAGGGAGAAAACGGGTGCCATGAACATTAGTGACTGCACTCTACTAAAAACATTATTTTTCTACATTATATAGCATTGTATAACATTATAAATACTTATTCAGAAATCACCTGGTTAAACGAAAAACCACCTTCATTCTTTCCTGAGGTAAATGAACCCTGTGCCACTGGATTCCCCAGGTTCACTGCCTGTTTACATAGCCACAGCTTCCCATTAGGACCAGGAAGGAAGAGGTTGTGCAGGGCTTCCCCAAAAAGAATAGAAGTGTTTCTGCATTCTGATTGTCCTTGTCTGAGATTGTATAGTTTCAGTCTTGAGCCATGTGAAAAAGGATTCCAGGTTGCAGTACAAGTTCTGCCTATGCAGAACCCAGAGGATCAGGCTGAAGTTTCCATTGTTTCCCTGCCAATGGAGATGTGATATAGAGCTCACATGGGAATGTCATTCCTCCCTGCGCTGAAACCCCTCCCTGTGTAAATGAACCCTTCCAGACTCCCAGAGCACTGCTGTTGCAAGGCAGCTCCACCACTAGAATTTCCCATTGGGGCTATGTTAAATTTTTGAAATGTATTATTTCAAAGGTGGCAGTTTGGGCTTTGCTGAATAGAACTGTTGATTTTCTTCCTCCTGATGAAAAACTTCTAAAGACAGTGAGGAATTAAGATGTGACCTACCCTGAAATTACTATATTGTTATCTTGCTCTATTTTTAGAAAATATGATAGATCATCCTCCTACCCCTGAACTAGAAGCTGAAAGTTAAATTTTTGTCTCAAACAACCAAGGACATGTCCTGGACAATTAGAGATAAGGTGCTGGTTCTGGCTCCTTACTTAACAGTTGCTGCTTGTGTACCTGCTCTGCTCTTGCTGCTTTTTTTGGTAAATTAAAGCACGAATTTCCAAGCTCCTGAGGAGTCTGAGCTGCTGGGCTGCAACGCCTGCTCAGGAGGAGACTGAGCAGCCGGGCAGTCGGGGGCTTGGTGCCTGCAAACCCAAAACACAGCTGTTAGGGCTAATTTTAGGGTTTCTCTAGTCTTGACGCTTGCCCCATGTTCCAGCAAGCTGTTTGTAAGCCATAAGCATTCCCAAGCATGTCTCTGAATTACAGTGGGAATGTTAATGTGACCTTTCTCTAAAATTGTATTTATAGAGGCCTCTGAAATAATGAGAGACATTGGGACAGCCATCCAGTACCTGCACTCCATGAACATTGCGCACAGAGATGTCAAGGTGAGGGCCCAAGGTGTGTGGGCTGGGGAAGAGAACTTGTGGAAGGAAAAATCCTGGGCAGCAGTGTTTTTAACAGAACTGGGAGTGCAGTCAGATGGTCAAAGTGTTCCTGTTCCTCTGCCAGTGTGAGAAAGGATTTGCTCACTAGTTTGCAACTAGTCCAAGGTTGGAATATTCATGTGTGCTAATGCCTTCCAGTTGTGTATGGAATGCAGAAAAATCTCATGATAGTCAGATGCTTAGTTAAAGAGGTACTGCCCACTTGCAATCCATTAATTAGCAAGAAAATAGCACTGCTTCAAGTGAACCTATAGCTTATAGATGCCTCTATTTACAGTCTTTGCTAGTTATTAGTTGCTTTCAGTATCATACCTGCATTAAAAAAAAAAACCCAGGCAAAAGAAACCTCCACAAAAACCCCAAACAGCAAAACCCCTTCAGAAAAAGGGGAAACTTCTGGGAGGAATAATACCAAATTCATGCCTCTAACCCATTCAACATGTGTGAATATTTGGGAAAATAGGGAGGTCTCAGTTACTGCCAGTGTTTAATGAGGTAAAGTTTGAACCCAAATCTCACTGTAGGGGTCTGACAGAGTTTGCAGGGTTGTATTTTGTGTTTGTGCTCTGAAGTGCACAGCACAAGCAAAGCCAAGCTCACTTCACCCCAGCATTTCCAGCACAGGGACACAGTGAGGGATGATGGAATATGCTGGAGAACAGGGCATGTAATGATACACTGAGGCATCAGATCAACTCCACAGCTCTGAGCTGGTGGATTTTCTACAGATGTTTGTGTGTTTAGCTGGAGGGAGAACTGGCACATCATGGTGTCACCAGTGGGTAAACTGGGAAATGAGCTGATCTAATTGTAGATAATGGAAATACCCTGATGTCCCTCCTCTTGGGTACAAGAGCTTGTATTTCCCTCTGTGCCACTTCTGCCTGTATGGAGTGTGGAGCAAGAGTGCAATTAACTCAGGTTTCAGGATCCAGAGGAGGGGGGAGCAGCAAAGAGTCTGTGTCTGTATCAGTTCATTTTGATGGAGTTGTGTCAGTTGCTCATGGAGGGTTTGGTTGAGTATTTTGCTTGTCCTGCCCCTTTGGTGCTTGAGGCACAGCATGGTGTCAGATCAGCTGCTGTCACCACACAGATCAGTCCCAGGAGGTGCAGAGAGCTGGAAGAGGTTCAAGAAGCCAGGCTGGATACCTATTGGATAGGATCTTGTGGTTTGCTCTCCCAAACACCTTTCTAAGAAGGATGTTGATGCTTAGTCTGAGGAAAAGTGCTGCTTGTTGGGAGGGAACTTTCTGTGTGTTCAGTGGGGTCATGATACAAGTAAGAAGACCTAAATGGTGGTGGTGAGTTTGACCTGTCAGCTTATTAGAGACATCTCTTCATTGTCCTGTTTATCCTCTTTTGGTGACCTTCCAGCCTGAAAACCTGCTTTACACATCTAAGGACAAAGATACTGTGCTCAAACTCACAGACTTCGGCTTTGCCAAAGAAACCACTGTAAATGCACTGCAGACCCCCTGTTACACTCCTTATTATGTGGGTGAGTTATCCAAGGCACATTTCTTCTGTGTTTCAGGCATTCCTTCCCTTCAAGTGGGTGGGAAGTCTTCTATTGTGGATGTAATGTGAAGTGTTAACCTCCAGGATTCAAACTGGGATCCAATCCAAACTCTGGTTCCAGTACAGTTCAGTGCTCCTGTTTTCTGCCTTGATGGCAGAGGAAACAGCCTTCACAGGAGATACAAATGAGGATATACAAGGAGAGAGAGGGAATTCCTTCTGATTACACTTGAAGTAAACTGATGTTTCCTCTGAATGATGCAATAAAAGCTGTAATTTTAATTGAGCTTCATGATATTTGGGTGTTTCTGTGCAAAACTTTCCTTAGCTTAAATTAATGCAATAAGAGAGAAGAGTCTTGCCTCAGCTGTAAAACTTCTTTAAGCTGGCAAATTGAGGAATTAGTAATAAAGAACCAACGTGACTTAATCACAGCAGAATTTTTCCTTCATTTTGTCCAAAGTTGAAGCACTATGTAATGAATGCCACAGCAGACTGTCCTTTATGCACTCATTTTAGTCTTGAGTTAATAGTCATTTATCATATGGTTTGACTGGGGCAGTCCATGCTTGGAATTTCTTTGCTGAAAAAGGACTTAATTTGTTCGAAAAAATTACTTCTCTGATTAAAGTTTGTATAGTTTTCTGTATTGAAAGAGACTTACTCACTAGGAGCAGATAATCACATTAGCAATACTCTTTCTGATGATGACTTCTGTATTTTTGTAAGCTGGGTTTAGTGATAAAATGTTAAGGAGTTTACACACGTATGTTTTTATGCCTTTATATTTGTGTATAAACAAGCTGACATTTCCCTTCTCAACACCTTTTTATAAACCAGCATGATTGCTCATATGTTTAAAGAATAATTTTCCTTACAAAATCAAGCTCCCTCCCAGTTTACCTGCCCCAGGGGACAAAGAATAAAATCCCCTCTAAATGTATCTTTGTCTAATTTTGTTACTTAGTGGAAAAAATATAATGCTCTGGAGGCCAAAGAAAAATACAGTGCCCTATAGCTGCTGGAGCTAAACATACCACCCAGGTATCATTCAAAATTTTATCACAGCTCCAGTAGGGCCTTTCTATTCTGATTGCTGGAACATATGCTCCTGCCTCTTTCAGTGCAGTGTCTCCCTGTACACATTTAGCTGTAGCTCCTTCTGCTTTTTGGTAATCTTAGTACTCCCTTGAGCAGAGACACCAAGGTGAGGAGTAGGGCATTTTTCCAGCTCTGTTCCTCCTTTTTAAAGCTATTTTAGATGTCTTTAGGAACCTGTCAATCAAAAGTGCTACCCAGTTCCTGCAGTGAGTTGTATTTTTTAATGCCTTTAATACCTGTTGTTGAAGTGTGCTGCTACTTACAAGGTGATGGAGATGAAGAGAAGTACCTGGTACTCTGTTTACTTGTGGTTTTCATCTTCCCCAGCCCCAGAAGTCCTTGGTCCTGAGAAGTATGACAAATCATGTGACATGTGGTCATTGGGTGTCATCACATATATTCTGTAAGTATTTGGGAAGGAACGTGGTGAACAGAAAGAGAACACAACTCATTAAATTTGCATTCACAAGTAATTGTTCACTGGGATTGTGCAGCCTGCAGTAGAGTATAAACTTGAATAAAAGCTTATACTCTTTCACCTTTCTAAGAGGTGAAAGGACTTCCCTAGTTTGGAAATTTCTTTTGTCTACTCCTACAGCCTGTGTGGGTTCCCTCCATTCTACTCAAACACCGGTCAAGCCATTTCTCCAGGGATGAAGAGAAGAATTCGCATGGGGCAATATGGATTTCCCAATCCAGAGTGGGCTGAAGTATCAGAGGAAGGTAAAAATCCTCCCTGGTGCTGATGAGTGTGAGCATGGTGGTGTGCAGTGCTGCAGTGCTTACAAAGAGACTATTTCTAAAAATCTGTCCGAGCTTTTGTTTTCCTTTCTTTTACAATTTAAATCAATTTTTTGTAAGGTGCTGCAGAGAACGACCAGGAACTCAGATACCAGCCAGCAACCTCAGTGCTACAAAAGTAAATGACTGCTGAAAACCTTCTTTCAAAATCCAGCTAGTGCTAGTGAATGCTGATATTAAACCCTCTGGAAACAGAAGTCTCTAATCCTGAGAAAGGAGACAGCCAGGACAGCTCCAATGAAAGCTGAGCTGGAAGAAAAGCAAACTGTCTTAAGAACTTATTCAGTCTTTGCCCTCCTTGGTGATCCAGCCAGCAAGGATGGCAAGTTTTCATGCTAGCTTTTTGGGATGTGGGAATTTGCCAGCCACCACTTAAATCAAGGTCAACAATTTATTTTGTATAAGACATTGATCAAAAGCTGCTGGGCTCAAATCAATGTCCTGAAAGTGGGTATTTTTGATTCCCTCTTATCCTGACAGTCTCATAAGCTGGAAGTATCACCTGCCTGTCATATTAAGGAGAAGGGTCGACAGTGTCTGGGCTTATCTGTTTTTCCTGCAAGCCCTTTATATAGCTGTGATCCTGGTTTTGTCTGCTGTTTAGCAGTAACAAATAACCCTTGGACCCTGCTGTGCTCTGTGGCATCTTCACTCGTCACTGGATCTCGTGGCTGTGTGTGCAGCACAGCCAGCTGAACATTGTTGAGGGAGATGTTTTAGTCATGGGTTTCTGGTTAAATATTTTCTCTGCTTTGGGTCTTGTTCATATTCCAGCAGTTAAAAACAGGCTAGAGATGCTCAGTGAGAGAACATGCGCTTGGACTGTGTGTAGGGTTTCTGTATGTTTGCGTGGATGGAGATAGGGGCCCTCTACCTTCAATCCTATTAAGATCATGTCATCTGTGGGTGTTCTTTAGGCTGATGAGGCACCTTCAGCAAGTTGCTTTTTTCCCTGCTTTGTGCTGTGCTTGTCCTTTGCAGCCTCTCTCAACAAACTAAACACGTACCTTTGGCAACTTATTGCAAGCATTTAGTCATCTTACATGTGATGTTCCTAAAAGAGACCTCTTATTTAGAAGTTTTTATAGGTTCCCTAAGGAGGTTTTGTGTAAGTCCTTCTAAATAACTTCCTTTGGATGCAATGTTTGCAGTCTGTCCACCCACATTAATGAAACTCTTGTCTAGACTCTCACCATCTCATATCTCAGTTATTAGTGCTCTTGCTTTGGCAGATCTCATGTTCACAGAAAGCTGCTGCAAAGCCTGTTTATGCAATCCATTTATTAGACTTTTTTTATCTTTTTGGTGACCTCTCAGTTGTCCAAGTTTATTGTCCCTTTTTTCCACAGTCTATGGTAGTTGTTGTCTTCCATAATTTCTCAAAACATCAACTTATGTAGTCATTCAGCCCATAATGCCCAGCTTGTTTCCATCTTTGAGGCAGGCAGCTTAGCAGCTTTCTGTTCCTGTGCTTCTCTTTTCCTCCAGCTGTTGCTCTCAAAGCCATTGGTTTGGTGATGTAGAGATCATAGCTGGAATCCCCAGTCCTTTTCTTTCCTTCTTGACTCTTGTTTTGGATGTTCTCCTGTTTTACCCCTTTAAACCTGCCCTGCTGCATGCGGCTTCTTAACACAGTCACAGCAGTCAGGAGGTGTTTTCAGTTCTGCAAAATTGTGCTTCTTCATTCAGCAAGTCCTTGTGTTCCCAAGATTATTTGGGAATGCAGTCCTAGACTACACCATGCCCTGTTGGTTCTGTTTTTCAGCCAAACAGCTCATTCGCCATTTACTGAAGACTGACCCAACAGAGAGGATGACAGTCTCTCAGTTTATGAATCACCCATGGATTAATGTGAGTATTGTATCTCTTTTTACACCGTGAATTGATTCTTACATGCAGAACTTAGGTGTAGCTCCGCACAGCACAGCAAAAGAAGGGCTGTTATTACTGTTGATCCCTTAATTAACCTCCTGTGCCCTCCACAGAGGGTCACCTGCCCATAAAACCACAATTCTTCCTGGTGTTAGCAGAGGACAGACAAGAGGAGACACCCACAGTCGTGTCCTTGGAAGCAACAGCCAAAGATGTCTTTCTGTTCTGTGAGCAGGCAGTCTCTGTTGACGCTGCAGCATATGCATGTGTTACTCTCTTTAAAAATATAAAAATAAACTCTATGTGCTTACTTCATCGGTGCAGGATTTAAAGAGCTATTATTAGTGGTCTCAGGCACCATTGTACATAGCTGTGTTAGGGTGAACATGCTCCTGTGCTCAGTGGGAATTCTCATCCTTGGCAGAGTTTGGAAATGCATGGGGGAGGAGCAAGGGTCTCTTGTTGCCCTGTGAGAGATTGCCACGTAGGGTGGCACACAGAGCTATTAATGGTCCCAGTTCAGATTTCATTCTATGATTCGATCGAATTTACATCTCCTTAAAAGAAATTTTTTGGGAAAAAGGGAAAAAAATATCTTTATTAATACAAGACGGACTATTTCAAATAAGAGACACAAATCCCAGAAGTTACAAGACTGAGTTTGATGATACCATCTCTGCTCTGTAGGTGTCCCCTGAAAATAGTAGGTTATACTTCTCACATTTGTGTCTAAAAAAATACCAGTCTTGTTCTCAAGGCCCAAAAAATCATCGGCCAGGAACAGAATCACTTGTGCTATAGAATGCCCTTTGTTGCCATAGTGCTGGTGTGTCTGTGCTGATTCTCAAAGGATGGGGCAGAAACAGAGGTGTGGCTGATAGTCCCCATTCCTACAATGCCTGCTGCAGGATCTAAAGCCCTTGGAATCAAATGAAATGCAGCTGTAAGATATCCTGACAAAGTAGAAAGGTGTTGTCATTCAGAGTTGAGAAAGCTGAGAAACTGAGGTTGTAAAGACTATAGAACAGACCCTAGACAATGTTTGAGTCTTTTTATAACCAAATGAAAATGTAATCACTGCTTAGAATAAATACCTCCAGCTTTGAGTGTCTGAAGCCCCAATAAAGTGTTTCAGAAGTCAGCAGGTGAGGAATTTCATGGAGTGAGTGCCTAATAGCTAAGGAAGCTGCCACCCACGGCGACACTTGTTACTTGGAATATGCACAGAGCCAATTAAGGAGGAGGAGATTAGAGACAAGGTCTGCAGACTCTGCTGCACCTGCTCCAATTGGAACCCTGCTCCAATATTCTTCCTGGAAGAAAGCTGCAGGTTGGCTTTTTTTCTGCTGAACCTTTTGCTCACAGGGGGCAGAGGGAGGGAGAGGGAAAGACCAATACAGTGAATGTCTGTTTTCCCTTTTCCTAAATCCCAGAGTGGAAACACGTCTGGGGAGTTGCACAAGCAGCGGAGGAGGGTGCTTGTGTGTCTTTTCTTTTTATTTCCCCTCATTTTTTTTAATGAGATGGATGGCAGAAGTATTTTACTGTGAACTAGGCAAAAATTGACAGTTTAGGACAGACTCATTTAGCTCCTCATGTATAAGGTTTTTTTGACAAGTAGCAGCTCACAGCAGAAAGGTGCTCTCCTTTCCTTTTCTCCCCAGGGACAGGGACACCACTGAAACCAGTCTGCTTGTTTTCTATTTCTCTTGTCCCAGCTTTGTTTGATAAAACTGTGCCCTGGCCAGCTGGGTTCCTTGTCTAGAGGATGGAGGGGTCAGGATCTGTGACTGCTGCACTGCTGCACTGAGCTCAGGGGATCATAAGCACCGGCTCCAGTGTAGTTTGTTTTACAGGGATGTACAGGGATCTCCTTAGACTTTGCTGGCATGCAGCTGTAGGATGGCACAGCAACAGAGAGCAGATTTGGGTAGAAAGCATAAGGAAAATAGAGTATCCAAATGAAATTATAGTTTGGTTATGGCCTGGCAAGAATTGCCATGATTCTTGCTGAGTTTAGTCAGGGAACTGTGCTTCATGCTTTAGAAATTGTCCCTTATTCTAATGTAAAGTATCTCCTGATCTCTCATGGCAGGTGAGCAGGGACCTGAGTTTCATGTAGATGCGCTGTCTCCTGAGCTGTGCCTTGCTCAGAAGAACTGTGTCATTTCCTCTTTGGGCCTCACTTAGTCTGATGCACTGGTAATCTCAGTTAATGCATACATGCAAGAAAATGTCACCTACAACAAATCCTAGGAGATAAAGGTCAAATTAATCACTTTAAGACATTGACAAATAAATAGTGAAATGAAGAGTTAAAATCTAAAACCATATGTAAAAATTTTTATCCAGCACTGGCTGGATAAATTGTTTGGACTGGAAGAGAGTAGAATGAAAGAAGCTCAGCGCTAATTTCTCTCTCTTTTTGTGAGGGGGATTTAATCCTTTTCTCCTACACATATGAATTCATTTGTGGAGTGACTGGAAGCAGGAATAATGAGGGCCATTGGAGGACATTAGGTCAAGTTTTATGCCCTTCATACACCGAGAGGAGCAAGAAATCACTTCCCAAATGTTGTTTTTCAGAAATTCTGGTATTTTTCTTTGTTCTCAGAGATCAATGTCGGTGCCACCAACTCCTCTTCACACTGCACGTGTCCTGCAAGAGGATAAAGACCACTGGGATGAAGTTAAAGTGAGTCAATCCAAATTCAGATTTTAGTCAAGTGTGATAGGAGATGAAATGTGCTGCCTTCTCTGGGGCTGTGCATTTCCTTGGATACTGTGGCTATTTTGAATACAATCATGTCAAACAAGGGAGACATAAACAGTCTTGGTTAGAACAGTAGTGTATATGATAACTGTTTAACAAAAACAAAGGAATGCTATTTGAGTTTCATCTGTCAGCCTTACAGACCAGATATCAACAAAGATGGTCTTTATGATCAAAGGCATTAATGATGCTCCTTCTGAGCCACTGCATGTACCCAGGGAGGAGAAGGACAGTGCTGGGGCTGTTTGAACTTCATTACAGTGAAGAATGTGCTGAAAATGTAGGGGGACAGGTGGGAAGGCTGAGCTGCATTCTGGTTTTCTGCAGTGCTTTTGAATTGTGGAACAACACTGAATAACCTTAGTTTTGTCTTGTTGTGACATTTGGTGGGGGAAGAGGAGAAAAAGAAAAGATTGCCTTTTCCTTAATCTAAGCAGGTGCCTCACTTACTGTGTGTACCAATGACTGCTGAATGCTTCCTGCAAAGTGACTGTAGGGCATACTGAAAGTCTTAACTCTTTCCTGCTGGCCTTTAACAGGCTGGCATGCTTTTACAATTAATTCCGAATTTTCTGCACTTCAGATTCCTAGAATTTTGACATTTGCAACATTCCTGTAGTGGATTTTATTGATTACTGATTTTATTTAAATCACTGATGTGTAGTCTCAGCTGTTGAGCTATGTAATGGTACAATTTTGTAGGATCTAGGCAACATTTACCTTCTGAGTCAGAGATCAAGCAGGTATTTTCACTTAGCTGCCTTATTTGCCATGTTTCTGAGAATTTCTTATGCTTGTGCTTTTGTATAGGTCCCAGAGGTATTCCCTCGAGCTGCCAACATACCCATGATATTGGATTATTTTTCCTTTCCTGAACCAAATGCTTAGGCATTTGTTCACCTAAACAAATTTTTCTTTACAACCTTATTAAAAAGTTTAAAATGTTCCTGTACTTAAGCATTAATTCAAACTAAGGAGATGTGTGAATTTGAAGCACATTCTTTTAAAGATCTTGTGTGGGGGCGCAGAGCCAGCCGGGGAGAAGTGCTGGGCATTGGGACACGGTGGGATTTAGGCCAGCAGAGCGTGGTCCTGTGTGAAATGCTGCGTGAGCAGTTCCTGGTGCCCTGGTGGAAGGAAGCCTCTGCTCCTGGTGCGGGGCACAGAGCGGGCTCAGCTCTCGCTGCCTGCGGGTGACAGAGGGCTCCATGTATCCGGGCTGTAGTGTGGGGTGGCCGTGCGCTGCCTGCCTCAGGGCCTTCACTGCACTGCTTGCTTGTTTTCAGGAGGAGATGACCAGTGCTCTGGCTACCATGAGGGTGGACTACGATCAGGTGAAAATCAAAGACTTGAAAACGTCCAACAACCGCCTCCTGAACAAGCGCCGCAAGAAACAGAAGCAGGCGGGCACCTCCTCTGCGGCCCCGGGCTGCAACAACCAGTGAGGGCAGCAGCCAAGGACCTGTGGGTAGAGGCTAAAAGTGAAATAGAGCAATTTAAATAATATGATCGCCTCAGTCCCCACCACAAAGGCAATGAGACTGTGAAGACGCTCTCCTGCAAAGAGGGAACAGTGTGATAACGTTTTGATAACTTGAATCAGGGCTTTGCTTTTGAAGACTAATGGATCTGACATGATTCTGTTGCATATTGCAAGGGAAGGTACAGTAATGCCAGAAATGTTACAGGTTTTTGGTTTGGCTTTAACTCTGTAGGACAAAAGGGGAGAACAGGAGGCAGTCTCAGCATCCTAATGCACTGAGGCTTTAACAGCCATCTACAAGAGTAATTTCTGCTGCTGTTTTAAACTGGGGAATAGAAAAGTGCCAAGTGTTCTGCTAAGAGTGTTTTAGTAGTTTAGTAGAATTGGTAATAGTCTATATTTCCAAACTTACCTCCTGTAGTTACTGAATATCACCTAAACTGTAAACAGTTCTTCTTGTTACAGGAAAAAGCATCCATACATTTCCATTTCCATAAAGTCTTCATGTAGTCTTATGTGAAGATTTGAGTTTGTTATGGATTCCCATTTGATAAATGTAAATTTTCTGAGCTGTAGCCACTATGCTGTATCTTTGCCACTGTCAGACCCCTCACTTGTAATGTTTTCAATTTAACTGGTACTTTATGTGAAGAGTTTCAGTAAGGATTTAAGTAGTTGAAAGTATCCTGCAGAGAATATTGCTGTTCCCCTTGGATCCACAACCTCCAGGACATGCAGCTGGACATGCAAGGGGATTGCTTTAGAAGAGAGACTTCTGAAATTTGGGAAGAATTGGAAAATGCATGTACTCTGAATGGACCCTAGTGTCTGCCAGCATCCCTTCTGGTAATTATCTCCAGATCCTGTGCCTAAGATGTGCTAATCACAGAAAATTGTGGGGTGCTGGGGTTTGTTTGTTTCCCAGGGATAGGAGTGGGGATGGTGCTACTATATTTATGGTGATTTGGTGGTGTTTCAGGATCCAAAGATTATCACCACTTAAGGAAGATTACTTTTAAATGCATCCACCCATTGCTTTTTTTTTTCCTATTTTAATACCTTTTTCCTAGGAACCTGGTCTTGATTTGCTGGTATGTTTTATTTTGTGATCAAAATATTTTATTACACTGTATTTTGGGGTTTGGCTTTATTTTCAGTTTAGTTGAAGCAAATATTTGTGAAAGTGCTGTCATAGTCTGGGATGAAAATGATGTCCTTCCAGTGATTCAGGCACATACACCTTTGAGGTAGGCACACAGAGTACTGGTGTGTTAATAGGATTGGAAGAATGTAAAAAGATGAAAAGGAAAACAGGGCTCCAGAGTGGATCTGAATTGTCAGATCAGAGTGACACACAGCAAGGCTCAGCTCGAGGCTTTGGACCTCATCAGGGGAGTCCAGTTCCCATCTTCAGAGTTGTGAATGAGACCTCAATTCTCCTTTGTGAACTGGTCCTAGGGTTTTGTAACATGATTTATTAAAATCAGTTTTTAACATTCCTTCCTCCTGTCATCCCTGTTTTTGTTGAATTGTTGCAGAGTTTGTATTGCTTTGCAAGATACATCTGTGTTGAAGGTGACAGGGAAGAGGAGAAGGAAAGTGTTCCATGATGTCCACATTCAAAAGCTGCCCAACTTTGAACATTTTTTAAGATCACAAGGTTTTGGTTTTAAGTATCAATCTCTGTGAAGTTGTATTTGAAAATTATTTCATGTTTCTGGTATCTGTGACTATAGCATGTCTTGTATGTTTTTGTTTTGCCATATCACTCCAGTGAATTATGCAAATATTATTCACTACCTGCAAATGAAGAGTTGTGATGTGTTCAGGGTGCAACAGTTGGAGTTAGAGCCAGGTCCATATTTCTGTCCCTTTATCTAATTTTTTTAAGGGAGGAATTATTGCTGCTATTCCATCTCTGTGCCCCATCAGGGTGATGGGTGTTCCCAGGGCAAGTGTATAGTGTACTGTCCTGTCTGCCTCAGGGACAGTGCCACTGAAAGTCTTGCAAACCAGCTTTTTTCCTCTGCCTTGGCCAAGGTTTGAGCAGGAGCTCTCAGTTCCCACCTGGTGCCTGTTGGCTTGTCAGTTCAGTCTGGAGCTCAAAGATATGTCTGTTCCTGGGCATTTTTCTGTAAAAAACCTGTAAAACACACCTGGGTGTGATTCCTTCCTGTGGGTTCCAGTATTTACTGCAGATCAGAACCTGGAACTGAGGCACCTGGCACAGCACCTTTAGCTTTCTGTCCCTGTGTGGCAGGACAACCCCATCTCATTAAACTCAGACTAACAGTTCTTGTTTTCTACACTGCAGCAACAGCACCCAGGAATGCTGTAAAGCCCCACAGGAACCAGAGGAGGGCCTCAAAATGGCAGACATGGAAGTGTATGCAAGTATTGGACAGAAGGGTTTGTGTTTATTGCACAGAGGGAAGGAGGAGACTCCTTGGGAGCTGGGAAACAGCTGCCCTATGATGTTTGGAGCCTCAAACTGCTGCCCTGCTCCAGGCACTGCTGCCTTCTGCAGCCCAGTGCAGCAGGACAGCTCATGTTTTACCTGGCTCTGTGTTACCTGGATCTGGGAGGAGCTGCCATAGACCAGGCTTGGGGTGCAGGCATTCCCCCAGCAAGGCTGTGCTCCATGGAGCTGTAGGGATGCACAGAGCATCCAATGGACTCAGCTCTGCCTGGCCCCACTGCACCACCTGGCCTCTGCCCTGCCAGCTCTGAGAGCTCCCTGAATCTGAACCTGCCATCAGCTCCCCAAAACCCAGCCTGCCATCAGCTCCCTGAATCTGAACCTGCCATCAGCTCCCCAAACCCTGCAGCATCACAGGCCCTTCTCTGGGTCTGTGACTCTTCAAAAGGTGTAGCCTCTCTGGCTGCCAGCAAGGCTCTGGGAAGGACCCTCCTCCTCCCTGCATTCACATGTTATAAAGAGCTCTGGTGAGCTGGTGGTGGTGTTTGGGTCTTGCCTCTTCCCCCAGCCGTGTCATATAATAGGCTTTTTAGAACCTGCTGCTCAGGATCCAAATTTATAGCCTGTTTTTAGAAAGGGTAGGCTATTACAGAACTGATTATGCATTTGCATATTCATCAGCCATATAGAGGAGGTAAAGAACTGGGAAGGGACAGAAGAAATGAATGGTCAATAGAGAAGGCTTCAAAGAGAACACAGATTAAAAGGTCTATTTATTTTTTACAGAAGAAGCTAAAAAAAGGACTGTGCACAATTCCCCACCCCCATTCCTTTTCACAGTGATTGCTCATGGGCCGCTGCCTCCCCTTGTGTTTCTCTGCACTGTGCTCCTCACACACGTGGTTCATGTGCTCTCACCAGTGCTCTTGCTCTGATCCACACACAAATTTGTGCCCAGGCATGCAGGAAATTCCCTCCCTGTCTTTCCCAGCTTTTGCACCATACCTGTGCAATGTGCCTGGGTTTGACATGGTACAATTAAAAACTCACATTAATGATAAGCTCTTGGCCTAAGTCTGTGTTTTTCTATTTGTCAAAACCCAGCATGCAGTCGTGGGATTGCTTTTCTGTCTTAACACTTCACTGCCTTGAATCTGGAGGCCCAATTACGTAAGTGCTTCTGACTTGTCTGACATGAGGGATAATGAGAATGCTACATACTCAGTTTGATCTAATTTCCCTGTCCTCTTTTCAATTCACACTTTATTTGGCCCATGTTTAGACAAAGGTGCTTTTGGGAAGAGGAAGGTTTAGTGAGGAGGAGAGAGCCAAAGGTTTTAATTACTTGCAGGGAATCATGAACACTTGTACTGTTTTAGACCTGTGGTCCAGGTGGGGAGGAGGTGTTAATGTGGGCTCAGCTGCTCTGATGTGTTCTCCTGCTTAGCCCAAGGATGGAGCCAGCTCAGCTAACAAACCTCAGAGACAAGGAGAAGGAAGCAAGCAGGAAATGCTTCCACATGCAGGAGAACTCTTTTTTTCCAAGAGTAAATATTTTGGGGAGTTTTATTGTGGAAATATCAGAATTTTCTTTTTTTTAGGTTCCATTATCTCCCCTCTTCACCCAACTGTTCTCAGTAGTAGAGCTGGCATAACTGGGAATGGACATGATTAATTCTCTTTTAGAGAGCCTAAAAGGGATGAAACCAATGAAGCAAACCTGAGAGACAGAACACACACTCGAAACCTCAAAACAAAAAAAATCTTGTTAAAAATTCTTGCAAGCTAACAGGCAAGCCTTCAGCTCCATCCTGAAATGTATCTCACCTGTGGAAAATTGAGGTTAGAGCAAGCCTAGGTAATAACATTTGCTGAAGAAATGTTTCCCTGAAATCTTTGCACCAGGTAAGAAAATTCTTTTTGAGAATTAAGTTCAGCTTTAAAATAGGATTATTTCTTTTCAGTTTGTGTTGTAGAGGAATTTAATGGAGAAAGGGAGCAGAAATGGGGGATGATACGTCATGTTGAAGAATAAGATAAGAAATGTCTGCTGTTGTGTTCAACTTACTTTTTTACTGCAAGTGCTACCTCTGTACAGACATAGCAAGATAGATTCAACTCTTTATTAGACTTTTTTAGCACTGGAGGAGGATGTTGCTGCACTCTAGGGAAATGTGGAAGATAACCCTGTGACTGTAGATGAACATCTATTCTGGTAAATCTGTAAATGATGCCTAGCATTAAATTTATTTTAAAATTTCCTGCCTCATGAATCTGCCAGATGTCTCACAGGTCTGCTCTAACTGCATCAATGCACAGAGACATCACTGTCAGTGGGTTTCCTCCTGCTATTTGGGACCACAGAAAGAAGTTGCTGAAATCTACTGCACAGGTTTTAGTTTCCAGGAGCCAAAAGAGGAAAAAGGTATCTTTCAAATAGCCAGAGATGGCAGAAAGGGCCAGGCTCTCTTTTAACTGGGAAGAAAAATCTTGACCTTCAGTTCCAGCTCCCAGAGCTGCTGGTAGCAAACCAGTTTGAGTTGTGTGGGGCTGCAGGCCCTGCTGAAATCCCTGTTGCTTTGACACTGTGCAGGGGCCCTTCCCACTGTGAGCCAGGAAAATGCACTTACTGGGGCCATGGTTGCAAACTATTGAGTATTCTTGGTCCTGGGGCTGCAGTGAAGCTGAATAATGCCAGAAAGGAGGAGCTGCATGGAAGCTGTTTGCTTCCATGTTAGGCTTCTGAGTGTATCTGTTGAATTTTCCTGCCTCCAAGGTCCATCCCAGTACTGCCAGTGTAGCAGCTGTTTCTTCATTTGTTAACAGGGAGCACAAATGCTTCTTTTGGGGTCTGCATTTCTTTCTCTGAATCTCAAAGCTGGAATGAAACTCTTAAACAGCATGGTTATTTTGCCTAATGTCTTCTCCTCAAACTTCCAGGCTAATCCATTTGGGAAACATGGAAGATGTTCTCAAGAGACTTCTTATTGCCTAGCTACTGAAGCACCTGCTAAAACTGAGCTCTTTTAAAAACTGAAAATTATTTAAATGTGAAAAAGAGTGGGTTGATCTGCAAAAAAAACTTCTCAAAAGACTAAAATTAGAATGGAATGTGTTAGAGGAGAAATACTGGTGGGGGAGAAGGACTAAGGTTTTTTTTAAAATAAAAATGCTACTGCTTGAGTAATGATCAAGGAAATTCTGGTTAGGATATTAGCTGCTGCTCCAACCCAGAGCAGTTCTTGGATTCAGAAATAATTATGTTTTCCTAAAGATAGATCTACAGTACAGACTCCAGGGTTTTTACTGAGTTAGTCTAAAGCAAGGATCAGCTTGATGTTTATAAATGAAATTTTTGAGTAAATGCTGGTAGTAAACCAAATAAATAGAGCTTTTTTTTTTTTTTTTTTTTTTTTTTAAGAGCAGCTAATAACTGAATAAATAAGCTTTGCAGATTAACTTCTGCTCTCCTAAAGTTGCCTGACTGAGCTGTTTGCAGAAACCTTGTAAGATGAAGTTACCTTTCATTTTTGCTTTTGGAATTTTGCATTTCTATCTTGCACTTTGCTGCGTGTTTGACTTTTGTCTTGAATAAAATTCTAATTAGTTGTCCCAAGGCTACCATTCCATGATGCGAGGTTTTTTCTCTTTTCTTGGCTCAATAGCAGGTGTGCCACTACTTCTTTTATTTCTGAACTCCTTGTGGTGTAAAGAATTGGAAGAGTTTCAAGGAATCCCATTACCTGGCAGGAAGCAAAAAACCTCATTGTCTGTAAAATGATAAGGAGGAACATTCCAAGCAATGGCTAATAGTAGGAAAAATCACCCTCTGAGGAAAAGAGAAGGTCTCTACAAAGAAATGCACCCAACTAAAAAGAGTAAAATGAAGTGGTCTGGATATTTTTCTTTTAAATCCTCTGATTTTCTTCTCCTTCTTGATTTCAACAGTTTGATGTATTTTATACTGCTTGGAAGTCATGAGTGTTTCCTTTAGAGAGACCTGACTGCAGTATTTCAGTTTCTTCCTTAAACATAGAAAAAAAAAAGAAAAAAAAAATCCTATAGAAGTTTTATGCTGTAGGATATTTTAAATCTGAGGAGTAGGAAGGAATTGCATTTCCTGATTTAAAGTGACTCAGCTCGGTCTGCCTCCTTGTTTCGTAATAGATTCTCTGCATCCAGCTCAAACCTTGGCTGGCACTCGGGAGAGCTATCAGATGTTTTCTCCAATGATTTGTCATTCCTGCACAAATTCAGTATTTAAGCTGTTCCTTGAGGATGCTGGAACAGCCATCTAGTAAGCAGTGATTAGCTCAGAAGGTGCATGCCTGTGTCACAAGGCATCTGCTGCTATTCCTTGGAGCTTGGTCAGCTCCTGTTGGACAGTGCCGTGCCTGGCCAGCAGGAACTCGGCAATCATCAGTCATTACTGTGTTAATATTCTTTGCTTTATAGTATCTGCAGCCACTCACACATCAAACCTTATTCCCATAACCACAGTCCCATATGAAGTGTTACTTTGTTACTTTTGTACTAAGAAAATTAATTTCAAAGTATTTTTTTTTAAGCCTGATACCTCTTTTTTTTTGTAGAATTCCCGAGATTTTGTGTATTCCTTTGGAACAGATACTGTTTCCACAACCAGAAAATTATTTCCAATGTGAATTTGAAAGGAAAGTTCATATTTGTTAAAAAGAAAGTTGATATTTGTATGCCATGTATGGATGCATATGACGAAGTCATAATGTGGAAGAATCTAATTAGTACTATCCAGGCAACGGAAGACCTTGAGCTTGCTTGATTAGAATTAACTGCTGCATACATGAAAGGAGAAATTTAATTCAAATTTCTATTAATCAGAAATACCATCCTGCCTGAATGATTAAAATAAAATAAAAAAAAGCCATGCTAATTTCTGTTTGGATGATGATGATGTCCATGTCAAGAGTGATTTTTGTGTTGCTTTGATCTTTGAAGTTATAGATCCTAAAGTAATGCACAAACAGAAATATTTCAAGTTTTGCGATCTGAATGCTTTCAATTCAGAATCACAAATATATATATATATTTATGTACATAAAAGTAGGTGGTCTGGCACAAAGGCTCCAAAATTTTTGTTGTCAAGTTGCCCTCAGCATCATGCAGGTAAGGTTCTCCCTGCCAGTGAATATTGTGTGGTTCCATTTCTCTGTTTCCTCTTTCCCCTCTGCCACTGGGCATTGCTTTGTCCAAGGAAGAGGAGGAGAGCAGCAGAGGGGAAGAGCCTGGCTGGAGTTGCCTGTTGTTCTGCACATCAGGTGAGGCCTGGCAGGACAGGGAGTTGTGGGTCTGTAAATGTTGCTCAGTCTTTGCACCTCGGCTCTGCAGGAAATTTCAGTGGCAAATCATGACCACTTCTGTGTCTTATTTGGGGTTTCTTCTGGTTTTTCTCCAACAATTGGAAAGAAAATAATAAATTATAAGAAAACTATGCTCTGAAATAGTCTTACATTAGGGAAAGGCTGTTTGATGTGCTGAATGCCAGCTTTGTGTTGGTTTGTGTGTCACAAGCTATCAAGGAGTGTGATGAAACAGTGACTCTCAATCTCAAATGCTGCCAGACATAAGGATGCCCCCATCCTGTCTCAGATAGGTTTGGAGGCTCTCTATCCATCTTTGTAAGTCTTGAGAAGTCTGGGTGACACAACTCAATGTGATATGGCAATATCACAGACCAGGAATGTATTTTGGGCAGATTCTTCTGTTTGTCCAATTGGCTCAAAAACCTCAAATGTGACCAATTGTCACAAAAATGAAAATGCATCACTCACATGAGAAGTCATGTACAAGCTGCTGTTCTGATCTGCAGTGGGAGCAGGAAAAAAGTCATCTCCATCATGGAATGGCCAATTATTGAATTTCATGTTCTGTTGGACTGTGTGTTTAGCTGAAGTGTTGAACATCACCCTCCTAGGTATAAAAATTAATGGATTCTCTTTGAAAGTGAATCAGAGCAGGGTATGTTTAACAGTGCATCAAAGTGCAGAAATATAAACGTTAGACTAAATTCCAGAATCTCAAGCACATGTAGCAACAAAGGGGAAAGAATATGTAAAGTGCACAAACTTAGCTTCATGCTTTATTTTGAAAATAATTTATTGCAATCTGTGTGTAACTTAGAGTGCCATCTCTGGGAATCAAATACTTGTTTTATGAAGGAAATGTTCCTATCCTTGAAAGTTGAAAGGGACTTACTAAACACCCTACAGTGTTTGAAATAATGGTCCTAAGGTTTAGCTCTGTGTATGCTTTTGAGGGAGGCTGATTGATTCTGTGAATCCCAAATGAGCTGGGATGTAGCGTGGGCTGCACTGAGCATCAGTTCAGCCGTACCTGCAGCTGCAGGACTGCAAGGGACAGTCAAACCCAGGCTTCCATGGTGGCAGATAGACCTTGAATTCCTGTAATTGGGAGGGCAAAACTGAGGCTACACTAATTTGTTTCTCATTTAGTCCTTGATCTTGTGTCTTTATTCATGTCACTGGAGATAGGATGGCTCTGACAGCTCTGGAGGGGGAGCAGGATATTTCAGGTGGCTGCCGGCCGTATCTGTGATAAAAGGAGAGCCCTGGCCATGTACACAGAGCCAACCCCCAGCCTTGGAGCATGGGCTGAGTTCCAGCCTGGTTCATGTGAGATCTGACCTTGTGCTGCTGCAGGCACGCCCCTGTGTGTGGCATCACAGCTGTTTGTGTTTCTCACACCTTTTTATAAAAACTTTTGTTTTAATAGGAAAGGTAAAAGATTCCTTTGCTCTTCTTTTTGACTTGCATGTATGTTCCTTTCCACTGATTCTGATATTAAGATCCCTTCCAACCCAGCCTGTTCTGTGACTTCTCTATGATTTACAGTCATTGCACTCACTGTGTGAGAGTTATAAGGAGCATGCAGAGATCATCTTCTGATCCTGCAGTGTAGTCACTGGCTGAGCCAAGCGCCAGCCATTGACAAAGAGGAAATAATGCCCCTTTGCATGTCCCCGGTTAGGATAATTCTGTTTTTCAGCTGTTCATTCATTAGCAGAGAAGTAAACAGTGCAGCAGAAGGTTGTGAAGCAGGGTGTTTATTCACTTGTTTTCTGGCCTTCTCTCTGGATTAATGAAATGACTCATGGACAGTAATAACATGCTTGGAGGGGAAAAAAAAGAGGAATAGAAATATCTGGAGGTGGGATGTATAAGGCCAAATCCTTCTGTTAGGACACCCACAGCTCACCTTACATATGTGATCTGATTCTCTGTGTTAAATGTAAAGAATGAATCACAGCCGAAACCCCAGGGCAAAAGAATAAAATGATCATCTGAAATGTGCAGAGTGGTTTAAATCTGTGTGGAAGAAAATGCTTGGTGGAATGTGAGGCTCTGCAATTGCTTGTAAATGTTTCTATGCAACTTGGCCTTGTCTCATACCATGTTCCCCTGTGCCCCAGAGCAGGGACAGTGTGTGTGATGTCCCACAGAGGTGTTCACACAGGTCAGGAACACGACACAACACAGCTGACCCGTCCTGGCTCTGCCTCTATGGTCCTGCTCACCCTCTCTCTGCTTCCAAAGTCCCATCCCATGGTGATGCTCAAACCTGTACCAGCCTCACAAAATGCTGAAAGGAGAATAGTGAGACTGCTCTGATTTCAAAGATACTCAAGGACTCGCTGTCCTTGGAGAATATGGAGCTGAAAGACTTGGAAAGGTCACATGGATTTTGGGCAGAGAAGGAAACAGAACGAGGTATCACAGATGCATTTGGAACACCCAACCATCTCAGTCCTCTCTACTACACCTTCCCAAGGAGCACTCAGACCCATCTTTGTGAAGGTGATATATCTGCTTCTCAATTATTTACTAATAAAATTCTAAAATTTTCCATATTAAAAGCTGCATGAGCAATGAAGCACAGGTATCTTTTAGTTTAACAGCACAATTTTTTCAGCAAGGTTCAACAAACTGAAAGCAGGACAAGAGAGGAATAATAATCATGGAATCCTGAGAAGAATTAATTTATAGCAGATACTACCAGGCAATTCTGATGCTGGAAAAAATAAACTTGAGATACACCTATGTGATACTTTGAAATATAGAAAATGCTGCTCAGCATTCATATTAGAAATTACTATCAATTCCTAATCCTTGTCATCTAAGGGAAATGATGTGTGAAATGCTGTCCTAAAGACCTCTTTGGTTCAGGCTTTTTCTCCATGGGAATGCTGATCACATGGAAACCCAACCCTCAGCCAGCTCCTACTCTGAAAAAGACTTAATTTATGAATTCTCAAAAAACTGGTTTATAGCAAATTTGGTCTGCTATTTATTGTTTATTTAAAACTGTTTGTTGATAGTTTCTATGTTGTTTCATTTTGAGAGGAGCCAGTATATTTAGGGTGGAGATTTAAGCCACACAAGGTGAAAAACAAGGATGAAGTTGGAGAAAGAAGAGAAACTTGTCAAAGCCTGTAGAGAAGAAGTGAGGATAATTAATCAGACAAATGGAGATAGAGAGCAGGTGTGCAGAGGGGATAGTCTGATGGAACAAAAAGGCAGTGGAATGAAAATGGATGTCAGAAGAGGTGAGTCTCTATTTTATGCATTATACACTGTAACAAGAAGCGTTCTCTTTAACAGGCTGAATTTTTATTTTTTGAAAAATAGCCTCACAAACATGAATCAAAATATGAGCATTTTAATTTTTTTATTGTTAATTGGTTTTTTAATATAAACATTTTTATTTAATGCTGGCCACCAAGACAATGAAGATGGAGTCTCCTCACAAGCCTATGAATTCCAGCAAATGACTAAAATATATAATGTTTCCATAGTTTGGGTAAGGAAAATATGCTAGAGATACTAAACTGGGAAGAGAAGGGAAAATGTAGGGCAAGGGCAAAACCAATTTTCCCTTGATATGTTTGTAAACCAAACATTTTGTAGTATTTAGGTCAGCACAGGAGGCAGGACACAGTTCATAAACTGCAGTGAGAGGGAGCAGTTGAGGTTCACTCTGGAGCAGGCAGGGTAAGGTCAGGCCCCTGTTTCTCTGAGTAACAGAGCAGTGTCACCTCCTTCTCCAGGGAGCAGGATGTGGCTGACAGCCCAGAGTCCATCAGAAATTCATTCACTGCTTTTGTAAAGAGAAGCAACTGGTATCACTTCCTGCTTGGAGATGGAAGGGAAACACTCCCTGGCTCCATGTTTTCTTTGCAGTTCCCACACAGAGCCTGTTGCTGGATAACAGGATTTTGGGTCCTGCCTGCACTTTTTCCCTTCTCAGGACAGCACTGAAATGTTTTGTTGTTCCCTGGAGGCCACAGGGCTGGGAAGGGATGAGCACACCCAGAAGGGTTGGCTTTCTCAGATGATCAAAAAGAAAAATTTGGAGGAGTAACTTAAAATGAATAAAAAGAAGCAGGAAGGAGGGAAACTTGAGGGATCCAGAGACCATGACCCTGTAGATTTGCAGATGGGATCATCTCAGGTGGTAACAGACCCGAGCTGGTTATCTGTGGTGCCTGCCCAGAGTGATGTTCTGATTCAGATCATTTCTCCCTTTCATTTGATCCCAGTCCTGCCTTCATCCTAAAATTTAAACTGACGCTGAATAACAAAGAAATGTATCTTGAGTCAGGTGAATGTCAGAATCTAATAATTACAATCTAATAGTGTGATTTTCTGTGCTCACAAAGATAACAGCAGAGGACCAAGGTGGTTCTCTGTGCCCCTGCCATGCATATAATTTTTATTTGTAAAAATACTTGACTTACCAGATATCAGACTCCTCCAATAATTACAAGCCAGCTTTCTGCATGAGCAATCAAAGGCTGTGTTCTAGATTGGAAGAAAAGTTACAGAAGTTTTCTGGTTTAGCAGAGAAAGCAAACCACCAGAGTTGTTGCAATTATCAGCCTTCTATTTTTCTTTCTTTTTTTTATTTTTAAGGAGTATTTTTAAACAATTTTTTTCAATTATTATTTTAAATTAGAGAAAATACCAGCAGAGACTGATCTGAACTGAAAACTGCCTAAGTTATTCTGTATGCAAGCTTAGCTGGGCAGACTGTCCTAATCCTTTCCTCTGTCCCTGTGGATTTGATCAGGATGCAGTGTTCAGATCCCTGTTCAGGAATGACTTCCATTGCCCTGAGGGTCACAGCATCTCAGGAATTGGTGTCAGGGGGAGTAGGACAGAACTGCCAGATATGGTTTAGTGTGGCCTTGGCAGTGTTAGGTTTACAGTTGAACTCGATGACCTTAAAGGTCTTTTCCAACCTAATGACTCTGATTCTGTTTAGATCCAGGTTTAAGGGAAAAAAAGAGGGAAGAGATACAGTGGGAACACAACTGTGATATTTGCAGCAGTTTGCCTTCCCTCAGAAGATAACTGAGAGTTCTGCATGGAGATGGCAAAAGGTAAAATGACCATTTCTCAGTGTTAAAACAGACTGGCCAGCACAACTTTTTCAAGGTCATCTGTTCTCAGACTCTGTACTGCAGCTTTTCTGCAAATAGCTGAATTTTGTACTCTTCATTGTTAATGTAAAAATACATTGTTACATTAAAACCAAACCAAGTTCTTCAAGGCTTTTCATTCGTTTCATGGCAGATGCTTTCTTGACCTCTGCCATGTCTAATCATGAATTTAACATTATGCTGATGAACTTTCTGAGATTAGGGAATTTTTTAATGATGTTTATTCCTGGAATTCTTAAAAATAATCAGCCTGTGCATTCTGTGCTAACAGAACCAGAGCCTTGAGAAGGGTTTCCTGAGTTCCCTGTAATGCTGAAGTCCAGGAACATTTTTCTTGGATTAAAAATAAATTTAAAAAGTAAGTTAAACCATGTGAACTTAGTACTTGTGCAAGAAGCAGATTCAGCAGCTTCAGTGAGATGTCCTTTGCTTGGCTATAAGGAGAGCTGTTTCAAAAAGCCTCCTTCTGTCTGTTTCAGCCCTACCTGAGACTTTCACGAGACACTTCAAACTCATTCCTGTAAAATAGTCTGAATTCCACATCCAGCCTTGGCATCTGTAGTTGTGGCATCCATGATCCAGGAGCTGTGTCAGGAGCTCTCTACACTGGCATTTACAACTCCCTTGTGGGAGGGTGACAGCTGTAGTAAGGAATGCACTTCCATTCTGAATATCCTCTCCCTTTATCCATAGGCAGACCTATACTTGGAGTTTGCAGTCCAGCTCCCCTTAAGAAGTAAGTGGAATTAGTAGCTTGCAGATCAGCACTTTTCTGTTCACTTTATTATCACTACCTGCATATTTGGTAAGTTAGTTATAAGTCTGTCTGGATAATTATTTGTGATTTACACATGGGACATGCCCCCAAACCAAAACAAAATATAAAACCTGTAAGACTTCCATATAGATGCTGGTGGATGATATTTTTTTCTGATTTCCCAAAAGGAAGCTATAAATCCTCGGTTCTGATCCAGTGAGTTAATACTGCAAATGTTGAAAGCAGTCATGAATCATTAATTTGAGTAACCAGGAGCCCACAGAAATATCAGAATAAGTTCATGAGAAAAATGAGTCCCATAGAGAAATCTGTTGTCTGTCTCTTTTCATACATGGTCCCTACCCTAATCCAAGGTGAATTTATTTTAATTCTTTTGAGACTGAAAAACCAAGAGTCATCTTTTATCTGCTTGCTAAAGATAAATCTGTGCCTAGAATACTTTAGGGCTGCTCTGTGCCACAGGGTCTCTGTTGTGCTGTCTGTGATGTGCTCATGGCTGACCAGGGCTGCTCTGTTACAGCTTCAGGTTTTTGTGAGGCCACCTTATTTTTAGAATGAGTTTATGCTCTGCTGCAGGGCCCCAAAATTTGCATGGATATACAGATGGGAGAAAATTGCTACCATAAATCAATCATAAATCAATCTTAAAAGAAAGAGATCACAGAACTAGGATAAGGTACCATCTTCAGATCCTGATGTGGGTGACACATGCAGCAGCAGACTGACATTGCCAGGGAGGGAGAGAGATCCTCAGATAACAGAGTAGGGACATGCTGGGGAGAGAGATCCATGTTCCTCAGGTAAGGATTAGGGCATGCTGGAGATGGAGAGAGATGGGAGAATGATGACACAGCAGTAGAGCTCTGGGGGAAGCACCAGGTAGGTGTCAGTGATGGTGAGAACAACTCACTGCAATTCACCTGCAAGAAGCTCCTATGACAGTCACTTCTCTTGATTCACACACATGCTTTGGTATTGTTAGAGTTGTATTCAAGCTCAATATGACTCTTTTTTTGAGATTTTATTTATTGTGTTTTTCATTTTGTTTTGGTTTCATTTGGTTTGGGGGTAAAATTACTCATGGAAGTAATATTTTGAAATTAGTTCTTATGCCACAGTTTAAAATCCATGAGTCTGTCATGCCTCTGTTGTTTTCTCTGATTAGAATGGCTTTTCTCCCCTGGCTGGCTGCTGGGTTGAAGTTCTGTGTTACAGAACAGGCAGTGTTAAGTGACCAGACGAGTATAAAACATCACAGGACAGGCAATAACAGCACACAAATCTTGTAAATAATGTCTAATAAATCTGAGGGAGCAAACAAGGTTTGCTGAGTTTGTCTTGTTGACAGGTGAAGTTGGGAGGTTCCTCCATGCCTGGTTTACTCTTTCCCTGCTGTGTCAGGGGAAGATTTATCTGTGTGCTTAGGAAGCTTGAGCAGTGATCTTGCAGCATCACCTAGAAACAGGAGGGGTTGCCAGTTCCTCTCTCCCCACCTTGTCTAACCAATGAATCAAAGGGAGAGTTGTGTTCCACTCTGTGGATTGTGTTCCTGCTCACAGGAAGGAAAACTTATGCTGATTAATGACTTATACTGTGAGTAATAGAAAAATAAGATCCTAAGTCCTCTAAATTCTCTAGAACTCACATTTTCTAAAAACAAAACAAGATTTAAAAAGAAACAGCCAGGCAGTAATGAGAGGCACCTGATGAGATTTGAGCAAACATGCTTCTGGTGTTAGACTAAGAGACACAATGCCTATTGTCATCAGGTGCATTGATTTGGATATTGGCCAAATATTTATATATAAATATTTATTTGGATATATTTTTTGTTTTCACACATTTCAGGTGCTCCTTTGTGTAATGTGAGCAATATTGCTCCTCTTAACATCTCTTACTTTTTATCTTCCTCTGACATAAGGTAAAATTGCCAAGTTTCCCATTCTGTTTTATGGTTTATATTTTAATTCTCTAAGAATTTAGGATTTTAGATTGTGTTGTAATTTTCTCTGTTAAATTCAGGAAACTGTGTGTTTGTTTATCTGTCTGCACACATACGTACACATAAAAAAATTGGAGACTTGAATTCTTGCTGTAAGTATATGAGAGCTGGCAGGAACTGAGTTAAGAGCTGTAGGAGCAGCCACAGTGTGTGAGTGTCCTGTGCTCGACGTTCAGCAAAAGAAGGCAACTTCCACGGCCTAAGAAAATTTAAAAAGTAGCCATAAAACACAGCATAGCTGAATTTGAGCACCTTGCTACTGAGAACTCAGCAAGTCTGGGTATTTCAGCTTAATTCTCTCTAAGTAAATTAAATTCCCCTGAAATAAGTTTGTGTAGGAACAGTTCTGTTTAAAATTCAGATAGTATTTTAATCTGATTTAGCTTGCTAGATAGACAACCAATAATTTTCCCCTTATCTTGAATAATTCTGTATGTGGGTAACACTGTAGGGTGAAATAAATAAGATTACTTTTTTTAATTTGGCTGGGTTCATTTTAGGATAAAAACCCCCAATTGTTATGAAAATACAGCATGTTAGCACCTTTCTGTGTTAGCTTTCTGCATATTCCTCATCCACAGTATTAAAAGGAAATGATTATGGTTCCTTTTCTGCTCCTCTTTCAGTGATTATTTAGAGCTGGGAGATTATTCAGCTTGATAGTGATCCCTTCTTGTTAATCTGCTGTGCCTGAAAATGAATTGGGATTAGGAAAGTAACCCTTTATCATGAATATAAAGACTCAAAGGTCACCAGTAGGTCACTTACAAACCTCTCTGTGGTCAGTCTTGTAGACAGCTTGGGCTGGAAGGATTTTGCTGATACATTTTTCTGAATCCATTTGGTTCAGCTTTTCTCTTATTGCTGCACCATAACTCAAATCATCTGCAAATCCTTTCCATGTTATTCTAATTATTCTTCTAGATTTCTCTTTTCTCTCCTCCTTCAGTATAACTCTGTCTCATCTTTATTAATAAGCCTCTAGTAGCTTCAGAGTACTTTGAGGAACAGTAAGTTGTTTGTAGAGTGCAAATCATGCACCAATGAGGCAAATGAAATCAGAAGAATTAAGTAATTTTCCTTGGGGGAAGTTTGGTGAGCAGACCAGGATTAAAAATCTGTTCTTAACCTTCCATTTTGTGATTCAGGTGTCTCTTTTCTCTTTCTTTGCTGCCTTCTCATGTTTATTTCTCTCTCCCATGTTCTCTTTCCTCCCTGCATGAATCCCTCTGCCTTTGCTGGGGAAGCATCACCTCAGGGCAGGAGCCTTGCTCTCCCCACAGGAGCTCTGGGAGCGCTCATCCAGCACAGGATGGTGGCAGGGACAGTGTTCAGTGGCAATGTTGGGAAATGGCTGGAGCTGCACCTTCCCTAAGCTCGGTTTAGTGAGGGCACTGCCCGGGGCCAGGGCCATGTCCTGCAGCAGCTCAGGATGAGCTCAGACCCTGCAGTGCTGCCCCTCTGCCTGGCCCTGCTCCAGGGGCTCTGCAGCAGCATCCTAAAAACCCCTCCTGGGCAGGGCCTCAGCTCAGAGCTCAGTCTTGTTCCCCTGAGGAATCTCCAGGCCTTCCTCTGCCCACCGTGCTCCACTTGGAGTTTGCACAATCAGATTTTGGATTTTTTTTTTTTTTTTTATTTTGCTTTTGCAACAGGTAACATTTTAACTGAAAAACTAACAATTCTGTAACTCCTGAAATCAGCTGGTTGTGTCTGTTCATCCTTTCTTCCTCATTAGAAATTGAGATTATGGTTAAAGAGGTCATTTCTGGTGTAGTTTTCTTATATAGTCTTTTGACTTATGTCAGGGGAAGTAAAGTTTTAAAGCATTCAGAATGTACTTTATTCATACTGGTTTCACTGCAATTTCACAAATTTAAAATAGAGGTTCCAGATGAAACTTAGTTTCTCCAAAATAGTTCATGGAAAATAGTATAAGCTCTCTTCCAGTTAAGTAGCATAAAAAGAGAAAAAAATTTCAAGTGTGATTGAAATTTATCTGTTTTTCTTCTACATTTGGGCAGTTCCATTCCTGTCAGTTGGGGAGCATAAAGACATTTTATGGTTCAAATTCTGTGTTATTAGCTGAAGTCCATATGGGAAGAAAAAAACCCCAAGTATTATGTACCATATATTCTATCTGTCCTACTGTATAGCAAAAAAGGATGAAAACTGGTGTATGAATGTAGAGCTGACCCTACAGCTTTGCAGCTAGAACTGATGGATCTCAACTCTTAGTCATCCCAGGGAGCATGTGGGATGACTTCAAACAGGAATTGCAATTGAGACAAAAACTGTGGGAATTGGAAGTCCACGGTCCCCTGACTTCAGACAGTGGTAGAACCAAATCCAGCTTTTAAAGTGCAGCAAAAAACCACTGGAAGAGCTTCATAAGAACAGACATCAGAAAAATGAACAAGAACCCATTTTGTTAGTGTGTATTCTGTTTATACAGAATGTTTTAAGAAAATCCTTGATTTGAATGTAACTTTATAGATACTATTCACACTTAACCTTCTGTTCAGAGCACACTAAGAGATAAATATTTAAAAGTTTAAAAGTATCTATTCACTGTTAAAATCAATGGGTAAATGGAAGGACTCTGTGAGGAGGAAAGGGAATAATTTGTAATCCATTTCAGTCCCCAGGTCTCCAGCCTGTGGTTTCTAGAGACAGCCCACATTTCCTGACTCAGAGCAGTTACCAGTTTGTGATCTGGGGATTTCCAGAGAATTTAAGGACTGTTTCTAAGGACATTGCTAAAAGAGCAGTTATAGGCTATTGTAGATTGAACTTCAGAGTTATATTTGCATTATAAAATATTCCTGTAAGCAGTGTGCAGGAGAGTGCTGGTGAAGGGATGTGCATGCCCAGGGAGAACCAGGAGCTCCATCAATTAAGGAACTGAGATGTATTCACAGGACACCTGGTTCTTGACCACTGGAAACAACTCCTTCCTTTGCTCTGGCTGAGCTCATTTAGCTGGAACCTGGGCCTGGGTGGCTGCTCTGAGGAAAGTGATGTTGCACAAGGGCAGAATTGGCTTCAAGGTCTTCTTAGGAGCAGGGAGAAGGAAAAAACCTTTTGCTCCTTCTTCCAGAACTACTGTTCAATTAGTAAGCTGGATTCTTTGGGCACTTCTTGTGGCATAGCTGGATGTGGTTTTGCACTCTGCAATGTGTAAATTTGTCCTTGTGTTTTTTTCCGAAAACAAACCTGAATCTCCCATGAAATCTGCCCAAATCCCGTGGATGTTTAGAAGATGACATTGAGTATTCTTTGAGCTCTAATGCAAGAACATTGCATAGTACTCATAGCTTCAGAAAGTTAATACGAACACAAGAGAATGCTTTCTCTGTAAACTGTTGTTTCCTTTTTGGAAGCTGGGAAAAGCAAACTGTATAACTTATTCTAAAATACAGTTTTTACTGATGCCCTGGCTTTCTGCATGGCATGTTCAGAATGTCAATGCATATAAAAACCAGACATTTCCCTGCGTTCCTGAGACACCACTGCTTACAAAAGGACAGCAGCAGGGCAAGGGGATTGTAATTATGTGTTGACCTCTCACTCCTTGAGAGAACTCCGTGAAATTCAAAATAATTGCCCAGTGCCCTGGAACATATTGGTCTCCCTTTGGGATCAATAAACTCGGGGGTCTGTGGCCTCTGAGGTGCCTGACCTTGGTGGGACACACACAGAGGCACCATTAGGATCAGCATGAAGAAGGATCAAAGCTGAGAGGGAGAGCAGTGGTGGTCAGTGCCCCACATGGCAGTGAGAGATCTTGGTATGGCAGTGAGAGATCTTGGTTCTTTGTCTCTTACAGGCTCCATGGGCTTCAAACCTGTGTCACTCCTTTGCCAGGAACTGCTCTTGCCACGAGATTACAAATTTGCCAGTGGCTAGGAAAAAAAAAACCAAATCATGGAAGTTGAAGAGAATAAGAGTGAAAAAAAAACTTCATGGAGTGACAGAGAGACCATCCATGCAAAGTTTGAATTTCACTTCAGGGCTGGTGATATGATGCTTTCTTAGAGGGATAAAAACCATAACCACTTTTCCCCCAGTAAAGCTGATTAGTGTTTGTGCAACCCTTGGCTGTTTCCAGTTGCAGCACTAACTCAGCTCTTCGCTCTGTGGGCCTCTGTGCAGTGTGGATTTATCCTTAAGCCAGACATCCCAGGTTTGAAATGTCTTTGCAAAAGGGTGTGTTAGACCAGGGCTGATTTGATTTTTTAGAAAACTCTTCAGTTCTGCTGTTGGTTGACTGAAGTGTTGCAGCACTCTCCATGTTCTCTACTGTCACACCTGCTTTTAGGAGTCTGATTTTTTTGGGAGGATCAAGCAGAAAGCTCTTTCCCAGGTGTGAGCTGTGTGATGCCAAGTGTGAGCAGGGGTGATGACCCTCCCTATCCCACACAAAGCCCTCTTCACCTCGGTCCAGCACACTGAGTACATTTATCAGCATCTCTCCTGCTGGTAGAGTAAAATCAGTCAATTATTTCTGCAGGAATTAAATTATGGCTGCATTGTGTATCACACAGTGATGTGTGGGTTTTTGCAATCATCTAAAAATATATGTAAATGCAATATTTTACTGAAAAGCTAATAGCTGAGACATGACAGAGGTAGTTCTGTAAGCTCTGATATTAATAAAAATATTATCTTCTTATTCCCATCTCACTTGAGTGACCCCAATATCTAATGTGGTGCAGGTTCAGAACAATTTTTCTTTTCCATGTGTTTATTTATCAGGACTCACCCTGTTGCTCTGACAAGGTGTGTTATATCAGTGTTTTCTCTTCAAACTGCCTGTTTTGTGAATTTGTAGGATCTGGATGAGTTCTCAAATCAAGAGGTTGTGGGTGGAATAAAAGGAAATGGGAAAAGATAGGAGTAGTGTTTCAAGAAAAATTTGGTTTTGTGGTTCATTTTCTTGATGGAAAAACTGACTAAAATTGCCTGTTCATTATGTTTCCATAATTTGAGATTTGAATGACGTTTGGGTTTTGGCTTTTTTTGTGTTTGTTCTCTGTTTCAATAAGAACACAGAAAGGCAATTTTATTGTTTTCATGCTTAGGAAGCTCTGAACTTTGGACAAGTAGCCTTTTTATTCTTCCCAAAGCCTCCATCTGAAATTGTGTTTTTCAAGCTCAAAAAAGTGTTTTTATCTTTGTAATGACTTTGGTAATCCCGTGACTTCTTTTCCTCCCCATGAAATTGTTTCATTATCTGAATGAATGTGAGTATAACCCACCAGTGAAGTTCCTGAGCTGCAGTAAAGTGGCTTTGTTTTGTTTGGGATTTTATTGCCCATTAATGTTCCCTGCTGAGGGTTGTACAGCAGAAAGGTTTATTTACTCTGGGCAATTTTCAAGCACAGACATCTCTGACAACAAGAGTTTAGCATGTGCAATTCTCATTCATAAATTCCTTTCTTTTAGAAGATGCATGTCATTTATTGCAGTTGTCTTGAAAAGTCAACTTTTCAACTGGTTTGATTAATTATTGAGGACTTGTAACCTTGTAAAGTTCTTGACACCAAGAGGCAGAAAGATGACTTAGTCCACCAAGGCAAAAGCAAGTGGCACACAACTCCTACTTTGCACCTCAAATCAAGCTATACTAATCTTAGGACACATCATATTTTACACAACTTTTATCTGAAGAACCCCAGAGGATTTGCCATGTGAAATATTCATCTGTAAGGTGAATTGATGTTTATCAGCTCAATGACTTATATTAGGAAGACACCATGACCAATACTGTGTTACCCTAAAACTGGTAGTGAATCTAATGAGCTGAATGTGACCTTGCTAACCTCTGCTTAAGGAAACCAAAATGCCAGAAATTCTGCACTGGGCTTACCAACTAACTGGTATTCAATGAATCTGAGGATTAAAATTAAAGAAATCTGAGTAGTCATTTTAAATATTCCTCTTCTGACAAATCTCCCTCAAATCCATTCTAAAAAACTGCAGCCTGACTTTTGAAAGGAGTTTAGGAGCCCTCTAAAATGGCACTCTGTAATTGAAATTCCAGCCATGTGTCATCAGATTTGAAGTAGCACATTGTCTTCTATCTGATAACACACAGTGATACCGAGCCAGCCCTGAGGAAATCCACTCCCTGTTAAAGCTCCAAGGAAATAAAGGGAAGAGGCATCACTTGGGTCAAGAGTCCAAGCCACTCCTATCATGAGTAATCATATCAGTATAAATCCTTCTGGCAAGTGGATTAGGCTTACTTTCAGAAATCTAAGTTGCCCCTGCAGCTCTTTTTGGAGGACTATAATAGAATCTTACTCCAGCTTTCATTTTACTTCAGCCAGTTTCCAGCCATTGATTTGGGATGCAGCCTTTCCTCTTCACTTGTCTGAGTATTTGTTCTTTTAAAGTGTTTAAAACAAATTGTAATTCTCCTTTTCACCTTTTTTTAGACAAGCTGGCTGTTCTACTCTCCTTAAAAAAGACAGGCTTTCAGTTCCTCATCTTGTTATAGTGGTCCTTCAAACTGGCCTCACTGAGGAAATTAGTAATAATAATAATAATAATAATAATAATAATAATAATAATAATAATAATAATAATTCATTATAAAACCCCACTCCCAAACTTCTAGAAGAGGTAAATTCCCCCATGGTCAATACTTCTCTGCCTCCTCCTGACCTTTCTCTCCCCAGCTGTGCACTTCATGTCCTGCCCATTGTACGCAGGTACTTGGAATCAGCTTCAGATTTCCTAATAAAGTAAAGGTTTTTCCTCTGTCACTGGCCACAGGTAAGGCTAAGGCTCATAGTAACCTTTTTATTTTATTACAAGTAGCTGTGTATTATTAAATTTTTATCCTTCTTATTTATTCTCTTAAACAAGATCCTCCACAAATAAAATTCCTGTGTATAATGTAGCCTCACCATATGCTGACTATGCCTCCTTCAGTCATCAGGAGCTCCCACAAGTGCTCCCCTACTTTTTGAACCAACACTATTAATTAAAATACTCAATAAACACGGTCCCAGATGCAAAGCTGAGGAACACCAGTAGTGATCATCTTCATGCACAGCATTTTCCCATTCAGAACAGTTGTAAGGTTTTTTGCCTTTTTTTAAAAAAAACACTCCATCTTACAGTTTATATACAGATCCCTTCTCCATTTTCATAATTCCACTATTTCTCATCTGGTTCTACATTGTCTATTTTTCACAGGAATGGACTGTGACATTCAGGTCATAGCTCCCTTTAGATATAAATAAATTTTACATTATAAGCAAAGCCAAGTGCCTTAGAGATTTCTTATATGAGGTTGTCTAGCCACTGTGTTCAGAGCCTATCATATCATCTAGGAAATGTAATTTTTTCCATGCTTTTAATAGTTTTTGTTGAAAACAGAATAAGCATAAATTACATTGCTCAAAGATGAAAAATGCAGTAGCTAAACTGATTCAGCTTAGACTGAAACAACAAAATAATTCAAGTGACTGTATGTACAAATGAATCCACCGGTTATTAAGGCAAAGTGTAAAGCTGATATTGGAATATTTTAGTCTCATTTAATAAGACACTGTCTAACCTGAAGGGTTCATAAGAAGCAGATGCATTGAGGTCAGGTGACCCAAGCACTGCTCAGTCTGAAGACTAAGGGCTGAGCTGTTGATAAAGCAGAAGTCTCTCAACATGGATTTCTTGGGTATTAAACTCTCTCAAACCCCGGTGGGAAAGGCTGGTTTGGGTTGCCTTATGGCAACTTCTGTTACATTGTTTTTGTTACCTGCAGTCAGGCAGCGGAGGCTCAGTTGGGTTCTGTAAAGCTTGGACTACTCAGCCTGGCCTCAGGTATTTCACCTGTTTCTCCTGGAAGGCCAAGGAAGAGAAGAAAGGAATATCTGGAGCCTCCAGAATTGTTCCTTGGTCATTCGAGATGCATTTTACCTTCATACAACCTTTGCGTTTTATAAATCTCATTAGCTTTAGGAACTATTCCCATGACTTCCAGATCTCCGAGAGCCCATCTGGTCTGTTCCCAGAGAGCAAAATCCTCAGGGTGAATCAGAAAAGATTTAATTCCAGAAATGCAAAGAGCAGGATATGTGAGTGGTTACTGCTGGTAATGTTACACCACCAGACTTCTGACAAAGGTGGTGAGAACACCCATGATTAGTAACTAATCAGTAGATAATTTCTTAAAGTTGCCTAATGATCTCATCATGGGTTTTCCATGTACATGTTCTTGTTGTTATTTCCTGTGTTCTTCTTTTTTCTCATTTGAGAATTCCCCCAGACCTCTCGCTAAATAGAAATCTGGGAACCACCAGGACTCTATGCACAAACTCTTTATGCAAAAAATATGGAAAGACCATGCAGGATAATTTATGTTCAAATAGACTATGCATATGTTATTAAAGGTTTCAAAGGCATACTTAGCTCAAACCTCATGATTTTCATCTGCGGAATTCCTTTTGCCATGGCTCTAATACTGTTCTTTGAATTTCTGTCTATGACTTATAGACCTGATTTGGTGACTTGTGTGAGAACTGACAGGACCTCAGGCAAGGTAATGGGCTTTTCTGCTGTAATTACCCCTCCTTCGTGTGAATATTCTGTAAAGGTTTACATTTGCCTATATATTAATCTATGGATTGTCTGTAATGCAATAACAAATTGTTACTGAGCAATGAAGGAGAGCAGTGCCTTCAAAGAATCAGCCAGCTCTAGTGACTCTGAAACCTGCATGCTTGAAGAACTTATTCTGTCCTTAAGCATGGGCCATCTGTGTCAATTTTTTTACCTGGGAGAAAACTTGAATCTGTGCTTTCCTCAGTGTGTGTGTGTGGAGTTTCTGTCAGCATTAATTGCCAAATTCATAAAGAAAGTAGACCCTGAACTATTGTTTCAGAGCCAGCAGCACAGCAAATCCCGCAGCTGTGTGTTTGTAATTGTGCCACGGCGAAACAAGTCCTGGAGCACGCAAAGAGACTTGGAGATTTCCCACCTCCCTGACAGCTTTTCTGACTAATTCCGCTGTGCTGGCAAGTCCTGCCAGTTAGCACATGCTATTTTCAGAATAAAGTGGATCCAGCACCAGGCAAGAGGCTCCAGTAGTGACGTTTCCCCTTTGTTTCAGAGAGGTGTATTTAACCCTTCTGCCATCTCTAATGGCCGTTATGTGGGTGTGATGTGACATAAAAGATCCTTTTGAATATTCACGAAACTTTGGCTTCTCTCTGCACAATTGTTCTCTCCTTAAATTCTGACTTCAGGAGTTTAAAATACAACTACCTAAAGGCCTGTTTTGTAGGAGTTCTTCCCTTCTTGCAAGCATGTCTGAGAACCTTGCTGGCCTGGGAAAATGGCCTGGTTTGATGTTTAATTGCCAGTTCTGTCTTCCTTGAGGGATCTCAGTGCAGCTCCACCTCATCACCTCGTCTGCCCTCGCTCTGCCTTGGGGCAGGGGTTCTTCTCCAGCCCCCTGGCACTGGCTCTGCACAGTCAGCAACTGGGTAGGGCAAACTTCCCTGTCCCTCTTGTGATGTCCCAATGAGCACCTTCCACCTGGCACCAGTGGCACCTTCCAGCCCTGTCCCAGGTCCCCCTGGTTGGGACCTCCCTTCCTTTGACAAGGCTCTTTCTGCTCTTTCCCAGATGGAACTTGATTAGCTTTGAATTCTATTGTAAAGGAAATACAATAGTAGCATAAAGAAAAAGTAAAGAATACCTGCAGGATTGTTTTGTTTGGTTTTTTTTAAAATCTGAAGTAAACAAAAAAGGTTTCTTCCAATGGGAATTTAATTTATTCTGTCAAAAAATAAAGACAGCATCCCTGCAGGAAAGTGCAATAGAGGTAATATTTTATGCATAAAGACTACTGGATTAACTTGAGTGATCAGTCTTCTGTTTTATGCAAAGCTTTTATGCATAAAAATTAATGCAGGTAAGTCATTACTCAAGTTTTGAACCATTTTGACTGTGAGAAAATTCCTTTTTATTTGCTCTGGGGTCTCTATATTCTTCTAAACCAGGAGATTATTCTAATTTATTCCTTTGGAGCCCACTGAAGGTTTGTCTGGTGTTCTGCAGTTCTCTTGAGACTGCTCTCTATCCATATGCCAGGGTGGTCACTGGCATCTCTTAAGCAGAAGAGCCTGAGAACCTTGGGACAAGATGGAGTGAGGAAATGAATAGACTTGGAATGTGGATTTCAGTAGCAGCACTGAAAGTTTGGTGAAAATTTGGTTGGTTGCTTTTCAAAAGTTGCCTGAACTTATTTTGTATATTAGCAAAACAATTTTCCATTCTCTGGCTTTGTTGTTACAAGCACCTAAACCATCTGTCTGTAAAGGAAGAAAACAAATTACCCTGCAGGTGATATTCAGCATCAGAATGATCAGACTAAATGAGTCAAGTTTGGCAAAATTATAACTAACTAAAAACTGCATCTCCTGATGTCAAGTGTCAGAACATTTTTAGTGAAGAGTATTTTTCTGCTTTAGCACATTTGTAGCAGAATCTTCAGTGAATCCTAGAAGGAAATAAACCCTGTTTAATGTCTGTGAAAGTGAAAACTGAGGTGTTTTTCTTGTACTGTTTAAATGTCTCCTTGTGTTAGTATTGCACCACTCAGCATAAAAGTCTAAATGGATTTCCTCAGTTAACAAAGTGAAACAGTCCATAATACACCCCAGCTCCTGCAGCACCAGTGCCAGATCGTGCCATTAGAAGGGTGATAACTTACAGGAATCACTGTAATTCAGTCAAACTTGAAATAAAAACTGTGGAAAATATTTTGCTTTGGGGGAGATGAAAATATACCAGCAATATTGATCTTAGTAGCATATGATGTTCGTGCTGCATTCCAATGTGACAGGACAAAACAGATAAAAATGAAGAGCTGGCTGCCTGTCACATGACTCAGCAGCCTTTTGGAAGCAGAGATGTTGCTTTGTGTCTCCTCCCAGTTCCTCTCCCCTCTTTCTGCTTGGGAAGAGGTACCAAAGCAGAGCCTCCTGGGTTTCTGGCTGTTTGCTTTGCTAAGAGAAGTTTGGGATTTGTTTGTTTTGAATAAAAGGCTGTTCCTTGAGGCTAGGACATAAAAGAGGTTTGGCAGTGAAGGAGCTTATTATTTAGAGTGGATAATTCTTCTCTAAAACTGTAATTCTTTTGAAAGATATATAGGACCCTGTCCTTCTCTCTCCCTTAAATTTTTGCTTTCCCTTTTTTCTTTAGGAACTGAAACATTTTCATTCTTATATGCCAAGATGAGGCTTAGACCCAATATAACCATATGGTCTGTATCAAAAAATGATGAAATCTTAAGGATAGCTACATCTGAAGATTCTTGTCTACTTGGGGGAAATATATCATCTATAAGCAATTAATTGATGAATGCTGAATTCATCTAACCAAACAAACATATTCCTAAACATCATTCTCTGATTTCATTACAAGCCTTAGGCAGAATTTTACAAAAAAAAAAAAAAAATAAAAAAAAATCCCTCTCTTTGGCTGAAGACAAACTTATCACTTGCTTTCAATGCAGAAGCTGTCACTGAAGGTGATTAAGCATGCTCTAATTTATTGTAGTTTACAAGGCAATAGCAAAAAATACATATATATATATATATATATATATATATATATATATCTCATATCAATCCATATGGTGCTGTGGAAGCATTTCTCTCCAGTAGTATATGTTTAGAAAATGTCTCTCTGTGCCAGTGCTTGAAGCAGTTTCAGAGTAAGCCTTTGACTAGTGCCATAAAGATCTTCTGTTCTTCTCAGTTACAAAATCCTGGAAACAGCTGCAGACCTGGAGCTGTGTCTGTGTCTTCAAGATCATTTCTGGGGCATAGGCCCAGGTGCCTTGGTTTGCTTAGGCAGAAATAGCAGTGATTCTTGCAGCTGAGTTTGCAGGGGAGTCCCTGTATTTATTTCAGCAGGCAGAGGAGCTGTAGCTGCCTCTGATCTCACAGCCAGCCCTGGTAACTGGGACTGCACCCAGTGGCTGTGGCAGGTGTGCATCTGCTGCCTCTCCCGCTCACCACGGAGCAGGACACCTGGACAACACTGCAGAGGCAGCTCAGTGCTGAAAGGAATGCACAAGTTCAAGTATTTACTCCCTTTTGTCACATTTCCATGAACTTTCAAGGTCTTGTAGGTCTTTTAGGAGCGGCGGGAATTTCTCCTCACATACCTGCTGTAGTTGTGCGATGCTCCAAACTGCACAGCAATTCTTTATCATTTTCATTTTCCTACCTGAATTTTGCATGTAAGGGTTTCTGTTAGAGAGGATTAGAAGCCCTGAAAGTTTTCTTTCCCCATTACTAGGGTAGGGTTGTGTGCAATATCTTTCACAGTTCTGGCTACCAAGCTGTCGTCATCTCCCTCAGTGGTGTTTGTGTCTGAGGACGTGCTGCTGGCACCATTTTGGTTTAGCTGTGCTGTGCCTCTTCTCCTTCTGTTCTCATGCTGATCCAAGTCCCAGTTTTTTCCTTAACAGGAAAGTGCATGTTATGTTTCTGTCACAGCAAATTCTGATTTTAGTTGAATAATCCTGTTTTTAACTTTCCAATCCATCATCACAAGGTAGCCTGGCAGGACTTTGTTGTGAGTGCCATGCGTGCTGATCTGTGCTTCATCGTCGCTCCTGACAACATGTGCAGCCTCAGAAACCCACTGGCTGCAGATTCCAAGTGGGACAATTCCCAGGATATGAGAAAGAGTGGCTCTTGGGGCAGGGGCAGCAATGCAGGAGGCTGATGCTCATATTTTTGATTTATTTTTGGATAAGAAAGAGAAGCTGGACAAATTGCTGGGGATGATAGTAGGTATGGCATGCAGGAAGATTTCAGTACAGGCATGTGGCTGTACTTAGCAGATACTGGCAGCGATAAGATTTTTATCCATATTTAAATTGCCTTAATGAACAGACTGGTTTGTATTCAAAACTGTTTTCACAGTACACAAAAATGGCAGGAGAAGAAATACTGCTTTGAGAGAAAATTAGGAATAACTGGTGAAAGACAGAAGTTTCATCTGTTTATTCAGGGTGGATTAGTTATTTTCCATGTGTGATTTCCACAAGCTTTTTCCTATACGTAGTCTTTTGAGCAAATAAATCCTGTACTTTTCTAACAATTCTAAAATTCTGACCTTCAATTTTTGTTCCCCTTTTCATCCCTTAGATTCTGCAATGAAGCAGAACATTGTCACCCATATGCCACACAAAGTCTTCAGTAAATTTTTTAATATTCTGTACAGAAAGGGAAGTTTGGATGTTTATGGGGTTTTTTTTTCCTTTTTTGAGGGATAGTGGAGAGACTGGGGATGGGATTCTTTGATACAAATGTCTCCTGAGACTCTTATCTTGTTCTGTAGAATGTGCAGATAAATTTGGCTTTGAAGACACTGTAGTCTGGTAGAAGACAATTTATCTACTGAATGCATTAGGCCAGATCCTCTGCTAGTAATTATTTGGATGAAGCTAAACAGATTTACACCAAAAATGTTTGTGTTGCTGCTGTGTGAAGGATATGGGTTGCAGAAAATGTGCTGAGACATTGGGAAAAAAAAGCATTGGATATGCTGAAGAAGTTTAGTTTAACAATTATATTTTTACATATTTCTGTATGGAAATGGTCTTTCAGGACAGAAGAATGAAGATGTGTGAATAACAACTAAAGTCATTAAAGGATAAATTGTTAGGGCTGGGAAGGACTTCTGGAGATCATGTAGTCCAACCCCCAAGGAAGACAATCTATAGAGGTGGTTTTTTATCATTTTCTTTTTGCATCTTTCATCTTTGAGTGTTTTCTTTTGTTGCCAGTATCCACAGAGTGAAATTTTTAAAAGTATATTCATCAGGAGTACAGGCAAATGCACACTGAAGGATGCTGGCTGAGATGTGCTTCTGTTCTCTCTCAGCAGATCAGCGGAGTGAGGAAGGAACAGAAAGAACCAACGTGCTTATACCTTGGAAATTTTCCAGGGTTGGAAACCTTGGGTCCTTGTTTACATGCTGTGGCCATCCTCAAACATAGAGTTTTGTGAAACTTCTGGGATCAAACTCCTTGTTTTGTGCACTTCTAATTCAGTGCTGTGCTGCCTGTCTCAAACAGAGCTTTTGAAGTTTGTGTGGCCCCTGTTTATAAAGCAGGGCAGCTGAGAGTGCTCGAGCCAGTCTGCACACACAGACTCTGGGATCTGGAACTCTCTGAGCTCTCTGGAACTCACACACCACGAGACACTCAGCTCCTTCTCTCTGCCCCTGCAGGACCTGCAGCTGATTCCTGTCAGAAGCAGGTCTGGGAGCCGTGCTGCTGCTCCTGCAGTTCAGCACATCTGCACTCAGCCAGAGCTCAGGCAGCTGAGCAGAGCCCATCTCTAGGAGCCAGAGTCACTCAAGAGCAATTCTAATGCAAAGTGGCTGAAGTGATTATAGTCTTAGAAGAGTTTCCAAATTAGATAAACAACAATCAGTGAGTTTTACTCGGTGGTAACAAGTAAGCATGGAACATGCAGAGTGTGGGTTACCTGGGGAAATTTAAGGAGTTTTAATCCTCAGCTTGGAAATCAAAGCATTAGCACATAACTAGGGAAAAATGATGGACCTTTTGTTTCCAAACACTGTACATAGCTCAGGCTTTCTGGCAATGTCCATGGGATTATATTCATTCCTTCTGAAGCTGCAAATTGATTAAATTACATCAGTGAAAGGCCACTAATGACATGTTTTAGCTTGCTTTCTATTGCAGCAGCATGTTAATCTTACATTTGGAATTTGAATGACATGGTGGCTGCTGTTCCAAGGAGCTCTTGGTCACACAATCCAGTGAAGCCTCTGACCACAGATCCTAAAAAACAAAGGAGGGAAATCCTGCAAGTCCTTCTTCTTATCCACATTGACAGTGATAAAATAAGACTGCGTTGTTCCAATCTTGTTTCATGGGTATGTGGAATTTTAACAGTGCTCTTTAGGTGTGGTGCTGAATCATCTTTTCCTAAAACCTGTTCTGTTTCTTCTGAAAGTTTCAACTCTGTGTGTGTGTGTGTGTGTGTGTTTGTTTGTGTGTGTTTGTTTGTGTGTGACAAGACTCTGGGTTTGTGCAAATTTAATTGTTCATCTCCATCAGTGAAACCACGGATTCCCTTTTTCCTTCTCCCCATATACAAAATCCCAAGCACACAGGGATGGATTGCTCTGGCTCACTGGGGACCCCTGTCACAAGCTCTCAGCAGAATCTCATGTGGTTTTATCCCTTGAGTTCTCTGCAGCTAAACTTTATATCGTAAAAATTCTATGTGCTCCCTTCCTACCCTGTTTCCTGAGCTATAGTGAGACTTTCTGACACCTCAGAAGAACTCTCTGTATCTTGCATCCTGTCCTTTCCCCGTGTCCCTCAGCCATCAAACTGCCTCTAATTATAGCTCCACACTGGTGTCTCTTTCTCCTGGGTGCCAGCAGCAACCCCTGTGGCTCAAATAAATGTGTTCCTTATGGTACCTTCATCAGCTTCAGGGACCTGAAGTATATACTGTATCTTTAGCGTATTGTTAAAATGCATTTATTAAATATTTCAGATAATCTGATCTGAATCATGAAGTTAGTGACAAAATATTTAAACAGCTACATATTAATATAATTTCCTGGACTTTAAATGAGATTTAGGCATTCCTAAAAGCTGCACCTTCAAAGTCTTTTTTATCTCTAAAACTTGTATAATCAGGCCTAACTCAGTATTGTACCTAATTTAGCATAATTTACATTTTTGTCTTCCCATCTCAATATAAACCACAATTATTTAGGTCCCCATTTAGATAATCCCTAAAATGTGATTCACATCTCCTTTAGGCACTGCTATTGCCATTTAATTAAATTAGTTCTTAGAGCAGCCTCAGGTACCAGTACAGTTGTGCCTCAGTTCTGATTTGATCAGGTTTCTGGAGTCCCAGACCAGGTTTTCTGCAAAGCTGGTTTGCTGTGCAAGCACCATCAGTGCTCATTTCTACTCATGGGATTCTGCAGGGTAGTGAAGTGCTTGGGGAAACTTGGCTGTAGCTGCTGGTGTGGAGCCATGCACTCAATTCCAGGAGTTTATTTCCTCAAGTTCTCTCAAAGCTGGGGGATGAGGAGTCCCTTTGGAATATGTAACGAGGCTCTAGATGACTCTGAAGTGAAGTGAATACTTCTGAAAATCTCTGTTGGGGTCATGTCTTGCTGATGTGGATCATCAGCAATGGCAAAGTTAGAACTGGAACAAGAGAAACATAGAAATCGCCTGTGAAACAAATTTTGAGATTAAATTACAAAAAAAGGCCTTCTTTAAAGCTGTTGAGGTTAAGCATCAGATCATTTTGCTTGTCAACTGTGTACTTGTGTATGTCATTTAAAATTCAATTATACAACTTCAGAATTTGGTATAATTTTTTTCAACATCAGTTTTCACAGCAGGGGTAAAATTGAAAGCTATGAACCACAGCCCCTGAAAAGCGGCTTTTCATAGGAACTTCAGACTGCAATTTCTCCTGTTATTGGTTAGTCTGGCAACACAGTCATCCCTAAATAAACTGCATGTCTTTTTAGCTATGTGAGTGATTGTCCTGATTGTAGTAAAGCTGTGATTTATTTCCTTGAGGAATTTCATTGTATCTGTTCCTTTCTATGACGTTCTTGAAGGACATTTGTCATATAAACCCGCTTTACTCTGTCAAGCAACAGAGTCACTAGGAACCAAGGCTCCAGAAATCCTGTAGGATCTTCCCACTCAGTATTGCCTGGCAAGCCAATTAGCTTGATATTTTTATCTCTAACCTGATTTGGAACTAATTGTATATTACTATTTTATCATTCTGTTTTTTGTGATAAATGCCCTACTCAATTATTATTAGATCTGCTCCTAGGACAGCTGAATCTCCTATCTATGCCATACCTTGTGGCTTTGCAATCTAAGGAGGATACAGAAGCACCTCATCCTACTTCACCGATTCTTGATTTTGGCCCAGAGCACAGGGGAATGTGTTCACTCTTTGAGACAGGCAGGATTTTCTAGCACACCCTTCTCTGTGGTAAAAGAACCTTTCTGTGTAAGGTTCATGTCAGTTGTTGAATATCTGTCAAGTTGCCTTCCAAGCAAAGCCCAATGCTCTGCACTAAATTAAGAAAGTTTGAATTGCTTCACATTTTATTCCAAAGCACTGTTCTCTGCTTTTTATTTGATTTTATTGTTTTTAATCTCAGGGTCTACCATGAGATAACATTTATAATAAAGCTTGAAATGCAGTTTTTACCACAGAGTGTATCTACCTTCAATGCAATTTTGAAATTAACCTGTCAGTCCTTCCCATTTACTGCACCAAGCCTCACATTACTGAGTGGTGTCCCAGAGCACACAGATTCTTTTCCTTCTGGTTAAAATTAAATAGAATATGCACTCCAGGAACACCTGTGGATGGATGTTCATTAAGCAGCTGGAGAATGTCAGTTCCTGGTCCACAGCAGAGCTTAACCAGAGTGACACACATTGCAGAGTCTGTGTCCTCAGCACCAAAGGCTTTGCTGGGTAGGTGTTCTCCTGTCTCACTTCTCCGTGCAGGATGGGGATGTGACTCTTGAACAAAAAGGAGAGCCGTGGTCTGAGAGGCTTGGCACAGTTTTGGGAAGTTCATTGGAGGAGCAGGATCAGAGGCAAAAAGCTCAGCTCATTACTGCCTGCCCTGCTCCCCATTTCTGATCCTGCTGTGCTCAGGAACTGAGGCTCTTGGCAGCTGTTCCAGCTGAGCTGAGTGAGAGTTGTGCTCCTCTGCCTTGGCTCAGATCAGTCCCTGGATCTGAAGACCCCGAGTAGGGGGCATGGATGGGAGAGGCACACGAGCAGTTTGCAGTCTGACTTTGCAGTGTGTGCGCTGAAAGATGAAGTCTTTAGTTACAGCTCCCAGGAGTTATTAGAGTCACACTCAACTGGAAAGACCCCTGGGGAAGGATGGAGTACATTGGAACCACAGGTACTTCCCAAAGATGCTGCTTCCTTACAAATCTTGGCTACCTTGCTCCATATAACTACTGTCAGAAAATGCAAGATTCATCTACTCAGATTTAATCCTCTGCATCTGAGCTTTCCTCACTCCAGGGCAGTGACAAGCACAAGCAATTCTTTTCGACAGGCAGCTGAGTTCATGGAGTTGTGTATTGAAAATCTTATGCAAAAGTGAACTTGGTGCTCCAAATCTCTGAGATGAGGTCTTTTCTTTTAGTATTTTAATCAAGGCTTTTGCTACAGCAAATGTTTAGCACTGTAAGTAATTGGTAGAGACTGCTGACATGATAAAACTGTGGCAGGTTCGGCATAATCTGAAAAACATCCCTGAGAACATTAATTGCATGAGCTGACCCAGTGAATCATCAGAAAAGCAAGGCATAATCCAAATCTTATGCACAGCAAGTAGAAATATAACTGCCTTGTTTCAGAAGGCCAACACTGAGAAGAAACAAAACTGACTGCTCAAAGTGGAGCATTTTCCAGGTTTTCCATGGGAGCTGTTCCACAGAGACCCCCTTGGTCTGTTTGTGAATATCCCTTTGGCAACTAGGACCAGATGGCAAAATACCGTGACTGCTTTTAGCATCACAAAGTCACTTTGGTATTGAAAGTGCACAAAGTCATGATCTTATTGGAAATAATTCTGAACATCTGAGTCAGAGCCACTTGGTAATTGAGTCAAGGCTTGTATGATTCAAGAGCTGTACGTGGTTGGAAAAGTTGTTAGAAATTATAGTGTTAGAAGTCCTTTTCTCTAAGCAAAAAGGAGCTTGAGGACACTGGGGACTGATGACAGTCAGAGAGAAAAGAGCAAGTTTGTAGATAGATAACAAAAGAAATATATGTAACATCAAGGAGATATAATTTTATTTGTGTATTTTAAAAACTGCCAATACCTGTGAATTCCAGTGGTCAGTATTGACCATCTTACTGACACCTTCTTTGCCAAGCCATCATTTCTGGGATTCATTGAGCCATTCCAAATCTCTGGGCAGATTCAAGCAGCTGCTTTTCTTAATGAACAGTTGAAGCTGTAGGTCTGTCTTTAATACCAAGTGTAGATGGTACTGCCCACAGAGACCAAGGGATATCCCAGTGAGACTTGTCATGCCTGTAGCATCTTTTGGTTTATTAAGCCTTAAAGGAAGTTTCAAACCAAAAAAATAAGAGAAGTGACAGGATCCTAACAACTAAATTATTTTTTTTCTGGCTGTGAAAATGCCAAAGCAGCCATGTTTTGTGGTGATCTTTTCTATCCTTAGGCTGTTTCAGGCACTAAATGATAAGGCTTCTCTCCTTTGACTCATGCAAATGGAATGCTTTATGGAGAAGGATGCAAAAGTTTTTTTAATTTTTAGAAATGTCTCATTCATAACATAGCATTTATTGATAGAAAACTTCACATGTAGCCTCTGTAGTGATGTAATTTTAAAATAATACATACATGTGCTAGTATATTCATATAAATATATTTTTATTTTCAATAATTAAATAAATTTTTGTTAGGGTCACCTACTTAATCATTTGTTCTATAGAAAGTGAAAAGTTTTTCCCTTGAAAAACATGAACCTGAGAATTTCACCTAAGAATTACTTCAAGATTGTCCTTCATGCTGAGCTAATGGATGTTTCTCCCAGTGACAGCCAACCTAGAGTGAAAGGCTGAAGCAATAAAGAATCTTTAACATCTTTCAGTAAATTATTCTGGCTTATTCCCACAGTTAACAAACTGCAGCTATTCCAGTCCGAACAGTTCATCAGCCTTGAGCCTTAGAACGCCTTTGCTAGATTTAAAGAGCAATCAGAAAACTCTTTGTGTATGTGCTTATAGACATGATCATATCAGACCTTACACTTCTCTTTGACAGAGCTAAAGAGATTGATCTCTTTAAATCTCTGTATTAGGAGGTTTTTTGTTCCCCAGATCTCAAATTATATTCTTTTGGCTTTTTTTCCCTGAACCTTTTCTGTTTTCTTTATGGGGAAGGGTGGACATCAGAAGTTGGCACAGTATGCTGCAACATGAGAGGGTTGCAAAGCTTTGTGGTGGGATTAGGTACATGCAAATCAGTTAGAGGGAAATGTTTCCTTTTCATCTGAGCCCATCTGAGCTCTGTGCCGCTCTCGCTGAGGCTTGGAGCACTGTGAGGTTTGTGGTGCTCGGTTATGGAGCTGATCAGGCTCTGATTGCTTCACTCAAATTGTCTGGCCTGAGCTGCTGCTGGTAACAGCAGAGAATCTCCAGAGTTATATTAATCTGTATTAGCTCAGGAATGCCCAGGACACACATCAATGGGATTTTAGCAATGACAATTACCATTATGTTTTTCAGTTTTACAATGCTTCTGTCCCAAAAGCACTTTAGCTAACACATTTAGGTGACATATAATGGGAAGCCTCCTATGATTCATATTTGTTATAAATATATATGTATATATTTAATATTTCAGCAAATAGTCCTAGAAAAATTAGACATCTGTGGATTGTAAAGGTCTGAATTGGTGGAAATAATTTCCTGGAGTTCATCAGATGTCTCACAGCTTTGGAATGCAAAGTTCCCTGTGTAGGATCCATCACTGTTTTATAGCTTGCTTGAGTGAATCACATAGCCTTGATTGCCCTCTGAATCAAGTGACTGCAATTCCCATAAACATGTATTTAGAATAAAACAGAAAAATGAGACTTCTTCGTTTCAGGTAGCTCACCCTGTTTATCTTTGCAAGCAACCTCACTGTGTACAGATTTCTTGTAGTTCATTCTCATTTTATAGGATCTCTTCTAGTATAATATTTGTAATATTAAGAAAAAATTGCAACTGCTCTTGGCTATGATCAGGAGATGGTTTATTAGCTTCAGAATTATTTCCTAACATTGTGCTGAATTTCTCCAGAAGTGTCCATAAGAGGGTATTATTTGCATCAGTCATGTTCTGTGTTTGGGAAGAACAAGGCAGCTCCCATACAGGCTCCTTAATGTTCATTCTGGGTGCATGTTTTGGCTCCTGGGCCTAATCTCTGTCTGGTCACAGCAGCAAAAAGGCAGGTTATACTACTTCTTGTCTGCTTTTATCATGGTTACATGATATGTAATTTTTCCTCTATCCAAAAGAAAATGGTGATAAATGTATGTAGTGAAAAAATAGGGGGAAATGCTCTGAATCATTTATTTTATTACAGTAGCAATCTAATAGAAGGCAGAGATTTTACTGCAAAACAAGATCTTTTTATTGGACATTGGACTGGTAATGATCTACCAGCAACTGTGTCTTCTGATCATTGTTCAGCAGCTGGGTTGTTGTTTAGATCACTTGTTCTTCCTTTAAAATGCAGATATTGAATCTGTCTCATTTTAAGACTGGAAGGTGAATGTGAAATATATTACAAATTTCTGTTTTCAGAACAGGGCACCAAGGTAGGAGATATTTTAGGATTTGGAGCCATAGACTGATTGTTCCTGGTTGTGTTAGACTTTTCAACCTTTGCCTCCTCCCCAGGAATCTTTACATGTGGACAGCAAATGGTGTTAATTTGCCATGCAGCACATGAACCTGCCACACACCCTGCAGAAAAGTGTAAAAGAATTTATTTTCTAGGTTACTTTTAAGTTCTGTCTCATTTTCCTTGCAATGTTCTCCCATTTTTTACCTTTAAAAAAAATCAGGTCTGAAAAATCTTTTTATTTTATTGTTCTTTCCTTGATATAGTTCAGATTGATTTCTGGAAGTTCTGACTTTCTCCCTTCACATTTTACACTTGTAAGTTGTATCTGTCTCTCTCCAATTCACACCTTTTAAAAGCCCTTTTAGGATTTTCATTTGCACTATTAACCTCCTTTGGAGTGGTAATTCCTTTGGAGCCCAGTTTTACTGAAATCTCTTTGTTTGGTACTCACATTTTAGACATAGTAATCTGTTTACAAATTAAATATATTCTAAACCTTCATGTTCAATTTCAAAAGTTTTTCAGTTCAATAATTTTCAGTAAACAGTTACCATAGTTACTCAAAGATTCTTCTAAAGTCAAGACTCAGCCCAATGTTTGTTCACCATTTTGTTTAATTTAAATCCAATAATTTTACGTGCATTTGCTCCAAGGTTGTTTGGTCAGCTCTCCTTGTTGCAAATCAAGATCCCAATGGTACCACAGTGGTATCACTTCATGAGAACTGGCTAAATGTTCTGGAAAGAAATGTGGCAGCTCTCACCCTAATGAGAGTGTGAATGCCATCGGCAACAGGAGCATTTATTTTCCCCTCGTTGTCCGGAGAGTTAATTCCTATCCTGACACAATTTCTAGAAGCAATAAAATTGAAAAGCTTTCTCATTAAACCCAGTATTAGAATGCTCTTGAAAATTCTGAGCAAACTCATTTGTTTGCTCATTATTCTCCAAAATTATGTCATCTCAAACAAATTCTGTTTTGTCCATGCTGCTCAGATTTTTATTCTCTTTGTTTCATAACACAAGCACTTTATTTCAGTAATTTATTTTTATCACTTTTCATTATAATTTTCCTTAGATGTTTTCATCAGGTACTTTTAAATGATGCATTAGACATGCAGGTTAATTATTAGCTATTCAGACAGCAATCTCACACACAACAGTAAAATATTTCCCTTACACGATCTTGCTATATATTATTTATTTTTCCTTTTATTAGTTATATTTTTTACACTCTTAAGGGAAAAGCTGTATTGCATAATTCCAACTATAAAATGTTATATTTGTGTAATAAATTCCAGTCTTTGCCTGTTTATGTGCATTGGTAGTGATTTTAATAACATTGTTTCTTAGTGGCTTTTGCACCCAAAAATGTATCCCTTTTTTTTTTTTCCTTAAAAGTCACCTGAGTTGATCTAATGAAAGGTACTTACATTTTTTCATTATTTGTGGTGGAATGAGCAGTTTGCAAACTGCAACAATTAATATGAGCTCCAACCAAACTGACAAGGAACAGTGAATTTCTTTCAGAGGGTGAAGAACAGATTTTACCAGGTTGCAGTGGAATTAGTATTAATGGAAGATTACCTGGATCCTGGAAATCCTGCCCTCAGCTCCTCCAGACAGCAGCTTGAAATCTTCACTCTGTGCTGAGTCGGGAGGGTGACAGGGAGCAGCTGTCCTGCTTCAGCTCAAGCTGATATGGCCAAGCACCCTGAGAACAACCAGGCATTTTGAACTGCAGTAGGGAATGAAAGGGGCACCAGAGGCCAAAAGATTTCATATTAATAGGAAAAGGGAGAAGTTGCATCAGAACCTGTGCTCTTCTAATTCTAAACAGTAGCACATTTGTAGCAGTGTGTGCTGAGTATAAACTCTTGGAGACCCTTCTCTGTTACCAGAAGGGAGAAAAAAAAAGAATTATTTAAAATTGTGTGAATTTTATCTTCATAATCTGAGCAGGTTCAATTAGTTGAGAGATCTGTTTGCAGTCTATGTTTGCACTTTGCTTGCCAGGCATGTTATTTCTATATTGGTTGCTGGGTTTAATACTGCTGAATAAATATGTAAGATTGTTCAGTCTTTGTAGGACGGTTTCAATGGCCATAGTCAGTCCAAACCCTGTTGGTCTTCCACCTGATGAATGATTAATGAATCATATATAAAAAAATATATTTCTAACTGAATCCATCCTTTAATCTGTGTCTGTGTTGTAGGTAAAAGTGGGTTTGTAAGATACAGCTTTTACAGACTCTTCTCCAGGCCTTCACTTTGAATGAATTAATGGATTTAAGAATGTCTGCAAATTTCCATTTTTGTGGCTGAAACTGTACCTGGGTCATACCTGGTCTCTGAGGGATCATTTTAAACTGTTTTCCTTGTTTTTTTCCCTGTGTGTGAGATCCTGTGCCTGTCATTGAGTGCTTTATAAGGCACTTCCCTCTTTCAGTGGCCTTCCCTCAGAGGGAATGTTCTGGGAGCACTTTTGGGCAGAGCTCTCCCCTCCTGCTCCTGGAAGCTATGTTGATTTGTGCTGCTATTTGTTTAGTGTGTTAACAGAACATAAAGAATTATGATTTGCACAGCTTTCCAGGAGGCTCAGGATACATTCTTGCCTTTACACAAAGCAATGTGAGATGGCAATTTTTCCCCATGTGGATACCACCCGTCTAATTTAGGTTTGTGCTCCTGCTGACTGATCCAATCACCTGATTCAGTCACTTCAAGACATCAGGCCATTGCTTGCTGGTTTTCAGGAAGGTGCCTCCCAGGGATGAGCTGTTTGTGTGTGTGCAGCAGCCAGGCAGCATCGTCACCGCTGGGCTGTGCCTGGGGCTGCTCACTGCGCTGGGGGGAACCTGAATCCGTGTTCTTACTGCACGGTGAGCACCTCTCACAATTGTACTCACTGTATTGCTAAAGTGTCAGGAAGTGTGAAGGAAAAGGGAATATTCAACACCATTGAGAAGATGTGTGGGTGTCATTCCTCTGCTTCTCAGCAGACGATATCACTTGGGTGTATTTAAGAGCTCTTGGCCAGTTGTGCTGTAGTACATTATGGCAGGAGAGTGAATTTGAGTGATTATTGATTACTCGTGTGTGGGGACAGCTGAGGTGCTTGGGCTTTTGTTATTTAGATGAATCAGCTGCTGGTCACTTTGTGCTGATTCACTCCCAGAGCTGGATGTGAGTATTTGGATGGATTTACAGTAACTTCATCCTTTTTACTCAGGGACATGCCAGTCTGCAGAATTGCTACAATTGACTCATTGTTCTGCTGTGTCAGGTAACAAAATATCCTGCTTTCTTTTATTCTGCCAAAGAAGATTTGGTTTCATTACACAGGTCAAAGATCTTAAAATAAATTCCTGTTAGATTTCCCCCCACTGTTAACCTAAGTGATGCATGTCATTGTACTGAGGCATTCATGACACAAAATTTCAAGTCAGCTTTATAGAAGACTGAAGTGGTTTTGGCATGCTGGGAACACATCTAGAATATATCTCTTAAACATTGGAATGCAGTAATGCCTTTCACAAGGATATATTTCAAATTAATTTTGGAATATGAAGCTTATATGAACACTTAACTGTCAACTACTTGTCACTCTGGGCACATGAAACTAGGAGTTGGAAACCTGATTTGGCTCTCTGTCAGACTAATGACAGTTCAATTGTCCCCATCTTAGCAAAATTAAATTTTTAAAGATTTGTAATACTTATATACTATAAAAAATGCACTGTTTATTTTACTATTAAAATGTACTGTTTGTTTTGACTGTACATATGTACAATAATGGATTTATCTAGCTAAAAGCAATCAAAATAATTTTACAGATAAACACATAGAATGTTTACTTTTCAAATATAAATATGTGATTAGTATGGACAATAAAATCGTAGGTAATGTTAAGCGGTGTTCCTTGGGTGTTGAGCACCTTTCCAGGACCGTACTGTGTATTTCTGTAATCATTAGCTGAGCTGCAGAGCTACGCTGTGTGCCCCAGAATTCCCATAAGGGAAAATGGGATGAACCCAGACAGGTCCAGCACGACTTCAAGTTATCCATCTCAGTAGTTGTAAATTCCAGTTTTACCGATTGCTTACGGCAGTGCTGGTTTTGTTTCCAGATCGCAAGGTGTTCCCCGCAGAGGGAGCGGCCGGAGCCGCGGTGCTGGCTGTGCCCGGGGCTGCCGGGGCTGCCGCTCCCCGGGCGATGCCGAGGTGCGGGGCAGGAGGCTCCTCCCGCTCTGCCGCCGGTGCTGGGGGAGCTCGGCTGATCTCCGGTGCCGGGGAAGGCTCCGGGGCCCGGCCGGCAGCGGCTCCAGCACCAGGGACAGCGGGCGGGGAGCGGAGCGGCCGGGGGAGCGCCTCAGGGCAGAGCTCCCTTAGCGCGGCACCTCGGGGCTCAGTGCCCGTGAGGCTGCCGGGACCGGGGGAGCGCCTCAGGGCAGAGCTCCCTTAGCGCGGCACCTCGGGGCTCAGTGCCCGTGAGGCTGCCGGGACCGGGGGAGCGCCTCAGGGCAGAGCTCCCTTAGCGCGGCACCTCGGGGCTCAGTGCCCGTGAGGCTGCCGGGACCGGCGTGGGACGGAACGGGAAGGGACAGCACGGGAAAGACTCGGAGCTCCTGCCCTGCCCTTCGGCCCGGCCCGCTGGACACCTCTGTCACCCTTCACACGGCACCGAGCACGCAAAGTACAGCAGCTCCGGGAACACCAGCCCTCGCTCCCTGGAGTAAAAACCAAGGTTCTGTTGTCCTGAAACAAAGCCGTAACATCAGAGACAGCACTTAAAAACCCACAACCAAAGCCTGCCCTCCCTGGTAGGGATTTGGCTGCGAGCTGATTGATAGCTCAAATCACTTCATCAGCCTCTGGAATAGCAACATGCTCATTTCCATGAGAGATGAAACCACTTCTCTGATGTTGTCTTTCAATAGTATAAATTTGTTAGCATGAAAGAGATCTCCTTCACGGCAATAAATACATAAATTATAAGCAATGCATAAGGTCAGAAATGAAATTTAAGAAAAAAAAATACCAGAAAAATCATACTCACAAGGAGAGAGTTCACAAATGCTTCTGAACTCTCATTTCACAAAATAAGACAGGAGTTAATTATTACTTGTGATAGGGTTTCTTGTATCCTGAACATTAAAAGAAATTAATAAGAAAAGGGATAAATTTTTCACAACAGTGCTAATTAACATTCTATGATTTCTCACCCTTTAATAGGTAATTTGCTGTAGTGAGAACATTAAGGATAAGTGAGAATGAAGCCACAATAGTATTTTCCTCAAATTTCTTAATTATTCATGGTACAAGAAGTTTTAAATGAATCCTTTCCTTTCTTTTTTGCTAATTGAAGGGCAAAATACTCTGTTTCTTTAGTACCAAGAAAACATTTGTTCAGCATAATCTGTGATATTTTTCATATAAAGGTCCATCTGACTAAATAATTACCACCTGCACTGTAAATTTTTGGTAGTCGTACTCGACATATTGGTATTAAGGTATTTGTCAGTCCATTCTCTACTTTTGTGCTGAAAAAAAATAGAATTCAGTATTTTTCTCCTGATTCAATCAAAATGCCTTCTATGCAAACAACATCCAGACTTAGGTGCTGGCACAACCACATTGATCTATACTTGTCCTTCTGCAAGTCCTGGTTTTATAATTTTTTTTCAAACAATGTTACAAATAGAGTGAAAGTAACTTTTAATATTATTTTTGTAATTATGTATTAATGTATATTTGTTGTGTAAATTAGTTGGAGTGGACATTTTTATGGGGAATTTTATTAGGTGAGGCTTAACCCCATATGTCTGTTGTTCTGGAAGGATGTGAAAACATCTCTTTTTCTACCCACCATGACTTAAGTTTACCTTTGTTCTGAGGAAGACAACACCAAAAATAGGGGAAATACTGGAATATTTCAGGCTGACTTCCATTTTGCATCAAAGAAAAATTTTGGAATGGAAGACCAGAAGTGTTGTAATTGAGATGTTTCCAGGATTACCAGAAAGTTCTGTTTGCTGCATCTCACATGGTGAAGTTAAATGTGAGCTGGTTACTGTTGGTCATGAGCTCCTACTTCAGGCACTCCGTAAGGAATAAATGATGGAGTGACAGCAGCAAGCTGGGAATGCTGCTGCTCTGTGGAGTTCTGCTTTCCTTTCCTGCCTCTCCGAGAAATGTTGAGGCTGGGAGCAGATTTATTTATAAGGAACTCCTTCTGAATTAAAAATTTGGAAAGAATATTAAGATAATGGACTTTAACCTCCTCCCCAATCCTGAACACTAATCAGAAGTCATTGCAACAAACAGTAGTTAGGTGTGTGAAGCTGTGGGGCACAAACACTGTGATGCCTTGGAGAGAAAATTTGTTGTTTTCTGCATTTAGATTCCTAAGTTGCTGGTTTGATCCCTCATAGGAAGAAACCCATGAGATATAGAACAAAAAATATAATTTGGGTGTGTACATCAAAACCTGAGACCTCCTGCTTAAAAGTTTTAGAAGATGACCTCATGAAAGGAAGAGTAGCTCAGTTCTTGGGACATAAGAATCCCTATTTTGAGGCATAAAGTAGAAACAATTGGTGCTTCAGTAGGACCTGTGAGGTCATCACAGATGATGATAGAGTGGATTTGCTTTGCATCTCTCTGTTTCTTGCTGCAAAGTGAGGAATTTATAATTAAATGGGAAAGTCAAATTGTTCAGTGGCTTAATTCATTTTAACAGGGGAAGAATACGAACTTTCAGGAACAAAAATAAAGTCAGAACATCAAGTGTAGAAAAGGAGGGAATGTAATCAAATGAATGGTCTGGTCTGTCACAGGGAGTTGAAATTCATCCCTGATTTTTAATTTTTTTCTGATGGCAAGGGTCCTGGGCCATCTTACTGAAATAGAGACTTGAAGCAATAATGGAAGTTACCAGCAACTATAGGCCTGAGAACGAGGAGAAAGGGTAAAGTGTGGGGCTGCACTTACCTGAAAAAGAGGGCAGGAGGGTGATGTGTTCTGTGGTACTTTAAGGCTGGGATAACTGAGAGAAAGCTGCTTGCAGGGAGGTGTAAGAATCTCTGCTTTCTGCACTCTGACCTTCCATTGTCCCTTGCAGAGCATTTGAAAGGATTGTGCAGTTCCCTTGATCTATTTAAGAGAAAGAAACTGTGTCAAATCTCTCCAATCCCAAGCCAGCTGTCTTTCAGATCACATCTGTATTATAGCAAGACAGGACAATATAGGATGAACTCTCCAATGTATTTTAATTAACACTGTGTTAAACATTGCTGCCTGCTCTGTTTGGATAAGGACAACTGTGTTTGCAGTAGCAGAACCATAAGCAGCTCACAATACCTCTGACAGGACAGCTCCTGAACACAGTGGACATTAAGTAACTTTAGAAAGTGTTTTTCAGAGATTAGTGCTTTTCTGCTGACTTGGCTTGTTCATTTAAATAAGTTCTTGAAGCTTGTATTTGCCTTTGTTTCAATTCAGTGCAACACAAGAGTTTAGTGACAGAACAGCACCTTGAAGACTTCTGCAAGGAGGCCCCTTTTCTCTGAAAACCATTCGTTTTTGGGATCCACAATGCCCACCAACAGAAGCTCTTCTTGTAGGAGCTCTGACATTTACATCAGATTTAAAAATTTAGTTTGATTGCTGATGCCAATTTTAAAAACTTCTTAACCAAACCATAACTAGAAGTTGGCTTTGGATTCTAATTTTGTGGTGTGTTTTCAGTGTTCAAACTTTATAAGGGAAAATGAAAACAGCTCCAGAAAAAAAACCCAAAAACAAAAACCAAACAAAAACACCCAAACAAAACAAACAAACAAAATTACAAACAAAAACAAAAAAACCCAAACCCTGAGGCATATAACCCTGAGAATTTCTTGTTTCTGCTTGCTACAGTACTTCTGTGCTTTTCCTGTGCTTTCCACAGCAGTATGAATATTGAAGCTGGCAGGGGTGAGCTCTGTTAAGAGGGTGAAGAGACAGCAGAAACAGTTGTTCTGCAGCAGTCGCTGTTTGCTTTGGTCTCTCCTTTGCACGTGGGTAATCCTGAATTCCAGTTTGGTGCCTGGGAGATTTGTGGCTCTGCCTCCGTGGGAGGATGAGATGTTTCTACCTTGCTACGCTTAAGCTAAGAGTGTTTACTCTTAGCAATCAGTGTTTCTGTGGAGGTGATAGGAGACTCATTAAAGGGGTGAATGCAGAGATCAGAGGAACAGGTGTAAATATATTTGGTAACTTTAACTTAAGCAAACTTGCATTCCACTGACTCTACAGCTAAGTACGTTAACTTTTTTTTCCCCCTGAAGTCATGTGGGTCATATGGCCATCTACTGACTTTCTGAAAATAGGTTATCACCAGCAGCAGTGCAGAAAAGAGTCAGGAATAAACATACAATAAATACGTGTTGTGTTTCAAATACGGGTAATGTGCCATCAGTGTGAGGGTCTCTGCTAATGCTGTCACTTGCATGTCCATGATCACACCTATTGCCTCTAAATAAAGTGCTTTATTTATGCTATTAGGTCCTCGCAGGTCCTATTCCCTCCAGCTGTTCTGGTGTCCTCCTCAGAGTTTATCCAACCTTAGAAGGTTCTCACTTGCCTTCCCAAGTTCACCTTCATTCTGAGTTTACTTTTAGGGAGGAGTCAACTCAGATAGGATTGTAGTTTGGAAAAAAAATCAGCTGTGTTTTTTCTTAAGCAAGAAAAGTATCAGTTTAAGTACTGGTCAGCTTGGCAGCAAGAATCCTTGAGGGGCTGAGACTGTGGAATAAAGAGCCTGGAAGAATTAACCAATTCCTGTTACTGCAGAGTTTTTCTGCTCCCAAAGTACTAGGAAGGGATGCAAAGGTATTTATAATTGACAAATACAGAGATAAAAAGCCAAAACCAATTTCTGAAACCCTGGAGCAGCCTATCTCCAACAGATGCAACTCAATGACTTTGTCATGCTTTGTCCCTTCAAAAAGCTATTTCTGCATGCTGTGGGAGTGCCTCAGGAAGGGAAGGAAGGGAGCTATTGTAAATACAAATGCCTAAATGTGAATATGAATTAAGGTAGAATAGAATAAGTTGTTTTTTGTAAATGAATAATGTACAAGCACACTTAGTTCTTGGCCGCTTACTGTTTGCTTTCCACACAGGAAAACAAAACCTGACATCCCAAAACCAAACCAAAACCCAAACAGAAACCTGGCCCTGCTCGGTGAGGAAACAGTAATTGCACGTGTTAAAAAAATAAATAATGAAGGTTTCCACAGCAACCCAAGTTCTGTAGTGCAAATTGATGACTTTCATTCTGTTTTATTATATAATCAGAGAACAGATATTCTATTAAAAGTGTTGGGTATATATGAAGTTATATTGTTCAAAAGTTTAGTGCAATCCTAAAACTTCACGTCAAGCAAGTTGTTTACAAAGGTTTCTGGAAAGGCTGTATAAAAAGTGGTTTTTTTCCTAAACTTTGGGGAGGCTCTGACCGGGGCAAGGACACTGTTCCATCAGAATATTGCAGCGAGCAAGATGTCAGTTGCAGGAAAACTTTTGTATAACTTATTTCAGCTTTTCCTTTACTGTGAAGAATTCAAGTTGAGTTTTTATGGAAGGAAGTGGAAGCTGAATTTAGAGATGAAATCTGAAGAGTGCTTCCCGTTTTGGGTCCGTGTTCATTGTGGAAACTGCGAATTTCGCCAACTCTCTAGAAGCTTTGGGGATTAATAATACCGAGGAGAAAATGAAACACAGTATCAGACAAATTTTGATCTCAACGCTGGTGGTGCCCGAGGTTAGCGCTACCGGGGTAGCTGAGCGCGGCCGTGCGGGCCCGGCGGGCAGAGGCCAGGCCGTGTCACGGGCAGCCCGGGGCGGCGGGCAGGGGTCGGGCTGGCTCCGCTGCTGACCAGCAGTGCCGGGCTCGGTGCTGCAGTGCGGGCCGGGCTCCCGGGAGCCGCTCGGGCCGGCAGGTGCGGCGGGGCCGGGGCTGGCCACGGGAAGATGTCCCGGGACCGGCCGCTCCCCTTGCCCCCCTCAGAGGCCACGCGCCGCCGCCCCCGCGCCTCGCGCCCGCGCGCGCCTCGTGCGGCCGCGCGAGGACGGGGGGGGGGGGGGGGGGGGGGGGGCGGCGCGAGCCGCGCGTGCGCGCCAGGTCCGCCGGGAGCGCGGGGGGGGGCGCGGCAGCCCCGAGTCCTTCAGGCGGCGGCGGCGGCGGGAGCGGCGGCTCGGGAGGAGGAGAACGGGAACGACGAGGAGGGGGCCCGGGGCCGCCGAGCTCCGCCGGGGGCGCCGCGTCGGCAGGGCCGGAGCCCGCGGGGGCCGCGCGAGGAGAGGCGCCGGGCCGGCGGCGAGCGGCCGCTGAGGGGAGCGGCGCGGCGGCCGGTGCTGCCCGGGCGGGCGGGGGGCGACCTCCCCCCCGCCCCCCGGCAGCGGCGGAGCGACCCCTGAGCGCAGCCCCGGCCGGAGCGTGGGGCGGGGGCTGCCTGCGCGGCGCCCCCGCTGAGCGCGGGGGGAGGAGAAGCCGCCCCCGCTCGATGAGCGGCGCCCGCCCGCCCGCCGCGCTCTGCCCGGGGACCGGCGGCCGCGGCCGAGCCATCCAGCAGCATGTGGAGTCCCACCGAGGAGGAGAAATACGGCGTGGGTAGGTGCTACCGCATCCCTCCCCCGCCCCGCGCACCCCCTCCTCTCCCCGCCGGACCCCGGGGGCTGTGCTGTGCGTGTGGGGGGGCGGCCGTTCCCCTCCCCCGGGACCGGCGGTGGTCGCGGCGCTGCCCCTCAGGTGGAGCCGGGGCCGGGATGGGGGCGGCGCTGCCTCGGGGCTGTGGGGGCTGCCCGGCCGTGCCTCCCCTGCCCTGCCCGCACCGCTGGATGCGCTCTGCGTGTGCTTCTCTTCGCGTTATTTCCCCGAGCGCCGCCGCGGCGAAGCGACAGACAAGCGGGAGTTCGGGGGCCCGCTCTGGGGTCGGGATCGCGCAAATAATCAGAAAACGAGTCGCTGAGCCTTTAATCTACTTAAGCGCGCGGTTCCCTTTTCCCTGCGTTTCCCTCGGCGGAGCGAGGCGATGTGTGGATGGAGTTGGAAGGGGCCGGCGGCGCCGCGGTGTCTTTAGGGGGCGTCGGTGCTGCACCTGCCCGGCCGCGGGGACGAGGGGGCGGCCGGGCCGGGAGCGGGGCCCGGCGGCCCCGGGGCCTCTGTGCGTGCGGAGAGCGCTGGTTCTCCGCTGGTTTGGTAAATCACATTTTACAGTAGCCAGGCACCGTGGTTGCTCCAATCTGAGGCATCACCGTTGGCGGCTTTGGTTTGTTTTTTTTAGAGTGTGTCCCTGATAAGAGCAGAAATGTTACATCTAATGAAATGGAAGATACAGAATTTCTTTTACTTCGCTTTTGCTCATTTCGATTTAATGTTTTTCAAACTGCCGACTTGTATTATAATAATAATAAAAGCTACTATTGCTACCCTGATTAGTTACCTAAACGCCTCATTAAATTTATAGTTATCAGTTGTGCATATTGATTTTTAAGTTCCACGGTGTGTAGTGATGATTGATTTCTAGAAATATTTTTTAGAAATATCAACAAATTTGCTACATGATCTGTTAACCGGAACTGTTAAAGTGGGATTTTGACAATTAACTCGTGAGCAATTAGAAGCCTTAATGCCTCTTTGTTAAAATGCTTTCTGTTAATTTAAGAATAAAAAATACTTGTTAATTTTTCATCTTGTACAGCAAATATTTTGCTTAGTACATCCCACTTGTCTTCATAGTGAGGAGAGATGAAGTAAATCACTTTTGTTTAAAAAATAGACAATGAAATGCAGCATCAGATGAGAACCTGTAAGTGTAGGGTAATATAATCGAGTGGCAGAAAATAACACCTGGAAGTCATTGCTTCCAATCCTGTTGCTTTGTATGTTGGTCAGGGGAGCACATAAAGTTAACAAGCCCTGATACGTTGCAGCTGGATGCTCCAGGAACACGAAGTTGTTGTTTTGCTGGGGTTTTTTTATGTACTTGATGCTGTACTTTTGTTCATACCTCATCTGCTGGTGAAAGGCCACCTCTGTTACCCTAGGATGAAGCTGACTGCTGTAATTGTAATGGGTGCTTCAGAAAATAATTACCTATCTTCCAGATCTTGTTGTTTTCCTTCTGCTGCTGTAGTGGTTTTTCTTTGCCGTGTCACGGGGTTTGATATTCAGTGTTGTGTGTGTTTGTGTTTGGCCCATGTGCTCAAGTTAGAAAATCCTGGTTTTACTTTGATTCAAAAAACAGGCAAACTAATTGTTTTTATACAGATATTTGAAAAGAAAAGCTGGGAAATCTCAATTCATGTTGTAAACAAGTCTGGAAGAGGCATGTGGAAGGGAGAGCAGTGAATGAAAACAAATGTGATTTCAGTAAGTGTTCCCTGGGCTGGAGACTATTCCTCTAAGGAAGGGGATTTTTCTTTTGCAGACTACACACCTGTAGATAGGGGTGAGGTAAGGGCTGAGTTGTGCAAGTTTTGGTGATCTCTAGGCAAGCTTTTTTTATTCTTGAATAGCTTTAATTACTTTTCCTGTAATTGAAATTTGTTGATAATCCTCCAGAGAAGGAAAATAGGTGAAAAATGCTGCTTATATCTGGAGTTTAGTTACTATAAATGAGGAGTGGCATATCAGTTTTTCAAAAGTAGATCAGTCATTGCTGGCTGGGGGGGTCATTTTTGTGCATTTTGAAGCAAATAGTCTGCAGAAAGTGTGGACCTGAGGGTTTGCTGCTGGGAGGTGCACTGGCAAAATTTTTTTTAAAAAGGGAGTGGGGGGGAACTGTAAATTATCCTGATTCCACAAGTAATATGTGCAAAAATAGTCTTCTTGGCATGAGTCACTGTTCTGAGCTTATGCCTTTGGGCTTTAGTAGTTTGGGTTTGGTTAGAGCAGTCTCTGTCCAAAAACCACTGTGTGTTTTCTCTGGGCTCCTGTTGAACCATGCAAAGTTTTAAGATTTGCCTTTGGATTAAGGCAATAAACTTTCTGTCCCTGTTGATGTAACCTGGGTGGGAGAAAAATCAGTTATTTCTGCAACTGGAATACCACGAAACACTTTCTGTTGGAATAGAAGGGGGAGTCTGGGCATCCAGGCTCTGGACATACCTGTTCTTGTGTACCAGGGAAAGGGGAGGTACCATTTACAGTGCTTCACTCTGATGCTGCTGTCTCAGTTGAAAGTAAGTTGTGCTCTGTTGCCTTGCCTGGGTAGCTGGCTCAGAGGTGATAGTTCACAGGAACTGTTCCTTCAGGAAGACACCATGTTCCCCTCTCAACATGTGGCTGTGGAAGGGCTTTGTATTCTGCACTGGCTTCCAGGAAGTATCAAAGACATTTCTCCTGTGCTTGCTGGAGCCCCTCAGCAGATGTTCCTATGCAGCCACAGGCTCTTGGCTGCAGGAGAATATGTTATATTTCCTGATGGGAATGTTGGTCCCTTTTGTCTCTCTGTGTCTATCTGCAATTAAAAGAGGTTTTCCACACATGGAATTGTAGAACATTGTTTTATTGTCCAGTTCTCACACAAATCACTGCATGCATCTGCAGCAAAGATATTAAAAGATTGCTCAGGATATTTCTAAATAAATTAAACACTCTCCTAACAACCTGGAAGATCTTCCTTGATTTTATTTCTCAGCTGCTATAGCAACTACCTGGTAGCTGTTGTGAGTAATTCCCCTCTATTTAGAAATACTTATATTCAGTGCCTCTAATCCTAACTGTACTTATAAAACTTGAGACTTGCTGAAGCAGAGCAGACAGTTCTTCCACAGAAGAACTGGCCAGTTATGGACACAATTAATAGGAATTCTGAACTGATTATTGAAGATAACTGTCTCTCTAGCCCTCTAGTGTTTTAGTATTTTTAAAGCAGTCTCTGTCTCTAAGAAAATATTTATTAAAGTAATCTGATTAGTTGCTTTAGTCTTGAAAAGCAAGTATTAAATATTAATGTATTAAAAGAAAGTCAAATAGAACACTTTAGTAAACAACATTTGGCAACTGTGTAAGAGCTGATTATTTCATTAGGCTGTCAGTTTTTGCTGTTTTATTTTTGTGCAAGGGGCACATTTAGGTGGCTCTCAGGAAAGGTTTTTTTGTTTTTTTGTTGGTGTTTTTTTAACATAGTTGATGCTGTATCAACAAGCCACTTTGTATGGCTGACCATATTAAATATGTATGTATTAAGTCACAGAGGAAAAGGAGAACCTGCCTACATCAACAGCATCTGTTCTTAGCTTATTCAAAAAATTAGGGTTAAAATCTGTTGTTTGATTTAAAAATGCTTTTTAAATCTTTATTTTCTCTGCTTAATTAGTAATTATATTTAATTGGTAATTAAAAATAAATCCATAAGCACTAATACATACAACCAAACTTTCCCTTGTTCTTACTAAGAAGGGATGGAACATCACAATGTCCTAGTTACAGTTTTGTACTGCAGCTTTTTGATCAGTGACTCGATTTTCATTTTTTTCCTCCCCCCCTCACTAAACCTTGGCTTGTACACTTCCAGTTCATATTTATGCTTGGAAAAACTGGACTGCAGAACTTAGAAAAGTCTTCCTTCCTTCCCCAGGGCTTTTGGCATGAGACCCTGCCTTAGCTGCCCTACCTGCGGCAGCTGCTGAAGGGGGCCTTGAGTGGCACTGTGGTTCCACTGGGTCACTGAGTGGTTTGTTACAGGTTTAAAAATGAAAAGTTTCAGAGGCATAGAGAAAAGTCCCTCTCCAAAATTAGGAAATAATTATTATTCCCATTGTTAATATGGGAAGCAATATCAATCATTGCATCAGGTGTTGTGTTAGGCACATAGGTTATATTTCATTTTCTCTCCTGTGTCCCTGTGCCAGGAGATGTAATTGTCTGGCAGCAGGAGGGAGGTGACTAAGGATATTCTTCAGGGATCTGTCTTGGAACCAAAGCTACGTGCAGGGATGCACTTTGAAACCTTCTGTGCTCCACTGCTTTGGGAAGTGCTGCTGGTACCTGGAGACTTGCTTGTTAGTCAGGAAAATGGGATGATCCAGGGATTGGAGTAATTTCTGTTCAGTATTTTGCTCCTAAGGGCCTTTTTTTTTACCTGTAGGCCTTAAGAATGAGCAAAGGAATTTGTCAGTCAGATATCATAAAGGAAATGTATGTGTGTTATTTAACCGGATGGGAAATGAATCACACCTTGAAATGCCTCTGGAAAAGAGCAGCTCCCAAGATGCATCTGATGGGAGACTATTGGTACAGAGAGAAGAGTTTTAGGGTGTCATTAAATGTGGGGGTAACTTTACCTCCAGTCTGGGGTAAATCTGGAATTCTGTGGGTGCTGATAGAACTTGGAGATTTCATGTCCTGTTTTGTGGCAAGAAATTAATATATTTTGGCTCATGTGTCCTAGAAAAGGCTAAGCCAAAGACATTGTGGTTTGACCAGCTCATATGAAAAGCTGGTTTGCAGGACTGGATGAGAATTAACCTGTAACATATCACTACTTTGCAATTATCTAAATACCAGTTGTCCACTAATGCATTTGCAGTAGCAATTAGCCAAAACTTTCTAAGTACAGGAGAAATGAAGTTGAGAAGCAAATTGCTCACAAAGGCAAATCAGAAGTGAGATGTGTGTGTTTAGCAGTTCGTTGCATGGTTTGTATGGGCAGGTGGGGGTGATCCTGGAGTAAGAAGTGCAATATGGGGTTTAACTTTGGATGATTTGATGGATTTTAGAGCAGTTTTCTCCATTTACTTGTTGTTGTGCTGTATTAAGTAATCAGTTAAGACATGAAGAACTTCAGCCACTGGCCAATAGGGTGGGGACAAAAGCAGTTCTTCCCTAAGCTTATCCCCAGTGCAGAAGGGATTTTGTTTTCAGAATTATTTTCTAAGGGTGGAAATATTTTGGTGTTCAGGCTTTGTGTCCTCACCTAACAGTACATCCAGTACCAGGAGATATTTTATAATATGAGTTGGCAATCTTGAACAACGCTTCCTGCATGTTTCATGGAAATAGGGCTGGGTGGAGAAGAACTTGAAACTGGAATTTCTGTGCATAGTAGTGCAGATAAAAAGCTTCTAACTTGCTGAAAAAAAAAGGCTAATCAGGTTCTATCAGGTGTTTCTTATTTGTGAGCTTTGGGTTTAAATTCATTGTCAAGCCTATAGGACAGGAAGGGAGATTGTTCAGAGTGAAATTAGCGAGGAAATTTAAATTAATTTATCTTTTGGATTCCTTAAGGAATAGGAAGTTGGTGTGTGAGTATGGGGTGATGGTGCATGTTGTGGTTTGCAGTTGTATGTGGGAAGAGAGGAAGGGTGACTTTTTATTAATCCTTTGAAAGCAGCTTCCTTAGGGCACAGTCAGTGGCATGGCTCAGCTGGACTTGGGTCTCACCACCCTTGCAAAGCTTTTTTTGTAGCAATTCTGCCCTTAACAAGTCAGACTCCAATGCAGACATCAGGGAAACATGTAAGAACTATTACCAGAACTTGTAATGATACAATTCTCTACTGTGCATTTGCTGGCATTTCAAAACCCACAGGAGAGGGATAATTGGGAATGAGGAAGCTTTCTGTGTTCATATGCACAGTGACATGTAGTTAGACAAGCTTTTCTGATTAACACATTAAACAGTTATTTGGAAATGGTTCTCATACAGAAGAGCTGTGACTGCCTGATGGGTCCAACAACTGGTGTTATTGGTGGCAGTATGTATTCCATAGATTTGTTCTCTTGAGAAATGGGAGCACTTCTCAGATGTGGGTGTGAAAACACCAAAGAACAGGAAGTCTGTGGAAAATTATTTAGCTCTTGAAGAGCCTGATGCAACTTTTTCCTCCTTTTCCAGAGAATTTTTTTTTTTAATTTGTGTGGTTTTTAAGTTCATTGTGTTCTCTCAGCTGAGCTATGCACTGGGGAAGAGGCCAGAGGAAGCATACTGTGGGATCTTGGTCCAAAACCAGTTGTGATTGAGAGTAGCCTTTCCACTGATTGTTTTTAAGTTATGAATCAACCTTAATCTCACAACATTTGTCACTTTGTTCAAAATCTGTCTGCTCACTGAACCTCAAGGCAAGTATGAAATATCTCACTCAAGTGCCTGATGTTAAAATCAAACCTCTGTTCAAGTTTTTCAGTGTTAAAATGAACTTTGTGAGGTCTTCTGAGATCCTGAAAGCATCTCTAAAGATTTTTTTAGCCATAATTCCTTCCTCTTAGACATGTTTTAGTGTTTGTTCAAACAATAAGTCCTTAGACCAAACTTAGGGAATGTACTTGGGAGGCAGGGAACCGAGGCTTTGAGCAGACTGAGTGCTTTCCAGTGCAGTTGTGAGGTGATTACTTATTCCAAGTATAAGACTTCCCTCCGTCCCTCTTCAGCTTTTAACTACTTTTTCTTTTCTTGAGTCTTTCTGGATATTAAGCCTTAAGAAAAGCTTATGACAAGTGGTGCCAGCTAACTCTTGGTGATTAAAAGCAGGCCTTTGTGCTTTCAGAGGTAAGCTGGTGTTCTCTGAAACATCTAGACAAACCTTTATTTTTATTTCAGTGCAAGGAAGCTTAGGCACTAAATGCTTTTAGGGTTGGCAATAGGCAGTTGATGGAGTGGTGAATTATTTTATTTTCTTTCTGTTGAATGTAAGTCCCTGAGCTACCCAAGGTGCCAGAGTGTAGCACAGAGTGCTTTGTCAGGTGCCTCACTGTTCTGGAAACCTCTTGTGGCTGTGTTTTTGAGCAGCAGGGCCCTTCTTCCCCTCTCAAAAGGTTTTTGAACAAAATATTTATGGGTACCTGCACTTTTAGTCTTCTGAACATGATAAAGGAAGCCTTGAATCCATGTCAGAGAAACCCAGAACTGTTAAATAGAGGGCAATTGCAAGCAATACGTGACTGCTCAGGTGTCAGTGCACGTGGTCCTTTGCCTTGCTGTGGTGGCTGCTGGGTGGGCTGCCCAAACAAGTGGTGAAGGGAGCAGAGAGCCTTTCATAGGAGAGTATCTCAGACACTGCTGGGATGTGGGGGGATAGGAGGAGGTGCTTCTGTTTCACCCTTTTCTTCCTTTGTGGAGAAAAATGTCTGTGGACTTGTCTGCAGAAAGCTGCCCGCTTCACCTAGGCACTGTTTTGTGTATACATGGCTGTGTTACACGGACAGAGAGTGTAGGCTCAGGTGATAAAGTGTCAGCCAGAGTGGAACAAATAATCCAAAAATATATGAATTACTGGAAAAAAAGGGTTACTGAAAACTGTGGTTTGAACTTTGGTGCATCTTTGTGCTTTGTTTCTCTCTCTAAATGCTCAAGATCCGAGTGATTGGTGACCTGAATTTTGATAAACCAAAGAAACAGCAGTGTAGTTCTGCTGGATCTGTTAGAGCAGGATCAATATTTTTGTGAAATAGTCTTGCCCTGACATCTGCTACTGCTGTACAAAATGGAGCTGGACACTACCTGTGGGTCTGGTGTGACGAGTGATGGGGGGAATCCTCTCCATGCTTGTGCCTCTGTTTAAAGGTGCCACTAACAAGGGACATGTTAGTGGGACGAGCTGTCCTGGGACCTGGAAAGGTCCTGTGGCTGCTGTGCTTGGCCCTGCTGTGTGTGCAGAGCCCCCACTGGGAATAGCCCATGTGTGCTGCTGAAGCTCCCCTGGCAGTGCACAGTGATCTCCATCCTCCATCCTCCTGGATGAGGAGGCTCATCAGAGCTGGCTGCTCTGGCTCAGCCCTTCCCAGTGTGCTCATCTGAGCAGAATTAGGACCAAAGCCCCTCTGCTGCTTGTTGGTTTGGTTTGGGTTTTTTTATCTTTTTAACAGATGAGTGTTTGGTAATCTCTGTGGCCCAAGGGGTTTGTGCCAAGGAAGATTGTATTTCAAGCACTGGTCTTGCAGAAACAGCTTCTCTTGGACTGGGGCAGAAGAGGTGGAAAATAGGCTTCTCTCTCTTTCTTCATCACAGCAAGGCCCCAAACTGCAACTGCTGATCTTGTTGAGTTTTTTTGGTTTGGTTTTGGCTTTTTCTCCCCCACTTCTGGAGCGACTGTGTTTCTGGCAGAAAACCATATTCCCCTTTTAACAGGAGGAAAAAATAGTTGCATAAATAAAAATAAATAATAATAATGAAATAAATAGTAATAATAATAATTATAAAATAAACCTGTGTGGAGGAGATAAAAATATAAAAGGAGGATTTCCCCAACATCTCAGATGATGTTGATAGCATTAAATAATGCATGTTTGCTTCAGTTAAGATTGGAAGAGTTAAAAATCATGAAAAGAAAGCATGTTAATTTTTGTCAAATACTTTTTTTCTTTTTTGTATTTTAGTGGCAAACCAGAAAATTCGAAATTTTTATAGGTGGATTGATGGGTTTCATAGTTGCCTTTCAGCAGAGTTCTTGTGCGGCAGCCAGTATAGGCTAAAATAGTTTTCAGCTAAAATGCATGAGCTGTATGCTGGAAAATATACTTTTATAAATCTGCCCCACTTCCTGCTGCTCATTGGAAATGTGCAAACTGACCATAAATGCCAAGTTAGCTTAAATGTGTTAAGAACTTATTGAACAGATATATGTGAGGTCTGGGAGTCTCATGCTGTAGCCTGTGCAGAATGGGACTGGCTGAAAGGTGCTGTGGGGTGATCCCTGAGATTTGCATGTGTGAACATGAGGCATTGGTGTTCTGCTGTAAGCAGCCACATCCCTGGCTCTGTTCCTGGGCACCAGCAGGGTGATGGAAATGATCTTTGCCTCCTTCAGTTGCTCTGGGGCTGAACCTCACAGTAGGAGGGGTGAGGTGAGGAGGTGGGAACATACCCAGGTAGAAGAGAGGAGGGTCTGTAAGATCCAAGGTGGTACAGCCTGGGAAATGGAGCATAGGAAAGGGCTGGCTCTTGGATAGCTGCTGTCTAGGGAGGTACAGAGAAGAAAGAGCCAGGCACTTCTCAGAGCTGCAGGGTGAAGGGAGGAGCTGCGGGGGCAAATTCCAGTCAGGGACAGTGATTCCCACAGTGCACGTGGGAAAGCCCTGGGGCAGGGTGCCTGGAGAGGTGGTGCAATCTCCACCCTCCAGGAGAGTCAAAACTTGACTGGGTTCTTACTTTGTTTCCTGGCGTTGAACAGTAAAGTGTTCAACAGGCTCATGTTTGCAGCCTGTGGAACACAGCAGTGCAGAACAGCTCCTCACCTCTCTGGGCAGAGTGTGCTCAGTGTTCTCCTCTTCGCCACTTGGGTATTGGAAAGAGGGAGGAGGTTTCAGAAACTGAAACAGCCTTTGCCTCTCTTGAAAAGGGAGAAAAAACCTGCTGCATTCACTTCCTGCATAGAGGGAATGATGTCTGGGTGAGGGGCTCGAATGTACTGACAGAACAGTGACAGGAAGAGGATGAAGTGACAGGATATTTCCTTGCAAAGCTGGAAGCTCAGGACCTGTTCCTGAGCACAGCTAAGGCAGTGGACAGCGCTGTTGATTTTGGTCCGTTACTTCTCTCCCACCTCCCGCCACCAGGATGTGCAAAACTATTTTAAACAGCTCATGGTTTTTGAGCCCAATCTCTATTTTTATCTTGGAGGGCAGGGGAAGGATGCTTGCAATCCTTTGCTTGCTACTGAATGATCACCTTTCTTCTCAGGCATCTGTTTCTTTTTTTGCAGGAATATTTTCCTGGTGCTGGTATGACTCAGTAGAAAGAGGCGGTGTTGCTAGGCAGCGGGTGAGCACTTTGCAGATGCCATGTGATGGCAGTAAGCTGCCTTGGAATAATCCATTGGTGGCAGTATTCCTGGCTGAGGTTCTGTACTGCACAAAGAAAGAAGCATCTCTGACAGGAGCAGATGCTGCCTAGCAACTGCCACTGCTCCCCAAGCAGCCCGAAATACCTTCACTTAATTGTACTGTAATTTTGGCAATACACAGAACCCAAAGTGTAATGTCTTGCTTTCAATTCTGAACTATATTCTTCTTCATCAAGATTTGGCATAAAAGTTCATAAAGACCATTAATAAGGTCAAAAAAATTTTAGCCCTCTTCTAAATCATGTCTTTTGTTTAATCCCTACTCTTCGATTGTAATGTTTGGATGGCTTTTAATCAGCTTTTGATAATCTTTTTTGTGTGTGTGTATTACATTAGTGCCTGGCAATTCCAATCGGATTAGAGTTCTGTTCTGTGTCGTGTGTAGCAGTACACTCTGCAAGAAATGCCCCTTCTGCAAAAACTTCATTTTTATTTGGGTTTTTAAGGTGTAATTGGATATATCATCTCTTCCATACTTAAATTATTCATGTTGTCATCTTGCTTAAACAGCAGAATGTTTTAGAAGTGCTAGACCTGGGGTCTGTTCCCTGTATTCTTTGTGAACGTACTTGCTGAATGAGGCCTGGACTTGTAAATAAATCTGCAAGTCTTAGATTCATTTCTGGCAAATAATTGAAACCCTCACCCACAATTAATCATTTAAATACTTGGAAGGTGTATTGTGAGGGTGAAAACATTATTGTAGATATTCGTAGAATAAAATGGAAATGTTTTTCTTTTCATTTCCTCATGGTTCTGCTCCCTTGTCAAATATTATCAGACTCTAACTGTGCAATCTATGAAGCTGCCAGGTTTAATCAAGCAGTTCCACAAAGGCAAAAATTAATCATTTTGGCCTTTAATTTTGTTATAAAAATGCAAAGGGTTTTTTTGGTCATACATCTTGTTATTTTAAATTATTAAACCCACAATTTTCTGTGTTCAAGAACTACTCTTTTCTGCTGGTAAAAGGTTTGTGGTTCTGAGAGAGGCTCAGCCTGGCAGGTCCAGAGAGGTTTGGGAAGTATTAAATCAGTGCTGCCGGTAGGCGTGGCTGTGCAACACAGTTGCCTCACAAAAAGGTGAAGCTAAATCTCACCTCTCTCTTGTCCTCTGTGGGATAATTTGTGTCAGTGCTGGTTTTCCTGCCCAGTCATCCTGCCCTGGCCAGGAGACTGTTCCCTTGTCCTTCCCAAAATGCAAAGAATCCACATCTGCCCTTCTTGGAAAACACATTATTAAGCAAAGACAGCTTAGAAAATTATCAAAACACAAACACTGTGGAGTGGAAGAATAAAAATTGTTGGTTCACTCATTTGATCCAATTCCTGGGAGTGTTGGTGACACAGAAGCCAAACAAGTGAACCCCCATTTCTGTGTGATGGAAAAGTCATGTGCAGTTCTGGGCTGATGGGGCTGTAAAATGTTGATGTGGTTCCACAACATTTGGGTGGCTCCATAGAAGAAAATGTTTAGAAAATGCTGCTAAATATATTTATCAAATTAATACAAATAAAAAAGCTTCTTTTAGGAATATCCAGTCCACAGGTGTCTGAATCTGGGGAAAGCCACATCCTTGCCCTGTTCCCTTCTTTCCCCTCCTTGTTTTAGCCTCTGTTAGGGAAAAGGTATTGGATTTAGAGCTGTCTTTGGTCTCATTTGGTGACTCTTGGGTTTCATGGAGCCTTTATTATCATCTGGGTATTACAGGGAAGAAAATAATGTTTATCTTATTCAGCTCTTACACCTAGCACATATTGTATCATACTTTTTATAGCTGGATTAATATAAAAAAAACATTTTAGGGAAAGATATGTGCTCATTGTAATATTAGTTTACCAGTTTGGAATAATATTATTATTGTCTTAAATAATAGCCAGATCATTTACTATTGATCTAGTATTTAATTCTAGTCTTTAATACTAATCAATCTTAAGCTCAGGGATTGATTTATGTTTTGTGTTAAGTGGTGACAATGAGTAGTAGTTGAAAACAAAATGCTGTATAAAGACTGTGAAATTCCAGTGTTTGTATTTACCCTAAGTAAACACATACTCCAAATTCTTAGCTGGTGTGATAGAGGTGTGAGTTTAAAACATGTTTATGTGTTATAAAGCATAAATTACATCATCAGAGAACTTGAGAACTTTGACATTTATAGCACAGAACACAATTCAGTGCTTGCTGTGATTGTACCTTGTCAAGGTATTTTGGGTATGGAGCAATACAACTGCAGCTGTGCCTCTCTCCTGTGTTCTCCCTGCCATTCCTCCTGAAGTGGGTTTAGTTGAAGATCCACTGAGGGATGGTCAGTGCATAATCTGAATAACTGCAAGCTGAGTGTAGTACTTGGTAATTTTTTATAAAAATTAAATTGCATACTTTAACTTGAAACACTTGTTCTCCAAGTGTCATCTAAAAGTATTGCAAACTACCAGAATTTTAATAAGGCAGATAATAATATTAACAATGAGTCAAGAACTGGAAAAAAGTGTCACAAAGTCCAAGAAGATCTATCTTTTCTAAATGAAGATGTGTTGAAAATTCACAAAATTACAATTTCCCCCCACACCCTGCCCCCCCAAATTAACCCATAGAGTCCAGTAAAACCTGGCCTGACCAACATTTTGTGATAAAGAAAAATTAAAATGTGGTTTAACATATTTGATCTGTTCCAGTAGCAATTATTTCTATTGTGGATGTGAAAACCTGGGAAATAAATAATAATTTTTAAAAGGCCAATTTAATGATCAAGAGACACATAGTTTAGATTTGGAGAAGGAAAAAGAAGCAGTGTAAACATGGAAAGCTCTTGAACTGATTTTGTTTCTCAGCCCTCGCTTAAGTTCTTCTGATTGCTGTATCTTGGACAGTGGGGAGGGAAAGGGCTCTGTTCCTTTATGAAAATAAATTGCTCATGAGCTGAACTGATATTATGTAGTGTAAATAGAACATTATGCAAGATCAAAATATTTTTGTAGGCTTCACTGAAATGTGTAGAAATAGGTTAAAAAAATAAGAAAGTACATGAGAAGGCATATAGCCTTGTCAGTTCATTGCATAACATTCTGTAAATGCAAAGGAAAAAATGATGTTTTAAGGGAATGAGCAGCTGGATGTGTTGGGCTGGATAGTTCTCTGGCATTTCCCTGTTGTTCTGGGTTTTCCCACTGTTCATGTGACAAATGTGACACATTTCTCTTACTGTGGTTATCAAGGCATTGACATGCATTTGAGAAGAAAAATGATCAGTGGCAGCATTGCAGCCCAGGTGAGACTGGGTGGGGAGGCTGCGACACGGGAACCTGAATGGGAAAATATTATAAGAGGAAGGTACATTTAAAATTATATTACAACAAAAATGGAACCATCTCTGTGGCTGGCAGCAGAAAGTAACAACAACACAGGTGAAATCTGATTCAGCATTTCTCTGTGAGTTGTGTTCTCCTCTTTGCCATCCTGATGAGGTACCAAACCAGTCACTAGCACAGGTCAGCAGGAGCTCAGGTGGTGACCCCTTGGTAATGTCAGGGGGTTGTTCCCAGCATTCCAGCCCTTTCCCATCCCAGTGTCCTGCCCCAGCTGCAGTCAGGGCTGGAGCTTTCCCCAGGCTCCAGTGCCTCCTGGGACAGGGCCTTGCAGAGCCAAGGGTGGGACACATCCATAGATTTGGAACTTGAGCGATTATTTAATTTCTGTCACCCACAGTATCTCATGAGGAGTTTCACAGTTTATGCACTGTGTGGAAAAGTACTTTAATGAAGTCCTGAACTCTACTGCTTCATTTGACACTGCTCTGCTTTTTGAACTGGAAGAGGTGAATAGCCACAGTTCCCTGTGCACCTTCTGTCAGTTATCCTCTCTCCACGCTTTCAGCCTTCCTAGTACAGAAGTCCCATCTTGGTTAACAATCAATCAATCACATAAAAGCCCTTATTCAGTCCTTGCTATGTCCTCTCTCACTTCTTTCTGCCTGTTCTTATGCTGGTCAGTCCTTTTTGGCAAAGGATTAGCTTTTGACAAAGGAGAAAACTGGCACATGGGGTTCACTGGTAATTTTATGCAGTACTGTGGGTAATGGCGTCTTTCCTTTTTCCCCAAATAATACAATAATACTGTGTGTGATGTGGGGTGGTCTCTGACAGTGACTGAGCACTGAATTTTATGGTAAGACTTCTGACAATCCAGGCTTCTCCTCAGTGTGGCACTAGCAAGGGAGGAGATGATTTTGTGTGTGAGGTGAGGATTGGTCATCCCCCATGGAATAGCACACAGGTGAACTGCACACAGTTCTGCTGCCAGTTCTGCTTGTGCAGCTTGGGTCCATCTGGAACTCTCTATTACTCTGAATAGCCTGAGTGGCATTATAAACTTTCTGACTTCTCTAAATGATGAGCTTTTTTGGATCATTTAGGAATACTTGAAACAGGAAAGATTCCAACAGAGATCCCTTCAGAGCTTGCTGCTCAATCTGTCCTCGCTAAGAGAAATAGCTCTTCTATTTCACATGACTTTGCTGATTATTTATCTGTGCAAACACCTTCCCACTTTATCACAGGCAAGTGCAGTTTCTTCAAGAGCTATTGACAGGGGCTATTTGAGAACACAGTTTGTAAAAACCTCCTGAATTGTATCAATTGTTCTTTGTTCACATAGCAAGGAGCTGCTTTAGGAGGAGTCAAAGGTGTGCAAAGATGCATTGGCTTAACAGGTCCTGTTTACCTTTTGCTGGTGACTTGCAATGCTGCTGTTTATATGATACTGCCTCAGACCATATCCATGGGCAAGGAAAAATCTGTCATCCCCTGGATCCTTGACTTTTGAAACTGTTATTCCAATGTCGTCTGTTCTAATATGTTGTACCCCACAGTTCTTTCATACGTTCTGATACAACATGAGAGTCATTGCCTGTGTGAACTGGTTTGTGCCTTTCTTACTGGTAAATTCCAGAGGTGAAGAGGGAAGGATTTCCTTCACTGTGGTCCAGTTTAAGTACCACAGATAACGGACTTCAGTCTTGGAGATAATTCCTGAATCACATGGCATGTGGTGCTTTTTCAGAGCTTTCCTCTTTAGCAGAATGTTGTCTTTAACTGCTGGCTGAAATGACTTTGTGAGGGGATCTAAGAACTCCTTATAGACCTGAATGATGGCAACGGGCTTCATATCTGAAAATGGGTATTAAATATTTCAGCAGTGTGTCCTGGAGTCCAGGGGGGATCAGTCAGATCTGTAAACTGGTGGGTAAAAGCTTTGCTTTGTGCCTGTTTTGATGAGGTTTTACTTGTGTATTCTGGTGATCGAGGACATGAATCTGGTAAGAAATGATGGAAGCTTAAGGATTGATGGACAGTTTGTAGGTGATCACGTAGGGTAAAGAATATCTCTGTGGAAAGGAAAGCAATCAATTGTCAGAGTCCTCTCTGGAAATGATTTTCTTCAGAATAGTTGAATTACTCTGAATTTCTCTGTATTTCTCATTTATATTTGCGATCATATTTTTCAAATAATGCTGCTAAGAAGAACTGAGTACCTAAAAGGGACTTTATAAATAAGATTGTCTTGTGTAATGCGTTTTTAGCTTAACAAATGAGTAACATCAATAACTTTTTTGGAAGTAACTGTTGGAATAATAAATTGGACTATAAAAGAGCCTTAAATTTCTGTGATTCTGTCATAATCAGGAGTTGTTTTTACTAGTCTTTTTTATTTCAGAAATGTTAAATTTTGTTCTCGTTATGCAGTTTAGCAAGACAGTGTGGTCTATTGGGTCAATTTATTTGGGTTCGTTAATTTTTCCTGACTTTGATTTAATGTGGCTGGAAGATCATTTACTTTTGAGTTTTAGCTTCCACTGTTTTGATATTATCTATATTGCTACTCACCAATCCTATGGATTGATTATAAAAATTGTCAAACAGAAGAGACTAACACAACTTATTGATTATTACAAAAGGAATTAGGTTCTGTACTGTTGTATTGAGAATGAAGGGGAGGGTGTTACTTTGTATGAGAATGAATTCTCTAATTGAGTATGTTCACCAAGATTGTATTTAGAGCTGATGGGATCAGTTCATTTCTGTTTTGTGATTTTTGCTTATTTATTCTTTTTTTGAGTGAAGTAGACCTAAGGAAAGAGCTCTGTGTATCTTATTAATAGGGCACTCTGAATTCTAAAGAGCCGATTACATATCGTAGAGTCCTTGTATCAGATGTTCTTTGTGTGACCAGTAGAATCCTTTTAAAAATGGACAGTTTGTGTCTGTAAACTAACACATCTATTAGAATTACTTTCTACAAGACTAAATATATTAAAATCACCATTCCTGACCATATTTTAAAAAATTGTTCTATCAGCAATTGAAAAAACCTTTGGTACTGTCTCTTGCTGGTGCCTTTCCTTTAGCTTTTATTCTAAACCCACCTGTATTATTTCATAATAGGCATCTATTTGATGGCCAAAGAACTGGTAATTTCTTTCCCAGTTGCATCCTTGATTCAGTAGCTTTAATACAGTAAATAATTGTCATAGGAAGTCAGCTACTGTTTACTAATTCAGAGCACCTAATGCAGTGTTAGCATGCAATAATACTTTCCAGAGTTACTGTTTCTTGTTGGGCTTGGCTGAGTAAGACCAGTCAAGTTGTTTTTCCTTCATGATTTAACTTTTCTATTGTCTTCAGCCACTGACATCAACACGTCCCATGACTGGTGTCTCTGTCGTGAGATCCATGGCATGTTCAGAAAAGATGGAAGTGGTCTGGAAACTGGTTTTTAATATTATCCTGTCTGTATTAATTCTTACAATTAAGAATGTATCTAAAATTACTCTTATAAATTAATTTCTTATTACTGTATTGACACTTTTCCATTTTATTTTCTGGTGTTTTCAAAAGTAGCTTTTTACCCAAGGTGTTTGAAATTCCCCTTTTTGAGACATACATTAATTTTTTAGTGGTTTTGTTGTTTTGAACTAAAAAAATCACATTTTAATACAGGAATTTGTGGTATTTTGCAAAGCAACTTGTACTTTCTTGATTTCGTAAAATTGCCAATTAGAAAAAAGAAAACATTTTCTGTCTTTAAAGGATCCAGCTATCTAAAATACTGAAGGGGAAGAAAAAGGAGAAAGAAAAAAAGGGAAAAGCCATTGGAGGTTTGATTATGTCCTGACAGTTTATCATTTCATTTGTCAGTGTTCCTGCACTTTGGAAGAGGCTTCAAGTAGTTTTTCTTTGGTTGAAATCCATATTTATGATTTCTTCATGGCTGAAGAATGGATCCAGAATGCTGATGAGCTTAGTTTTTGTTGGATTATGCTGTCTGCATTATTCCAATCTGGAGCCAGTTGTGTTTCTCCTGCCTCTGATGTAAACAAGAATTTAAAGCCTCATTTAACTGACGGTGGCTTCTGCTGGGCCATAAGAGCTGAGAGAGCAGTTTAGGTTTGTTGATGAAATTCTGAGTTCTTAACTCTTGGGATTAAATCCTGCATTGAGTCTCACAGTGGAAATGCAAACATTTGATGCCATTTGGTTCCCTTTAGATTTTTTTTTCGCTCTTTCTTGTACTGGCCTCATCTGTGTGGGTGTTTGCCTGGTGGGTGTAGTTTGTTCTTTCTTGTCCTTGCCCGTTAGGAAGTGTGTGTGGATAGGGATCAAATGCAGTTTGTTTTGGTGGACGTTTTGTCTCTGCTTTTCTCATTATTTCTTAGAAATTCAAGGTTCAAGAAACCTATCTCGTGGTACATAGTGCAGATGGGAGGCTTGGGTTCCGTGGTGTTCTTCCCCTGGACTTGAGCCTGTGTGCTTCATGTGAAGGCACAGGGACTGGTGCCTTTGGCACAGGAGGATCCTTAGGGAGGAACTGAGCTCAGCTGGCTGGAGCACACTGCTGATAACTCCAGGGCTGTGGCTTTGATCCCTCTCTGGGCCATTCACTCGAGTTGGACTCGATGACTCTGGTGGGTCCCTTCCAGCTCAGAATGTTCTGTGAAGTGTGCCTCCATCCCATGGGAACGTGTTGACCGCAGCTGGAGTGTTTGCATTCCAAGGGGAGCGTTCTCTCGAGTTGGAGAAAAGGGTGGTGCCCACTGGGGGTCACTGTTTCAACTCGTGGAATTCCACTTGGAATGCTCCGGGGTGTGTAGGTGGCTACAGGGGAGCTCTCCTGACTCTGTGTTTACCTGGAACAAGGTACTGGAGTGCTTCAAACTGTGCCTCGTGAAGTTTTTAATGCTGGGACTGGGGGGAAGGTAGGACCTTACCTGCAATTCACCCTTTGTTCAGACATCTCTGTTTGAGGGAACTACCCATGCTCATGTCCCTGTTGTATTTTGATAAATATAGCTGAAGAATATATCATTTTACACTGTGAATTTTTAAAACGGAGATTTACTTAATATTTTTATTTATTGTGTTAATATTTTCTGGAGCATTAAGATGTGTTCTTATTTTCCCTGGTTAATGAAAATTAAAGATACCTGGAAAAGTAAGATGTGTTCTCATGTTAGATAGTGCTTATGAAGAGTAAAGATGCTTATGTATTCTTTCATACGTCTGCTTAAATATAATGTATGGTATTACAGGATTTTTGCAGTGTATTAGATGCACAGATGGTATTTGAAATAGTTTCAACTTGGGGAAAAGTAATTGCTGGAGTTGAATTCCTGTTGTAATCTCTGCAATTTGGGCAGCCTGTTCCATTGATGGGTTGTGGAGGAGACTTTGTATTCAATACGAATCAGAGGTTGCTGATTAAAGTGATTACAAGCCTTGCTTAATTTAACAATCTTTTTAAAAGCTTAGCTTTTATTTTGTTGTTGAGCTTAATTTCTGATAAGGGCCGGAATAAAGATACCTGTTCAGGAAAAGTTGGCTGACAGGTTTTCTGGGCAGCTATGTAAGAGCTATTTTTATGCAGGGAGTGAGCTAAAGGGCTATGCTTAGAAGAAAATTCACACAAAGATCCAAGCCTCATATGTCTCTCTCTCTTTTTCCCCACCCTCTAGTGATATGCAGCTTCCGAGGAACTGTTCCGCAAGGCTTGGTCCTGGAACTAGGTGAAACTGTCCAGATCCTGGAGAAATGTGAAGGTAAGTGGCATGTCCAAGAAGGAACCCCATTTTCTACGTAAGAATATACAGCTATCTTAATCTAGCAGATTTTAATAAGTTCTTTGGAAATCATGATGCATCAAATCAAAGCACTTGAATAAAACCTACTCTGACCCACTTTCCGTAGGAAAGGCTGAGTGCTCTTGGCACTAATCCAGTCTGATAGGGGGTCAGTGTGTTTGAAGTTAACCATCTGTCCAGAAAATCTTGAACCCTGACCTGATTGTTGTATTGTAACTGGGTCTTATGCTGAATTTTCATCATGTAAAGTATAGAATCAGTATTGTTTTTTACTATATTTTTTCAGTGTTACTGTTATGCATTTCTATTAACTGTATCAGTTTAATAAGTTAGAAACATCTGAATAAGTGGAAAATACTAGTCATTAAGAAGATTAGCAATACTAGAAAAAAATGTGAAAAATATGGGTTATGGGGAGATTTTTTTTCCCTTTTTCTTGACGTGTATTTTTGTACCTAAAGCAAAATGCCACTGTAAATTTTATAGGTCTTATGTGCCTGGAGATGTCTGTGTGTGAATAAATTGAATATCCTAATGCTCTGCTTTATTCACAGTGAAGAATGTGATTTGAAGTTGTATGTAAAAGGAGAATTATTCTTATCCTAATGTTCAAGCAAGTGTTGTAAAACATGTCTGGTGAGAAGTAGGTTGACAAGATACAGTATGAGAACATGTTTCACTATAGTCTGAGGTGGAATAATGTAACCTTAATCCTGAAGTGTTAAACAAATTCAAAACCCAGATCCACAAATTTGAATTCCAAAATAACATACCACAAAGTTGTAGATGTGGTTTTTTGTTTGTTCAGTTTAAAGTAATTTTTCATCTCCAGTGTTAATGTTGCTCCCCAGACCTTCTGCATGCTTGTCAGCAGCCTCTACTTTGCCTTTCTCATGCCTTGAACTGTCTTTTGCTCTCGATGCTTTTTCTTGTACTCAGGCGTTTGTTTTCCCACTGATTTAAATTGTCACAAAAAAGTCGCCTTTTCTGTGCTAATTTTTGTAGTAACATACGTTTGTAAAAATTCTGTTGAGTGAGAGTTTTTCAGTGGAGTGGAGAAAATGAACCACAGAGGAGCTTGCTGTAAACAATCCCATGATTTTTTAAAAACCACAGGTGGTGTTATGGGCTAAGCTGTGCTCACACACTGGGGGCAGATTGTAGTTATTCTACCAGATCTTGTGAATTAGAATGTGGTGCAAGCTCAGGAAAAAAGTATCCCTTTGCTTAGGATGGGATAACTCTAAGGGAGTTCAACACTTTGTGTTGTTGAAAGCAGTCATGGTGTTTTCCAACCATTTCTGAGAAATTTTTAAAACTGGGAAATAAAAGCACAATCTCCAAGGAGCAGGTTGTTTATGGAAAAGCAAATGGATAATCCAACTTGTCTTTACAGTGTTAAAATAATTAGGCTTTGAATATTTCCTTTGCTGGTAGTTTTGAGGATGATTCTTCTAAAGCAATTCATGCCAGTCTTCAAGTTGCTGAGAAAGGAGGTCCTCAGACAGGGTTTTCCTGGATGGAAGAAGGTTTGTACAGAATTTTTTGGTTTTATTTTTAAGCCTTCTATCCTGTCATCTTGGTTGAGATCCCTTTACCATGGACTTAGTGTATAAAAAGATACATTAATTTTGATAATAACATCTGGAACTCCACACTATGAAACCGATCTGAATATTCAGATGATCTGTGCTACAGCTCTTGCATGTGTGAATTATGCAAAAAAGCACACTAAATGTGCAAAGTAGGCTCTTAAAAGGGGGAAAAAAAAGCAGTTGCTTTTTAAGCATTCTTGTCTAAGTGGTTGTTTAACAGGGTCCTCTACTTGTGCGTTATTTGCTGGGGATTCTTTTGTGTAGACAGACTGGATAAAATAATGTTAACCCACACAAAATAAGGGTCACTGCTGTGAGAGTCACAGGAGATCCATTGCTGTTTCAGCTTCATTTCTGAATAGTTTATGCATAATTGTCTGCAGCAGGGATTTTTCTGCCTGGGTTGAAAAGATTCACATACACAAAAACTTTTAGTGATGTGAACTATGATTTCAGAGACTCACCGAAGAATTCAAGGCTGACAAAGATTCAAAGAGTAGCTATACTTCTGAATGTGATTATTTTTAATCATAATAGCTTACTGAATAACTGTATTTGTATTATAAAAGAGTAAGTGCTGTTCTGTAGTGACTTGTGTAAGAAGCACTCCTTGCTTTTAGAGCAATTGAATGAAAGAGGAGGGAATTTCCTTTTTCGAGATTTTGGGTACCACTGTAGCTAAGTTTTATCGATATTTGCAGATTAAAGAAATAAATGTAGGTGCATACACCCACATACATGTATTTGTCTCTAATGTTAATAAATATAAATACCAACTGATAACATGTTAAAAAATATTGTGATTGTCTATGCACTTTTAAGATAAAATGGATTAAAATACAGCTGTCTTTTTTAATTTGTATCTTGTTCACACACTTGAAATTGTAACTTTTGGATTTCCATAAATTTGTATTTTGTTTGCCTGCTCCTCTGTGTGCCTTCGTACCTGACCACAAATATCTAAATTGCTGGTTTTTAACCCTTCCTAAGTCTGACAAAGGCCTCCCACTGCTCACTATTCCAGTAAATCAAACCTATGGACTTTGTACCTGCCTTTCTTCTGCAGCTACCAAAGGCTCCACCTGTGTATCCATCAAACACACACCATCTGTGAAGCACCAGGTGTTACCAGGCAGGTTTTGTACTTACTGCTTTCATAAAGGACTCTCAGATCCTCCCCTGGTCTCAGTCAAAGGTTAGAAATGTTCATCAAGACACCACTTAGACCTGTGCTTGTCATTCACAGCTTTCCCCCTCTGTTCCCCTCTCTGAGCCCTTCCGCTTAGGATCTTGGCACCGGGGGAGCTCTCTGCTCTGCCTGGTGTGCCTGGAGGAGCTGGAGGGGCATTAGTGTGGCACTTGGAAATGCTGAAAGATGGAGTTTTCTTTGGTCAAGTGACAAAGCATGAGCACACTCCTGGTTTGAAATACACATTTGGACTGTGCATTCTAAAGAACACCCTGTCTTTCAAGTCACATGGCCGTTGCCCTGCCACAGGCAGTGGCTGTCAGTAACTAGTGGCATTCAGACTAAATTTAAAATGTCTCTTTTGTCCATTTTTTTTTATTGCTAGAGGGCAATTTTCTTTGGATTAAAAATGCTGTAACTTCAGTAACTGCAATTATTACCTTGAGAATTTTGTATATTCACTGAAGAATGGAAACCCCAGCTGATGCCTGAAGTGCCAGTTAAAAGACTATTATCTTAGCCATGCAAATTCTACTATCCACAGAAGTATTTATCTACATGGTTTTCATGTGTGTACATTAGTAATCGTGTTCTTAAACCATGCATAAAATATATTTCAAGTTTCCCTCTGATATTCCAGCAGTGATGGCATGGTCAAAATATGTGTTTCTGGTATTTGGGACACTTAAGCAGCAGATATAACTTGCAACTAGGGCTCTTTTTAAAAATTCTTGATGAATTCAAAGTGCTTGAGAAGTGGTGCCTTTGCCATGCTTCCAAGCTGTGCCATTCAGATGAGGGAGGAGTCCTACTCCAGGCTGTCAGTGCTGTGGGAGCCCTGCAGGTTTCCTTTCATCTGAGTCGGGAGCTCTCCTGTGGCCGCCTGGGCCAAAGTGACTCCTTCCCAGTAATTTGTGTTTGGCCTGAGGACGATGTCTCCAGTGAGATATCCCTTTTCCTGTTTGTTTTTTTCCTGCCTTTTCATTTTTTTTTTCCCTCTTTGCCTTTTGTGGAATGTGCCCATGGACGCGAAGCCTCTCAGACTCTCACCTCTGCTGCAGCGGATCCTGCCCAGATATTGAAAGTCATCTTTCAGAGCACAGGAGCGGCTTCTTGACATCCCTGTGGCCAGTGCCATGACAAAACACATCCCATCTCTCTTTGCCTTTTCTTGTGGCAGCCCTGGCAGCATTATCAGCATATTCCCGTGGCTCTGCTGGCCCCAGGCTGGCCCAGGGGTTCAGCTGCTGCTCCTCCTGCCCGGCACACACGGAGCAGCCAGCTCGGGACAGAGCGCTCCAGGCATCGGGAGGCTTTTGCTGAGCGCTGCTCCTGTCCCTCTCCTGGCTCACGTTGGGTGCCTTTAGCTCTGCACAGCAGTTCACATGCAGATAACAAGGTAAAAACAGTTGTTTATTGGCTTGTATATGCAAAAGAGAGCTTTGCTCCAGGTGTGAGGGTTACTCACAATACTGCCAAGTATATTTATTTTTGTAGGACAAAGAATGCTCTGCTGTAGCAGATTATTCTACTAGCAGTGCTTTATTTAAAAACAGATTTTAGCTTTAGAATTTACCATAAATACTTTTGTAATTTATTTTCAGAATTTTGTTAGTCAAGAAATTATATGCAGAATTTATTTTTTCCTACAGTCTGCACCTTGTGATTCTTTACTTAACACTGATACTTGAGCTTTATTTTTCTGAAAAATAGATCAATATCTTTCAATTAGGACCCTTTTGCTCTTTTGTTACTGAGTCCTCTAAAGGGGTGAGCTGTTTCCATATGACAGACCTCTTGTGGATTAAGTGGAAATCTGAAAAAGATTATGAGATGGCTTTTAGAAAGAATATCCGGTTTCGTTCAACACACTTTCAAGTAAAGATCAAAAAGGCATTGGTAGCTCTTCTAGTCACTGAAATGAAGAGGTTGAGATGTGCAGGACTGCCCCAGAGCTACTTTTGCAACTTAACTAAGGCTGCACTATTATTGAGACAAAGGTGTGACACACCTTTGGAAAGAGGGGTTTTTGATCTGTATCCAACGGTTTTTCAGATTCTCTAATGTGGCTTCAGATTCCCCCACTGGATTTCCACAGGTACAGGTAGTTTTAGAGTGGCATTTCTGATAGACTAATTCTTGGTTTTCTTGTACCAAGTGATATGTGTGGTATGGAATATCCCTTTGGTTGATTCAGGTCAGCCATCTCAGCTGTGTCCCCTCCCAACCTCACTGCAGATATCATCATTTCACATTAATTTCTTCACAAAATTCTTGTCACTTCATAGCTGTGTTTTTCTGCTCCTTGATTTTAAATCCCATCTGCTTCGCCATTTCTATGAAGTCAGTACCTTCTGAAGACCATGTGTCACTAAATGCATGCTGTAATTCTGAAATATTAGTGGTTATTATTTGCAGTGCAGTGACACCTTAAACCTGTTGGTCAGTATTGTGTCTAACCAGGGAGTCATGTTGAGATCACAATTAGCTAAAGACCTGCCTGGATTTGATGACTGTTGTCATTAAATCCTCCAAAACAAATGCTCTTTAAGATAAATGATTACATCAATATCAATGTGTTTAAGACTAATTCCTGAATGCAGGTTTAGTTCATTTTAGGGAATAATGTGATGCAGATGCAATTTTTTAAATGTGCATTTAAAAAAAAAAAAATCATTGTACCGTTTCCCATAGCTTTTACTTTGTGATACAGAATGAGTTCAGCATTTCACAGCATAGGGCTTTCAGCTTCTGCTGAGCTCCTCAATTGTCTCTTGCTTGTACAGAGTTGAAGGAAACTCAAAATAGAGAGGGGTGACTTTAAAGCAATTATACCACATTAAAAAAGAAAAAAAACCTAACAACTAAGATCTGGAGAGCACAATTTACAAAATTAAAGGAAATGTAACAACTTCTCAAACATATGAGGGAAACGGCAAGAGGGAAGTCAACAAAATGTTCCCCATGATGTCCAGGTGAAAAAAATCAGGTGTTTAAATAGCATTGAAGAAAGTTCAGGTTGTAAAAGTGCATGTATGTTGTCATGTTGTTGAGCCACTGAAATAGGTTGCCCAGTGAGGATTTGCCATCTCCACTTGATATGAATATGCTAGATTTCTAAGTATTATACCAAAATTTCACATGTTACCTGCAGTTTTACTGGCCAATGTTGATCCATAGAAGAAATTTCTTCTAAAAAGCTGCCTGTGCAACACCACTGCTTTCAAACTGGTCTGTGTGGAGTAGCAGAAATACCTTGGAATCTAGGTTTTATTAATGTATGGATCATTTTCCACAGACAAGGAGTGCAGTGTTATTCAGCCCTGATAATAAGTGATTGGATGCTGTTTAAACCAGACTAAATGTGAGGAGAGGTTTAGAGACATGGCTTGGATGAGCTGGGTGATTTCTCAGGGTCCTTCCCTGCCTGTTTTTCACAACTCTGTAAAGACAGCTTGTAAGCTTTGAAAGTTTGTTTGGAACGAAGAACAAAAACTTGAGAAATTAGGTAGTCCTTGGAAATGTATTTCGTTTACTACCCTGCAGATCTAGATTATTAATGGTCACCCACTTTACTGCATTTTATTCTTTTACAGGTTTATTCACAAATTTGGATAAAACCACTTTTTTCCCCATTTACCAAGAAGTTTGTCATTCTGTTTGTCTTAGAGCTTAAATGTCTGGTTATTTCTGAGGTACAGACTGTATTTAATATTAGTAACAGTGAATCACAGGATAAATGCATTTATTTTTTTCTGTGACCTTAAAAATATGCAGCATCTGTTGCTCAAAAGCAGGTGTGGGCACAGTTGTGTGGAGTTCTAGAAATCACCCATGTTAAGGATTTGTATGTGTTTGTCAATATATGTTTACACTGATATGGTTGCCCTGAAGCTTGATCAACTAAAATAAATTCAAAACAACAATAATTTTATTTTTTAATATAAACAATGATTTCATAGGAAAAAAAATCTTTGTGTTATGTCCTTCGTGAGAAATTTGTGTAATGAAGAAGATGGATTTTAAGTTTTTCTGTACTAAGGTTTGCAATTGTCCTGAATTCATCAATTATTTTATTTCATATTGACTTAGATTCCCTTTTTAAAACAAAAATTCAAGACTGTCAGGCTGTCTTTAAAAGAAATTCAAGGCCTTCTTCCCCACATCTAATCCTCTCAATGAGACTCTTATCATAATTCAGCCAAATTTGTTTTTCTGAGAGACAAAATACCCAGTTACTTTGTTCAGTTCTTCTCTAGTCTCCATAGCAAATTACTGGCAGGCTTTGCCAGTGCAATTTTAAATAAGGGAGGGGAGAAGACAAGACAGTAGGTAGGAGGTCACTGGGAAAATGAGAGGATGTTTTATGGGAAGTGGGTTTAGCTGATGTGGAAGTGTTGGCCTGTGGCAGGCGTGGGCAGTGTCTGACTGACACTGAATGTAGCTTCTCATGACACCTGAGGCTGAGCTTGGCTTGGAGCTGGGCCTGCCCAGGAGTTTGGGATGGCTGGGCAGGGCCAGGCCCCTTCCCCAGAACTGGCACCCACTGTCCCCCCCAGTCCTGGGGCTGCTCCAGGCCCAGCTCCAGGACATGCTGCTTTTCCACTCTTCTTCGGCTGGGTGAGGTTTTCAGTCCCTTTATTCCCGGCTGAATCCCGCAGTGACAACACTGTCACCTGTGGGATGCAGCAGGAACTGGGTTCTCCTGTTCAACTTCCAGCTTTAGTAGTTTTGTGGTTGACTCCTCATTTATTGTCCTGTCTGGAGCTGTTTCCTGATGGGGGATACAAGAAAAATAATGGGATTTGTAAATTAGATCCTAAAGCCTGTTTGCTACTCAGACATGCGTAAGACCAAACACATGCAAAGAATTTATATATTTTTAAAGCACGTTAGAAATTTATGATAATGGCTGTTACAGGTTTCTGAAGTCTGGAGATTTTGTCAAGATAAGCACTACAACAAGACTCATGTGCCAGCCTGGAAGTGTTCAGTGCAGACTCTTCCCTGAGTGCAAAATGAATCTTTGCCACAGGGATTACTGGTGATTACTACTACAGGAACTAACTAAACTGCTTTTATTCCTGAGCATTGCTGGTTGTTAAGGGTTTGTCATCACTGCAGAGCAAAATAAAAGTAATTTTAACAAGAAACCTTAACCAAAAATTCTTTTAATAATTTCACCTATGTGAAGCACAGCTGTTTTTTAGATTATATCAGTAGCTCAGTGCATAGTTGTAGTCAGTTTGCTTCTGTGTAAAGACAGCAGAGCCAAAAATAATTATAATGTGTTTTATCTGGTTTCAGGTTGGTACAGAGGTGTTTCCATTAAGAAGCCCAGTGTCAAGGTAAGCATGAATACATTTGTTAGTCTAACGGGAGATTAAATCTATTTTGCTGTTGCAACCCAGTAAACTTTTCATTTTCCTTCTCTAACTTTTTTTTTTCCTGTGGGAGGATTGGATTTCTTTTTAAATTGAGTGATACTCATTAATCACTCAAAGAATCAGAAATCTTCTTGACATGTAACATTTAATTTTTTCAACATTTATAAATCTCATCCAGTTTGATCCTCTCCACTCTACTCCCCTAAGAAAAGCATAGGTGGGTGATACTGCATTGCTTTAATGCAGCATTTTTAAGAACATGCTTAATTAGTTGAATTATTAATTTAGGACAACTTTGAAAGAAGTCTGTTGAAAAAGGATTTTGTGAGTTGTTCTGGGGAGGGTTCAGATTTTTAGAGTTTAGCCACTATATTTGGTTATTTTCCATTTTTTCCATTGTTTTTGCTCTTGGAGAACTTTTTTGATTGTTCTAGTGTGATTGTTTTTGTGAATGCATCTAAGTTTTTGTAAATGTTGGTATCCAAGCATGCCAGTAGGTTCTTTTATATGAGCTTCACTTTGTTATCTGTTGGTTTAACTACTGCTTGTATTTAAGGAGAGAAGAGTATACCAGATTCCTCATGTTTACCTGTATTATGAAATATAATATTATCTGTATTACATTGTCATGACTATAATTCTCTTTTAAAGAAATGTCTGCAGTCATTGTGTGTGTTGGTAGTTCTACTTGTGTATATGTTCAGTTTTGACAGGAGAGCCATTCAAACCTCCCCTGGTTTCTTAGATACCAGAAATAAGCAGCATTAACTAGAAGTGAACCAAACAAGGAAGTGAAGGAGCATTTCTTCCTTTTCTGGATTTTCATGGGGCTGAAAGCAAACACATTTACTGTTTTCCTGATAAAGCCATTCCTCTTAGATTCAGCTTTTTTCCTTCTATAATTTTAGTCTTGCCTATGAACAAGGAATTTTGCTTAGCATTTGGAATCTTGTTTACTTAGTATTTCTTTCAAACAACCTCCCCTGAAAATTTTTCTTCCTAAATTGTATAGTTTTGAAGGTCTAAAAATTGGAAGCCCACACTTGATTGCTGACATTTTTATCAGAGGCTGTCAGCTGGTTTTTAATCCAGAGATTTCCAATGCTGCTCCTGTATTTCCCACTGAAGTGCAGGATGCTGTTCTTACACACTGACAGACTTTGCTGTGAGGATTCAGGGCCCTGTGTTTTACAGAGAATGTGGAACACTGGAAAAAGGTTGGATTAAATTACCCCTTCTTCCCATGTCTCAACGCACAAGAGCACACTGGCACAGGCAAGGTCAGAGTCCAGCCCTCATGGGAACAGCAAAAGACAAATAACTGGAGGTATTCCAAGTGGGTTTGAACAGCTTTTCCTTGGAAAGGGAGGAAAACTGACAGCTCCAGGGTATGCAAGTAATAGAATACTTCTGTCCATGGGGGCTCAATGCAGAGTTGATGGTGGGCTTTTGGTTTTTGTTTAATTTGTCTTTTTAAGCCTCTGTCTGTGTTACCCTTAATCAGCATAAGCCTGCTCTGGGAGCTGCTGGTGCTGTGCTGCAAACTGCAGAAGATCACTTTTCTGATCTTGATTTGGTTCAGTGTGGTGTCATGGTCTAAGACACACTAAAACAGTCAATTGTTACTAAGCTGAATGGAGAGTTTTGAGTGGCAGCTTTGACACAATGGTTGTTTGGGAGGTTTTTAATGGATATATTGGCAGTTATTTATTGTGCCTTAGGTTACCAATGCTAAAAACTGCAAATGTATTTTTCTAATGTACAGAATTTTTTCTCTTGCAGGGGATTTTTCCTGCAAATTATATTCACTTGAAAAAGGCAATTGTCAGTAACAGAGGGTGAGTATTTTTCCTTATTTGTATGAAGCTGCTGTGCTTTTTATCTAGAACGGAAATAAATAATTATTGAAACTTACAGAGATGTTTTAGTTCATTATATCTTTTTTGTGTGAGGGTTTGAAAATTAAATATAATTTTACAGAGTTGGGGGATTGTTTGTTTTTAATATAGCAAGAATCAGGTCTGATGGTTACTCTTGTTTGCTTTGGCTCATAAAATTGTAACTTTATCATCTGAAACACATGCATTTAAAGAGCTCTACTTACGTTTTTCCATTTCTCCTTTTTCCTTCACTGGCAAAATACTGTATTTTCCTGTTTGTTATGGAGGGACCAGTCAGTAGACAGCTTATCTTGTTTATCTACAGATTTTCAGAGTTATAACTGACAGGTAGCTGTGTTACCTTGAATGTTTTGCAAAGGATCCAGCCCTCTCCACCTTACCCAAAGAGTGACTGAAGTGCACTGCTGAAACTTCTGCCCCTCTCTGTGTTTGTAGCTCACGTGTTGCTGGCAGTGGGTTTATTTCAGTTCATGTGAATTAACAACACTGGTGGCAATGTCATGTCAAGGAAGTTACTGATTGGGAGCTCTGGAACCTGCAAAGTTTCCTGTGAGATTGACTGAGACTCCTAAAATCAATACCTTGTGTTTTCATAGCTGCTTTTACTTGCATATTCCAGATAAAGGCTGCTGTGGTGAGATTTATAATTGTAATGTTTCAGACAGTGACCTGAGGCAACAAATTAAATGTGGAAGATAAAATGTGTTAAATGGCACTTAGTGAACTACCTGCAGAAAAACAGGTGACTTCTGATAGTCTTGAATTGTAAATTTGTTCCCAAAGGGCTTCAGTAAAGGTTGTAAGGGCAGTTGTAATACTGATGCTTCATAATTCTGGGGTGTAATAAAATGATGTATATTGCATAGAATAACCACTCCTAATGTGTACACTCCTTAGGGGAAGGAGCAGATCCCTGTGATGTGTAGTTAATTATCCTTGCTGTTAGAGTTTGTGAAGGGCAACCAGTTCAGTACTTACTAGGAAAGTTGATATACTGTTTAAAAGTATCTAAGCCTCATGCACCAATTGATAAAATAGAATGTAATGCAGTTCTGAACCAGAGGGGCATTTTTATTTCATGTTTTGTTTTGTTTAGAACTTCTTTATTTCAGAATATATTTCAGGGGCCATTATAAGCACTTGTGAAATAACAGAGCATGTGTTGAACCTGACAGGTAGCTGAACAGCACACAGCTGCCTGCTCACTGCCCCTGCCCTCCCCAAACATCCCTGAAGACTTAGAGAGACTGTCCCCAGGGCTGGAGCACTCTGCTGTGAGGACAGGCTGGGAGAGCTGGGCTTGTTCAGCCTGAAGAGGAGAGAAGGCTCTGGACAGAGCTGCTTGTGGTCTTTCAGTATCTAAAAGGGGCTTGTAAGACAATGGGGACAGGGATTTTGGCAGGGTCTGTAGGAATCAGACAAGAGATGGTGGGTTTATATTTAAGGAAGAATTATTTTGGGCTGTGGGTAGTAAAACCTTGACATAGTTTTCCCAGAGAGGTGGTGGCTGCCCCATCCCTGGAAGTGTTCAAGGCCAGGTTGGATGGGACTTGGAGCAACCTGGGATAGTGGAAGGTGTCCCTGCCCACAGCAGCAGCAGGAATGAGATGAGCCTTGAAGTCTCTTCCAGTCCAAACCATTCTTGTGGATCTCCTTTAATGGTTTTAGAAAATCTTTACCACAAAGGAACAAGTTTTATTCTTTTGATTAGAGGATAGACCCCTCAGATTTCATCTGCAATGCTGAAAAAGCCTTCTGGATAGGACAGGTTAGGAGACAGCATATATTTTGGGTAGTTTTGATATTGGCTAACATTATTGGAGGGGGAAAAAGGAGTGGACTGGTTTAGGGAAGGGACCCAAATTGAGAAGGACCCCACTTTACAGGCAAGTTTAATTTAACATGCTGTAGTAATGGAAACTTTTCATTGACCTTGATTAGAATGAAATGATGTATTTTGAACAGGTAACCAGGAAATGCTTAATCTTGTGGAATGCAATGGAGGAATAGTTGCTGACTCTGGAGTCACTTCAGTTTTACAACAGACAAAATGATCCTCTTAAGATATTCTCCTTATGTTGAGCAAATTCAAGTTCTAGAATTCTACAAATTACTGTGCTGTCAGATTTATTTTTCTACCTTTTCAAGGGTACATTTCCTATTCTTTCCCCCTCTTTTTCTACAGGCAATATGAAACAGTTGTTCCTCTTGAAGATTCTGTGGTGACTGAAGTCACAGCGACGCTGCAGGAATGGGCCGTGCTCTGGAAACAGCTGTATGTGGTAAGAGCAGTGCTCCTCTTCTTGCACATCTCTAATACCCTGGGAGAAATGTTTCCTGATTTTGTGCATTCAAAATGCATCAGAATCAATATCAGAACTGTTGGATTCCTTGTGAGATTTAATGAGGGTTCCCTAACTGCAGAATAATGGATCATGTGAGAGTCACGTGGGCTACACTGGAAATTTCTGCAGTTCTGAAATTCTACCTTCAGCTCTGAAAACTTCATTGTTACAAAAAAAGGCAACAATTTTAAAGTGTTATTAAATACGTAAGATATGATACAATACAATGCTTCTGTGACTCACATCAAAGACTTGAAAAATTATTCAGCACCTTTTGTAAGTAGTTGTTTTAGTGCCTAGAGTCTGATAGGAGAAGAACTCAAACTATGGGAGGTTTTGTACAATTGTTGCTCCATAAATTAGAAGTAAACAGTAAGATAAGTGTATTGAATTTTATATACATCTTTTTATATAATTTTTAGTTGCTGGCACATAATTCCTCCTACTTCTGCTTTCATCCCTCTTATTTTCTTACATTTTAATAGCCAAGGCCCATGACATAGCAGATAAAAACTTGAACATTTGAAGGTATTTTTCTCTTTTTTAGCTTAGTAATTGCAAGCCTTAATAGTAGGATTAAGATCAAGAACTGCAGGTGGTCTAAGCTTGCGTTTCCTTCCTGTCCTTTGTTTAGAGAAATACCTCTACACAGAGCTGCAGCAGCTTTGTTTCCTCATTTAAACCCTTAAAATTTAAACTAGGAAACAAACCCAGGAATGATCCTGTGGGTGCATCTCCAGCATAACTAGCTGTGTTCTGTACTTCAGAAAGCAATCAACCCTTATGAAATCAGTTTTACTCTTGCTGGTCCCAGTTCTTCTCTGGGGTCTGATGTCCCTGGAGGCATTTTCTTGGAAAGGAGCATCTGATCTAATGGAGGAGGGACAGGGCACATGGTATATACCATATGTTATATCACCCTTTACACCTACTACATTTCCTCTTCTTTTGTACATACTTACCTCTCTGGTGTATGGGAATAGAGTGATCTTTTCTGTTTCCTTCCTAAGAATCTTAATTCTAAGATTTTTTTTCTTTTTCTCCCCCTCTCCCCAGTGTCAGCTGAAGATGACAACAGTAATATTGGCAATGGTATTAAATTGGAAAAAGGGGAATAATTTTACCTACAAATGAGTTGAGCTTCCTTTCTTCTAAAGTATTTCTTTTTTATTGTTAACACCAGTTCCTTGAGGGGAAGGAGAGAGAAAGCTCTAGCTATAAACTTTCATTTAGTGATTTTTCTTTCTGGGACTGCTTTGTATTGTAGCTCATTATATTTCTTATAACATGGCACAAAACATTATTGTATCCTTAAATAACAGAGGAAAGAATTTACTGTTCTCTTAGAACATTGGAAGGAGGCATCCACGCCATGATGAAGAAATGGGCAGAGCTTCTGAGTAGAAAACACATTGTTTTGTGTTGTGGGTTTGTTTTTTCCCAAAAACTTAAAAATAAAAATTCTAATATAGCAATAATCACAGAATTGTTTAGATGGTCAAACAAGAAGTCAAACTGTTTAGAATTCAATTGACTTCTTGAGATCATCAGCTGCCTTCTCAAGCAGGATCAGCAGGACCAGGCTGAAAGGACTGCACCAGGCAGGTTTTGAGTTCCTTCTGAATGGAAACTCCCCAGCTTCCCTGGGCTAAGCTGCCAATGTTTGAGCACCTTGAGTGATTTCTTATCTCCAGGCCACTGATACAGTAGCACAGCTTTTCTGGCAGAAGAACAATTTACACCGTTGTTAGGCGGGTAATAGACATTTGTCCCATCTGTGGGCCTGAGGAAATGCACTGAGGTGCCTGTAGCAGAGCTGGGATTAGAAATTTATCCTCGGTGCTCAGGCTGGAAGCTATGTAAGGACGTACCTTAAAATATATTGAAAGACTAAATGGAAATCCTCGCTTATTGTTGGAGCAGCACCAGCAGAAATTTTTATTATTCCCAAACTGTAATAAGAATACTCTAAGAAATGTAATTAATGTTATTTATCATGCTGCTGTGCCTAGTCAGCTTTGTAGAAAAGTTTCTTACTGTAGGAAAAATTCAAGTCCTGGTTGTTGCACAGTCACTCTCAGTAGGGCAGTGCCTGCAAAGGACCCTCCTCTGGTCAGTGAGGCTGCCAAGCAATGTGGGTAGCCTCTCTGAACATCTCTAAATAGGCTCAAATGTTCAGCTAATGCTTTTTGGTGAACTCATTACCTGGATTATGGATTCTTGAAAGATCAAGTTTGTTTCAGTTAAAAATTCCCAGCAATTACCCTGGTGGTATTGTTGAGGTGCATTGTAAGGTTTGTATTTGTGTCTCAGTTAAACAATGGGAGCTGGGATGTAATACCCAGGAAGCCTGCAGTGATTAAAACACTGCCTGGAGAGGGATGTTATGTTGTTCCAAGATAAAGAAGTTCTGCTGACAGAAAATTGGAGAGAGGAGGAGAACAGTGAGAAACAGAGGGGTGAAGTAAAGCACAGCTTTGAGACAGTTGTAGAAAATTAGTTGGTGTAAAATATTGGGAATCTTCCTCGTTTCTCTCTGACCGCAGAGAGTCTGTGGTAGCACTGGGAATAAACTGTGCGTGGGGAAGCTTGAATGGCTTTGAGTTACAGGAGTTGTGCAACAATTTTAGTTTAGATTTCTGAGAAATATGTGTTAGGAAGGTTAGCCTGAGATCATTGCATTACACAGGGCTGTGATAGTCTTGTAATTTTTGCCATCAAGGTGAAAGCCAAGTTTTGGTCTGAGGAGAAAAAGGCATTTGTCCATAATGAGTTCACAGAGAAAGGGCTGTGCCTGAAATGAATTTGAAATAGAAAGATGTATGATGTGTTCTTTGCTTAACTGTGATGAAAAATTATGCTCTGAGAACTAGGATTCTGATCATATAACTGTTTAAATCCTGACAGAACAGCAAGGTTGTTTTGAAAATACCAGAGGTTTTTCTCCAATTGGAAAGCAGTGCAAATAAAACTGGGGTGGAAACTATCAGAATCTGTTATTTGTATTGGATGGGATCTTTTAGCAAAAATTATGACCTTGCTAAAAATACTACACCTACTTAAAAATAATTTTTTCTTAAATAATTAAGAAATCAGGAACAGAATTTAAATATTTATTACTTGTTAAAGGAGTAAAGACCGTACAACTTTAATAGCTCTGGGGACACACTTTTTAGCAGGGCCCACAGCAATAGGACAAGGGGTAATGGTTTTAAATGAAAAGAGGTCAGATTCAGACTGGATACAAGGAAAAATAATTATACTGTGAGAGTGGGGAGGTCCTGGCAGAGGTTTCCCAGAGTAGCTGTGGCTGCCCCATCCCTGGAAGTGCCCAAGGCTAGGTTGGATGGGGCTTGGAGCAACCTGGGACAGTGGAAGGTGTCCCTGCCCATGGCAGGCAGTGGAACTGGGTGAGGTTTAAGGTCCCTTCCAGCCCAACCCATTCTGTGATTCTGTGTAAAGAGCACATTTTCCCCTATTTCAGTATGTAATCTGTGTGCAGACAAGGCAGTGTCATGTCACTGGAAAATGGAAAGCAATTCTTTGCCTTCTGATCTGGCTGTATCTAGACTGTATTCAGGCTTCAGAGATGAGCACTGAAACAATGAGATACAGTAGCCACTTTCAAAAATGCCACTCTTCTATTTGACCTACTTGGTTTGTGTTTTCCTACTTTCACTGCTATTGTAAAACTCATTAGGAGGGAGCTCACTTGTGAGTGTGGATCTCAGAGATAAAAATCTGTACTACGTAGCCACTGGAGTTGCTGATAATGTGGATAACTGCTAACCACAGCTGGCCAGATGTGGTTTTGAGTGTGTGTTTACATACACAGTTGGGTACTGCCAGAAGGTGCACAGACCCTGTATCTTGTGGTGTTTTTTTGCCTGGCTCCAATATTCTCTGTTGTTCTTTAGATTCATTTGGACACAAGAGCTATGTCCTTTTGTGAAAGCCTAAGAAATTTAGGAAAGAGTTTTACTTATTGTTTCCCAGTATTGCAAAGGCAATAAGCAAAAGATGCCAATGATTCCCTTCCTCAATCCTGTACTGAATTTGGAGTGGAGGAGAAAGGAAAAGTGTGATAAGTGTACCACTGTAAGCAGCTGAGCCTGTTGTGCCTACTCTGAAGGGACAAGGAAGAGAGAGCAGAAAAACAAGAACAAACCTTGGGGAGACTTGTTTAGGCACAGAGGTTTATAAAGATGCAAAACTGCATTTGTTACAGTGAAGTGGGTGTGTGCAGCTCTCTGGTAGTTGCCCACACTAGTCTACTGACTTCTGTTGAGACAGCAAAATGATACCAGTAAGGTTGTTAACTTTCTCTCTTACCCTGTATGTGTTGATAAGATTTGTTATTTTTATACTACTTCTAAATAAAGGATCTGCAAGTTCTCTGTAAGCTTTTGCTAATTAGGTCAAACAAGACTCCTGTGAGTTTTTAAGTCAGCTAAGGAGATCACTGAAACTCACTGTTGGTGCACAGTAGCTATTTTAATTGTAAAATAAATTCCTCAGAGTCTAAGATGTGATGTGAGGACTATTTCTGTTGAAAGAGCAGATGACTGTGGAGAGACCAAACATAATTTCCCAATTTAGAGTTTGGTCAGATCAATAACTTTAATTTGCTACTTTTATGCAAAGGGAAGCGGGAGATGTGTGGGGTGACTTCTTGTCTACTTTCAGGAGTAAGACCTAATGTTGTTGGGAATAGCATTTTTGCCAGCTCAGTGTGAAACCAATTTCCCATCAGCTCCTTTTAAATTTCCTGAGGGATCCTATTAAGGAGCTGAGTGGGTAGCAGGACTTGGTGCAATTGCAGCTATGTGATTTGGGTGGTTTTGGGTGTCCCTAAAATTGAAGCAGTAGTTAAAACTCATCTTGAAAAATGCCATTCACTGAATCACTAAGGTAGTTTACTCGTATGGGGAGTGTTCTAGGAGACATTTTTATTCAGTGAGATGTGCTTTCTTCATATCTGATAAAACATGGAATTGCTGATGGATTTTCTGAAATATGTAGGCAGAAGAAAATACAACATGACCTGAAATGGATGTGCTGCATCAAAAGGTCTCCCTTCAAGGAACAGAATTTCTTCGAAACAAGGCTGAGCATATCAAATTCACTCTTAAATTCGGTGCAAACAAACTCCGGGAAAGACGAGATATTTGTACCGAGACAGATGTACAGAAACAGTATTGCTTGTATACATGGCTCTCTTTCCTCTTACTCATTTTCATGTCATTTTCAAGGTTACCTCGAAGGAAAATTCCTTTTGGGTGATTGTTCAGATTTGTGAGAGTCATTTTAAAAGAATTTGAAGAGCTTGTCTGGCCTCAGTTGACACTAACAGAGAGACTCAGAGTTATCACTTCAGAAGACAGGACTCTGGATAACAGTGCTCAGCAGTGCTATGGATATTTTTATATCTTTCTATGTTTGGAGTGAAGGATAAATCTTCATGGAGTGACCAGGAGCTCAGATAGGAGTTTGAGGCAGCAGATAGTCTCATGAAGTGCTGCACAGCATGTAAGGGAGTAAATATTTCCACTTTCAGGAGCATCTAGTTCTTCAGTTCCTCAGAGGGAACAGTGCACTGAGAAATGATCTCATTGCTTAGCAACTGAATCTGAGGCTTTTAGCAGATTTGTTATTTGATTACTACAAAATACTTGAAGATTTTTCTTGATTGGGTTGTGATGGGTGTATACAGAATGATTTGGAGAATTCAGAATGATGAACACTTTAGCATTGTATGCTGAAGGTGGATATTTTTATAACTCAATATCTTTACTCATGGAGGGGGAAGCTGGAGATAAGCAATGGAGTGTTACAGATTGGAAGTGACCTCAAAATATCATCTAGCCCAGCCTTTTGTCAGAAAGGGATCCTACATGACATTGTGGCACCCTGTCCAAATCCAGTGAATGGCTGTTCTTCTAGAAAGTCTCTTTCTTAACACTGGGATGAAAACTCTCCTGATGCAATTGCCCTTTTTCTTTTCCCTGTGTCTCCTTGTGGACAGAGAGCCTCAGTCCTGTTGGGGAGGCTGTGCTGGTACTGCAGCACTGGGATGGAAAAGGGACCCAGCTGCTTTCATCTTTCCTCACAGGCCAGGACCTCCAGCCCTCAGATCATCTTTGTGCCACTCCCCTGGACCTGCTCCAGTCTGTCCCATCTTTCTTGAATTGCAGGGACCAGAATAAAGACCTCAATGTGAAAGTGTCACAGTGTGATTTATATCTACTCATTATCTTGGGCAATTAGAAGGTTTTTTGGTTAAAATCAGCAACTTCTACGCTGCTTAGGTGTGTTGGAAAGTTGAGTAGAAGCCCTTCTCTTGCTTTGTCAAATTGAGACTTGAATTTACATCAGTTTATTAGCTATGATTTCTTAGAGGTCTTTAGTGGATGCCATGACCTCTCTCTACATTTCTTCCTTGGAAGAGCAGTATTCATGTAGAAATTACATTTAGTATTTATTAGGTTCCTGCTCTAAAATGCAATCCATTTCAGTACTTCTCCCCTTAGTGCTAACTTGCTGAAGTTCAGTTCAAGTGCTTCATATTTTAAGGTTATAACAGGTTCCCATAATTATTATTTTTTCCTTCCTTAATTTTATGAATTTTTATGTAGTCAGTTTCTCATAGTGTTTTGTGGAAGACTCTGAGCTCTAAGGAATTAAAAGTAGGTGTACGTTTTGAGGAGAGTAAAATAAAATTAGTTTGTAAGCTAGTCTTATAGCATTAAAATCTGAAAATCTATTATAATTTATTTGAAAGTTACTTTGCTTTGAAGACGACAGGATGTTACAGCAGTTTATTTGGTTTAAACAACAGCATAACAAGGAGCCATATATGCAGTACCTTTCATTTACTGCCACATGCAGATTTATGGCATCATTTAAGATTATTAGGATCAACTAGACAGTTTTTATATATTTCCAAACAAACAAAAGGTTGACTATAAAACAAACTACAAACTATCAATCAAACTGTGTGGGAGGAATATATGCTTTGAGTTACCATGGAGATGGGTAGATTTTTAATAGATTTTAAAAGTAAAGGCAGAATTAAATGTAAGTCACCTTCTGGTGTCCTTTGCAGGTCCTACTATGACAAATGACATGCAGGATATTTTATAATCTCTTGCTTTGCAGGGAAATGTTATCTAGTCATGGATATGGAAGGTTATAGTATGCTCTTTTATATTTTGGTAAATAAAACAGAGTAGTTGTATTACTGATGCTGACATTCATAGCAAATTGTGTGGGGATTTGGAGGGGGTTTTTTAAATTACATTTTTCAAGTATTAGTTGATTTGTAGTTAACAAAGAGCTCTTGCCTCTTAGAACAGTATCCAGTGTGCATGCTGCAAACAGTGCTACAGTGCACGTGTAAAATACTTGTGTGATATTAAAACATGGGAGTTTGATTTTATTGAATGCTGGCTTAAGACCAGCTGGGAAAACCAACAAGGAAACAATTCACTCAGGGGAAACCAGTGGCTGACCTGCAGATGATTTCAGTTTCTTTTGCACTGTAAACACACTGAATGTTGAATTACATCTAGTCAAGGAAATAAGGTTTTAATAAGAAAATTGAACAGAAGTTTGAGAGTTTCTTAATCTGTCACTGGAGAGAATCACTTGAGCTGGTCCAAGTCTGCTGATGTTACAGAATTGCATTTGAAATACAGGTATGTGGTAGTGTAGTTGGAGTTTAGTATTCCAAAGATGTATTTTGAGAAAATACAGGAGTTTGGTTTGGTTTTTAAAGAACAGAAAATTAAGACTGGGGGATAAGAGCTAGGAGAAACCGGCAATCTGGCTTTTTGGAGTGAGTGAGCAAGGTGCTGTGCATGGCTTACAAAGACTGATCATCCCTAGTGGGTTTTTACTGGAACTAAAAAGACAGTTTGGATTTAATTTCATAGAAGACAGAAATTGTTTCTCAGTAGAAAAGCAAAGAACATCTGTCCTTTTGGCAGCCTGGATGGCACTGTGGTCCATGTGGTATCAAGAAGTGTCCTTCAGTCTTATCCTGATTTATGTCACTTTGTGCTGTTTCTATCCTGAAGACGGAGACAGAAAAAGGCAATTAGCATATAACATTTACAGTGATTAACAGTTATTGTAATTTAAATATATATATATATGTAACAAAATTATATTTATTTTCTAGGAGGAGTGGGTAGCAACAAGTTTCACATGTGAGAGGGGTAGGAAAAATCAGTGTTATATGGATCAGTGTAGCACAAGTGGACTAAATCCTTGTGACTGCAGTGATAGCGAGCAAACACTGTGGCTGCAGCAGTGGACAGCCAGCACTTGGGCTGCCAAATCTGATTACTCTGCTTTGTTGCATTTGGCTGGAGAGGAGGCAATGGTTGATACACAAGGAATAAAAATGCATCTTAATTTAAAAACTCAGTAGTAAGCCTGGTGAATGGATAGACAGTTAATTTTACATGAGGTATTAGGGTGAAATGAAAATATTTAAGTTTATTAAAGATCTGTTTCCTCTTATTTCAACATCCATCCACAAGACTGGATATAATGTAGGCATAATTAGTAAATTTAAACTTTTAGAGTCATAAGCAGGGTGGCAAAGGCAAACATCCAAGAACCAGGGAAATGCCAGTGTTCCCAGTCCAGTCTACTTTGTCCCTAAGGGATCTGATAAGAACTTCAATATCTCTGTTAAACCAAGGTAATACATCTCTAGTCTTGCGTATATTTTCTTCAACCCTACAGTGTTTTTATGAACTTGGATGCTCAGTGTTATGTAGAAGTATTAGGAATGGAAAATAGCTCCCTTTATGGTAAGGTTTGAATAATTTTTAGTGAACTAAGCCCTAAGAACTGTACATTGAACCACAAATAGTAATGAAACTCTGAATGGTTGTCCCTGGGTCAGTCAAAATAAAGAGAGGTTCTGGATGTGGTCATGCAATCAAAAACTACTGTAAAGCACAGACAGAAGCAGCAAGGCTACTTAGAGTGTTGTTTATCCACGTTTTCTTGAGTTCTTGACTTTCTCTTTGAGCAGATTTCTCATAACACAGTTTTTTTTTGTGACTGTTGGAATGAAGAAGGGGAAAATTAATACAAGTTGTATCTTTGGAAACTGCTCACATAATTTCTTAAATGGTTGTTGTTACATCTTATTTTTAAGATAATAGTGATTAATGGCCTTTGGAGAAATGTGTTCTCCTTTCAGAAATTCTTCTGTCTGTTTCCTAAAGCTTTATTGTTTAATAGAAATTAATCATACTATGTTTTACATATAGAGATTGCTTAATAGAAGGAATACAAAGAAGGGAAAATAAAAAGACAGAGATCTCTGTGAGAGTACTGGAACTCAGCTTCTCACATTTTTTGGTGTTCATCTTCCTGTAAATTTCATGGTGGTTTTGTTTCATTTTTAATTTAAAGTAGAGCCTTGTGCTTGCTGGTTGGTCATAGATACAGCTTTGGGTTCAGTCATAAAAATTGATTAAATATAAAAAGAATACTGATTGCCAAGTTTGATTTCAAAGTCTTTAGTTTGTGTCACTGCCATCACTGTACTGTTTAGTGAGCAAGATATTCTGATTGTATGCTTATCCCTGAAAATAACACAGTGCCTTTGAAAGGAAAAAAAAATCTATCAGATGATATAAAGAATTAACTCCAAAAGGTAAATGTGTTTAGGGCACCCTAACAGTTTATAAAACAAATACTAATTTCTTTTTACTGCCAGTGCTCAGTACCACTAGTAGGTCAAGATCCAGTGCGTTTAGATGAAATCCAATACATATTAGAGAAAAAGCTGTCACTGGAATAATGGAAAACATAAATCATGTGTAGGGTTGTATTATTTTCTGATAATATACGTGTAGCTCTTTATATCAGTGGCTTCCTGTGGATGTGGTCTGTAGTTTGTGTTGCTGCAACACCAACTCCTGCTGCTGCCAAGGGCACAGCGAGGGCTGGAGGTGCCTGAGCACTTCCCATCCAAACCCTGCGTCCCCCAGGGCTGTGGCTCAGGGCTTTGGGGTGATGCACAGCAGCTGCAGTGACCCAGGAAATCCAGGAACCTTCCCTACTGTAGGGATGAGGGAGAAGTAATAGCTTTGGGTTCAAAGAATTTGGTTACTTATGAAAATGGTATATAAGGTCTACTCCTTGGTCAAAGTCTTACCCACAGGAGTTGAGATTGTGTGCTCATGTGACTTGGCACAGACTTCCTAGGGCTAATATAACTATATAGATTCTTTATTTTCGCTGTGTTTTGCTGAGCTGGGTGTGAGTTTTGCAGTGTCCCTGAGCTGAAAGAGCTTCTCATAAATCTGGAAGATGCTGAGCCCCAAGTTCGTTATCTGAAGTGTGTGTTTGTTTCAGCAAAGCGACAGAAGTCTGAGTTCAAAGCCCTTTACAGAGCAGGGTAAACAGTGGCATCTTTTATGTTCTTTGCTGTTCAAGCATTGGCTGTTTGATCTAAATTAAATTGTGGTTGATGGAGAAGATTTCAGTTGATTCTTTCTGATACATCCTCAGAGTTGATGGGGGGTTTGTGATTGCCTGTTCTGCAGTCTGTGCAAGAGGCATTCCAGAACAGAGCTGAGCCTGCATCCTGTCACAGGCAAAGGGACATGTACTTAACACCTCTCTGGACTCTCCACACCTCTGTAAGGCAGCACTGCTGCTGGGAGAGGAGGTTTGTCCTCTGCTGTCCCCTCCTGCCTTGACATTCTCACCCTGCCCCTCAGCAAACAGCAGTGGGGTGGGCACGGAGCAGCCACGTGCCCCTGGCCAGGAATCTGAGCTTCCCCTCAGTTTGATCCAATGCTCAGTCACTTCCCAGTGATGCTTATCAAAAATTCAGGTTTATGATTATGTTATTACTGAAAGGGCTACTTTAATTAAAGAATAATTCTTCCAACTTTCTTTTATGAATTAGCTTAAGCTCACTTTACTGGGTACAGGTGCATAAATAGGTGTTAAAATTCCTAGAAGTGATCCTTTTGTTGTACATATCCACATCTATTACTGACAGCACTTAATAATTTTTTAGGGTATGCCAGTTTTGAACGTTTGAAGGCAATAATTTTATTTTAGGAATCCAGCTCTGCCTTTCTCTGTGGGTTTTTTTCAGTAGTCTCAGAACATGAGGGAATAATTACTAAAGTCTTTCTGGCCTGTATGTGACCTGGCAGGCTGTGCAGAGAAGCTACCACTTTAAAGGTAGTTACACAGAGAAGCTACCATTTTTAAGGAGTAAAGTAGTAACATTTTTGGTATCAGAATTTTTGTTTTGACCTGAATAGCTCAAGTTTAATTTGAAGTGCCTGTGTCCAGTTACCTTCCACTGCAGTTTCTCTGTAGGTGATATTCTGCCCAGTGAGTGCCTATACTGGTATTGTCAAATGGACTTACTATTTTCTCATTAAAGGGACTTGCTTGGAAAGCTGCTTAGATGGGATTTAATGAACTTCTAAAATGTAGCATAGAATAGTGGCTCATAATACTAAAAGAAAATTATCTTATTTTCTGGGTTAACAGGGAAAGATTAGCAGCAAAGGTTTCCTTTTAATCTTTCTGACTGTGTGTTCACTAATGAAAAGGATGCTGTAAAGAAACAGGTGTGTGGCAGGTTTTCATAATAGAGTTAATGAAGTTACTGTAAATAAAAATGTTAATTATGGAATAGTTGTTAAAGTCTAAGAGAGGGAAGAGGAAAATAAGATTTTACTTACTGTGTGGGTTTGGGGCTTTTTGTAACAACCAAACAACTTAATTTTACATAGGTATTATTAGTATTTTAATTTCATTTAAATGTATGTAGTGATGGAAATTTTAGATCTTGGAAGTTATGGGACATACTGGATTCTTAGAGAGATGTAATATATCTTTTTATTTCCAAAATATAATTTCTTAAAAAATAAACTAACCTGTCACTTTGAATAGGAAGGTGCCTATTACATAAGATGTGCCTTTTTAGAGGACATCAAACCCTGTCACCTTTGTGGAGCTCTCAAAGCCCTGTGCAGGGTGGCAGCTCAGTTCATCACTGCGCTCTGAGGACCAGCCCCCTGAGTCTGTCAGAGCTCCTGGCAATTTCAAATTCAACAGACAAAAACCCCTCCCTAAATATTGGGAAACTTTTGATTCGTACTTTCATGCAGTAAGCTCATTTCTATCCCATTTCTTCCATCTGACTCTATCTCATCATCTGTCCCTTTTTGTCTTATTTTTTAACAGGATCCCAATCTGAGCTTTTCATTAACTTTTCATCTCCCTTTCCCTGGTTCCCTGCCAGGCACTTCCAAGTCAATCTCAGTCTTTATTTTGATGAAACTTTAGTGTGTTTTCTTTTATTCCCTGAATTTTGTTGGGTACTTCTTGCTATCCAAAATAACTCAGTTGCCATTTAGTTGTTTAACTTTCATAGAAGAGGACAATAGAAAAAGCACTGACTTAATTTTTTTTCTGCAATTAAAAAATTGACTGGGCAATTTGTTTAGCTGACAAGGAGAGATGTGATGTTGCAGTTATTGCTCAAAGAGGCAGAAGGGTTACGGAAATGGGGATATCCAGTTGCCTTTCAAAAGGGGAAAATATTGTGACCAATCGAGTGCTAAGAAGATACAAACCAAACAATAAGTTTTCTGCCAGTTTTTCTCTGGTCCTTGTGGCACAGAGCAGAAACAGAATGGCAGTTTGTTTTTGGAGAACTAACAGCATCACTGACAAGTTTAGAGGCAGGAGGATGATTTTAATGAGCCACTTAGGCTTGTTGTTGGATTTTGGTGTCATACTCTGAAGGAGCTGGTGAGTGTTCTGTCTCGGATCTGACAATAATTGCCAGGCTTGTCAGCTCTCACTGTGATACTGGTGCTGTCATCATGTAAATCTACATTAGAAACACAGCTAAATGCAAGGCTTCTGTTTAACAGTTATCCTGTTAACAGCACAGTATTCTGGAAGGAACATAATTGTGATTTGAGATTTCTCTTGAAGCCACTGCATTGCTGTGTTAGATAAAGAACAGAATGCTGGTATTAAAATAGTTGCAGAAAGAGGAATCACAGACATTGTGTACTTTCCTTTTTTTAAAAAGAATTCTCTTGTGTGAAGCAATCTAAAATAAATCTTTTCTAGCTGTCAGTTGTATTTATCCTAGGAAAGCCATACCCCATTTTAAGATATAATTTTTTAACACCTCTAACATATTCCACTACTATTTTCCAAGGGGATTTTTTTGTCAGTAGATCTGGGAAATGCATATCTGGGTAGCTGACAGGCCTTACAAAAAAAAAAAAAAAAAAGGAATTTTCTTACACATGGACAATACGCTAAAACATTTATGCTTTGTGTTTAACATTTATACATTTATGCTTTCCAATGCAAACACCGGTAGTATCTCAACTGCTTTTTTGAGAACATTACTGTGTAGTGGATGGCATAATTTTCTAATGGAGTTCCTCCATTTTATTGGAGGAAATGAGAGAATTGTGCCTTATGGAACACCTTTTGCTAGAGGTCCTCAAGTTGGCTTGGCCAGCACCTTCAGATGGGTTGAATAATCTAAGCCATCACCTGATTTCACCCTCTACCCTATTACATTGGACCTCTTCACCAGTTTAAAGTCAGTCTAACAAAAAAAATTCATTTTCTTGGGTATAAGTGGCAGTGTAGAGGGAAGAAATGTGATTTTATAGCTCCTGGAAGGAAGGATAGCAGTGCAACTTCATCCATATTGTGAAGCAGAAGGCAATTCAGACAGGAATTTCAGGTGGAATAAATGGGCTGTACTGCCACAGTGTTAAGCTTCAGTGTCATAACTGAGTGGTTACCATGAAAAAGAGTTTTTATATTGTTGGTAATAATCTAATGGCAGAGTTATTATTTTTGTAACTGCAGGCTCTTCTGTTGTGGAAGTTGATTATTGCTGTGCTTGTTATCGCCATCACGGAGTTTCAGCTTTAAAAAACAGCTAGAATTAGGTGAAGAACATTCTTCTGGCTCATGGGGAGTTTTACTGCTGTGTCTTCAGTTTTACATGCACAGAATCACAGAACTGGATAGATTGGAAGGAATTTCTGGGGGGTCTCCAGTACAACCTCATCCTCAAAGCAGACCGTATTAGAGGAGGTTGTTGAAGATCTTGTCCAGTTAAATTTTGAATATTTTTGAGGAAACCACAGCATCTCTTGGAAAAAGTGTATTCTAGATTTTGACCACCCACAAAGGAAAAATATTTTCCTTTTATTTAGTTGGAATTTCCAGTATCTGATGCTATTTAGTAACTCTCCCTTGACACAATGAATAAAGAAATTAACAGTGTAGAATTAAATCTAGCACTCACTAAGTGATTTAAAAACAAATGAATTGATAACAAAGCAGTTGAAAATTGAGAATTTTTATTCAGTGCTGCTGTTTGTAATAGTACCTGCAGGGTTGTGTTCTAGTGTGTTATTCACTAGTCTTATTAATAGGAATCAGGAAAAATCAATGACATAGAAATTGCTGATGATGCAGAAATAGCAAGTTAAACAGTGATTAGTTCAGATATTGTGTGGTTTCTGTCAGATATTTGGCTCATTTAAACAGCACTGACTCCAATACATCCAAATATAGAATGGCCCCACAGATGGTGTTTGTGTCCTGAGGTGCAGTGACACTTAACATGATGAAACATTATTTTGGCAAACCAATCCAACATCAGCCTCTTCCTTGCTTTTGACAGCTAAGAGGATAAGAAGCCTTGCCTTTCTAGACAGCGGGCATCTGGAGGGGCAGAGAGGGAGAATCATTGAAAAAGTCTCTGTATAAATTAATGAGGTGATTGCTGGGCAGCTGCTATTGCCCTGTAGTGTCCTCTTCAGAATAGATGGGGAACAGCCAAAAAGATTCTAAGGTGATCTATGATGGCCAGGAGTCCTGGGAGGTGGAACCTGGAGTAGATCTCCAGGTTATCTAACCTGAATCCTTTACAACAAAGTAATGTCCAGCTATGAAATTTTCAGCATGTGCTTGCGTTGTCTGTTAAAAAAATAAATAAAATCTGCAACAGTGGATATTTTGCAGACTCTCAAAAATTCAGTACTTTTTGACCCATTTGCTACAAGTTTTTTGGAGCCCGTACTCAATCTTCCCTCCTACTTGTTATTCCTTATCCTGTTTGCCATGAACAAGGGTAAGAGCTCATTCCATTTCTCTTTCCTGCAAGTTTTTGATTTAAATTATTTTTTGTAATTTTTGTCATTTCTAGACTAAAAAGTCAGAGTCAAAATTAAAAAATTTAAGTTTAAAAAATATCGTGTTTTCTGGATAGTCTCATTATTGCTTGAAAGAATTACCTGTCTATGCTCGTCTTCTTGATGTATAATAGATAAAAATAAAGATAATTAAATAAATAAAAGTGAGAATAAGGTTCCAGCAGAAGCCTGACAGAGTGAAGAGATTACTTTGCACATTTGCTCAGACAAACTGCAGAAGTTGAGTGAGGAGTCAGCCTATTGTGACATAAAGATGGGTACATGGAGGAGGGTTGCAGGTAGATGATTGATAATTGAGGTAATCTGTCAGTTCTGTCAAAGGAAAAAAAGTGAGACAAAGCCCAGTATTTACAAAGCAGAGCCATGCAAATTTGGAATAGTATTGAAGGCACTTGTTAATAATTAGAGTGATTAGCAATAAATTAATCACAGAAAGCTGTTGTTTCTTTATTACTGATATCTTTAAAACAAGACTGGGTTGTATTTTAAATGATTTGTTGCCACATTGTCCTGGAGGAAATACGCTGCAGCAATCTGTGAGCAGGTTTCTGTGGCTTGTGCCCTGCAGGAAGTCAGACTAGATAATCACAATAATCCTTTATAGTCTTGGAATGGATGAATCTTTAAATCTGTTTAGTCAGGACCAGCTGTGTTGAAAAACAGCATTACAAAAATACAAAAAAATATGCTGTGAGGTAGGAGATGTGCTGCACTGATGTGTTTTATATTCTTTCAGGCAAGAGCATTGTATGCAAAAGACTAATGGTTTTTTAGGAGTCTTTGTCTAGTGATGCCTTTTAGAGATGAAGTGCTAATTCTTGTACCCCTTTAAATGCATTCTTTGTGGTTTTTGATGACTTATCTCCTTGGTGAGGACATGCTTTTTGGCTATTTATATAGAAACTGTGGAAAAGATTGACATTCAATACCTTTTTTTTTGGCTTTCCTACGTTTCAAACTTTGTAGGGAACGGCAGATATTTTGGATATCTTTGAGTGGGAGATCACCAGAAATGGTTCAGTTGCCTGGTAAAGGTGTCAGGGTGAGTCAGGACTGGTTCCTTTGCCTTTCAGGCAGGTTTAGCAGCTGGAAATCAGCTGTGTCCTGGAGGGCCTTGCTCTGCCAGACGTGCTGGGCAGCAAATAATGCTGCTGACATTGCTTGGCTGTCATTTATTAGCTGCAGCTTTTAGCCATTCTCCCTGTGCAGTGATATTTTTCTTTGTCTGTGAAGCATCCTGAGCCCCGGTGAAAACACCCAGCTTGCACCTCAGAAGGTGACCCTATTTAAAATAGATGGAAAAAAGCTCAGGACCTACCTGCACTTCCACATTAACAGGAATGCTTTGATACTATTTTTTAGAATAATGAGATGCCCAGAGTCCAAAAACATGTTTTTGTTCTGGTGTTATTGGGATATTTGTTTAAAATCTACAGTTTTAACAGCTGCCAGCCACAGATCCCTTTACAAATATTTGCACTGTTTATGTCACATACATGGAACAAACATTTTTAAATTGAAGAGGTCGGAATTAATTCTTTATCCTGGGATTTTTACCTATCTTCTCTTAGCTTTTTATTTGTGGTTCTGCCTCTCATCTTTGAACTAATTTAATTTTTTATTTACCAAAAACTTGAATATTTTGCAGAACGAGTGAAAGCAAATATTTAAAAACAGGCTTTATTTATAATTTACATCCTATTTTCTGCATTCTGTTTTTATTTTTTGTGCTTTTTGTTTAACAGCTAAACTGTAATTTGTTTTCACTCTTGCTGTATTATGGGATGGCTATCAGCTCAGTGCTAGAGTTTAAAGCTCCTCAGCCTCACATGTTCTTTCATGGGGTGAAGTAGCTTAGCTTGCATTTGAATCAGTTATTATTTTCCCAGTGTTTTTCCTGGGGTTATGTGTGGAGCTGCAGAAGAAATTACTTGTTTATATAAATCTTACTTTGATGGATCTGACTCTTCCTAACAGCACTTCTGGCTGTTCTGAAACCCGAACTCTCTTCTCATGGTGTAGCTGTAGATCATACAGTGCAATTCCATTTGTTATTTGTTCTCTGGAGGCATCATCCCTAAAACATCTCTGCACCCTGAGCATGACCTGCAAGGTTCAGAAATATCTGTCCTGGGTTCCCAAACATCCCAATTCCTGCTCTCACAAGTTTTGTGTCCATGACCCTTCTGAGATCGAGACTCCAGGCAAAAGGTGCTGGTCATTGCCACAGCTGATATTCTTTGGATCTTCCTCTTTAGAAACCTTTTGTTCATCATGTATAAATACTAAAATCCAGACCTGAGCAAGGGAGAGGACAGTGATGTAGTCACTGGTAACAGCTGCTGGTTCAAGTGTGTGGATCCTTTATTCTGCACCTCATTTCTCCTCCTGTCATGTTCCAAAGTAGGAACATCAGAGATGTTTTGCAGAAATGAGCTGTGGCTCCTGCATTTTTTTTTTCTCTCTTTTTTTAATAATAGTGGGAGGCATAAAATGTGTCTGAGCCACCATTGAGCATTACTGTTAAAACTGTTGATAAATCAACAGTTTGCATATACTGAAATAGCTCAAGGAGCCATAAAGAATCATTACCTCAGTAATGAGAAAATCCTCATGTGTAAGGGAATTTTGATTTTCATATTCTCACAATTTTATGTTTTGTATCATGTTTGAACAGAAATAACTGCATTATAATGCACAACTGGAACAGAAAATTTTGAAATCTGTAGATTTTTGAAGTGAGAAGACAATTTGGGTGATCAGCTTCCCTCCCAAAAAATCCTGAGCTTACAAGTAAGGTGTACATCATTTCAGTGATTCTTGGTCTTAATCTTAGATAACAGTTGTATTGCTTTTTGAACTCTGCCAAGTTATTATATATCTACTTTATAGAGACAAAATTAGGGCTTCCAGGAAGGATCAGAGTTATACTAAGCACCTGTGTGGAGCAGTAGAAATGGATCAATCTCTATTGAAATTGCTGGGTAAATGTGCTAGCGTTTCCCTTGTAAAGGATTTTCCTCTGCTGGGCAGTGGTCTCGCATTTTGCAATCCCACAGACTTTTTTTTCCTTAGAACTATTCCTTTGAAGCTGAAATAGTCTCTTTTAGAGAGCTGAAAATTACTGCAACCTGCGTATGAGAGGCATAGTTGAAATGTCTTTACTGTTTTGAATTTCCATTAGACAGTTTAGTTGGAAAACCACCGAAATCCAGTCAGCAATTTTCTTTAGAGATTCACAGAAATGTTGGAAGACAAATGGTGGCACCATGCCCAGGATCATTAATTACAAAATGTGCTAATCAAACCAGTTTGCAAATAATGGTCTGTGTTCTGTATTTTGTGGGAATAATGGTGTGTGTTTTGCTTGTGGTTTTCTTTCTTAGTGTTTTAAGCGCCCCTAATGCTACTTTAAAATGGCTTTTGGCAAATCTTCTCTAACATAATGAACTTGTGTTGCATGACCTGCAGAGACCCTGACAGAGACAAAGAATTGTTAGAGACGTTCAAGATGACTCGTACTGACCCAGTCCTACAGACTCTGGGACTTCTTTTGAGCTTTTTTCTCTGAAAAAGTACTGTATTTGTCAGGTCCAAAGCAGTAATACTCCTTCTAGAGCCCTCTAATGTGTGAAGGAGAATATTAATTTTGTGCCCTATGAGGACACTGTGTGAGAGGAGCTGGGAAAAGGGTGAAAGTATCAGGTTATATCCTTGAACCCCACTGGATGTGAAGTTCCCTGTTAAGAATGTAAATAGCATTGGAAGAGCAGATGTTTGATTTAAATGCAATGAAAATGCTTTAGGGAGAAAGTATTTTTCAGCTTGAAAATTTGGCACAGTAAGGCACTGCTAAAGGGAAACTATTTATCTGACAGAGCTTGTAATATACTGTAATCAGTTTGAATTTCTTCAAAGATATTTATCAAGGAAGTTCTAACTTAGCATGACTATTATCAATTAGTATGAATGTTAATTATTTATTAAGACCACTTCAATAAATATATAATGTTTTTTCAAAGTGTAAATAAAAGTATTTAACTCTACTTTAAAACTGATGTGAAAGGTAATATAATTCTCTGTCATGCAGAAAATAACCTTAAAATACTGATTTTTGTGGAGGGCTATGTTGTATTTGCAAAAGAATGTAACCATTTAGTTATGGGTAGGAAGCTTTCCTCTGAATACCTTCATTTCTTTTGCATTTAAATGATAGTAAAAAGTCTTCTGAAACTGTGAAATATAGAGGCATCCACACTTATCCAATGCTGCTTCAGTTTCTTTTAGAGCAGAATGTTTTATTTGTTGCTTGTCTTACAGGTAAATAACATCAGTTAGTATTGAATGCAACATCTTCCTCAAGTCCTCCAAGTTTAGATCTTTATCAGGTGAAGGTAACAGCTTCTTCTTTTCCAGTCCATCAGGATAAGTGGGGTCTGCTGGCCCTCAGTGCTTCCAGGAGGAGGCATTTCAGAGGGCTCTGATGAGATCCCAGCAGGAGGTTGGGAGTGCTCCTCTTCCAGCCACATTTACCAGTATTCCAAGCTCTGCAGGTTCAGAACATCTGAGGGGAGAAGAAATTCCTGTGCTGTATTTCAAGATGATCAGTTCTCCCTCTGAAAGATCCCACATGATTCAGCAAATGTATTTTGGACAGGAAAGGTCCATTATGGCTGTGGTTTTAATGTAAATAGGGGACACAAGTCTGCGAGGAAAATGGAAGGTGATGATGTGAGTAGGGAACATTTGGTACCAAATTCTAGTTCTGCTTATTAAAGCTCCATCACTGCTGGGACCTCGTGTTTACAAACAGGGGAGGGCAGTTTAGGGATGTGAAGGTCAAAGGCACCCTTAACAGCAGTGACCCTGAGATGGGAGAGCTCGGGATCCCGAAGGGAGGGAGCAGGACAAAAGGCAAGATCACAACCTTAAAAAATATCACAGTGGTGAAAAGAAGTCTTACATGTTCTTGGGCTCTTTCCTTGGTGTATTGTCTTTCAGAAGGGTAACTTTTCTCATTTAGTCTTCTTAGTTATACTTCAGAAGAAGTATGATGAAGCAGAATGTGTTGCTTTCATGTTGTGTCCTAACACATCTGTGTCATGATAGAGGCATTCAAGACTGGGGGGAATCATCCTTGCTTAAATAGCAAAAGCCTTGCATGTATATTTATTTTTCCTCAGAATGGAAATTTATCCTAAATTATACATTCTTACATTTAAGAATGTCTAGAACAAGATTTCTTACAACATAAAAACAAATAAGGACATTTAATATCCAAAGGATTTGGAACTGAGTTCAATAAATGTAATATGGATTGAAAAGGGGTGTTAATGTCACTTGTTTTGCAGTATTATAGAAATTAAGAATTAAACTTCTAAGTTTATCCCCTTCAATTCCATTTCTTTAAGCTTTGTTAAAAGTTTATGATGATGTTAGGAAATGAGGTTTATGATACTGTTGTCCTAGTGATTTAGGAACTCAATTCAGTGTCAACAAAGCCATGGTAAGCTGCAGGCTGTGCCACAATCTCGTTAGGCAGGGTTTTCTCCAGCCCTCAGCTGTCAGCAGCGGCAGCCAGGGTAAAGATGGGCGCTAGACAGAGGACAACTTTAGGGTATTTCTTCAACCAAATTTTATCTCTTCTCACTGTAATTATCCCACAGAACCCCTTATATTGCTTCCTGGAGAAGAGCAATCTCCCTTCTTTGCATCCTATTTTTTCTGTTTTGTTTCTAAGTAACACTAATTTAGCCCCAGAATACCTGTCTCATGCTGGCCAAGGCACATTTCCTGATGATGGTGATGCCTAAGAGTAGCAACAGCATATGAATACTGATAACAGGAAATGTCAGACACCAGAATTGTCTCCTATTTGTTTTAACTTGTTTCTGTAACTGTTAAATGTTGTCATCTTGTACTTGTCCCAAGCTGCTGTATTAAGACAACTCAGGCATCTTGAAGCTGCAGATAAGGAGGGGATATGAGAGTCAAGATGCACATCTTGACTGCCAGGGAGTATAATAACTTGTACTTAGAGCTATTTACATGTGTAGCATGATGTTTAGAGTGGAGAAGTTGTTTGTACTGTACTGAGTTACTATAAATACAAATAGGCTCTGAATTGCACATTAGTGTGAGTTAAGCATTTAAGGTCTGTGAGGTGATACAAACAAATAGGAGAAAACTTCTCTGCTTGAAGAAGAGCAATATATTGGGACTAACCCTTTGTAAAAACATTTTTCTTTGTAATATTTTGTGGAGAGCTCTGAGCTGAGATAGGTTGATTTGTTAGAGAGAGCATTGTGACAACAGATTTAAATATTACCCACGGCCCTTCATAGGAGATCTGAGGAAAGAGAACAGCTTTTTTTAAAGTGAAAGAGCTTTGCTAACCCTGTGAGGATTGTCCTTCAGTGTCCTGCTGTTCCTTAAGTGGTACTGTTGCTGCAGTGCTACTTGGGCTCCCCTCTGCAAGGGGTTTAAAGCTGTGAAAGGCTGTAGAGTATTTGTTTGGTTTGCAACAGACAAAAGATATCACCTATTTTTTAGATGTATTGGTAGGTAGGTTTGATTTTAATACTCCATTTTGGTTTTGGAGCAGAGCAAACCATTGTTGTTTTCAGTTTATCATAAAGAATTTGAAAGTGTTTAATTTTTATTTTTTTTTTCAAATGTGCAATCTAAGCCAATGGAGCTCTGAAATTATTTTGGAGGCAATCCAGTTGTTGCTTTGCTCACAAGGTTTCTGGTAAAGCGTATTAAATGCCCCTCAGGGGGGGGAGGTCAGCACTGCTCAAATGGAATTTCCAACACATTTGGGAGAAATTGGGGGAATAAGGAGTGGTGAGGAGTTTGCATATACACTGCTAGTGTGAGATGTCTGTATCCAATCAGCTTCTCTGTGATTTAGGGCTTAATTTTTTTGAGAATTTAGTTTTATTTTGCAGCTCAGGGAAAGCCAGGATTGTTAGTTTCTTCTTGGATTGTTGCCAAGAGTGCAAGGAACCTTTTTGTGAAGTTACTGATGTAAATTCAATATATCTTTCAGCTTTTGAGCTCTTTGGAAGAAGCATGAGGACATAGAATATCTAGAAAAAATTACTGTGCTACTGAAGTATGATATATGGTAATTCAGGAATGTTATTTAATCTTATAGAAAGGAAAAGCTTGTAGCAGCATCTCTGTTTTATCTTGTACAGGCTTTGTTCTGTTGTTTTTTCTCTGCTTCTGCATCCTTTATTGATGTTACATCATTCTTTTTACTGCTTAAGTTCTTCTCTTGTCACATATCAGTATATTAAGCTATTTTACTCATTTTCAATGGCAAAAGTCTGAAGAACTTGTTTTTTCTGTCACTCTGATTTACTGGGCTTTATTACACACTGTAAATCGAAATGCCCTCTGTGAATACAGTAGAGAATCAATTTAGATAGATTTTTTATTGGAGAAAATAATTTTGGTTTGAAGCTAAAAGCTATGAATATTCATAAGACAAAATAAATACAATTCATGATAATGCATCCTTATGAATAAATTGAGAACTAATAAACAGAAACTTTCAGGATAGAAGAATGAAAATAAACCTGAACTGAGATGCCTTTCTCAGTCTTGATTTGGAAGTCTAGTGCTGCTTATTGGACTTGATGATCGTAGAGGTCTTTTCTGACCTTAACATTTCTGTGATCCAGTGACTCTCTGAGTGTTTAATGGTGTCCTGTCAGAGAGGGGTGAGCTCAAACCCAGCCTCTTCTGAAAACCCCAGGGTCGTACCTCAACCCTTAGTAAAAGGAGTTTGTAGTTTCAATTAGGAGAAGTAATTTATTAACTTTATTCTTGCTTGATGATATTTTCTCTTATTTGTTGTCGGTATTTTTTAACTGTTTTTAAAGTCCATTTTAGTTCTGTAATCCAAGAGGACCAGCTGTCTAGGCACATATGGAGAACTGATGAATATGTGCAAGTATTAATTGTGTTCTCAAATAGCTTTTTCTGTGGGTGCCAGTCAGGACACCTGTGTACTGTCCACATCTCCCACACGAATTTTTACTCTTCAATTCCTTTGAATTGAATTGAATCCTTCCTCTGTTTTGAGAAAACTTTGAATTGACCTGTGGTCTGATCTTTATTGATCAACTTGATGAACACTCTCTAATTTGATAGTGATGTTTAAGGTTTGCATAGTAATAATATTACAGATTTTGAGTAAGACTAAACTATAAATGTTTTAAAAATCTTTGCATTTCAACAGAGTTTTAATACGAAGTAATTTGCCTAATTAAAATCATCTGGACAAAACTGAGAAGAAAGGCAGGATTTTTTGTGTTGTTTGTAGCTTTAGTATTTCCTTTCATGTGCTGATGGTGCTTGCAGGCTTTAATATCTAATGTAGATACCAAAATCCATAACAAGGAACCTGGGAAAAGCTACTCACTTGCTTTTATAAGGAAAATAATTTTTTGCACCCTTCTGCCCCATTACAGCTTACAGCAGTTTTATAGGAAATGTCTTAAGGGACTACTCTTGAGAGAGGCAAAATCCTGACTTTACAGTGGTGGTAAATGAAGTCATGGTAACAAAATGACTATAAATAGGTCGTCATCTGCTGTAATATACCAGTCTGTTATATATTTTCGTGTTATGTGGCATTTATTTAGAGAAGAATGGCAGAGGCAGCCGCAGTGTTTCAGAGGCACCTGAGGGGTGGGAGCGGGGCCTGCTTTGTGCTCGGTGCCTTGGGCTTTGGGGCCCAGGGGCGCCGGCCCGAGCTCCTGGGCAGGGTGCTGGACATGGATGGAGCTGAGGGAAAAGAACAATTCCAGCTGCTTCCACAGGGCTGAGCTGGGATGGCCTCTGGGACAGGAGCTTTGGGGCAGGGAGATGAGGGGGAAAGGGGAGAAGCAGCCCCACAGACACTGGAGCCGAGCAGGGGGAGGGGAACAGGCAGCGGAGCTGGGATCTGCGCTGGGATCCGCGCTGGGATCCACACTGGGATCTGTGTGGGCAGAACCCACCCTGGCACAGGGGAAAGCTGTGAGGAGGAGGGAGAAGCTGCCATGGACCGACCCCTCCATTCTCCTGCTGCTATGGGATGGAAGTGATTCTGTGAAGGATGGAGGAGTAAAGGGAAAAATGTTTGGCTTGGGAAGGGGGTGCTTGAGGACAAGGGTTCTTTTTATCTCACTGCCCAACTCTACTGGAATTGGCAATAAATAAATTCCTGCAAGGGAGGTCTGTTTGTCTGGGATGGTGGTTGGTGAGTGAGATCCCTGTCTTTATTCCAGCCCACAAATATTGTTATTTCCTCCTCCTGCCCCGGCCTGTTAGAGAGGGCCATCTTTCTAAACCCATCTTCTGGCTTTTGAACTCCACAGAGTTAATATGGAGCCATAAAAAGAAAATACTGCCAGAATTCCACTTTTTGATGCATAGCTGCACATCTGAAGATTATCCAAACATTGATTAGCTTGACTTGTTAGTTATAATGGATCAAAGAAATACAGCAAATGTTTTTGTGTCTGGGGATAGTAAAATCAGGCAACAAGACGTGTTAGAGGACTTGTGCTGCTTGTGACTTGAGTCCCAATTCATTAAAGCCATCCAGGTTCCTTGTTTGCGACTCATTTGAATTATTACTATAAAAGTTCTGCAGAAATAATTTGATATTCCAGATTTGTCAACTATGTTTATAAATGCACACAGCAGATCATTCTGGATGGACTAATAAAGTTCTTGCTTGGGAGCTTGTGATAAAGCCAGCTGAAAAAATTAGAGGTTAGAAATTGTATGAAAATTAACGGTGAAACAGAATGAATGCTTACACATCCAACTGACACATCTTTTATTTAACTGCTAACAAGATGATAAAGTTTCAGGTTTATTTATGGTGCTACTCTAACTAAAATTGAAGGATTTTAATACTTAAAATTAGGGAGAGGGGGTTTCTGTAAATGCGGTGTCTGGGGCCATCTGGTTTACAGGTTTTTTTACACGGGGATAGGAATCCTGATTAACTTAGCCTAGTGTTGAATTTTGAGGGTTTTTTTTTTTAATCTTGAAAGAGAGAAGCCATTAAAACGTGAATATCTCCTTCCTTCCTTCTCTCCCAAATGAAGCTCATTAGTCCCTGGGTTCTGTAATGTGAGGAGGGATGTTAGAAACTGATTTTTGACTGCTTCAAACTCCCTTCTGCCTGCAAGCCTGGAATTAAGCCACTTTCAACTCTGTTCTAGCTCTCCTTTTTCTCTCGTGAGCTTTTTCCTTCATTATCACGAATCTTGCATCTATGGTTCTTCATAAGACTTTCCCCGAGATCACAGCCACAGCTCTGCTGGCTTCCACCTTCTTTTCTTCCCTTCCCTTCCCTTCCTTCCCTGGACCTTGGATTTTCTGGAAGGACACCCTGTGTTTAGCTCTCTCTCAATACTTGTGCATTCAGCTTAAAGTAGGCAAAACATTTGTGTTCTGTAGTCTCCTTTATTTGTATTTAAAGTACTTCTGATACCCCTGTATAAAATTGCTGTTTAAAACAAACATAGCCATAGAACATACTGTAATTTAACCAGCATGTGTTCTGGACCTGACTGCTTTGATAACCTTGAACCATAATTAGGGGAGTGAGAAAGTGGCTCTCTTAGCAGGTTTATTTGGGAAGTCTGAATATGATGCTTTGGGGCCTGATTCTTATGGTAGTTCCATTCCCAACTGTTTTATTATCAAAATATACCTGATTTACTTTTTTGATACTTCTAAACTAAATTGTTTTCATCTTGTGTTTTTAAAAAGTGACAATCTTTTCTTGTTCACATAAATAGCATATAAAAATGGACATTTCCTATACCTACTGTCATTGTCAGCTTATGTAGGATTTACTTTTAGGTGACCACATTTAGTAGTAAAACCTAAACAAAATTGAGTAATTTTATATTTAACAGTTATGCATGATTACCTTCCTTGCATAAATATTTTCAGCCCCAGAAATTTATGTCTTTCTGTTAGGTCTGATGTCTGTTTTGCTTTCTTTCAAGCAGAACCAAAACCAGTGATGATGCAGAGTTGAAGTACTGTGCATATTTTCATCTTATAATTATTAGATAGGAACAACTGATGACGCCATCTGTGCTTAACCTGCTTCAGGAAAACAGATGTGTAATCAGGTTCAGAGAAATTAAAAAAATGCTGATCAAAATGGATTGCATTGATGTCTGTTTTCCTAAGTCATGCAAATCTAGTGGTCTTATAGGGAAACAAATTCAAGTAGGTGGAATTTATTTTTTCATCTCATCTCAGCTATTTTTGGTAAACAAGTGAAAACCACTTGTTCTAATAATGTGTTGCAATAGAAAGCACTTATGTTTCTCTTTGTGGATGCTCCTATATCAGATGTAGTCTTGGTAGATGCAGGTGTCTTTATTTAGAGGGCTTTTATAACCCACTCATGTACAAGCAGAGACGTGATCAAGGCAGTGCCAGCTGATGAAGTCTCCATGTCAGTCCATCTACTCCCTATTTTCCCAAGTGAGATTCAAACACTTCAGGCTTAGCAAAGCAACAGGAATGGAGCTCAGCTGTTCAAAAAACAGCATCCAGCTGCATCAGGAGATCTTGTTTTCCTTCTTGGGCTCCTCCTTCATGGTACATTGGCTGGTTTTTGCAGTATTGCAACCTGACAGTGTGGAGATGAGCCCCCTTGACACACAGTCCTGGCCCAGCACAGAGTGCAGTAGTTTGGACATGTGTCCTTATTTTATCTTATCTTATGGGTGCCTTTGGTTGTTGGTCACAAACTTTCCTTTTTGGGGAATTCACATACAGTTATTTCCTGCAGGGGAAAAAAAGTGTTTCTTTTGTCTTCTGTACTTCTGTCTGGTCTTGGGAGATTTGGTTTTGGTGAAGAGGTTTGTTTTTTTCCCTATAGTTGGTATTTTCCCTATAGTGGTATTACTATACCAGTTCTTTTGGAAAGGATTACAGTGTTGTGTAAGTTTTTGGGGGTATTTTCTGTTTATTTGTCTTTACTGATGGTGGTGGTGTGGGGATTTTTATATTATCTATGGTAATTTTTCTCTTTCATAGTTTTCCTGGTGGATTTTATTATTAATTGCTTTATTTTTTTTTAGAGTGCCAGGTGGTGAATTTTCACACCCCCCCCCCCCCCAATACCTGGCTGAATTTTAGTAAATTGAATATCACAAATAATTAAAAAATGCTATTTTGTTGTGGTGACTCATTGTTCCTGACTGCTCAGAGCCATTCAGTTAGCTGCTGACAGAAGTAAGCTTTTTCACCTCTCTATCACTTGAAATCTAAAATTTTACATTTACTGTATGATTGGAATAAGCGATTCCTGCTGTGCCTAATGAATCCTCTTATTTAGCATTAGGTTCCATCAGAAAATGGGCATCTTAGCAGATTGAGCCTAAACCTCAGGAAAAAGTAGTTATTTAGTATGAATTGCATCAGTTAACACTACTTTTTGATGTAAATATTTTAAGGCTCATAAAAACTGGATTGATGTTCCTCTAGGGTAATTAAATGAAAATTGGGTAACTTATTAATCTCTCTCTCTCTGTCTCTCTCTCTCTTTTTCTCACACTTTGTCTTTCCAAACTTATTCTCTCCCTCTCTCTTTCTTTCCCCTGCTTTTTTCCCCCTCCCTGCCTCTCTTTTTCTCTTTCCCTCCTCCCCTCTCCTCCCAAAAATGTGCCTTTACAGAAACATAAGGTAGATCTTTTCTACAAGCTGCGGCATGTGATGAATGAGCTCATTGACCTCCGCAGGCAGCTGCTCTCGGGCCACCTGACCCAGGATCAGGTGCGAGAGGTCAAGAGACACCTCACAGTGAGGCTGGACTGGGGCAATGAGTAAGTACTGGCTCCTGTTTCTTCTCATTCTTCTCAAATAACTTTTATTAACAAAAAAAACCCCACACAACATTTTCTTTCCAGTAGTATTTGTGCACAGGGAGAACTTGGGATTATTTGAAAATCAAGTATAAGTTTTTACAGTGAGTTTATTGACTTCTACAGTGAGTTTTGCTCTTGGTGTGAAATGAGGTGTTTACCAGTAGGCTTCTCCTAGGGCTCCCTGCCCTTATAAAAGGATTAGGTCACTTCCCTTACTTGGTATCAACCTAAAGATTATTAGGCCTGGGAGGATGTGTTCAGAGGTACTTAAAACTCATTTTTCTTCCATTGAGGAAGTATTTTAATGGTTGCTGCAAAAAGTAGAGAATCTCACAGTTAACCAGGGACACTGGAGCTGAGGCTGTGATATTTAGACTTTGTATCATGACACTTCTCAGAGGTTTAGAGTCTCCTTGGTCAGCTTCTGGTGATTTTGTGGAGAGGTTCTTTTAAAGGCAAAGACAGCTGCAGTTCATTCACACAGAAATGATCATAAATTGCCATTAGAGAAAATTCAGGCCTTGGCCAGACTTTTGTGTCCTGGGCTGTGGATCAGACAGGTAAGTTGTGCATGACACACATGACACTCTCAGACAAACAGCAGCTGCTGTCCCACTGGGAGTGGAGTTAGTGCTAATGAGCGTGTGGGAGTGGGGAAGAGTCCTGTAAGTTGACAACTAAGAAGAAAATCCAGTGTTTTTCATGAAGCTATGTTTGTTTGATTCTGTTTCTTGGCCACCTACCTCAAAACCCCCTCTGAGGGATATACCTGAACACCCTGATGGTTTAGCAGCCCCCTTGCTGCACTTCAATTCTCTCTTGTTGAAGGATAGCGCTGAAGGATATAGACCAATAGATTGCATCAAGTCTTTCTGCAGTGCACAATTGCAGATGTTTTCCATTCTTATTCCCAGTAGAATAAATGGGGAACCAAGGGACTGTTTCTGAGCATTATGCCTGCCTGGTTTTGCTCAGAGTTTATGGATCAAATTAGCAACAGGAAGCTGCAAAAATGGTGTGAGGGGAAAAAAGATGAGGAGAACAGACAGCAGTGCAGCAGTGAAGAGAATAGGTTGTTTCATGAGGTGCCTATAGACGCTTTTTGATATAAAACCTTTAAATAGGAGTGTAATTCAGACTATAAAGGTAAATCTAATGCATGACAATTATGGAGAAGCATCAGTGAAATCAGTAAATACATGCATGATTATATTCACCTACTCAAGATGCTTGTTTAAGAAAAATAAATTCTGTTTCTTACTACAGGTATTGAACTCCCTAGAGAAAGAGATGCATGATATCAAAGATACAAGCAGTATTTAAATCTAAATATCTGGGACTTTGGGGGTATTTCTGCAGCATCACTCTTTTCCACAGAATTTCTGGAAGAGTTCTGCCACTTTCTTCTATCCTTCCTCTGAGTTTTATCATGAAACTTACAACCACCTGTGTTAATCTGGTAAAACACTAATGACTTTCATAGACATATTCACATAGTACTGCCCTTTCTCAAGTAGTGTAATAGTGTTAATTGCTGTTCTGTCATACTTGAGATTTGCAAATAAAATAAATGAAAATCATTGTTATTAATATTGTCTGAGAAGATTGAGTTCCCTGCAGTTTGAGCAGGGCTGTAATTACTCAAGACAGTACAATTCCATTGCCATGCAGCTTTCAGGAAACGGTAATCTCACACATCTAATATATAACATGTTTGTTTAATTTATCCTGACCTTGATCATCAATGAATTGTATTATTTGGGAAGGAGTGATGCAAACATGAAAGTCATACTTGTCATCACAAATTAGGGATTTTTTTTCACTTTGTTAAACTGGTACAATTTTCCCTTAAATACACTGGCAGTGGCTCTGAAAGTCGTCTCTTAGGTCCTGGTAGGAGCTGCTGGAAATCAAGGGACAGATACACTTCTTGGATAAATAGCTACAGATTTCTTTTTTTTTTTGTGAAAGAATTCATTTAGAGTGTTTTCAGGCATTCAGTTTGGTTAGTTTTGTGTGCTTACTGTGAATATTAAGAAGCTTTGCTCTGTAGTTTGGCCTATTAAAATGTGGGAATATTATTTTATAGTTATTGCTGCTAACCCCCTATATTGTTGCTGATCATTCTTCTAACACAATACTGATTGCCCCTTCCTGTAGCAATTCCATTTTCTGTTGCTTACACATTCTTTCTGTCCTGTACGAAAGAAAGATCCTGGACTCATCCTTTTTTTCATTCATTCATGTGCTTTCTTCCATGTTCCACTCACCCCCAGGTAGTTTAGGTTTGTACACATGCAGGGCTGATACTGCTGCTACAGAGGTTTGTGTATTTCCCAGTCAGAATTTGGGAAATACACCAAAGATGCCTTAAGATCAATGCCTTGCTGATTTTAGACTTGCACTTTTAAGCATCTCTCTGTGTATTTTTGCACAACCAAAATCTTATCTGCTGTTTTCTTGCCTGCTTATCTTGCTTGGATTTATACAGAATATTGCAAATACTTCTGCTTTCTAGCAATGTTTCACTCTGATGCAATTGGCCATAATATTGATCTATGGAAGTGTGAAATGCTATTGGAAGTGTCCAATGGTCTGTGAACAGCAAGGGAAAAGTTGTAAAGCAGGAAATAAACATTAAAAAGCTGAAGTATGCTATTTGTCATCCCATTTAAGTCGTATTATAAAGTTGAATCTTCAGTTCTTCATCTCATTTTCTGTCATGTTTCAAGTAAAACAGATACTTGATTTTGAAATTTTTGTTTAGGTTTTTGCTTCTGCGTGAATGGATGAGTCTTTCAGCTTTTACTATTGCTTAGAATGGGAAACCAGAATGCAGCTTTTTTGCTGATGAAGAGCTGTTTCATTGTAGAGACTTTTGCACCAAAAACAGAGCTGCTATTTGAAATGTGAATCCTCTGCTTCTGCTTCAGTGCCAAAAGCTAATTGCTGCAGTATGTGCAATACCTTGTGTGCCAGAAAGGCAGATGAAGCTTTCTTCAAAGTAATTCAACTTGAAAATCAGAGGTCATCTCACCTGATCTTCAGAATCTGATTCTTTCAGATTAATGTAGCAGCTGTCAGGAGATTACCAGAAAGCATCCAGGTCTCCTTGCATACTCAGGGAAGACATTTCCTTCCCTATAGATGTGGAATATATATTCTATGTTTAGGGTGGGAAACAGAGTAAGGAGGGGGAGCCACCAATACCTTGATATTTTTGACAGATAAAAGCCATAAACAAGATGAGTTTGTAGGCTTATATTACTTTTTGGTCAAAGGTTATTCTTTTCTCCCTTAAAATGTTATTAAAATCATTGCATTAAAAGAAATCTTCCAAATAGTTGCCATAAATTCTGCACAGAAAGATCCACAGGTAACCAAAAGGTACAAATGAGTGTTTAAAAAGAAAAACAAGGGCAAAATATTAGCAATAAATCTTTTACACTGTCATACAAAGAAAATGAAACACACTTTTAAGGTCATGGTTTTTCTCCTGCCTCAGAATTGCAGTTGGAAAGCCAGCAGCAGTTTGTTAGTACCTACTAACTACCAACATCCATAACTGTGGAAGGCAGGAATTGTGTGATCCAGTGAAGTCAGCACAGTCTTGAATTTCAAAAAGCCCTAAATTTCAGTGCTCATACTCTTAGATTATTTTGGGGCTTGGAGTGATTTATCCTCTTGTCATATTATTGTGACATAAAAGGAATAAGAATGACCTTTTTGGTAGTGTCGTAACAATTAGCTTAAAGTTAGTAGAATGCATCTGGAGTTAAGAATTAAAAGTACAGATGGAGAATTAAAGGCAGTTTTATTGCAGTAGCTGTCATTACATCAAAGGAGATCAAAATAGGAGTGACCAGCTTAAATAACCATAAAGAAATGGCATTAAGTATTGCAAGAAGAGCAGCTGCCATTTCTGTCTGAATGTACAGCATCGTTCCCTCTCCTGAATATGCTTGGAGTAATGATTGGGTTGGGATTAAAGGCATAAGGAACTTTGCTGAAAGTCAATCTTTGAGGAAAACCTGACTAACCTCTCTCTCTAGCCTGATACTGCCATGCTCAGAGGTATTTTCTACAATTCCCTTTTATCAATTCCTAAGATTATTTACCTTCATCTCATCGACTTCATTATAAGAAATAATTTCCTGTGTAGCATTACATCAGTACTTTACTAATTTCTATGTAGATTGCAGCCTCTGCAGTTTTTTGTATAACTTAATTCTTTCAAAGAAAAGCATCAGGTTGTATTAGCAGTCTCATTTTGACAAACATGGTTTTTTCATGTATTTAATTTTCTGTGGATTTCTGTATTGTATTTCCTCCAAAGTCTATATTAAAGTCTGTACATAGTTTATGTGAATCACTGCCAGGATCGTTTTCTTTCTCTTCACCATATTCATATGTGTAAGAGAAATACAAATGGTATTGAGGCTTTGATATAACGAGAGAAGGAATACAAGAAAAAGTGGTGGCTGCAAAATTAAAGCTGAAAAGGTTGAAGTAAAGAGGACATTTTTGGAGCAGAGGTGATGAGATCTTGCACCCACAGATGTGATGAGCTCTCCCAATCTGTTCTTCAAGACTGAGTTTGCATCTGAAAGGTTTTATTTTTTATTTTTTTTTAAGTCAAATGACATATTTTTGTAAGGTTTTTCTAGGTAAAGTTGTCCTGACTTGTGGTTTTATGAATTCTAAATGCTGTAGTGTATGTATTATAAATAAATGAACGTACTAGAAATTAGGGCTATTCTTCAAAATTACCATTAAACCCAAGCTGATCTTTTTCTAGAAGCCCAGGTAACCTTGAGTTGTGTGTTCATCCCTTTCACTATTAAAAAGCCTTGTATTTTTGGCAGTTGGCTTGATTTCAAATTACTTGAGAGAAAACTATCTAGAGATTTTAGGTGGTGGATTTTAAAAGTTTTTATCCCCCCAAAAAAGGAAAATTGTGAAGACTTATGTAGAAGAGGAAGAATGTCTAAATGCCAGCTGAAGTATCCCAAACAAATGCAATCAGAGGTAATTGATAGGCTTGGGGATATTTTGTAGGTATACTTGGGAAATATTTCTGAAGGGCAGTTCAGTGTGAAGGCAGAATAAAAGAGCACGAGAATCTGCTTGTAAAAGAAAGTATTGTGGAGACAGGAACTGTCAAATAAACACATTATGTAATTTTTATGCATGCTCTGTTTTAGAGAAATACTGCCTGGCAGCTGGGGCTCTTCTGTTCCTCCAGTGCTTGATAATAGAGAGGGAAAGTGGGCCACTGACTGCCATTGCCATCTCAAACATTATGTTGTCAGTTCTTCACAGGCAAAAAAATAATTGATACTAATTGTGTGTACAAACCTGAACTTCCACCTGCACAGTAAATGGCTGCACGTTTGTGCTCCAGCCAAAACACCCTTATTTGTTGGGAGCAAGTGTTGTGCAGGATTAACATAGTATTAGAGAATGAGAATCTTCTGGGCTGAAAATCCACGGTGTTAAGGGATTTAACTAAAAATAGGGTATTAGATAAGTTTCACAGGGATGCTGCTGCAGTTGTGTTGAACATTATTAAGCAGAAGATCATGTTCTGAGTAATGAGTGCAGGCACTGCTTCACCCCAGCACTCCAGAGAGCTGAAATGATGTGAACAGACCCTCATCAGGCTGGGATTGGCTTGGCCAGGTTTTCTTGGGGAACTCAAAAAGAGCTCCATGACTGTCCTGGAACTGCAGTGCACACATGATGGCTTTGATAGCCTTAGCAGGGAATAATTTGTTCATATCTGCGTGCTGAGGGGAAATTCCATTATCAGTGTACTTTAGGGGTGGGAGTGTGCACACATGTGAATGATCAGGGTGTTTTGGAGGTTGTTTAGATACTCACATTCAGGAAAGCTTCTGTGAATGAATTTGATGAGCATGAACTTTTTTTTTTTTTTTTTAAAAAAAAAAAGGCTTGCAGTGATCTCTGACTGATTTTACCAGTTTTTTGTATTATATTTTTTGATTTTCTGTGATAAGTAGGCTCAACTGGCAGCTGTGAGTAAGGATTACCTAGTGTGTCCTTATTTTAATCTTTTTCATTTGGTAAATAGATGCAGTCATTTTCATCATTGCAGCTGCAGTTTTCAGATACTGCTCCTGGGCCACAGATAACTTGTGTTTGATAGGTTTAACCAAAACAAAGTGTGAAGCCATGACTTTCACAATGTAGCATTAGAATTTAGTATTTTACATGAAAGTGCATTGAAGAAGGAAAGCTGCTCCCTTTTTTCCATTGAAAATATAATTGATTTGAGCAAAGAACTGAGAACATGGAAATTCCAGTAGGGTTTTTCAATGGCCATATAGTGCTGCCAGGGCAAGTGAACAGGGCTGAGCTGTATTTTGGAAATGTGTTGGTTTAGGGATATAAATAAAGAAGGAAAACCTGCTTAGGCAAAGTTTCAACAAAAGAATTACAGAGTTTGGAAACTTCTGGGTAACATTTAAAAGCACCATGGTGAGCAAAGGTAGCTGAGCTTCCTCCAAACCACTGGTTCTCCCCAGCTGTTGTTCTAAGCCAATTGCTCAGAAAGAGACACTGGATTGCCTGGAGCCTTCTGTTATTGCTCCAGACAATTACTCTAAAGTACCAGAGAGGTTTTTCTCAATAAAATTTTTCATCTGCCATCAGGAACAAGTCTGTGCAGAATGTTTCCCTCTCTGATTACAAAATTAAATTGACTTTTGCTTTTCTTTTATAGTTCGTGACAGAAGGAGTGCCAAGGTAGTTCGTGAGGGCACCTCTTCTGAAATTTTGATTTTTTTTCTTTAAGACTTTAAAGAATTTCAAAATAAAATGTCTAGAAGTGACATTACATAAGGCAAAAGCAGGAAAATGTTTAATTCATGTGTTGGATTTTTTAAAAATGTACTCTACTGTGTGTTTAGTGTAGCTCTTCATTGTAATACTCAGAACTCTGTGCCTCAGAAACTGAAGATCTATGGAGCAAATCTTGGGGTTTGTCACCTTTAAGGTTGTCTTGTTCTGCAGTCTACACTTATTAATTAATCATTAATGGTTTGCATTTATTTGTCTGGATAAAGAATATCTCATTCTGTCTGCTAATGCTGTGAAATGTGACCTGAACTGCCTTCTCTACAGCTGAATTCCTTACCTAGTCATCTTCGCACTGGTGTTTTTTTAAATCAATTTATATATTTGATTTGAGCCAAAATATTATTTCTGTTCGGAATACTTAAAAATATTCTGTGTGTTACAAATACAGATTAGGATTATTGTTACTGCAGTTATTGTTTATTACTAACAACAAATATTATGTTTATATGGGGGTTCAGTTTTATGAACACCAGGAATATCAAAGCAGCTTCCCAAGGCTCAGGATCTGTTGGCACATTTGAACATTAATGGAAGTTTTTCATTATGTAGCGAAGGATCTTACTCAAATCCTTCAGCAGCAACCAGAATATGAACTTTATTTGTCTGCTACAATTGCTTGTATAAAATTACCTTGTTTTGGGCACTGCACCAACATATTGGCCAAAAGCTTCCCCTGCATTATGTGCCAGAGCTCCACTGAAGTCAGGGGAGAAGTAGTAAGTTTGTAGTGGGATTTTTAAAACTTTGCATTAGGATTTTCTTTAGAATTGTTCAGTGGTTAACAAGTGCAGTAAGACTGGAATAGTTGGGTATTTCTGTGTCCCTGCCCTGGAGGAGGCACTTGCAGGAGGTGCTGCTGAGCATTCCTGTGCCACACTGACACTGCTCCTTCCTTCTCTTGCAGGCATTTGGGCCTTGACTTAGTTCCACGGAAGGACTTCGAGGTTGTGGATTCAGATCAGATCAGTGTTTCAGACCTTTATAAAATGGTAAGAAATTCTGTGGGAGATTCCGTTGAGATTTTACTGTGGGAGGGAAATGGGGGAAAATTGTTTTGTTCTTTACTCTTACATGTTTTCTTGTTTCAAATGGTGTTACAAGTTAAACATGTTTTTCATTTGCATCCTGACCACCAGAACAGTGTCTCCTGTACCCTAAGCCTTGGCATGCTTTGATACATTTTAATTTGAATTTACAAAGTAACATGTTGTTAACTCTGGGAAGGTTCTCTGAGTCCAGAAAGTCCCAGAGAGCCGCTATTTGATTCTTTGAGCAGATTTGCAGATGAGGAATTTCTAAGTGAAAAGTCTGGGTTAGTGGTTGCATAGATAATAAACATCCTTGCCCTGTTACAAAGACTTTTTGAGCTCACAAAAAAGCATAATTTAAGCAAAACTAATCCTTGAACATTAAGGCCATCCCCGTTGTATGTCAGTGCCCTTTAGAAAGCATGGAGTGCATTTGAATATTTGGATTTTCAGGTGAAGTACACTTTATTGCAAGTTTGTCATTATTAGTCACTTGTACAGTTCTGTTTATACATAATGAAGTTGAAGTTGTTTTGAAAATGTGAATTGTGCCATTAATGAACTGTAAAGCCACTGATGCATTTTACAACTTAACTGTGTTTGGATTTTCTGTTAGTAGGACTAATACAGATAATTTTGGTTTAAATTGTGATGTAACTGTAGAGGGAAAAACATGTAAAATTCAGGAAAGTGAATGAAAACCCTTCCTCAGATGCTGTTTTATAAAAAAAAAAAAAAAAAGCCAAATAAAAACCCCTCAGCAATTATTTTATACAACTTCTCTTAATATCTTTCAAAGAAAATAGTTGTTTTCTACATAATGTTGTTACAGTGTCACTCACTTCTAGGGAGCTTTTAATCTCCTTTTAAAACAGTTTGGACTTCCAGCTATTTAAGATGAGGGGCAGAGAGGTCCATGGCTTGGTGATGGGTTTGGTCTGTACGATGTGACTTTTCCTGCTCCTGTGGATTATTTGCACCATGTAACAGCGGATTTAATGGAAAGAAGAATTATTTCATAAGAAATATGAAAGTACACCAGTTTATAGTGCTAATTTTTAAAGTATGTTCCTGCTTTGCTGTGGTCTGAGGAGAGTTTGGTGCCAGTACAGAGTTTTCCTTCAGTACAGTGTGGAAATAACTTGGTAGCAAATTCCATCAATGAAGACTTGGGCTGTGAGATTAGTTGCTAATTAAGGATTGGTTTATTACTCTGAGGTTTATTCTGCACATTTTTTACTCTGAATACTTGGAGTACTGCAAATAGGCAATATTTCTTGTCAGAGCAGCCTGATTATGTCACCCCCTAGTCCTGTGACTGTCTCTGTGCTGCTCCATCCTGGGCAGGGCTCAGGACAGCACCATTACTCACTTCACACTTGACTGCTGCTGGAGTCTGTAGATGCAAGAGGACAGTGCTGTCTAATCACATCTCTTCACGGTCAGGAGGCACTTTCAGGAACCAAAGCAGCTAAAATCCTGCTATACTTTTTTTTAACTTAAATATAGTAAAAAATGAAGGAAGGGCGTATTGGTGACTTAGGTTGTTCTAGGGTTATTTTAATGTGGTCTGAGAATTGTTTTTATTATTTAGCAAAAACACAGAGAGGGAATCCTCCTTGCTTGTGGTGAAATGGATACTCAAATGAGCAGTGAGGTTTTACATCGTAAAATAATCTCGCAAGAATAGTTGTGAGAGCCAAATAACTTATATTTTCAGGATTGTAGGATATTAAATATAACACAGAAAACTCATTAGCAGAGAAATGGATGAGGTAATACATCAGATTTTTTTCCTCTGTGACAACAGAGATTCAAGCATTTTTTGCTCTGTCATTAGACTTAGCACTTCTTGATAAATTGTAAGTTGTTAAATTTGAGCCTCTTTTTAGCTCTCGTGTTTCATTGCTAAGTGTGTCTGTGACTGCTGGGTGATGCTGTATGCTTCTCTTTGGCAGAACTATTGTGCTCTGAGGCCTTGCACATCCTGCTTCTCCACGTTACTCATTCTGAAGCTAAATGCCAGTGGCTGCAGGATGCAGAGCATTTGTCAGGAATTGTTGCTTCGCTCCTGAAGGAAAGCAAATTGCCCTTTCCCTATGACAATGTTTGTGACTATAACCAATATGACAGAACACTTTTTAAAAATACATATTACTTTTGAATGGTGGGAAAATATGTTCTCGGAATTCTGCCACAGAGCTCAGTACTGGAGTTTCCACTGGATTGAAGTTGTCATTTAGGAACACAGAGTCCTGCAGAATGTCAGGAACACTTGGATGGCACATTTTAGTGGAAGGGTTACAAGACACAAATGTCTGAAGTTGTTTCACAAATCAGAAATGTACAAAGCTGGTGATTAATTAGGTTTAGCTCTTCTATAAAGGTATTGAAGTGGGTATGTGTCTTCAGGACAAATTCAGGAGGTGTATGGAAGGCACAGCTGTTGGCTGTGTAACTGCTGCAGCTTAGGCATTTCTACCAATTGTGTGAGAGAAATGCCATTCATGCCATTATATTTTCCTAATGGAAAAAAATAGAGTTCCTAAATAAATAGTTTCAAATTAATGCTGCCATCACCTCATAACTGTTTCTTCTTTATTCAAATGGTAAATGTGATTGGTAAGAAGGAATAGTCAAGAAAATAAGACTTCAGTTATCCAAAACTCTACTAGGTAAGGAATACAACTGGACACAAACTGGACAGGAAAATAATAAAATCTTTGATTTTCTTGGTTGTTCCTTGTAAAACAAAGCAGATTGACAGAACAGGTTGGTGCACATTGGGTTCTAAAGCCCAGTAAGAAGTCAAATGAGAATATGAAGACAGAAAACTTTTTAAGATGACTTGGGAATGATGGGATTAACTCACCAGGCATTGTTAGGAAAGGAATAAGGAAGAGCAACACTGAAAACTGATATTGGTTGATATCATGTGAAAGAGGTTTGATGAGAAAGTGGAGGTAAGGAGAATTGATAGCTCTTTCAGTAAATTAAGAACAAAACCACAAGATGTTCACTAACAGGCCAAGTTGGATGAATTAAGAATTTCTTCATTTCCCCCAGGCATTAGAGTGAAAGGAAATGGAGATTACTGAGAGCCAGTTTACAAGAACAGAATTATAGAGGAGTATAATAGAATAGCACAAATGAGTAAATAGAAAAATTAGAAAGGCAATGCACAAATTCAGATATAACAAGCTAATATGGTCAATTGCATGGAGAAACAGTTTTATATAAATAAACTGGTACTAACTGGGAAGCTAAAGGAAAGTTTTCATACTGGGGGAAACCAACTGGCATCTAATGCAATAAAATAATGGGGCACTTAATATCCTTTTGCCCCACTAAACTCTTACCAAGGGTTATCAATTCTTTATCAAGACATTTTCAGTTCCAGGGGATTTGGAACTATATACATTCCAGCTGGGATCTTTGGAGAAGCCATATCAGACATGTTAGTGATAGTCATTGGGAAGATGGGTAAGGTTCCAGAATACCAGCAAAGGGCAAGCCAGTTTCACACCTTAAAAATAGGTGATGGAGGAGGAGCTGGAAATTATTCTCTCCCTGTAAACGATGCTAGAAAATAATAATAATAATAACAATAACAATAACAGTGGAAAATTACTTGCAGCAAGGATATGAGTAATAGTGAGTGTAAACTTGTCCAGAATAAGCAATTTAATAGTTTAATAAAGTTCCAGAACATAGATAAGTCCAGTGAATGGAGGAGAAGCAGCTGATGCCATATTTAGATTTCGATAAAGGTTTTAAATGTTTGTTTTAATTTAAACTCTCCAAAGGTCATTAGTTCTAGATGAAATTACTGTAATGTAAACACAGAGCTAATTAGAAAACCCATACTTAAAAAAAAAAAAAAAGGTTGTCAATAATTTGATTAAATAGGAGGAGGGATGAATTTGCTGAATTTCTTGGGATCATCTTCCATTTCAAGTGCTTCAAGTTTAATTAAGGACTAGATGCTGAAATAAGGAGTCTGCTTCCTAAATATACAAAATCCACAAAGTTAGAAATGGTATTTCTGATTCTTTCAGTGGAGGGAAAGATCAAATTTCTAAATAATACAGAGAAATTGGAGAAATTATTTGAAAAATGTTGTTTTGTACCAGAGGGGATAATAAATGTAAGGTCTGAATCCCTGCAGACAGTTGTTGGCTCTGAAGTACAGATTGGGACACTACAAGCCTAAGTGGTTTTGTAGACAAGATGTAAGGTTATAATGAAATCACAAGCTTAATTATCTTTTTATTCTAATGATGGATAAGAAAAGAATCAATATGCCTATGTTACAATAGCAAGGAATCAGTTTAAGCATCAGAAAACACTTTGATGAGGAAAAATATACTGAAAGTTGTATCTGGTAAAGTTTGCACAACATTTACAACTATCTTTTGGGAAAAATAAAGGTAAAACTGATTTCTTGGTTTTTTTAGAATGAAGATGGATAATTTCTTAACAGTCCTATTTTTATATTACTTTGGAAGACTTTTCAGGTTTTAAGGGACCTCAGGAAGGTCTAAGCAAACTTTCTGGTCTCAAGGCAAGGTCAATACTGAATTCAGACAATTCACTCAGTGCTCAGTGCTTTGTCCAGTTGAATGTTGAAGTTCTTCAAGGGAAAGGATTGGATCTGTGTTCTTATGTTCTAATTAGTTTTTAATAACTACCCTGATGGAGTTATATTTTTCCTTGTTGAAGCATTGGGATATCCCATGTTGTAGTTGATGGCCACAGTATTTTGGCCAATTTGCTGTGCAGCTCTGTGGAGAGCCTGGCTGCCTCTTGGTGCTGAGACCTTCATGGTTACAGGAAGGCTGCCACAGGTCACCTACAAACCTTCTCTACTCCAGACTCAAAATGCATTCCCTCCATCCTCCTCAAACACCTTGTGCTGCTTCGCTGGCCTTTGCTGAATGCAGTGTTTCAGCTCTAGCTTACTCAGTGCTGATGAAAAAGGAATAAATGTTATTCTCAGTCTACTGGCTCCATTCCTGATAACAGAAACAGTAAATTGTTAAATGTCCCTGCTGCCTGAGTGCCCCCCTGACTTATGTTTAGCTTGCTTTAGTAGGACCCTGCCAGTCTGCTGCCCCCAGTTTAGGATCATCTGGGAATTTGAGGCTGCGTAGGTCTCAGGACAGTCCCTGAAGAATTCACACCATCAGCCACTACCTTTGGAGCCTGCAAATCCTGCTGTTTGTTGGGGGTTTTGGACCAAACAGTTTAGTCTGCCCATGCAGGTGTAAGTTTACAGCTTGGGTACAGGAATGCTGTGGGAGACTGTGCTGAGGGCCTCGCTGAGCTGGGAGAGACAACAGCCACTAATCTTCCCTCATCTACTGATTTGGTTATTTTACTTCAGGGGAATCACTTGATCCAGCATAATGTACCCCTGATAAATCCATGTTGGCTATTTTCAGTCACCCTCCCATCCAAGTACCCAAAAATGGCACATACCCTCTGGGCACTTTGCCTGGCCAGAGGCAAGGGCACATAAATTAACTCAGTCAGTGATTGTATTGTTATAACGTGGTTCTGAAGCATGAAAGCAGAGAGTTAGTCAAATCTAATCTTTTGGTTGTGGAAAAATTTAAAACCTGAGGTTTTTACCCCTTATTTTTATAGATTTACCTCAGCATACACTTTGTAAGCAGCAGTGTTTGCTGTGGAATCTCTTCAGACCACCTCTCATATTTGTGTTGCTTGAGTGTCTTGCTTTCTTACTGGGATTTAGAGATTAATTTAATCAAAAGAAGTAAGGACACCTTGAATAGCTTAAATAACTGGTCTTTTCTATGCCAGCTGATGCTGAGTGGTTGCAGGTGACAAAAAGATTAAATAGGCAACTCAGCCAGCTTGAAGGCTTTTTACATTCAGAAGATGGTGCAATAGTTAGACAAACAATGGAGCTGGAGATCATTATTTTTCTACTGAGAGCGTGAAAGAGGACATTTTTATAACTGTGAATGTAAACAGATGTCAAAATATGCCATTTAGAATCACAGAATTGTTTAGGTTGGAGGAGACCTTTAAGATCATTGAGCTCAGCCATTCCCCCAGCACTGCCAATGCCCCACCAACCCCTGTCCCCAAGGACACAACTGCACATCTTTTAAATCCCTCCAGGGGTGGGGACTCCACCACTGCCCTGGGCAGCCTCTTCCAATGCTTGACAACACTTTGGGTGACAAAATTTTCCCTAATGGCTGATCCAGTAGTGAGGGGCCCAAGACTGAACACAGGATTTGAGATGTGGCATCACCAGAGTCAAATACGGGGTGTCCTTGGCCAGCTGGGCCCGCTGCTGGCTTGTGTTTAACTGGGACCTCTCCAGTTAGCCAGGACTGCTGGTGAGGGATTGAAAGTGGCTCAGTGAGCATTCTGCCAGCCCCCTCAGTACCCCAATATCTCCTTGGGTTATTCTCATGGTGAAGGTTATTTCTCCTTTTGTGGCAAAGAAATCTTATTTGCCTTCTGTGTGAAAGATGGTGTTGTAGTTTAAGATGCCAAATACATTCAGTGGACAATCTTTTATTTTTATGTCCTTTGAGGCTTCATGTTTGTCAACAGATCTGCTAATTCTGATACAGAGTGTAAGTGTTTTGTCAGATTAAGATGTTGGGTTTCTAATAGGAGAGAGGTGGGGTGAATGAAGAGAGTATTTAATAATGTGTGGTAGTGTCAATGTTAATATTTCAGTTTAAAATGCTAATATTAAGATGATGTTCAGTGAAAGGCATGGCAGAATCATTAATGATGGGTTTTTTAAAAGCTCTCTGAAACCTTTTCAATTTAGATTAGTATTTAAATCTCCCTTTGGAGATTAAATGGCTCCAGTGAGTCTTGCAGTCCATTTTCTGATTATAACATCTTCTAGCATAAAAGGTTTTAAATACAACATCATCCTTTGAGTTTCCAGCCATGTCGCTCTTTTATACTGATGCTTCTTTACAGGTGTTGTGCAGCTGAAATTGTAGAACCATCAATCATTTTTCAGGATTTCATTTTCTTATTAGAGTGAAAAGTTTTAACAACATCTAAAATACATCTTTCTTTCTCGATGACTGGCTTTTTTTAACAAATGCACTTTTTCACAGACAACATACCAGGAGGTGAGGATTAGTGGTGGGGTATCTTCCCACTTCGCAGGAGAAAACAGAGATTATACAGAATAATGGAATTTCCAACACTGTAATAGCATTTCTTTTTGAAATTCTGTCTAACTTGTCACAGCAATTTACTGTAAAAGCTAAGGTAAATACTCCCTGTAAATTCAAATAGGCTAAGAAAGGCTTTACTGAGAAAAGCCTTTAGGAAAGTGTGTGTGATGATACACTGTGAAAAAAAGGCCATGGAAAGTTGGTAATAATTTTAAAAGTAATATTTTAGAATTACTGTTCTAATGCTACAAAAATATAATGTAAATATTTATTACTTTTTAAAAGGTTTAAATGTTACTATTTTGTATCTCCACAGCATTTGTCAAGTAGACACAGTGTCCAGCAGAGCACATCACAGGTAAATACCATCCACATTTGAATTTTTTGTAGTCTTTAAGTCCTTGGTAATGTAGGTAAAGGTATGATGGAGATTACTGGGCAAGTCCTTACCCATGGCACACTTCCTCAGAAGATTCCCAAGTATTTAAGTCACTAAGCTCCTTCTTCAAATTTCCATTTAGGTATCTTTTCCTGAGCTTGTAACTGTTGTTCTTAAAAGATAAAATTGTGTAGTGAGATCAAAAGCCTCACTCTGCCTGTGTGACTCTTCTCTCTACCTGCTAACATGTGGCTTAGTGGCTTCTGTTTCACACATCCTTTCTGTACTGATATAATCCAGTCCTGGTCATGGAACCTGGCTTTGATCTTTACAGAGATCTGTGCTTCCACAGGTACCTGTCTTTAAAGAATGAGGATTTCCTTGGATTTAATTTCAAATCCAGAACAAAATTCCTTTTTTCAATACAAATCTGAACTTTAATTCTAGACATTTTAAGACTTTTTTTTTTTTGTTAGAATCTACCTGTCCATGCATTCAGACGTGACGAGCATAATGAATTTATGATATTCATGCAACCTATTTATTAAGATCAGCATGAATGGATGTGAAGAATTGTAAAATCTGAAAGCAGACATTTACTTACATGCTTTTCTCTTTGGCCACCCCAGCATTCACTGCTGGAAATAGGTCTCTGTATGTTAAATCAAAATGTAAACTTTGGCTTGGATCGGTTGCTCATGTTATCAACCCTTTTTAAGCTTTTTTTATACCTGCAAGATAAACTGGCCTGTTAAACCTGGTTCTAAGTCATGGATTGTTTTTGAATGGAAAATGACCTTAATCTAGATTAAGTCCAAATGTTCCCCCGGCACTGCCAAGCCCACAACTAAACTGTCCCTCTGTGCCACATCTACACATCTTTTAAATCCCACCAAGGATGGCAACTCCACCAATTCCCTCTTGGCAGCCTGTTCCAGTGCTTGACAACCCTTTCAGTGAAGAATTTTTCCCTAATATCCAACCTAAACCTCCCTGGCACAACTTGAAACCATTTTCTCTTATCCTGTTGCTTGTTCCTGGAGAGAAGAGACCAAACCCCACCTAACAACAACCTCCTTTCAGGGAATTGCAGAGGGCAATAAGGTCCCTCCTGAGCCTCCTCCAGGGTGAGGCCCCTCTGCTCCCTCATCTGCTCCTCATCTGACTTGTGCTCCAGACCCTTCCCCAGCTCTGTTCCCTTCCCTGGAGAGACTCCATCACCTCAGTTCTTCCTTGCAGCAAGGGGCCCAAAGCCCAGGATTCAAGGTGTGGTCTCAGCAGTGCCCAGTACCAGGGGACATCACTGTCCTCATCCTGAAGTCCACATAAATGACTTCTAGAAAGAAATTGCAGCTTCTCAAAAGAAATAATATAACAAATGTTACTAAAAATGCTTTGAAGTCTATATACTTTAAATGGAAATCATCAGGAACCACCCCAATACTGTCTTTATAATTCATTTTCAGTACCAGAATCAAGGCAAAATTTGAGAAATAGGATTGATTTGGTTTACTTGATAAAATCAGATTTCCAATGCATAACCCATTTGTTTTGTTTCTACTTGGTTATCACAGTTTCATCAATCTATTCAAATTAGAAGTGTTAAAAATAGGTGCAAGATTAAGCTTTCTGCCTCTATCTCTGAGGCAGAATATATTTGAGATTAAGCTTTTCCTTGATGGTGAGAGGCGAGCAGGATCTCAGTTAAAGTGGTCAAGTTGTTCAGGTGTCCTTTATTTAGAAGAATATATAGAAGTATATGGAATATATGGAAGTGCCAATGGTTCTCCCTGCTTTGAATCAGGTGGACACGATCCGTCAGCGGCATGGGGAAGCCTGTCGGATGCCAGTGCCTCATCACTTCTTCCTCAGCCTGAAGAGCTTCACCTACAACACCATTGGAGAGGACACAGACGTCTTTTTTTCTTTGTACGATGTCCGGGAAGGCAAACAGATCAGGTAGGAATGTGTCAAACAGCTAAAAAGCTTCCTAGGAAAAGAGCTGTGAGCAGAGCAAACATATTGGGGATAAAAATGTGGTGTGTTCTTGTGGCCCAGCTGGAAGGACAGAGCTGGTAAATCCTGAGTTGCTGGCCCTGCAATCCGTATGTGGGAAGATCAGAGGTACTGGTCTTTGCATAGGAAATTTAGTGCAGAGTTAAAGGTACAGAATGGTTGAATTTCTTTAGTTTTCTGACTTTGCCTTCAGACATTACTGAATGGTGTTTTGTAGCTTCCTCCTTAGCACTGTTGGTTAAGAAGCACAAATGATGACAGGGCCAGGCTGTGGTTTCAGAGGAAACTGCTGTGTGCCTCCTCTAACTCTCCTCCACTCCTTGGCTTCCAGGCCTGCCACAAAATACCTTTTTCTAATCACTGTATTGCTCTCAACATAAACTCTTAATGTTCATCCCTTTGTCTGCTCTCTGTTTATTGAACTCATTGGTACCAGTGTTAACAAACGTAAGGTGGGCTTTTTCTTTTATAAGCCTGTGTTTTGAAAACATCAAAGTATGTAGAAGAGCATTGCAGGAGTTATTTTGTGTCTTGGAAGTTTAGCAAATGCAGCTTGGTCTGATCTGAAAAGCACCATGTTTGTGCGGTGTTCTGAGTTTTGGTAAAAGCATGTCCTGGCAGTCACTTGCTGCCATAGTCAAAACTCTCCTAGTTTTCAGCAATTAGATTTAGATTTGTTTCAAAGTGAGGGAAAAGCCACAGAATGTTCTTTCCCCTCTTTGGAAGACAGCTCAGAGTAAGTGAGAAGAGTTTTCTCTCTCTTCAGAGTACATCCCACTAAATATTGGTCTGTATTAGAATGCTCTGATGACTTGATGGTATTTCCTGATATCCAGCTTCAACCTCCCCTGACACAGCTCCAGCTCTTCCCTGCTGTCCATGGGCACAGAGAGCAGAGATTGGTACCCTCCACTGCCCCTCAGGAGGATGCTGAAGGCCCCAGTGAGGTCTCCCCTCAGTCTCCTCCAGGCTGAATAAACCAAGGGCCCTCAGCTGCTCCTCACAGAGCTTCCCCTCCAGACCCTTCCCATCTTTGCAGCTCTTTGGACACTCCAGTTGATGTAGTTAGCAGGAATTGCTTTGAAAGGAAATGAATTGTCTTGGGCTGCAGTTTGTATGTAAACACTGAGTGGAGAGCCTTAAGGAAAGGGTTTTGCCAGTGTTAAAAAAAAAATAAAAAATGAAGCAATAGTTATAATGAGAAAAAGTACAAAGAGTGGTTCAGGCAAATTTAAATATATACAGTAATGCTTTTTTGTGCAAACAGTTGTTATTACTTAGCTCTTTGCATTAAGCATCCATGGTCTGCTTTAATGAAAACAGCATAATTTTTACATTTTCTGACATCCCAAAGAGTGCTGGGGAAAAAATGTGTAATGAGGCTGAGCTCTGTTTTGGAGAAGAAACCAGAAAACAGACAAACACATTGCTAGAAATTCAGAATGATGTTTTTATATCTACTTTAAAACATTTTCTTTCCTCTCGGGAAATAGTACATTAAGGTAAAAATCCCAAGCAAGGCTTCTGCAAACTGCACTCGAAATGAAAGGGACAAATTGACTTCTGAAATGGTTTGGAGGTTGATAAATTTCTTACCCAAGCAGCTCACACTGGAGGCTGAGTGGCTTTCAGTGTTACTGCCTTGGACATGTGCTGGATTATAAACATCCCTGAACCTGCTGGTGCCAAGAGTTATTTCCCAGGGAGGTTAAGTGAGGAATTGCTGCAAGTTCCAGTGTTTTCAAGGGCTGAAGGAACAACATGCACCAGGTGTGGATTAACAATCAGAAGGTTTGAGCAGCAGCTGAAATGCCGTTTGAGATGGTTCCCATGTTCTCAATACAAAAATGTTCCTGTGTTCAATGGCTGTCAGCAAAGGGGGAGCAGACAAAGGATAACAGTGGGGATCTGTGGACAGCAGGAATAACACCACTGCCATCAGAGGGGTCAGACCTAGAGGTAAACACAAAGAAAAAGTTACTTCATTTCTAGTTTGTCAGAAATATATAAAGTAATACTTATAAGTCAATAGAACTTAAAGGCTCAGATAAAAAGGGATTAAAGTGTATTTGTCTGTTTAAAAGTGTTTGGGATTTCTTTTTTTCTTGCATACAAAGCCACTAGTCTAGCAACTTTGTGACTCATCTTTAATACCTCAGTTTGTTTGCTAAGTGGAAGTTACTGGAAGATGATGTGATAATTGATCCAATTTGGATTATAGCCAATGATTGCACCCCATTGTGAGACTTATCTTGGGATGAATGATCATGGAATGAGCGAGTTGAGAGTAACATCAAAAAGGCAGCAAAGAAAATGTTACTGTGAAGATGGTGAACTCGGCATGGAAGGTGTCAATAAGGATCAGACAGAGATAGGTAAACTGATATGGAGAAAAATACATTTGAGAGTTGTCTGTTTGTGAATGATACTGTTGAAGAGCACAAAAGCAAATTGCTTCAGTATGAAGGAAAGATTAAATATGTGGGAACAACAGAAAGTCTGTATCATGTTCTGTGGTGAAATGGAGCTGGGAAGGCAATATGAAAAAGGACAAATGAAATTGCACAAGCAGGGATGGGAGGAGACAGAAACTTGTAGGAAAAATAACTAGCACAGGGCATCCAGGACAAAAAAAAAAAAAAAGGAATAATTCTATAATGCTTTCCCAGAAAACACCCACTTTTTTTACAAAATCAAGAAATAACCAAACAGATTAAAGGGGACATTAAGCCATGAGCAGATGTTTCCAAGATAGCTGGAGTATTTAATGGCTCTTTTGCCTCAATCTCCGTAAGAAGGTCAGCTGCAATCCGATGACAAATGCGAAAAATGGAACAAATAAACTACTTGTTAGCACTAAGAAGGTAACAAGATGGTAAGTAAAAGTCAACATAGATTTGTCGAGCACAAATCACATCAGAGCCGACTAATTTTGTTCTGTTACATGGGAATGCACCTCCTGCCTCAACAGAAGAGAAGTATTAAACTTGATAGAATAAAGAGATACAGGCTGGATGAAACTGCTCTAAAGGAGCTGGAAACTGGTAGGCAAAGGAATGCAGAGTGTTATTTGTGCTAGAAAGATGCAACAAATAAGAGATATATTGACATTTTTTGATATTTTTAGCATGATTTTGGTGGATGAAAAATAAATTAAGTTTAGTAAAGCAGTGAGGTTTAGATACCTATATAATAACTTTTTTTCTAGAAAATGCATGGAATTATGCAAAGCTTAGAAAAATTACACATTCAGAAGTATGATAGTGGGGTTTTTCTGAAAATAAGCTTTATAAGTCCACTAACTGTCATAGAATCTGAGAATGGTTTGGGTTAGGAGGGACCTTAAAGGCCATCTCATTCCACCCCCTGCCATGGCAGGGACACCTTCCACTATCCCAGGTGCTCCAAGCCCCATCCAGCCTGGCCTTGGGCATTGCCAGGGATCCAGGGGCAGCCACAGCTTCTTTGGGCACCCTGTGCCAGGGCCTGCCCACCCCCAGAGGGGAGAATTTATTCCTGATATCTCATCTAAATTCAGTGTGAAGCCATTCTCCTTTGTCCTCTCACTCCAGCCTTTGTAAAGAGTCTCTCTCCATCTTTCCTGTAGGCTCCCTTCAAGTTCTGGAAGGGACAGCTAGGTTACCCTGAAGCCTTCTCTTTTCCATGCTGAACAATCCCAGTTCTCTCAGCCTTTTGAGTATGGAAAAGGATAAATAAATTTCTGTCTTATTTTTTCTTTATAAAATTTATGTTTAAACATGTGAATGTTTTTCATCCTGCCAGCATCTTCCACCAGTTACCCTATTTTACACACCACTGGGATTTAAAATTTTCTTGTCATCTAGAAATATCCTTAATTATGGAGAGTGAACAGAACAAAAGAGAAACTCTGCTGTGATTGAATTTGAAGATCTGGAGTTCTGAGCAGTAATTATGCATGGAAAGTGGTGTTGTGCATATTTCTGCTGGTAACTCTTCCACCTGCCTCCTCCTACTTACTGAGCCTTTGCCATTCCCGTTATAGCAACGACCTCCTCGTGACTGCAGCTTTGGGAGATGTGCTGAGTGCCCATGGTGGTGTTGATGGGAGTGACTGAGGAAGCCCATGTGGGCATTTCTCATATAGAAAGTGTCCAAACCTTTTGTTGAGAGACCAGGTGTTCTCTGCAGTGTCTATTTTAAGTATCTGCCATGTCTTTTGGGTGAGCCAGGATTCTAACCACTGCAACACAGGCTAGGAATTGGATTGGGAAACATCTATTTCAGTGTTAAAATTTAAAAGCAGTAGCCAAAAAGAGAAAAAACATAAGCTTGCTCTTTAAAGCTCTTGCTAATAGGTGATACAGAAAGATGTTTTTAGTGGAAATGTTCTCAACTTGTGGGTGGATGATGGGGAGAATGTGAGCAGTACAGTCTGTCCCAAGTCTTGCCTTAAGGATTTAGCACCATTGACAAAGCAGTTCTCGGGAGAGAAACATGGTTTGGAAACGTAATTAAGGACTGAAAAAACACTCTGGGTCTACAGCAGGATAGTTGGCTTCAGCTGCTCAAAAGTCATCTGACATAAAATCATCTGGCCCTATTTTTCAAGGCTGAGTCAAAAAATGTTCAGTAGCAATGTTTGGCTATTAGTACTGCTCTGCAGTGGGGTTTGGTGGTAACTGCAGAGGAAATGGAGATAATGATTTCCCATTTGTAACTCATCTCTGGATCCTGGGACGCTTTCCAGCCAAATTATTTTCTGTGATAAAAATCAGCAGACAAATGTGTAAATGGGTCAAGATACTAATGGTGTAAAAATATTAGAAAACATGGTTATCAATTTAAATGTGTCCTTGCAAACAAGTAAACTTATGGGGCATGACCACACTGGGTTTGGTTTAACCAGCGTGTGAGTGTTAGAAGCTTTCCCAAGTTGCTGCTCACTTGTACAACCTGGTCTCCTGTAGAAGTCACGATACTGCATTTGAGTGGCAAAGGGAGGCTATAAAAAGAAAATATTTGTGCCAGTGTTTAGGTAGAGTAGAATGAAATGCACCACTTGGAAACACTGGATTTAGAAATGATGAATTTGTAGGGGATTTGATTTTCGCTCTTTCTGTAGTAGGAGTTTCTGAGACACAGTATTCCCGATTCAGACGTCAGAATACAAATCTGTAGCTAGCTGCTGATGGTTACCTTGACAAATCTGCCAAGAATCCCTCATCTCTGTTTGTATTTGATGATGGCCATTAGCTTCATGGTTCTCATCATCATTTAGTCATGGGTTTTTTTTACTTTCAAACTGTCAATAGGAATGTATATCAGCTGCTAAAAAATGTTAGCAAGAACAGTGTTGCTAAAATTACATTGTGCTTACACATGCCATCTTGAGTAATTTTCCTGTAGCACTTGCTAATTCAGACAATTACCACTCTCAGGAGCTTCCATTTCAAGCATTGAGCCAACTTGTGAAATGCAATGGCAAATTTCCCACAAGTCCTGTTGGAGAAGGGATTTGAGTCCTCTCAAAGCTCTGCTGTGCAGGATCAGCATCCTTAATGCAGCAGCACCTGTAGAGAGCAGCCCTACCTGCCCAAAGCAGGGCTGGAGAACTTGTACACAGACTCTGCTTGGGCAGAGGGAGCTTTGGCAGCTTGGAGTGGAGAGAGGGGGGCAGGTGAAATAAAAAAGAGTTAGACTGTCATTAATAAGGTCAGAAAAAGGAAAGAGGGGTCACTGGGTAGATAAATACGGTTGAAGTTGAATAGCTGAAAGAGAAAATGTTAATTAATGTGGAAGGATCTGCAGTAAAAACTGTGTCAAACCAGTCTGACTGCATTCTCTTCCAGGATATGGGACTGACCTGAAGATCCTTTTTCTGTATTGTTTCTCTCTCAATTAATGCCTCTGGGAGTGCTGGGACAATGTGTGGGCACTTATCCCCAGTTAATTGCTTTAAAATATTATCATGTTCCTTTATTGCCAGTTGCTATGTAAGGAAGTAGAAAATTATATTTTACTTTTATTGTGCAATATGCACTAAATTTTCCTTTTGTTATGTTTTTAATAGCATAGCTATTTTAAAATAGAAAAGTTATCTCATTCACTGTCAGTATAATGATTTGTCTGCTGGGAAAAAAATAACTTTGTATCACTCAGAATTATTTCTTTAATATTCAGAACATTTTCCCAGGATTAACCTTACCAACTAATGAGTTTTTTCTTCTGCTTAGTCATGAAAAAACCCATCTTTCAATTTTTACCTGTCTTTTATCAGTCTGATCTGTTAGGATAGTTAATCCTTCATCAGCTCCTCCTGTACTTTAGTTTGGTGTGGCTTTAGTATTTCAAGGGAAGTGTTTTTCTGAGTTTTGTGCAAGAGATAATTCATAGCAATAGTAATGGTAGCAGAATGAGTTTTTCATCCTGCTCAAGGTGAACTTCTTCAAAACCTTAGCAAACATTATTATTATTGCTACCCACAGCAGTGGCCTTATTGTGGCCATTGCAGTGACCATGGAAGATCTGTGTGTCTCTGAAATCTGCTGCACACAGACAGCTGGGATAAAGAGCCTTTCTGCTAGAATATAGAACTTCTGGAAAACACAAGTTTTGTCATCACTGAAGACAAAGCCTGTGGAGTACTTGATAAGGTTTTTTGGTGGGTAGATTTTTAGAAAAGGACACAGGAGGAGTGATGCATTTTCATTTTCTCTATTGTTTGCTTCAGCTGATTTTCATTCCCTGGATCTCTCTCTGGAATCTCCATTTGCGTGGTTTTCCAATTTATCCCCTGGCCAGGGGGGATAAATAGTGTATGCAAAAGAAACTGCTATGTCTGTATTTGTGTATGAAAGTTGCTGTAAGAGTTGTAAGTGGTGTTATTAGAGATGCTAATTCTTTTCTATAAAATTACTATTTTTCCTAGTTCCTATGGAATTATTAATATGTAGCTATTCCAAAGCAGGAGCTTTTACAAAATATCCATCCTATTTTGTATCTCTCATCACCACCATACTCCTTCCCCCACGAGTTGGGGCTTTTTGGGTTGAGGATGAAATATGACATACAAATAGGCAGGGATGTAGAGTTTTCTGCAGGGTTATCTTGAGTTTTTAGTTGTTAACAGGAAGAAATCAATGAGTTGCAGGCACTGGAATGTCTTCCCTTTTCCTGCTTAGGAGGAATGACAATGTGTCATGAACACACACAGCTGGAAGAAATTCTGCTCACTTGAGGGACAGCAGGGAAATCTGGATTGTTTAAGTGTGTAAGTGAGCACAGAGAAAGCACTTCCAAGTAATTTTCTGTCTGTAGGAAGGCCCAGTGTATGGAAGCCTCTTGTTACGCTTGAGCTCATTCTGTGGCAAAATTCCCCCTCAAAAGCCAGTTCTGTGTTCCTGACAGAAACTGTCATGTGTGAAGGTCTTGTGGAGCAAGAATTAAATGTGACAGCTGCTGTATCAGACCTCAGAACCATTAGCTTCTCCCAGGGCAGAGATGGTGATAAAATCCTTATTCTACCAAATACCTGTAATCCAAAATTAGAAGTCTTCCCTGCAAAGCTTTCCTCACCTGCCACCTGGCAGGGTCAGTCTGCCTTGCCTTCCATTAGTTAAAATTACCAACACTGGGGAATTGCACTAGATGACTCTGAAGCTTCTCTCTTTTTTAAGATAGAAACCTGTTTTAATTGACAGAATTCCTTTCAGGAACAAAACTATGTACCTTTCACAATGGAAATAACAGAGAAATCCTCATGACGGTGTTGACAGTGTCAGATGTTTCAAGTGTGGCAGAGTAACAAGAAGCCAAGGAGAATGTAATTGGTGCTTAGCTCCCTTTCCCCTGCAAGCCTCAATAACACTTTAACATTGTGGTGGTTTTCCCTTGAATGTGGCAAGAGAAATGACAGGTAGTTATTTTCACTATTTTCTGTTTCCATGGAAACCCAGTGTTTGCAGTAACAGTCTTACTGTAAGCTCTGTAATCCTCCCCCGGGGCTTCTCGCCAATGTGGTAATTTAATAATTCATGAGCATTAAGCCTGAATTTGCAGGGAAGCAAACTGTGTTGCTTGGAGCCGTTTTCTCAGGGCTAGATTCATTTCCCTCACAGATTTGGTGTTCTTTTCTCTAAGATGTCTTTATAAAATACACTCCATAAACCAAAGCAGTGGACTGTGCCTCAGTTGTTTGTGAAAGCGGGGTTATTGCAGAGTGACTGGATAAGACAGCTTGGGAAAGAATTCTCCTGCCTCCCCCAACAAAAGAAAAGGGGAAAAACCAAATACACTCTGTGAGCACTCGCCTGAAAAGGAAGATTTTTAAAGAGTCCACGAGTCGCTGTTGAGACAGAGAACAAACGGAAAGTTCAGCAGAGGTGATGCTCCTGTCTCCAGGGCTCTGCAGTGACCGCTATCGATGATGGATTGCTCAAACACTGCTGGCATCTGGGACATGCTCTTGCTTTACACTGGAAATGGGAATTGAGTTCTTCACAGACACAGGTCCATTCTGTACATATGCTCTGGCTTCCTGTCGCACTCACACTGAGAATGGAGACTCATTTTATGGAGCTCTGGGAGATTTTCTTATTAGGTCAGTCTTACAGCAGCTGTAAGGACCTAGATTTTTTTCCCAAGAGGATGAGCAAAAATTAGCAACTCTATAAGATAATCATGATGAACAGAAAATAAACTTGAAAAGCTTTTTCAGAGGATACTCCTACTGCTTAAATCATCTTTCAAGAGTAAAACCCATTATTTTTCACAATGGGAAATTATTAAAATGTCAATATAGTGTATGCTTTCTTCATGGACATGGGACCGTGCTCCTGAAATGAAGTTCAGAAGGCCTAAAGTGAGGCTTTTTTCCTTTTTAGAAAATTCCTACAGGATGTTCTCAAAACACTGCTGCAGTGCTGTCCTGATGTGACCATTTCAGTCACTGGCTGTGGTAATGTTCTTGCAGTTGACAAACTCGAGAGATTTGGACAAATTTCTAGTTTCCAATTTGGTCAGTGGAATGAAAATAAAAGTCTATTTTTTTCTTGTGTGAAGCTGTGCAAGCAAATATGAGAAGCCTCATGTGGTTATCATGAACTGTATTGCAGGCTGCAGCACAAATGGAAAGCCAGGACAGTAGAGCCTGGTTTTCACTCAGCCTCCAAATAGGATGGTGAGGAGCAGTAATTGCTTTGTGGAAAACTGGCTAATGTTGCTGCCCTGGGGTTTTAAAACTTCTTCTCTGCTGGGTCAGTGCACTTCCTTTTTGATACAGGAACAGCTTCCCAAGTTAAACCATGCAAATGTTAGCTCGTCCAAACTGTAAAGTTTTGAGACCATAGTTCAGTTTTCTCTCCCCTTCCCACTCCCACCAAGTCCCAGGGATCTCTTTCACAGTGTTTCTCTCCTAACTTAATTCATGTTTTGAAACAAGCTCCTTTTTTTTCAGCTTTAAGAAAATGCTTTGATCCTATACTAGTAATTCCTAACATATAATTCCGTTCATCTGGTCAACATGGAGTTCTTGTAGAGTTTGTACACACAGGGACAGGAAGAATGCAGTATTTGTTGGCACTGATGAAGTAAACTGCTTGAAATGTGGTGTGCACAGCCAGGCTGGGATATTTTGAAGGGAAATGTTGGCAAGGTTTGGTTGCCATAGAGTGACCAGCTCATCCCAAGCTCTCTCCTGAATGGCCTGTGTGGAGCTTGTTCTTGAGATTTATTTGGGACAAAATGCAGTGCTTTTACAGTATCATCTTCAAGTGCTTGTGGTACTCGTATGCCAGCTCAAATGTTACTCTAGAATTATTGTCAGGTATGTTAACATTCTTTAAAGAAAAGACTAGAGATTTTTTGGGGAGGGGGACAAGGAGAAATTAAATAGTATCATGCTTATAATTTATTTTTTAATCAGTAGGACTGAAAGGAGATGAACTGTCCTGGCTAGGCAAGTGTTTGTAGCTTATTCCTGAAAACTTCTGGCTTCTGTGGCAGCATTTCCTGATTTTTGTTCCTGAGTTTGTATTCTGTGTGCAGCTAAGGTTTTACATGACACTAAAAGTGTCAGAAAGAAACCTGGGGAGACACCAAGAGAAGATGAAAGTCTAAAATACAAGCTGTTGTATGGTCTTTTCTGCTATCACTGTACCCCTTTCCATGAGCACTTCTACATGTGTCATGGACCAATACGTATTTTTAAAATAACCTATGTTCTTAGAAGGAGTTGGCCACACACTAAATTCTGAAAATCCAATTAAATACAGCTTTTGAGAAAGGACTGAGGTATTTTTAATTATATTGGGATTTTTCAGAGTTCTCCCAGTTTTATCAGGAAATAAGAAGCTCTGAGGAAAATTAGAAAAATTAGGGAGCATATGTACTTTTTCCCTTTCAGTTGGAATGGATAGAGTGAAGGAGGTTTTGTTTCTGAGAGAAATAGCTGCTTGGATCATGATTTAAGGCAAGGGAAGGGTGTAAGATTCTGCCTAATGAGACTGAAGCCCTAATGTGCTGCTGGTTTTGGTTTTCCTGCTTCAGAAAACCAATCTCCTATACTTTGTTGAAGAATTAATTTTTTTACTCCATGTTCTTTATCACCAGTCTCCAATTCAAACAGAAAATTGATCTGCAGCCCTCCACAGCTTTGGCATTATGCATCTGGTAGTGCTGTACCACCATTCCCAAATTGATGCTCAGTCAGGATTTTTGTCTTGAAACACCCCCAGTAATGAAACGTGCCCATGGATGAATACAAGGGGCTCACCAGCCCAGCCCAAGCTCTTTGCCAGCCCTTTTCTTTTGTTATCTTCACACATTGTGCAAAGAACATCACAAACAAACCTCAACAACAAAAACTCCCTGTGAGCACAATGCCACTCCTGCTCACCCAACAATAATTTTTGTCCCTGTTTGCCCCCTTTTTCATGCTGAAATGTAACATCCCAAACCATTGATGGCTTCCTTCCTTTCTGCAGAGTTCAGTACGGTCCTGCTTTTCAGTCACTTTGGGGAAGCCAAGAAGTGATACACTGCACTCCTTTCATTTTTCTTCCTTTTCAAGCGAATGAACAAGAAGCTGTTTGACTTTGCTTGTCAGAGCAGTGGTTCTTGTATTTGAGGAGCTGTAGCAATTACTAATCATGAGAGTGATTGTAAACCCTGGCTTAGTACTGCACAAGAGGTGGTTTCACTGTGATGTGAATTAGCACAGGAGGAGATGCTGCAATTAGAGTAATTGGAGCTTACTTATAGCATATAGGAGCAAGAAGAATAAATAAGCTTTTGTTTAAGATACTGCTTCTGATGTGGCTCTTGGGTCTGAGCTCAGCAGGGTAAAATGGGAATTTTTTTCTCAGTTTTGATGCATTTTTCTCCAAGTTTATGCAAAAGGACTAGTTTTGGTGTATATTCAGAATAGCTGAAAACTTTTATTGGGTTGTTGGTTTTGGTTGTGGGTGTTTCATGGTTTTTTTTTGTTCCAGGCAGTAGGATCAAGCAGTCAGATTGCAGCTCTGTACTTCCCATGCTTAATTTCTACCACTCATTTTAGCAGTTATAACTACTGGGCTTTTAATTAATTTCCACATGTAGCTTATTCAGACTTGATACTTCAGTCTTCCTAAACTGGACTTAACATTTCCTAGATTCTCTGCATGCTCTTGTCCTTGTGCAGAAGATAAGCTTGAGGAAAAGACACACTGGAGGCATAACATTTTCCAAGGACGTAGCTCTTAAAAGAAGAATTGAAGATACTGAATTCCCATTAAGTTTCTTGACCCTAAATGTGTGTATTTTTGTCTAAAAGCAGACCTGTAGTGGTAGATGAAGGCAGTGGATTTTCAGGTCATTGGAAACAGGGTTATTCTTCCAGATTTGCTTTGACATAGAAATAAATTTGTGGTTGTAAAATGGGAAGCAGCTGACTAACTAGTTCATAATGTGGGTCACCATTTTAAAAAGGTTCCAGTCCTATTCCAGGGATCCTGACAGTATCAGCACCAGTGAGACCTTAGGAGAATAATAACAGAATAGCAGAATAATAGTAAACTGCTCTTGGTCAGTAGTAGTATCAAAGATTAGAGGAATGCTGGAGATGAGAAACAAATCCGGAAGTTTAGGAGAAGTGATGTGCAAGGAAAGGAGGGAGAACTGCAGCTGGCTTGGTGCTTTGGGGTGGCCTCTTGGCACTGCTACCCTGTCACTCTCTGCCTCCTGTCCATGAATCTCCTTTGGCCAAATGCCTCTTCCTGTTCCATAGTTCTCAAATGCTGCTGCTGACTCAAAGTCCCTTTAATTATTTATTCACACAAGCACAGGAGGACTCAAGGGAAGATTGGAAATTAAAGGAAGGAATGTAAAGGTTGTTACTGCAGTGGGGCTGGAATAAGGGAACAGGTGATCAATAGGCAGGTGAGAAAGGTGGTGGCTGCTTCATTTCTTGAAAAGCACTAGAATAGGGGAACAGGAACCAGATTTGCTCCATGGCTTTAATAAGGAAAAATGAATTGCAAGTTTTAAAAGGTTTCCACTTATTAATGGAAGAAAACCTTGTAAGAGACCATCAAGTGAGTCTCCAGAATATCCCTCTTTGGGTGCTTTAAAAGCACACTAAGCAATACAGCTTTTGTTAATGAATGAAATCCATACACACAGCTCAGCTCAAAGACTTGGCAGCCCCTTCCCTGCCATTGTCCGAGGGACAGTCTGCACAGAATTTTGTGGCACACAGTATTGCATTCAGCTCCTGCATGAAAATGAAATGCTCATTAGAGCTGAAATAATAGTTTTAAAAACCCTAAAAAAAAAAAAAAACAGTCTTGAAAGTTGAAGACTACATCTTACTGGAAATTTAAAATACAATATGTAACATTGATTTATGTATTAGGTAGATAGAGGTAGTTATGAAGATGTAATGTTGTTTTAATGTGACTGTCTGTGAAATATTGTGAAATTCTAGTATTGTCCTGCTCTCCACTTAACACATCACAAAATTCTTACTGAAATAATGGATTTTACCATGTCATTAAAGCATTTGGAACAATGTTCTTAACTTACTGACTTTGCAAAAGAATCATCAGATATCAGATATTCTTATGGATTTCTTTGTGGCATTTAAGCAGTCTCTGAGGTTATAAGCATTAGTAGGAAATTAATTAAAATTATAACTGAATGAGGTTGTGGGATACCTGGAGATTGGAGTGAGTGACAGGGAGAATGAAACAGCCAGAGAGGATGATCTGGATTGCGGAGCATCATTAACTTACACAAGTTATCATGTAAAGGAATATAATGACATGTATGGGTCATGCTCAAGAATTAAGGACCATGTCAACAAAAATAATAATTCTCAAAATATATCAGTGTTTATAATGGACAGGTCACATGAATTCACAGCATAAAGCTGTGTGGAAGGGCCAAGAGGTGATGTCTGATAAATCACAGTTAGGATGAGCAGGAACTTGGCTTCACCTCTGTGGAAACCCCAGATGTTTGTGTATTTATGGTGCAGGTGGTCTCAGTACCTGACTGTTACAATCTTACAGCTTTAGAACTGTTCCTCAAATGCTGTTGAAAAATTTCACTGTGGGTGAGCTCTACAAAATCATCCCAGCACTTTTTCTTGGATTTTTTTAACAATGTTAAATGGCTTATTTATGTGTGGGGATATCCCTGCCCTGCAAGAAATCAGGTTCTCTAAAGGGGTCTTTAATGCAGAAGGGTGACAAAAAGCAGTGGCTGTGCACTGAAATCAGGCATTTCCCCTAATCCATGTGCTTTAACAGCAGGGATGTGTGGCTCTTGGAGCAAGCTGCCAAAGGAGGTACTGTGGACACTGTGCTTTCATTTTTTCAGGCCTATAGTGGATAATATGCTGGCAGAGGTATCAAATGAAGGTTACTGGAGTTGATGCAGTTTTACTGGATAGGATTGAAAGAATCTGTGATTTAATGGAAGATTTAATGATGTGCTCTCACTTTATTTCTATGACAATCTAGGAAGAAAACTCTGGTCAATACTCAGGAGGCTGTTGCACACTAGGAAAAAAATTTCTCATCAAACTTACTTTTACACATAAATTCTCTGTCTCAAGAAATAAAACGAATGTCCTTGTCTTCCCATGCATTGTGAGGATTGTTCATTTTGCAGTCTGGCTAAATGTGCTGGTTTTATTCATCAAAGGGTGCTTAATTTGATTGGTAAGAGTTAGAGCAATCGAATCTTAATGTATTTGAATTAGTGTCTTGCTTCTATAAATGTTCTGTGTTGAAGGAGATTGCTTAATTGGTATTCTTGTAACTTTTAGTTTTGAGTGGATTTTAATGAACTCAGTTTTACCAAAGACAGTGTACCCCTCAGCAAGTTTCCCTTAGCCTTTGCCTGGAGGAGTTGTAATGTGTACAGGTTCTGTGCTTATGTTCACATTATTTAATGTTACTGCATCATGAATATGCATCAACACAACGTTTTCACATGCAGACTACTTACTATTAGAAATCTGTGCTATTCCATGTAATTTTGTATAGACTAATGAATACTGTTTTATAGACTTTGGAATAGCAACCACTGCATCTTTTTTTAATAAAACCTAATCTACCTGTATTTTTCTGTTGAAGTATGCACAGGAAAAGCTCATTGTTTTTTTACCTTTGTTTGTTTTTCAGTGAGAGGTTCATGGTGAGGTTAAACAAGAACGGGGGCCCCAGGAATCCAGAGAAGATCGATCGCATGTGTGCACTTTTCACAGTACGTGTCTGTTCCCTTTCTTCTCCCCTCACAGGAGTGGGGATGGAGGTTTCCTGAGGGGAATGAAACTCACTTCTTCCTCTACAATATATTCCAATGAGTAGAACAGAAACAGTTTCTAAGTTTTTTTATGGTTTGACTAAATGTTAACATAGAAAGTGAATGTACTTCTAAATTGTTTTTATGGCTAAGTGAATATTATGAAATCCTTGCATTTGTTCCTGCACATAGTGTGAAATTTTGAATATTTTCATTGGATGTGCTGTGCTCTTGGATAACAGAGTATAGGAAAAGGCTTTGATGGCCTAAGCATAAAACAAGGCACTCTTTTCTGAATGAAAATCAGACAAGTGTTTTCCCTTGTCTTGTCCCTACATGCCCTTGTCAGAAATCCCTTCTGCACTGGTCTTAAGTTGTGTTTAAATTTTCCTCAGAATCAAGTGTCAGACCATCATTTTATCTGCTACTTCTCCTCAGAAAGAATATGAACATCTAGAGACACTGAAATATAACAGCTCCTCACAGAATAACTGTAAGGAATCTCAGATCTCAAGTGTGATAAACACCTTCCTTCGTGAGTCACCTTTAGTTAGTGCACATGCTGGAAGCTCAGTAGCATAAGTATTTTTACCTTCAGTGAAGAAGAGATATGGCAGAGCTTTGGTTCTGGCAGTGACACTCTCTGAGGTCAGGCAGGGCTGGACACTGAACCCACTGCTCTCTCCCTTAAGAAGACAGCAGAGTTCCTCCTCTTAGGGAACAGAATAGATCCAGGTGTAAGGATGCTCAGTTCTGTCTCCATCTGGGTATGGGAGAGGCAATCCAAGAGTCACACTGACCTGGCTGCTGACATCAGTACAGTTCTGGTTTTGGTGCCATCAGGGAAGAGCTCCCAGCGGATTGAACATCAGCAGAAGTGATAGTGTCACCCCAGAGATGGTAACTCAAGGCCAGAGCCTGGTCCTGCTGAGAGAAGGTGGGCAGGGGTTAAGGTTCAGCACTGGTGTCTGAGTCAGCTGAAAGGCAGGAGTGCAGCATTAGGAACATTCCCAGAAGGCAGCAAAGACTTTGTATGACTTTGGCACTTTCTGGCCTTTGAGGTGCATCATTTTGGAAAAGATTTTTGGCACCCAATTTCCCCACCCTCACCCATGTCACGTGACTTGGGGTCATGGAATAAGTGTCCTGTTTCTCTCTGTGTGGTGAACAGTGTGAAACAGGTCTGCTCTGGTGATCTGCAAACCAGCCCTTACGCCCTTTAAAAAAGAATGATAAATTACAGCCATGGCACAGTTCCAGGAGAGACCTGCTGTATATTCTGAGTAGGGCTAGTGTGTAGTCCAAGAGCAGCCAGCTCTGGGATTGCAGACATTTGCAGTGCAGCCCCAATCCTGATCAGAGATGCCTCCTGAGCTCCCTTTCCTATCACTGTGCAAAAATACCAAAGCTGCTGCAATCTCAGCTCTCCAGGGTGCTCAGACTCCATCACTGGCTGGTGGAGGTGCTTAGACTCTCTCACTCATCTGCTGTAGAATATGCACTCTACATAACAAGAATTATAATGAATGTATACTCTATGTAACAGGAATTATAATTGGAAAAATTATCTGAAACAAATCTCACTCTTCTAAAACAGTATTTTTCATCGATGTGTTCAAAGAACTTTCCAAAGTGTGCAGTGAAAGAACAATAAATATTTGCTTTTTTGAATAACCATTTTATCTGCAGTGGTTCTATCTTATTATAATTTCTTAATTATGCAATGCTTCTAAGATAAGATAGTTCTGTGATTTTCAGGTCTGCTCCCAAACTTGTGCTCATCTTGACTTTAAATCTCTTTATTTATTTCCTTGCCTTCCCTCACCACACCACAGTATCTTTCTAAAACTCTTATCTTTCCCCAAGGCAAGCAGTCCATATCTTAGATAATTCAAGGGATCCCTGTCTTTTCCTGCTGCCTCTGTTACTTCTAAGGGTTCAGCTGTCTCCTTGTGTAAGATGTCAAAATTACCCAGCTTTGGTTTTACATCTGCTTTCAAATCATAGCAGAGGTGAGAATCTTCTTGCTCTGGAGATCAAAGCTCACTCAAGCAAACCTCAGCCTGTGTACGCATTAGAAACATTGCTGGATCTGAATTAAAATGTAACTACACTGTATAAGGTGGTTATTTTTGTTAAATAACTTATTCTCTGTGGCCTATGAGGTTGGCAGCTGCGTTAAATAACTAATTAGTGGCAGACAGATATCCTTGATTGCAGTGGTTCAGGGGTGGTTGTGATGGTGTTTGGTTTTTTTAACAGACAAGCAGACCTTTCCAGAAACCAGCACTGTAAAGTAGAGTATTATTGTAGAGTAACTCTCTTCCATACCCAATACAGGTGGGAAAATTTAGGGGTGATTTTCTAAAAAAAACATTCAGTTAGAATTATAATTGAATTATGTTTGGTATCAGTATAATTTAGGAAGCTCAGAAGGAAGTGGGAAATACTCACCCTGTGGATGCAGTCCTAAGAATAAGCAGTAAATGTAGTTTATCCCCTCCTGGTTCTAGGAGATGTACATGGATTCTCTGCAGAGGAATTACCTGAGAACTTCCTCACAGGGTTGGGGCTTAGGATTGCTTGGTCCATGTCATAGTATGAATTTCTTGCCTTGTAAAAAGACTGTGCTGTTACAAACTGAAATGCAAGGCCATCTGGGCTGACATTTTTTGTCTTTTGCCTGTGACACAGTATATTTGTGAAATTGGAAAAGCAACTAAAGTGTGAACCCATCAATATGTTCATGCCCTGCCGTTTTCTGATGTTTTGACAGCTGCCCTTTGAAAAAAAAGTTTTTTTAATTGCTCTTAATTAAAACTGGTAATCTGATGGTATAATAAAATTCCCCCTGTCAAAGCACAGATATTTTCAGGAATCTATTGCTCTCTAGAACCTTAAGTATTACCTCCAGGTTTTTTTGCTTTTTGAAATGTCTCGTCAGGCGTTACCGAGATTAAAACTATGTCAAATCCCTTTTAGTGTGGAACTTCATGTCTCCAAGACATGCAATATAAAGGGTACCATATGTCACCCTGGTATGTTGGGTAGTGGAGAAAGCCTAGAAAGTGTGTTCCCTTCTTGGTGCAGCAGCAGATTCGAGCCTGAGGAAGAAATGCTAAGGATGCTTTTTGTAGCTTCATTTTTTTGCTCTGGAGAGACAGATCTGCTGGTTAGCAGCATCCCAAACAGTGGCTCTGCAGCTCCCTGCATATGCTGCCCTGGGAAATACAGAGCTGCTGTTAGAGAGCAAGGAAGCACAGCCAGGAATGTATTACTTGCCTGCTGTAATTTAGCAATATAACACAATTGGGAAAGGATTGAAACTGCTCCTTAGGATAAATTCCCTTTATGCCTAGCTCTGAGTCACTGTGCCAGCTTTTATTGTGCTGTGTGGCACCATAATCTGGAGTTGTGATTGCCATCACAATCTCACTGGTTGAGGTTTGGCTTCTCAAGTCACATGGAAAAGAAATTCCCTGTGTGATTTAAGGTTCACGTTTTAGCTTTCAGCAAGATGCAGGTTTTAATTCTGAATGGGTTCAGATTAGGAATGACAGATTTTAGATGTCCACAGTTTAAATTTCCTCCCCTCTTTATATAAAAATAGCATTATTTCCTTTTGCAGTGGTTATAATACCTCATAGTTGAGGAGCTTTATAAAGAAGACCACGAGATTTTTATCTGAATCAGGGACTGTTCCAGTTAATTTTTGTGTAAGTAGTACCTGACAGTGAGATGACAGCACTTAGTAGAGAAAGAGGCAGCAGCTGTTGCTGTAGAGCATGAGGAGCCTTTTTGCATCACTCTAAAAGAGGGATGAATATTCTCTCAGTAAATATCTGTTGAAAGTCTTGTCTGGGAGGTGAGTGGCATAGGGAAAATGGGATTTTAGGAAGAAATGCTTCTAAGACCTTACCTGTAACTGAAAAAAAAAAAAAAAAAAATGAAGGAGGAATGTCTCAGAAGTTGCTGTATGTTTATGAAGTTATCAATGAAAACTACAACATACCAAAGAAATTGCAATTAAGCTTCTGACATATGAATGCAAAAATGCTGTGATGATGAATTATTGAGAAGTGTCCTATATGTATTTTTTAAATTTATTTCCTTATTTTTAATTTTTTCTCAGTTAATAGCACTTACTTGTCTTCATTAACTTCAACTTTCTTTTTGTTCTTCTGTAGGTTCTCCTTTTCCTGTTTGGTTTTTCTTGAAGTGCATTTTTAAAAGTCTTGACCTGCTTTTCAGTAACATGGGACTTGAGAGTTTTCATCCACATTTATAGTTGCAGGCACTTATGTTGGAATATCTCTCTTTTTTCTAATCTTTCAGGATCTCAGCAGCAAGGACATGAAGAGGGATTTGTACATAGTTGCTCATGTAATCCGAATAGGTACAGTATGATTTAGTGCTTGAAATATACGTAATAAACAGAGCTCTTATTTTTAAATGTATGCTTTAATTAGCTGACTTTATGATGATTTATACATTTAGAAAACTCAGTCATAGACTGACATTCACACCATATGGAGCCAAGTGTTGGAAAGTTACTGATGACTATTTAACGGTGATTTTGTTTTTTTGAGTATGAAACAATCAAAAAATTTTGACTAAATGCTGCATCTACAGGAGAGGGACAAACTAAGAAGGCTTTTTGTTTATTGTTTAAAAATTTCAAATGAGATCCTTTTGCTAGTGTTATAGCTGGGTTACAGGGTACGACATCAGCATGTCTGACCACCCACATCAAATAAATCAGAGGCTGTTAGACAAATAAATATCAAGATTTGTTTGCTGCTGTAGGAGTCTGTTGTGCAAGTACATATTCTACCTGTGTTAAGTATAATTTATTTTAAATACTAGGCCTAAAATGTTAACAGTAGGAGCAAGAGAGACAGGTTCCTCAGCTGTATTACTGTAAACAAGTGAGTAGTGCAGTGCCATTTGTGTGTTTCAGGTTTTCAGGTGACTGAAGAATGGCCAGGCAGTGTTTGCAAGGAAAGGGTTTTTAAGCCTGTTGCCAGTCCAGTCACTGCTCACACTCATTACCAGCCACAGTCACCTTTTCTGAAGCACAGCAGTTCTAAACAGAGCTTTGTGTGTTGTCCTAGGAATGACAATGTGCCTTCAAAGCCACAGATGTGTCAGAGAGGTCGGGGTTTCATTATCTAACTTCCCATGTTATAATTGCCTACACGTCAGAATTGCTCTGTTATCACTTGAGGTGATGAATGAAGCTTGTAGAAAGATGCTGTATTAACCTTGATGCAAGGACTGCACAAATTATTATGTGTAATGTTACAAGTTCACTTTGATTATCACAGGGATTTTTCTGGCCTTGACATCCTTGGCTCTATTTAAAAGCTGTCTCAGTAATAGGAAGTTAACCACTGAGCAGCTTTGTACCTCAGAATTCTCCTTCCTGTGTCCAAGAAGGATCCATCCAAACATGAGAAACAACCAGTATAGAATATTACATATATTATATACAATATATAACACATTCCCTTAAAGTAATTGAATGAGAATTTGTGCAAGTAGTGCACTCTAAGGAAGGAGCACAGTGAATCTCTGTGTGGGTCAGACTGGTGAGTACAAGCCATATTCTTGGCTCATCCACAGATGATTTGTAGTCAGCCCAGCTGGATGCAAATATGTGTCATGGAGCTGCAAATCAAAGCTGGCCAGACATGACGCTTTTCACTTTGCCCTTGACTGTTTTTGGCTGAGTGAGCTGTAGTTTCAAATGGACCTCTGGGTTTGAAAAGTATAGGAGTGAAAAGCTGTGGTGGGTTGACCCCAGGTGGACACCAGGAGCCCTCCAAGTCTTTCTGTCACTCCCCTCATCAGCAGGATGGGGGTGGGGGGAAATGAGATGGAAGGACATTAGAGGGTGAAGATAAAGGCAGTCTGATAAAGCAAAGGCCGTGAGCAGAAGCAAAGGAAAACAAAAGATTCATTCTCTAATTTGTCAGCTGTTGATGTGCAGCCACTTCCCAGGAAGCCAGGCCTCAGTCAGTTTAGAGCCAAACCTCGCAGAGACAAATGTCCCCACTCCTCCTTTTATTGTCATGTGGTGTGGGGCATCCCTTTGGCCAGTGTGGGTCAGCTCTCCTGGCTGTGCCCCCTCCCAGACCTGCCCCCCAGGCTCCTGGAGAGGGGGATCTCGCAGAGGCAGCCCTGGGGCTGTGCCAGTCCTGCTCAGCATCCCTGGGCTGGCACCAGCCCAGCACATGGGGCTCCTCCAGAGCCAGGCAGGAGTCTCAGCCTGGAGCTGCAGTGTCCTGGGTGTGTGTTCAGTGGGGTCATGATCACAGCAGGCAGGATGTGGCTGTGTGTCCATCCCTGATGTTTGAATTTCCTTCCTTTTAGGCCGCATGTTGCTCAATGACTCCAAGAAAGGCCCCCCACATTTGCACTATCGGCGCCCCTACGGCTGTGCAGTGCTGAGCATCATGGATGTGCTTCAGTCCATCTCTGAAATCAAGGAAGAGAAGGATTTTGTGCTCAAAGTTTACACGTGAGTAGCTCCTAGAAGCAAGTTTTTTGCTTCTTTATTATTCCAGCAGCTCACAGAAACTAATGAATATTATCCACAGATGTTTCAGGTGTATGAAATGCTTCAGAAGTTATTGAGCATTGCCCAAATCTATGTGACTTGCAAAGCTGCTCTTTTATTAATGTGAATTATTTAAAATCTGCTGAGCTCAAACCCAAAGAAATGTTCTGCATTTCATCTGATGGAGGGAATAATAACTCATGTCTCATCTGCTATTCCTTACTACTCATGGTAACCAACAAAAGAAGTAGAAAACAACTGAAGTCAACAGTGTGTGACCAAAATTCTCAAAAGGAATCAACAGTTTTTGAGCAGGAATCTATCTTCAGTTATTTGTGATTTTGAACTTTGAACTAACAAATTCTTAATATGAAATGTGGTCTCACAGTTGTAATAAAGAAGCCACAGACAAACTGTCTGGAGACTGCAGGGAATATTTAAATCCCTTGTCAGTGAGGATAAATACTGGCAAGATCTGTTTTGCAGATGGGCTGAGGCAGCTGACACTGCTTTGTGGTCTGTGGCCACTATTGAGAGTAATAAGATAATTTGGTGGGTTATGGAACTTTGTCATTCTTTGAGAAGTGCATTCAGCAGCAGAAAATGTGACCTTCAAGGGAAACTAAATGAAAAAATGTCTTTTACTGTTCACTGAAGATTGTTGGATGTCTCTTCATACATTAGAAATCTCTTAAGTCCTAACAAAAGTCTCTCAGAGTCAGCTCTTTCATTCTTCCTTTGCCAAAAGTTATGAAAATTGTAGCAAAAATGTCAAATTATAGGGAGGAAAATGGTCATCTTTCTTCTCTCTGTCAGTAGAATCTGGCCAGTCTTGGCCTTTTGTCACATTCAGTTCCAGCTTATCTCAGACCAGCGGGTTTTGGCTATATAGTTCTATTGGCTTTGTAGATATGGTTAATGTATTGCAACTGCAAAATTTTGAATGTTCACAGAAATGGAACATTCTGATTATTAGATTTCTGTTTTGTTGCCCATTTAATGCCTCTTTAGCTTCTGAAAAATAGAACAGAAAAAACTTGTTGGAACAGTAGACTTTGTCAGTGACAAGTGGAGTCACACAGCCCTTTAGAGCAACCCCCAGTCTTCTTACAGTGATGAAATAAAAATCACAGAATACAGAGCTTCCCCTTTCTTCCTGCTAATCTGCAGTGTTTTGATAACATGGATTCCCATCGCAGCACCCAGAGCCCAAACAGTTTTTGCCCAAATTCCTCAGCAGATTTGCAGCAGTCGTTCCTCACGTGGGCAGGGAGAGCCCCTGGCTGAATTCAGCTCTGTAATCAGATGTTTTTCTTTATCACTATTATCACTCTCCTGGGCTGTTTTAAGGCTTGTACATCATTCTTTTATGTTGCTGCTGTTTGCAGTGTTCTGTGTAAACCTCCAGCAGAAATATTCAGGAGGGAACATGGATATATCTGAGAGGCACCAGCTCATCCCCTTGCAGCTTTGATAGCTGCTGGTCTTTCATGACAGAGTTTTCACAGGTTTGTCTCCTGCATCTTCTCTTTGCACATTGCTTTAGCTAACCTGCCTTTTTGTGTTCGTAGGCTACAATTGAAATGACAGGGTTTTGTCCTTTGGAAGTTTAAAATTGAATATGAGTGCTTAAACAGCCCTGAACTGATTTTGTTACCTGCTGCTCTCATTTTGATTACTGCTAAAATGCCTCAGGCCAACTCTGAAACATCTTAAAGATGAAATAAGGAGAGAGGTGTATCTGTGTTTTTCAAGGAGCAGTAAAAAGCATTCATTTTTATACACAATGTGGCTAAAGCTTACAGCTGCCACAAATGAGGCAGCTAGAAAAACCTTCTCACAGGGAGAAGCTGGAAAAAAATTGAGAGACTGTAAACCTAACAAAGGCTGAAACAAATACATGGTCTGTCAATGGAGACTTCTGCTGAATACACAAGAGAATGCTTATGGGAGGGGAAAAAAAATCAATTTACTTCACCAGTCTTTCTCAGCTTGTCTTATTATTGTTAAAGATTTATGTCTGAAAAATATTTTTTTTCTCACAACTGAGATTTTCCTCTTTGTTAATCCCGCAGTCATATTAAAATCTCCCTAAGAGGATAGAGTACCACAGCTGTAGTTATAAGCTCATTATGCAAAAGCATAAAGGTTTACTTTTATTATTCTTTATAATATATATGTAAAATAATTTAAGTGAGATGGAAGTTAAATTCTCCGTCCATTTTTTCAGAAATAACTTAATATTTTGTATTAATTTTTATCTTTAATGAAATTTTTTGCTCATTGAACGTTACTCTTTGTGTTCATCTTACAATTCCCCTGAAAACTTCATGCATTTCTCTTCCATATTCACTTGTTCTGTTTCTTTTTTTCTGTCCTATTTTCTTTCAATCTTTTTTCCCCTCTTTCTCCAGCCCTAGATCTTAAAATTCTTACCCGTTAATGCCTGAATGCCTTTCCCTTCTGCTGTTCCATTGTTGCTGTTTGCCCAGCTGGACAAGAGCTCACGTCCCATTGCTGTCCCCAGCTGCTGACACCGGGGGCTGCTGTGGGATGGAAAACATTCCAAATGTGCATTTGCTGCACAACCAGCCAGCCTCAAAGGTGATGGATGGCTCAGGAGAAAATTCTTATTTAAAGGAGAAATAGATTCTTTTATATACTTGGTATTTGGACAAGTAAAATGTGAACACAGAGGGACACATTCCAAGCGTTTCCAGGCCAGCCTGTCCAAGCTGGGAGATCTTCCTTCCTGGTACTCAGGAAATACAAAGTGCAGCTTCCACTGGCACTTGGAACAAAGCTGGCTTTAAGCTGCCTTTCCAGTTGATTTTGGGATAACTTGGTTGCAGATTAATTTGCAGGCGTAAGTCATTGGAGGCTGAAACCTATTTTAACCACTCCAGAGGCTGGTACAGCAGCTTAAAAATCACCACAGGTTAGACATTTATTTGTAACTGTGAGGATGGAGGATGGCGTAAAGATTGTGCTATAGGTTCTCTCTCTACTTTTAGGAGAATATTATATGGAGTAGGATAAATGACTTTTAATGTGTTGACAATGTGAAGATAATCTTTTTCTTGATGAGTGAGCTGAATTAGCACACACCACCACAATTACTGGCAGGGGGTTTGTACTGTCCATCAATGCCTTAGCTCTGTTGTGTTTTGGTTTTGAGGGATTGTTTTGGGGAGTGCAAACACAGTCAATTTACCATCCTGTGAAGTTCTGCAAGGCCACTTCATGCTAATCTGCCTTGTGTGACTGGGAACCGGAGTGTCTTCCCAGAAGGGACATAATACTTACAGGAGGAGGGCAGTAGAGCAAGTGAAATGTTCTGAGTATTTAATTTCTTCCAAACTGTCTCTGTTCCTTTTGCTGTTTTAAGAACATTTGGGGGTGTTAGTAATTTTGCCCTCACAGGCTTTGGGGGGTTACTTCATCATTCTTGGCAGCACATGGTTTTGCAAGACTGAAGCTGCAGGAAATTACCAGCTCCTACTTGTAGATAGCCTGAATTCCTTCTGTTCTTCAGTTACATAATGCAGCAAACAAAAACATCCCCACCATCTTCCCAAGGGCTGGTGTGTGTCTTACCCTGGCTGTGCTGGCATGTTGTACTCTGGTGGGGAAGCAAAAAAGGGGAAAAAATGGTAATATCCTTGGAGAAGTTTTGCAAAGCGATTTATTTCTCAAAACCACTGGGAGCTGAAGTTTGGAGTATTAGCTTGCTTTTTTTTGTTTAACCTTTAAGAGTCAATAGGACAGAAGTTTAATTAAATTGTTTAATTCAATTGCTTTTCAGCAGAAATGAGATTCACTATTGCTGCTGAGTTAAAAATTGCTGACTTCATGGGGAATCATTGAATCTTGCTGTTGTGATTTAAATAAAGCACAGCTGTATTTAAAATGCAGTTAGTCTTGAGCAACATACTGCTTTTCCTTTCCTTTTTAACCAATAGCACTGTTTGTGGTAAAGGTGCCATATTTTTCACATGAGAGAAGATGAAATGGCTCATCTATCATGTAAAAGTTTGATAAAGAGGGTCACTTCAACTCTCTGCCTTTCTCTCCCCAGGCTGAGGGACAGTAGCCTGTGGCCTCAGTACGTGGGGCTGGTTTCCTTTGTTCCTGTCTCAGTGGCATTCCAATTCCTGCATGTTGTGCTTTGGATCTTGAGCAGAAGTGTAGCACTTATTTTCTACATGACAGAATTCAGCTAGAATGTCCAGAGCTTTCTTCATTCTGTCATAATCTGAAGAGTGGAACAATGGCTTTGATGACAGAAGAGTCACCACCAGCTCCAAAGTGTCCACTGAAAGGACATCACTATTAGAGAATATTTTATTTCCTCCCACTTGTAAAAATAAAATAAGAGTTATGTGGTATTTCATTCATCCAAACCCTACAAGCTTTCATATTATCTCTACAGCAAGGTTGAGTATCGTGTTCAAAGATGGTTCAACAGAAAGCATTTAACTTGAATTAGTGTTCTTTTATTTTAGGTGTAACAATGAAAACGAATGGTGCCAGATCCATGAAAATATCATCCGCAAGTCCAGCACCAAATACACAGCCCCCAGCTCCAACTATGGTAAATATCTCCTTGAGCTTGTTCCTCAGAACAGCTAAACATCTCCTTTAGGAAACAGCTGATTATTTGTAGCAGAGAAATTCACTCAGATGTGAGGTTTTCCTTTCGTAGCTAATGACAGATAAATAGGGAAAGTAAATCCTGTCTTATCTGTTTACCTCATGTAATGATGTCTGTAGTTGCTAATTCAGAGATATCACTGCTCTCCCATTCCAAATGAAGCAGCTGATAGGATACAGTTCAGCTTCATTACAGCCAGTTCTGCATTCGTTACCGAGTGCCTGAATCACGGTGATGTCCAAATACTGAATTTGTCTTAATTTTGCTTGTTTGCATATTGAGACACCGTAGTGGAATACATGGTGCACGCTCCCATAGAAGAGATTAAGCACAACAATAAGCAAATAAAACAATTTTCAGATTTGGGATTCTACTGTGTGTAAAGCTGATTTAATTCCCTGCTTCTCCTCCTGTTAAAGCTATCTACTAGTCATAATTAAAAGATCTTCCTAAATTCTTTATAACTTTGAAAACTTGAGTAACATGTCTGAACTTGCAAATTTGCTCCAGTCTTTTTACACTGGAATTTTAAATTTTTTTTTCATTGGTTTGTATTTAATAGCAAACAAGGATATAAAATGAACAAGTTTTCATGTAAGTGGCAAAACCAGCCAAGACTGATTTCTAATGGACATGTGTCTCTTGTGTGCTGGGAAACCTTCTGTACACACAGACATCCTCATACATGGTATTCAAAGGGTTTGGATTTTTTCCATGGTTTCAGAGCCTGTGTTTTCCCTGCAGAGCCCTCCTGCCTACCCAGCTGGGCAGTTGCATGTCCATGTTTTGGCAGCTTTTGAGTACATACATGCTGACTGGCCAGCTGGCTGGTTGGCCTTTTCCTTCATTTTAGGGCTTTATGCTCATTTTTTTCATCCCAACTCTGGGTATTCATTAAATTTATACAATCCTCATCTAATGGGTAATCTGGGTATCTACTTATTTGCCAAATTTGGCTGAAGCCAAATAACAGGCTTGAAAATGACTTTAAGGGGAGAAGGCAGGAAGTGGGTGGGAGGTACACGATACTCCTTGTTGTGTTCCCCTGGTAACTTGTCAGAAAATGGTGACTAAATATTGGTCACAAAGCCTAATTTCTCTTAGGAAAGAGCAGGACTTTGAATGGCTCATGCAAAAATGTGCATCCAAGGCAGGGCTTGGTTTGGTGTGTGTTGTTCTGGGCAGTGAACACAAATGACAGGAAGAGCTCTTGACAAGTGACACTCAAGGAGATAAAGAATGTGGAAATTTGCTCTGTGCAGGTAATTCTCATGGATATGTGGAGCTGGTAGGGTGTGCTCAGCAGGTGAGACTGGGATTGAATGGCAGAGCTTAGTTCTGGTATTTTTTTGTATGGTGATGCTGGACTTCATAATTTTACAAATACACTCTCCTATGCTGTAAATTAAAATGAAGTAGAGAAAACATCTGGATTGAGATCAAGTGTGTAATTATTCCTAGTCCAGCTGTTCAAATGATACACTGAACAACAGTGCTGGTTGCTGAGGTCAGTTTGGCCAGTTTGCACTCCTGAAACATGTAGAGGAACTGCTGGGAATTTCATTAAAATCAACATCCCTCAGTGAAGCATTAAAGAAAAGAGTGGAAAAGGTCCACTTTGAGTTTTAAGTTTTCTTCATGGTATAAAGCAGGATTAAAGGCATTTTAGAGATGTTCCAGAGCTTTGTGTGGTTGGTGGTCCCTCAGACAGAGGTGGCATTGCTCATACGTGTGTTGTAACCTGCTGCATGTGAGGAATAGAAATAATGGAAGTACTTTCTGTATCCTGGGACATGACTTCAAAATTAAGTATTCTGGTTGTTATGAGTGGTATTTTAATATAATTCTGTGCTCTTAACTGATCCCTTATAACAGTTCTGTTTCCTTCATTTCAATTTTCAATTACTCCAAGGGAGAAAAGAACTCTGTGTTTATGTCTTGTATTAAATTAACTGTGGAGCAAAACATTAGTTTACCTGCATGCTTTGTACACACAGAATCTAATTCTTAGATCAGAAATAATGAACCTCTTTGCTTGGTTTTTCTCCCAGGACTTATAATATCTCTTCAGCTTCTTCGTGGTGACATGGAGCAGATCCGAAGGGAAAACCCCATGATCTTTAACAGAGGAGTTTCTGTCACCAGGAAGCTGGGATTTCCTGATGTCATAATGCCAGGTAAACAGAGCAGCTCCAAGCTGAAAATATTGGTCATTATTTTCTCTTACTCTCCCAGTCAAGTGCAGCTGGGATGGGCACTTTACTTGAGTAAGATTTGTAACAGAATTGTCTTATTTATCAGGAAATGCCAGATTTGGGGAGGCAAATGCTAAAACATTGTCAGGAACAGACATTGCAGTGATAGAAGGTGTTAAAATCACGTGGACAGAAGGGGATCTGGAAAGATTGCTGATATTCCCCATTAACTGATAACCCCTTGACAGTTAATATCCCTCTTGTTCACTCAAAATAGAGACATTTCTTTTTAAATGCATGAAATTTCTGCTTCCCAACAATCCAAATCCTGGAAAAAATGAGTTTCCACTTTGCAACCTTGATGTTTTTGAGTTTGTGTGATCCTTTTGTAATGAGAAGCAGAGAAGGTGCAGACCTGGTCAGATTTTCCCGCTGGCCTCTCAGAGCAGCTGGTCCATGCAATGTCTTGGCTGCAGCCCTGCTGTGCTTCCTCTGCTCTTCACCTCTGGAGCAGCAGCTGGAGATGCTTCTTGGCTTGGCAGCCCCAGCACAGCCAAGAGTTCATTTAAGAGAAGAACCCAGAATGTGGGCAGTCATGCAACCACATAAAACCTGGTGTTCCAGTGGCTTGACTTTTCATAAGAAATGGGTTTGCTAATTAGTAGCATTTGAACTATCACTCTTGCTGTGATGAGCAAGCCCACAGATGACTTTACAGGCATGGGAGATTTGGTGAAAGCATAATGGGAAAAGCATCAGATTTTATTACTCAAAAGGCTGCAGTGAGACATCAGTACCAGAAGTAGTTGTAGCCTCATTATGGAAGCTCTTCAGAAACCACAATACAATAGGGAGTAGGTGGGAAGCATTTCTAGAAACTAAAGAGTCAAAAGATTTAGAACAACATGTGTATATTTACTAATGAGCTTGAAAATGGTGGTAACAGAGCAGCAGAGGATGTGGGCTATAAAGCCAATTATAAATTTTGGTTCTCAATGATCTTATAGCAGTTCCAGGCATAACCCAAAGCACTCAAACAGGGAAAAGATGAATTATTTCAGGCTGATGCACAGACACAGCAGCTGCAAGGTGATCTGCTGTAATTGAGATCACAGCTGGATGTGTCACATTTACACACCTGTGCAAGGGAAATGTTTCTCCTGCAAGAACTGCTTGATCCTCCATTTCTGTGGATAAAGCTGTACCTCAGGTGCTTCAGGCTACTGAAGGAACAGCTTTGTGTCCTCAGTGTTCCCCTGAGCAATTTTTTTTGTTTTTCTGGGCCCTGGCCCCTCTGTGAAGTGCACAGTGGGTCCCCTGTATTTGCTGCTTTGGGCCAGGGCTTGAGCAAACAGCGGCAGTGCTCATACAAAAAGTACTTCCCTAAGCTTTTAAAATTCTCCGTTCATTGCAGCTAATCCATTTCCAGATTCTCTTTGTGAGAACCACAGTTCTTTTTGGAGAAGACACTGGGGTTTTAAGATGATATCCTGCCTCTCTAGAGGATCTGGGCACAGAACTTCTCCTTGATTCCAGGTGTGCTACAAGAGGTTTTCATATATTGAGTTTAGATGCAAAGCTTTAGGCATTGTAAGAATAATGGTTCTATTTGTGAGGGAAGGCAGTTTGTATGTGTCTGTAAGCACCAAGTAAGAAGAGCAAAGCAGTTGAGGAAGTGTAAATGAACTTTCACTGTAGTTATAACTGAGGACATTGCCAGAGTAGAGAGGAGCTCTACTCTCTGTGAAGAGAGGGATAGTCATGAATGGGGCTCCAAAAAAACCGTCTTTCATTGTCTTGGGTATTCTCCAGATTAATGAAATCTCTGGAAAATGAAGAGATTGAAATGTAGTGGAACTCCACTGATGCAGCAAACAGTGTTCATTAACTACTAATCAAGGGTTTTTTTGGAAATCAAAGTATGCTTGACATACTCAAGTGACAGCAGATATTTGCCTGTTGTTTGCTTTTAAAACAACAGATCCAGTTGGGGGTGGAGTTTGCCTGACATCCAGGACAGAACATTTGGCTTGTGTTACCTTTGAGGTGGATTGGCCCAGCTACATGAACAAGGAATGTCTATCAATTGACTTTGTGCTTATATTTCTACAGCCAGGATCAAACATTCCCTAGCTTTATGAGTATTGTCTAAAGTTGAAAAATAATTCACTGGGGACACACATGACCAAAAAAGAATCAAAAAAACCCCAACCAAAGAATGAAGCCTGTCACACATATTAGCAGTCCTCAGCCATGTCTGCTGCTTTAATAGTCTTTGTCAAACCATCTCTTCCTTGCTTTGCTTCAGAACTGTTTGTCATTAAACACAGGGTTTCCTCTTCCAGAAGACTGCACAGAAAGTTCATGGCTTGTATTTTGCAAGTGGTACAGATTCTTCAGGACAGTGTGGTTTGAAAATGTTTTTTATGAATCAATAAAGGTTATGTCACCTGGTACTTTTTAAAAAGCAGTGATCATTCTGCTGAACCAAGAAATCTATTTTTAAAAAAGTAAATAGCTCTAGCATTTCAACTTAATTATATTTGTCATAGGTTTGAACGTTTTCATTTTCTTTTTTAGCAGGAAACCCTTTCACATGTGCACATCTTAACTATTAAAATTCTGTAGCTGTGTCTCATTACTGTTCTCCTATCCCTTTTTGTGTTCTAGACTGTAGCATTAGCTCCCTGTATCAAGCATTCTTTTTCTGTCCCTCAGATAAGAGCAACATCAGTGGTAGCTGGTCATCATTAAAAAACAAAGTGAAACTGGTCTTTATGGGTTTGTATCTTGCATGGTTATGCAGAACAAGCTTAATATTGTACAAAACAACTCTTCCTGCTTTCTTTTGTAAAGATAAAATGTTCTTTGTTTCCTACTGTGCTGTAATCTGACAAGAGCATCATAAAGACTTCAGATATCTTTTTTTGGCAAAATCAAAGGGAATTCGGTCAAACCAGCCTCCTGATGAAGTTATGGTGGGGTTTTATTCATTTGTGGTTTGGTTTTTTTTCATATCTTTTCTAAATTGCTCCTGAGTTTAAGGCCATGCATCTGATCCTGCCAATTTTACCTTTCCCCGAGCTGAGAGCAGAGAGGCCTGTGCTGCTCCTTGGGGATTGCAGCTGGGCTTTGTGCAGGACTTGCTGAGCAGAAATCTGTTGCACAGGCTTGGTGTTTGTCAGTCCCCCAAGGACACCCCTCCCCTTGCCCATGTGCTGATAAGTATTCTGTCTTTTCCTTTGATCCTCTGATGAAAAGTGCATGCTTCATCTCCGACTCGTGAGTGATGTTTCTTTCTCTTTTTTCTCTCTCCTTGTCTTAATTTCCTGGCTTCTCTCCTGTTCCTTTCCCTTTATTCTCTCCCCTTTGTTTCTGATGCAGAGATGAAGATTGTTGGGTGTAAGTTTCTGCTTTTCTGTGTAATGTCTGCTTTTTGCTTGCTTTTTTTCCATTTCCATCTCTTCCATGGAATGTTGGGATTGATAAAGACAACGAATCATAACAACACAGAGAAACTTTGGTAACAGGGATGTGGAGACTTTGTCTCTCTTCATACCTCAGGGTTTCAGGTAAATTTAGTAACTGTGATGGGTGAATCAGTGAGAAACAGGTGATTAACATCTCAGCATCTGTTCAGTCAGTGAGCACAAAGTCATGGCAAAAATACATTGAGGAAAGGACATGGTAAAATCCATCAGCCATTCTCAGAATGTTCATGGCAAGAGTGTTAACAAGACCAAAAGACATAATTATGTAATAACTATCACCAAAAATTGTCTACAGGGAGAGTATAAAGTATTATTGTTATAAATAAACTTGTGGAAGCGGAAAGTTGGAGGAGATAAAAAGCATTAAAAAACAACTTCCTACAACTGAAAGGCAACTATTCCAGGGAAATCACTGCATTATAAAGGGCATTGTATAAATTCTTTTCTATACATAGAAGTCAAACAATGGGTAGCAAATAACCTAATAAGTATTGCTTGTCCCTTTTCTTTGAAACAATTGTGTTCTGTTCAGTGAAAGCTGCAGGAGCACACAGAGTTTAACTTGCATAATGTTCTCTTTGGAGGAAAAAAAAAGCTAATTTAATTTGCCATAGAGGCAGAAGATAAAAGCTGCTGTAATATTGCTTACAATTGTGTTAATAGTTGCTCACTGTAACTATTTCAAGACTGTGGGCCTTAAAAAAAACCTGCTGCCTGGTTGGTGAAGGGGCAGAGAAATGAGCTCCTGAAATGGATGGAATGGGATTCCCAGAGTGTGGGACAGTGCCAGGAATGTAGTGGGAATATAGGGGGGCTTCACAGGGTTGTCAGGGGGATGTCACTGGTAAAGCCAGGGAAAATCACCCAGTGGGAGGATGAGACTGGGAACAAGTCCCAGAGGAGCCCCAGAAAGCAGGCCAGGGGTGTTCCAGACCCTTCCCACTGACCCTTGGCCAGTTTGTCCCTTTGGTTTGGAGGAGTGGTGTGATGAGCACAAAGCTGCTCCTGTCAGCTCAGTTGTGCTGAAGTCCCTGCCCTTCCCAGGTAGCTGTGTTTGCACTGGAAGCAGCTGCAGCTCCAGGTGAGGGTGGAGTTTTGCTCTTTGAGATCAGGGACCCATCACTGGCCCCCTCCAAAGCAGCAGCTTCCAGGGAAGACCATCCAGAGAGGGAATGTCCAGGGTCATGTGAGAGCCTGAGCCAGGAAGCAGAGCAGTTCCCCTGCAAAGAGCTTGAACAAATACAGCCACAACATGTGATAACACTGCACATGAACAGAAATCCTCTACACCTCATGATTTGCTTCAGAGCTTTTCCTTGCTGGCCCAAGTCCTCAGTTTGAGCTGCTGTAACTTGGCTCAGGTCATTGGGGTGATGCTGATTGGCTCTGGTTGTTCATTTACAGATGGGACATAAATGCACAGGTTTGGGTTTTCTTCAGAAGCCATTGTGGAAGATATTCCGATTATCTTTCTTGCCCATTCACTCTTCTGTGAAATGCCACTATTTTTGAAGAAATGCCAAACCCAGGGGTGTTAGAGAGTCCAGCAGACAGTGCATCATATGTGAGGCCCTAAGTGAATAGGGCCCGCTGAGCAATTTGATAAAAATAGACCTAAACACTAATATTCTGATTTTTTTTCCCTTGGCTGCCTAAATAGTTAAAGACTAAACTTCCACCTTAAAAAAATTCCAATATTCCCTGGATAAATAGCTATTTTACTTAGTTGAAACTAGACCTACACATGAAGACTTCTGGGAGCTGCCACTTTTCCCCAGCTTGCAGAGATACATTACGTGTCCACAAAGTCACAAAACATTCCCAGCTCACAAAAAGAAGTTGCTAGAATTGAGTGATCAGAAATTTGTGTCTGTCTCTCCTGCAGAAACTTCTGTGAATTATGTACCCTTTTTTGATACAGCATTTTGGACAAAACAGGGACCATTCCTGTAGTCAGTGTCCAGAATCTTTAGGATCTCTGAATAAATGTGTTTGAATTCAGACAGTTAATGTAAATTGTTGCTATTTTGCAGTTAAAGTCAGTCTTCCGCTGGAAAAGCTACACACCCTGTCAGGATATACTCCCATTTCTTCTGCTGGACAGCAGACAAGGAGTGGCTGTTGGGCTGCTTCAGGTTATTAAGTCTTGAAAATGATAAATGACTATTTGGAAGTCTCCCAGTACATTCCTTCATACTGCAAATGCAAAATCAATATTTGGCTCATGTAGCCTTTTCCACCACTCCTTTTTGCCCCCATTACTATTAAAATAGTTTTAGGTGATATGAGAAAGGATTTCCTTTCAACACAAGTGAACCTCCCCAAGCTATAATTTATGATTTATAGTTTAAACAACTGTATGTTGGACATTGAGCTTTGTAAACAGGTTAAAACAAACAAAACAAAACCCCAATAAAGGTGAAGGGAGTTGATAAAGGAAGAGCCCCATAACACATTATTTTTAATATCTTAAAGGAAAATACTGTCTTTCAAGGCATTTGATACAGAATTCATGTCAGTAACCATGTATATAAAAGGTGCATGGATTATACTAAAAGGAAGTTTAGTTTTGTTTTTAACTGGAAAACAATTGTAGAGAAATGGACTTTGAAACAAATCCCATTCTGAAAACTCTTGTGAGGTTTTCAGTTCATCCTTGACAGCCACCCAGCACAGCGATCTCAGTTTAAAATTACATCAGTAGGCTTTGCTCTATAAATACTGTGGCCCACTGGCCTTGTAGCACTTTTTATTTCTGTTCTGATGATGGGAGGCCACAGCTCACCCAGTTTTTTGCTCTGTGCTGCTGTTTGGGAAGACCTGAGGCCTCTGTGGTCCAAGCTGAGGTACCAGCCTGGTTTTCCCCCAAAATGCAGGATTTGCTGTCACAAGCACGGGGCTGTTTGTGCAGGCATTTGCAGGAGTGGTGTGACATCTTCCACAAGTTCATTATTTATCTCTTTGTTTCTTTCCAATGGAATTACCCCGGCCAAGCCCTGTGTGCCCAGGTTCCTGCCTCGGCTGTCGGTGGGGTTGGAGCTGCCCAGGCCTCTCCTGGTGCCACCATGGACAGTCCTGTGCCAGCTGTCCCCTGTCTGCTCCCCTGTGTGCCCAGCCCTACGTGGGACTGAGCTTTCTCTCTGGCCCTGCACACTCAGAGCAGAGATTGCAATAATAAATAAAGTAAATAAACCGCTCTGCGCTCAATCTTTTGCTTTGGGCTAGCAGAGCTCAAATCCCTCAAAACCACTAGCAATAACAAAAAAAACCAAAAGGCTTGTGAGGCCTCAGGTCAACTGATATGTTAGGAAAAGGAGATTGCTCCTTGTAGGAAGGTGATTTCCACCAAAATAATCACCCTACCTGATGGTGAAATGCTTTTTATCTTTCTTAGATACATTTACTTCCTATTTTTACTGTATGCAGTGACCTTTTGTAGACTATTTTTACAAGAGAAGATCACTGTTATATTTCACTATAATACTTTTTCCCATCCTTTTCCTTAGTTTTTATGCAAATCCACTGTTTTTAAGATCCCTCTACACCCCACCCCAAAGGCATTTTTTTTAATTAGTGGAGTAATATCCCTCCTGTTAAGCTTAATAGAAGATAAGATGCTATATATAACTAAATGCTGCCTTTAATTTAGGCTGGAAAATTATTTGATATCTGACATTGGACTTTGTGTAGCCAGACTGCCTTCTAGAAAAGAGGTCATAAGTAGGGAGCTCCAAAATGCTAATTATAGTGAGTACAATTAATTTCTATTAAGATTTACAGCATACAAATTGAAACTTTTTTCCTAATTGTGCAAACTTCCAAGATAAAAGGATGGCATCTGTTAAGCAGGAGGATTTTTAAAACAAAAGCCCAACTTAAACCATATTTAGTGATGAATTTTGTATTTCCTTGATATCCCTATAATAAGGATAGAGGTATCTCAGCTTGATTTCGATAATTTTCTCTATTGTGGCCCATGGATTGTTGCATTTGATGCTGTGCTTTGATAAGCCAAACCAGATCCAATACCCAAGGTTTTTCACAAGCTCTTGCTGTCATCTTTTCCCTGTTGATGTCCCCTGGCAGCTCAGCCTCTGGCTGGGAGGTGTTCCCAGCACTGACCCTGCAGGAGAGGGAGGCTCCTGGATAAAGGAGCCTGTTCTGCACACAGATTCCCATTCACACACAGCTCCTAGTGGGAAGCACTGCCTGGCAGCCACAGAGCTGGATTTTCCATGCTGAAAGAGTTGTACTTATCTCCAGAAATAAAATAGAAAGCAAAGGCACGACTAAAAGCTTCTATTGTTTGTCCCTACAGTAGATTAAGGAACAAGTTCTGTGGGGTTTTAGACTTCAGGAGGAATTTGAAGTGCTGCTTTGAGGGGCACAAAAGGATGTCCCTCAGTGCCTGAAAGCAAATGTGCTGCCTTACTTCATTGTGCTTCTGATTAATACAGAGATTTAACTGCATCAGCTTCTCCAAGTGGAAGAAGTCAGATGTTGAAGGAGTCTCTGCTTTGTTCCATTACTTCGTTATTTAGTATCTTGGGGCTGATTAACAAAATACTTGCCTTGAAAGGATTTACTTATTTTTTTTTATTATTTATTTTTTTTTTGTATTTTTATATATTGCCCTTTAGTATGTTTGCCTTTCTGGCAAGTAGATAAAAAGAAATGTTAAGTGTGAACCATCATAAAATGGTGACAGTAACTAAATTTTACATAAAAATAGGTGTTACCTGCTGTCCCTTTGGTGCAGACTTTAGAACTGACCACATTAGTTTTGAAAGCAGTTTCCCAAATCAGATTCTAAAATAAAAACAAACAAACCAAGCGAATGAGAGTCTGTGAAATTCAGGGTAACAAGATGCTGAGACACAAATATTTCTATTTCTGAATATAGTAAATGACGTAGTGAGAAGCTGGCAATTGTCCATAGTGGCTGCTTTCATATAGCCATGCATATGGATACCAGAGGCCAGCCAGAAATCTAGCAAAAATTACATTTATAATTCCTTCCTAATCCATCTGAACTGAATTGTGATCAGGTTCCCAAAAAGGCTGCTTGTATTTTGTTATGATAAAAGGAAATTATGAAAACGTAGAAAGCGTTTGAAAGGCTAACTGAACATAATGTTATTCTGATCATCACAAAAATACTTATTTTTCATAAAATATATGGGAAATAGGAAGTCTGAAGCTAAGGATATTTTGTCAGGCTCAGCCTGACAATTCCAGCTCAGCTAACAAGGCACAGTATAGCAGTAAGAGGTTTTTTCCCTTCTCCACTTACATAATTAAAACCAGTATTGATTCTGAGTTCACATTATTAAAGGCATTACTAACAACAGTCTGATTTTATGCACTGATGTTAAACTGTTCATCCTTATTAACAATTAACTTGCTGCTTGGAATGATTTGGGCATCAGCCATGGTCTCTCAGAACACAGAGAACGATTTGCAGAATGGAACTGGGACGCCCCCGGTGTCCCCTGTGGAGTTTAAGGCTGTGGCTCTGCTCTGTCCCTGCAGGTGACATCCGGAATGACCTGTACCTGACCCTGGAGAAAGGGGACTTCGAAAGGGGTGGCAAAAGTGTGCAGAAGAACATCGAGGTGACCATGTATGTGCTCTATGCCGATGGAGAAATCCTGAAGGTAAGAGCTCCTGTCCCTGGGAGCCTCAGGTGCTCCCTGCAGGGACATATCCTCTTGCTCCAGAGTCTCTGATGCAATGCAAGAGCTAAAATAAAACTGGCTCTCTCTTTTTTTATATATTTTTTTTCTTTTTTTTTTCTTAAGTTTGTAAGCTCTATTTATGGTCAGTTATAAATCTGTAAGAATTTGGAGCAGTTCCCTTATATGGGGATAGAAGACTTGGAGAAAATACTCATAAACTGAAAAGCCTGTGTGATTTCCAAATGTGATGTCAGCGGCTAAAGTAAAAAAATATAGAGTAACTAATCAGAACTGAGGAGTATATGGCATATCTAAAATTAAATATGTGTCATACAACACCTTGAAATGTGATTCCAAGGGAGACTTCTAAGACTGAGTTGTTGGGTTACAGTACTGAATGTAGTTCTGGAAAATAACTTTGAATAAAATTTCACCCTAAGTTGGCTCCATTCCAACTGGGGATGGGGATTCTCTGTGTTTCCTGTTTTATCTCCTCTGTTCTTTTAGTTTTATTGAAGAGAAGGAGGTGGGTGGGAGGTTGTGAATGTAGAGAAGTAAACAGGAAGTATTTCAGCATGAGCAGCTATAAGAAGTAACTTCACCCTACCTTTTCTTTTACCTCCATCACAATAAAATCGGCCATTACTGTGGAGAATCTAAACACCTAAAAGTGTGTACTGAATACATAACCACAATCTTCTGGTTTAATTGAAAGGAGAACTTCCATTACTACTTGTGATTTCTTTAAAAGTAAAGTGTATTTCTTGTAAGGGACTCGTTTGTGCTCAGAGCTGCTGCAAGAAGATCAGATTCCTTTTCAAACTGAGTGGCAAAGTTTTAATCATCAGTTGATATCAGTGTGCTGAGGACAAAGAGAAGTGCCTCCAACTTCAATATCAGCATCTTCATGTGCTAATGTGCATTATAGTGCCTAATGATTACTTACAAAAGCCAGGTAATTTCTAGACATTATCCATCTTAACTTCGGTGATTTTGGTTGGAATGGTCATTCACAGAGAAGCTGGTTTTTCATTACACAGGACAGAAAGAAATTCCCAGAGTTTTTCTGATATTAGAATAAAATCCTTAAATTTCTCCCAACCAGCAGCACAATCCAAATCTGAACTGTGCCTTCGTGAAGCCGTTAGCAGAACCATGCACAGGATTAATGAGAATTTTCGCAGCTCCTCATTGCTGCTGAATGTATCTTGATCCAGAAATAGTCCTATTGAAAGGAATGAAATTACCTCCAGAATGTAGTGCTGTTCAAAATGAAAATGAGTATTTCCTTCTCAAAATGCTCTTACTCAATTGTTAGTATCCTTCAGTATAGTCTGAAAAATTAAAAAAGGAAAAAATCCTTTGACACATTTCTCACTTCTTTCTGTTCCAGCAGCAGGAATAGCCTATGAATTGCAAGGCACACCTTTACCAATAGAAATTTCCTGATAGTTTTTCTAGTTTAGCTTCCCTTCCCTGCCTCTGCCCTGTAATTCCCCTACATATTTGCATCTCAGAGTCACCAGGTGTCTGGAGATCAGTCTGATGTTTGTATTTTTCAGATCACAATTTAGAATTAAAGATTTACTAGTCTGCCCTCCTCAGACTATAGATTGTAGAATAACTGCATGGGAAGTAAGTTAACAACAGGAAGGAAAGACTATTCATTTATTTGAAGTTCACAACATGAAACTGCATTTAAAAACTGGCCATTTGTCAGTCAGAGCAGGTTGATGGCTTCTTGATGGGATGAAAAAAGCTCACATTAAAATTTGAATTTTTACTGTACCTTGTAGAGGAAATAGAACTACTGTTTTGTTTTCTCCTAAGAGCCTAATGCAGAATGAGGTTTTGGAATTGCTGTGTTGAAGCCCAACCATTTACTTTTGCTACAGAACAGAACTGGGATCCTAAAGGTGTTCTGGGTTGCAGTACTGGCACTGCTCTCTACGCACCTGCTGTTATCTGCAACACATAATTCTTTTTGATGTATTAAAAAAATATGGGGTTGTGGTTCATCCCATGTGGTTGCTGAGGATTATTTGAGAGGACTGAGTTGTGAGTTCAGCCTTCAGTTACTCAGTTTGGATCAGAGCTTTTGCAGTCTCTGTCCACGTAGGCTGTCCTTGCATTGTGTTCCAGAATTCCAGAGAGCTTCTCTTCCCTTTTGGGCTCCTTCACAAATTCTTAACTTTCTCAAAGCCAGCAGATTATTGCCAGAGGTTGAACTAACTGTCTCTGGTTAATGGGATGTTCTTGACTGGGCAGTCAGATAGTTACAGATTAAAAAAAAAATCAACATTTCTGGTATTTTCTTGGGATAGAATTTACAGATGCCTTGGGGAAATAACCAGTAGTTCTTCTCATCATACTGTTCCATGGATTTTTTTTACATCAGAATTTTTATTACATGTGTTATTCTTGGTCTGCTTAGCTTGTTTCTTCCTGGATTCATTATCCTTGGACATGCTAAAAGTGAAGAATCTCCAAGTTGTCTTTTTTCTGCTTAGTTTTATGAGATGTTTCATCTCCTGGATCTCTTTGTAGGTGCTGGGTCTAGAGCATGGGTTAGTGCTTATACATAAAAAAATGTGCTTCCTGCTCCATGTCTTTATCACAAAGGACCTTTTACTGTCCTTATTTCAGGATTTCAATATTTATCCTGTTTTCCTCCAGTTATCTTCTAAGGATTTTTTATTTTCTAAACAATATCAGTTCATGTTTTTCTTCATCTGTATTTTGAGAAAGCATAGATTGGGCAAGCTCTCTGAGTTTGTTATATCTGAAAGCAGAAATTTAGATCCAATTATGTTTTTAGGCGATGAGTATTACATAGAAATTCTTTGTTTCCCACTGAGGAATTAACTTGATTAGAATTTTCTGGGATACTTGGTGAGGATGGATATTTTGAAAGATGAACATTTGTAAAGAGCTTGGAAAGGTCAGTTATCACTTCTGAACTGAGATACTGAAGCAGAAATCTGGTTAAAGGATTTTTTCACAGAAGACTAATATTAAAAGTGATGTCCTATTATGTCCTATTATGTCCTATTTTTTTGACTCAGTTTGGACTTAGGTGTTTATTGTATCTACTCAGTGCTTGATGGAAAACAGCTTAAGATAATAACTTAAGATACTGGATTCATCCAGTTTCACAGGTCTCTTTGTTTACCCTTTGACCCAAAACAAAATTTCAAGATCTCCTAAAAAATTTCATATTTCACTGTGTCTGAATTTCTGCTTCTAACTCTTTTGTGTCCACAGAAAGCCATGAACTATATCAAGTTTACCACGGGGTAATAAAATGACTCCTGGCTGGTGATGTGATGTGTTTAATGCTGGATTGTTTCCTTTGGTGGCAGGACTGCATCAGCCTGGGCTCGGGGGAGCCGAGCAGGAGCGCCTACCACTCCTTCGTGCTGTACCACAACAACAGCCCACGCTGGGGGGAGATCATCAAGCTGCCCATCCCCATCGACCGCTTCCGCGGCTCCCACCTGCGCTTCGAGTTCCGCCATTGCTCCAGTGAGTGCTCCCCTGGCCAGGGCAAGTGCAAAAGGCCCCAGCTCCTTCCACTGCCAGTTAAATCTGGATGGAAAGCAGGAAAGAGAGGCCAGCCTGCAATACAGTGAAGGGGCATTGCTAAGCAGCCTTTTGCTGAATTTATCAAGCGGCGCACAAAAACACGGTGAACAATCAGTGCAGGGCAAAGCGCTTTGTAGATGTTTGTCCCTGCTGTTCTTTTGTTGTGTTTTTCTGTAGAATGTTTTCTTTGCAGGATAAACAGTTTAGATTTTTCTATGTTTGGCATATTTGTGTTTGATTTGAAGCTTGTCAGTCCTTTACATAGAACTAGAAAAAAGAAATTAGAATTAGAAAAGTTGTTTGTTCTGTAAGCTGCTTGTTTACTTTTAGGCATGTGGAGAAGTTGGTGAGTAATCTTGTATATATTGACAGACAGGGTATGCACAAATACAATTCCTTCTTTCTATCTCTTGCTGCAGCAAAGGACAAGGGAGAAAAGAAGCTCTTTGGTTTTGCATTCACCCCATTGATGAGAGATGATGGCACGACCTTGTCGGATGATATCCATGAGCTTTATGTTTATAAGGTACCAGCTCTCTGCAGACTTTTCACTGCTCATCTCTACTTCAGTACTTAAATGAGTAATGGTCATTACATTATTCTTCTCTCCCTTATTAGAAGTGTGTGAGGAACAGATTAATAGTAGTTTCAAAATTTTATACATCCAAAATCACATGGTTTGGGTAGAGCCTTCTATTCTAGGTGCAGCTCACCTTTTCCATCCTGATGATGATGATTTATCTGCTATTAATCCCATCCATTTTGACTTCAAACACGCTGGTATTCATGAGCATTCAGCACTTCTACCAGCCTAAGGCATTGCTCTGTGCCTTTGTAAGTTGACATTGTGCTGGATTCAAATGCCTTGTGCTGCAGTGCCACAGCCCTGCAGCAAGAGATTTGGGCTTTGGGGTTTTTCCTTCCTGCTGATTCACCTGGGTTTATTTGTTCAGTATAATTTTCAGGCAGCATCCTAAGTTTACATCTGGAAGATCTGGTGAGTTCTAACAAGGCAATGGTTGGAGACCACTCTGTAGAGCTGGGTCTGTTCTGGGCGTGTCCAGGTCCCCAAGCACAGCTTTTCCTTAGAAGTGTGGGTGTGCACCCACAAAAATCCCAACACAGGCACTGTTGGGGAACTGCTGACAGGCTGTGGGCGTGTGGGATGAGATGGACAAGGTACAGCTCCATCCCTTGTGCTGTCCCTGCAGTGTGATGAGAACAGCACGTTCAACAACCACGCGCTGTACCTGGGGCTGCCCTGCTGCAAGGAGGATTACAACGGCTGCCCCAACATCCCCTCCAGCCTCATCTTCCAGCGCAGCACCAAAGAGACCTTCTCAGTCTCCACACAGCTCTCTTCTACCAAACTGACCCAGAATGGTGAGTTGCTGACCCCTCAGAACTGCCCAAGGCAGCAGGAATTAGGAAAGAGAAAAAAAAAATTCACTATTAGCACTTCCACACAATCCAGAGTTTGTTTTGCTTGACTTTTACAGAGCAGCTAAGTAAATAAGAGTTTTTTTACAGGAATGGCTCTAAGGCACAAGCAGGCAGGAGTGGATTGTCCACAGTGCAGTGTCAAGTCACACAGAGAAAAATGCAGCCTTTACTCCCTTCAAAGCACTTAACCATTCCTTCATTCCTTTCTCTGTTAGCAGTATTGACTCACTCTATATTGTACTTCTTGTTCTCCATTATATATAGTATACATATAAATATATATATATATTATTTCCCAAGAAGTGTGGACTGCATCAAGAGGTGAAGTGCAAATTGATCAAATCTCTGATGGGTCTGGGGTTGCCATTCTTCCCTCTGTGTGTGGTTCTAGCTCTCCCTCCCTCTCTCTGCAGTGGATCTGCTTGCCTTGCTCAAATGGAAAGCTTACCCAGATCGAGTGATGGATATTCTGGGAAGACTGAGACATGTCAGTGGCGAGGAGATTGTTAAGGTACTACATGAAATAACAGCCTTTGGATGTATCTGTGATAGGCAGTGAGTTCAGACCTGCAGGCTGCTTCTCAAGGCTCCCTCTTACTGTGCTTTTTGATTCACACTGTGAACTTCCACCCTGTATGAATTGGGATTTTATTATGACAGGAAACTGGGCAGGAAGATACACTTGAGAAATTATTGCAGTCAGTCTGTGGGATCAAACCAGAGCTAATCCTTAGTCAAATGCTCTCAGCCACATGTGCTGGGTCCTCAGCACCAGCGGTGCCAGTCTGCAGTCCCACGCAGCTGCTGGTGCAGACACAGACCCTGGCAGGGGCTCTCTGCTGCTTCCAGCCAGCAGTGCACCACTGCTCTGTCTGCCAGCTCATCATTTCACCGGGTTTTGTGGCCACTGTCACTCCACATGATAATCTTGTGTGGCCTGAGCTTCCTTAGGGGCCAGGAACTTCCAACTGCGTTTGAATACTTGTGGTCTCCGCAAAACAAAGTGCATTCCAGATATGCCCCAATAATCTTTGGTGTGCTGGGAGCTCTTCCTAGGATTTATTTCTATAAATCTGGATGTAAAAGCTGATTTCTAACACAAACAACCAAGGAGAAGAAACTGAAGACAAGTCCTATCACTTAATAAGTAGTTTATCATTAAAGCCACTTCACTGTAAGTCATTTGAGTGTTGCTATATCTGGAATATTACTCTTTATGATAACTTGATAACAGCAACAGGGGAGCAAAAATCCCATTTATATTGGAATTCTTCAAGAATGTAATTTTTTTTACACTTTGTTTGTAGGGCAGTATAAGTATCTGATTTTTATAGAGCAAGAAAAAGGAAGATATGGATTGAATTATTTCACGGAGAGAAGTAATTGAATCTCCCCATAAATCAGCTGTCAGTTGGCACTGGGATATGAAGAACAGAATATAATAATTCAGAAAAAAAAGACATTTTATCATTTCAGAGACTTCATAAATTGTTATAATTTATTTCTTGTTGTCAGCATCAGGAATTTAAGTAAAGTAAATTAAAAAATCATGGGAGAATGTATAGTTAATGATCTCTAGCACTGTCCTTCACACTCATCCTTTTGGAGACTCTGCTTTCAGAAAGAAAATCACTGAACTGTCAGTGCTCAATTGACAGTTGTGGAGTTAAGGGTGAAAGAAGCAATTGGCAACATATAACTTGCCCTAGTTAATGCTTGTTAGAAAAGCTTTACTTTATGTCTTTAAACAAAAATTTAAATATTAAACACAATTTAATGTACTGCCCAGCCTCAGATTTGATGCTGAACAGTACCTGAGACTCTAAAGATTTGAGAATGAGAGCAAGTTGTTTTGCTACTGGTATCAGGCAGCACTTCCAGTCAGCTTAAAGTGAGAGGAACACTCAGTCAAAATTACAAATCAGGTATATAATACATATTTCTTATATTTTGGTTTTCTGTCATTTTTGTTTGAAAATAGTCCTTGCAAAGAGAAAAAAAAAAATTTAGTAAAATCAAATTAAAACTTGTCACATCACTTGGGCGAACCTGAAGTGATTTGTCCTTGGCAAGTGTTTCACAAAGATATTAACATGTATGAACTAATTGAAGCAGGGGAGAAATAACCTTTTGAATATAATTTGAGTTTAAATTCTTTGTTCATGTCATTTTAGTTCTTACAAGATATTCTGGACACGTTGTTTGTAGTTTTGGATGACAACACAGAGAAGTACGGTCTGTTGGTCTTTCAGTCTCTGGTAAGCTGCTGGATTGTTATTTATCTCATGCTCAGTGAGTTTTAAGTTTCTTATGATCATGTTGCTGGTATTGTGCTTCTGTCAAATATGAAATACTCAGCTGGATCCAGCTGTGTTTCCTGTAATGGGTGAGGGGGGCAGGCTGACCTCAGCACATCCAGGGGCAGCAGTATTTTCTCTCATGGGAGAAGCAACAAATAATACCTGATAACACAGCTGTGACTGTTTAAAGCAACTCATGTATTTGAATGCTCCTTACCTTGGTCACTTGTTTGTGGTCACTTGGCAGCAATGTGCAATTCCTTGAGTTGGGTTCCCTTCTCCGTGTCCCCAGGTGTTCATCATCAACCTGCTCCGTGACAGCAAGTACTTCCACTTCCGCCCCGTGATGGACACCTACATCCAGAAGCACTTTGCAGGAGCTCTGGCTTACAAGTAGGTCTTGTGTTCCTGAGGTGGCATCACCAAGCTTGGGAATGGTGGCACCATCAGGATGACAACCATCCTGGCAGCAGTGTCCCCAAAAGTAGAGCTACTCACATGGAAGTTTTTCAGCACAGCTGCAGGGAGAAGCTGCCCGATGTCACGAGTGGCTGAGCATGGCCACACTGGGCATTTCTCTTGCTCTTCTGGACTGGAAAATATTTTTATTTATTTTTTTTAACTGAAGAGACAGCAACAACTCATTACAATCTGTAGTCTATACAAGTGAGCTACCAAGAGCATATGCATTCCTCATCTTAAGGATGCTGGGATGCACAACTTGTGTGAAAGCTTAGAGAACTAATTGTAACTTCTGAAGTGGACAGGTATTCACATAAGATGTTCTATTTGATTACAATTTAATTTCAGTAGATCAGAAATTTAAATTTCACTCTCACTTTGAAGATTCTGCCTTATTTTCTGGTATTCAAAAGAGTCTTTCACCAGAGAATAAGACAGAGTTTTTGAAAGGAGTTAGTTACCCTTCAGGGTGTTGTTTTTCCTTTCTTTTAGACCACTGCTTTTATATATCTGACTGTATTCTATCTTTGGCCACAATAAACTATAAAAAAAGCTAATAATTTCTTTTGGTTCTTTAAAGCAATTCACATTTTTATGTAGTTAAAATAAATATAAAGAATACTCTATGAATGGCAGGTAAAAACCCATAGATAATATATACCACTGGAAGGCATAGTCATATTCAGAGAGCAAAAAGGTGTTCTGCTCTGTTAATTAGCACCTCTTTCAGACAAAATAAATGTTTTTGGTAGTCTGATGTCTGAAACAAAACATGAGTTTAATACAGCTTTGTAAGTTAGTCCAGATGGTCTCGTGTAGTTAACAAAATAGATGCAGGTATTTTCTTTGTGATCTCAGTTTCTAAAAGCTTACTGAGATGAGAGCTGGGATTTCTTATTAAAACAGATGTATATTTTGGTCTTAGAACCATGCCTTTATCAAAGCAGTCTCTCTAGTAATATCCTTTTTATGTTCTCTTAGTGTTCCTCATGGTCCAAGTGAATTACAGAGAAAAAAATCATCTTCTGGTTTTGAAACTCAAGTAAATGTAAATACTATGTAAATTCATTATTAAGTACAGATGTAACTGACCACTGAAATAAAGTGAAATGAGACTGGTTTAGAGATCTCTCCCTAAAACCAAAATGTTTGATGACTGTCAAACCTGGTGCTGAAGGTTGCTCTTCACTGCCTGTTCCCTCAGGGAGCTGATCCGGTGTCTGAAGTGGTACATGGACCGGTCGGCCGAGCTTGTGCGCCAGGACCACATCCAGGAGGCAATGAGAGTAGGTATCCAATGGGAGCACTGCTGTCTGCTCCTCTGGCACCACAGAGGGGCTGGGAAGCTGTAAAAGGAATCAAGGGTAGTGTGATACTGGCTTCCTATAATTGTTTAACTGGATTTTTGTATATATAGCTACAATTTTAGTTTTAGGGGGAGATTCATTCTTGTGCTGAAAAGATTGAAAGAGTTAAATCCCCTTAAGCCCTTTTGCAACCCTGTGGAGAACTTAAATGGGACTTACATCCATGGCCAGTGCATAAATACTCCATTGGTGTGGGCTACACCTTGCCCTTCAAGCAGCAGTAGTTTTGAGTGTATCAGGCACGGGTGCTATGAATCAAAGTTTTGCTCTTCATTTCTGGCTGTGAGACAGATCCATTGTATGAGAGGTTGAAGTCCAGGAGTATTTTAAGCAGCAGATGAATGAGTCTTTAACTGGAAGGAAATCCTCAGAAGTAGCACAGGACCTGACCTATGGTTCTGTGATGGGAGCATGATGTCCCAGAGAGGCACAGTGGTGAGAAACACCAGGAATCTGGGTACTATTTATTACAGAGAAATCAGAATAAATGAAGAATTCATTTTACCATGTGTAATAGTAAGCCTGGAAGTCAGTGTGTCAAGTGCACAAATACAAGATGCCAACATTTGCAGGAAGATGTTTTTCTTTGAGTAAATGCCCACCTGCACCTTCTGCCTCAGAGGGGGCTGCTGTCCTAACACCCAAGTCTGGGCACTTGGAGAACTGGAAGCAGTGGCAGTGACCAGCACCTGGATTTTGTCACTCGTCAGTACAAACAGGTGAAATCTCTTCCAGGTGAAGGGCACTGCCAATGGCATCCTCTCACTTTCCAGATCCCCTGCCAGGATCCTATTCAGATAATACAAGGGCATTACACCAGTGCTTGCTTTGTCTTTGTTAAATATTGACATGCTTAGGAACATCTTTGGGGATTTTCAACCACAGATTCATATGGAATGGTAAAAATAGGGTAAAGATGCCTTTTCAAGGAATTAGCAACTTCCTCTTTTTTTTCTTCTATTCTTATATTTCCTTTTTTTAATTGCTAAAAAAGCTATTAAATTTACAAGATGAGAGGAAGATCTCCAGCTGGAATGACTTTGAGGAAGTTTCCTTGCCTGTCAAACCACTCATTAGTGCTTTATGCAGTGCAGCAAATTGAGATGTAGGATATTGTCCTTATATGATCTGCATTTGTTGAACCTTATAGCAGTCCTGTTTGGAAATAATAACAACAGGAATGCTGGAATGTCTTTGAGCAGCTGGGGTTAGGGAAGTCAGTTTGTGAATACAGTACATTGTGTCTCAGCCTCCTAAGCAGCTCTTTGCTTACTGGGGCTCTCAAGTGCTGGCCTAGAACGTGGCTGTTCCCTCTGTAAAGGGAGGTCAGTTTGCAGACCTGACAGCCTAAGCCTTTCCAAGCACAGGAACTGAAATTATCAGCAGAGTTTGTGCAGACCTGACAGCACATCCTCTGCTGCCCACACTGCTGTCACATCTTATTCAGACAGTTGCATTTGCAGGTATCTCTTGCAGGCCCAAATTCAGGTCTTTATCTTCTCCCATTACAGTGAAGTGATTGACTTCCTTCTTTGTTTCCAGATTTTATTTCAGGCATTTGGAGCAAGTTTGTACCAAAGACATTATCATTGCTAATGTGTCATTACTAGTACCAGATTCTACTGTTGGGGATTTCTGTGGTCTTTGATGTGTTCACCACAGTCCTTGCATTAGCAGCTCTTTGACTGAGAAAACAGGGATAGCTCTGTATCCCTTTTCCCCTGAATTATCTGTTCAGTGTAGTGCCCTAAAGCTGGTGCTGAAATACTCTGCACCCTTACAGCTCCTGGCTGCTCATGTACATTCTTGATGGACACGCAGATGTCTCATAGGATTCTGATTTCCAAGCAGGGCGCTAGCAAAGAGAGTTCTAGAGATTTCAAAAATTTCTTACCTCCTTCAAGACTGCTCTTAATTCTCAAAACCTCTTGTGCAGCTTGGAGGAGCTATAGCTGGAAGGACATTTCTACCTAGAACACAGCATCATGCTCCTTTATTGTGCCATATACAGAGCTCGACAAAAGCTGCATTCAGGAACAGCTGCCTGTGCCTCACAGGGGACTTGTGTAACCAAGTGTCCATGAATGGCTCCACAGCCATTGTCCCTAAGGAAATTAAGAACTAGGGAACTGTGTCAAGGAAATGCCCTTCCAGCTTGAATTATCTTCCAGCAGAACTATAGGTGGGTTTTGCCTAGATTTGGGAACCAACAGCAAGGCCTTTTTTCCCTCAGGAGGTTTTCCCTGAGTCCTCCCTGCTGTTCACAGGGCAGAGGTGCTCACCTGTTACATGAACATGCACACAGACTGTGTTTGTAAGGGATCTACTTTAATGTGATACTGATCTTTTATATCGTGCCAAATATCACTGAAGGCTGGGATTTTCTCTCAGCATGCTTGTATGTCTTTATGCACAAATACACATTGTATTTGTGATGTTGTAGTAGCAAGAGCCAAAGTTAGTCCTGGTGCTGACTTGTGCTACCAAAACTTGGTTTGTGTGGGCTCATTGTGCTAAGGAAGTGCAGTGTTCTGAGCCCTGCTATCTCACCCTCCACAGGGAATTATGGAGGTTCACACACAAATGCTCTGATTCACTGCAAAAACTTAATTCTCACACTGAAGTTATGGGCCTTCAGATGAGAATTATGGTTGTGTGTACTGAACCCCTAAAGCAGCTCCTACCAGCACTGCATGTGCTGGGTTTGGTGTTAGCACAGGGATGTCAGCCTTGGGGAGCTGACTGAGAACCACTGGGCCTTTGTCTGGAAATGAGCCAGGAATACAGCTGATATTTCCTGATGAAGTTCTTTGGTGTAAGGAAGCTTCCATGGGACATGGTTTAGCAAAGAAGTATAAATAATACCTGCTGAATTACCAAAGTTGCCATAATTTCTGGGGGAAAAAAAAAGCTGTAAGAGTCAATGACATTTTGAAACTCATGATGGCTTTATGAGGAATTTCACATTCCCATTCTATATCCTTAAAGCTGTGGCATTCTAGAACTCACAGCATAGCATTGCATACTTGTGTATATTGTGTGGTTCAGTGAGGGACTCTCATGGGTGCAAAAATATCTCTTGGGAGAAAAATTTGGATTTGAATTAACTTCCAGTTTCCCAGTATTGAAGTGGGACAAGAATATTTTCTGTGGAATACAGTGAAATCTTATTAAGGCTTCTGTACAGCCTATGACTGCTGAATCTCCAGCCTGTTGTTTTCCTGTGCTGGGTTTTGAGGATGTCATCAAACCATGAATTATATCTTCCCTTAATGTTGCTTTGCTGGTAAATCCTGTTAAGCACTGAGGGAAGGAGAGATGGCCCTGATATTTGGTGCATTCTGGCATTGACAGTTGTGCACAGCCAGTACCAAGGAGGTGTGTGAAGTGTCACCTTGCTGGGTTGGTGTCTCAGAACTGTTGGTAAGGAGTGACTTGTTACAGCTGCTCAGAACAATGTGTTTTCTTCAAGGTCACTGCTGCCAAATAAAAGCAGTTCTAAATAATGCCATTTACAAAATTTTGAAAGAAAACAGAACAGCTTCTTCAGACACTTCAGTCATTGTGTCAAGTCATGAGAAAACCAGAAGTTTCTTACCTTGACCAAAATTTTCCTCAAATTATGTAACTCAGATTTCTCTTTGATGTAAATGCATACTTTTTCTGTTAGTGGTACATGCAAGTAACAAAGATTATTGGTTGAGAATGGGTGCTTGCCTAAGAGTAGCTCTTCCTCAACTGAATTATGTAACTTATAAAACCTGTTTTTCTTTCTCCTTTCTAAAGCTCAAGAATTTAGTTATTATGCATGTAGAGTCTTTCCTGGTTCTCTTTAAAGCTCCTTTATTTTTCTTTCTCTCTTTTTCTCTGTCCTGATCTCCTTCCTCTCCTGCTCCTTAAGGCCTTGGAATATCTTTTCAAGTTCATTGTCCAATCTCGGATCCTTTACTCCAGAGCTACTTGTGGAATGGAGGAGGAGCAGTTCCGCTCCAGCATCCAGGAGCTTTTCCAGTCCATCAGATTTGTGCTCAGCTTGGACAGCAGGAGTTCTGAGACTCTCATCTTCACACAGGTTTGCTATTTCCTACACTCCCACTGGCAAACCACGAGGCAGCTGTTCCTGCACGGGTAGGAGGTGTGGGCATGTGGGGGTTAAATGCAGGTCAGTGGAGTTTTCCCCCTAACAAGCTGGTGATGCTGGCAAACAAGACACCCATTAATGGCATTAGACTGTAGCTTTGTACAGGTGAGCTGGACTGGGGGCACTCTAGGAGGAAGTGACTTCTCCCATGAGAATGCAATTTTTGCTGTTGGCAAAAGCTTTCAAGTCTTTCTCATTCCTATGCCTTATGGTTGACCTCAAGAATTTCTAAATCCTTCATTATAATACTTCAAATCAATACTTAGAGTCACAGTAGTGTCACAGTGAGAAGTTCAACTGATGTATTTACACTCAGATAAACAATTCCAGCATGTGCTAAAATTACAGTCAGAATCATGTGCAGCCTGACCACAAACATGTTGTGATGCCCATACTCATATTTAATGCATCATTAAATATGGCCCAGGGGACTTAATGAAGATTCCATGTGGGCTGAAGACAATACTCAAAGTGAGTAAGGATGCTGCTGAGTTTTGAGTTCAGTTCTAAGCATGTAAGTTGTAAATGTCAAACATGTTGTTTTATGCCTCTGTTCAGAGAATGTCAGAATGGAGCACCCAGAGCTCCCTGGTAACGTGAAGGTGGTTTGTAATCACTAATGCAGAATTACAGATGTCTGGAGCACCTGCTGTATTTTGCCAAAGAAGCAGCTGCTGTGAACGTTGCAGCCAAGCAGTGACTCTGCTGGTTCAGGAAGCTGCCAGTGGAGTGATCTCTTTCTTAAGGAGCTGCTCTGAAAGATTTGAGAACAGCTGCTCTAATGTTTTATTTAATCACCCATTAGTGGGTATAATAAGATGAGCCAGGAACAAGAGAAATCAGTGCACAGAGTTTTTGCAGACAAAGTGATGGTGAATGGAAACAGTATCTGCTGAATGTTTTCCAGTTGTGTTGGTCTGAAATACAGAGGGAGAGTCACTTTGAGGATGGGGGATTTTCCCTTTTTCTCTTTGTTCCTCTTTTTAATTTTTTTTCCTCCTTTCTCTCACTATGGTATTTCTTACTTTGGACTTTTGTAATTTGTAAAGCCTGTCCTTGTTGGATCTTTGAAAAGTTTATTTTTGTTTCCCCCCCTTGCCACTGTGTTGCCCCCTGATCCCATTGCCCCATAGGCCCCCCAGCCTGGAGGGCAGGCGAGCGGAGCCGGGACAGGTGCCCCACAAAAATGTGGGGGCACAACAAGGCCGACATTTAACTCTGTAAGTAATGATCCCCCAGGACTGCTCAAGTGTTCCATTGTGGATGTTCCCAGTTAATCTCTTTTCCCTACCCCAAACACTCTTTTCCTGCATATAAACTGGAGTTTGATGTTTAAGTGGCCGGTCCTTTAAAAGTTGGAGATGTGGAATATTTCAGTTATTCATGGAGAAGTTTATGGCATCCACATACCAAAAATACAGCACTGAGGGTGTACACAAGATTATATAAGTCAAATTGTTCAGGAGAGCCAAGCATTTGTTTATTTGATTATTAGTTCTGGAAATCTGGGCAATTGTTGAATACCCACAGAAATGCTTGGGCAAATGCAATTTCCCTCACACCTGTCTTCTTCTCCAGGACATTTGAGAGATCTCAGTATCTCAGTTTTTTCCAGCAATGAGAGTAAAACTGATTTCCTTCCTCCCAGGCAATTAATTTGACATGAATAATGTTCCAGCATATTTTAGAATGTTGTGCAACAATGGGACCCTTCAAGGAACTGTAGAAATTATGTTACCTCAGGATAGCTCCAAATCTTCCTGAAGAGATCCCGTGCCTACCCTTGGATTGCTGTGTGTTATACTGAAATCCTTCTGCTTTCTAAGTAACAAAGTTTAGGACAATTCCTGTAAGGATTTGTTGGGTCAATATTGTAATTTCACTTGTATTATTCCAAAGATAAAGACAGTGACTGGGTTTGTGGCTGTTACTGCCTTCTAAGAGTACCAGGAGCTGGTGAAATTATTTATACTTACTTATTTTGTTAGTAGGTATGCAGGAATAATTAGGTGACAGCACCCAGTTGGCCTTGTGGGGGTTTGTGTAATCTGACTTGATTGTAAGAAAATAAGATTTTAAGAGAGCATAAGTGGAAGAAGCAGATGAATTTATATTTGGAATAATTTAATGAGCTCTACCATGTTAGTTGTAAAAATAACTTGATTTTGCTTGAATACTATTAAACAGATTTCACTGTTGAAGGAAAAAAAGTCTTGGCAAAGAAATAGGCTGGGATTATATGGATTAGGAGAGTCATGTCAGTATGGAAGAGATACAGAAATGTTTATGCAATGAGAAAACAAAAAAATCTCTGAGGAAAAGGAAATACTGACAGTGGTGAGACTCGAAGGGCAAAGCTGAACAGACATTTGCAGTGAAGACTGGTAAATGTGAACTTGTGCAGGAAATCAAGGTGGGGTTTGTGTGAAGAGCTTCAGGGAAGGGAGGTGGGAATGGCAGGAAGGAAGGAGTGGAGGCAAGGCTGGTTCAAGAAAGCAAGCATCTAAGAATTTAAATAGTTATGAGGAAGCAGGTGTGGAGCTTGGGTAGGATGTAGAGGAAGGGAAGAATTTTAAAACATTAGAAGTGGTGGCAGTTGTTTGATAGAACACCGAGTGTGCAGAACTTGAGCGTAGAATTTTCTACTCTTGTGAAAAAAATAATTGAAAAATAGGAAATAAGACATGAAGAGGTTTTTGTTGCTGTTGTGCTGACACCATTTCTGCACTTTAAGAAGCACTTTCAAGGATAGCTCCAGCTTACTGGAAATATTTGTTACTGCCAGAATCACATGCACACTTGCATGATGTGGTGCCTCTTTCACGTGGACTCACACCCCACCCCTGCTGCAGAAATCCTGGAATGTCACATGGCAGAGCTGGTTAAGGGTCTGTCAGTAGGTTCTTCACTTCAGAACATTTTCTGAAGAGTTTTAACTATCTTAGGTAGTCACTTAGTACAAACAATTGGTATAGAACTCTCTAATCAGAAGCAAGCGTTGTATTAACTGAAAAAAGTAAAGCAACAAAAAATGGACTATCTTCTGTTCTCTGAGATCTCAATTTTTTTTCTGTTTTATAAGCTGTATCCTAAAATACAGCTTTTTGCTTTTTTCTTTTCTATCCTAAAATAGAGCTTTTTGCAGCTCTATCTATGTATGCAACTTATCCTAAGATTTACTGTTGCAGCAGCACTTGATTTTTCTGCGTGCTACATGTGACTTGTTCACTGTGAGCTCCAGGTCCCACAAACCATGACCACCAGCCATAGCAGTCTGTAGTAGCTTTGTGCAGACCCTTCGTTCAGCGTTGCTGTTGTTCCCACCTCACTGCACTGAGCTGCAGGTCAGGAAGTGTGAGCTCCCTCCTGTATCCGCAGGCTGCCCTGCTGAACTCCTTCCCCGCCATCTTTGACGAGCTGCTGCAGATGTTCACGGTGCAGGAGGTGGCGGAGTTTGTGCGGGGCACGCTGGGCAGCATGCCCAGCACGGTGCACATCGGCCAGTCCATGGACGTGGTGAAGCTCCAGTCCATCGCCCGCACGGTTGACAGCCGCCTCTTCTCCTTCTCAGGTGAGCCGGGGCTCGGGGCCGCTGCTCACTGAGGGCAGCAACACCTTGGGAGCTTTTGCAGTGGCATTGTTGCAAATAATTCCCTGCTGAATGCCAATAATGTCGGTAATTATTTCTCTTGGCAGCATTGCTGATGAATGTATTCATGTGCTCAGTTGGAGCAGGGTGCTAATAAAGCCAACATTGTGGGTTTGATCCCTCTTTTCATAAAGGCTTTCACTTCAGAGTTGAATTCCATGATCCTTGTGTGTCCCAGCTCAGAAGATTCTGTAACTCTCTTAACTCCATTCAACACAAGTAGTTTATAAGTTTCACTGTGGTAGGAAATGTTTATAAATCCATCATAGCATTGCTCTTATCATGGACAGGAAGAAAAGTTCCTTTCCAGCCAGCTTATGCCTGAGAAACAGGGGGGATAGTTGTGTCAGAAACCCACCGCATTTCTTTAAAGTATCTTCAATCTTTCTGCTATAACTTTAGCTCAACATTTTAGTAACTCTTTAAATTCTTAAAATTTTACCTAAATATACTTATTGCTTACATATACTTTAAAAACAGAATTTTAAAAAGTCTTTAAGAACTCAGTGGAAAATGGGTGAAGATTGTGGGTGTATTTCATACATAAAGATCTGAATGAAATTATGAAGGCAAAGTGGAAGATAGAAAGCTCCACTGGGTTTCTCTTTCCTGTAGAGAGGACTTCAATTAGTGCACTTTAATTATTGTACTCAGTACAAGGTAAGAATTTTGTTTAAACCATTCACTGTAATTGTTTGTAAATATTTTCTTTCCTTACATTTGAAACTTTTTTCCTTCATTCAGAGTCCCGGCGCATCCTGCTGCCTGTAGTCCTTCACCACATTCACCTTCACCTACGACAGCAAAAGGAACTGCTTATCTGCTCTGGGATTCTCAGTAGTATCTTCTCCATAATCAAGACCAGTTCTTTGGTAAATCTGCTACTTGATTTTAATTTTTTATTTGCACCACTGAGTTAGTAAAATGAAGAGTGAGACATTTTTATAGGTTAATACAAGTTTTTCAAAGAACCTTTTAAAAACAAGATTGTGCTGTCAGCAGGAGAACATCTGAAATGAGGGTCTGGCTCTGTGTGTGACTCAGAGCATCTTGATTACACAGTGTTCTTGCTGTTAGGAGGGGGAATCGCATACACCCTCACCAGCTTTGACACTGTTTAATTTTCTTCATGCAAGCCCAGAACCTAGATGTCAGTGGAGTTTAAAAGTTCTACACAGCTCAAGGACTCATAGTTCTGCAAGAGACAGTAACTAGCACTTTGTGGTTTGCATTAAAATATACTCTAAAATTATCCAATCAATGAAATCCCACTTACTTTTGGAAATTGTTACTGAGTTTCAACACCTAGATTTGATGGTCATAATACTCTGATCTCAAATGGCAACTAGATTGTGTAAAGCAATGCTCACAAAGAGGGGGTGGTGACATTTCCCCACCTGACTAAAGTAGGAAGCTCATGGTGCTAAATATAATTCATACCAATGTGTATGTCCAATTAAAAGTCATGGGTTTGTGTGAAAGGAATGAGATGAAAGGTATCATGGAAATAAGCTAAAATAGTACTGCCATGGAGTAAAGATTCCTGAATATAATTTGCTCCTGTTGTGTTCTAGACCTTTGATTATAGACTAACCTTTATGGCTGTGACCCTGAATGTTTCCATCAGAGACTGTCAAGGTAACACACACACTGACAGAACAACAGGATCTGGTACCATGAGGAATTTGATTGTTCTCCCGTGAGCCTGTTACAGAGCTCCCTGTCCCACCGAGCCTGTCTTTAGCAGCTCCATCTCTCCAGTTTCTAACTGTCTGTTTGCTCACCACTTGCTGTAGGAGGGAGATGTCGTGGAGGAGGTTGAGATGATGGTGGAGAGCCTCCTGGACGTGCTGTTACAAACTCTGCTCACAATCATGAGTAAATCGCAGTCTCAGGAGGCGGTAAGAGGGCAGCGCTGCCCGCAGTGCACAGCAGAAATCACTGTTAGTAACTAACAATCAGTTTCTATTTCCTGCTTCTCTAACCTCTGGTTCAGTCCCTCACCACCACTGGCACCTCATCATCATCTCTGCTGCATGAATGCCCAGGGCTTTGTCTCTTTCCCTTAATAAGCCACAAACCCATTCCTTTCTCCCTGCACTAGTGAGGGCTGCAGGAAGCAGTGGAGCTCAGGAAGCTTTAGTGGATTTCCAGATTATTTTCTTGTTTGTCTTTGCAGCTGTGATTGAGAGTTATTGCTTAAGACTTGAGCTACTGGGGAGCTGCCTGGGGTTTCACTCCTAAGGTGGTATCACCAAAGGCTATAATGAGTATCAGTCTGTGATCCCCAAAACTGAGAATATCACAGAGCTCTGTGGTTAAATCCTTTTGCTTAACACCCTGGGGAGCTTCTGTCCAGGGTTATTGATTATTTCATGTAAATTAAACACTTTTTCAAAAGAAATTAAGAGATGCTAAGCCAAGTGAGCTGTTGAACATGGTGGGAGAAGCCACCACTTTACCCAGGTTGCCAGCCTTAGCCACAGGGAAGAAATTTTTCTTTGACATGCAGTGGAAGAGAAGAAAAAGAATAGAATTTTGCTGTTCAGCCTTCTTTTCTCCTGGATTTCTGCCCTTTTCTATTCTAGCCTATTCTAGCCTATTTTTGTTTGTCAGACTCTCTAATGCAGCTTTTGCACAATGTAGGATGTTAAGCTGCTGTTCAGAACATCCTTTTTTTAGACTCGTTTTTTCAGCAAATGGCTGAAACCTCAGCGGTGCTGCTGGGGGCAGATGAGCACTAAGGTGCACTTCTCACACGAGAAAGAAGGTTGGATCTTTCCTTGTTAGCTCAGATAACGAGATGTTCTTTGATACAGCACAAGAAAGGCACTGGCTTGCAAATGCCCAGTAATATCTGAGTTTCCTTTTACTGCTGCCATTTAACTTACTGCTGTTTACCACACGACAGCCCACACAGAAGAGCACATCTTTCTTCCTAGTGAAGTTCAGCCCTGGAAAGTTTATTGCAACAACCCATGTCAAAGCTTCTGGGTAGATGTTTGAGCCATTTAGAAAAACAATAAAATGGAAAGCACAGTCCCTTGTATTTGTTCCTCAATTTACATTTCACAGCACAGTGATATGTGGGTTCTTATTAGATATGGCTTAGATTTGTGCATTTTCCAATGCATTTTCTCTGTTACAGAAAAAAATTAGTGTTGTGCAAAGGACTGGCAGTCAACAGACACAGTCCTGATGTTTTTGGCACCACTTTGCTTGTTCTGTTGGACAGATTGCATAACTTCTCTGTGCTTTGCTTTCAGATTTGTAAAATGGGGGAGCTCCTCTTTGGAAAACACTTTGGGATGCTGTGGTAACTGGTTAGGATGCATCTGCTTTGCAGAATTACAGAAATGCAATTGTAGCTCATGTAGGCTTACCCAGACTATGCTCAGGAAATCTGACTGCAGTCCTGTCAGTACTGGAGATTTCACAGCACAGAACTCGGTGAACACTAATAAGCCATATATTTACAGCTTCCAGACACCTTCTGTAACCCAGCCTGATCCCAAGCTGTCACTGCTTTACTGGTCGGAGTCACTTAGTTCAAACAATTGCTGGTCTGTTGGCATGAGCTGCAGTCACACCTCTGACAGACACTGTATATTAAGTACCTGAAAAAGGTATTGTCAAAACCTGCATGCTTGGAGGGTGATTTGTTAATGTCTGTATTAATAATTTTAAATTATTTTTGATTAGACTACAACTTTGATTAAAAGACCTTTCAAACCAGCATCTGTGGAGGAGCCTCCTGGAGGTTTATCCCTGTATTAACTCAGGAACTGTTAACCTGCAGTACTTTCAATCTCTGTGCATGTCAGCTGTCCCCTCATAGGCATTGGGGCCATTTCAGACCCCTCCCTTTATACCTTCCCCTGGGTTAAGCTTTGTATCTATGAAATTTCAGATTGTCTGAATGAAAGAGTTTCTCATTTGGTCAACAGGGAGAATATGTCTCCTGCCTTTTATCTTTGCTTCGTCAGATGTCAGACACTCACTTCCAGCACTTACTGGACAACTTCCAAAGCAAGGATGAACTGAAGGTACAAAAAGATGTGATGTTTGTAGGGTGATTCCCTCAGAATGGGAGGGCAGAGGGGAATCCCTCCAGCATCACTTGCCCTGTTAATCATTCCCATCCACTGGCACTCTGTTCAGGGACCCTTCTTTCACTTTTAGATTCATTGGTGTAATGTTGCAAAAACACTTTTAAAACCACAGGGTGCCAAATTATAACAGCAAATAAAGTCCCAGGATGGATGTTGTTGGACATAAAGGCTATTGTAATTGTTCCATATAAAACATAGGCAGAGGAACAGGGTTGTTTTAGTCTGGTGAATGTGAAGTCAGTTGTTGTATAGCATTTTACTACATGTTCAGTATGCACTGGAGCTTTCTTACAAAGGGTATTGATTTTATGCCAGAAGACAATTTCAAGCCATTTGGGGGTTACAAATGTCTCTAGCAGATGAAATCTTTTTTGGGAAAGCTGTAACCTTACCACTCCACTTGCTGCATGCTTCTTTGTGAACATCAGCTTAAATTATGGCTCTCCATGAACAGCAGGGCTTGGTGAGGGCACAGACCTCTGACATTTTGAATGGCACATCTCATATTTCACACCAGCAGAACTTCTTACTTCAGCTTCGATGGGGAAGAGGAATATCTCCAGCAACAGCTTGTTTAAAAAGCAGATTAATCCTATAAATAAAGACAAGCTTTTAGATAAAACAGTTTTTGTTTGGCATGGCACTCAAATATGCACAATAAGAACAATGTAATGTAGCAGGAACTTCTGTAACCTTAAATGAAATGGAGAAGCAGTGAGAAGTCCTTTCTGGATAGACTTTCAGCTTTTGAATATTTTGTGTGCATACAGAGAAACTGAATAAATCAGGGAGATGAATTTGGGATGATAAAAGTCTTATCTTTATGTTGCAGGGTTCAGTGTATCTCAGGTTAATAGTTATCTGAGATTTCTGCCTTTCTGGTAACTTTCAAATTGCTCACAGGAAAATTATTTGGTAAATTAATTCATAATACATTTTAATAGATATTTTGAAAGGCATCTAAACTGAAGTTCTTATGTCAGATTTGTGGAGAGGTCATTGAACTAAAATTTGTCTTTATGCCCAAAAGAGCTGTTGCATCTCTGATAATCTGAGTATATGTTCCAAGAGTGCCACAAAGGCTGAAGATTTTATATATTACTCTTTTTTTCCCATCAAATATGGATGTTACTAATATTTCCAATACTTTTTCTGGCATGGAAAGGCATTTTATTCACTTACCACTGTTACACTTTGGGCAAAATGAGGCCAAAAGGCAAGGAGCTTCTAATGCTTTACTCTGAGCTCAGTTCCACCAAGATATTAATCACATTAATACCATTAAGGCATAATGGTAGTATGGTTTTGAAGAATTCCTGCTCTACCAATTTCTCCGTTATTTTGATTTTGTCTGGAAGGAAAACAAAACAACAAAATCATAGTTTGCAAGGCCAACAACCTTGTCATGTTTGATCTTCTCTGTTGTTCTGTACAGACATGGAGGTGCAGGTAGTCAAAAACCAGAAATGTCTTCAGGTTTGGGGCTTTTTTTTGGAAAGCAGACATTCAGCTGAATGTGTCTCCTGCTGCTCTTTGTTGCCAGAAATGGGGTTTTCTGTTACTATTTTAGAAAACCTGTGTAGGAGTTTTATTGGGCTTGGGGGTGTGGTTAGTTCTCAAATTGTGACATAAGTCCAAAGAAATTTGGACAGATAAATTAATAAAATGAATGCATAAAAAAGTGATTATGAGTCCAGTATATTTGAAAATAGCTGCAAAATGACACTGGAACTCTGGGTGATAATATGAGAAGTCAGATACAATTATGCACATAGACAAGATTTTCCTCTCCCTGTGGAAGTGAAGATTTTAAAGAAGCTAGAAGCTGTGTATCAGATGCAAACAATAGGAATAGAGCTGTATTCCAATGTATGTTGCTTCCAGGTTTCCAGGTGAATGGCTTTGCAACACAAAGCTTAAGTAGAGCACACTTAGCTTAATTGTCTTTCTTACAATCAAGAAAATAGATTCACATGTAACTACTGCTGATTTTTACTTCTTTTTCACTGTGTGCCAGGAGTTCCTCCTGAAGATTTTCTGTGTGTTTCGGAACCTGATGAAGATGAGTGTCTTTCCTCGAGACTGGATGGTGATGAGGCTGCTCACCAGCAAGTAAGTAGAGGAGCAGATGTAAAGTGTTGCTATTCTGTGGCAGCCTGGGGACAGTGTTTTTCCTCAGACTGAGGAACTCAAGACAGGAATTCAGGAGTGCTCGTCTGTATTCTGGTGGTGTTGTAACACTCTGGACCAAACCTGTGTGTTCATGGGTTTGTTAAACTCCACCAGTATTGTCAGAGCCAGGAGTTAAAAGCAGAGCTGAAGGAGCTGCCCTGAGGGTGAGGGGCTGAGGAGCAAGGGCAGGCCCACAGGGCAAGCCCAGCTCCAATGCCCAAGGGGTGTTAATGGGCCTCTCCCTCCCTTGTCAGGGGATCCCTGCACTGAGCATCTGGTTTTTCCCATGAACATCCCTCCTTAGCTGAGCAAGGAGAGGCTCTCATGTATTTTGGAAAAGGGGGAGCAAACCCCAGCCATGACACCAAAGCGTTACACAAAGAGTTCTTTCTCAGTTCTGTTGCCATTTACCATTTTAATGCTCCACTTTTTCTCAGTTTCTTGCTTCTGCTGGGTAAGTACTGTGCTCTAGCTCAGCAGCAGTGTTAAACACAGGGTGGCTGGAATTATTCACCAGTTCCCTTGGCTAAACTAGCTGTGGAATTCCAACTGACTGACAGCTGGAGCATTCCCACTCCAAGGAAACACCATGGAAATGCTCTTAAAGGCTGACTGCTCAGCTGAGCTGCATGCTCTGTGAGACCACCCTGCTTAATGAGAAGTGAAAGAAGTGGATTTCAGTAATTCAAGTGTAAAGATTCAATGAAGTTCTGTAAGAAAAAAGAAATCCACCTGAAACAGTAGCTCCTTCAGATGCTGCAGGCCACCTGTTCCCTTGGGCATAATCTTGCAACAAAGCTTTAGGCTGACAGTTATGTTTAGCAGTGCTACTGGAGTATTGCTTGCATGTGAATCAGAGATGTGCTCTTCTTTTGATACTACTGCTGCCTTATCTACATGCCATTTATAAATTCCTGAATCTATCACATGCCTTAATTGCCTTTTACTAAGGTGTATGTAGCCACTGACAAAAAAATAACACAGAATCAAAAACTGGCAAAATACTTGCAAATATCTTGACTTGAATGACAATAGGATAAAGGACCATTGTATAGACAAGAACAAGGACAGCTCAAACTTTTTGAGTTACTCTCCTCTGGGGAAAAAAAAAATCTTTCTGCTTAGAACAGGAGGAAAAGGAGTGTATTATTCCATTTCCCTGGTGGTCATATGGCTCAGCCATGCAAAATAGACAGGATTTTAAATGTTCCTGTGTAAATTCTAAAAGTTAAAATTATAGTGAAAGTTCATAATCTTGTATTAATTAGTACAAATTGTTCATTAAAGCATAGAACGGTGACTTCTGTGTAAATATCACAGAGATTACACAAAGAATGCTCTTCTCTGTACCTGTTGTAAAACCAGCACCACCAACCACTGTAATGCATTGTATTCCACATTCAAATGTTCTCTTTTTGTTTTCTTTTCTTTCCTTTTGGCTGCAGTATCATAGTTACAACAGTTCAGTACTTGTCTTCTGCCCTGCATAAGAATTTCACAGAAACGGACTTCGATTTTAAAGTAAGAATTGATTCAGAAAATGTTCTGACATCTTTTCAAACCAGCAGTAGCAAAGGAACAGGAGCTGCCCTCTGCATTAGCTGATGACATTTGCAGCATTTATTAGAGTGTCTGTCAGGAAGATGACCTAACTGATAAAGTACAGGAATGGAATCTGCCGTGGAATTGATGGGAAGGAGAACAGATACAGTGTGAGATCAAATCAGGAAAATTGAGTCCCTCATAAAGGAAACAAGTAATTCCATAAGCATGGGGCTAATGGAGCGTGCTGTCTTCCAGATTGATGGATAGTGCAACGTAAACTCAGGCAATGCTTTTCCTGAAGCTGGGGAATTCATGAACTTCCTCTCCCAGAGGTGTCTCTGGCTGATGACACAAAACCTGGAGGAACACAATCCTAGGGAGTGTTGTCCCCATGTCTGATGTAACTGGAGATGGGCAGCAAGTTCGTGATAGTAAGGAAGAGCTGCCAGACATGCACCTAGGGACAGGGGCACACACCAAGCTGGCAAAAACCTCATCTCTTTGGGAAAACAGACCAGATTATGGGGGTCTCATTCATGATATAATTTGATCTTTGAGAATTCTTGACAGATAAAATCTGTTCAACCTACAGAAAAACAATTTAAGTTTGCTGATGTCACCAAGTATATTAATTCTTGAGCTCTGGTGCAAAGAGGAAAACCCAGTGACGTTGCTTGTGTGGGGGTTTTAATTTCAGTTCCTACCAGGGTTTAAACAATTAATTTGTAGCCTTAAGAGTTAATTTGTATCTCCATAGTAAGAGACATATTGATGAAGTTATCCCTTGATTACAAAAAGGAGTCTTTGTCTTTCTCTGCTTCTTTAAAACTTACTCTTGGAGTGTAATGTTACAAAATTCCTTCCCTTGTCACAGGTGTGGAACTCTTACTTCAGCCTCGCAGTTTTGTTTATAAACCAGCCGAGTCTCCAGCTAGAAAATGCTACACCACCTAAGAGGAAGAAGATTCTGGATAAGTAAGGATATATTTTGTTGGGTTCTCACCTCAAAAAAGAGCCCTGTTTTCCTACCATAAGTCTCTGTGACTTATTATGAAACCTGGGATGTGGAAATGCCTGGGAAATTAATAACTAGATCTCCCAATACAGCAATCAGTGGTTAGTCAAGTTGTTTGATATTCTTACATTGACATAAATGTGAATTGATTTTTTTTTTAACCATTTGATTATTTTTTCACATCACTGCCTTACAAGTTTTTGTTCCCTGGGCAGCTGTGTCTGTGTTCTCTCTCAGGTACGGTGATATGAGAGTGATGATGGCCTATGAGCTCTTCAGCATGTGGCAGAACCTGGGTAAGCCTCTCCTTCTCTCACATGACAACCAAAGCCAAAGGAAAACCCTGTTTCTGTCATTTTTAATTTTTTCATGTTTTGTGGCATCACAGAATCCTTTGTTTCTCTGAAGAGAAACACTTCTCCCACCAAAACTCTCTTCTGCACTGTATTCTAGAGGAAAATAACAAAATGTTTGCTGATAGATCTCACAAATACAAGGATATGAGAAGGGGTGAATCACTAAGAGAGCAAAGGAGTGACACAAGTCAGATTGGATAACTTAATAATGTGGTGGCAAAACACTCACCAAGCCAAATACAAACATTTTATGTGTAGGAATATAGGTAGGAGTTGCTATTCAAAAAGACAAAGACCACAAATGTACCAGGCTGATAATCAGCTGAAGGAGAGCTACCTGTAAAATGCTATGAGTAAAGGAGATTTTGTAATCTTTGAGAAAATATGTCAGAATCTGGAGTAAAAGGGACCATATTAATGTCACAGTGTTTTCCTTAAGTGCACTTGATTCTGGATTGGTTTGCTCAGTCCTGCTTTCTACAGCTAAAAGAAACAACAAAACACAAAAAAATACAAACCCAAGGCAAGTGGGGTAAAATTCAAACAGTCAGGAAGACTACAGAAGCAAGAAAACTGAATAAGCCTGATTTGTCTTGGACAGCTAAAATGATACAGCCAGAACTGGTCACAGTTCAAAGGATCTGTGTGGAGAATAGAAAGCCCTCCAAGGTAACAGAGATCCAATACCCAGAAAATGATGCTGGACAAACTCAACTGAAAAGGGAGAAGCCAGTTTTAGATGTGTAGATGCAGACATTTATCACTGGGTGCTGTTTCAGATCAGGCAGAGATTGTCAGCAAAGTGCCTCAGGTCCCTTCTGGAACAGATCTACTTGGTCCCAGTCAAGGGCAGTTGGGAAATGGAGACAGCAGTGGGAACCAAGAGCTCTGTAGTTCCTTGAAATCCAAATGTGCTCTATTAAATACCATTGTTCTCACCAGCCCTTTCGAAATCTTCATGAATCAGAAGTGCCCCTGGCCTCTTTTCTCCTAGTATGTTTTAGTTTGGTTACTTTTGACAGTTTGAATTCCTTTTTAAGTAAAATGCACTGACAGTTTTTGCTGAAGGCTTTCACAGTGAAATTAAAAATGCTTTTAGAGACTTTGCAAGAAATGGTGTAAAGCAAATACTGATTTTTTTCTTTCCTTTTCAGGAAAAAAATGTTTGCTTTTGTAATGCTCATGCTTACTACTGTGTAGATGTCATTATAGCAAGGGTTCTCTATTTTCTCAGTGACAGATAGCAAAGGCTTTTATTTAATTACAATTGTTTTGTGTTGTACAGGGGAGCACAAGATTCACTTTATTCCGGGAATGATTGGCCCCTTTCTGGGTGTTACACTTGTTCCACAACCAGAAGTCCGGAATATCATGATCCCAATCTTCCATGACATGATGGACTGGGAGCAGAGAAAGAATGGCAACTTCAAACAGGTGAGGGCACTTGCCAAGCTTTCCTTTTCTTGCTCTGTCTGTCTGCAGTGTCCAGCTGGAAGCAAGGAGTTTATATTTGTTGATCTGTTTCTGATTGTGAGATGTCATGCAAATATATATAAAATAGAAAATTTGAGACCTAATTCATAAAAGTATCACAAGACCCCCAAGATGATTTAACCAGTGCATTTCCTATGAACGTGAGGAAGAGGTGGGATGTGCTCACACATCACGGATGGGGAAAAGAAGTGCTGGGCTATCACTGCTCCCAGTGGTTTCATTTAGATTATTAGTCAGCCATTAAATGGGTCAGACTGAGAACCAAAAATGGGGATGTAAAGATTTAGCCAGTCTTTGTGAAAACAGTGCTCTCTGTCTCCTCTGTCTTCAATTTGCAGCTAGGAAGTGGTATTGTATAATTAAATCATTACACCATGCCTTGAAACAGACTTTCTGGCTGTTTTTATTTTCAGAAATTGCAGCAGCTCTCCAGGAAGGGTTAAGTCCAACAAGAGCTCTGCAGTTTCCACCTGCTGTGAGCTCTGATTGCAAATCAGGGAGAGAAATCTTCATCATTCTGTTTCCCAGTCATGGTCAGAGAATTGCTTAGATTTTCCACTGCAAACCAGATCCCTGAAGTGCAGAGCATTGTTAATGAAGGATGGGTTTGGTCTGGATTCTCAGATGACAGTGTTTCAGTGTCATTGTGCTGGGGCACTACTGAGGGCCAGTAGCTGCAGAGAAGTGCTCTGAAGGAGTAAATCACCATTAAATTATCATAATTCATGTGATTAATTATTTGCACAGTTACTAAAATGCCAGATCTAATCTATCATTCCAGGATAATAGCAGACCTTTCCCATAACCTGAGCTATTAAAGACTGTGTGGAAAAGTATCACCAGGAGCTTGTTTTTCTTCCTCTTCTACTCCCATGATTGCTGCAATTGTTATTATTTACTATTATTGTTATTGCAATAGCATTTTGATCCTAGTCCTCTTTCCACCTGTTTTAGCATAACAATAGAACAGTCTTTCTCTGGAATTTACAGTAATAAGCACATACAGTCACCTTCAAGTTTCTGGGCCTATTTGCATTTTCTATATCAAGGTGAACTCTTCATAGTCATCATTTAATTTTTATACTAATGTATACTAATGTATTTTAAACTACAGCTCCAAGAATATTTCAATTACCTGTGGAGCAAATTTCCACACTGTTTTATGAAGCATATATTGTACCTTTCTAAGGTTAAAGATTAAATAATCATCTGTATTAGTGATTAAATAAATAGTTAAATAATAATATTATTAGAGATAATAAACCTCATTAACATTATCTGCTAGAACCAGGAAGTTATTTGCTTTCCAGTATAATGCTGGATAGCTGGACAAAGGCATTACTGATTTCTGTTGTCACTGTGGATCACAAAGGGAGGGATTTTTTTAATTCTGAGCTTCTCTTCAGCTTTTGAATATTCAGTTGTCTGACAGAAAATATAAAAACCCTGAAAATTCATTTTCAAGCCCTTTTAAAATTTTCTTCAGTAGTTCATGTTCTAATAAGCATTTTTCAGCAAGGCTGGATAACATTACCGAGGCTGGATAATCTGATTCAGGGATGAAATCAGGTCTCCCTTTATATTTCATCAGAAAGAGCACCAAGTCCATTTGTGTGCCATTGGCTGATTTGCTTTTCTGTCCCATCTTTACTTTCTTTGCAATTTGGCAGCTGAAAAACACAGAGAAGCTCAAACTGTGCTTGTCTTTAAATAAAAGTAAGCCATATTTCTGTGAATTGTTTCAGCTCTTAGGAGCCTCTGTCTCTGCTAGTAGTGAAACTATCTTCTTCAAGATTTCTGACTATATGAAATTGTTTAATGTTACATACATCAATTTCTGCACTTGAATCAATTTTATGAGAATATCTGATATCACACTTGATATTAGGGTGGGAATTAATATGTATTCAAAATCTTTCTAAGAGAAACATAATGATGCTGGTGTGGCCCTTGATACAAGTGAAAGAAAAAGCAAAAGTGTCATATAATCATAGAGAGGCTTAAAAAGTGGGGTTTAATGAACAAATAAAATTCCAGTGTAATGACTGCAAATCAATTACACCAGTAGAGCCACCACAGCAGGGCTGTGTTGTAGTTCAGGCTCCAGTTTACCTGATGTACTGGCTCACTGGAAGTGTGGCTGGGTGATGGATTTGGTCACTTCTCCCTGCAGGTGGAAGCTGAGTTGATCGATAAGCTGGACAGCCTGGTGTCCGAAGGAAAAGGTGATGAGAACTACAGGGAACTCTTCAGCCTGCTGTAAGCTTTGCCAGTTCATGCTCCTCGTGTTGTGCAGGGCCATTGGAAGAGTCAGGCACTGATCTGTGCAGCCTCAGATCTTTGGGGAGGGCAGGAAAGGGCTTCCTGGCAGGTTTCCATGGAATGGCTCAGCAAGCTAGTGCTGAAAGTAATATAGAGACCTAAATTCTTCTTTGTCTTCTCTCTGTGACATCTAATAAAAGGCTGCACTGGTTATCATCCTGAATCAAAAATTCATTTGCTGCAGGAGCCAGGGCCCTTCACTTTCCAAAGCAGTGAGTGAGATCTGGTCTCAGGACTGTTTAGAGAGTCAGTGCAGTATCTACAGTTAGGCCCTGTTAGAGTAAAGGAAATTTTCCTCAACGTTTTCCTTTCTTTCCTCCTATTTTTGAAGGCCAAGTTTTGGTTGGCCCAACAGTTGCCAGTTGCTTCCTCCAGAGTCCATTGTGACACCGTATTTCCACTTCCTTTCACACCAATAATTCATACTCAGAAGGATAAACTTGAAGATTTTATGTCTGACTTTACACTTCACTACCTTTGATTACTGATCTGTCTCCAAATTTCATTTTGAGTGTTCCTATTTCAGAAGGAATTATATTGAACTCTTGACAGTTCAGACAGTCCAGATTAGTTAACCCAAATTATTTAATACTCTAGTGAGCCAGAGAGATCATCAACAGAATTTTAGCCATGTATTCCAGGCAAGTCTGGAAAAACCTTTGTTTTGCTGGAACCGATAATTATATTTCTGAATTTGCAATTGCACATTCACTCATTTCAAGCTTGATAAGCCTGCCCATCCCATGTGCTTATTCTCAGGAAGTATGGAAATGTATTCAGTTTGGATTTGTGTATATTCAGCCTTGGGAAGTCTTGGATCTTATGTGTACAGATAAAGTAAGTCTGTTTCAGGGATAAAGGAAAGGAAATTTCTATTCTTTTTTTAATTCATGTGGCTAGAGGAATAGTGTGCCTTTGCTCTGGTTGAAGACATTCATTACCTGAAATGTAAACAATTCAAGGGCTGTAGCTTTTTACTCATTTTTAGATGATAGTGATTGGATGCATTACCAAGATACACATCCTGGAATTCCAGCAAGCAGTTAGTTTATATTTGCCACTGAGCTGTCTGAGGAAACAATTTGCAGGAAAAAAAATCCACAAATTAGTAAATACTGTGTGAAAAAACCAGTTGACCCTGAATTCTATCATCTCAACTGTACTGCTGAAAAGGGAGTTGGTTCCCTCAGCTGCAAATCAGTACTGATTTGGAGGATGTGACTCCCAACAGAATTTCTTTCCTAGAAGAGACAAATTATTTGACTGGAAATCCAGTTTCAGGGAAACTGGCATGTACATTTGCTTTCTTTCTTCACTTCTTAAACACAGTGTTCATTGTTCTCGTTCCAGCCTTCTTTCTTCTTTCACAACTGTGTGAGATGGGTGCTCACTGTACTGTCTGTGCTAGGCAGGAGCAGATTGCTTTTATTTCCAGTTTAAATACAATGTGATTCAGGGTTGGTTGGTTGCTGATTAGAGAAGAGAATTTATGGAGGCATGAGGAAAGAAGAAATATTTGCAATTGGTTTGGACTCCTTTTCAGTTTCTGACTGCTGCTAGCAGCATTTAAGTACAGGTAATAATGTGGGAAACCAGTATGCCAGGAGTGTTGCTCTTTTTCATATCTGTTAAATGGCAATGTGAGGATATTTTCCCTTCTCCTGTCAATTCTGTAATTTCCTTGTCTTTACTTCATGCTGCCTGGAATAGAACCCAACTCTTTGGGCCTTATCCGAGGTAAGATGCTAATTCTTCTGGAATTTGTCTTATGAGGGAGAAACCAAGTTGTCTGTATCAGTCTGCATGCACTGTACCATTTCCCTGGAAGCCTCACCTACTGGCTTTCCATCCCCAAACAGTTTGCTGGAGAAGATTGAGCAGGAAACCTGGCGGGAGACTGGAATCTCTTTTGTCACATCCGTCACTCGTCTCATGGAGCGTCTGCTCGACTATAGGTATCTGGCACCAGCAATAACACGTTCTAAGCATAAAAAGTTTGTCAAGACATGGCACCAAATTCCTACAGGGAATATTTTTATTGACTGTCAAGCTGCATACATGCAAGCCAATGCATCACTGCTGGGGTCTGAGCAAACATCCCAGATCCTCATCTCTAGAGCCCTTATTCCCATTCTTGTGTGCTCATTCCTGTACTGAGGTTTATTCAGGTTGCTAAAACATTAATTCCTTCTATCACTGAAATGATCTCACCTAATTCAGCAAAATAGATGTTAAATGCAAGAGTGATCCCCAAAGCCTCACTGAACCAATGAATTCCTCATCCAGGCCTGCAGGGCTGGAGAACTTCCATCTGGGAGCTCTGACCCATCAGCTGGTGGTGGCTCATGAGCAAGATTTCACTATAAATTAGGCAGCCTTCATTTAGTTTTAAACTGAAGTTTGCAAGACTGTTGTGTCAATGCAGCTGAGCTTTGACTTAGTTAGAAGGAAATATTTTAAGTTTAGATTTATATATATACACACACTCGGGGTTTTCTTAATAAAAGAGAATTTGAACCTATATAGAACTGCCCCAGATATTTCTATTTTAAGCCTACTGACAAGAGTTCAAATAGTTTTTCCTTCTGCTGCTGCTCATTAGAGGTGAAACCCTCTGACTGGGCTGGGTGTTCTGCAGTCCCAAATCCTTTTCTGTGCTTTTTAGTTTGCTCTTTTTGTTATCCCTACCATCTTGATCCAATCTCCTGTTTTTTTCCTGTCAACAACTGCTCTACAACTACTGTGCACAACCAGGTACTGGAGACACATTTAAAGGGAATGCAGGGGAGCTGCTTGTGGGTTTTTTGGGGGCGGGGTAGGGGGTTTTGTGTGTTTTCGGTTTCTGGTTTTTGTTTTTTAATGATAAACGGCTGCCAGCAAGGCAGCTTTGACACACAGATACACATTTCCATGCTTAATTGAAAAACACATACCAGTTTTTAAGTGATTTTCAATCTGCAGTTGATTTGTCATTCCCAAAACAGGGCACTGGAATGTGGCATTGGGATTTGGGAATACACAGACATTTCTTAGGGTCCAGTAGTAGTTCTCAAGGTGGTTTGCTGTGTCACTGCTTTAAAAATTTAGTCTCTTGTACTGTTTAAATAGGAAATGTTCCAGAAACCAAAAATAAATTTTGTGATTTAACTTAACTATGCAAAAGTTAGAAATCTAGTCTAAATCCCTCAGGTTTATCCTTGTGTGCCACACCACACTGCAGAGCTGCATTTATGGAAGCCAGCCCTTTGACTAGGACTAAATGTTTACATCTGAATAAATAAGAGTTTTTTACTTTTATAGTAGATCTTGCATTTGGATTCTTTTTGACCACTATTATCTGGTATTTGTTCAGATTCTTGCAAGAAATGAAGGAACAGTAATTTCAGGTACTTGTTCACAGATGCAAACTTGTTAGGGGACACTCAGTTCTCACATCATCTAAGCCCCAGTGTGGTAATTTTTCTTAGAGGAACTCTATAAAATAGAGTATATGATTATCTGTTGTTTGTCATCCAAGGAAACTCTGAAAGATAAGATAGTTTCAAAGTTATTTTAAAAGGACTGTTTTTGCAGATGTTTGTTTTAACATTGCTCTGCTTTCTTAGGGACTGTATGAAAGGAGATGAAACAGAAAACAAGAAGATTGGCTGCACTGTTAACCTTATGGTAAAGATGTTTACCACTTTGTGATACTTTACAATCTTGTTGAAACCGGGATGGGAAAGGCTGGGGTAGAGATCTTTGTCAGGCCAAGTGTAGCTTCAGAATCCAAGCACTGGAATGACAGAAGAGAATGATGTGAGGATCCTCTGGAGGCCTCTGGTCCGACTCGCTGCCTTAAGCAGGGCCAGATAGGTCAAGCTCCTCAGGGCTGTGTCCAGCTGAGTTCTGCATATCCTTGTGACACAGGTTCTACAACCTCTCTTGCCTCTTCTTTCAGCTTTTGACTACTTTCATTTTGAAAAAAAAAAATCATGCCATGATTAAATTAGTGGGTTAGATCAGTGTGAATGTGAAAAGCGTTATTACTTTTCTTTCCCACTAAGAATGTGTTCTCTTTTCAATAACTTTGCACATGCAGAGGTGCTGCTGAGTGCTTGAATGAAGGGAGAGTCTCAAGAGTAACAATTCTGGTTTTTCTTTCACAGAATTTCTACAAATCTGAAATTAACAAGGAGGAGATGTACATCCGCTATATCCACAAGCTGTGTGACATGCACCTGCAGGCTGAGAACTACACAGGTGAGGGAGACATTCCACAGTGTCCTCATGACATTTTTTTAAACTCTCCCAATGTTATAAAATATCTGGTTCATTCTTTTGGAAAGAATTTGCATGAATCAGTTATGGCAGTAGGGAAGGCAAGTAACTGAGGCCCAGCTCCTTCCCTTAAGTTAAATCCTGTCTGTTTATGCCCACACAACCACATGATCGTTGCATTACACTTCAAATTTTGCATTAAAGTGTTCTTTGAAGAAGATGGATTAAAAAAAAAGTCACAACAGCAGAATGAAATTTAGAGGAAGATTAGAAAAACCACCATTATATTATCACTTATCATATTTCTTGCCTTGCAGTGCTGAGGGAGCACTTTGAACATGTATGGACTCTAATGCTGTGTTGTCCAAGCTCTGTTTACAGCTGCAGGCCCCAAATCTAGTTACAAATCTGAACATCTGACTGTGCACTTAAATCAAGTAGCTGGTAAAAAGAAACTTGACAGATTTGTACCTAAAAATTGTGTGCTGCTGTTTTAAGTAATGGAATAATTTAACGGTCCTCTAGGAGTTGAGATTTTTTTCACAAACTATAAATCAGGAATCGCAGACTGTGTCAGAAGCAGGTCTGTGACCTTTCAGTATTGGCTGTGTTTATTTGCTGTCATTGATTCAGTGTTCCATAATTGCCTTTCCTACAGAGGCTGCATTCACTTTGCTTTTGTACTGTGAGTTGCTTCAGTGGGAGGACAGACCTCTGAGAGAGTTCCTGCATTACCCATCTCAGTCAGAGTGGCAACGTAAGGAAGGTCTGTGCCGTAAGATTATCCATTACTTCAACAAAGGGAAGGTATGCCAACTTCTTCTCTCTTCCCAGCAGCTTCCTTCCCTTTTCCTGACTGACTTAGGTCTTGCAAGCCATCATCTCAGTTCAGTAGTCTGGAAGTAAATTTGCATCAAAAGGGTTTCTAACATGACAAATTGGCTCTCTGGACAAAAAAACAGATGAGAAAAGGTATTTCATTATGTATGGCATTTGGAATGGGTTAGGGAAGCCAACAGGACAAACACCAGAACATTTTTAAACTTTTAAACCAAGCTTTGGATCAGCTGATGTGGCAGAGTGCCAGTTCCTCAGCTTTTGAGGGGTGGGATTGCATTTTGTAGCTGTCTATGCAAACTGCTGTGCTATGACTCACTCGAGAACTTGCTTTGTGCTTAACCTACACAAGGAAATGGCAGGCAAATGCTATAGGGGTCTCTTTATTGAAAAAGATTTAAGTCCTTTCAGTGTCACTTATTTTAAAGTGATTTTCAATTGAAGTGCAGTTCCATCCACTGCACAAGAAGAAAATCAATCCATTTCAATTTCATATATAGAGTATGGGTTTTCTACAGTTAATTGTATTTTTTTTTTCAATTACTGCAGAGGTAGATGTTTTAGTCCCTTGTGTAATGGTGTTTTGGGAACATTTCAGAGGTGAACCTTTAAAGTGACATCATCTGTTGGAGTATTTTCAAATTTTTCCCTTCTCTAGGAAAATTCCTACAGCTTACGTTCTTGGGAGATAATGTCTGTATGTGTGCCTTGGGGTTGATTTTGCTGTGATGGCAATGATAGTGGCATTAAATACAAATGTGACTTGGTTCTTGTGGGCTGCCATTCCAGATAATTCATTCCTAGTCCTGGTAATAGGAGTTGCATATGGCAGAAACATTTTCTACAGAACCTGCAAAAGGAAGTGAAGTCAGATTCCTGTGTGAAGGAAGAAATGGCCCATTTATGAGGAAGTGATTAAGATTTTTTTTCTGTGTGTCTGCCAGAGTTGCTCTTTTGTGATAACACTGCATATGGTTCTCTCATTTCAGAAGTTTTATGGGGTTTTCAGACTGCACTTAAAAACAAATTACTAGTTTGTGCAAATATTGCACTACTGTACTGTCTGACTAGACAAAGATGATAGAGGCACTATGGAAAGAAGTGAGCCTTTATTTTTGATAACAACAGTGAATCCATATACACAGTGGAGGAGAGTAAAAATTGACTGATCTAATTAGGCTATAAAACTCCTAATAGATTATAGAGTGTTAACCTCTTGAGATTTTCTCCCCACTGGATGTTTTTGGTTTTGATTTGTGTTTTAATCCTCCTTTATTACAAATGGTAGCTGAATGATTAAATAATCCATTTAAGCAGTGTATATGTCACTCAGGCTATGGAAGTGAAAGGTGCTGAGAAGCCAAATCCTCCTTTTCAGCACTTGCTGTGTGACAGGGAGCAGCTCAGGGAATGGAAGAAACCTGCTTCCCTCTACTTGTGTCTGGCAGCTTCTTTCTGCTCTATCCTGAGATGCTCCTTCCTCAGGTTCTGCACAGCAGGATTTGTTGTTCTCCTTCAGTTGCATTTCCAGAGATCCATTTCTCATGCTGCTCCCAGCCTCTTCCACCAAGTGAGGGTGTCAAGGCAGAGTGTAAAGGCTGTAAGAATTCTGCATTTGCTTATAGGAAAATTTTCTCAGGACAAGAATGGGAGGAAAACCAGCCACAAGGGCGTCTTGTGACATGCCAGTGGCACAGCCTGTGGCAGGCCTGGGATGCTGCAGTGGGTGTAGAACTGACTCCCACCCTCAGCAGCATCAGCAGCAGCCCTGTGCTGGGAATGAACATGGTGTTCCAAAGCCCTTTTAGCCTTCACTGGTCATGTGTCCCTTCCTGCTGATTTCTGCTACGCTGTGAATTGTTTTGTGGCTCAGCTGGCAGTGTGTGCAAGTACATAACTTAAATTGAAGATATTTTTAACCCTCAGTTACAATTTTGACCATTAAAATTCAGAAGTTCTCTAGTTGAAGACATCCGTGAATGGAACAGTTTGAACCCAACTGATCACGTTTCTGCACAGCAATAGCTCAAAAACTACACAACCCTTTTCCGTCCAGTTCACTGCTTGATTTATTAACTGACAATTCTGACCAGCTCCCACCATGGCAATGCAGGCTCTGTTCTCCTTAGTGCAGCCAAGTGTGCGCAGAGACCCAAAGCAGTGTTCCCAGAGCACTTAGTTTTTTGATCATGTGCTCCATACCCAACACTTGAAATCATTTCTCTTGTGTACCCTCATGGGAATCATTTCCAAAAGAAATGTACCTTGGGATGTGAGTAAATAAAGGCTGGCATTCAGAAGGGTTGATTCTCTCTACCTGTGCCCCCATATGTGAAGTCAGCTGAGAGTTGCTGGTGCCATAGGAGAAAGCTGCAATAAATGCCTTTGAATGTGGCTTTCAAGTAATACACAACATGCAAGCACATCAGAAGTCAGCAAAACAGAAAACACTAATGAGGAAAATTACCAGTGGAGACATCAGGAAGTTATTTGAAGAGGGAAGTGTCACTTGCATGTCACATGGAATTGCATATTAGTTATATGTACTGTGAAGATGTTACTCATTAGCATCACAGATTTTAAAAGTGAACCTCTGGTGACTTGGATATCCATTCAATCCTTTTCCTTTCAAATATCTACAAACCATTTTCTCTTTAGGAAGTTACCTGTATGCTGTTTTTCTTCACTTCTCTATCTCATCTTGTATCTGCAGAATACTCAGGTAGCACAGTGGAATTTCTTGGTGTGGAAACTGAAACAAAGAGAGAGCCTGAGTTAGGATGGCAGGAATGGTATCAAGGTACAAGAGGTAGTATATATAGGAATCAGACGTAGTTACCTGTTGTTAATTTAATTGACATCAGAAAAGGAGCATGAAAAGGTTACATCCCTCAGATCACCTGGAGGGAAAACAGCCAGTGAGCTTTCTGCTTCTGTCCAGAACACAGATTAGAGAGCTAGGCAGGCTTTAGTCACAGCATCCCATTTTGGAAGTAAGACAGCTTGGACTCTCTGAGGGAAAAAAAGTCATTTATTCCTGGCCAGATGTTTTAGAAGTGAACATAGATCAGCTGAGGACTGAAAATCTATGTATAGTATCTCTGTAAAGAATGTTCTGCAACCATAAAAAATACAATGGTGTTTGAGTTTCCAAATACAAACACTTGGCTATGGTTGATCTCAGTTCAATGGATCAGTTAGTGTGTCATGGACTTCGACAACCAACAGCAAAAGTCCTGTAAATTTGAGATCACAAATACCTTACTAATATTCAGAGTAGTAAAGAAACTGGTCTTTCAGTTCCTTTCCTATTGTATCTACTTTGATCTAAATAAATCTCAGGCCTCCCATTCTCCCAAACTACAAACACTGTCAGAATATCCAAATTGATTCTGGTACAATATTTTATTTAGCAAGTTTTTATGGAAGTTTTTGTAATTAACTGAAGTTAAAGAGCTGTAATAAGGAAGTGGTAGTAAGGAGAGAATAGATATTACAAATGTGGGCTTAAAGAGAAACACTGTAAACTGCCTCATAAATTAAATCAAACAGTGCAGAGATTCACTTTTTTATGTGAAGGTACATGTAACCAGAAAAACTGTTTCCATATTAAGCGGTAATATTTCACATAATTGCTGTTAATGACTGTTACCAAGAATTTACGGTATTGCTATTAATATTCTTAAAACTTCAGGTGATAGTCTAACTCACACATTAATTTTGTTTTCACTACAGCAGGGTCCCAAGTAAAACAACTGGCAAATTAGCCCAGTAATGCATAATAAAACTTAATCCAGTAAAGGTTCAACTGAGACCTTGGTGCTCTAAATCCTTTACCATAAGCATGGTAAGAAACAGCCACTCCCCCAAAAGGTTTCCAGTGTGTGCAGGTAAAAGGAAGAGGAGATTTCAGTGTAAAATGATCTCTCCAAAAAGGCCACTTGAGGTAACAGGAGAGTCTTTCTCTCAGTGTGGGTGTGCCCAAAGTGGGTGTCTCCCTCCTGACCTCTGGGATGATGAGTATGGTGTGCTTGGAGAGATTTATTGTGTGGCACTGGGAGCTGAAGAAATGAGTGTGGCTTTCTGAATATGGATATTGATCACTGCAGTAATGCAGGTCAGTTCTGAGGATGTTTTATGTATTGGAATGTTCCCACTGCCTGACAGTTTGTGCTTTCAGTGGGAAGGAACAGATTGGGAAGGGGAGCACTTTGCTGGGGAGCGAAGCCCTAACTCTGTACTTCAAGGAGTTCTAGTGTAGGAAGCAAAGGAGCTGTTGGGGGTGGGTTGAAGGGGTGTCTAGCAAGAAGAAAAAATATTAGTTTTATTATCTTTCTCCAGCTAAGTTCCCAGTCTCATAAATGAACTGTCAGAACAAGCAGTATGTGTGTGTAATTTCCACGGAACATATGCCTCTGTTCCCATCTTTTAGAAGGAATTGATCTGCTATTTAATGGAAATGGTTTCATCGCATTGCATTTTCACATCTAATCTCTGCCATTTCATACCAAATGAATTCCCAGAATTGAGTTTCCATATTGCTCTCAGCTGGGTTGGCAGTAGCATTGTGTTTGCTGTGAGTGTGATTTGCTTTGGCCCCGCAGAGCTGGGAGTTCGGCATCCCGCTGTGCCGAGAACTGGCCATCCAGTACGAGAGCCTCTATGATTACCAGAGCCTCAGCTGGATTCGGGTAAGTGGCAGCATTCTCTCTCCTTGCAGACTCTTACATCATTCCCCAGAGCATTTTGCTCTCCTGTCAGAGCATTCTGAATTTTAAAAAATAATCACATTCCTTATAGTGCTCCATGCATTCAGTGTGACTCCTTGCCGTTGATTCATATTGATGAGTTTGTAGGTCCACTGAAATAATTCCCAAGTCTGGTAGCAGTAAAAGCCTGTGAGTACATGGAGACAGCACACACACACACAGGAGCTGGGCTTGCTATTGTAATGGCATATTTACATATATTTTTGCATAAAAATATCCTGGTTTTTAATACATATTTTAATTCCAAAAGAATCAAGGACAGCTTGTGCCCCAGTGAGATAAGATGAACAAGAGAGAAAGAATGAAGAAGGAAAATATTTATGGCATTCTTATCAGTTTACAAAGATCTGGTTCTCTGGTACAACCAAACATGAGGAAATCAGGGCACATTTGCTGTGTCATGCTTTTATCAAAAAAAAAGATGAAGTTCCTGTTGTTATTTAGAAACTTCCTGAATGTGAAAATAGTTCATCTCCTCCTGTCCCGTGGGGTAGCATACATGTATCCAAATTTGAGATTTATGCTGCATGGATATACACAATTTTCTTTCTAAAAAGTCCAGTTTATTTTTATCTGAAGACACCTGTCTAACAAGGTCTCATAAACTGCACTTCTGAAGAATCTGTTTTTTCCAAAGTGTCCCCAAAGAGAGCACATGACCAGCTTGGCTGTGCACTCTGTGGGCCATTCACACCACCACCACATTCCTTGATGCTTCCTGCAATGACTTTGGGACCTTCTCCTTTCTGGAAAAGGAGATGATGTTTGTGGGAACTGAGCACGAACTGGGATGCAATATTGCAAGTTAAGGTTCTTTGCAGTGGAAGCAATGGTGTCAAACTGGTTCTTCTCCTTGAAGAGCCACCCTTTGCATTGGTGAAATTCCTGTGAGCCTTTCAACTGACGTTCAGTTTTCCAAGGGTCTGGAAATCCCACTCTCGATCTGTGTTGGCACAATGCCACAAAACTAGTTATTGGAACTAGAAAAAAGTTCTCTTCCTTTTTCCAACCACCTTTTTCTTCCACATTAAACCTTCTGGTGCACAGAACTGTAGAAGATTTAATTTTGTTTTATCCTTTTTCATGCCCCTCAACTCAATTAAAGCAAACCCAATTAGATGTAATTTTCCAGGCAGTGGTATGGATTTTGATCTGTAGGAAAGAACAGGACACTGTGAGCCAGGCAATGTGGATCTTAATCTCAGCTTTGCCATTAATTCCTCAATGCAAAGAAAATTACATGCAAGACCTGTTTAATTTAAAATAAGATAAACCAAGAAAAATGTCATCTTCCAAAATGTAAAGTCTAGTCTGTTCCACCATGTAGACTGGTTTAATTAATAATTTTTATATTTAACAAAATTATTTTGTTCTTTTCATAAAAAATTGTGGGGGTAAAAGAGTAATATGATATTTTAATGAGTCTTGAGATGTTAATGTTTTAAGTGCAGCTTTAAGGGTCTGATAGCAGCTATCTCTTTCATCCACAGAAAATGGAAGCTACCTATTATGACAATATCATGGAACAGCAGCGCTTAGAACCAGAGTTTTTCAGAGTTGGTTTCTATGGTCGAAAATTCCCATTTTTCCTGCGGGTAAGCCAAACTTATACAGGATGTGACAAAACGACCAGGCTCAGAGTAGCTGTTAAGGCTTTGTATTTCTGTTTTGAAGATATGATGTCTACTATTCAGCATTTTTTTTTACACCTGCACAAATAAACACAGTTTACTGGCTGAACTGAAGGACGCGATCCACTGGGAATGTTCTTGGGAACAGAGATCAGAAATTTGACTCACACCACTAGGAATTTTTGATGATCTGCAGATGCAGCACAAATTGTCTCTATATTAAGCAAAATGCTGTATTGCAGCAATGTTGGGTCATTAAAACTAATTTTCATCATCTCAAATTATCACACTTTAAAAAAAGTCTCACTTGACAGAATTCTAATCCCAGCCTGATGACTCGTATGCTATGTGCAAGTGAAAATTTCCTCTCTTGAATGAAAAACCAAACAGCTTCTTTGGACATGTCCTCACTTGGAGCTCATTGTCTGCCGGTGTACCAATCCACTTTGAAAGTGAAATTTTCTTTTTTTCCTAATGAGGAATCAAAATTTAAATGGGTATTTGTTTATACAATGTCTTGTTGCTAGTTTAGAGCAAGGAAGGAATAGAATCTGACAAGTGCTCCAAGAGCTGCCTGCAAATTGATGGCAGACACCATCAAATGTGACAGGACAAGGTAACTGGAAGCTTTCAAGGACTGGAGGTGCATGGTTTGTGTTCTCTTTGAAGGAATGGTTTGACAAGAGGTGGCACCAATCAAGGTACCCAGGATGAAGCCATACAAAGCCAAGCCATTTTGAAAGCTGCCCTCTTATACTTCCCTCTGATTATGAAGTTGTTTTTGTTTTTTTTAATGAGGATTTCAACATTTAATTATAGTCTTTTAATGGAAACACAGGCAGAGGGACTAAAGGCAAATTGAAATTAGTCAAGGAGAAGAAATACCAATGGATAAAGGGCGGTGATTTCATGTTATTTGAAGGTGAACAGTGCCAGAATCAGAGAATCACAGAATCATTTAGGTTGGAAAAAGCCTCCAAGATCATCAATCCAATCTTGGACCAATCACCACCTTGTCAACCAGACAATGGCACCAAGTGCTACGTCCAGCTGCTTCTTGAACACCTTCAGGGATGATGACTTCATCACCCCCATAGGCAGCCCCTTCCAATGCCTGACAACCCTTTCCACAAAAAAATTATTCATGATGTTCAGCCTGAATGTCTCCTGGTGAAGCTTGAGGCATTTCTTCTCCTCCTGTCCCTTGTTCCCTGGGAGCAAAGCCCAATCCCCACCTGGCTACCACTTCCTGTCAGGGAGTTGTAGAGGGTAAGAAGGTCCCCCCAAGCCTCCTTTCCTCCAGTCTGAGCCCTTCCTCCCTCAGCTGCTCCTCACAGAATTTAGAATGCAGCAGCCTGAAGCAGTGTGTAGAACACCCCTGCAGAGGAATCCAAAGAAAGCACAGGTGCTGCAGAGTGAACCCCAAGCTGCCCTTTCATGAAGATCTCCAGAGAAAACTGACAATTCCTGGTTTTTATATCTAGCAACAAATGTTTCAGCAACTGAGTGACAGCACAGTCATCAAGGCACACAAGCATTCCTAACATCTGAAGTACTGTCAGTGACTTGAGCTTATCTTTTTACCTTGTGGATCCTCACTTTTACCTGGGATCCTGCATGGCCAAGGTGTTTGGCACTGCTTGAGCTTCCTGTGCTCAGCCCTGACTCTTTGCAGTGCTGTAACAATGTGGATCCTTGGCTGGAGACATTACCAGCAAACACGAGCGTACATAATTATAATCCTTGTTAATTCTGCAATTATATTTGGTAGCAGTACTTCTGATAGCAGATTACTAATGTAGCAATCTCATTACAAGTCATCCTCCTCCTTTCTCTCCCTAATGATGCATACAGCACACACATTGTGGAGCACAGACTAAGCCCATTAGCAGTCACATCAGCATGGATCACACTGTAAAGAGATTGGAAGCAGCTATTCTAGAGAAGAAAAAGATTTACATGGATTTAAAATCTTCAAATGGATATGGGAGTGATTTAAAGTGTTCAAATAACTCCAAGCCCTTTTCTCATGTATTTTTCTTTTGCTGTATAGACAATACAGAATGTCTGTTAAGACAGAAAATAAGCACTTCTTTCTACATCTTTGATTTTTGAAGACCCTTTGTCTAAAAAAGTCATTGTTCATGTTTCTATGAATTCTGCATCTATTTCTAGCCTTCCTACATAAGTAAATTTAATTTAAAACTGTCGATATTTTCCATCTGCCAGAAGTTCAAGTAAGGCCTGACAAGCCATATTTTGAGATCTTGTGCTAGCATCTGTCTGAAAAGTCTTATTAAATTTAGCTTTGAGGTGTTTTCAGGGCATTATTTTTAGAATCGCAATAACTTTATTTATAGGCTTACAGTTTTCTAGATTGCTGCAATAAAAAGCTAAAACAGCTAATGCAGTAAGTGTCATGAAGAGATTCACCTTCAAACATGGGCTCACTCCAAATTCAATAGCTGCAAAGTTTGAGCATTCCTGACTGAACTGTCAAGATTCATCATGTGATTCTTCTCCCAGTCCATTGGCTGCTGTGACTGATGCACACAAAGTGACACATGTCACAGCCGGAGATCCTTTCCAGAAAGTTGAAATGCAAAGCCAAAGATAACTGAACTCTTTGGCTGTGTTTTATGATCTGGTTTTGTTACTTTCCCTATGATTTTGCTACAAGATCAAAAACTGCTTAACCTCATCCCTTTTCCAGAGCAATTAAAAACACATTCTTGAATATACTGCAGCTTCTAAATGCAAGAAATAAAATGCTGTTCTTGTTTGATAAATTTTTAATTGTTTTATGAAGGTGAAAACCCTCCCTGTTCTTCTAGTTATTATGTGTATGAGTTTAAATTATCAAAATCAGAGAATTTGCCTGCTTTGATTGGTCTTGCACTAGGAGATATTAACACTGATGAAAATTGTGGTTTCTGAGTGTTAAGACACTGGAATACAATCTTCCTGACACTGAGGACTTTAAAAATTCTGTATTGTGCTGTTTGGAGTTAGAGATGGCTCAAAAAGCATCCAAGAACTCTGCACAAGTGGTTCAATGCCTCAAGAGTCATATCTAAATGCAGCTTTCCATTATTAGCAGAAATGAAATTTTGTTCATCAAGAGGAAAGTGTTTTTGGGGCCAAAGGGGAATTTGTTAAGTGGCCACTGAGAATTCTTGGTAAAGCTTTTCTGTATTGCTGTACTATAGACAGGGGAGTTCCTGAGCATGTATTGCTCATCATGATCAGGGCTGGGTTGTATGGCTGTGATAATACAGCAGTGATTAAACAGTGATCTTTGTGAATAGTTTGTTGCAACTTCTCTCTAAGGAGAACTGATAAAATGATAAACATATATCTCCCTTTGTTCTGTGAGATCCTCAGGACTTTTATCTATCTGGTGTAAACTGTATTTGACAGCAGCTTTCCCAGCGTAGAACAGCCAAGCTGGTGACTTAAGTTTTAGTTGATACGTTTCAGTATAGTTCAATTAAAAATAGTGACTTTTCTGAAAAGCAGGTAAGAAGGGACCATAAGACTGAATGCTAGGAGTGCCTGAATCCAGAAGCATTGTACTGTTCAGATAGCAGTGGAATAGTTTCCTCATTCATCACTTCTTCATGTGAAAAACTTTTCTTTCTAAAGAAAAAGGAAGGGATAAAATACATCTACTCTCACATTAGCATATTGCTACTGTCATTTATCTCTGGTTTTGTAGTAACATTTAAAGTGAGATAGAAGTCAATAGAATTTAACTTACTTTTAAGGACACTAATTTATGCTTATCCTTCTTGCAGAACAAAGAATATGTGTGTCGGGGCCACGACTATGAGAGGCTGGAAGCCTTCCAGCAGAGGATGCTGAGCGAGTTCCCTCAAGCCATCGCAATGCAGCACCCAAACCACCCTGATGACTCCATATTGCAGTGTGATGCCCAGTGTATCCTTCTGTGAAAGAGCAAACTCTCCCTGGAGCTGGGGCACAGCACAGAGGTAGAGCTGGATATGGACAAAACCAGACCCTGTCTGCAGAAGGCAGTAACAGGTTCGTTGTGGGACATGGTGTTGGAGAGAAAGGTGACTTTTTATTCAGGGAGTAATGCAGCTCATGTTCCGTGCAGAAGGGAAAGAGCTGTGCTAACTCATATCCATGTTTTAATGCTTTATCAACAGCACTGACATCACACACAGTTTGTGTCCTTAGGAGTGTTCCTGATACCTTCTCTTGGCCAATATTTGGTTGGGTACAGATACTAGTTTTCCATTCTGCTTATTTATTTTTACTTCAGTATTTTAATTTTTTGCAATTTCTCTTTCTTCAAAACTGCTGAACCTTTTTATATCCAAGGCTTTGAATCTCATTATTCTCATTGGTCACCTGTACTGGGATTTGGTACACTCAGCATAATACTCAGTGTATTTAAGGACTGAACCACATCACATTTAAGGGGGTTGCAGGGACATTGGAGAGTTTAGTCATGGAACCTGCACTATCTGGCTTCTGAGAGAACAGCATGGATACCATGCAGGATTTGAACTTAAAGGACACTGTCAGCAAATGGAGCCTCCTGTGTGGGTTGCTGTTTCCTATTTGTCTTTCCTAACACATAGATAAAGCTTTCTTTGACTGCACAATTACCAGATTTACAGATCTATGCAGTGACTCCTATCCCAGACAATATAGACGTGCTGCAAATGGACCGCGTCCCTGATCGCATCAAGAGCTTTTACCGCGTCAACAACATCCGCAAGTTCCGCTACGACAGACCCTTCCACAAGGGCCCCAAGGACAAGGAGAATGAGTTTAAGGTAGAAGTAGCAAATAAGCAGTGTTTGAGTGTTCATCTCTTCAAGGTGAATACTGTCTTGTTATTTTATGCTGATAGAGCCTTTCAGGTAACCATGATTTGATAGCCAAAGATACCGCAGTAACTCAAGTAACAGGTTAAGTCCATGGTCTGATTGTATACTGTCAAGTTCTGACCTGATTAAAGCATTGTCCAGTCTAAGAGTGAGTTATTTTAGTGCCAGGAGACACTGTTTGGCTGGACTTTTTTTTTTTTTTTTTAAATTACTGACACATAGGTATACAATGTCTTTTTGGGTCCCATGACACAACTGGTGATTGGTTAAGTTTTAAACATGAATAGAAATGTTGAATGTGTTGCTTCAAGCATACTGAATTCCTGGTTTGTTGTTGAAGTGACCTTCTGGAGAATTAATGCACAAGAAGTTAATGAGTTATTTTCTGAGCCTTGTCCCCTTCACACTTGTAGTAAGAGCACAGAGGATGTGGATGTGATTCACTGTTCCTCACAGCCTCAATTACTCCTTGCAGAGCTTGTGGATTGAACGCACCACTCTGACCCTGACTCACAGTTTGCCTGGGATCTCTCGTTGGTTTGAAGTGGAGAGGAGAGAACTGGTAACATTCATCATTCCTTTACTTGGGGGTTGAAATGATGAGTAACTGAGGACATGGGATAGGCAGCTTAAAACTTGTTGGGCTGAAATCTTGCAGTTTAAAATGGTGTTTACCAAGATTAAATACATCCTTTTCTACCACTTCATCTAAACAATTGCTGAATGTAACTAGAGGAATTGTATGAGCTAATAGGATAATGGAGACAGTGCCAAAAGGATGGAATAATTGCATTGCTGCCATGTCTTCAGCATATAGAAAGACATCTATTATTGCAACTGAGTGACCTGAAATCCAGTACTGCCAGCAGTGGAGTTTGTTAATGCAGCTAATTTTCTACAAAGCAGTAAAAGCGAAGGGAGCTCACTGAACAATCCTGGAGTATCATTTTATTACAAGGAAGATAATAAATCTCAGTGAAGTGTCCACGGAATTAAAGTATGTTTTATTGCCTTTGAGGTTGAAGTAAGTCCTTTGGAAAATGCCATTCAAGTGGTTGAGAACAAAAACCAGGAGCTGAGGACACTGATAAGCCAGTACCAGCATAAACAAATGCATGGCAACATTAATCTTCTCAGCATGTGTCTGAATGGAGTGATTGATGCGGCCGTTAACGGGGGAATTGCGCGATACCAGGAGGTGAGCCGGGCTCTGCTTCCCACTGAGTATCACCCTTCCTCAGTTTTATTTGCATTTCTGTATCAATGACAGTATGGCTTATTAAGATAGGAAATTCTCATGTGCATTATCTAAAGATGGGGTTACACTCCCTACTTGGTTAGTCTGCATCAGTGCTTGCATAGCTGAGTGCAAGGAGTCTCCAGGGGTGGAGCTGGGATCTCACAAGGAAATTGGTATAGGTAACAGCGAGGTTTTTCAAAGATGATTCTTGGTTTACCTGGAAATCTTCACTTGGCAGGTAAAACAGTGAAGCAGCTTTTTTAATACTGCTTACATTATAAATTCATTTTGCAGTAGAGGCTCTGGGACTGGTGATAACTGATTAGGTCTGGAATCAGGAAAAACCTGATTCATGCTATTGAAATATTATCTTTGCTGATGGGCTAATTTCAGACTCACTGTAGAACTAAAATGATGTTAAATACAATATGTTTTTCAGCATAATCTCTGGCAAGCTGTTACTTAAACTGAGCATTGCAAAAGGTAGATTTAGGGTACAATATTGAAAAATTGCAGCAGTGGTTCAGGGCTGTGGGATGCGTCTTTGCAATGGAGCCATGGAGAGAATGCTCTTTAGGCTTTATATTAGTTGCCAATTTACTCACAAAATTCCTTTAGCTTTAGGCAGTTTTGGGAAGGAAACTATAAAATTCAAATAACTGGAAAGCTACAAGGCTTAGTGGTATTGCTCATCACTGTCACAGGGGGAAACTTGGTCAGAGTCATGATTCAACAGAATCGTTTTGGCTGCCAAGACCATTTTCTCTGCATCCCAGAGTGCTAAAATACAATAAAATTAAGCTCTGCTGTTATCTTAATATATTTTGTTTTCCTAAGATTTTTGGACCTTTTCCTTTTATCCTTTAACTCCAAGACTTTCCCATAAGCAAAAGACACTTTTTTTTCCCTTTTCCTGCAGGCATTTTTTGATAAGGATTATATCACAAAGCACCCTGGAGACGCAGAGAAGATCACCCAGCTCAAGGAACTCATGCAGGAACAGGTACTGTTTTTCAGGTGCAGAAGAACACTGCTACATTGTCTGGATTCATCAGCAGTCAGTCTAAACATCAGATCCAGCTGATTAATTCAGAAGCAAAGATTTTTGGTACAGGAGATCTAAGTACATTCAAACAAAAAACAAGAGGGAGGTGGGCAAGGAGATTATGACAAGTCACACACCTTATGGGATGTGAGGTGAAGCTCAGCTGAAAGTACATTAATTTTGTTTTCTACATTTATCATCCAACAGACATCTTGCTACATTTCAAGCCTGCCATTTGAACCATGTCTTCAGTCATTTCAAGCCTGACATTCTGAACTATGTCTTCCTAGCAAGTTTCAAAGATAATCAGAGGCAGGACAGGTCAGGCTTGAGATTAAAGCGTCAGAGCCACATATGAAAACTTAATGCCTATTTATATTATCTGCAGTTTTATTTTTCCATAGTGTCTCCTTGAGACATCTTGGTAGATAAAGCTGCGGGATGCTTTGATGGGAATGAAATCAGATAATCATATCCCTCTTAACTGAAAGTTTGGCAAGATACACCCCATTAAACAATGTGCCCAAATCTGAATAGAGCTACTAGGCCTTCTTCTTCAACAAGTCACTGAATTGCATTTCAGATTCCCCATCTGTAACATAGTGCTTATCTCCCTTCAATCCTCAGGAGATGTTTGAAGATTAATTAGTTATTGTTTGTACTGACTTTGGATCATGTAGGGAATTACATACATCTTAAGCCTCCTATCATTGCTATTTTCTTTCATTTGAGACCTTATATAATCTCATTCAATCATTAATATTATATGTTTAACCTTTGGAAAAGTAACCTTTAGAAGTAACTAATGAGGAGCAGGCAGAGTGACTGCATGTGCCACACTGCTGCTGTTGATCTCAATTATCAGAAACTCCTTTTAGAAGTCTCTGCTGGCAGCTCAGACCCTATCCCTGGCACTGGGAGGAGGAGCTTTGTCGCAGGGCATTATCTATGTGAGGGCATAATGCTGTTCACTCTGCAGAGACAACCTAGCTGGTATTTTTTTGCAGTTACCTCCTAAGAAAAGCAATGCAACATGACACAAATGTACTTGTCTCACACTTAAATATTGGAGTACTATGAACTTGCCAGGACTCCAAGACTTGCTTAATTATCAGCAGTTTTGTAATGGACAGTGGCATATTCCTTGCACATTGCCAGAACTGCAGGACAGGCAGTCTCTCTTAGACACAACTTATCTGGGTTTTTGATGTTGCATTTTCTTTTTCACAGGTACATGTCCTAGGAGTGGGTCTGGCAGTCCATGAGAAATTTGTACACCCTGAAATGCGTCCCCTGCATAAGAAACTGATAGATCAGTTCCAGATGATGCGATCCAGCCTGTACCACGTAAGCCATTGTCACTTTTCCATTTTTGTATTATATGATTAAACATCTGTCAGTTGCAGTAAGGTTCACAAAATAACTGGGCTGATACAGCATTGATTGAACCTACTGGACTGCCAAATTACCAAAGGAATTCTTGATTTTTGTGGAGGAAGGCACTTGTAGAAAATACGTTAACTCAGCCTTTCAACAAGAATTGTTATATTTATGTTCTTTGTTGTATCACAGAGCAATTGTAAAGCTTCATTTTCAGTTGCTATCTCACATAGCAGAAAATTATGTAAGACAGAGGAAGATTAACCAGAGGTGTTGGATGTTCATTTCAAAAGAAGTGCCGTAATTGGAAGTAGCATGAATGAAGAAAACTTGCAGCTTTCCATGGCTGACTTAGCTGAAGTGTGTTTGCTCTGCAGGAGTTACCTGGTTTGGATAAGCTGAGCCCGGCCTGTTCTGGCTCCAGCACCCCCCGCAGCAACGTGCTGGTGTCCCACGGCCCCATGAGCCCAGAGAGCATGAAGCTGGTGCATCGACACAGGTAACCCCCTCTTCCTCCCAAACACCCAGGGGCTCTGCACGCTCTCCCACCAAGGTTTCAGGATCTAAGGAGTGCTTAGCAGTACTGCAGGAGGGGCAGCGTGAGTTTAGGCAGAAGTGCCTTTTGGCTTCATTCAATGCTAATTATTGGAGAGTTGGAATAAGAAAGTTGAGAAATCAAACTTGCACCAAATGCTGAACACCTCCAGGTGTGACTCCATCACTTTACTTACTGTACAGGCAGAAACACAAATCTGCCACTCAGTTTTCCAGGCTCAATCTGACTTTGGAGGTCCCAACCTCTCCTACTTCTCTTGCACCATCAGCAAATAACTGGGTCCTAATCTACCATAAAATGAAAATTGTATGGCTTGTTTTAGAGCCCAACTCAATATGTCCCCATTTGGAAGGATTAAAATTGTTACCATCATTATTTCTATAATTCTGACCAAATCAGAAGCCAAATGCAATAAAGGCTGCCACAGTGTTTTGATCAGTACATCAAAAAATGACCCTGTGGTGCTTTTTCAAACTGAATGCATGCCCATATATTAAATCTGAGATAATGACAGAGGATAAAAATTGGGATTATAAGGACAAAATAGTGGTTTTTGTATCCAGCCAACATTGCTTATTTGAAAATGCTAATTGCTCTTCTGTGTTTATTTTTCTTATTGGGTCACTATATTTTAGCTGGTTTTAAAGGCTGGCATAAAAAGCTGTGGAAAGTTGGTCCATAAATCCAGGATGGTGACATTCTTTACGCTGTCAAAACTGAGTGGCTTATACTGCTCCCATGGCTTAGCAGTTGACAAACAGTGTCTGGGTGATAACTTTTTTCTTTTTCCCCTCAGAATTCCTCATTTTGTAAAGGCTTTTTTAGTTTTTAGGACAAACTTGGGAAATGCAGTAGTGTACAGTGTACTTGTGTGTGTGGTTGAGAGTGACAAAGAGAAGTTCATTCCCTGAGGGAGATCAGGGTGCAGCAGGCACACCAGCTGGGCTGTATTAATTTACTACAAAACTACAAAATTGCCTTCAATTGTAACGCTGAGGCCCAATGCATCCAATAAGGAAAATTGGATTTTGACCTGTGTGTCTTGTGCTTGGATTTCTTTGGAATGTTTTGTTTCAGCTGCTCCCACTCAGCATTAAAAATGAGAAAGGTGTCAGTATGTTCTGTTACAAACAAAACAAATATGCACCCAAGGTCATGATGTGACATTATCCTGGGTTAGGGTTCTGAAATTCAGTATCTTATGTACTATTCTGTTTTACCTGTAATCTTCTGGTTGCTTCTTTCATATCTACCCACATTTGTGGATTTGTTTGAGCTTATTTGGCCTGATTCTTCAAAATTATTTGACATCTAGAGGTGACCTAAAGCAGGAGGTAACTGCAAGTACTTACTAGTTTGGAAAAAAATCAGGCTTCACAAACAGGTTCAAAAAACAGTTATGCCCTTGCTCTGTCTGTTTTTTTCCCAGCCCACTGAACATGCTTGGTTCAGTCCGACACTCCTCATCGTCTCTGTCATCGCACACCTCCAGTGAAACAGGAAACCTGGTTATCCTGACAGACAGTTCTGTGGGGGAGACTGCTGAGGATATGTACCACATGCAGGTACAGCCCCTGCACAGCCACGAGCGGTGGCTGGCACCAGCACGGAACATGTTCCAGAGGGTTTTGCTTAGGAGCAGTACACTTCACCTGTGCACGTGATTGGATCTGTCTGTGATATTTTTTTTTTCAAATAACTGAATAGGTAGAATCTAACATTTTTCAAGAAAGGTGACAGGAACTCACTAGATTAACTTCTGGAAGAAATCTCCTGTTTGTACAGTGACTGTGGTACTGCAGTCCAAGCTCACCCTGCTGCTTTCAGAAAGTGAGATTTTTGTCCTATTTTGTTTACCTGCCCCATTGAACGTGTGGAGTTAGTGTTGCTCTTGTTTTGGGGAGCTGGAACAAGCCCCACAGTCCTGAATGCAGGTTAATAGTGGCCTGCACTGAAGCTGGGCAGAGGCTGCCCTGGCTCATCTGACAGGTAAATCCCTAAGGCACTGATGCGCTCAGGTGTCTCTTGATGGTTTCTCTGCCTCCTGCAGCTTGTTTACCCTAAGCCAGGTACCAAGGCTCAGTCACCAATGTCTCTGTTTTATCCTCATACCAGGCTAGTCCTTCCACCTCCAGCCTGAGCTCCACTCACTCGGCACCATCCCAGATGATTAACTCTGCCCCTTCCAGTGCTCGAGGTAAGCATGGACAGGCCCTGATGGAGGGCACCTGCAGGTGTTCCCTAAACCTGGCAACCTTGCTGACTTACAGGTGAAACACCACCTACACTGACATGTAACACTGTTTCTCTTTTGGACACATAAATACCTCTTCAATACTTTTTCTTTGCAAATGGTTTCATTCTCCATTTAAGCATTTTTTCATCCGTATTTCAAATGTATCTCTAATACATGCTGGTTTCAGGCAGTTGAATTTCGTAATGATTTCCATTGTTCCACCACAAAATTGTGGCAGGCAGTCTAGAGGAAAACAAGAATAGTCCTCGTTTTATAGTACTTAAAAGAGAGATCATGAAGACAAAGGCAAAGAAATAATTTTACAAGCTTAAAGAAATTATGACAAAAAGGACTTGAGGCAGCTTAGCAGAAACATATGTATACAAAAGTAGATGTATAGGATGAATGTTGAAAGATATGAATTTTAAATAATGGAGATAAAGAAGGGCTTCCCTGCTGGGAAATTCTTGAAGAAAGGAGAAAATATAAAAGCAAACTCTGGGGGTGCTTATATTGCCTTTGTGTTACAGTAGCTGGTCTTGATATTGCTAATTATTTTCTTCCCCAGCTGATGCAAAACCACTCCATGCGATCTCCTGACTTTCATAACTTCTTTTCAAGGTTTTGGGTTTTTCCTCTCATTTTGGATTCTCAGTTGCAGGTTCTACACCTCTTTTCACAGGCATCTGAAGAAAGTGTCCAGGATATAGTCAGAGATAGAGGCTGATATTTAAATCTTACCCCTTTTTCCATAGAGAGGAATTCTGTGTATCCTGATGGAGAGGGAATACGGGGAAGAGCCCTTTCTCTCAAGCAGTTTTGGGGCTTTTTTGCTCCCCCTGCCAGTAAAATCCTAATTGACTGTCTGTTGTTATGACACAGATGCAGCAAGGTGATTTAATTGAGGGATCAGATGGAATAGGAAGGTGAGAAGTGAACATCTTCAAATAAAGGCAAATAGCTGCACTAATTATCAAGGACTGGAAGGAAAATCACGACAAACAGTAACCAGGTGAAACTGGAATAACAGGAAAAGGAAGATGCAACTAAGGAGAGGGCCATCATGTCAGGAAGACGTCCCTAAGAGGATGTGCCTCAGCTGGCATGTGAATCTTTGGGGGGACCTGAAGGATTTGATGCTGTACTGTTTCACACTGTTTTCCACTTTAGAAGTCCAGTGACAGGCTAACAGTGACAGGCTGTGACAAGCTGTGACAGTCTTTCTGAGCCTGATGACTGCACAGCATCACCAGCTTCCCTCTTTACGGTATTATTCACTGTTGCTTAGAAACCAACGTGATGAATGCTCCAAAGGGTCTGAGCTGCTGGGTGAGCCAACAGCACCTCCCAGGGATGGGACCCAGACAGATTTCAAATGGGAAACAGTAAGAGAAGTAATGAGATTGAAAAATGTTTATATAGCGTGTGATACAACGTTTCTTCTCTGCTGTTCTGTTCACTTTTAAATTAGGTGAGCATAGCATTCAGACATTACCCACTCATGGGATTTCACTTCTAGTAAAGTCCCAGATGCAATCTGTGTTTCCCAGTGTGCCAGTCACTGTTCTGGTTATTACAACACTGCTGTTGGAAATGGAGCTGTTCCTAATGAGAAAAAGCCCTTACACTTAAATTCCACGGTGGTAATGCAGCTGTGTTCTTCTCCTTGGTAATTTTTCCTTTTCTTTTGTTTTTTAAGTGGGTGAATTTGATGCTTGTGAAAATGAGACCAGTATCACTGGCTGGAGCAAAGTACTTCACAGACATGACATGTGCAGCTCTGCCAATGCACCTCTATCCCTTTTTTTCCTTTCTTTTTTTTTTTTTCTTTCTTTTTTTTTTTTTTTTTTTTTTTTTGTATTTATTTATATTCTTTTTAATTTAGCGCTGGTGAAAGGTGCTGGATTGACACCACTGGAGGCTGAAGCCCTCTATTTACCCACAGAGCAGATACAGCATGGGCGGCAGCTGTGCAAGTTCCCCCACGCTGCCCCCACCCATGTGCCTCATCTCTGTCCTGGAGGGACCACCTCTAGAGGTGAGAGGATAGTTCAGTCTCCATGACCCATCCAACCCCTGGCCTTTCTGCTGAGACTGCCAACAAAGCTACAAGAGTCACGATGCTGCAGCTGAACACTTGTCAGATGGGAAGTGGACAAAGGCCAACAATTCATTTCATAAAGGCCACATAAATTTATCAACTTAACATCTTTGTCACCTGTGGCTTTAACCTGAGCATGGTTGGGTAGGATTTCTAGGGTTTAGCCTGATTTTTAAATGCTTCTCTCATTTATCCAAATGATAATGTAGGTACTTAGAGTACCTTCTCTATTTTACTGCAGAGTCCGTTTCCTGAGGAGATGAGTATCTTTATAACAAGTTAGTTCCATCAGTGACCAAAGGAAGCCATGGCCTTTTGTATTAAGAATCCAGCAGGAATTTAAATTGTTCTCCAAAAAATTACCCTTTTATGGATCTTTAAAATAGCAACACACATGATTATTTGGCTTGTCCAAAGAAAATAACTAAGCGATTAATCTAAAAAGAATTTTTAAAGGATAGTTGTCAGGAAAGTTGATCAATTCTTTGATTCTATCACTTAACTGCAGATTAAGGCATCAAAATTTACACTAGTTATACACAAGTTACAGCAGATGTCTTAAATAGAACTGAAATCAGAATACTGCAAGAATTTGCTAATTCTGTGCTAATAGACATTAGACTCATTATTACAAGTATGCATCTCTCAATTTTCACCTGGCTTGACCCTTGAGTAGCTTCTTCCCTGCCAGGGAAGCACCACTGTTGTGTAAAAGGTCAGTAAGAAATTCAGCTCAGTTTGGCTTCATTTGAGGTGGCTCATGAGGCACTACTGAACTTTACTGCAGTTAAAAGATTACACAAGCCAGGTTCAGAAAGTGAGAAACTGTAACTCAAAAAGGCCCGGAAAGATCTAGGAGTGAGTTAGGGTTTGTCAGTAATTTAAAATAGTTAGGACTCCTCAATGCACTCAAAAAGCAATTCCCACATGACACTTGAATGGCCTCTAAAGGCATCCCTACTGCTTCCTCAACACTGCCCCTCACTAAGGTATAGAAAATGAGGCCTGGTGTCTTAACCAGCACTTTGCAAGAATACATATACTTACATTAAAACTACCTTTTTAAATCAAAAAATTACAATTTGGTGCAGGAGCAAACTTTTCATAACCATAACAAAAATGATGAACCAGGAGAAGAGATTCAATGAGTTTGGAGTTTACATTAATGTTCAGTTTATTCCTTACAATTAATACTTGTCACAAGTGAATTAACATATTTATAATTAGAAAAGCAAAACTATCTCTGGCTTTAGCACAGGTTTTCCTTTTTCATTAGTGAGTATCTACAGTGCTGCACATATCAAGTGCACCAAGCTACATGCTAAAGCTTTTAAAAGCATTTTTTTTGACTTTGCTTTTTAAGTTTTGCCAGTCACAGAAAAGTCCTGGAGTTATTGTGCTCTCTATCTGTCCAAAGCAGCAAGACTTAAATTTTGTTTGCAGACTGGATACTTGGCATAATATGTTACCATTTTACAGCTATAGTTAATGATAAATTTAGGGTACCAGTTTTTTAAACTACACTCTCCCAGCACATGTGAGATTTTTCAGGTTCTGCAGTCTGTTGAAGCTGTAATCCCATATAAATTGACAGCACATAGAGAGGTGGTTTGCATCTTTGATATAAAAGGACAAGGATGACAAGATAAGTAAAAAGGGAAAAGTTTGCAGTGTAGGTTGTGCTGTGCTGTAGTTCTGGGCACACCTAAAAGTTCAGCATCTTAACTTTTGTCCTGCAGAACAGAACTATCTGTGACCTGTGAGGAAAAGACTCAGCACAAAGCGTTAACACTGTGTTCTCCAAGCTGGTGTTGTACATAAAAGCAAAGAATGTCGTCTAATTATGTTTCTGTTCTATGTCTGGGGAGAAAATGAGTTCGGGACTAGAATGCAGATACTCTGCCACTGTTCATGTCAGAGTGGGGGTGTAGATTAATCTGGCATCTGCCCCCCCAATGGAATTGTTGCAATTGTAGGACTTTATCCTGCATTCTGCTGGACACATTGTTCCTTCCACTGTGTGCTGAATTTTAGTCCCCAAAACTGCATGTTTGCTTTTGCTGGAGTAAAAGCTGCATCAACCAGCACCAATGCCTTTGCTCATATGTTGGAGTGCTGTCCAGGTAATGTGTGTGGTTGTGGAAGTTTGCCAGAGGGGGCATGTATTCCCCAAAAGCCGGCATGGCTCTGTAATGCGCTGTGTGCTGCCATCTGTTCAGTGCGTGTTTGTGACGCAATCAAACAATCAGTGCAAATTACAGCTCACTTCAGCAGCTTCACAACATCAATTCCTGCCAAATATTGTGCATCTCAAGGGTTGCGTGTATCAGTAGTGTCAGACTTTAGGAAGTCACTAAGGAGAGTCATTCTTCTGGCACATCCACTGTCAGCTGTTGCACATCAGAAGGCGTATTGTTACATGGCACTCATCTTGAAGGACATGAGTCCCAAGTAATTCCACCTGCCAGGAAGCTGTTACATGAAATACCCCGATATTTTAAATGACAGCTATACAGATAACTAATAGATAAATCAAGCTTATTATTCCTACTATAAAACTCTAAGCATTGGTAAATGTATGGTGTCATCACAGGGCTCAGTAGAGCAAGACAGTAGTAATCATCATTACAGAAGCATTGTAAGCAAAGTGCCTCTCAAATTTATAGAATATGCTATTTGTTATTGGGGTTGGTTTGCTTTAACAAGAGGAAGCTGACCAAGATAGTACCAATGAAATCGCAACATTTGTCTCTACCCAGAACCAAGGAATGAAGTATTTTCTCATAGACTTCTGCTTTAACTGAATTGTATGTCTCAAGCTTTTATCCCTTTCTCCCACATTCAGTCCTAAAATGCACAATTTTATGGCATTTCTTTAACTCTACAATATTTTATGGGGCAAGGGAGCATTAGGCACAGCCACAGCTGATTCCACACAGATGCCCACATTATTTTATGTTTGAAAGGAAGCACTTTGCAACATACAACTAGGGACACGCACATCTTAACACACCCTACGTGGTATGTCCTTAATTGTATACAACAAGCCAGTTCTTACTCCATCCTCGTGCTATGCACCCACCAACAGTCAGCTGCTTAGTGGGCTCGGCACCATGTTTCCCTGAGTCCTGTGAGCTCATGCGTCCGAGCCAAGAGCACAGGAGGACTGAGATCCCTGGGCATGCAGAGACATGGCTGTTGTTTGTCCGGTGTACGTGATTTTTCTCACTTGTTTACAGGCTCTCCCTCTCTACCAGATAAGTACCGCCACTCTCGGGAGATGATGATGTTGCTGCCAGCGCACCGGGACCGACCGAGCAGCGCCATGTATCCCGCAGCTATCATGGAAAACGGACAGGTAGCAGCTCTAATTTCTTCTGTGTCAGTTCAGCCACCTGAAACTGTGGCTGTATTTTTGCTGGCTTTGACCACCTTAAGGTTTTCTTTTTTATCTTTGGAAAGCTCAGCAACTTAGGATCCTTTTCAGAGGTGAAGCAGAGCTTTTCCTATTAACCCACCATTGGAGGCACTTGATGCCACCCACTGTGGCAGCTGAGTGCAGAAACTGTAGTGACCGTTAAAAGAGCAGATATGTCCGGTGAAAATGGACTCACTTCCCAACTTTATCCTGGGAGCCCTGGTCCATTGCAAGTAGTCACACCATTTCCTTTATTTGTTTAGAACCATGGCCATCCATCCTTCTAGTAGTCTAGCCTACAAGCTGATTCTAAATAACTTTATGGTGATTTCCAGAGGTATCAAAAACTATGAGAGGCTGAAATAATATACTGATACAGGGTCTTCAAGAAATCTGTGCCCTAATTTCTCTGGACAAACTGAAAAGTGTGCCTACATGTAAGCATTTAAATCTTGCCCTGGCCGGCTCTTCTGAAGGGAATCTCCTGATCCTGCCCACTTACCACACTTCACTTTGCATTGAAGAGCTGTCTCAAAACATTCACAGTCAACAAAGTCACCAAACAAAACCAAAGATAAGCTTCAGAGGGCAAATTATGTTTTCCAGCTGCTAATGGGCACAAGGCCAGGCTAGAGCTAGTCTGAAATAACTCCTCCAGAGAGCAGGAATTGTGAGCCCTCAGGACTGTTACACCCTAGAGATCCACTCACATTGCACTGCAATACCTGCCAGTGTAGACACAGCCTAAGGTTCTCAGGGAATCTTTAGTTAAAAAACTTATTTGCTTAAAAAAAAGGAACAGAAAGTCCCTGCGCTGTCCCAGCTGGTAACTTTTTTTTTTAACTCCTCTTTGCTAACTTTCTTCTCTCTTAGCCTCCAAATTTCCAGCGCGCCTTGATCCAGCAAATGATTGGACCATGCAAACCTTGCAGTGATCCCAACCTGTCAGTGGCTGAGAAAGGTACTCCTTTTCCTGTTCAGCATGCATGCTTGCTAAAATATTATTCCTCTGGTCATGCTACAGCAAGTAACAAATGGGCTTCTACATTTCCTGGCAGAGTGCATTTCTCTCACACTTTTCTAATTAACAGTTTAATTAACCTGGCCTTCTGCCAACCTACCATCATTTCAGAGCCTTCACAGAAGGGTGCGGTGGCACAAACCTCCCTATTTCGGAAAGCTTTCCGAGTTTAGCATTTTGTTATTGAAACAATTCCTGCAGCCTTTGTCAAGCAAATTTGCAAAGCAGAAAATGAGAAGTTATCTAAGAACAGCCCAAGATTTGGACTATATTTTTTATTCATGAGTTATACTGATTTTTAATAGACATTTATTGCTCAAAATACAAGCATTCCTTGCAATCCCTCTCTGAGGTAGTTTTATCATTATTTATCATTAGGAGTATATGTTTTTTTAACTCATTCCTTTGAAAAAAAACTGAAAGAGGAGAAATAATTTGTTTGGTGTAAGAGAAAAGGAGCAGCTTGTGAAGGAGGTGCCATGGACAAAACAATGGGCTCAAAAATTATCTGAAAGGCAGCATTCTGAAAAAGCAGAAGGGGGCAAATTTTCTGAATCAAAATCTGAGACAAAGAGGCTGCCTAAGCAAGCAAAAGTCATGTATGGCTGGGAAAAATGGTATCTTAAAAGATTTTTAAGGCCAGGAAAGACCACTGCAACTCTCTAGTCTGACCTCCATCATACACTCAGATTTTCTATCTGTCTTTTTGTTTCAGTAACTGTGTCAGAACTAAACTGTACCTTTAAAAAAAAAAAAAATTTAGAATTTCTAATAAATCAGAATCCCCTACTTCAACATGAGTGGTCCAGATTGAAACCAGTTCTGAATAAATGGCAGAATGATGACTTGATGACAAGAGTTTTAAGACTGGGGGGGTGAAGGATTAAGAGCTCCAGTTTAGCCATGTTAGTTTGAACCAAACATATGGCAGAGAGGGTGAGATCTTTGTAATGGATAGGAGAAAGATCTTGAAAAGGTTAGGTAAATAAATATTTATTGTCTTTCTAGGAAAAAAATACTTGAATTTGTATCTGTGGGTGATACTATGCAGGAGTGTGGTATTCAGTGCCAGGAGATCAAAGACAGAATCCCTAAGAAGCCACAAAAGATACAGGTGATGTTCAGTGAGGGTGGTGAGGCAGGAATCCCAGCTCTTGTGCCTGGCTGGTGGTAAAATGCAGTTACAGGTGCTCTTGGCAGGCCTGAACCCTCATCTTTCCATGCAGTTGGGATGCCATCTGCCCTGGATTTTGTGAGCAGCCAGGCCCTGACTTCCCCCACCCCCTCCTGGCCATGTCAGAAGTTCTGCTGGGTAATTCCCAATGACAGTGGTGACATCAGTCGCCCGGGGCAGAATGGTTCAAATGCAGCTTCCCCGCTAATTAAAGTTGGCCATGGAGCCACTGAACAGGCACAGAGATACTGGCTAAGGCACAGCACTGGGAGTTCCCTGCTTCCGTTCTTCCCTGAAGCATTTTGGCTAAAACACTGGTTTCAACGGGCAGCAGCCACGCTTCAAAATCATCTCACCTTCTCCCAGCACTCCTAAATACTCAGAAGACTATGAATGAGAGAACACTGAGAAAGCATAAATTGATTTTTCACTGGGGTACCATGTGTTGTTATTCACGTTCTCATTCTGCATCTCAGAATTTAAAAAGAACTCCAAAACAACAAGCGCAGCAACAGTTTTACAGGCCAAGCAAGTCAGGTTTTCTGTCCTTTTCACTTGATGCTGGAATATGGCAGGAGATGAGCAAGGCTGGCACTGCTGTGCATCTTGTCCCTCTATTTTAGCCCTTTGACACCAATTGCAGTAATGCAAATTAGAGCACTCTGGCATGTGTACATGGAAAATCCATCTGAAGCCACGTTACTTATACAGAGAGATAGGCCCTGGTTTGAACCTATTCTCTGTCAAGATTCTTAGTGTCTTCATCTGACTTTCTCAGGTTCTCACACTGACTCTCTCTTTAAGGAAAAAAAAATTACTTTTATATTTTTATGGGATTTGTCCTGTCTTATGAAGCTGTCACTTTGTGATCTTTTTTACTTTAGGGAATTTTAGGCCTTGGGGAGCCCATGCTCATGCTAACTCATGAACTAGGGAGACAACAAAAAAAAAAAAAAAAAAGAGAAACCTTTCAAAGTCATTTTAGAAAGAAGTACACCAAAAATGGCTGCAGGCATTTTAATTAAGGAGAAATCCTCTTCAGATGTCAAACTCCATGTTTATTTCTCCAGGCTTCCATTTTTCAAACTGAAGATGGAAAAAGCTATTTTTATCTCCATTTGCTTTGACAGGTTCAATTAATTACTTTTTTCTTTCTTTGTTAATCTGAAGAAATTGCAGTTGCTTATTTGTTTTTAAATAAACACAACTATTGCATGTCTCTTCTCAGAATAAATCAAGTCTTATTTGGAAGGAAGGTGCATTTTAATAATGTTCAAGGTTGACAGAATTCTCAAGATCTTGAAAAAGGTTCATGTTCATGTCAAGAAGCAGCTTTTATTTCTATGAAAAGCCACGTCCATGAAGATAATGTTCACTCTCTGTTAAATGCAGCAAGCATTGCTGTCTCTATACTTCCTGATTCACAAAGACTTGGTCTCTTCAGGAGAGGATTCATTGTAATACAACAAGGCCAAACTGCTGTCTTTAAATATTTTGTCACCAAAGTTCTTGATCAATTCTGTAGCTTAGTAAATTGGAGCTTTGAAGTAATTTCTTTTGCAACAGATTGTAACGGACTGAGGTATAATTTCCTTCATGTCCTTTGTTCAGTCCTCACTGAGCCTGAAGTATAACCACAGGCTGTCCTGTGTTTCCAGAAAGTTTTGCCGTGTTGCCTTGTCACCACTCCCCACCAAGCAGGACAGCTTGCACCTGAGATCCAGCCACCATTCCATTGATGGGATTTCATTTTTACCTCCACATTGATCTACAAAAAAATGTGCCAGAGTCCTACTGCTCTTCAGATTTGCTAGAAATGAGCCATGGGATAGAGGGGAGCTGGGCAGACTAACCTTGCGATCACCTAACTCTCATTTCCTTAACAAAGCATCTCTCAACTTAACACTCTGTAGCCTTCCTGTGCTTTCAATCCTGTCATTCACTGAGTCCCTGGAATCTGTCTCTGCTGCTAAAGAGCACACTGGAAAGCCAGTTCTGGCCCCACAAACTCCCTGTCCTATTACCCCAGTTACATCTGTTTCAATCCTTCAGCTGTGCCAGCAGCACCCAGTAGCTGGAGCCTGGACAGTGGAAGCCGAGAGGCGCTGCCATTCCTGTCTGCCCATGCTGGGAGCATCCTGGCCCCACCAGTGCCTCCCCGAAGCCTTCCCCATGGTAAGGACGTGCCCAGCAGGCCTGCTGCAAATGCCTGCAGTCTCACACACACACACACACAAATCCAGACCACCTAAAAGCTGACTTTCCCCCCACAACCCTGTAAAAACAATCAGAAACAGAAACCCCATAGTCTTTCCTGGTCTGCTAGGTTTTCAAAATTTTTTTTTCCAAAATCTTCAAATTCTTGCCGTCCTTAAGCAATGTGAACTCGTGTGTACTTTTGGATTAGAATTAAGCGTGAGAGTGCTGAAGCTTGGTGTGGCTTCTTACCAATGATCAACTTTAGCAGTAATTTAAGCTTCCAAAGCTATTAAATGAAACTTCAAATGTTCATTGTTTAAGAGCCTGTTGCCTTGCCATGAGATCCTTGATAATGGAGCAGTGAAAAAAATCTCTCTCTGCACTTAATTTCTCCTTAGCAGCCTGTGTGTGACAGATGCACTCCGCAGTATCCATCAGACAGGCAGCCCTAGGCTGGAGTTAGCAGTGTTCGGAGCTGTTACCTGGCATTACAGAGCTAAACCCAGCTCTGTGGCTGCAATGAAACAGCACAGGTTTGCATTTCTGACCCTTGTCTCATTCCAGGACACTACTCACTGCACTTTGATGCCTTCCACCACCAGCTCAGTGATGCTCCCCCGGCACTGCCCGCACGAACGTTGCGCAAGGTAATGGCAGGAGAGGAGAGAGGGATGTAGGACAACAGTGGGCTCCTGAAGGGGATCCCCCCTTCTCTGCTCCCACCAAGCAGCTTCTGAATGCAGAAACACTATTTTTAACATGTTAGTAACTCACACATGAGAAAACCCACTAAAAGCTCTTAACCTGTTCCACAGCTAAATGCTATTTCTATAACTCACGGGTTGTAGGTCCTTCCCTTTTCCTTTTTTGCACCATATGCTGTGATTTCAGCACCCCGATCATCACCTCAGCTGCTGTTTCTCTAACAGCTCTGGTCTTGTTGAGTGCACTTATCTGCCCACAAGTGGTACTTCCATACATGTAAACCAATAATCCTTGACATTCTGAGCACAAATGGAACTGTGCCGTTGTTAACAACGCTGTCAGAAGCTGAAATGGGGATCAACACACAAGATGCAGCACTGCCTCCTTTGTCAATTTTAACCTGGTTTTGTTTCTCTCCAAACAGTCCCCTCTTCATCCTATCCCTGCATCGCCCACCAGTCCGCAGTCTGGTCTAGATGGCAGTAACTCCACTTTATCCGGCAGTGCCAGCAGCGGTGTCTCTTCCTTGAGCGAGAGCAATTTTGGACATTCTTCTGAACCACCTCCTCGCACAGACACCATGGATTCTGTGCCCAGCCAGGCCTGGAACACTGATGAAGATCTAGAGACACCCTACCTCCCGGTCAGGTACAGTCTCTCTGAGCCTGATGTCCTGGAGTCGCTCAAATCCCAGCCATGCCGAAGCCACTCTGCTCCATCTGGAGTCATTCCTCAGGACACCATGGACCCTCCTGCTTTACCCCCCAAACCTTACCACTCCCGGCTGCCAAACATGGAGAACGAGGAGGGGATGATAATTGAAGATGATGACAAACACCGCCCGTTGCATCGTAAGGTGTCCCAACCAGTGAGTGGTGGAAAGGAAGAGCAGGCCAGGGTGGCATGGGAGCACGGCATCAGCGAGCAGTAGGGACAGCTCCTGGTACGAAGCTGGCATTGGCATTCCAGGCCTGGATAGACAGAGAGAGAGCAGGACTCGGAGAACAGCAAACTGATTTTCTACTGCCGCAAGGTTATGTCTGAAGCCCAAAAAAGCAATTGGGCCAGCATGGCAGGTTGCTGCTTTCCTTTTTAATTTCTTTTTACACCTTTCCGTTATGTTTTTTAACTTTCTGTGCAGTGGACAGTTTATTCCTTCTGCAGTTTCTTAACCACATCATACGGCATATGAGCCATAGAGACTTGCAGAAGCTGAAAAATACAATTTTAAGTGGAGGGGAAAATGGGGGGAATGTGGCAAGTTGATTTTGAACCTGCTTTCCTCCCAGTTCTGAGACGCACATGAGTAGAAGCAGTTGCACTAGGAACATATTTCTTTGCTGTACAGAATTGAAAGCTCATTGCTGAAATCAGGGATTCTATGAACTGTCAGGCTGGAAGGTGCATGAGCTGCAGGCAGTGGAAAGATGGCAATTCTAAGAAGAAATTGGCTCTTTTGAGAGCAGGATTGTACATATCTGTGCAGTGATCTCCCTGCATTGGTTCATAGGTGCTGAGGCAATCTAAGCAGTGCTGATGCACTGATCTCCAAGATATCATTTCCAACAAACTCTGCCTCCTTTGTTTTTTATGTACTGTTTCATTTCTTAAATTTTGCTTTCACTGGCTAAGCCAACCTGCTTTCTCATGGGAATTGTGTTATTCATCTGTGCTACAGAATGAGAGGAGGTTGGTGGCTACTGGAGCTACAACCTCATTGTAGGCCTTTCCCATGCCCAGCTTTGGGCAGGCTGTTGACACCAGCATTTCTATTCCAGATTAAAACAAAACCAACCAAATTGAGTTTCTCATGCCACAAGCTGGTTGATGACCCAGCCAGTAAAGAAAAGGTGGCTTAAATGCATCATATCAAACAATCCTTGCCTCAGGGCTGAACATCATAATTCTCACCAACTTCCATCACCCAGGAGCTGAGATTCATTCCTGTTAAGTCAGTATCCTCAGTCCCTCCCAACAACTCACTGCAGCTGGTGTGCAGAAAGAATCTCCCATCTCTCAGAGCAGACAGGAAACACCAAGACTCGAGCAATGCCCGGTATCAAGTGTACACCCCAGAGTCAGGGATCTTAAAGGCAACCTGTAAAGAACAAGTGTTTTTTTCCTCTTTTGCTTCTTTAGAATGTGTAGTAAGAGCTGCTGCTTCTCTGTTGAAGGTTGATTTCTTTTTCCTTTTCTCCTCGGGCAGCAATACAGCCTTTCCCCATCCCATGACTTTTATTGATAAGCTCTAGAAAGGGCCGAAGAACACTGAGGGGGGACACCAAGCTGCACCACACAAACCAGAACTGTGCAGAGCTGAAGACAGTACAGGTCTATGAACACAAAACATGCCTTTTAATCAGTACTTGCACAGTTCAGGAGAAAAAAAAATCTGTGGGTAATATTGTTCTTTACAAAGAAAAGATCTTGGTTCTACGAAACCTATTATTGCTGTTTTTATACTTTACAAGAAAATTTCAATTTAAAAATAGTATCAAATATTTAATGTTTTTAGATGAACTTAGATGAATGAGCCACCTTCCTTTCCCTTGCCACACCCATTTTAGCCTTCCTTATAATCCTTTCACCTGCAGACTGCAAAGCACACTCCATAGGATGGAAACAACCCTCCCTCTTTCCTACCACTGACAAATCTGAAGCACATTCAAATAAAACCTCTACCATATAAATTAGTGCCAGAAACAGGAACAGCACTCAACTTACTTCTTGAATTCTTGCCTAACTGCTCTGTTTCTCCTGCTAAAAACAGCATAAAGAAGCAAAAAAGGATTATAAATTTTTTACAGGTCACCTTTAGCACTACCTCTAAATACAGTGACTGGGCAGAGTACATGGTTTCTCAACTAGCTAAAGATGGTCTGGCTGTATAAAGTCTGGACTCAGCAGTTGTATGAAGGGGACTTTAAGAGGATTTGTTTGTTTTCTTTCTCAAGCTCTAGCCCATGCAAAACTATTAAGTTATGGATTTGTTTCTTAAATGGCCTATTTGGCTGGAACAAAGTCTCTCTTGCTTCCTCTATTTTGTTACTAACACAGGCTGCTTGTAATCATTATATCCTTCACAATTTAAACAATGATAATAAAATCTGGCCTATGGTGGATGTTTCATCTTTAGCAGGAAGGAGAGTTTTCCAATGCTAGGACAGTCTTCAGTGTTAACAAATCAAGCTGCATCTCTGGTATGTAACAAATGTAGGAAAACAACTGATGTTTTCAGTAAAGGTAAGTCAAGGTAATTCCTTAGAAAAGGGTGAAATGTTTTCACATATGCTATCCTCCAATCCCACTGAGACTCCTCCAGTGAAGTTCTTAAAAGAACTAAGTTATAATTCCATCTCCCTTGCCCCAGTTTCTTTTTTTTTCCTGGCAGCAAGACTGAAAGTAGGAAATGTAGTGACTTACCGAGCTTCCTTAATGTGAAAAACCAGCAGGTCTTGCAAATAAAACTTTGCAGAACCAAGAATGCAATTACCATGGGACTGAGTCCCAGTCAGCTGGAAAACCTGCCCACCAGAGCTCTAATCTGAAAATGCATCATCCTGCTCTGGTTAGAGACCTGGTACAACAGCAGTGAGTCCATTTGGGGAGTCTGGCATTCCTACGTATTTGCAAGGGTTCGAAGATCAATCAGGTGATGTATACAAATACCTAATATATTGCAGGTCCACATAAAGAAGGGTGGAATAAATTGCTGAATTTACCAAATTTGAGCCTCTCTGGAGTTAAATTTCTGTTATTGTTCTGATATCTACCAAGTATTCTGCCTCCCTTTTCAGTGTTTGCCTTAAAGGGAGCAGAAGATAGAAAGACTATTATTAAGATTTTGTGAATCTTGGAACTCATATTGCCTGGAACTACTATTTCTCTGTAGGGTGAGGTGTCTTTTAGCATAGTACAACTCCAACGTCAAGCTCAGTCCTGGAGTAGGTGGAAGCAACAGCAGTTGTTGCACTTGCCCAACAGGATTTGAAGATTCCTTGTATAAACCACAGCAACGGGATGTGTTGAACAGGACCTTGACATTCTATACCTAACTCTAATTCAAACCTCAGTGTACTTGCCTTCATTGGGTTTTCTTTGCATAACAAAATAGCATGTGCATTCCAGAGAAAAATTGGTGGAATTCTGCTATAAATCTCTCCATCGTCAGTGTACCTGCTGGCCCCATCTGAAACAAAACTGAGAAGGAGCTACAGTGGTAGAAGAAAAGCATTTAAAACAATTTCTCTGAATCCTACTTTTTTTTTTTTTTTTTTTTCCCCAGTATATGGGTTGGTTTTATTGCTGTATGCAAGGTTCAGATCCTTTTTTGTGTTTTCCTCTGTTTGGTTTTTAGCTTACTTACCCTTTTTTAGGTAAGGGATATTGCATATCCCTTCTGTGGGAGTATCAGCCAAAACTGGGGAGGCTGGAGAGAGCAAGAGCCTTTGGGAAACAAATTATGTGCTATTTAAAATTTCCTCTGGTCATGCTTCTTTGTAAATACCCCCATTTGAATGCTGTGTATTTGTACAGGAAATTGAGCAAAAAATGTATAGATTGTGATGTCTGACTGGTATTCTGCCCTGTAAATGTGTTTTTAACCTCTGGCATTCTGTGCTTATTTAAAAAAAAAAAAAAAAAAAGGCAAAAACCTCTAACCACTTCTCTTTTGTGTATTCATGTTTAAAATAAAATGAAAACAGCTATCTTATCTATAATGGAAATCAAATTCAAAAGGAAAAAATTAATTTGTACAAGTGTCCTAAAGGTACTTCATTGTATATATTGTGATAGCATGTTTCCAGAACCAACAAATAAGTGGTGTGAATTTTAGATGTAAATATCTGCCGTTTGTTTTGGGTTCCTTTCCCTTACCCATTCACTCGACTGCTGTGATGTGGAATTAAAGATTAATACCTGATATTAAAACAGTACAGCTGTATGGTCATTGCTGTCATCCAGGCAGTGCTACCCTCAGACTGCTCCAAACCTTCAGAAGAGACAAGGAACAGCCCTCACTTCCCACCTTTTTGTGAATGACAAAAAGGGGAAGCAACCAAAAGGACTTTATGTGTGGTGAAGGAAAGGTTTCCATGTTATACTTTCAGCTGTGTTATTTAATATCAACTCTTGAAGCAAGCAGCAGGTACAGCCCCCTCCTGGTCCAGTCAGGTAGATGGACATGGCACTGGCAACAGCCCCAGGCACAGTTGTGGGGCAATGCTTTCAGAGACAAAGCTTCCCCCTAGGACAGCTGTGGAGTGGCTGGGTGCCACTTCCTTATCAGCTGGGCTTAAACCACCACTATCTCACTGCTTAAAAGACTGCTACTCTTTTATTGCAATAGTACTTAAATACTGATCATTTTAACAGAATAGATGTCTAAGAATAGTAGTTAAGACATGCAGGAACACAGTATTTTGGAATTCAGGGCTATGGTATCTTCTGCAGGCTCCTAATCTCCAATTTACCTCCATTACCACTACTAAACCAGGCCATTGTACAGAAGGCAAAATAACTCATTTAATGAGTCCTGGCAAATCAACAAAAAAACTTCCAGAACATGTCTCAAAAGCTATTTAGCAGCAAGTCTGACTCTTCAGTTGGCCCCAGGATGTACATGGACTGCCAAGGTACCCTTTGCTCACCCACATACAAATACTGAGAAGAGAAACTGTAGCAAGGTACTTGAGTGTATCTACAGTATCAAAGTGTGGCTTAGCTAAAATGTTCACCTGATGCCTGAAGAAGTCTGTATCAAAGAATAGAATCATAGAACCATTCAGGTTAGAAAATACCTCCAAGATCACCAAGTCCAACCTTCAGCCAAATACCACTTTGCCCTCTAAACCATATTGTGAAGTGCCACATCCACTTGGGTTTTTGGACACTTCCAGGGATTTTCAGCATTTCCCTGGGCAACCTGCTGTTCCAGGGCTTAACCATCCTTCCAGTGAAGAAATTTTTCCTAATATTCAACCTGGCACAATTTGAGGCCATTTCCTCTTCTTCTGTCACTTGTTCCCTGTGAGAAAAGGCCAACCCACACCTGACTACAACCTTTCAGGCAGCTGTAGAGAGAGAAAAGACCTCCAGCTGAACACTGGTACCCTCAGCCACTCCTCCTAGAACTTATGTTCCAGACCCTTCTCCCTGTCTTCAGTCAGACCCTTTGAGACTAAGCCAGCTTATTAAATCTTAATTAAGAAAGTATTTTTTATTCAGACAAAAACTATTTATTAACCAAGCACAGGAAATAAAAACTGTATTTTGGCACAACAAAAGATGTGTGAAGCCCTAAGCTTTAAACAAGAGTTAAAAAATACTCCAGTTTCTGTTAAAACCAACAGATCAATTTTTTTCAGTGCAAGTCCAATACTTTATTTAAGCTGCCACTAGTCAGATTGAAATCTAAATCCCATGTCCAAATACCTCTTCTTATCTAAATAAGAAAACTTCAGCACAGTTTCAATATATGACTTGTCCAACTCAGTATGAATTTCATTACAAAGCTGATAAGAGGAGAAATTAAACCTCTAGAAATGACTCTAACCTGGCAGATGAAAGATTCAGTCTTCTATACCCTATGCATAAAAGTGCCTCCACTTGTAGATGATTCTTAGCAAGCCTTGGAAACAAACACTGTTCACAAGGCAGACCTCAGGTGTCTTAATAGGTCCACACATCACTTCTCCCTTTTGATGGGCTTTACTGTTAATCCCACATAAATTAACCCCAAATTTGGAATAGTAGATCTATTACACTTCATCTTCTATTCAGCATTCATTCACAGCAGTACTGCATTACCTTTTCCCAAATTGTTTCCCCTCCCCCATGACAGAACTCTCTTCTTTGTCCTCACAGCCCAACAGCAGAGGCTGAGCCCCTTCCTCCCCCCTCCATGGCTGTAGGAGATCTGTGTTCTCAGGTGGCAGAGCCAGCACTGCCCCAGCCCCCACAGCTGCCAGGAACGTCCTCTAGTTACCTGCACTTCCCAAGGACTGGAATCCCCACAGATACACCGAGCCAAATTAACTCTCCTGCCCACTCAACTGGCTGACTAACCCAGAGCAGAGAAGGTTCCAGGCAGAACTTAGAACACCTTCCAATAATGCCTAAAGGGGTTCCAAGAGAGTGGAGGAGGGACTTTGGACAAGGCCCTGGAGTGATAAGGACACAAGGGGATGCCTTCACAATGACAAAGACCAGGGTTGGATTGGATACTAGGAAGAAACAACAGTGAGGAACAGCACAAGTTCTCCATTACCCAGGTCTCAGCCAGGACAAAGGCCTAATGGTCCAGAGAGACAGAACCTGGAGGGTGGTGAAATAAACAGAGCACCAAAAACCTCTCCATGGATCAAAATGAAGCACAGGGTAAAATGCAAGGAATCCATTCTAGCTGCTGAAACAAACTATAAATAAAAATAAGGAAAAACCCAAAACCAAAAGGAGTTCTTGTTCTTCCTCAGACCCATTTGAGGATCTCACTGAAATACACAGAGGCTCAAATCCCAGACTAAAACCAAATAAAATTACTCCTTGCCTGTTCCATAAAAATGTATAAAGTTCCTAGCTTGAAGATGCTTCATAATTGCACTGTTTTGGTAGGTAAACTCTGTCCTTATCATGCCCCTCCTAAAATCTCGTAATTCCAAATTTAAGCACTATTTACACCTAATTAAGAAGCCACTTCATCTCACAGTTTTGGCCTCTATCCTGATAAAAAAAAGGGCACTTTAAGCCACCACTTCTCTGCACAGCTAAGTGACTTTAGTCGGTAATGAATGTAAGTTTTAAAAAGCCAATAATCTTCCTAAAGTATACTGATATTGAGTAATTCTGGAAATCATTACAGAATGACATAATATTAATACAGATCTTAATAACCATATTTAGAGAGATAACAAGATCTAGAAATGTGCAAAACCACCTATCCTAATAATCACATGATGTACTCTCACTGGCATTTAGTGTCCTAATTACTGCTCACCTGCTGTGACCTTTCCTGTATCAGGTGCTCCTCCTCACCTCATCAGGCTTATCACTTACACCTGATGACCTGCAAGGAAATTCTGATTAGGCATTGCCCCACCAGGCTGCCTCAGGAGCCCACGGAGCTCCCTTGCTGTAGCACAGGGCTGTGTGACTTTGACTCTCCCTTCACTGGAATAACAGCCCACGATACGCAGAGTTACACCTAAAGCCGCACAAGGAGCTATCAACAAGTGTGTGCTCCTCTCCCAACCTCAAGGAGATTTCAGTTATAAACTCACGGTGTTTGGGATTGTTGAAGGTAGTTAGCAGCACAAACTGTGAGGGCTTTTGGAACAGAATCAAAATAGTCTGAGTTAGAAAAGACCCACAAGGATCACCAAAGTCCAACTCCTAGCCCTGGTACAGGACAACCCCAGGAATCCCCCTATGTCCCTGAACAAAAGGTGATAGGCCCAAAAACTAGGATATTAAGTTGGAATTAAACAAAATTTCTTTCAAAAACATCCACCCAAGAAGCCAGAAATAAGTGCACGCAGCTTGCTATTTTGACCCCTGAGCTGTCCCACCTCAAAGCACGCAGTCCTCGTACCCAGAGCCACCCGTGACGGGCTGCGCCCGTGCTGGCACCGAGCCCGTCCCTGCCGCTCCCACCCCTCACGGGACACCCTCCCACAAGCACGCGGCTCCTCTGCCCCACCGACTTCACGCTATCCGGGGGCCTCGAGCGACCCCTCAAGCCTCACCTTGCGCTGCCGCACACCGCCCCACCACAGCCGTGTGTAAGGCGGAGCCCGGAGCTCGACGGCCCCGCCCGCCCACAGGTGTGAGGATCTGCCCCTTCCCAAGATGGCGCCCACGAGCGAGCGCCCTTCCCTTAACAAAGATGGCAGCGAAGGGGGCGGGGCTCCACTCCGCGTGCCGGCCCTCTGCCGCCTCCCCCCAATCAGCGGCCGCCAACTCTCCCGTGGAGGCGGCGGCGCGGCCAATGGGAGCGGAGAGCGTGGCGGCCGGGCGGGGAGCTGGCCAATGGGGCGGCGGCGGCGGGGGCAGCCGGCGTGGGGTGGTGGTGCCGGTGGTGCCGGTGCGGCGGGCGCTGCCGGGCGAGGCGGGATGCGGGCGGCCCACGGGCTTTGCGCGGCGCTGGCCTTGCTCCTGCTGCCGGCCGGTGGCCGAGCGCTGCGCGACGGGGACTGCGAGGGTGAGTGCGGACGGGCCCGGGCCGCGGACACGGCGGGGGGAGGCCGCTCCTCGCCGCCGCCTCCCGCAGTCTGGCCCGTCCGCCGGGCTGTGGGGCCGGGACGCGGAGCAGCCTTGGGGCTGTGACAGCCCACCCGCCGCTGCTGGGCCGGGCCGGCCGGAGCGCTGCCTCCAGCGGCAGGAAAAGTCTCCGAAGTCTGGCCAAGTGCGGGCGGGCCGGGCCGGGCGCCGCTCGCAGGCGACCGGTGCCGGGGCGGTGCTCGGGGGTGTCCGGTGCCGGGGCGATGCGCCGGGCGGCCCGCCGGGCAGGAGGGGCGGGGTTTCCAGCCGCGCCCCGCTCCGGGGACGGGATCTCCCTTCCGAGGGTACTGCACTCTGTCGGGAAGTTGCCCGTCCCTCTCCACAGGGTCAGCGGTAGCGTAGAGTCCCCACGGGAAAGAACGATGACTCCGGGAGACCAGACCGTCTCCAGGCTGGGAGATCAGCACTGTCGCAGCTCGGCACTGGCGGGGCAGCGCTTCCCGCCGGCTGTCCCGGCCGGGTGACGGTGACCAGGGCAGGGAGCAGGAGAACACGAGTGAGGTTACTCACCCGGACCTCGCCGGGACTCTCCCCCCCCTAGTCATCACAGTATTACGTTCACGGGGTGCTCCGAGTCCTCTCAGTGCGCACAGCCAGGAGCCGTGAGCAGCTGATACAGATCAAAGTCGGGCCCTTTGTGTACCACGGAAATACAAACGCCTTGGGGCTAGAACCTGTTGAGCTGCACAGCAAATTAAGCTGCTCCTGTACAGTGAACTGAACAGATTCCCCAAGTGAAGCAAGCAGAACTTGAGGTGGGGCTCTAGTAGCTGGTTGGGAGTTAATAACTAATATCCCTCACTAAGAGAGACTGAGGGGAAGAAACCCCATAAATCAAAACTTCCAGCTGCTGTCACAGCACTAGACTGGAAATGTGTTTCTATTCATCAGTGTCATTGTCTGCAGCAAGTTTTTTCTTCCCAAGGTTTTCACTTCCCAAGAGCTTACAGTGGACCTCAGTGTGTCTGACTGGGGATAGACTGCTGGGAGGTAAATAAGGGTACTGTATGCATACAAAAAATGTTTTCCAAAGTGGCCCATATTATAATAAGTTCTAGTTTTAATATAATGAGGGTTCATTTCTACTCGGTTCTATGACGGCCATACTCCATTTCCTGTCCTGCCCAATTACTGTGCCATGTGTCGTGTTCTGAGTTGAACACAAGTTGCTAATGACAACAATATTTGCCAGTCCCTCCCTGCTGGGGTAAACAAATCCCATGAAAGACATAACTCATACCTGTTCCTTAGAGGCAGAATGGTTCCTGGCACTCATCTCACATGGGAAGGTGTGAGGATCCCCAGGTGCTGAGCAGGAATTGAGGGGCTGCAGAGTGCTCGGTCCGGGTGAAGCTGAAATCCACAGATGTGTTGTGAGACCAAAATCTGACACTCAGGGTGTCCCTCAGTCATCCCACGGGCTGTCTGCCCTCCTTCCCAGCCACACATGGGGCTGCTGCACTTTGGAGCATGTGTGGAGCGACTGCTGCCAAGGGAAGGAGCAATGACTGAGTTGTGCAGCCCTTCCCACGGGCAGGAACCTGGATCTGTCCTCTCAGCTGCAGCTGCACTTGTGGGAGTTGCATTATGTCTAAGAATCTTCCATCTTTCCATCTGAAACTGCATCAGAAGCTTGTGGAAATGAAAGGAGAAAGGTGCCGCATGGACATAGCATGGGATCACATTTCTTTTTCTCTTGGAAGTAATTTCAGCTGAAGCAGCCTGGTAATCAGTGATACCCTGTTACTGAAGTAAGCACACAGGGAGTCTCAGAGGATTATGTACAGAATTGGTTTTCCATCAGCACTGGGTTTGACACCCATGTTTTTACCAGTTGTTTCCCAAAGCAGCAAGAAAACTTTAAATTTACATTTTTGCATGGGTGTGGTTTTGTATCCATCATATGATCCTATGCTCATTCAAGACAATGCACAGAAGCCTCTTGACACTTCCATGGATCTTATTTCCCACCAAAAGTACCAGAGCATGTTGTTGATTCACATGTGCTCTGAATGACTTTCTGAGCCATGGGTGAAGTTCAGAAAAGTTCTGTTATCTAAACCCCTGATTCTGTTTCACTACGAGTGTCCTCTAAGAGCTGCCATGAGATTACTGCTCTGGCTGATAACTCCATCCATCTTCCCTTCCAGTGTGTGTCACATTCCTGGGAAGGTTCTACCAGAGTCTAAAAGACAACGACATTGAATTCACACCTTCCAGTATTGAAAAGGAGCTCTTGAAATCCTGCAAAGAAGCAAAGGGCAAAGAGAACCGCCTGGTAAGTATGGGGAGTCAGTAATATTTGCCTCCTGCAAATGAGGGGAAACTGAGTCTGTATGATATGGCTTCCCAGGGGCTGTTTCTGCTGGCTCTGTGGCCACAGTTGTGTATTTTTATGAGAGAACTCAAGGAGTTAAATCTCTTTACTTTTAAAAAAAGATAAAAAAACCACCACCCTGTCAACAGTGATTGGACTGGCTGGCATCTCACTGTTATTGAACCACTGGAGATAAAGCTTTTGTTTGCTGTAGGGCTTCCCTGTCCCTTAAATAGTATAATCTGTTAAAATACTTACACTTTTTGTCTGTTTATCTGAAAACTAAATAAAGGAAACCAAATTGCCTTAACTAAAATCAGAGGCAGTTTGTGAATCAAGAGGCCCAAAGAACCTGAACTCTCCTCAGAGAACTACAGAGACATGCAGAGGGGGAACACATTTTCAGAGAGGCTCTTTGAATGAAGAAGACTTTGTTCCTAATCCTGTTTTATTTTAATAAAGTTAAAAAAACAAGACCACCAGCCTCAGTAGCTGTAAAATCAGTGCAATGGAAAACACTTGCTCAGTGTTCTGGGCTCAGCTAGGTTCCTTTTGCCCCAGCTCTAGCAGTCCCTTGGGGAGATTCTGTAACAGTAAGAATCCAGCTGTAAAACCAGATGAGAACAGGGTCAGAAAACTCTGCTTTTAGAAGTCTTTTTTTCAGTGCATCCCCACTTCACTCTTTTCTTCCCTCTAGTGCTATTACATTGGGGCCACAAGTGATGCAGCCACCAAAATCATTAATGAAGTATCAAAGCCCATGAGTCACCACATCCCTGTGGAAAAGATCTGTGAGAAGCTAAAGAAGAAAGACAGTCAGATCTGTGAACTAAAATACGGTGAGTTGCCTGCACAAGAGGAAATGCCCATGATTTGTTGGGGGTAAAGCAGCATCCTAGAACTACTCAGTCCTCACTTCTGTAGCCTAGTTACATTGCACAACCTGGGTTGCTCTCCATGAACATCCTAGGGAGTTCTATGGATATGCTTAGGTAAGTCTGTTGGCTGCTAACCCTTCTTGGTTTCTGCAGGGACACTGATCAGCCCTGGAATAACTAACTCCCAGGAGTAGCAGCACTGCTGTGCTCACATTGCTGTTTGGAATGTCGTGTTTGGGAGAGTGTGTGGTACAGCCTGTGCTGGCAGCGTGTGGGGGTGTCACTGTGGTGGGACTCAGGCCCTGTTCCCAGCAGCAGGGTGATAAATACTGCTTTCTCATCTCCTCTGGTGTCTCCTCAGAGCATTCCACTCTGCTTCTCATCACTTTCTTGAACTCACATTCCTAGGTGAATCCTCTTCCTGAAAAAAGACTAATACAAAAACAGGCACAGGCCTCTTTCTGCTTGCTTTCCCATATGACTGTCCTTACACCTCCTGGAGATACCCCTTCGACTGCGGGTCTTTATACTTATCATTTCTCCTACTAAGGAGATGCTTCTTGTTGTCACTTTCTTATCTTTCCCTTGAAATGACTCTGCTACATTTCTTTTATCCAGTGGAAGAGTGTTGGTGCTGCTCATAAAACAAAGGGGCCTTCAGGGCTATTGTGGAACTCCTGCATATAAACCACAACCAAGCTTTCTGTCTTCTAAAAATTTTTAGCATTAAGAGCCATATCCACTGTCCAAATCCTAACTTAGACATTCCTTCCACCCCCGGCACCTCTCTCCCTCTTGTGTTTTGGCTTCCTTGCCCACCTGGCGTGTCTGAGTGCAGCTCTGCTCTCCCCGCAGACAAGCAAATCGACCTAAGCACCGCCGACCTGCGCAAGCTGCGAGTCAAGGAGCTGCGGCGGATCCTGGATGACTGGGGCGAGGTGTGCAAGGGCTGTGCAGAGAAGTCCGACTTCATCCGCAGGATCCACGAACTGATGCCCAAGTACGCGCCGAGGGCGGCCGGCGCCCGGACAGACCTCTGAGGGCCGAGACCGGGGCGACACTGGGGCGAGACCGGGGCTCTGAGGGGCGAGAACTGGGCTCTGAGGGCGAGACCGGGGCTGCGAGGGGACTGTGAGGGGCGACCTCGAGGCTATGAGGGGCGACGCCGGCCCCGCGCTTTGTACGAGACTTTCATTAAAGTTCGCCGGTGTGTACCGGGCGGAGCCGTGCCGTGTGACGTGATTGCGGGACACATCCCCCTCCGCGCCCCGCACCCGCCGGCTCCCGGCATCCCCCGTCTCTCCCGCCCTCGCTCCATCCGCGGACCGGCACCGCGCGCGCCCCCTCAGCCCGCCGAGGGGCGGGGCTTCGCTGCCCGCCCTGATTGGCCGCCCGGCCGTCGCGCGCGGGCGGCGGGAAGCGCCGTGTGACGTCACGGCCCCGTGACGCCGGCTTGCGGCGCGGCGCGCGCGGAGCGATGACGTAGAGCCCGCGCGGCGCGGCGGCCGGAGCCGCCTTCGCTCCCTTTTGTCCAAGATGGCGGCGGCCGCCGGAGGCGCCTCCTGAGCCGCGGGCCCGGCGCGATGAAGCGCGGCAGCGACCGCGACTCGAGCCCGCCGGGGGCCGCGGGCGGACGCGCGGCCGCCGCCGCCAAGCGGCCCCGCGACCGCGACCGCGAGAGCAGCAGCCGGCGCGGCCCGCACCGCAGCTCGGGCGCCTCCCGCAGCAGCCGGGACAAGTCCACGCCCGGCGGCGGCGGCGGAGGCGGCGGCGGCGGCACCACCACCAGCAGCAGCGGCGGCGGAGGCGGCTCCAGCTCCCGCAGCCACCGCGGCGATGAGCGCGCCGGCGGCGGCGGCGACTCGAACCACCGCCCGGCGGGGAGCGGCTCGGCCTCGGGCGCCCGCGGCGGCAGCCAGGCCGCCCCCTCGTCCTCGTCCTCCTCCTCGTCCCGGGCGCTCGGCGTGCCCAAGGCCAAGGCGCTGCCGGGCGCCGTGGTAGCCCCGTCGCTGCTGCTGGCCGGGCCGCCGCCGGGCGCCGCGCCCTCGCTGCTGCTGGCGCCGCTCGGGGGCTCGGCCGGGCTGGCCGGGGAGCCGCCCGGCTCCTGCGAGTACAAGACGCTGCTGGTGAGCGGGCTGAGCGCGGCCCTGCCCGACCAGCTGCTGGAGGACGGGCTGTTCCGCCTCTTCCAGCGCTTCGCGGGCGGGGGCGCCGGGGACATCAGTGTCAAGCTCTCCCACACGCCCGAGCTCGGCCGCGTCGCCTACGTGAACTTCCGACACCCCGGGGACGCCCGCGACGCCCGGCGGCACGCCCGGGCCCGGCAGCTGCTCCTCTACGACCGGCCGCTCAAGGTGGAGCCCGTGTACCTGCGCGGGGGCCGGCGCAGCCGCACGCCGCCCCCCGCGCCCTCCCCAGAGCCGCTGGGGTACCTGCCGCCCCTGCACAGCGCCTACCAGTACAAGCAGCGCTCGCTGTCGCCGGTCACCAGCCCCTTGCTGCGGGAGCCGCGGCCCCGCCACGCCGCCGCAGCCGCCTTCGCGCTGGAAGCGGCCGCCATCGGGCTCTCCCGGGAGCGGGAGCGGGCCCTGGATTACTACGGGCTGTACGACGAGCGCGGCCGCCCGTACAGTTACCCCATCGTGGCCGAGGAAGACCTGATGCCAGAGGATGACCAGAGAGCCACCCGCAACCTCTTCATCGGCAACTTGGACCACAACGTGTCGGAGGTGGAGCTGAGGCGCGCCTTCGAGAAGTACGGCATCATCGAGGAGGTGGTGATCAAGCGCCCCGCACGTGGCCAGGGCGGTGCCTATGCCTTCCTCAAGTTCCAGAACTTGGACATGGCTCACAGGGCCAAGGTGGCCATGTCAGGCCGCGTTGTGGGCAGGAACCCCATCAAAATCGGCTACGGGAAAGCCAACCCCACCACCCGGCTGTGGGTGGGGGGCCTTGGCCCCAGCACTTCCCTGGCCGCCCTGGCCAGGGAGTTTGACCGCTTTGGCAGCATCAGGACTATTGACTACGTGAAGGGCGACAGCTTCGCTTACATCCAGTATGAGAGCCTGGACGCTGCCCAGGCCGCCTGCGCGCAGATGAGGGGCTTCCCCTTGGGTGGACCAGAGAGGAGACTCCGAGTGGATTTTGCCAAAGCAGAAGAGACGAGATACCCGCAGCAGTACCAGCCTGCGCCTCTCCCCGTGCACTACGAGCTACTGGCTGATGGGTACAGCCGGCACCGGAGCCTGGAGCAAGACTTGAGGGTGCGGGATAGGACTCCTCCGCACCTCCTGTACTCGGACAGAGACAGGAGCTTTGTGGAGGCAGACTGGGCCAGCCCTGCCAAAAACGCTGAACGCAGGAACAACCTGGAGAGCTACAGCCGGTCCGTGCGCAGCCGGAGCGGGGAGCGCTGGGGCAGCGACGGCGACCGCAGCGTGCCCAAACCGTGGGAAGAGAGGCGGAGACGCCGGAGTCTTTCCAGTGACCGTGGGAGGACTACTCACTCGCCTTACGAGGACAGAAGCAGGACAAAGGCCAGTGGGCCAGCTCTAGACCGCAGCCCTGACAGGGCTCGCAAGGAGAATCACACTACAGAACCCGGAGCCGAGAAAGAGCAGAGCAACTCCCTCCAGAACAATCGTCATGCGGCTGAGGAGAAACCCCATCGCGAGCCAGCCGATGCTCCCCAGCCCAAAAAAAGGGACAGCGAACGCAATCATCGAACTGGTGAATCGGAATCAAAAACTCACGAGGAGCCAAAATCTGAGACCAAAAAGCTAAAGAATTTATCAGAATATGCTCAGACACTGCAACTTGCTTGGAATGGGCTTCTTGTGCTAAAAAACAGCTGCTTCCCCACCTCTATGCACATCCTGGAGGGAGACCTGGGTGTCATCAACGGACTCCTCAAAGACCATTCGTCTGGCGGGAAGTTGACGCAGCTCAAAATTGCTCAGAGACTTCGGCTGGACCAGCCCAAGCTGGATGAAGTCACCCGGCGCATCAAACAAGGCAGCCCCAACGGCTACGCCGTGCTCCTGGCCACCCAGTCAGCCCCGGCAGGGGCAGGGGCCGAGGGGACCTTCCCTGTGGTAGAGCCTGGCTTGCAGCGACGGCTTCTCAGGAATCTGGTCTCCTACTTGAAACAGAAGCAGGCTGCTGGGGTTATCAGCCTGCCCGTGGGAGGGGCGAAGGGCAGGGACAGCACAGGCATGCTTTACGCGTTCCCTCCTTGCGAGTTCTCTCAGCAGTACCTCCAGTCAGCACTAAGGACATTGGGGAAGTTAGAAGAAGAACATATGGTGATAGTTATAGTCAAAGACACTGCCTAGCCCACACTGTCTTTTCAAATTCCATGTTTTCTTTGTGTGTCACACAGCCCAGTTGTTTTTAAGGCTGATCATTTTGGTTGAGGCTCAAAACACCTTGACCAGAGTGGTAAGATTTTTAGTTTCTAATTAATTTTAATACCTATAATATCTATTAAAATTTTAAATAGAGCCCATTTTATTCGTTTTTAATATGTGACACTGTCCGCTGTTGTTCTGTATTTTTATTTTTTAACTGTATGAAAAGTTGTCAGTAAAGCCTTGTTCACTGATGGATTTCTAAACTTGTGCGGTATCCGAGTTCTTCTGGCCCAGGAAGGGCAAGTTCCCTGTGCTGCAGCCAGGCCAGGTGAGGCCCCAGCCCAGTTCAGCTCTCAGATCCCTACCTTGAGCACCTCCTTCATCTTTATATGTGTCCTTCAAGGTGGGAGAGGAAGAGGGGTTATTTGTGCTGTAGCAGAGACTGAAAGGTTGGTTCTCTATTTTTTATTTTTTGTCCTGTTTGCTTTTTATTTCGTAAATTTGAGTCTGGATGCTTTGTTGTTGAGTCTCTCTTTGAGAATAGAAGCTTCCCAGGAAGCCAGCTACCAAGGAAGCAAAGCCTGATGAAGAATAAAAGTGTTTTTCATACACACCAAAAAATTAGTTGATACTTGGCAAAAGGTTTGCTGGTAAGGAGTGGATCCTGTATTCAAGTTGGTGAGGTTTGAGACCACATGGTGCATGTCTCAGTCATAGAAATGCTTGCATAGAAACAAAAAAGGTCTGACGTTCCCAATTTTTATAAAAGGAAAAACAAGCAGAAGAGGGAAAAAAAAGTTATTTAAGGGGGGACCCTCTTGGACCCTTATTCAATGTGGACAAGCCAGGGGCATGAAGGTGTTTAGTGAGCTGGAGGTGCTCATGTGCAGTCAATCATGTTGTACCACCTGGAATCCTTTATTGCAAGGTAAATGGCTATTTTTTAATTTTTTTTTTCCTATTTAAATTTGTTTGCAGGCTTACAAAAAAAGACAGAAACGTGTCTGTCTGGCTGAGAATGTGTTCTGTTAGCACAGGTGATCTGTAACAGAAACCACTGGAGGTCAAAATCTGAGCTCTGAAACGGGTGGATGCATCACCTCTGCTGTCTGTGGTATGAGGTGGTTGCTTGGGGGGCCAGACCCTTTGAGTGCTCAGCAACATAAGGATGTGGTAACAAGTCCAAGCTGGAGTTAAAATCCATACTGTTCTGTTTGGGGATATTTTTATTTTTCAAAGCGATGCCTGTAGATTTTAGGAGACTTACAGAAAATTGTGTGGGATTAAAAATGCTACATTTTAAAGTTTCTTTAGATTTGCAGGTGATTTTTTTATTGTTTTTCTCATGGTAAGCAAGTGAACAAATTCGTGGGAGAACCAGATTTACCTCGCACTAATCTCTGTGACCCAGCAGCTCATTTGCTGAGGGTTGCCAAAAGCCCTTCTAAAACTCCTCTCAGGTATGATTGGTGTCACGACCCACTTAGCAGTGAGCATAACTCAATCTAATGATGCTTTTATTTTTCACTTTTTAACCCTGCAGATGTAGGGACATCATCAGCTGGTGATGGGTTATTAATATCAACAAGCGTGGGTTGGTTTTTTGGGCTGGGGGGTGGGGGTTGCATTTCACTTGATGCATTTTCTGTGAAGGAGGGGAGCCAAATGCTCCACTGGGAGCAGCAGGGATCCGGGAATGCGCTGTGGGAGCAGAGGAGCAGCTCCACTGCCTGCACTGGTGGCACTGGGCTGCCCCGGTGTCACACGGTTATAGGGACACCGACTCCACCCTCGTGACCGAGTCCCCGATGCTGTTGTAACGCAGACGGTGCCAAATGTCAACAGTTGGTTCAGTGTTATCTGAAACCAAGTGCTATTAAATACCCCTCGTGGCTGGCCCTAGGGCGATTAGAGCCTTTTGTGGGAGTATCCTGCCTTGGAGGTGTCCCTGCAGTTGGAGCTGCAGCTCCTGCTGTGCCATGGCCTTTTGTGTGTTATGATGTGTGAATGTTAGGAAAGGGAAGGAAAAAAAAAAAAATCAGTAAATTAAAAAAGCTGCAACTGCTTGCTGGCAAAGCCAAGGACCAGCCCAAAATCCCCCATCTCCCACTTTCCTTGTGAAATAAGTAAATAATAAAGTAGGGTTGTTTAGAAGACAAAGGTTGGATGAGATTTGAATGATGGCATTTGTGTTCCCAGAGAGGTGGCTGATGGTTGTAAGCATATGAGACCAACAAATCTCCCTCCTACCAAAATTAACAGGTGTAAAGGAGACGTTGGAGAGTTACAGAAAAAACACCTGGGAGAGAAGCAGCAGCATCCGTCTGGCACGATGACCTGAGCCTTCCCTGCTCCCCAGCAGGCAAGGGAGCCACACCATGGCTTTAACACTGTGCCAAGGCCAAAGGCCCCACCCTGGACCCTTGTCCACCATCCCCTCCCTTCACAGATGCATCCAGGCTGATTCCAAGAGAAACAGACCTGGAAAAGGGTTGGCAGTTACAGCATCTGGATCTTACAGCATCAAAGACTTGGGCCTTAAACTGGGATGGGCAACAATTCTGGGGGAGAAGATACAGGGGGTGGAGGCCTGAGCCCCTGGGTGATGCTGGAAGGTGCTGGCTAAGGCAGTGCTGGGGTTGTTTTGGGGAGGATGGTGCCTTTCAGCCCAGTACAATGGGGCAGTAAGGTGATCATGGCAGGGTAATGGTGTCTGGCTCCTCGGGGGTGATCTGAAACTCAAGCAGGGTGTGACATGGTGGATGGGCTGGTCTGAGTTTTCAGGTTTAGCCTGAGGTACCCCATCTTTTATTCTAAGCACACATTCAGCAAACATTCTGTCTCACAAGGCCTCTTTAACATCAGTTGCTGGCTGTCTTTCCTACTGAAACAGGTATGAGGGCTAGCCCTGGATGTGCTTTGACCAGTGCTGAGGAGCCTCAGTCATTACCCATAGCTACACTTGGTGAGGTTTGTACCCTGCTCTCCCAGCCTTGGCCTGTGGGAGATTTTTTAAGCCCAGCACAGCAGGGATGTGCTGCTCCCTCCCAGGGTGCTGGCAGGGCACTCCACAGGCTGTGCTCCATGGAAGGGTGTGTCAGGCACCAAATGGACCAAGCAGGTACTGGGTCCCAGTGCAGTGACCATGCTGACAGGAGAGCACACGCTGTGCTGGGCTCCTCTGCTCACATTGTGGGAGGAAACAGCATCATCCCTGCTCCCCTCTGCTGCAGAAGTATGTCTTAGCCAGCTGGCAGGACATTTAAATCTTCCACCCCCCCTAAGCCAGGGTCTGTAACTGCTGCATAGAAGAAATACTGTATGGCACCACATCAGCCACGTGCTGTGAGTATTCCAGAAGATTATAGGATCCTTTCCAAGCAGCATGCTTTTAAATAAGATTAAATCATGATGCCAGGGAGCAGGTGATTTTCTGAATGCTGAGAGTTCTCCCTGTCCCAAGCAGTTGCAGAATTATGGCCTGACAAAAACAAAATAATCCCTTGCTAGTGTCCAGTTCTGAACTCCGCTTTGCACCCAGGTTGGTGTCGTCACCTGTTCCCCAAGAATTCTTCAATGAGACCCCCAGAACTAAGGCAGCAGCATGGGGTACAGGCAGCTTCCCCAGGTGTGTATTTAACTTCATAGAGGCGAGGTCTGCCCAGGACAGGAGACAGGGACTGCTTCAGCAGTTTTGGGGGCTGACCTGCAGGCCCTGCCTCCTTCCCCACAGGGTAAGGCCCAAACCCACTCCCTTTGGCTCTGTTCAGTGGAGTTAGGGCAGGTGTGGGAGGGGAGGGAGGCTCATATACTTACAGCACCTCAGCATACACAGGAGCTCCATCCCAGGTGTTTTGGTTCTGTCTTGCAAAACTAGCTGATAAATTTCTCCAAAATAGCCAGGCCCAAACCAACAGCAGATGCAGCCAATTACAGCTGGGGTTTAATGCCAGAACAAGATATGGACATCTGGCACTGCAGCTCCCTGGGGGTAGTAGCTGAGTACAAGCTTTATTTTTTTTCTCCTCCTGAGCTGCACATTTTTCTATGGTGAAGTTGGGTGGGATGGTTTCTGACAAGGCAGAGGCTACTTCCACAGCTGCTGGGTGGCATATCCGACTTTCAATCCCCTCATTAATGAGAATGCTGCTCCAATTGCTGGTCTTGAATACTGTAGTAGTGATTTGTTCATCCTTCTTGACTGTGTAGGGTACAATTATCCATTATAAGTTGCAGCAGAACATTTCTTTTTAATTATTAACAAGCAGCCCTGGGTAAGTGCATTAAGTAGATGCAAATGCTGGAGGGAAAAAAAGCTACCCCTTCTTTCAGTTAAAAAGGAAATTCTTCCTCTTCAAGCAGTAAGACCTTTAGCCTTAGTTGAAATGAGCAGCTCTTGGTGGAAAACGGTAGTGTCAAGGAGTGAGAAGTCTCCAGTTCCCTGTTGTGCCTCAAACCCTATTCTGAAAGTGGCCAAAAGAGAGAAAGGGTTAAAAGGTGAGTGGATGGTATCTGAACACCTCGGAATAAACAGCACAGCCGTGGCCTTGTCCAGGCAAGCAGTGAGCACATTCACCTGCCAGCTCTGAGCACAGGCCCGAGTTGGCTGCTGCACTGCAAAGTCAAACACTCCACTGCTGTTTCTTCCTCCTCTTCTAAGGGCAGGGCATTTGTCATGCCCCAACAGGAGCACCTGATTTTCCCTGTGCCCTGACAGCTACAGGGCAGCCTGGGTAATGCCAAACCACAGGAGGAAGCTGCTGCTGCTCCCAGCTCCTGGCACATCGCGGGAGATGCAGAATTCCCTGCCTGAACCGCAGTGGACACTCCGGAGCACCTCCCCACACAACCACAGCCCAGCACCAGTGGAATCATCCAGCTCTCACACTCAGTGTGGTGAAGATGCCTCTGAGAATTCCAGGCAACCCAAGGGATCAGACTGGAACCCACAGCTGCTGTGCCATGGCCATGCTGCACTCCCAAACCCCTTTTTGTGTTTCCTTTGCCCTTCCTTAGGTAGGTTCCAGCTCTACCTGGCTGCTCTCAGCCAAGCCCTGCAGACACATGGAGCACTGCTTTTGCATAGCTACGATTCACAGCCATACACACAGATGGGATTTGTATTTAATTTTTTAATAAATACACTTTACATTAAAGAAAAAGGCCTTCAATTTGCAGTTTCCACACAGAGGGCAAGAGGGGAAAAAAAAAAAAAAAAAAAAGAAATATTAAAAAACTTGAACCACAAAAGGTAGAGGGGAGAAAAAGGGCTCTAACTTCAATCCCAGATTCCCATGTCTTCAGGAATACCAGGCTCTGACTAGGCCCAGCCAGGATTTCAGCCTCCCACTATAGCTGGTACCACAGCACAAACTGACAAACACCCCAGGGGCTCTTCCCTGGAGGACAAAAGCATCTGGAACACACTGGTGCATTAGCAGGTGTTAACACCTGTAGTTCTTCTCTTTTAAAAATAAAATCATATTTAAAATAAAAATATTCTCACTCCTCAACAATATTAGAAACCATGATCCTCTTATTTCACTTAGTAGTTGCATAAATTTTAATCTTTTAATTTTAAACAATTTTTCTCCCCAAACCTACCCCATGGTAACAAGGTACTACAGAAATACAAAGGTCTCCCCTCTTTACTAGAACACTTGCCTTTTTTTTTTCTTTTTTTTTTCTTTTTTTTTTATAAAACTATTTCTGTTCTTTAGGAAAGAACTTTATACAAAGAAAATATATTGTGAAATATCTTCAGAAGTTTCCTTGAAGAGTCATCTCAGCCTAAAATGAAAAACTAAAAAAAAAAAAAAAAAAAGAAAAAAAAAAAAGAAAAAAAGAAAAAAAGGCAGAGAGAAATGAGGCCTAACCCCAGGTCTCTTTATTGAGACTTAGCCCCGAGCCTCAAACTGACTCAAACCAACACAGCGGATTGGCAGGAGATCCTCAGGTTTTCCCATGAAAAGCAGGGCTGGGGTGTTCAGTCGGTTTCCAATTTGGTCTCTGGTCGGGAAGGGAGCGTCTCCTCCTGCCCACACCCCGCCCATCAGCCGCTCCTCACTCGTTCAGGGACAGGATGATGTCGTCCTCCAGGTCAGAGTTATCCGAGCTGTCGGCTGCAAAGGAGACACGTGGGTTATGTCTGGTTTGTGACACAGGCACTCGCCCAGGCACAGGAGATGGTCACCCCTGCCCGAGGCTGCAGCTCCCCAGCACAGACAGAGCCAGCACCATCAGTGCTCCAAAACACTCAAAAGCAGCCAGGAAATCTGCACCAGGGCCTTCCTTCCCTGCTTACAACAGAGGCTCAAGGAAAGCAGCTTTAACAAGTGCAGTTCCTATGAGCTGGCAGGTTTTTCCCCTGGCAAGGTGGGGAGGACACCAGCAAAGATCTGCCTGCACAATTTCCTGTGCACAACAAAGGGCAACAGCTCTTCACACCAGGGGCTGGACAGATGTGGCAGCTCCACCAGCCTGGCCTCTGTGTGATCTGCACAAGGTAATTCCTCATGCAATGAGCTGGACCTCACTGAGGTGGAAGCAATCCACACACTCCCAACTAGAACCTCGCTCTAGTAACTCAGAGGTTTCTGTAACAAATTTAACTACAGGTCACTTCCTAAAGGTGACCTGAAAATTGTGCTTTTCCTGGTTTTCTTCATTGTGGTACAGAATGAATACATGAAGGGATTTACCAGAAGCAGTCACACACACACATACACACACTTGCTTTTAATCTTAAAGCATAAGACCTCTCCTCCCTCAATTGTGCAAGAGGGAAGTGGTAGTAGCTCTGGCAGCAAGAGGGCTCCTGCCTTACCTTAGAGGTGATGTTGGCTCTTTTTCTTATGCGAATTCATTGGATGCAGCAGATAACTGGGTGTTAAAAATAGTTAAAAAGAAAAAAAAAAAAAGACTCCAAGACTTCCACTTAGCCATCTCAGTAATAGTGGATCTCTAAAATGCCTGTTAGGGTAAGAAAGACCTTCTGGAAGGTTCATCCCTTCTCAGATGCTATCCTTAGGGAAAAAAAAATCACAGGCAAGCAGAGAGGGTACAAACCCTTTCCCCCAACCCTCCTCCCTGAAGATCAGCCAGCTGCCTTTCCACTGTGATCAGCAAGGGATGCTCCATCTCACCATCCATCAGACTGAGCCCAAGCTGAGGGGTCATCAGTGCTCCCAGAACAGCCACAGCCATGCTGGGGAGTTAGAAAACACCAGCCAGGGCTGCAGCAGCTACACTTACACGGTAAGAGGGAAAGAAGCACAAGCGAGATAAAAATCCAGAAACTCTGAAGAAGAGAAGCTGGAAAAGTTGGAGTTTGGGGTGGGGAGAGGTTTTGTTGTTTTGGTTTGTTTTTTTTAAATGCAGAGGAAAGCTTTGAGAAAGGGTCTCCTCACTATTCCCCAGTTCACAACATAACCTTCCAGTTCTGAGCTCTATGTCTGCAAGTAAATCTGACTGCAGTTAACTGCTTGGCATAGTTTGCACAGACCTGCATGGAAGTTGCCATTTTAGATTAGGGAAGAAAACAGGAATCAGAATCAAGAGTCAGCCATGCTGCTGGTGAGAATTCTATGTATTTCTTCAATCCTATGTCACATGTGCATTTCAAAAATTACACCCACCTGGCCCAGCAACAATCTCTTGAAAGACCTGCACAATGCATGAACTGCTTTGACAAACAGATCTAATGTCCCCAAAGTGGTAACAAAGGGGGAGGAAGACAAATTCATACTTAAAAGGTTCTCCATGGATTATTTTAAAAAAGGAATTAGAACCTCTTCTAAAGCACAAGAGACCAATGCCACTCACTCTCCTGAATTATTTTGCTTTGGAAACACTATTGTTATGGAGGTTCACCCACAATACAGGAAGAATCTGCAGTAGGGAACACTCTAAATACACCCCATGCCAGTACTTGCTACACTGGCAGTGCCAATACTGGAACAAGCATAAGCAGAGGAAAATTTTAATTGCTCTTTGCTGAGTGGGAAACAGAATGAAGTCAAATGAAATTGCAGAGAAGCTGCCACAGAACCCCACTCATCAAACCCATCAAGGACCATGCATGCAGCAGCCTGGCAGAGCTTCACTCCCTGCTCTGAGTTCCCAAAATTGCTGCTAAGCAACCTAACAGCCACAGGATGGGCTGGCTGCAGCTCTGCAGCCATACAGATCAAAGTTCTGCTCAAGTAGCTCTATCCATAAATGATGTACAGAAAACACAGTGCTCTGCAGAGCATGCCTGAAATTCCTGTCAAGTAGCCCCTGGTTTGTTCCAGGAAGAGTTACTGAAATGGCCTGAACATCCTGGCCATTCTGCACCTTGGATAATTCAAGGTACAGCACCTCAGGTGTTCTCTGAAGAGCTTCTGGCCCTGCATTCCCTGAGGAAAAACAGTCGAGTTGTGTCACAAAGATCCTGCCCTCTACTAGGACACAGAGTTTCCCTGCAACCCCAAAATGTTGCACCGCAAGATACTATTAATGACTGAGCTGTGAAAATATCCTATATGGCCCTACAGTATAAACCTGTTTCCTTCTAGAGAACAGCAGAGTAACTGAATAGTATGCCACAGAATAACTCTGGCAACCTCATGTGGCCAAGTCCTCAAAAATGACTGAGCTACATTGCCACAGAAGGATCAGCCTGCCAGCTTCATCCTCCAGCACACTGGCAGGGAAGACTGATGTGAGAGCTGAGATGGGTATCAATCTATCACTGCAGGACTTCAAACACCTTGCACACTCTAATTACTCATCTTTACCAACCTTTTAACTTAAGGTAAATATATTATGTCCATTTATAGAGCTTGAAAATTAAAAATAACTAAGTGGTTTGGCTACACATACTCAAAAATTGTTCTGCAAAAAAGGAACAGAGTCTGGTGTCACAAATCCCAAGCCTGATGCTATCTTCTTTCCTGTGAAGTACCTTTCCAAATGTTATTGCTACATAAGAAGTTCAGACCTTTCTATACACACATACACACACACACTATGTATTTTCAAATCACTGTATTTCTGGAATGCCAGAAAAAGAGAACTATTTAAATTGCATCCCAAAAGTTATGTTAGCTTCAGAATAATCTAATAAAGGAAGTGAAGTCAGAAATGCCATGTTGGCTTTGCACTTTAAGCAATTACAAAAGATAAAGAACAGCACCAAGGATGAAAAGTGCTTCTCTGTCCTTATGGGCTCACATGAGGCAGAGCAGACAGGTGAGGTAAGAGTTAAACCTGCGTCCCCTTCAAGGGCAGGGTAGGCAAGCAATCACAAAAAGCTTCTTCACATGGAGTTCTCTCTCTCTCTCTCACACACACCTGGGAGCACTTGAAGAACGGAGATACCTCCTTGTCCAGAATGCACAGTTGTCCTCTCACTTATGAGCTGTTTTTAGTGTGGATTACTAAAAGAAGCCCCAGGTGAACAAACATGATGATAACCTGTCACTCATACCAACCACGGACAAGACAGTTAAATCATTTCAGGGGAAATTTAGATGTTGCCTCTTTGTCGGGACCTTAAGTAGTGGACAAGGTCACCAAGGTGGGCACACACTTACTATCTCCAAGAATCAGCTCAACTTCCTCATCAGCATCAGAATCTTCATCTTCACCCTCATCTCCCTCTTCCAGGAGGTTGGCAATCTCCTCATCATCGGAGGGAGAAAAGTCATTTTCTCCATCCTCACCAGCATTCTCGTTGTTCTCATCCTCCTCCAGCTCAGCCTCCAGCAGCTGGTCTGTATCTAGTTCATCAAGATCATCTGTGTCATCATCATCTTCATCATCATCTTCTTCCTCTTGCTCCTCTTCCTCCTATAAAGACAGCAAAAACAGTCCATTGCAGACATTAGGATAAATGTAAAATGGAATAACAGTAACTAAAAAAACCCTATAGTTTTCACTTCTCCCCATATCCAGCCATCAGACATTATAAACACTCTGCCATCACCCATCTAAGCGTTCTCTCCAAAGCTTCAGAATATCACACATGCCAGATCACCTGCAGGCCTGCAAAATCTTAACTGCAAAATGCTGGTGTAAACAGGTACCACTGGCTCAATCTCCTCTCCAGGACTGGCCACCAACACGTGTCACCACAATGCACCCCTGAGAAGGACATGCAGTAAAACCTGTTAATCTGTGCCTTTGCTGCTAGTCTTGTGCACACTGCTTTAGTTTCAGCAGGACCAACACCTCCACTTGACATCAAACCACATGCACTGTCAGCCTTTGTCATTGCCGTTTAGATGAGGAATAAAATGCAGGGAAAGACACTTTTAGTCTAAGCCAATCCCTGAATCACTCAGCTTCAGATAACAGAACTGTTTACGGCAGCTCAGAAACCTCATCTTTGGTATTTACCTGTGGGTCAAGATCTTTATCAAACCATAAGAATTTGCATTCAGTAAAGCAACTGAATTCTTCATTGTACAGATGAAATCCAGAAATCTATGTGTAATGGATGAGACTGAGTGGGAAGCAGCTGTAACAGTTCTACCCTTCTTCCATACAAACTGCCATCACAAGCCAGGCTCCAGAGCATTCCAGGACTGAAAGAAAAGCTTCAATCCACCTGCACATCTCCTCAGTCCCAGCTTGTTTCTTTAACAGCATACTTTCAACTCATTCAGTCCCAACTGCCCCTTTGTTTTGGGAGGAGACACATTTTGCAGAATTAGGAAGCAATTAAGATAGATATCTAACAACCCACTTCAAGGGTTCCTTTGGTCTTCAAGCTCACCACACTCCCACTGTTTAGACTGCTGCATTTTCAGATCTAAAGGGACAGAGGAAAGTCCTTTACTGTCATCTCACCAACCTACTTTTTCTTCAGTCAGTGCTATAAAAAAAACACACCCACACAAATCCAACATCTGTCACAGGCAAAAGAAACAAGGAAAGCCAAAAAGCCAAAAGAGTAAATTGTATTGTTTCTTCACTTACAAAAGGCAAACAAGTCTTCACTGCTGACCAGAAGTGCCATGTTCTTAAATGCAGATTACAGTATAAAAGCAATGGTTTGCTACATACAGTTTCCTTTATGAAAGAGTTTAAATATAAAATTAAAACCAAACTGTTTTAAAGCCTGTGCTTATTTTAAGAAATTACTACTTTACTTGGAGTCAATGAGTCCTCAAATAAACAGACATAATTGTATACACACTGGGAGAGGAAACATCTTCCTTGCAGTTCAGTTTTAAACTGCAATGCTATACTGGGTATAATTTTCCATAAAACATACTGAATCGAGTATAAAAGCTGTGCCTTAATAATTTGTATTTCTTTTGGTTCTATGCAGTATGTGCAGAGAGACCAATGTCTTAAATTTTATTGCTCTAGTCAGAATTGAAAAGCTGATTAAAAACTGAAAAGGCAGGAGAGTTTATTTTTCTTTTTCAGTGTCTAAACAATTTTGAAGCAGGAAAGAGTTATCAATTTATTCTAAAATCTTGGAACTATTAAACCAAGTTTCTCAGTATCTGGAGATAGAAACACACCTGTAGATATTAGGAAAAAAGTATGTTGTCTACAAGATCTGTTTAAAGTCCATGTAAGTAAAACCTGAACGATTCTGAAATGAGTTAGGTCCCCTCTGTGTTCTACACCTGTGTAATTTCTGAAAGTATTTTTTTCCTAAATATCTAGTCCACAAGGATTCAAAATGTCAAAACTACTAAATTTCATTGTTTCATATATAATGTATTTCTTGGATACTGAATTACTGTTTCATCAGCATTCTAATTCAAGTTTAAGGCAAGGCATTTATACCAATATCACCCTTCAAATATAGGATGAAATGAAATACACTGTATAGAGCTAACAATCCTTTCTGGCTGACAAGAGTAAGAGCCAAGTTACACAGAAAGGTTGTATACAGAGCTGCAAATTAACTTGGAAGGGTTATATTGACCAGTGAAGAAAAAATAATTTGTGAAAATACAAACAGAAAATTAAATGTTTCCACTTTTACAGTTTAAATTACTTAATCTGAAGTTGGTGATTAGGGTCAGGCCACATTCACTTAAAAACCACCTAAGAATAGTAAGATGAGATGAAAATTGTACCTGTCCTTGGTAAAAGAAAATAGTGTGAAACTCATGCAACAAGAAGTCACACGTGCATGTGAGTGTGACACACACAGTGACACCCTTACAGAGCTGGAGGGTGACACATCACAGGGCTCAAGGGAGCATCTTCATCAGTGAGGAGGAAACCTGTACCTTGTCATTTTTTACAGAACCCAAACACCACTTAGACACTGTAAAGCTTCTGCTAAGCTACAGGCAAATAAATTCTGCCTCAGCTTCTGAGCCAAGGCAAGCCCAAGCTTTGCAGGCCCAGTGCAGCATTCCTGGCTGGAGCAGATGGCAACAGCTCTCCAAACAAAGCACCCCAGAGCTTCTGCTCCCAAACCCAACCCCTGGGACACACAGCTGAGAAAGAGCTGAGGGAGTGCCAGCTGCAGTCTAACACCACCACATGTAAGTGATATCTAGGCTGTTCATGAGGACCCAGGATGAATCTTCATGAGACATCACAACTGTCTCATGTAAGGGATCCCTACACAGAGAGAAAATGGGACACCTTCCCCAGGGACTCAAACAAGCACTCTGAGTAAGAGCAGAGAAAAAAAACCTTGTGCTGTGTCACAAGGAAAGACAAATCAGCTATTCCAAACCATATCCAGGTTTGTGCAGGGAAAATTTAGAGATGTAATAGTACAAGAAAACCTGGACATAAACTTACAGAATCAGAAAAGCTGATTACACAGCAAAGGACTATCTTGAGATCATCTCAAAGCAAATTACTGGTGACTTTACTATCAGTTTGCTTCCAAAAAGCAGAGTAGACTTGGCTCAATTAATTTACCATTCATAACCCCCAAAGGAAAAAACTAAACAACACTCCCAACAGAATGCCAGATATTGGGATATCTGCACTGAACAAGAAAACCTACTTGACCTAATTCTTCATACTGCCAGTTTTTACAGCCCTTTCAGAGCTTAATAAATATACCCTTACCCTTTGCACTTGTTCAAGCATTATGTGTTTTCTGCCACATTGTTCTTTGATGCTTGTTGGAATGAACTTCCTAATCTTTCATCATCAGCATTAACTCTCTTACCATTCCCCTTTACCAGTCATCTTGCACATACAAAATTAATAAATCTGTCTTTTTTGGGTAGCAAAGCTTATTGATACTTGACATACTCACTGGTGTTTGTCTCCCAAAAATCATCCAGAGGCTCAGGAAAATTCCAGTATTTCACTTACTCAAACTGATGCAAAATACATGTTAGCTAAGCAGAACTTAAACTTTTCAACATATTTCTGTAACGTATCTTAACATTAAATTAGTGTATGTACAAAGTGCTTCCAAGAAGTACAACTTACAGCACTGCAGATCTGCAGTATACAAAAATACACCAGGCCTGTCTTTAAGTACCCTCAAGGCATATTTATAGAGCTTTCTTACATTTCTTGAATCCAAAAGTTTTTTATAAAAGACCACGTGACCAAAATTTGAGACTTCCACTGCAGATTACACAATCTCTCAAATTTACAGTAGGTTGGCCTTTAGTTGCCAAAGGAAGACCCCACAGGTCTTTTCCAATTGTTACTTGGGTTGGAAATCTTGATTCTGTTTTGAGATCTACAGGTCACTGATTTTTTGCTTCCTTGACATGGTTTCAGCTGTTACAAAAAGTTTCATCTGTTTATCTCGCACCTCACTGACCTTTTCTTCCTCTTCTAGGAGCTGATTCACAGTGCAAAACCAAGCAGCACATCAACAGTTCTGCCCAGCTTCCTGCTCCAAGAACTCCCTTTCCAGCCCCTGCCCATCTCCCATCAGCACCTCCAGCTGCTTTCCAGCAACACTTCCTCCCTCTGAAAACACAATCTCTATTGCACCTCTCAGTCTGAATCATGCTACATGGTATTACTCTAACTATTCATATTTTCATCTATCTTTTCACTATCTCCAGGACAACTAATCAATGTTAGTAAAGCTTTTCCCCCTACTTCAAATGTTCCAGCTGACATTTAATTCACTTCTGGCTACATTTAGCCAAGTCAAATTATCTACTGGTAACATCTGATTCCAGCAGTAGTTTATTACATCTAGGTTTGTTTTCTCTTTAAAGAAATTAATGTTTCCCATAGTATCATAATTTTGGTTAATTTATATGCTTTTGCAAGAAACAGCCTACTGATTCACTTCACCCTCCTTCCCCAGGTTTCTCGTAGACCAAATTTGTAACTTCAGTAATTTGATCCCTTCCAGATTATCAGCATTATTTTAACTACTCCCTATTGCCAAGCTTGGGAAAGGGCTTTGCTTCCATAAAAAAGGATATATGATCATTGTTCAAATACAAGTGCCCTGAAGTCTGTTTTACCCAGAGGAGTAAGTCTCTCTTTGCTCTAGTAATTTATCTATCCATCTATCTTTCTCCAGACAACCCCCTTGTCATACCTTCTGACAATTGTACTCTTTGCTGAGTACCATATTGGTACTTTCTGGGTTTTTGCTATGTAATTCTCAAGAGTGACAATGTCTGGTTTTCACCCCCTGCACTTCTTAATACTTCTGGACAATGGGTAGTGGAAAAAGCTTAAGTATAGCCAACAGACTCCCTGGTCAAACATGTATGGATTTTCATACCCTAGATTACCTACTGCCCATCCTTCCTCTCAGCTAGCAAACCCTTAATTCCTGTTATGTACCAGTAAATTAACTCCAAGTATTCATCTCCTTCAGACAGCAGGGCTACACCTACTTTTACCTTCTTGGCTATTTCAAGGTTAGAATTTCTACTTCTTCATAGCCATTAGTCACAGAGATAAATATGTAGAAGCCTGGGAAGGTGCAGAAGTTACCATATGTAACAAGCAAGGAATCTTACCATAGGCTTCTATGCAGGTGTAGGTATGTGCAGATTTAAAACAGGAAACAGCACACAGCATACAGAATGTCACAGAGGCAAAACATGGAGTGAAGAAATAAAAAGCAGTTAATCTCTTAGTCTGTGTAAGTAGGTTTAGCTTGTCTAACAATGACTACTTACCTGTGATGAATGACAAACCATCCATGATACAAACAAAAACCTTAAGGGAATGGGCCTCATGTGGATCTGGAGGTTCAGTTTTTTTGACCAAACTCAGGTTTTGCCTATGAAATGTTTGCATTTCAATCTGTCTGCAGCTGATGATAATCAACCTGGCTCCAGTCACTGTCCTCTGAGGCATGTGCAAGCCACCATTTCACAGCTGGTACCCTCCCTAATGCTTGGGATGAAGGGGTTCTAAGCTGATGTTACTATATTGTCTGTGCTGCAGGGCTCAGAGGTAATGTAAGGAGTACAGAACTAGACACAGTCTCTCAATATGCTTCTTTTCCTGTCTCCCACTGATCTCAGACTCTCGCAAAAATAAATTAATTCCTTTAATTCCATGAAAAGAACAATAATGTATAAAGGAATTTAATAATTTGGCAGGTAAATTAACTTCCTCTCTCAGGAGAAGAATTTGTTCCTTTATTTTCTCAAGCCTCTGACTGGCATTTCTCATCAAAGCTGAGGCAGCTTTTATTTACTTGGATCCCAACTACTGTGGGAATTCTAGAAAGATGTGTTAGGCAAGAGGAAGGACATCTTTGATTTATGTCACTGAACAGGCAGAATATGTTTTTATCTCTGCTGAAGCTGTTTTACTCCATAATACTAGGTCTGCTCTTATGGAAACTCCAAATACTAATCTCTTTCCAAGAATTTCCTCTGTTTGCACTGCTTGAGAGCTACTGAAAATAGATTTTGAAACAGTAGAATAGGCTAAAGCAGTCACAGTTATTTACTACTATCTCAAAATGCAGTAAAAAGTATAGGCACTGTTCTTTTAAATATCTGTTTTGGAGTATGTCTGTTCAAAACATGTGTTTTGTTATATAAGATCTTTGATAGAAACCACTCTTCAGTCAGCCTTCCCAGCAGCAACTAAGCTCAAAGATTTCTATGAAGGTGTGCAATAGACACACATTATCATTTGAGACATTTGGCTGAAGATACCCATTCACAGCTATTATTCTGTATATCATTTTATCCCTGAGTAAGATTTGACTGTACCTTCAACTGTTACAGGAACAGCTCCTAAAACAAAGTCTTACTTTAGGGTCCCTGGTGACAAAAATCATAAATCATTCTAGTCAGCTTATAGTGGCAGAGCACCACCATGGTCTCATGATTCCCAAATATTTATGCCAATATGGATTAAGGTTTGTGGGGTCTTTCCCCAGCAAGTAAGTATTCACATGAAAAAAACAAATCAACAAACCAATATCAAACAACAGCAATAAAGTACAGTGGAATTCCTGTTGGAATTACTGTTGCAGGCAAACGGGGAGAATCCTAAAATAAAACTGGGATCACAAAGACCACATAGAAACCTGAGGAAAACATTTTCCACCCTGGCTAAACCATATGTTAGAATAGTGATTGTCTTTCAAGTCTTTATTGCCTTATCAACAAAGCTTATTTCCCATCACCTAGAATTTACTAAACCAATGCAAAAAGACAAATTACACACCTACCATCAACCATTTCGATAGCCCAGAAGCACTGCAGGATAATTAACAGTTCTTCAGGTCTGGCAAAAGAAGTAGAACACACTTTATAGGACAGGGACAGCTAGGTGAAGCAATGTGCTGCTGAAGCCATAAATCTCTCTGAACATGACAAAAACTGAGGACACTACTTGAGCCTTACAGATGCAACATCACCCACACATACCAAAGAGAGAAAAACAGGCCTTAAACAACTAATATGGAAAGAAAAACTAAAGCAGGAGGTAAAAATGCACAGACTGAAAATCCTAAAACCCACTCAGATGATCACCTCATCCAGACTTCAATTTCACAGTTTTGAGTCTACTCTGTGTTCCCTTGGTTTCAGCTTTTCTGAACACATAATATTTCTGAAGTCTCCTTTTCTAGCCCATGGCAGCTGCCATGTGCCATTTCCTCTGAAATTCCTTGTCTGCCTCTACAGAAGACAGTGGATAAACAAGTGAAACAGGGGATACTAATCAGCCAAGAAAGAGAAATATGTAAGAATAAAGCAAGCTAACAACCAAAAGGCAGTCCAAGATCTGCACCAGTAATCCAGACACCAAACTTATTTTCACCAAATCTAACTGAAGGAGTACATCAGAACAGAGGCAAATACAGGAGGAAAAAGAGGAAGATCTTGCAGCCAGACTGAAAAATAGGAAACCCTTAACTACTTCCCTGTATGCTGAACACAGTCTTGCAAATACTTGTGAGTAAGACTGCTGGTTATGGATGGACACATTTGGATACTCAGCCAGCAGTAAAATAATTCACAAAACTCATGGAAGTTCAAGGCAGGAACACTGGTCTTTTTGGAGCAAAACACTCAACCAAAGAGCTTGCAAACAGACTCTTATTAAGCATGTTACATCTTTACTTTCCCTCAGTGCATAATAAGTACAGACCACAAAGCATCAACATCCATTAACATTTTTTCTGTTTCACAAGGCTTGACAACCTTGGATTGTTTGCCATACCTAGGGAAAGGCAGCCTCCCAGGGATCTCACTGGAAAGGCTGGTACAGAAGCAGGGAAGAACCAGGCCATACTGGTGCTGTCCTCAAGCATTTTAAACAAGACCACAAACATTCACTGCAGCAGTCTCATGCTACAGCCACTGAGTCAGCTCCATCATTTAATTTGAAGGCAATTTATGTAGCAGATGAGTTGATCTTACAAGGTTGGTCTGAGATAGGAGGAATAACATAGTTATTTTTTTTCTTAAATTACAGAAGGAACTGAAAGATATCTGTAGGCCAAACATCCCTGCTAGATTCATTTTACAGACTCTTGAGTTTTTGCCTTTTGACAAAGCTGTCATGGAGCCATCAGCTGACATTTGCCAGAACTGACATCGTGAGGCATCAAAATTTAAGGTAAAAAAAAAAGTAAGGCAGCTATTTTTCTCTATAGTTCTTATCTCTTAGCACAAATTTTAAAGCAATGTCATTGTGCATCACATGACTTCTGAGCAAGGCTTGCCTATCAGCCACCTTTCTATCTGAGTACTTGTTATTTTGTGTACAGGCAGAAAAATGTACCCATGGACCCACGTAGGTCAGATACAAAAATCCAAATATACATCAAGTCAAGGTGTCAAGAGGTAGGGGTCAAACAGATTTGTTTCTGTCTCACAAACTTTGACCAAAAAGATACTAGATTCATCTTGATTCTTATGGATTTCCCCCCCACCACTACTTCCATGAAAGAACAGAAAGCATCCTGTTTCAGCTAGAAGGGGTTTAAGAGTATCTGTGAGAAGTTCCAACAAGTTTGAAATGTTATACCAAATTTTTCAAAAGCTGAATCACAGAAACTAACTAGGCAAATGAACAGCTACATATGTGTGAGGATATGCACACAAACAAAAATCCTTCCATCAGGGAACCTCTCAACAGACAAGTGTACCAAAGATTCTGTCTTTATTCAGGAAAACCTCTCTTCATTCTAGCTGAACGTTGGATGTCTTTACAGAGACAGAAGCTGTATTTTGGAAACCTAAGACAAAAACAAACCTGAAGAAAAAGCACAGAACAGCTGTGGGACAAAGAGCAAGGGGCTTAGTTGTGTTTGCCTCGATATATGTACATTGAATTGAATTTGGGTTCATAAGTGTTGCTTTTATTAAGACCAAATCTCTCTTACTAAAGAACCTTGGTTGTAACTATCCCTAAAAGTTGCTGTCTAGGACACAAGTACAGACCCCAGAAACTGAGACCATAAAAAGCAGCAGTTATGCAATACCAACTAATCACTCTTAACTTGCAAATCCATCCAGGAGCAGCTTTGTTTGAACATTTCATCAGCTTTACAGAAAAGCTTTTAGCACACTTAGATTCGCCTGGGGCCACCTCTCTTTGTAAGACAGAAAGGTCCCCAGTCACACCTGATGGATGGCAGATCCCTTATCTCTGCTGGGTACCTGGTGTTACAGCCTGGAACCATTGACTGCCTTGCACAAACACAGATCTCCCTTAAGTCAACACTTAGCAGGATTTTGCAAAGCAGTGCCCTGACAGCTACTAGTTAATCATTGTACAATACCAAACTCATTTCTGCTACAAACTATTTTTGGAGATTTTATAAAGAAAATATGAATACTAAAATATAGTGAAAGTGAACAAAAACAGTGGAAGTGGAGATAGAAATAGTAAATATTGCCCATGGCAAGTAGTGGATGGCTGGGATGTAGAAAGGAAGGAGAGAGCAACAATCTCTCCTTCCTCTTCATTGCTTCCCAAGAAATTCTATTCTTCTAATCTATCCAATCTAGGGATAGAAACAGCGACCAGTGATTTCAGAAGAATGCCAAGACTTCAACTGCAACCTTGTAGCACACTCAGTGGCCAGGAAAGCACACTTAACACCCAAACCTGAACTACTGCTTTATCTTCAGAATTACAGGGAAATCATAATAACAATTCACTGCAAAGAAAGTTACTCTTTCCTGAGAACTGCTCTCCAGTCTTCTGAAGTAGAGAGCATGAGTTTTAACCTAGCAACAGGAAGATTCAGAGATAGAAAAGGTAGCACAAATCCAGCTTTCCACACAGTCTGGGAAAAACCCACCTAAGTATTACCTTCTGGCATTCTTTGGAAAAAGGTGAAGTCAGCTTTTCTCACATGAGATAGAAATGTATGATTTACTAGAATGCAGACACCAAAGAGCAAAGAATAATGCATTTTAAATCTTTTGGGAATTGAAGCATAAGGTTTTTGTCTGTCCAAAAAAAAAAACAAAAAAACCAAAACACCTGACACCCACAAAGTTACAAATTGATTCTGTGGAACTTTAATTCTCACTTGACTGTAGTAAGCATTCTGTGCTACTGTGTATTCTACCAGCTGCACCCTGAGGGGCACTTACTGCAGTTCTGAGCTCTTCTGTCAAGTTGCCAGAGATCAAACAGCTGATCAGAGAAGGAAAACCAACACATTCCAGTGCAAACCTACAGCCCTCTTCAAAATTCTTTAAACCTTTTGCTGTGTAGAAGTACTGTGCAGTTTCACTGCATTAGTTACAAGCTGTCTCTTTCACAAATTGGTGATAAATTATGTCCAAATATGAGAATTGGAATTGAAAAAAGGAAAGCCTCAAGCACTACTGTCTATATTGGGGGTTGAAATACTTTAAAAAAAAAAGCAGAACAAAAAGCAAAGCTTCTGATTAAGGCTGAATACTTAAGGAAATTAATAAATAAACTATAAATGTTTGTGTTAATTTACAGTGCACAAAGTTACTGTTCATACAGGTTCTGCACAGATGGTCTTTGTTTACATTGACAGTAAAGTAATCTATTTCACATTAGGTGAGGCCAAATGAGGCCTCTGTACATTCTGGGTAATAAATGAACACATGTAGAGGGCTTACAGCTACTCTTGAACACACAGATCAATGCCATGCTTCTCACCTGATCTTCTTCTTCATCCTCCTCATCTTCTGCCAGCCGCTGCCGGCCCACTTCATAGAGCCTGCACACCGTGTCCATGTTCATGGCATCCATGCTGCCCTGGTTCTGCAGGGGAGATGCCCACAGGAAGTTAACCCCAGGAACGGAGCTCAGCTGTCATATTCAATGCTACATCTGATCTCAATCACAACACTTCCAAAATCCTTCCCTCCCATTTACCAGCAGCATGACAATTAACACTAAAATGAGCCTCTTTGGTTTCATGACTTGTCATGTTCCCTGAAGTAACATTTCCAATGACTCCTATCAAAGAAAATTTTCTTTTGGTTTCTTAGAAACCTTGTCATCTCCAACTTCAGTATTTAAACATGAACTTGCTCTGCTACAAACTCTTGATTTGCTTTTGTGGTCTGTAGGGATCAGTGGCTCATGGAGAATAAAGCTGACAGGATTTCACATTACTCACTATATGTGCATAATCAGGCTTCAAGAAATTGTATTCTGACAACATATTATGGAGCGAAGAACTGCTCCCTTAACAAACCAGAAGTTTAGCTCAGTAATTTTTGCTTCAAATCCTTAGCTTCTGGGATTTTGCTAGGAAGACAAGTGTAAAAGGAACAGTAAGGATGATTCACAGAAAGGCTCTGTGGGAAGCCCCTGAAAGATTGCATTTCCCAGTTACTTGGTACAGTGCACATTTTAATTTACAATAATAGGAAATTATTGCTATAAATAAGAAAAAACCCCACATTTTTCTTTATGCTCATGAGAAGGAAAATATCTGTACATTTTAAAGTGGGAACAGTTTGAAGAAGAGAAGGAGTTGTGTTTGAAAATTTAAGGAATAAGAGGCAGCAGAACAAGACTGTAGGGGTGCAGAATGAAAAGCAAACAGCATCTTTAGCACCATCAAAACACCACCACTGCTTAGGACATGAATTTAACAGCAGGAACTTCAAAAAAGAAACAACAAGCAGTGCATTCAAACCACAGCTACAGAGACCAGGGGGCTTTTTAGCTTCTTTACCTCAATGACAGCCAGATAGCAGTCCTTGCTGTCTGTGCACAAGTCAAAGATATTCCTCTTTACATCTATGGTAGCTGGAAAACACCACAGAACAAACTCAGTGGTTAACTTAATGCTCACTGAAAAAGAAGTGTCTAAAAGCAAATAATACAGTCTTGGGACAAGAGAAAACAGCTGAAACGAGTGAAATGAATATTTGTAGATAATTCAACCTGTAATAAAGAATAGAAACATTGGAGACCATTGTAAAAAACAGGCATGTAAGCTCTCAACCTGCTCTGCACGGTGCCTCCTTCCTTGATAATACATTTATTGGTTTCCCCAAGCACAGTAAACAACAGATCATCCTTCAGAATAGGTGCAACAAAGGGACTGAGTTGTGACCTATGCCTCCCTTCAACAGCAAAAGCCACATTTGTTTATGTCAGCAATTAGCTTAGCTCTACCAGCTAAAAAAAGAGCCCTGTGTGAAATGAGAGTAATGCCATCCTGGCCAAGTGACCTACTACCTCAGATTATGCCTTACTTGGAAAGAAGAGAAGAAATACAGCCAGAACTGTATTTGCTGAACATTTACTTGCTGAACAGGAGCAAGTAAAGCAGTCACACACTGAATGGGATATGATACTTGAAATTATGTCAGTGCTAAACTCAACTCCCGTGCTTCTCCCAGAACAGGATACAGCAGCTTGTTTTCTCACACATGCAAAGAGAGAAGTGAATGTTACTATGCAAACTTTCAGAAAACCATCAAACCTCCAGACAAAGCTATTGGCTCCTCTCTTACCTATAGGTTTATAATCAGTTGCATTAAATGTCCTGAAAGAAGAGCCAAAGGGGCTTCTCATTCTCTCCTCCAGAAGGTCGTCCTCATCATCTGCCTGCAGCATAGCTGAAACAAGGGAAGATTATTCCACAAATCTGCCTTCCATTAGTCACTACCATTAATCAACTTCATATCAAGTGAGACTCTGGCATTAATTTTCTTTATATTTAATAGCTTGGCAAGACCCATTTAATATCTACTCTTCCATAGATGCCTTTATTGATACAACAGATCATCAAAACTTAATACAGAGGCCAAAATTATTTTCTCAAGCATCACTGGATCTGCCATTATACAATAGGCTGCTTTTTAATCTCACAAATTAGTTGTGATATTGCTGATGTTACAGAAAACTGTCTTTGTCAGCAATATATGTAGCATGACCATCCTGGAAAAAAATCCAGTTCACACATTCCAGTAAGGCCTGGAGTTACACAATCTCTGAAGCTTCGCATTTCACTGAACAAGCATCTAGTGATCTCACAAGAGGTGACCCAGGAGAGTGATGTAAGGGGAGAAGTCCTACCTCCATACATCACTGTGCCAGTATAGTTGAAGACCACACGACACTGATCCAGTGCAGGTACTGTGTGCAACAAATGGAAAGTTCGGAGGTCCCACTGAAAAAACACAGGCTAAGGAACAACAAACAACTGAAAATTTCTATTTCTTTTTCAGTGAAGTGACAAAGAACTGGATAATTGAGTTCAAGAAACCTCATTGCCTCTGTCTTGCAAATATGATGGAAGCAGAATTGGACACTGGCACTACAATTACACGTGTTCAAAATGAGAAAGGTCCTACTCAAAATGCCATTCCCAGTCATGAAAGGTGACTGCAGTACCTTCAAGGCTGATCTTGTTAAGACATGGGAAGAGAGCTGAGGAGCTATGCAGTACATCAGAGAAGAAATTCTCTCTTGCTCTCTCTCTGTTTTAAGTATTTTCTCTAGACTGCATCAGAGGCAGAATCTAGATTTAAGTAAGCTACCTAACAGTCCCTGTTCATCCTTGACTCACAGATAGGAACTCCTGTTGCCACACATAATATGTAACACAGAAGACCATTAATGCAATTCTGCAAACAGCTACTTGCTCATCCATATCAGTTCTTAAGGTCCCAGTACTAGTTACCACAGTGGCCCAAAGGATACAATTTCAGTGTTGACTATGACCTCCAGCCCATTGGGATGGAAAACACCACTGATAGTCATGTTGAATTTGTCAAATTTGTGGATGGCTTGTGCAGATCTGACATCCCAGAGGACACCATCATTTAGGACAAGGTCATCAGTGGGGTTAAAGGTGGCACAATTCTTCTTGTAGTTGTTGGCAAGATCTGGGTTAAACAGAGTCAACAGCTTGTTGCCAGTCTGAATATCATAGATCTTTTAGATTAAAAAGAAAAAGAAATATTAGTCACAATTTGTAATATACCTGTGCCTAAAATCCCCACAAAAATTCTGCTTCCTAGATTGCTTACAGAATCAACCCATTCCCCATTTCACTTTTCCATTTCATGTGACAGCATTCCATAAATAACCCTTCCTCTACCAGCCCTTTAATAGTTTTTCACAGCTGGAACCAAGCCTCACAACAAGTTTTGGCCAATGCTTGGCTTACTGCAGGTTCACTGACACATTTCACTACAATCAGTATGAGTTCCAAATAAAATAACCCCACTATGAGGAGTGGACTGGGAAGCTGCAATCACAAGGTACCACTTAGCCAGAAAGTATTTCAGAAATGGAACTGCTTTCAGAGCAGATGGTATTTACAAACATTAAAACTCCAAAGCACACAGTGAGGGGAAAAAAGCCAGAAACTATAGAAAATGAGTTAAAATTCCTGGCATTTACACAGAAAGGCAAATTTGAGCTTTGGCACAAGAAACTTTTGGAATATAGAAAGAGCTTTATACTAGTACAAAGGGTTTATAATTATCTCCTCAGATAAATCTGATTTGTAACATCCTTCAGAGCTTAGCTCTTGTTCAAATTTACAGAGGAAAATATTCTCTAGAACTGGAAAACAAATCTGTTTACCACATAAACATAATACACAAACTTCCAGCTAAATCCAAGTTAAAAACTGGGCAGGAATGGAGAGTTTACTTGAAACAAATCAGAATAACATGTGAAATAATGAGTAATTTGAATAAGCTATATTTCAGGGAAAATTTTTATGCAAATTCTCTTTTAAGAGAGACGGAACCTGTTACAAATGCAAATCAGCACTGCAAAGCAGCAGAAGCCCTCTGAAGCCTTATCTGTCCAATCTGCAGGAATTCATGCAAAGCACTACAACAATACTCTCCGAAGAGACAGTGGTGAAGTTCAATATCACCAAAAGTAAGCTGCAAATTTTTTTGGGGGGGGAAGAGAGGACATTTCTAGTAGGTCATTTCTCACAGCTGTTGACTGAACTACTGTTGACAGTGGAACTTTATTATTATTACTATTACTGAAAAGCAAAGCTAAGAAAGCAACTTTAGAGGGGAAAAAAAATCCTGCATGATCTCTCTCAAATGAATAAAACAAAGCAGAATCTAAAACTGCCCAGGATACTTGCCCAGAGGGCAACATATCCACACTGCTTGTGATGAACAAGTTAATACCCTTGGGAACAAGGAAAAGTTATTTGACACTTTCAAAACTCCTCTGAAGCTCATCGGTTGCACAGAGCATCAAAGCACTCACATCAATTAACAGACATCCTATGGAAAATTATATTTCTGGCAGAGATTCACAGCCATGAACTTTCCTGGTACTTACATGTGCAATGTCTCCCTTTGTGCCAATGACCCTGTCCTGAGAGTGCTTGCTGAACTCCACATAGTGGTCATCAGGGAAGGAATGCCTGCAGATACAGTCAGTAAAGAAGTCAAGGAATTGCAGATTCTACATGACCCAAACAACAGCAACAGTTCTAGCACAGGTTTCCTCTCCTTTACCACTGACCACATCATGCAACAGAGCCTGCCATAAATATAACACTGGAGAAGTCAGCAGTGGATGGCATCATGAATACTGAAAGATGTGCAGCCTGAGGGAATTAAACCTTTCCTCTGAGGAAAGGCCTCTAGGTGTCCCCACACAGGTCACACCAAAACAGTTGTTTACAACTAAAGCAGAAAACAATCAAACCTTTTAAAAATGAAGAGTTTTCCACCCACTTTTTTATGAGAAGGAACAATTGTAAATACTGCAATAGATTTTAAGGAGTTTGCAGTCCAAGTCTGACAATTTCACCATGCAAACCACTACGCTAGTCGAATTCTGAACTGGCTACAGAAAGATTGCCAAGATAATTCAGAAATATGAGAATAAAAACAAACATGTCTCTTTGCCTTCAGGAATAACAGTGATTTTAGTGATATATCTTGCATGAAACAGGACTTCAGGTAGAACTTACTTAGAATTTGCTCTGTACCAAAAAACATAGGGAAGTTACCAACATAAGTAAGGGCTACCATTTTATTTTTCACAAGACATTCTGAGGTATGTGCTATCCTGTTTTAGAATTTATTCCTGTATCAAATGGTTCTTCCAACTGCAGCACACCCCAAAGCTGAATCAGAGGGTACCTACTTCATATCAAAGACAGACTTCATTCCCCACAATGCAGACAAAGGTTGGCTCCACGTAGCAGATGTCAGCAATAAAGATCCATCCTGGATTTCCAGATTGGAGTCGAGGAAAGCAAAAGAACACCAGGGAAAACAGAGGTTATCATTTTACCTGTACACTTTTAACTTACAAGATCTATTTAGAAACAGCAGAACAGACTTTTGTGCTTAATACTACTCCTGTAGGGATAAAATCCAAGTATATAATACTATGTATAACAAAGAGCCCTTGGCAGACAAACCTTGCAGGTAACAATAGGAACAATCTATGATGTTAACAGCAGATAAAATCAGGATAATCCATGGCTGAATTCTGATGCCCTGCAAGGGGAGTCCATTCTGCTTATCAATCTTTCTTTCTTCCTAGAATCATCCCCTGAAAGGTTTCTTTCTCCAGCAAAGATATATAAACCCTGGTACCTTATCTCACACATAAATAAATGTGAATTTGTCAGTTTAAGCATTTTTCCACTTCCAGACATATATATTAATTTCTTAAGAAGTCACACAGCCACTGTGTACCTGCTTTATTATCTTGGGAAGAAAAAAATCCTATATGTAGAACTCACAAGAGCAAGAATATGCAGCTATTCGAAGTACTTCAATGACAGGCACTGCAGGCCAGACAGTAGGTACATTTCAGATGTACTTATCTAGATGGGCCCAAACCATACCACGGCTTAGGCATTGAGAACTGCTAAAAATCAGAACAGGTCTGTGATTCCTTACCCTGGATGGCTCAAGGTGCGTGATAGCAGAGTTATGGCAATTGTAACTGGCCTCTTCCTGTCCACTGAACACATTATAGAGTTTCAACTGCCCCGTGCAAGTACCCAGCATTAGGAATCGTTCTCTTGCTGAAAATGCACAACAGGTAAAGCCACTCTCATCCTCATTTGCTTCCCTGAACACAGAAATTGGACGGAACCTAGAGAAGGCAAAAATACATGGGTAACCCAAAGAGAAAGAAGCAAAACTGAAATGCTGTGTGATGATATTAAATCCAGCCCGTAAAGATTACACAGGCACAAGTTACAGCTTTCTTCTAGAGTAAGCCAAGTGTCATTTTGAAGACTAGTCCTTGACTATTACAACAGTGTTTGCAATCTTTCAGGGTTTGTTTTCCACTCTGTGGTATTTCTGTTAAAGCACATCACTCAGCTGAAGCACTTGGACTCCATCTTCAAACCTGGACTGATGGAAAATCTGTAATGTCAACACCTGGGTAAGAACAGAGAACTAGCAAAAAAAATCCTAACAGTTCTGAAACACTTAGCACAAGAAGATGTCACATGAGCCAAACAATGTCCTGGCATCATAACTTCCCACAGTGACACTGCTTTCACTGTGAAGATGCTTTCATGAACATGGCACCTTCATTTTCATAAACTTTACATCACCTTCCAGTTTAACCTCAGGAAAGGCCACATAAAAAGACAACTGGTGGTGCTGAGGATTCCGTTGCAAGAACAAAATACAAATTTCACTGTTCTGCATCTGTCAGCCAACCATCCTCAAGGCTACGTTGCACTCTCACAAAACTGGTGCTACATACTCACCTTCCAAAGGAGAACCAAGAGCTACCAGCTTCATTAGTCAATGTTGCTACTGAAAATAAAGTGTGCTTTGTGTACTAAGGGTCAGCACTAAGGACAAGACAAACAGAACAACTACTAAAAAATGCCTTTCAAGGCTCTCTCTCTGTCACCGTGAATGAAAACTCTTTTGTCTCCAAGGATACTCCACTGTGGGACTGCACAGCCTGAATCCAGGTAAGGCTTTTTAGCACAGGGTACATCCTGAGAGGGATCACAACATAGTTTTCTTCCTTACCTGCTAAATATAAGGTGTCTATCAAAGCAGCCACCATCCACCCCTCCGTACTTCGGAAAGGCCGCCCTGCGGGTCAGCCGTGAGGTAAAGTTAGTGGGCGCCTGGCGCCTCTGTTTTGGCTCAGGACACTGGTGGGGAGTAAAGAGAGAGAAAGGGGGACAGGTGGCAACAGGGTTCTTGCAGCGGGCATGCTGCTCCCTAAGGTACTCTGTGATTATACTGTCCAGCGTGGGTGGGGAAGGAAGGTGTCTGTCCAGCTGCTTTTTGATAGCTGGGCTCTGGCTGTAGGCGCCATGGTCCGATTTTTGTCGCAACACTCTGATTTTCCTGCCGTTGCAGGGAGACGGCCTCTCCCTGACAAAGCTAATCCTGCCAATCAGAGGAGAGTTGCTGGCGTAAGAAGGGCCTGGAAGGGCAGGTGGACCTTGGGATGCAGACGGCCTTGCCTGAGCATGGACAGAGGTGGCAGTGGAACCTACAGCAGTGTGGCTACTCAAACGGGCCGAGATGCCGTTAGCTATGCGAGGAGTGCGAGGCAGCGTCACCGGAGAGGCAGCGGCCGCAACAGGGGTGAAGGCAGAAGAGTGAGACGCTGCAGTCATGGGCAGGTCAGCCTCTTTCGTAAGGATAGACGCCGTTTCCCCAAGGCCCTTAGAGATGAGATGGTTCCTAATCAGCAGCAGCAGCTCCTTCTCAGGAAAGGTGATCCTCGACTGGGCCACCACATCCGCCTTCTGCAGCCGTGCCAGCGAGACGTCCGTGCCGATGAGCAGGGGCTTCCCCGAGACGCGCTCGATGAGCTCGGCAGCGTATTTGCAGAACTTCACATGCTCGCTGCGCTTGTCCTGCAGCACCGGCTCCTTCATCAGCTGCTGGATCTGACAGCTGCTGAACAGGGGCAGCTTGCTGATGATCTGCCGGACGGTGCTGCTGCGCGACAGCCCCACCAGGGCTTTGCAGGCCAGTGCCCGGATCTGATCCGCGTCAGTGATCGGCATCTTCACAGACAGCAACGACAGCAGCACCTTGATGCCGTTGTTGGACTGCACCACATTCCACATCTTGGCTAACGTGTGCTCGCTGCTCTTGGGGGCCTGAGGAAGCTTTCGACGCGGAGTCCCAGAGATGAATTTCCCAATGCTGGAGATCCGGTTATCTGGGCCACACACGCAATTGATGATGATCTGAAGGGCTGATTTCTGTATCTCAGCATCATGGATGAAAAACTCACCCTCAGCAACTCCAAGGATGATACTAATACCTAGTGAGGGAAAGAAGTCGTTTCTTTAGTACTCTATAAAGTGTAGCTTACACAAACTGATCAGGCAAGTACGGGAGTCTTCCAACAAATCTGAAGATAATAGGTACTTCCAGAAATTCCTGAAGTTCTGCTAACTAGTCTAAGACATATTCTTCTACCTCCCTGGAAAATATTTTCCTGCACTTCTGGTCCTCCACCTCATCATCAGGAGGTAGTGTCACACAATCTCTTAGATGTGGTGATCAAGCACAGCCCAGGAGTAAAAAAATCTAAGGTATCTGGACCAAGCAAGACGCATAGACATGCTCTGATTCTTTCCGCATACAGCAACTCTCTTGTATAAACACTAACCAAGTAAACACTAAGAGGAAGGAAGGGGACCAAGTCACTGAGGACAAAATAATCATATCACAATTGCCAAAAGGAATAAGGCAAAGAAAGAAACTTTAGGGTGACTTGGGTGACTTTTTCTCCCCACAGAATTCCTCTTAGTTTCATGTCTGCTTCAGAATATCAAAACCCTCACAGAATTAGTGTTTGCCTAGCGACTTTTTGTGCAAAACAAATTGTCTTTTGCCTATATCTAGTATTCTGGCTGCCTTTTATTTTCTTAAAAAGAAAAGCGAGGCTCTAGTTAAAGTAGAAGCCTTGGATCTGATCCAGGCACATCTCACTCATTTACATGCTGAACCTGGAGGTAATCAGCTAGAGCGTAACTCACACAGCAATAATTGTTCCTTTCCCTTACTCTCAAATGCCATGTTCTCAAGAGACCTACATTTCTGAGAAACTGAGGAAACCTTATAGTCCCATTACAAAAGTATATTTGCCTCCACCTGTACTTAATGAGCTCTTGAAAACAAGTGCATGAGAAAGACCTGCCTCTAAATTTGTAACCCAACCACAGTGCTAATCATGACACAATTTTAACCACAGTGCACTCTCCCATTTATTTGCATCCTTGACAGTAACTCTGAACACATGAATTATTTTAACCTTTGTCTCACTGTAGGTAAGGAACAGCCAGCCAAAACCCACATAGCAGAAGACAACTGATAAATGTGTAAGTCATTAGGACCAAATTCAGCTTACCCACAGTGGAAACAGTAGATCCAGCTTCATCTAACACATCCACAGGTTCTGCCAGTTGCAACTGGATTTTAGGAACTACAGTCAGGATGGCCAGTACATCCAAAGCATATCGTACTGTGTCATTCCTGGAAGACAGCAACAGAAGAACTTCTTAGAATTACATGTACAGAGTTATTTCAATAACATAAAATAGTATTCAATTTACTCCAAGAAATGGAAGGAAATCAGTCACATCTGCTGCATTTGATGGTGCCTTTTGATTTTACAATGAAAAGGGCTGGTCTCCACAGAAGGCAGTGCTCACATGCACACCACTGCCTGCAGCCTGCCAACATATATCCCACTTGGCTCACAGGCTCCTAAAAGCACAGTAATTTTGTATTTATAAAAATAAGAATGTTAGGACTTACTAACAAAAGCATGCTAATTTAGGCTTCTGAATTTAATCTAACTCTACATCTTAGCTGGAAAACATTGCTGTCCAAAATACTCTGTCACCAGTTAACTAGGAAGAAGTTTTTCTGAAGTCAAGGGAAACTGTTTAGCAGCAAACCAGACAACTCTGATAGTAAAAAAGACACCAACTTCGGCTCCAGTTTAGGAAAGATGCAGTGTGTGGAAGGTGAAAAGGGCTGTTCAGCAAGAGGTGAGAGAGCAGAAAAATGCAAAAAAGAGGAGATCTACAACCTGTGTGGAAAGGTAGGAGTTAACCCAGGTAGCAATTAGGAAACAGCTGCAGAAGGAAAGAAACAGGAGAACTACCCAGGAGAGTGCAACCTGAGAGTGGGAGGGAGTCAGAGAACTGCAGAAGCAAAACAGATTTCAATGAATTTCAATTTAAGTTAGGCAAGGAGCTCCTGCAGGCAGCAGAAATAAGGAGGAGGAAGCCCTGGTCCACCTCATTCCAGGATTAAAGATAGGTCTTGATTTCACCCTCTCCTTGGACCATTTTCTAGCCTTTCTCTCAACAAAAGGTTAAACAAATTTTGAGACTGATAGAAAGAGGCACGGAACTGTAATGAAGCTTTTCTGAGAAATCAGTGTCACAGTAATCAAAGGCCTGAAGCATTTTGGCTCTTCAGAAATTTCTCAACCTTCCTCTCCCTGCCTGAAAATTTTAGTCCCGCTTTCCCCAGAGTTAGCTTTGATAAGCACTGTGTGGCCACAGCACAGGCCCTAACAGCATTAACCAGCACATGCCTGTTTTAAACACCAGCAGGGTAGAAAATCTGGAAATGCTATGTCTTGCCCAAGAGTCACAAGTGCTGCACTCAGAGCACTACAGCAAACAGCTCACCTTGCATAGTACGTCTTCCAGTTGCAGGCAATGGAAATGAGCTGAAGCATGAGCTGGACACAAGACAGCTTGAGAAAAACCTCTGCTGGCTCCCAGTAGAGCTGTGCTGGACCATACTCAATCAGGAACTCCATCATCTCCACAATCTGCTCATGAGTATAGGAGCAGGCCTGCAGGGAAGGGATGCCATTAGATCACAAGGGTTACAAACTTGCACATCAAATCCCCCACTGCTGGGATTTAACTGAACACTGTATCTATAAGATTAGACTACCACTGTCTCTTGCAGATTAAGAATTTACTTTCTGGTTTATTCCCCGGTTATAAAGGAATATAGCAACTGTCACTATAATATACAATAATAAGCTTAAGGATAATATCCTTTAAGTTTCTTTACAGTCTTAAAAAGTTAAGGCAAATTTAAGAATAAAAGGTACATTAAAATCATACTCTGCTTTTAAGCTACTAATCTAGTAGTAACTGCACCAATCTTCAGTATACATTTATGCTAAAATATTAAAAAGGTTGCTAAGTACTCAATTACAGTTTCTAAGTTTTGACTACAAAACATACTGAATAAAAAAAATTCCTAGCAAGTTTGCCTTTCAATATTCTTAATTACATGAGAAAGAAACAGTTTATATACATTTCTTTAGTTACTGAAAATAAGCAATTTCTGCAGAAGCAAAAACTCCTTTATATTTTTTTATTTCAGTTCCTCCAGAAAATCATCATAAATTAAATCAGAAACCACAGGTGAATGTGGTTTCTCAAAAACCAGCAGCCATAAAATCCAGTTAAAAAAAAAACCCAACAAACAAACAAACCCAAAATAACTAACAAAGCCAGCTTTGCAAGGAGAAATCAGGGCCGGGGGGAAAACAGCATGGCCAACACTATGGATTATTGGATCTCACAGGTAATTTCTAAAAGCAGTGGTGTCCAAAAGGCATTTCAGCTACCCAATTAAATTTATTGAGTTCTTCAGCATTATGTACCTCTATGTACATACAGATTTTGTCCTTTCAGAGATTCACAGCACAGAAAGCCCCACAAGTATCAGAAACAACCTGTCTTTCAGTTTTTCAGAAATGGAAAGGGAACCACAGCACATGAGCAGAAGCCTCAATCAAACGTAATTCAGACAAACCTCAAGGGCTTCTCTGTATTTTCCTATTACAGCACCATTCCACACGACAGGAAAAAAGCACAAATAAAACAATTGCAGCCTGCCTAGTTATTGCACTGGCTTTGAAGCTACGTATGTCTGCAGCTTGGATTCAACTGAGAAATGCAACAACCACGTGAAAAGCTTGCAATGTGCTTCTCACCTTGTAGGGGGGCTGTGGATGGACCAGGATGCCGCCCTCAGTGCGCTGCAGCGACTGCTTCACCTGCTCCAGTTTGATGGCAAGGTGAGCCTCGAAGTACCGGCGCAGGGCCATGCAGGTGTGCTTCCCCGTCTGCCGACTGGCAAAGATCTCATCATCACTCAGGAGGGCTCCTTGGTCTTCCAGGTTTAAGATTTCCAGAGTGCTTATCTTCAGAAAGAAATTTGGTGTGAGGAAAAAAGTTTCATCAGCTCAGTCTTCAGGAAAAAAAGCATCTACAACTCTCAGCTGCTCTCGTACCAAACCCAAACGTGCTGCCTTTGCTGTACGGGACACAGAAGCACACTGAGAGCTGACAAAGGCTGTCTGAACAGAAAAGGGTCTCTGCGTGGGTAAACAGCCTAAATTGAACCATGCCCTCTCCTTCACCATCTGTGAAGGCAGAAATCACAGAAACACAGAACGAACTAGGCTGGAAAAGACCTTTGAGATCAAGTCCAATCTATGACCTAACCCGACACCTGCTCATCAACTAAACCATGGCACTGAGTGCCACATCCAGTCTTTTTTTAAACGTGTCCAGGGACAGTGACTCCACCACCTCCATGGGCAGATGACTCCAGTGCCCAATCACTCTTTTGATGAATTTTTTTCTGACATCCAACCTAAACATGCCCTGGCACAGCTTAAAGCTGTGTCCTCTTGTTCTGTCAGTCATTGCCTGGGAGATGAGACCAACCCCCACCTGACTACAACCACCCTTTGGGTAGTTGTAGAGAACAATAAGATGACCCCTGAACCTCCTTTTTTTCCAGCTAAAGAAGTCACAACAGTGTAGGTCTGGGGGCAGTGTTGTGCTGAGTACTATTAGGCATAATATGGCACCACACAATGTGCTTGCACCCTGCAGCACTGATGTCCCTGAGTTAGACAGGGCCCAAGCTGCAGGAGTGCACAGCAACACCCTGCAGACATTGCAGCTTTTCTACATGAACAGTGTCCTTAACTTGTGCCCAGAAGGTACTGTGGTTCCTGCAGCACACACAGCCATTCCTCTCCTGGAACAAGGCTGCATTTATCCACATCCAACAAGGTGCACATCTATGTGGAGTGGTAAGAAACATCTGGACTAACACTAAGCCACCACTGTTTGAATGAGTACTGCTCAAACCAGGAGTTGCACCAAAAAAGCTCCCAAAGGGTAGAAAGTGTCTAGACAATAATCATAATAATAAAAATAATAAAGATAAAAGGATGCATGTGCGTGTTGCTTAGAAAACTCAACCCACCTTTTCATCTCTTGGGAACTGAGGAAGAAAAACCCCAAACAAAACAACAAAACTCTCCACAGTTGCACTTACAGGGTGAAAGACCTGCCACTAAACCCCTGTTCCCTACTTAAAGCCACAGCCCTTACCAGGTTAACCAGACGTCGCAGCCCATCATGCCTGTCAAACAGCTCCAGGACAGCACGGAAGGAGAAGCAAATGGAGAAGAACATGGTGGCATGGCAGCAGCCCGAGGCATGGGAGCACTCCATCAGCCACAAGGTGTAGTTCACTACATCTGAAAGCACATTATGGGGGTGCATGCATACCTAGAAAGCAAAAGAACATTCTTGAGGAGGATTTCAAATAGATTGCTTAAGAGATTTGGTCCAAGGAGAATGAAGACTCTTTGAGAAGCAGAGGACAAGTATCAGTTATTCCCAGCTTGACTTGGAACATCTGAGATATGAAATAAAAAGTCCCATTTTCAGACCAGTAAAAAAACCTGCTGTTAGACTAATAAAGAACATGATTTGGCAATGTAGGACTAGAAATTGGTCCATTCTTAGAGCAAAGCACAATGAATACAGCACCCTTAGTGTAGTATAATTCCAGAGAATCCTTCTCTGTACCACTCCCACACATCCAAAGAACACTTCACTAGAGGCAGACAAGTTTTCACTGAAGAAACAGAAATTCTGCTCAGTGTAACCAAGTATCATATGCTATGCAGAGTTACTAGCAAACTCTAGCAGCACTGAAGCCTAGGGGAATTGAAAGGATTGTCAAATGCAAGCCTAAAGCCTGACTTTTCTCTGGAAGCAGACAACTGAGCTGGTCTTTTCCTGTTCTGACTGTGCCTCCGAGATTTGCAGACCATGTGCTCAGAACTGCACTTTTGCATTTGCCTGTTTACTTCTACTGAGGAGGAACTGGGAACCCTCTGTCAGGGTCAGAGACAAGAGGAACTGAAGTGCTGGCACCACCTGCTGTGTGCCAAGTTAGCCGAGTTTTCCATCTCTTCTCTGCTGGTGTTGGATGTACTCAAAGAATACAGCTTCAGACCAGAGGTCTGGCATGGACTATTTGACAAGGGACTGAAGCTGTCTTCCTCTGAAATCCAAAATGTACCACAGACACCTGCTCTACTTGGTATCTGAACATACTGGGGATAACATCTGGCAGAACATCTACATCCATGCATAGAGAAAAACAATCTCAGGTGTAGTAGTCCATCGGAACAGACAGGAAAGAAAGGTAAATGAGAATGAAGGAGGTTTTTGTTGGGATTTTTTGAGGGAAAGAGGGAAGAATAGAATGAAAAGGGTGATTAAAGTATTGAGGCAAGACCAACATGGTCTTCAGTTAATTCCCTAGGAATTGAAACCCACACCCTTGAAACAAAACACTGTTATTCATATACACTATTATTTATATACCTCCTATGCCTCTGCATATATCAATCATCCATATAAATTTGCTTTTAAGCTTAGGAGATATTTATTCACTGCTTGAACACAGGTAGAAATACCAAGAAACTATAGAATCACTGCAGTTACAGTACAAGAACAACTCTTACCCTCTCCATAGCATCTTGATTGTACGACAAGTAATACAAACACATGGACACTCCTGTTGCTGCCATGGAAGGACGAGGAATCTCCAGCAACTTTTGCACTCCTCCATGAGCAACAAACTCCGTAGCAAACTTGTTGTGCAGCAGCAATGATGCCAAATGCTAAGGATTCATAAAAGCAGATTAGACTAGGATTCTTCAAACTGTCATCAATTCTATCCCCATCCCATAGAAAGACAGACGGCAGAAAAAGTAACTGTTCTGTGCTTTGTGCACCTTACTTCCTCCTCCCATTGTATCTAATCCACAATGTAGTATTTATCCCAACAACAAAACCAAAAGAGGAGCTACCACTTTTTTTTTTACACATCTTGCAAAAGAAATACAAGAAAAGCAGAGCAACTCAGAAGTTATTCAACAGGCCACCTTAAGGTCTTTCTATTGTCTTCAAATTCACTCACCTTCTATTATCACTACTATTTAAATTTCCATTCATATTTCGATGACACATTGCTGACACAAGGAATTTTACAAAATGAGGTGTAAAGGCAATTAAAGGGAAGCTTGCAGGTGCAGTGAAGTGCACTGCACACTGCTTTTCTGTATTACCTACACCTTAAGAAGAAACAGCAAGAGCCACTGTAAACCCCACTCTATTCCCAACTGAAGCAACCCACAGCTACTGTAGGAATACTACTCCTTCAAAATAAATTCTCAGACAAATGACAAAGATACAGAGAGGAAGACTCTGGAGAATCAGAGGCAGAGAAGTTATTGTAAAAGAAGGAAAGAATCCACAGAAAAGTTTAACTTGTGCTGATGCACTGCAGGTTTGGCTTGAACAAGGTTATTCTGTGTGGTTTTTACCTTGGGGAGGTAACCTTAAAGACTACTCTCACAAAACTAGTATTTCAACCACTGAGCTCTGAGATGTCATGCTGGGGCTTCTGGGAGTTGTTTTTGCTCCTTACCCCTCACAAGTCTCCTTTGAGATGGCAGGCAGTGGAATAACTCAGGAATGCCATCTAAGGGCAGCAGGAACACAATCATTTGATAGAAAAAGGAATTTTTATCATCTTCAAATAGATGGATGAAAGGTGAACTTAATGGCCCTTCCTGCACAATTAAGATCTTCTTATTCCCTCCTTCCTTTCCTGTTTTTCATTTGAAGTGCTATACACTTAAAAAACCAAAACTGCAATGCATTCAAGTTGAGCAAAAGCCATTTCTGACCCCAGGGAATGCTGCAAGACACCGGCCTAAAGAAGATGAGCACTTGCCTTTAACACATAGCAAACATATATTCCATGTTTTTACAATGTTTATGGTACATTTTATGTATTATGAAAGTAATTTACCTTAAGGGCCTCAAAAGTGAGCAGCACATCGTTGGTTCGCTTCAAATCAATGTAGTACATCATCAGCTCCCTTGATCCCAGTTGCATAAAGATGGGTAGCAGCTGAGAAATATAAAAACGGAACACTAGCTGAACGTTTCATGAGAATTACAAGGTCTCTTTTGGTTTATACTCTCTCAAACCCCCAAATTTCCCCTATTAGCAGATACCTGTTATGAGAGGTCAGAGGTAACCAGCTCCATCCATAGGAAGCAATAAAGGTTAACAGACCTCTTGTAATACATCTGCTGACTGCAGCAAGGTGCATGGCAGCTGCCACACGGAAATCTTAAGACTCTCCTCCAAGTGCGGCTATGGAAGTCCACACAGATACCACCCTGGAGAGAGGCTCCACCTTCCATCTGTGCAAAGACAACTACCCAACAACTGAACAGAAAAAACAGGAGAGCAGGGCAACAAACCAAAACCCTTTGCATCATTCTTGGCAACACCTTTATGCTAGTAATTCCTATTTTTATAGCCTATTATTGCTGGCATATGAAGCAATCCAGTCTGCATGCAGGGTGTCAGGGGGCAATGGTTTCTCTGGCTCTCACAGAAACAAGGCACACATGTGCACACACATAACATCTACCACAAAGCAAAACTGTGTTGCTTTGTTCTGGTACAAATAAAGGAAAGCCACAAAAAAAAAAAAAAAAAAAAAAAAAAAAAAAAAAATGGAAACACACTTTCATAAATCTGACACAGCCACATTATTTTGTCCATTCAAGTAATATCAGTTTTCAAAAACATCTGCATAACGTGGGCCCTGCCACTTCTCCTCAGAACTACTACAGAGGTTACACAAACCACTTCATTAAGAACTTCAAGTTGATTATTTCCTCAGACTTTTACCTGCAGTAATCTATCATATCCCCCATAGGAAACAGGAAAAATGTCTGCATTTCAAACAAAGCTTCATGGAAGCAAGCACCAAATTTAGCAGGAACATGGGAAAAAAAATCCCCAGGGCCATGCTCCAACTGCCAAACCGCACATTTCCAAGGTTCAGGTTTCAGTATTATCCACTGAATATTGAATATTACTTGAAGTAATATTCAAACAAATGACTTCATCAATTTAGAAGTCATCAACAACTCAGGAAAAGTTACCAATCTTAATCATGACAGGAAATATTAGAGAATGATATAACAGTTCTGCCACTTTTCCCCCACAATTACACTCAGTTTTATACAGAGCACAGAGTGCTTCCTCCCACTGTCATATGCTCACCTCTTGGTACTCCCCCAAGGGAGTCAGGTACTGAAGAATCAGCCTCTGCTCTATGGCAGGAGTCAAGGGGTAAAGTGTGTAGTTAGTGCCAATCACCCACGGGGACATTTCTGACCAGCTGCTGTTGGACAGTTCAACAAATATCCGCTCTGGTTCCGAGGTGGAGAAGCCCAGCTTTTGCTTGGCCTTCCGGAAGCCGTCTCTTTCGTGCTGTTTCCCTGATTTGCTTTTTCTCAGTCCCCCATCATCTAGCTTTGTTGCAGAGTTTACTCTGCTGCTGGTCTTATGACTTGAATCGAGATGAAAGGAGATCTCCATATCACCAGAAACTTCTTCTTGCTCTCCATCTACTGTCATCTCCCCATAATCCATATCCACAGCCTCTTCATCGAGGGGCAGCAGAGGATCTGATGGCACTTTCCGAGGACTGGGGCGCTTGTTCTCCTGTTTTGTGGTCATTTCAGTGACCTGCAGCTCTCGTAGCCGACGAAGCACCAGAGCCACCTGTTTCACAAAAGCAGCACTCGTGAGCACACAATCCTTGCTCTGATCATGCAACTCACCTCAGCCATATTTTTTGTTATCATCATGTAACTCCTCTACAGTACAAAGTGCTGAGTACACTGTGGTGTACATTTGCCCAGAGAAATAACAACTTTAAAGTGAGAGAACTCAAACCCATTTTGTTACAGCTACTTTCATTCTAAAATATCAGCACCATGTCTCCTGTGTGAGAAGGAGTGGCTGGAAAGCCATCAGGAGCAAATGAGCTATACTGGTGCTAACAGAACCACATACCAGCTTGCAGCATCTTTCCACCATCTCAGCCCAGCCTGAAATAAAGGCAACATTCCCTTTGGAAACAGAAGCTTTGGTAAATTTCAGTCCCACAAAACCAAAGGTTTTCCAAACCTGCTTAGAGGTTTTGGTTTAATGTTTTCTAAACATTACTTTTAATATTTAGTAGATATGTCATCACAATTTCAGCATAGCTGTCTCCATGCTGACTTACCTTTCATTTTAAAACCTCTGTCTGGTGGGCAAATCACAATGTGCAATAATTACAGATGTAGAACTTCTGAAAGCGCTTCTTTAAGGAAAGTATGAATACTAGTCTCATTAAAAAGTAAAGTACCTGACTTCTTAGGTTTCCACTGGCATTCTGAATACAAGTGCTGTTAACAGAATAATCAGGCTGCATGCTCCAACTCAGTCAGGAAAGGATGGAAACCATGACTCTTACAGATAGTACTACAACCACTGTAAGACTCATATTAACCCATGAATGTGAACTCCCAGAAATAAAAATTACGAAGAGGTAACTATACTCCACAAAGGGAAAGTGATTGAGTGATCATTACCAATTGTGAGTTCTCATCCCTGTAATTTGCAGCAATGTCCTGGTTTTCCATAGCTCCTCCCAGCAGTCCTGTTGCATATGTCCTTAGTGGCTGATCAGCCTCTCGTGCCCACTTAAAGAGATTTTCCACTATGCCTTCCTAGAAGGGAGAAAAAAAGAAACAAGTTCTAACAGCTACATTTCATCTTTAACTTCTCAGTCCCAGTGAAAGCACCTGTAGGGAAGAATTCTCTCTTATCTCTAGTAATGACCAGGCTAGATTTCCTATCAAACATGTAATGAATAAAAATAACTGGGACCAAAAAGGAAAAAAAAAAAAAAAGAAAAAAGAAATAAAAGAAAAAAGAAGAAAATTTTAAAAAATCTAAAACTTTAAGCTGCATGAAACTATGCCCAGACATCAGATATTTGGATTTGCACACCTGCAAAAAGTGGCCAGTCCAGGTACTTCCTAGGAAATAGCAAAACACTACAGGTATGAAATAATCCAAACAAACAAGCCCCACGTTCCAGTCAGTTTCACTAAAAGAAATCTCCAGCAATTCAGCAAATTTCAAAGAAGCTGTATTGAATTTACATCAAATAAAATGAAATTTGGCTAAATTCAAACCAGACAATTAAAAAGACAATGGTTTAGAATGAAAGATTAATTTGTTTCCTCTAAATTGTCACTGGATTTGGAAACATCAGCAACAATGGATCATTATCATGACATAAATCTTGCACATAATTTGAATTATAGGTACAATACAACAAAAGATAAGTGAAAAGTAATAATGAAGAGACATTTTAACAAGAACTCTCAGCTTACAGATTTTTAGAGTTGCCTGTTATATATTTAAAGACAATTGCATTATTATTTAAATGCTCTTATGCAATCAAAAAAAAAAAAATCTTGCTGATGAGCTGTGAAATCCCTTGGACACTAGAGGGCCTCTTTGTGAGGAGAACAGCACTTTCTTCCCAAAGCCTCCTATGTACAGGAGCTCTAAGTGCCCGGAACAGAGCTCTAAATATTCTCAAGGAAAAAGGGAAAAAGTCCTTAAGTGCAAAACTTCATTTCATTTCAGTTTACAGAGAGCTTTGGTCCCTGGAAATAGCTATATTCTTCTCAAATGGGGAACTATTGTTTTGGTTTTAAATTGTTTTCTGGCCAAGGCTTCCCAGCCTCAGCTTTTGGACAGATCACAAAGAGCTCAAATTAAATTAAATCTTTGACAAAGGGAACACATTAATCTTTTCTTTTATCATGCTTTAGAATTCATATGCGCATTTCCAACAGTAGAGAAATTAATTCAGAACTTTTATATAAAGCACTACCGCATTTCCAAACTTCAGAAAAACATTAGTTCTTACACAAGAGGAAACTGACATGAGTGAAATTCACCTTCTCCTCACTTTCCACTCTGTGTGCATTCCTTCAGAACAACGCATTGTCAATATGCAGAAGTCTGATTCAGCTGTCCATCACAGTTCCAGATAATCCCCACAAAGCTTGTGGATTTTAGACTGCTTAGTTAAAGTATGACTTGCTTATCACTTAGCTCTAGGAAAGCTATCGCTCTGCCAGAGCTGGGGATTACTGGGCAAGTCCTCCATGTTCTATACAGCCTGCTCCATTCATAGGCTTATACAGTAACAATTCAAATTATAACAATTCCCAAAACATTACATTAAGTTCCAGCTCCTCTATTTGAATCAGCCACATCACACTTTAAAAAGCTATGAAATACCCAAAATTTGATTAATTGAACAAGCCAAGAGCAAAAAGCCTGAAACCATTAGTAAGGTTGGACAGATTGGCTCTCACACAGGATTTCAATGGGGCTTTCTACTGATTTCTCCTTCGGGAAGTCTTGTTGAAGTACAGAATAAAGGAAGCTTAAAACCCAAGCTTTAGTACAGGTGATACCTTTTCCTGAAAGACAACAGCTGTTTCCAGTCCCGGCATGATGTCCAGCAGAAGTCTGCAGGCAGCAGTGTTTAGTGGAGGTTCTCTGCTTGTCATCACATAAGCATTCACTAGCTGCAGAAGATCAGGAACAGCACTGGTTTGAAATTCAACTCTGACCAAACCCAGAGCCATGAAAGCCTTACAGCTCCCACAGCAGCAAAACAATAAAGTAAGGAATGCCAGTCTAAGCCCTGGATCTCAATATGACCAGCCTTTAGCCTGCTCTCTCAATGCCTTAGAAGTTGGGATTACTTCTCAGAGAAGCAGACAGCCTCTGATCTGCTGTTCACTGACTAAGTATCTATCTTGAACTGATTTGTAGAGACAAGTGCCTTGAAAAACTGCAACAGTGTGAATATGAAAAGATAACTATAAAAATTAACATAAGAAATACCACATTTTTAACTGCACCTGTATTTGCTTATCACCTGCAGTTTAGGACAGAAAGACATGCAAAGAAATCTGTCACAATCCTTCCAGCGATGTGTACTGATATAGGTGCTTGCAGGAATGCAAAGGTAACAGAATTCTACCTATTAAGTCATATCAGAGGTTAGCAATACAAGTGGAAAGACAGACTCTTTGCCTCCTGATTCTCTGCCTGAATCTTCTCAAGCTGACATGCTCTTCTGCTCCTGCAAGCAGCCCAGCAGTTCCAAGCACTCAGAAACAAAGCACTGGAATTAGTGGTATTATTTCCATTATAGAAAGAAATTACGTTTTTAGACTTGTATTAGAGAAGCTCTATTTTCTTTAAAGAGACTGCTAAATCTTGAAAACAGCTAATTCATTTGTTGCTACACACATTCCAATAGCTCATGAACTCCCCTTTACTTGAGTCACTTTAACAGTGGCAAGTGTGTTGATCTTAAACCCATCTTAAAAACCAGTGTAATGAAAAAGATAATTCTGACACCACTAAAATAAATATTAAACAAGTACCAAGGTCAACCAGCACAGAGGAAATAAAAGCAATAAGGTGGTATGAGGGATTGATAGAGGAAGCTCTCAAAGCAAACCTACCGCATTCATGAAATCATCATTCTTGAAGAGTATCCTCAGCAAGTGACCAAGCATGCACTCTGGGTCTGCCCGACCTGTAGGAAAAACAGGAGAACACTCATCTTCCTACCTCAAGATGCCAACATTAATATTGAACTGCTACCTTCAAACTGACTGTAGGATGCTCCAGTGTCAGCACTACAGAGCACAACTTCCCCGTGTAAAAGCAGTGTCAGACCTAGATCAGCAGCTGACACATCCAGGTTAAAAACTGTTTACTTTTGAATATGAGCTACCAGGTGAGCACTGGGACACAGCTGGTGCTGCCAAAAGCACTTAGGACACCTTACCTGGGTGTCGGTCATCAAACGGGTCCGGGTCCCCTTTGCGGTACTCTTCAGTCTCCTTCTCAATCAGCTCGGACATTCTGCAGCAGAAACAACACAAAGTGAGCAGAATTCACACTCCTGGAGCACAGCTCCTTACATGCACAGATCTGTCAGAGCACTCCAAACCACCCCATCAGCTTTCACCCAGCATTCAGTGCTACCAGAGGATTTTTGTCAGTCCACAATAGGGGGAAAACACTAGCCACTACTATCTCATCTCATTTTTAGCTCTGAAACACACTGAACCTGTAGCAACACCCCAGAGAAACACAAACAGGACACTCTGAAGGGCCGACACCTTGTATTTATTCATGTTAGACTCCCTGTGGTGTTCTACATCACATAGTGTAGAGACCTAGAGTAAATAAAGGGCTTGAGCAGTGCTTCTCACCACTACAGTGTCTTTCTTTGGCAGCAGAGCAAGTCCTGAACAGGTGACTTAGTCCTCTGCCCCTTCAGTCTGTGCAGGGGCAGCTGATCAAACTCTCTGCATTTTTTGTTATTTTTCACATTAAATTTCACTTGTGTTGTAGAATATAAATATTTAATAAATATTAAATACATTTACTAAGTGGTGTGTAACCTCTATTCAGTTATCAACTTTTCACCATGCGTCAACTACCACCACGGATAAGATGAGAAACTCAGCCAGCTCCCTGTTTACAGACCTCCAAAATACATTAAATGCTCCTCTGTATCAGAAAAACAAAATTGAGTTGTTTTAGAGCTATGTCTTGCCCTAAATTGAGAAGCAGCCTCAGAAGACATAAGAAATCCTATGCTCTAATTTGTTCAGAATGAACAGTAAGATAATTAATTATTATTTTTGTTTACACAAAATCAAGAAGAGGAAAATTATCTCATGGTCATGCAATAAATAATTCCATAGTCATACACTGTCCTTCTCCATGTAGTGTTACAGCAGAAATATATGCAATTTGAGGTGAAATAAAGAGCACTTAATTCAATTGAAAAAGCATTAGGAAATTAAATCTCATTTCCTTGATATACAACATGATTCCTTCCCCTCTACAGAGGTCCAGAGTGGGAGGCAGCATCTATGTGCAGCAGCACAGCATTTTAAAACAAGGTCTTAATACCTCAGAGTAGTTATTTAGGCAGAGTTTATCACAGGGGAGGGAAAACTGCTGGAAGGCTGCAGTAATCCCTGGAAAAATATTTGTCTTTTACAGAGGATTTCCCTTGCAGAACACTGCTGACTTCTACTCCATTCCTGTTACTTTCCAGAAAATATCCGGTGTTCCCAGGCATGACTAGAGGCAAAAATGTACAGTCCTGCCTCTGTGAGCTACACTGACTTGCCAGTGTGACAGAGGATGACTCCTGCCAGATTCTAGGAACAGCAAATTAGCTCACTGGGAATGAGCAGAGAACTTTCTTGCTTTCCTTTGATCTGACAATTATCTTTCAACAAACTGTTGATCCTGTGGGGTTCCAATATTTACTTTTATAAGCCTGATTGTGAAGGGATGCAAATTGTGTCCCTTGTTAATAATAGGCAGCACAGCTTGAGCTCTCAAAAAATTCTGGCAAAGGCAAGTTATTTAAATACTCCACTGCCAGCTCCTCATTTTTTTTTCCATGAGAACTAATAGCTTCAGGGATGTCTGCTGACAGAAAACTCAGACAAATGGGGAGCTGGGAAGCAGCACTTTAGCCTTGTCAGGTCTTTTGAGGTGATAATCAGTGTTTTGGTGATGTGCCAGAAAGGACAGACAAGCAGCATGGAAAGTGAGCACAACACTCTGGCCAGTGCATCCTGTCTGGGTAGGCAGCCAAACAGCAAGCTAGTGCCCAGTGCTTTCAGGGACAACATTATCACAGGCTCAGTGAAAGGCAAATGTGAATCACTAATAATGGAGGTTTTTGAGATAATTATTCACAATTGTTTGACCAAAAAAAAAAAAAATACAAAATGCATTGCCTCTTGGAAATTGATTTTCAAAAGAAAAAAAAATTAAAAAAAAATCAAGAAAAATCAAGCTTGCTTACAATACTCTTCTTTTAACTAACACATATAAAGGTGTTTTATGACTTAGATAAATCTATCTAGATCAACAGCTTTGTCAATTCTCAACACAACTGAGTATCAAATAACTACCAAGGCTCATTCCCACCTTTTAACATAGGCACCTGGTACACAGGGCTGTAACAAAACACAATTCACAAAACCACAGAACTTTTATTCAGTTTTCAAGATTTCCTTCATTCACTTGGCATTATACTGGTTCTGCAGCCACTTCCAAGTCTGCAGACAAGATGCAGGATTTACAGGGAGCTATTTACTTCTAGCTAATTTTTTTTCTCTTTACAACTGCCTTTGGAAAGTTAGTCAGATCCTCATTTTCACTTGCCACAAACTGAGTTCACCTTGGGAGTGGGAAAGGAAGGGACAGGGGTATACAGAAAAGTATGTCAAATTTGCAAGGCCCCAGTGATCTAGGTAGCACAAGAAAGCCATCCTAATCCTACTCTGTCATCACTCAGCATTAATGACCAACTTGAGTCTTTGCAGCAGATTGCAACAGTGTAAGATGCTCTAGGATCCCATATCACAATATGGCTGGTTTGTGGAGATGAAGTTACAACGTTAAACTGCTGATTATTCCCTTGATGAAAAAGGCTCCTGGGATGCAATAAATTATCTGAGTCCCAGGATTTGCCTGATTGGTTGAACATGATTTGCATGCAGTCTATGAAGTAACAGTATTGCAGGATCATTTCAATTTACAATATTTTTTAAAACCATGTATATTAAATATGTTGTTTGCTGACAGGCTTTCCAAGCAATTTCCTCAGTTCATACCTTCTAACTCTCAAGTGTTTCTAAATCCAGAAAACCAGCTTTTTGGAAGTGACAATTCAGCTGTGGTCTTGTAACTGGTGCTATTACTGTTGCTGTCCTTGTCCTGTTACTGCACTCTCACCTGTGCTACCTCAGCACCACATTCTACAGACCCCTATCCACACAGGAAAGTTTTCTTCTATTTAGCTCACAAGGAGGAAAGAAGTAGAGAAATATCACTCACCAACAAGCATGACCACAGCTCCCTCTGCCCTGCAACCAAACCAGTATGCAAGGGTATTGCTCTGCCTCAGGACACTGGCCAGTGCAAGCTCCAGTTACCAGCAAACTCTATCTAAATAGCTAAAACTCTCTCATACAAATACTAATATGGCTCTCATTGATAACTGAGGCACTGTAAATCTAATTTATGATTTTAACTTCTGGCCAAAGCCAGTAGATCCCCTTGCTACCTAGCTTAAATAAATCTGTACTATCTCCACTAAAGTAAAAATACCCAAGCCTTCACCATTCATAACCACTCTTCCTGCTGCACAGAAACCTTGAGAAACAACAGAGTTATTAGACTTGTCTGAGCCTAAATGATGCAGGGAGCTCCAGGAGCTGAGTGGGAGCAAGAAGTGCCAGACTGCTATAAGCACAAAAAAAATACATGTTTCGTTCAAATGTCTTTAAATTTCTTAGAATACAGTAAATTTCTGGTTATGCCTACAAGAAAAAGCCTTGAAATAGCACACATTTCCTTCAGACAATACACAAAAATAAACCAAAACCTGTCTCATGATTTTCAAGAGACCCACTAATTTTCAAGTGTTTAGGGTTGTATTTCTGTTGCTCATCTCCCTCTCCTGTGCTGCTATTTTTAAAATGCAGTAAGAACAGCAAAAAAGTTGTGGCCAGTGGGTGAGGCTCAGCACAGACCTGAGCAAAGAAACGCCACCAGATTCCTGTTACTTCCACCCAGTGCCAGCTCCAGCTCTGTGCACTGACTTGTCTGACCCAACAAGGCAGAAAAGACACCTGGACTGCAGAGCAGTCGAGTCCTGCACACACGAGGCAGGCCATGGACCTGCAAGCAGAGCTATGAGGAATTGAGGGAATTTCTGCAAATCTCCCCTTAAAGGAGGATTAATGTCAGTCTACTCAAATGAAGCCTGGCTTGGGAAACCACAAATGCAACTGATCATTCAAATACTTCTTTTGTACTAGATACTGTCTTATAATTAATGGTGTTACCTAGACTGCCCCAAATAATTTTTTGTTCCAGGGAATATTTTTCTCACAATACAATGCCAGTCGATCATCACACGGCTTAAAAAAACAATCCAGTTTTAAAATTTCACTTTAAATATTCCCTATGAGCTTCACTAATATCTTCTCAATATAGCTCCTCCTACTCATCCTACTCTCACAGTTTCATTTAATCTGATCAATGTCACTGCAATCTCAAATGCCTCACACCTTGCTTTCCATCTCAATGAATGTTTTACAAGCTTCAAGAGAAGATACCAAAGTTATTCCAAGCGTTTAATGATGTTCCTGACTTCTACTATTTCAGAAAATTAAATTCATGTTTCAGAGACAGTTTGTGTAAGATGTCTTTGCAATATTAACTTCTTACTAGAAGTTTTTATTTAAATACCACACTAACAGTTCATTTTCCAGACGAAGAAAATTAATTACAGGTTATCGGGTATGTGAACACCTCAAGAAAAAATATGGTCAAAGCTGCTGTCATGTAACTTCAGATATTCAGCTTTAGGGATTTGCTTAATAGATCTTACCTGGTGAGAATAGGGACCATGTCTTGCCCGCTGCCATGTTCTTTCTCCCATTGCTCAAGCAAAGTAGTGAGCTCAGCCTTGGAGTCCACATGCCCGGATCCTGAAGTCATGGCTTAGCCTAAGGGAGAGGTAACAACCAGAAAAAAAAAAAAAAAAAGGAGGGCATAAAAATGAGCAAGAAATCCCACTCTTTTCCTGTATTCATTGAAACAATCTAAATCAAATATTACAAGTCATTTGAAAGAGGCTAATAATACTCAGAGAAAAGGAGTGAGAAAATAAAGTGACAGAACAGTGCTTTCAAAGGTGAAAGCTTCTTTCTGGTCCTTTGCCTGCAGACTAAAGAACACATGCACCTCTGAACACAAGTCCTGACTGGTGCTCCCCAGTCCTGACCAGGCTGGTTGGAATGCACAGCTCACCACAACTGTGTTCAGTGCTGAGCCTTGTAAAAGCTCTACCTCAACTCCAATAGCACACCTGAGCTACCCTTTGTGGTGATTTACTCAAGAACCAACCCAGCCAGGGCAGCAAGATTGTGATCAGTGTTATTATCCCAGTTTAATGCCCTGCAGCCAGCGGTGGAAGTGCCAACCAACTCCTCAGGTCCACAGTGCTGAGGAGCAGAGGCAGCCCCTGAGTGCTGTGGGCAGTGGGAGCAGCCCCAGGACAGCTGTGATGGGAAAGAGCCAGACACCACCAGCTCAGGGTTTCCACCACTAGCTCAGGGTTTCCACGAACAGCCAGTGGCTCCAGGAGGAAGGAAGGATGATCACAGGAGGGAGCAGTGGAGCAATTACTTCAGATTTATCAGCCTTTACTTGCATGACAGCAGTTGACAGAAGATTTATCTTCCCATCCTCAAAAGCAAGAAACTCCTACAGCACTGAGTGACTTGTTGAAGTACCATTTAATGAAAGGAACTATCACTGTAGGTTCTGTTTAAGCCTTCAAATTTCCAGGTGTCAGCTTTTGTCAATCTGATAAAAACCTACGAGAAATATTAACAGCTAAACTAGAACAAAATCTGTCTCAAGATACTGCCATGCCCCTAGTTTCCAACCTGACAGACTGTGATTGTTGTGAAGAGTTGTAACTTCTGGAGGAAGGAATACCCAAACCTGATTTATAAACTGACTTTGTATTGCTGATGTGGGACAGTACACAAAGCAAAACAGATTTCTTCACATCAAAAAACACACAAAGGTTTTCAGCATTCCATTAGCCATAACATAGCCAATATCCATCTGTCATGAGATTAATTATCCATTTGTCATAACTGACCCACAGAAAGAAGTTTTCAAACTAGTGATAAATACAGAAGCATTTAAGACAGTGGCATACACATCAAGTCCTGAAATACATGTTCAGGAGTCAGTCAAATGACACTCCAAAGTCAGCCACAGCACAGATTACATATGCATTTATAGCCCAAGTTGTCTCTGAAAAACATCACATTCATTTAACCGTGTGCTGGACACCTCCAATTGGTTTAAAACTTTTCCTCACTCGAGGAATGGATGAACAATACTACAGTTCTACCTCTTGTTTCATAGGTGCCTCTGAATTTAATGTACTGTGACTGGATAGTTAAATGGGAAACATTTAACTAGGGGAAGAACACTGGCTGAAGATTAAACTGGCAGAAACTGCACAAAAGTCATTACCCAAAGACCACGAAAAAATAACCCTGTGACTGCAAGAACACCATTTTGATAAGTACTATATAAAGTGAGCATATGCTAACAAAAAAACTACCAAAGCATGAAGAAGGATGATGTTTCCTAAATCGCAAGTAATTATGATTTTATCTAGGGCATTCATTATTAATTCCTTTTTTTCAGAACTATATCAGGAAATTCAATGCAAATGCATAAATTGCTGAGGAAGAAACACTACCTTAGATGCAGGCAAAAACATAATGAGCTTGTACACACACACGCACCCTCCAAAACACCTTTGAAAATAAAAACTACTCCAAGCTAATAAAGCCCAATTTCCTTTTTCATTAATTGAACATTACTTGCCAGCAGCACTTCAGAGCTTTTAAATATCACAGAAGAACATTCAGACAAATGCACTCTGATCCTAAGAGCACAAATGCTGTACCGGAATCTACATTCAACCACTTCAGACACCCCCACCTTCATTCTGTACTCAAGAGATATAGAAAAAAGGGTCCTGTGACCTCAGAGCTTGTACAGGGCTTGTGCAGGCTCTCCTGCAATCTGGAGAAAAATTTACTTCCTCTAAAAGCCCTTAACTGCTCCTGCTGGAAAACAGAAAAGGTCCAGCAATACCTGCAACAGGTCAACCAAGTCCAAGTCCAAGTCAGGAAGACCACAGGACCTGCTAACACTGCCCTCTGGGATACATCATTCTATACCAAAATCAAGTGAAAACTCCCAGCTATCCCTAAGACCTGGAGTATTGCCTCAATAAAGCACATTATTGGTCTAAATAACTGGTGCTGACAGAGAGTTGTTCTCCTAAAATGAAGTTATAACATAAAAAGGCCACCTTTTCTACTGGGACACAGTAGTGACAGTGACTGTCTTGCTAAGACGTCTCCTCTCTTCCACAGGCTTCCTTCCCAATCTATTCCAGAACATACATTTTAGATGGCATCACAGAAACTCCTACTGCGCTCACTTTTTTCAAGAATCCATCTTAAATCAAAGTCAAGAGCTCTGCAGAGAGGGCAAGAACATAAATGATATGAACTAACCTGTAACTGTCAGCAACACACCTGGTCTGATGGAGAGGAAATTCTCAAAGAACAGCTCTGACTTTCATTACTTCCCTTGAACAAGCTACTGAAAAAATTCCATCTTAAATTGCTCTCCAAGAACCAGCAGAACTGATCTGATTTAAATTGGGGGGGACAGGAGGGGGAAACAGGGGGATGTAATTTTTTTCTTTTAGTAAGTTTTGAAAATCCCAGCCCACTACAGATTTATACATATACAAAACATCTAATATACATAACATATACGTAATATACATAATATACACAGAACATCTAATAAGCTAAGGAATGGGATTTTCTCCCAAACAGCACTACTGCCAAAATATCTTTAGAATCAATATTAACAAAACAAAGCACTTACTTTTACTTTGAAAGACAAATATTTGTAGTCTTAACTACCATGGTGGCCACTGCCACTGAAAAGCCACATGTGCCTGTTTCAACATACCATGGCTGGTGCACATGGTATTGCTTTAATATTAATCACTACTTGTATTCCTGTGTCACAGCAAAGGCTTTATGGGCAGTTCACTCTTCTGAGCTTAGATGTAAGAATGTGACATAAAAGGGAAATCCAAAGAATATTGAGACACAGATTCCTCAAGGTACTCACATGTTTTTGAAACCTCAGACACTTTAGTGCTTGAGTCACCTTAGTGAGACACCTCTGAACAGCAAGGAAATAAAATTCCAGTGACCTCTAACCACAAACCTTGATTCAGTGCCTGGAACAATTCAGCTCTACCTTTCTGTCCATAAGGGCCTCGCAGTAACCACAACACTACCACAGCTCATTCCCTCACTGATGCTGTGTTCAGGGAAAAGCTTAGGAGGTTCTGAACACACTCACTTCCCACAGATAAACATTTGAAAGCATGAAACCTCATAGTGAATATAAATATACCTGTAAAATCTGAAAACCAAGTTTGGTTATTTGGAAAATGAATGCAAAAGGCCTAACTTAGCAATTTAAATGGAAAATTAATGAGCTACACAATAGAACAAAAAAAACCCCAAAAAACCAAAAACCAAAAATCTCCTGAAAACCACAATTTTAATAAACATTGCAGGAAAATTGCACATTTAAGTTAATTAATGGACAAAAATTACATGAAGATTTTTAATTCCACATGCATAGGGGCAACTCAAATTCTAATAACTGCACTTTGAGCCAGCTTAATAGTCCAGTTTTACATTGTTCCCAAACATGATTCTAAGTATGGCTGAGGACACAGTGTAGAGAAGACCAGCATCATAATGTAACACCACTAATGACTTGGAATTTAGTTAATTGACCAGCAAAGCTAAGCAGTACATCTGTAGGTTCCTTCATACTTATATTTTAACACAAAGAATTCCTTACTTTAAGAAAAAATAATATTCTCCCTCTCATCACAAATATCCTTTAAAGAGATGAGCCATCTGACAGCTATTTGTCTAAACCTGTTGCGCCTGAAGTAACCACATGGAATTTAAAGGATCACAAACTGTCAACACTGAAGTTCACTTGTGGAAATAATATACCACCAAATAAGAAAAGCCTCACAATCTCTGGAGGACAAAAACGTGGTTTGGTGTCCTACACTGAGGGAAGTCTTCGTTCGTTCAACTTCACTGTTTAACAGGGATCCAAACTGGCTGTTATACTGAACATATCCCTAATGTTGCTTTTAAGTATTTGTTTAAAAATCTGGCTGTTTTTTTGTTGGTTTTTTTTTAATTAAGGCATTTTAAGGACAGGGAAAACCACAAGGTTATTCAGTTTCCTGGAATTTCTCCTTTTACAAAACAAACTTAGAACTACGCTCTGATCTAGCAGGACAAGCCCAAAAAACAGGAACAAACTTCTGTTGTCTACAAAATAAGAGTCAAAAAAAAAGCCCCGCTCCGTTTCATCATCAATTCCTCTTCGCGCGGCTGCAAGGGGAAACACGCGGGCCGCACCTCGCGGGGGCGGCCGCTGACAGCTCCCGCGGGGTCCCGCACTGCCGGGCTCGGCGGGACGCACGGGCGGCCCCAACGTTTAAAGGTCGGCAGAGACCAGAGTGGGGGGAGCGAGGAAGCAGAAAGCCTCCCGCCCGAGCGGGCCCAGCACAGGAGGAAGAGCCGGCACAGGGGGCGGGCCGGGCGCGGGGGCCCGGGGCGGGCGGGGCGGCGCAGGCCCGGTCCCGCCGGGGGGGACAGGCCAGGCCGGGCCGGGCCGGGGCCGCTGGGCCCCTCGCCCCGAGGGCGCCCCCTAGCGCGGGGGCGGACCCGCAGCCGACCCCGCTCCCCTGAGGCGCCCCCCCCACCCCGTGCCGCTGCCCCTGCCCGGCGCGGAGGCCGCGGCCGCCAACCAGCCCGGCCCGGCCCAGCCCGGCCCGGCGAGGCTCCAGGAAAGCGGCGGCGGCGCGTCCCTCCCGCCCCGACCCCGGTACCTGCGCGCTGCCCCGCGGTGCCGCCGCCGCCGCCCCCGGCCCCTGCTGCCGGCCCCGCGCACCCCGCGGCGGCCGCGATCGCTGTGGAGGGCGCACACTTTTTTGCGTCACCGGGCTGCGTCACGGCGCGCGCGTCACGGCCGTGAGGGAGCGGGGGCACACTCTCGGCCGGCCTGCCGGGAAAGGCAGTTCGCGCGGGGCGCATGCGTCCCCCAGGAGCTGTCGCCGCAGAGGGTGTTGGGAGCTGTAGTTCCTGGCGTGTGCCGCCATTGCCAGCGCCGTGGCTTCGGGCGGAGGGGTCGGCGCTTTACCAGGCGTTCTCCGGAGAAAGGGGCGAGGCCGTTGGCTCCGCGGCACGGTGTGGCGCGGAGGAGCCGCCGGGAAGCAGCTGTCGGCCCCGATACACGCGTGCCCGCCCCGATAGCGGCGTGTTGCTGGGCACGCCGCCATCCGCCCTCCAGCCCCACGGCGGGACCATCACCAGCTGCGGCTGCGCTTCCTTTCTTAGGGTCGAATATTATTCACTGTGTTGTTCACCTGTTAGATCACCTCCGGCTGCACAGCGAGGTGCTTCAGAGGGAGGGCAGCTTGCAGGAGAGCTGGGATGCCGAGCACGCCGGCTCCTGCTCCAGAGTGATTCCTCCTATGTCCGGCACAGGAAGGAACATCGTCCTGCTTCTTGACAACGGGGGCTGGTTTTGGCAGCTGTAGCTAAACCCCACAGCAGAACTGACCACTGAACGCTCACCTCCACCTCTGCTCTGGACCATAACAAAGGAGGAAGAGGAAACTCGGGCTCTCCTGAGTCCCAGAAAAACTTCTCTTCCCACGTTCCCACCCTTCCTACAGCTGCTCCTTATGAGCTCCGGAGAGCTCATCCACTCCCCAGTCCTTCCCTCTATCACTGCAGGAAAAGTTATGCACCTGCCTGTGATGAGAGAGCCTGTGTGCAAAGAAATCCTTCAGCACTGTATAGCCCTATCCCTGTGTGCCTTCCACATGCAAAGTCTTCTGTTCCTCTGGGATTGTTTTTCTTTGTCTGTTGGTTTCACAGTGGGAATATCCCTGCTCTTGTGTGCTTTTACAGTGCTAATGAACTGTTATTTTGCACGGTCCCTTGCCCTGCTGTATCGAGTTACCCATGGAGAAGATCCACGTACTGTCAGCGAAGTTACCATTTCTGAGGGGAGGGAAGATCTGGAAAAGTAAACTCCTCACCCAGGTCCTCATGGCTGGTAGGAGAGCACAAAAAGTATCAGACCTGCCTGCAGTGTTAATACCCAGGCAAGTTCATCACTTCTACAGCTGCACCTTCCTCCTCCCCTACAAGGCACCTGGGAGCCTCAAGGCAGGTGAGGAGATTCAGATCCTGGCACATTGCTGGCACAGGGCACAGCTTGCAGCCACCTCTGGCTCTGGCACAGCTCTGCCACAGCCTCCTCTACAAACTGGCCAAAATGGTTAGGCCTCCAACTCCTGCATTTCCACACCTCAAAGATATTTGGGAAGGATTCATTCCAACATTCTTGTTTCCCACAGGGCAGGTGGGAGTCCTACTGGCTCACCTGTCAGGAACAAGACATGAAAGCAATGAAATCCCAGTTTATGCTGCTGTGCTCTAGTAATTGCTGAGGTACTGGCAGGAGCTTTTCTCATAGAAGAATAAATATTAATAAAAAATTAGTAAATAAGGAGAAAGAGGGTCTTCCCTCAAGAAAAAAGCTTCATAAGCACCATTCCTATCTAAGATGCCCCACAGAGTCTGCATTAATCCACTTTCTTGCATTGCAGCTGCATAAATCCCTTCCCTGGGCAGTGTTTGCACAGGTAGAGATTCTGCTACCACACTTACAGCATTTGACTGTCAGTCTTGATTGATTCCAGGATAATGAGTACAACAGTGGGAATCCTGCAGCACTGGATGTAGTGAGTAAGCCCCCACCCTCACAACACTTCACCTTAATGATGCAATTGAAGGAAAAAACCCACAAAACAAATGCAAAATATGGCCATGGGTTGCAGAGCAATAAAAATGAGAGGCCAGCAGTGAGCTGGCACCTCTTGCCCTGTGGGATCTTGTAGCTGAGAGAGAGAGGCCTGTGGTGTGCAAGGAAGGGAAGGTTCACGCCCATGGGCTCCCCCACCAGAACATATTCCACAGGATGGCGAACTGATAGTAACCTTGACTTATAGCTGAATGACAATTTGAGGTTCCTTGAACAGAGTAACCACTCCTCCTCTTCTGTCACATGCCAGATCATCTCACAATACTGTGGTTTACCAGGAGAGGATAAACCCATTTCATGGGGCCCTAAAAACTTCTAGACTTAAGGACAATTAGCTGTGGGATCAGAGGAGGAAAAGCACTGTAGGTGAAGCCAGGAAGACACATATTGTGTTTCCAAAGGATGCCTTGAGTATAGCTAGGGGTGGAAAAGTGTCTGGGATACTTAATCTCTCACAGCTGCTGACAAAGGCAGAGAGCCCCATACCCAGGCTACAGGCAGCAGTTTCAGCCTCTGCCTGAGCAGACCTTTGCTCTGAAAATGAGAAAAAGATCATTATCAAAAAGCTCACAATATTTCACAACATTCAGAGATGCCTCACCACAGCTGCCCTATGAGGACAGAGGATAGATTCTTTAGGCTTTTAGGGGTGTTAATTGGCCACCTTGACCTCCAACACAGATCTGTTGTGATAAAGTTGATTTGCTACACTTAACCTTCCATTAATTGCCCCATCCTCTTGTGGGACTCAATTTGCTTGTCACCGTGTATCTCCCTGTAACTGAGCTCCTGTTGAAGAGCAGCTGTGACAGTGGTTACTGAACGAGCAGTATCAGCCTCTGCAGCATAACTTTACTGCATGACTCATAGCATAGATGAGTAGTGAGCCCTGGGATAGTGTTCAGTGCCCTCCCATCACTGTATCACTCTGCAGCACCCAGCTGGAATTCCCAGCAGCATCCAGGGAAGGGTACAATGCCGGGACGTGAAGCTTTGGGAGGGTCTGACCCTGCCCTGCTCAGCTGCTCGTAAAGCGTCGGGTGTTCCTTCGGCGCGCCCGTGCCCCGGGGAGGGCAGGAACCGGGCGGGAGGGCAGGAACCGGGCGGGAGGGGAGGGCAGGAACCGGGCGGGAGGGCAGGAGCCGGGCGGGAGGGCAGGAGCCGGGCGGGAGGGGAGGGCAGGAACCGGGCGGGAGGGCAGGAGCCGGGCGGGAGGGCAGGAGCCGGGCGGGAGGGGAGGGCAGGAGCCGGGCGGGAGGGCAGGAACCGGGCGGGAGGGGAGGGCAGGAACCGGGCGGGAGGGCAGACGGCTGCGGAGCTGCACCTGGGAACGGAGCAGTCTGCCAGGCCAGCAGGGGAGGTCAGCCGGCTGTGATGCGCTTTCTGCCGAGTGCCTTCCCCCTTTCCACCCTGCCAGTCTCTTGTGTGCCTCTGGGGATCTGGGCAGTGGGCACAAAACCCTGACAAAAAGGCCTCAGTTCCAACCCTAGGACCGTCTATTGCTCACCCAGCCTGGATCTGCACAAATAGTTCAGAAGTGGTTTTATGAGGTGTGAGGCAGATAAATATCTGCAATAATACCCCTCATGCCTAAAGGGCTTTAAACACTGTCTAGACTCCCCCAGCACATCTGATTGACATGTGCTGAATTTTCACGTTGTACAAAAATATTGCCTGATGGATTAGATTATGGCCATGAGTGACCTGCAAGCTGGCAGCCAGCACCCCTCAAACAATCTCCTGTTTCTTACCCACATCAGGGAGACTGCAGATAATACGGCGGAAAGAGGTACAAAGGGAGAAAAAAAGGTACAAAGGGAAATAAGCAGGGAAGAGCAGTTCAGTGGGATCCCCTCTGCCTCGACAGACTCAGCAGAGCAAAGGGGCTGCAGGCATTGCCACAGGTTACCTGCGATCCAGGTGACCATGGGCAAACGGGGCCAAAATATGAGCGCTGAGTGTTCCGATAAATGATGTGCGACAAGGGAATAGTTCAATCACTAGGTGGCACACCGGCATCATCACACCACAACAGCGTCCTCTTGGGAGGAAAAAGCTCAAAATAGCCCAAAGCAAAAATTAACAAGCAATCATCAGGGGCCGAGGTGCTTAGAGGAGCCATCTGTGTGCTCACACACACAGAGCAAAACCACCCAACAACTGGAGAGAGATATCAAATGTAAAAGGGCAGGCAAAATGTGTTCATTCAATCGAATTCTGCCTGTGCTCCTTTGCTATTTCTGAGTGACGGTGGGAAAGGCAGGGGAGGCTCGCTCATCAATGGAATGCAAAGAGGAAATGCACGGAGGGCAGCAGAGGTCCAGGGAATGCAGTTGCCCCCTTTTCTAAGAGGTATGCCTGCCCTTATATGTGGAGAGAGCATTTGGGGTTCCCTTCCAGCAGAAAAGGCCAAGCAAAGCTCAAGAAGTTTCTCACGGGGATACAAAGACACAGGGGACAGTGACAGCAGGCTGATGGCACCTACTGCAAAAGGACTTCGAGGATGGTTGTTTGTAGGAAAAGAGTGATAGGGGACTGATAGCAACACTTCTGGGGCAGGTTTTCTCTGGCCTGGAGCTAAAATAGCAACACAAACTAAAACCAGCTAAGCTATTTATGAGGTGGGGCCAGGGAGAGACCTACATTTTGGCAGTGGCTGAATTACCATTGTGTCTTGTTTTACTACTATAGATCAGTAGAAGCAGTTCACTCTTCAAAGTCTCAAGGACCTTACCATGGCAAACTACACTAACTCTTCTGGACACCCACAGGATCTGCAGGACTTGCCATCAGACAGGCTGCTCCCCAGGCTCTCCTGGTGTTTGCATGGACCCAGCAGTGCAGACACAGGCTCCCCAGCCACCTCCCCCTGAGCATTTAGCCCAGACTGAGAGAAGCCAGATCTATATCTAGGAATATGGAAATGCAGAAGAATGTCGTTCATCAGCTCAGATACTAATGAGAACATGAGCAGGCAAAAAGCTCTCTTCCAAACAGGCTGGTGCCAAAACGCTCCATTCAGACACTCAGTGTGATGCCAAGAGCACATAACTGCCTAGCTGAGCATCTGAGTGACAGCACATCTGCGCTTGCAGGCTGAAAGTCAACAAAAAAGTTAAATAGTACAAAGTGATCAGTGTTGCATGAAGTATACACTGACATGAAGTATATACACCTCTTGCTTTCAGCTGCATGGCCCCCAAATTCTGACCATGCTGCTACTGCAGTCTTGCTCAGCGCTTTGGGCTCAGCTTCTCACACACACACAGCAACTTCAGGCAGATTTTCATACCTCTCCTTTCTCCCAGATTACTGAAAAGTGGGGTTATTGGTGTGTCCTGTGATATATGAGCTATCCAGGGGTATGAAGCTATGAAAGGAAAGAGCCTTTGGGAGACTGGAAATGCGCAGATAAACCATGCACAGAGAATATGCAAGGGAGAGCATGAGAAAAGTGGGGGACTGTTAGTACACAGAAAGTGGCATCATAGCAACAAGACATCATTTCTTGACTAAACTCATTTCTCTAACTGGGAATGTTAAAAGTTCATTTGAGGCACTACACAAAATCCCCTGCTTGTTTTTGTAGTTTAACAAGGGTTTTCCTTTTTTTATCTGTTTTGTTACTATAAGATACAACCAGCAAAGAAAACTCTTCATACAGAAGAAAGTAACAAAAGACCATGCACAGCATGCTGTGAAATGCCTTCAAGACACACATTGGGAATACAAACAAGTTCTTCCTTATGTTTTCCAGCAACAAGGATCTTAGGGATTACTTGTAACTACAGCAGCTTTAAAAAACAAAGACTAAACAGAACCAGGGAAAAGTACAAAAGTACAATTTTAAGACTACTAGCCTTTTTAAGGGGAGGGTGGGGTTTGTTTTGGTTTTTTCTGCTCTTTTCTTTTCATCAGGCCTTAAGTTCAGATTTTTTTATCTGCTTTCTTCATGACTTTTTCCTATAGGAGTTAGCTAGGTCAAGTGCATTTATGTCTCAGTTTTTGATGCACATGGAAACAATAAGCAAATTGGTGAAAGTGGGCCATAATGGTGGCAGGCACATGTGCAAATGTTAATTTTGTATTCGTGAGTTGTTTTATCATGGAGGGATTCCACCAAGGGTCTTTATCCTTGGTATGAAGGCTCATCATATGAAGCATCTCCTGGCAATTCTGATTTTTGGCTTGTCCATTGTGGTGCTTATGGCCCTGGGAGCTCCACAGATATCAGCTCTCAGCAGCCAAATGTGCATGCCCCCACTGCAGGCACTGCCCAAACACTGGGACCTGCAGCACTATGAAGTCTGAACTCTTGGCTCTCACATTCAGCCATACTTAGGATGAAGCTCTCAAGATCCTTTAGCAGCATGAAGCCTCCAACAGGGTTTGACATGGGGAAAATCCCCAGCTGAAATGAGGTAATGTAAAGCTGAGTGAGTCTGTGCTGGGATTCACACAGGACTCTTGCCCTAAGTTTTTCTCTGCCATGAAATAGGCCATGTCTTTTCACCCAGAAGGAATAACTTCCTCTGGCAACACCTCTGTCTGAGCTGCCCTGATCCTGAACAGACTCTGCAGCCCCAGAAACATTCTGGCACAGGGACATTTGAGGGCTTCCTGAAACACTGCGCACCTCCAAGCCCAGGTACCTAGGAATGCAGCTGGGCCTTGGGGCACGATGTTACTGGTGCAGACCCAGATCCCTGACATAGTGGTGACTTAATTAAGTTCTGGTTCTGCTGCTGAACTCAAAGTGTCACATCAAGACAGCAGCACCAGTTCCAGGCTCTTCCCTCTTCCACTTGTTCCCTCACATAGATGACAGTGTCTTTTCTTCCTTCTAGGAGCTTCATATCCCCAATCAGTGGAAAACTAATAGAGCAAGAATGAAGCTTCATAAGTTTTCTTTGCCCAAATAAATCAGAAGCACCTGACAACATGGAGGAAGGGAAAGAGAAAAGCACTGAATTTTTAGGAATCAAATTGGATGCCAAGCCACAAAGTAGAAAAATACCACTGCCTCCCAGGGTACAGCATGCTCTGTTAGCAACTGCAGCGACATACTCATGGGCTTTGGTCTCCAGGGAACCTTGTTTGTGAACATTTAGCTGCATTTATAGGAGTGCAGGGTATTTGATATAGTAGTCTATTCCCTTTGGGATGTAGATAAGTGTTGTATCCTTATCCTTTTTCTAAAACCAGCATTGGTAAATGATAACCAGAAAAATATCTGAATGTCCTCTCTGCTTCTGGAGCTGGGGTTTAAGGGCAGCTCAGATGTGCAGTGAGAGCTACAAATGACAATAAATGTGTGATGCAAAGCTCTGCATTTCCATTCAGTTTGAACACCAGGCATGTGTGTAACACACACACCTCTCACGCTGTAATGGAAGAGGCTTCTGAGAAAGACACATTTTTACCACTTCTGAATGCAAGGGAACAATAAACTATCAAAACCCAATGTCATCAGTGAGGAGCAGTTATAGAAAAGTGGATACTATTCACAGCCTGGAAGTGCACTTCATTCACAATATTGCATTTGGACAATATTTGAACTACCTGCTGCAGTATGATTCTTAAATTACAATAAAAAGTGGTGACTAATTATGAAATAGGGACATTTTGGAGGAACCATTTTGGCATACCCCAATGAAGAAATTTTTTTTTGCAAGACTTTTTTATCTTGCCTCTCTTTTCATCAAGTCTTCTACCGAGAAAAAAGATAATTTTCAGCTATTGGACATACCAAATCACCAGTACAACTGGATAGGATCAACAGGAATTCTCCCTGTATTACCTTATTTCACAGCCTATATTTGTGTTTAATATAACACTTGTGTGCTTATCATAATTTCATGACATTTAATGTAGACTGGGCAGCAGTCTTCAGTGTAGTCTGCAAGGAAAACAATGCTTTAGGCCAAAGAGAAGTTAAGAATATGCAAGGGCATAATGAGAGATGTTGATGGCTTTTACAGGCTGTTTGGACAGCAGAACTCACAGGAGATTTTAGCAATAGGGATGCAAATCTTTAAGCCAGGAAGGAAGAAGGAGGTGTGTTTAGCCACTCTTCAGGGCTAGGATGCTATTTTCTATAAATCAGAGTTTTGCAGTGTGGCTGAGAGTACCGAGATTTATTTTGCTTTGTCTTTGGATAGTGGGAGTAAAATGCTGGTCTCCTTGAAATATGTGGGATGTTAGTGACTAGGATAATAAAGGTGAGATTTCACCATAGACATTTTGAATTCTCCTCATCCCAGCCTCTCCCAGCAGGCTGGCTGGGATTGTTCCCAGCCTGTTTTGTAGCAGACAGGTGCATCAGGCCAGATGAGCTCCTTGAGCTCCTCCCGCTACTTACTGTTAACCACAGTTATGCTCTCCTGGGGTACAGAAAACTGCCATGAGCAAGGAGAGAATCCCCTGGAAGATGGTTCCCCAAGGCACAGCTCTAGGGAACAACATTGCCTACTGTGGAAAGTTTTACAAACGAGCTGTGGTTACCCACTATCCAAATGGTGAATATTCAGTGTTTGCTTTAGAGCAACAGTTCCAGATGCAACCATGCAACTCCCCATCTCTCCCTTTCACAAAGGAAAATGGGAGTGTTGAGGTCTCACAGTTCCAGCTCTTCTGAACTAGTGCCCTCTTTCCCTGGACTTGATCAGCATCACTCTCCCAAGAGCCTTGGAAAAACGGAAAGGAGGAAAAAAGCAGCTTTCTTCCAGGCAGGTTCACAAAACCTTTTGTCTTGCTGGACTGGTTGCAGACATCCCACATGTACAAAGAAAAGTTTTTGCTCCTATTCCTGATGCAGCTTTCCTCTCTTGGTCCTCTCTTGCTGAACCTTTGCCAAGACTTTAGTAACACAAAGATTTTGTAGTTGGTGGACTTGTACCCCTTATCCTGTGTACATAGGAGAATATGTCACCCTGCAGACACTATCAAATTCCAGAGCCTGTATCTTCTTTCCTAAGCAAACAGTGTCTGAGGCAGGGGGCTTTGCTCAGTTAGGAATAATCCCCAGGAGGAATTCAGCACTGGCTGAGGAGGATTTGATGGAAAGAGGGCTGTAGCTCCCCTCTTGCCCACGTGAGTGTCAGGTGCAGCATCCACATCCCTGAGCTGTTTTTTTCTGGAAGGACTCTTTGACTTCACCCTGTGTATCAGCTACAGTCACAGCATGCAGGTCTGCCAGTTCTGGTCCATGCCTCTCATCCCACCTCAAATCACTTGATGCTGGGGAATTGCTGGGAGTACTCGTGTCCCAGACATCTCTTGGGAATTCTGCAGTCTCCTTCCCACGCAGACACCAGCTGGGAGCAATCCATTCCTGCTCAGCTCTGCACCCAGACTGTACACAAGCAGTTTTAAATCCAGGGTGTGGACTAGCTGAAAATGACTAAGAAAATGAAAGATGACTAAGAAAACCAAGCCTGTGTGCTTTGGAATTATTTCCAGCCTAAAACAGCTGAAGAGCTCTACAATTTTCCTGCAAAGCCCTGAGAGGGGCACGGATTTGATAACATCAAGGCGTCCCAAGAGCCAGAGTCCCTGCCTGCAGCTCATCTGACAGCAGATGTGCCAAAACACCTCTTCTGGCTGCTGGGCTTCCAGGACGCTCTATCAGTGGAAAAACCTGCTCTGCCCACTGCTTTTCACTTCTTTAGAGCACAGAGATGTGCAAAGAAACAAGCAGGGCTGTCAGCTCCTGCTGCAGCCCTCTGCCCATGTCCTGCCTATTTGTGACTCTGTGGCAAAGCACACCAGGGCTGTGGAAGTTGGTGGCAGGTGCAGATAAATATATCTGGGTAAAATTCACTCCTACCTCTTGGCTGACTTCTGACCCTCCGCATCTGCAGTCCCGCCATTGTCTGCCGCCTTCTGTCTCTTCTTTTGTGTTTTTTCTTTAATTTTGCCCTAATACTTCACATAATTCTTGTTGCTATGCAGGGTTTGCAGGCTCAGCTGCCTGTAACAACCCCTCTCCATGGCTATGTGCAGCTTGGCTGCAGTGAGGACACTTTGCTGATTAATTTGCTTTTTTTTTGGTATAGTTATTTTAGATGCTTGGAAATAAAATAAAGCTGTTACTGATACCTTCCCTCTCCTAATGCAAATTAACTTCAGCAAATTAATCCTTTTCAAAATCATCATTTTTGTGGTCTAGACCAGAGCGCAGACAGGAATACAAATTGTATGGCTTAATTTACTCCTTACTTTTGTTCTCACCAGGGCCATAAGGTGGGTGGCAAGGGGCAAGGAAGCAGCACAGTACAACTGCAAGTCAGAAAGAGTATATTTGGACATGCCCATGGGTCCTATGCTGGGTCACCACACAGGGTGATGAGGGGAATCCTAGAGCTGAAGAAAGGGAAGGATCCAAGTCTTTTTTCCCCACATGATGAACACCTGTCCCTGCACTATAAAAAGAGCCATTTGGTGTTTCATAACCCTTTGGTAGTGCCCAAAAGGGAGCCCAGTATAGTTTCCAAACTGTACTTTCATCATCCTCTCCTCCCTGCTGCATTGGCCTAACTGGCAGATCTTGTTGCATTTGATCAAGGAAAGTCATTCACCACGGCTCCAGCCATGCAGGTGAAGAAATCACGTGCTAATGGTGCTTCCCATTTTATGTATTGGGATGTTTTATTCATACAGGCAGCTCCAAATTACCTCCTTCATACATATAGTTCCGTAATTTCCCTACTTAAATACATCCACCATCAAAATTATCTAGTTAAAGTCATGCCCCAGAGATTGGGCCTTGCAGGAATGAAAATGCGCTTTTGAAACAGAAACTTCCTTGAGCTCCTAAACCTCAAACAACTGTAAAGCCAGAAGACACAATGAAAGAGACAATGAAAGAGAAAATGTTGTTTAATGTACTTTAAACAGTTGTTGTTCAGGGACTGCTTTTCAAACGAGTTAGTTTACCTGCTGTGGAGAAAAAACAAACTACAATGGTGTTTGCCGATTTCAAAACTCAGATACCACCCACTGCAGGAGAGCAGGCTGCAGAAAGCACTGAATTGCACCAGTGTATTCCCACTGAGTGAAGAAGCAGAAATAACTGCTATGAGGAACCTCTCCCAAACACAAGAGGTGCTGGGATGAACAGCATAAAGAATGTGGCTTTCAAACACACCAGTTTTTGCCATTAGTATGATTACACCCCTCTGTGTGGTAGATGGTGGGCAGTGCCTGCAGGGATCCAGGTGGGAGCCAACCTTGGCTACCAGGGGAGTGTAGGGAAAGGAACAGCTCCTGGTGCCACTCATTGCCTGAACAATCATGTGCGTGACCAGGGAGTCTCATGTGGCACGTCATTTCAGGATTCTGATACTAAAAAGAAGCATTACTGCTAATAAATGAAAAGTGAAATCAACACCAACCCCCTACATATGGGCTGCTTAAAGAATTTGCAGTGATTACAACTGTTCTAATAAACAAAAGATTAGCTCCTATATGAAGAACAAAAGAGTAGAAAATGTATTGAAAAACAGAAAAGTTCTCTACCTTGTTTCATGGAGGCAGATTAATAATAAATCCTGGATGAGTGTAAAGATTGAAGAAACAAATGTAGGTTTTACCAGCATTAATATGAAAAGTGCATTAAATTCTCTTCTGAAACCTTGATAATCCACTGATAGTCCTTATGTATGTTGCATATCTACCCAAAACCAAAAACTCTTTTATTATTAGTTAATTAATTAATTGCACACATCCTTCTCACCTCCTAAAAATCCCTTGTTTTTGTGACACCCTTGTGTAAGGATAAATTTCAGGCTAATCAACTAAACCACAGTTGTGAAATGAGCAACACAAAAATATCTCATTGTCTGAAGCCTTCCTCCCTGTCCCTGCTAAAGCCCCAGGGTCTTCATCAACACACACTCTGAGGGTGAAGGTTAACAGGTTTAACCATAGGGAGAAGAGCAGAGGCTAAATAGTCCCTCACTTCTCCATCAATAGCAAATACCTGCTGTTCTCTTAAGGGACAAGAAACCAGGAGCCAAGGAGATCCCAGGACCAGCAGAGTAGGGGGTCTCCCCAGTCAGTGCTTGCACCACAACACCAGAGTGAAAAAGAAAAGCTAAGCAGGCTGAGAAACAGAAGCAGCATCACCAACAATCCAGGTCATCAGACAAGCTCATGGCAATAAGGTAAAATGAAAGTTAAAAGGGGGGAAAGAAAGTTTGTAGGCCAGACCCAGCAAAACAAAGCAGGCATAGCCCAAGACTAAGTGCCAGAGTTGGGTTTAAACTGAGCTCCTGTGCTAATGAGCAGGGCTGGGTGTCCCAGGCAAGACTGGTCAGGGCATTAGGGACTCTATGGCCCTGACACTGTTGTCACACAGGGGAAAACCTTGTATGAACTGTTATCAAAGTTAATTCCTCAGGAAAAAGCTCACTGTAGCATTGCAGAGGAGGCACTGGCAGAGCACTGACAGTAAAAACCTACTCACATTGGTTGTACATTGTGCCATCTCCCCTGCCCCACAGCTAATGGCAGAAAAATAGAGCTGGCTAGAGGCAAAAGCCAAGTGAACAGCAGCTGGGTCTGTGACCCAGCTCTTCTCTTGGCAGGAGGTTGCCTTGTCTCCTCAGAGTGCAGTAAAGTTGGTTGTGCCCCCATTAAGGACCAGCCAAGAGCTGCCTGCTAGAAAGACAAAAGCACTTAGAGCCTTCTTCTTGTAGCTTCCAAAGCACAGCTGGGAGCAGGGCATTCCTGACCAGCAGGTGGGTTTATTTACCACTAAGGAATGTGAGGGAGTTTAACTCTGTACTCTCCTCTTGCCCAAAGTGAATGAAACATCCTGGAGTGCAGAAAGCCTGTGTTGGCTAGGAAGGGGTCAGCACACTTCAGGGGTGGTGTGAGGGTGGATGTTGTTGCACTCACCTTGTCGTACCTGCTGTAACCACCTGGCTGGGAAGGAGGGCTTAAAAGCAGGAAGCTGAAGCTGGAGTTGTGGAGATGTCTGGTTTCTTAGGCTGGGCTTAAAAGCAAATAGGGTGATGCCGTGTTGTAAGATTGCATTTTGTTTATTTGCTTCTAAATTGTATCATGCTCTGTAGTTCGGGTAAAGCAGAGCAAGAAGAAAGCTACATCAAGTGTTTTTGGCACTGCTGTGAATTTGCTAATGGGCCTTTGCAAGGTAGTTCAATTATGCATTTACATGTGCTGGAGCTGTGGGTTTAACTTTGCCCCCCCCTCTGGGAGGTGTGAGCATTATGGGTGTCTGGGGGTTCACTGTTGCCCTCATTCACATCACAGTTGGAGTGGGAGATTAAGCAGCTCCAGCCTGGTTTTAGCCAGCACACTGCTCTGGGGACTGCCAGGAGCAGCTGTATGACCTTTTCTAATATGGTGTTACCTTGTATTAGTTTGTAAACTTGTTACTTTTAATGCTTTAAATACAAAACTACCTCTTCTGTGAGCAAAACACCCTGTCTCAATCTTTCTCCCTCCTGTTGTATGTCATACCTTTACTATTTTCTTTACTTTCCTGAAACCATAAACCCTTCCAGCCTCTTCTGTGAGAAGTGGTGACTTTTTTTACCTTTCTGCACCCAGTGTTTGAAAACGGAGTGTTGAAGGCTGAGGAGTGTTTCAGGTGAGCAGTGCTGTGCTGAATTATGCAATGACGTTACAGTGTTTCAGTACTGCAATCCTCCCCAGAGCAGCTCACCAGAGGATTGAGACACCAAAGACTCACCTTTTCAAGCAGAGAGATCTTGCTTTGTAGGGACACTGAATCCCTTCTGGACTGGACTAGTGCAGAGCCCAACAAGCAGAGGAAATGTTCAAGTCGTTTCGTGGGGTGAGATTTGCCTTGAACTTGCCCCTAACGAAACTCCCTTGCTGGTGCTCTGCAGTGGCTGGTTCTTAGCCCCTTCTAGCGGGGGAAGGAGCAGGCTGCAGGCTGAGTCTTGAAGTGCGGGTGAAATCCAGCCTGGATATCACGACGCTGATTAAACTGGAGCACCACAAACCTTACAGGCTACTCTGAGTTGTGGCTCCTTGAGCAAGTCCTTCAGCACAAAGCTCAGTGATACCTTGTGATATTAGAAATCGAGTGAACTTCTGCTTTTGATTTTCCACTTCTCCCTGCACGACTGATTGAGCCCTTCTCTCAGGATGAAAACAGCTTGGCAGCACCATCAGGTTTCCCATCCTGTAGTTGGGCTGGGCTCCCTGTGAGGGACAGGAGTCTCCCCCTTTCTTTCACCATTGGATAGAAGAGCAGCAAGCAAAGGGACCAGTGAATAGCATCTGGAGCAAGCACCAAAGAAATGAGGAATGTCAGAGATTAGTAAAGGCATGTGGAAAAGGAGACAACTCAGATATGGTAATGGTGAATGGTGGTGTGATGCAGAGCACTGTGTGACACCCCTGGCCACGGATGGTCTCCAGGGAGCACAGGTGGTGTCACCATGGCACACTGATGTCTGTGTCTCTTCAGTGGCAGCTGACATAACAGGTTAAACCGCACAGTTGAAAGAGAAGGGTCTAAGAAAGGGCACATCCACCAGTAGGAGGAACTGTGCTGTCACTCAAGTACTTGAGAAGAAATTGCTGTGATGTATGGTCCCATCCAACCAAACACATTTGTGCCAATGGTGAGGGTTGATGTTTTTAATTGCTTTGTATAAGGTGTCATATGCTAAGTTGTATCTGCTTGGGTTGTAGAGTAAAATTCATACCTGGTCACCTCACTGAGTGTCTGGACTGCACATTGATGGTATGTGCTGTTTCTAAGGATTCTGTCACATGCTTTGAGTTCCCAGAAATCTTGGTCAAATCTTAAGATGAAAGAATCCAGAGGTATTCTAGTGTCAGAATGCTGAAGGCAAAGCTGAGTTATTCTCATGTAAATGGGATATGTATTTTTCTCTCGCTCTAGAGGGAACCTTCAGAGAGTCTTGTCCTCTGACTAAGTAGTTCAGAACATGCTTGTATAACTTCCATGGAAATCTGTTGCGAGGGCATTTTGGGTCCCTACATGTTTTGTAGATTACACGTTTCAGAGCATTTAATCAGGGGTGTGGGGTCCTTTTCAGATCTTCCTTTTTACCTCTTTTATAGATCCTGTTATGGGGAAGAAGGCCCAGAGTATCCAGAAGAGTACTGACCTCACAGTCAGAACACTGAGCATCAGTGCACCAGAGGTACTTGACTGACACTTTTATTTGGGCACAAAACTCAGGACTGAAGCCTCTATGAATTGAGATTAAACTTGATGTTCTGATCAGAAAAGTCATGGAAGGTACACTTTGAAAGTGCCTTTTCCAAGTGGAATAAAACTTCATAAATTGTGCTCTGCTGGACAAGAAGAGCACAGCCAAGTCCAGAAGTGCTCATGGTTATAAGAGAATCAATTAGGGCATGTTGATGAATAATGCATGTGCAGCTTAGGAGAGATGGATGACATCGGTTTTATTTTTGTACTGTTAATTGAGAGTAATTCTAGGACAGAAAAAAGCACAAAGGGAAGATGGGGAGATTCTGGTCACAGTGTAAGAAGCTGGAGACTCATCAACAATGCTTCCTGTCCATTAAGCTGTAAAAACCTCAGGAAGAGGACTTGTACTTATGTCCTCTACAGCTCCTAATCCATGTAACTGATACTGCCCAAGAACACCATTCAGACTGTAAATGATATGAGCATTTAAAGAGTCAGAAGTTGAAGCTCTTGCTTTGAAATCTGATGGCCTTTCCTGTATTAAGACAATGTCTGCCTTGCTTGGGATCCAGTTGTAGGGCATCAATCAGTCATCTATTTATCCCTTGAGGTGTGGCTCTGCTGTTCCTTTGACATGTGCAGGGATCTTCAAAGAAGATCCAGTGCAGTGGGGTCTTGGAGTAAGCCTGGGAGCCAGGCTTCCCCACAGGTGGGGAATGTTCTGTTGCTGTTCACATATTGTACCCCCACATACTGATCTGCCGGTCAAAATCAACTACTCTTTAGATCTTATGGGTCTCCCCTTGGGTCCATGCACTGGTTGGGTTTGAAAAAACTAAGTGTCAACTCTGAGACTGAATTAACTGCTGTAGGCTAGAGCAGGAGCCTGGCAAAGCAGGAGGAGTGCTCCAGGTCCCTTTGCTTTGGTGCTTCCCAACACCCAGCTGCAGGAATTTCCCAATGCTTGGGCGCCTGCCCAGCCCAGAGCAAAACCTGCAGCAGGGGCCTTGTTGTATTCCAGCTGAGGCACAGAATATAAGGGAAGGGCAGAGGTCACATGTTGTGGTCAGCAGCCAGCCACTGGCCTGAGGAACAGTGCTGGTTGTTTGTAGAGCACTTCTGTTGATGGCTGACGTGTGAAAGGCTGCAAAAGCACTTGAGGGGTTGTGTAGGTGGCTGCTCCACTGAATTTATGGGGCAACCACTGATCCCACCTGGAAGATTTCATAGAATTTCTTTATTTGCTTATTCTGCTACAAACTTATCCTCCACCAGAGATGGTGAAGGACAGCTGCTAGCTGTTTAAGGATCCAGAGCTGTTGTGTGTGGTGGGACTTGAGGTTACTTCCTTGAGAAATAATACCTGAGTTTGCTACCTCAGTTCTCTCTGGATGGTGCAACTACAGCCTCAATGTTGCAAACCAGCAGTCATAATCCACACTTGCTGCTTGGACTGCATGTCTTTGGTTGTGGCTTCAGTGGGTGTCCTGAGGCTGCCCCATGAGCTGCCTGCTGGGGAAGCATGGGAGTTATGGAGCTGTGTGAAGGGATGAGCTCTGCAGTGGGACTGCAGACCCAGCTCAGTGTGTCCACCAGACAACATGGATATCCCACTGCAAAGGTTCCTTGGCTGTCAAAGATGGTGGTCATACATCTATAGAAGGCAAGAATAGCCTTCTAGGCTTTCTGCTTTAGCTGACTTGATAAAAATAAGGAGGAGGTGCTTAGCTGCTGGAGTGCTCAGGAATGGCCTGTGAAGCAGCCACCCTTAGCTGGCTGTGCTTGTCCATGTTGCTGTGGGGAAAATGCCTGAAGCATAAGACATGATAATGTTGTCATACAGAATAAAAGCCCATAAGGACTCCTCGCTGTTCTGCTGGAGGCATTCTGCCTGCTTTAACTTGCACTTGTTCTGTTGCTTCTGAGGTACCATCCCTCTCTCTGAAGGTCTCCCCTGTGTGACAGGCTGAGGCAGGGAAGGAAAATCTGTACTTTCATACCAGAAGGTCCCATAGAGGATTTGGATGTGTCTAGATGGGAGGAAGGGTAAAGGCTTACTGTGATCTCTTCATGCGTTTGCCAAGTACCCTGGGGCACACTGTTGGTGATAGTTCTGTGGTGCTGTGCCCTTTTTGTTTTGGATCAACTCTGGCTTCCCCGAAACCCAGCAGGCCCCTGAAGTACTCACAGTTGAGTTACATTGATGATCCTCAAGTTGCCAGAACATATCTAACCCAGACACCAGTCTCCCACTTTTATTTTTCTTGCTCTGGGTATTTGAGCATGAGGGAACCAGACAGGCACTTTCTCTGCTTGTCCTCTTTCTTCCCTGAAACTGATGAAAACACAGAACTCAGGCTGCTGTGCAGCTGAGCATCTTGGTGTGGTGTCAGCAGTGTCCTGGCAGCGCCCGAAGCTCTGGACCTGCTGGGCTCTCTGTCTGTGGGACCACAGCCAGCCCATGGAGATGAGCAATGAGCTCACCATTTTCTCAGCACTTGCATCAGAAATGCTGCCTGTGCTTTTGGATACCCCTGGTATGTGAGACCTTGAATTTTTAAGAGCTCTGGGAAGGCCGCAGAAAGGTTGGGGTTTAACAGGCTGAGGGAAGTGGGAATGTCGAGCTGGAGAAGGGTTTGGGTGGGCTCAGTGCTGGTTACCCCATCCCTGTGTGCAGGGTATGAGGCAGCAGAGCCAGGTTCGTGGCAGGAGAACAGGGAACAGCAGTGGTGAACATAAATGGGTCCTGTATCACTGGGTATGAGAAAAAAGTTCTTTCCTGTGATGAGTCCAGCGCCCAGGGCAGGGGCTGGGAGCCTGATGGGTTTTTATGCATGTGGAGGGATTTATCCTCGATGGGCCAAGGCCCAGAGCCAAGCTTCTTACTGTCACTGCCTTGAGGGCGGCTGGAAGAGAGACCCCCGAGGCTACTCAGCCTGAATGACCACGGGTCCCTGTGGCTAATTAGCAGCTTTCCGCGGGCGGTGGGGGGTTGCCCCTTGCAGTCGCTCTCCTCACAGCCGATGGAACCGGCAGAGGCAGCCCGGGCCCCGCATCCCGCCTCATCCCGCTCCAGCCCCGGGACCCCTGGGGCCGGGGGGAACCTTTCTGCGCCCTGCGGAACCTTCGCGGCGGAGGCGCCTGTTGCTGCCCGGGGGACGAGGCGGGCGCTGCGACGGGGGGCGGCCCCGAGCGGCGGCGGAGCCCGAGGAGCGGCGGAGGCGGGAGGAGGCGGCGGGGCGGCCGCAGCTCCCGGAGCTCCCGGGGCGGCCGCAGCTCCCGGGGCCGCCGGGCCGCAGCCCCCGCCCGCCGTCCAGGTGAGAGCGCAGCGCTGCGGAGCTGCCGCCACAATGGGAGCGGGCCGGGCAGGGGCACGCCGGCGGAGGCCCGCCCGCCCCGCCGGGGGTGTGCGCGGAGCGGCGCGGGGCGCCCGGCCGGCCCGCGGTGGGCGCCGAGTGGGGGCGGCGGGGGAGCGGCTGCCGCGGTCCGAGGGGCCGGGAGCGTTGCGGGGGTGGGAGGGCGGAGGGGCGGTGCTGCCGGGCCGCCCGGGGGGCGGGTCCCGGTGCGGGGCGAGGAGCCGGGGGCTGCGGGGCTGGGCCCGGGGCTGAGGCTGCACTCGCCACCGGGAGAGAGGCGGCCGGCCCGGGACTCGCCTGGCCGAGCTTCGGGGCCTGAGCGAGGTTCTGGTTGTGGGGGAGCCGGGGGGTGCGCATGCCCCCTGTGGGGTGCCGTGGCTCCCGGGGGTCCGTCCGTGCTGGCTGTGCGGAGACGGAAGGGCCTGGCGGAGCCCGGGTACGGCGGGTGTCACGCTCTGCTGTGGCCGAGCGGCAGTGATCTGTGCTACTGGTAAACATGGTCTATGGGACTGGTAAACAGACATGCAAAGTCATAATTTATTGTCTGTGTGAGACTTGTTTGTGAGCTGTGGAAGGGGAAGGCTCGGTGTGCTGAGCTGGTGCTGCTGATCTTGTTACCTCTCCTCTCCGGATCCCGTCTCACAGCTTTTTAACTTGCTCCTTCCGAGGAATAGGTTTTGGATGTATGTTTCTGTGCTCACATTTGAGAGATTCTCATAAACTCCATTGAAATCCTCTGCTGTCTCTTAGTCGATTGGTACAAAAATGGTACTTGAAAAAGTTCTCATTACATCCCTCCAGTCTATATGCAGGTAGGGGAATTTTGATTAAAAACATAACAAAAACAAAAAAAAACCCAGCCTGAACCCAAAACACCAAACAGTAGAAACCCGAACAGTAAAAGGAAATAACCGGGTTTTTCTGTTTGTTTGGAGTTTGTTTGGGTTTTTTATGCTAATAAGATGGTTACATTTGCTTGTCTTTAGAACTTTGTTAACATTGGATATCCTTTGTATGGTTATGCAAGCATCATGCTGGGTGAATAATCACTTAGTCTATAGGAAATCACTGCAGAAACTTCTGTATTGGTTCAAGATGTTCTGCTGCCTGGTTGAAGGTGATAGCTCCCTTCTGACTTAGAGTAATGGACCTTGTGAGTGGTCTCTATGTGCTTCAGTGCAGTCAGTTAATTTAGAATAAACAGCCTTTGTTTAAGTAGCTCTGCTCTAGGGGCAGCAGCACCCAGCAGAAGAATGAAGACAAAACAGTCTGCTTAGACCACTGCAGGTACTCTTGGTGGGAGCTGGCATGGTTTTGGTTCACAAAGTGAGCTTTTTTTCCCAGGTGTGGAGCTGTATACCCTGCATATACTACAACATCACCTTTACAGCATCAGAATGTAGGGGTTGTTCCTTGAGGGTAGGTCCTGAACATGATATTTTCAAGAGATATACAGTCGCTACTTTAAGGAAGAGCTGTTGTGGATGTGTGATGTTTTTTGTCTCTGAGTAAATACCACCATCTCCCAAAAAATCTCTGAATGTTCAGGCACTGGGTTCCACTTCTACTGCACTCAGGTAACTGGTAACTTCTGTGCCTCTAAAATCTCTTGGAATTCCAGATTTGATACTCAAGGCTATTCCAGATCCTGGGTGGGAACCTGTGTTCTTGTGAGGAGATGAACCGAATAGCACAGGTTTTGTCTCCTCTCGATAATGGTTGTATTTTAGTGAAGATTTGAAAAGTATAACCTGGCATAGTAAATTTGTAACAGGACATTGTAGAGTTTTCTGGGATCCAAGCTGCATTATAGTTGGAATAATTCAGACTGCAAAGGGCCTCAAGAGGTGTCTAGTCCAACCTGCTGCTCAAAGTGGGATGTACACCAAGGTCAGACCAGGACTTTATTCATTCAGGTTTTAAACCCTCCAAAGACAAAGTTTGTCAGTTTCTGTGTTCTTGTTCTGGTGCTTGACTGTCCTCACACCAGGAAAGACCTTTTCTCTAGGTCAGGTCACACCTGCACCATTGCAGTTTGTGTCTGATGTCCTGCCACATGCCCCTGTGCACAGAGCCATGTGTAGGTCCAGTAGATCTGCTGTCAGCTCCCCAAAGCCTTTTCTTCTCCAATCTTGACCTCCCCATTTCCCACAGCCTCTCTTCACACAGCTCTGTCCCTGTGAGCATCTTGGTAGCCCTCCACCAAACCCACTCTGGTTTATCAGTGCCTGTCATGTACTGGGGGTGCCCAAAACTGCCTGTGGTGCTTCCAATGGCTCTGAAAAGTGCCAGGGAGCCATGGTTTCCCTGGATCAAAGTGGCTGTGCTGCTGTTGGCACAGCCCAGTGCTGTCACCATGTGTTGCATCTCCTGTGAGAAGGGATGTATTTGTACACACATGCTCACCACCCATGTCTCTCACCCTCCTGCTACACAGCTCTGCAGAGAGCCTCATTCATGTGCACACGGACGTGTGTGGGTACACACACGTGTCAAATCACACCACCTGCAGCACTGAGCAGTAGTTGTTTCATCCTTTTCCACATATTCCACTTGTCACTAGTGTGACTCTTGGCTCCCTGGCTCCCTTTCCTAAGTGTTCTGCTGTCACACATATCCTGACTTCCCAGCTGACAGGTCTGCCTGTTGCCTTCACTTTGTTTCTCAAAATTTTTTTGTTTCAAACACTTCCTTGAGCTGCATCAAGTTACTGTGCTAGGAAGGGAGTGGCAAGCTTTTCCCATGGGGATGGAGTTGAATCCCATTTGATCAAATCCAGAATGTAGCAATGCAGAAAGTGTGCTTTCAAATATGTTGGGTTTTGGGTGTGAATTGAATGAAACAGTTGGGTACAAGGTTTCTAAGAATTCTGTTAGTCACCCTGCAGTGAGTTTCTGTAATTTCTCTGAACTTGTTTCCATCAGGTGCTTAGAGGTTTTTGGGAGACAATACCCTGTGGGATAAATATTCTCTGCTAACAAAGTCTCTTATTTTAAACCTAATTCTCCAGAACTCAGTACCTGCAGAGGTTAAAGTACTGTTTGCTATTCCTAGAACCTTGGTACAGATACAGTTTTGAGACATGTTTTCTACTTACCCAAAATAATTTCTGCATTATATTTACTTGATTGTTGAGTTAATTACAGCTGAACTTGTTTCAGAGAATGCTCGTCTCAAGACAGGAATTTATTGTGTTTAAGCAACATTTTAGCTATATAAAGATAATTTATAGAGAGCTGGGGTTTCCCCTGCCCCCCAGATCAGTGCTTAGTGAGTACTTTTGCCAGCACAGAAGACTTGTGTAGAATCTGATATATAGGTAATTTGAAGCATTGAATGAAAATTTTGGTTTTTGTTAACTTTTAGAAACCTCACATTTAATTTTTAGGGCTTTATGCTTATTAAAAAACAATCTTAAAGATGAATGGGAATGATGAAATAATAAACAATCATTTGTTGTTTGACAAAGGTACAGAATTAGCTGATGAAATCAAGTGTCATATACTGGGAGAAGAAAGAAGGTAGCCATGAGAAGGTAAAATTTGTTGAACCTTTAGAAGCTGCTTGAGTTTCTGGGAATATGGTGGTATTGTTTTGTTGTTTGTCTTTTTTTTAAGTCATAATTTTTTAAAACCAGCTTGCTGGTGGCATGACATTCTAAATAACAGTGAGTTATTGATCAGTATTTTGTATGTGATAACCAGCAAATGCCAGCTGCACATTTGCTGACAAAATTGGTATATCTGAAGTTGGAACAAGTTTTGAGGGGAAGAAGCAAAAAAATAGATATCACTTTCATTCATGCAGATATAAAACTGCATAAGAATATCAATAATATTTGTTACTTTGAAAAATATCTCAAGGAATAGAAAATAACCTTTCAGAAATTCTTAAAGGTCAGGTGTACCATTGACTCAATTTATGCCTGATGTGGAATAGCAGAATTTCTGTGCAGTCCTGCGAGCAAGGCTGATTCAGTGCTATTGTAATCTCAGAGCAGCTGTAGTAATTGAAATCTTGCTCTTACTCAGTGGTAATGCTGGAGTTGGGGTCAGTCTGACACTTCTAAAAATTTTGTGGTGTTTCAAAAGTATCTGTGACTCACTTGAAGTGTTACACCCATCACTTGAACCTCATAGCAGCATTTTCAGCATGCTCTAAAACCTGCAAGTAGGAGCAGTGATTTGAAGCCCTCTGGGGTGGCCTGTCAGCTTGTCCCAAAGCTGCTGTTCTGGGACTGTATCTGCAAGTTGAAATGCACAAAGAAAGAAAGAAAGGAAGAATGATCCGAGTTTGGTGTTAGTGACACTCAGTTATTCAAGCATTGGAGAAGATGTAGAGGCTGGTAGGCACTTGTCTGGAGGAAGTATTGATCCTGTGCTGGGGAAAAGTGCTGATTAACTTCATGACTGAAGATCTCATTCAAACATGGAGAAATCTTTGGGGGAAAACCGTTGGCCAGTTGCTTTGAAACCGGCTGAAGAAATGTGTTAGATGCAATCAGTGCAGCTTGTGGTACAAACACAGAGTGCAGCATTCTAACCATACAAACACTGCCCTCTACTACTGCCCTAAATCCTAAGAGGAATTTCTGAGCTGCAAATTGCAGCTACCGTTTGCTTCCTGGACACCTATTTGAAACAAAGGAGAGTTGATGAGATGGACCAGCTTCTTGCTGGTATGACTTGAGTTACTCTCTCCTCCTTCTCCTCTACACCTGTACACACAATGGTACTGGTAAAAGCTAGCCAAGAATTAAGCATATTACAAAATTTCTCTTCTGCCACTAACTGTTCCTATGCTGGTAGACCTTTGATGGAAGATAGGTAGAAAACCAAAGGTGTAAAAGCTCAGCGTGCTTTCTTGGGTTACAAATACATTGAAACTTAATGCTGAACCAGGAGGGCTTGGGTCAAGTGCAGAACAACATGCTTTATATAAGAGAGGCATTATAAAAGCATATACTTATAAAAGCAATTAAAGGGGTTTTGTGGTGATTTGGCAGAAAACTTTACTCTGGTGTTCTCTGTGTCAAACTAGCTTGATCTAATTAACAAAAAAGTGGAGCTATACAAGGGCAGAATTGACCAACAGAAAAGTGCAGAACCTGGCTGGTTAGGTACAAAGAGTTTGTAGGGCAAACACAGAACGGGAAGTAATTGAAACATGGTGGAAGTAACATAATTAACAAAATAATACAATTTTGAATTGTACTTTCTTCTCTTCACAGTGAAATTTTTTATCTAAAATTCTTGTGAAGAGAACTTTTCTAGCCCAATAGAACTGTGGAAATGATGTTTTAGAGACATGGTAATTCACCAAAGGTTTTTCTTCAGTTTATCACGTCTTACCTAGAACATTCACGTCAATGAAGTGTGTGTTATTATATTTGGAGTTCTTGAATTCAGAATAAATAGGTTGTTAAAATGTATTGGTCTTATGTGAATTACTCTAGCTGTTTGTTGCTGATACAACAACAACCAACCAAACCCCAAACCAAACAAAATCCATGGCCCTGTCAAAGCCTGGGAGTGGATAGTGGAGCACAGGTGCTCTGACTGCCTGCTGAGTCAACATGGAGAATGAAATCTTGCTTAAAAAGGAATTGATTGAGGAGGGCTGCTGGTGGGATTTACTCAAAAGTAGTGAAGCAAAAGAGACTCTTTTATGTAGCTGGGGAGTAGTGGTGCTCTGGAAGATCAAAAAATTCTAATTAAATCTCTTGTATCAAACACATACTTACAAATGGGATTTGTGTGGTAATTGTATTCCCATGACTGCTTCAGTCAGTGAGGGTGTTGTTGAAAAGTGAATCTTGTTTAACAGATACAGTTTCATGTATGATCTGTGAGTCAACAACTGGATTAAAAACAGTAGATGTGGAAAATAGAATATGAATGGAGGATTTTTTCAGGGATTTATAGTAGGTCCAGAGCTTTGTAGTATTCTTGTCAGTGGCCTGGAAGAAAACATGAAATTAGAGCTGTTCAAATTTGTGGATTATGTAAAGGTTGTGCCTGAGTGGTGAAGCATGAAGAAGGGAACAGCAGCTTACAGTGTCCTCTGAATTGTTTGGGTAACTGGTTTTAATATGGCCAAATGTTTTTATAGAGCTGAAGCATGTTATGCATGTTATGGGAAAGACTGGAGGCTGTAGGTTTAGAATACAGAATTGTGCTTTCAGAAACCAGTGACCTTGGAAAGGATGGCAGGAGCAGAGCAAATATATGGCAGTGAGTCCTCAGAGCTTAAAATAAGCTAATTAATTTTTTAATACTAATGTACATTCATAATAACAGGAAATACTGAATAAGGACAGAGAGGTGAAATCAGTTGCAGAGTATTTTGACAAGGTTTAATGTTGCTGTTTTTAAAGAGATGTTCAAAGGCAAGAAAGATGTAGGGTTCAATATTATTTGAGGGATTAAACTGCTCATTATAAAACTTTTTCTTGAACAGCTCAATCGGTTTAGCTTATCACAAGGTACTTAAAAGTTTCTCAATTTTTTTTAGGGCAGAAAAGGCTGTGTACCAGAGGGCTCTTTAATTTAGTGAAAAAAGATACAATAGAAGCCAGTGCCTGGAAATTAAAAAGATTATTTCAAATTAGGAAAAATTTGTGGTTGAATGTGAATGAGATCAACCACTGAAGACATTAGGAAGATGCTTGTAAGTATTAAGGAAAATTAGGATGTCTCCATCTCTCAAAGTCATCAAGTCAGGATGGATTATCATTTGGAAGATATGGGTGAGGAAATGCACTGTAATTGTATGAGTGTACCTGGCACCATACAAGTTCAGGGGCATTGGCACTTGCTAAACAGATCTCACCCAGTCGTCTTCAGGCTCCTCCTGCACGTACTGGAGTCAGTCAAGGGATCTGGTGGTGGTAGTTGTTCTCTTATAGCACTCCTTTAAATCTATTAAGTGTACGTTTTCTCTTGAGGGAATAAATGTGCTTGTAGGCATCATGTACTTAAATGAAATCAAATATTTGTGGTCTCTTTCGTTTGGGAAGCGCTGTCATTTTGGTGATGGGGGGAGGAAGGGGCTGTATGGGGAAGGACAGGGGTAGCTGTTTCATTTCTTGAAGAGGTTGGAATATCTTCCCCAGTGTTTTTCCTCAAAAACATCTGATAATGTACTCTGAAGATGTTTACTCCAGTAGTGAGTAGTCTTTACATTCTGTAGAAATTGCATTTTCATTGGGGGAAGAAATTGCATATGTTCTTGCTGGCAGAGGTAGCTGAGTGTGGATGCTTAAGTTGTGCCTTGTGTGTCTCTGCTAGTGTGAAATCAGTGTGTCCCTTGTCCACCAGAAGAATGGTTTCTGTTGTGTTCTGCCTGCCAAAGCAGTGAAGGATGTAGAGAGGAAAAAACTGGGTCCTCTCCTGCCTCGGCCTTTAGGGAGATTACTGGTCATCCATGGGCAACTGTTTTGGGATGTTTTCCTAAACCCTTCTGGAAGTACAATGGAAACTAGTCTGGCTGTGACAGCAGCTTGTGCCTGTTAGGCACCTTTCCAGACACCCTGATCTTTTCCCCATCACAGGACGGGTACATGCCCAGTCATGTGTCAGAGGAGGGGTCATGGGAAATGCTGGATGCTCTGCTCATGGCAGGTTGTCTTGTATTTCTTTTTTTTTGCACTCCTGGGCTGGCTTGTGCAGGAAGGCTTGGAGATAAATCCCTCTGTTGAAGGAAATTGTTTATCTTTCATCTCCTTGCAGCTTGGAGGGGGTGTGTCTCCTCTGCATCCCTTGCTCTCCTTTCTGTTATCTTGTCTGACCCATTTTGCTGACAAAGAGAAGGCAGGCAGTGAAGAGAGACAGAAGTGGTTATAAGTGAACAATTTCTTTACCTCCCCCCTCCCCACAGTGATCTGCTGGCTTCTCTTTGCAGTTGCTTTATGTCAGGGAAAATTGAAGGTGAACAGAGTTAATTGTCTGGGAGTCTGTATAAAATTTTGGGGTTTGGAGGAGATTGTAGAACTCAGGAGATAAGGATTTCAGATTTTTTATTTCATTTGGTCTTAATGTGCTGGAACTCTTCCTGTATCCTATATCAGACAGGTATCTTTCTTGTGGTTATTGAGGGGACCTGTCACTTCTCACTTGTATCTCTGCTTGGCTGTGACATTATTTAGTATAAGCTATAGAATGTGAAAAAGTTTACCTGTGGCCTGAGTCAGAAAACTGAGACTAAGAGGAATGGCCTTTGGAGTGGCAACATCATTCTTGTGAGAAGAAAGGATGAGAGAAGACTTTTAGGACCTCATGCCAAAGGTGTTTATGCCTCTTTGAACAGTTTGGGTGAAGTTCAAGTGTTGAGTGAAACAAACACAAGGCAAACACAGGGGATGTGCATGAGAAGCTACATATACCAGTATGTATTTATAGCCAGATCCCCACAGTGACTCTTGGCTGCATTTTGGGGAAAGGTCTATGTTCTGGGACAGCCCAGGAATATCTGTTTATCCAGACATAAGATACAAGAAGAAAACAAAGGCAGAGGGCTAAAGAAAGTGATTCTCTTATTCAAGTACTAAAATCATCCCTTGATAATGGGTGGGGGTGGTCATCACAGCCAAAGTAAATTCTTCTCATGAGGTTAAAGAAATTACCCATTTGTTCTCATGGTACAGATTGCATTACTTCCTTTTGTCACCCCATAGAGGTGTTCCTTTAACAAGTCCCCCATGTGCCTTTAGGAGGGGACATGCCTTGACTCAGAGAAATTTCTGTCAGTGTGGATTATCAGTGTCTAAAGGTTAGGACAGCTTATCTTCCTATTCCCTAAAACAGAGTGTCATCCTGCTTTTTCTGGTGCCCTTGTGTAATTGGAATCTGTTTACAGAGGCTCTCACTAAAGGTGCTACATGCTAAGGACTTACATGAGGAGGTGTGTTTTGCCTTAAGCTCTGGGCAGTTTAAGAGTAGTTGCTGTGGGGAGAGAGATGTGCACAGCAAGGGTGTCCGACTGCATGACATGATACTTCTGTGCTTTGAGTGGCAATTGCATTGGGTTTTCAATTGAAAAAGTCCAGCAAAATGAAGTTCAGAGCCACTTTACACAAACGACATATTGATGCCATGACTATTCAAAGAAAGAAACAATTGAGAAGATTATCTCCCCTTGGCTACATGCACCATCCATTGGAGTTTTGAAGGCAAGGCTTTGTCACTGGGACCATCTCACTTTGTCAAACAGAAATGCTGTCTGTCCCCTGCACTGGAGCAGTATCTGGCTGCTTAGAGCATGGCCTTGGTGACAGTGACTCTAGCTTGATCAGCCCATACCCAGGGCTGCACATTCTCACCCTCTCACTGTTTTTTCTTCCCCTTTGTGCCTGCACAGTTTCTCATGCAACTTTGTGATAAATCACATTTGGGAGCTGAATTTTGCTTCCAGGTAGGTTTTCAGCTGAATCAGTTTGCTGTCCAGCCACGCAGAGGGTTGTGCTAGCATGGTCTGGGAGCAGTGTGTGAGTTGGGAAAAGAGCAGCTGCTGCAGAAAATGTGTCCGAGGCCTGGGAGGCTGCAGTCAGCAACGGGAAAAATGGGTAATTTAATCAAGGCCAAATGTTTATTGCCCTTCTGGTGCCTGTGAAGTCTGAAAACTCTCTGTCAGTGTCAAGGCAGGTTTCTTTCTCTCTAATTGGTGGGTTTAGCATCAGGGTTTGGTTGGCATCTTCTGTTTAATGTGCTGTTTTATTCAGTCTTTGCATTCATTATTTGAATCACTTACTGATGGAAGTGAAAGGAGCAGCATTCCCGGTGTAACATAACTGCCCAGAGGTTTGATTACTCTTGCAGCATTGCTACTTAACTCTTGTGTGAAAAGGCAGCTGGCTGTGGCTTCTCCTTTCCCAAAGTAGTGCAAGAGCTGTAAATTCCTTCCTTAAAAAAAGTGCCTGGGTTCTGGAATGCACCTCAGCAACCAAACACAAGCTTCCGGGCATAGGAAGTAAGAAAAACCAGCTTGCTTTTGTAGGGGATGTTGGGTGGAGGAGATAGCAGGAACAAAGAATATTTTCTTAAGTTGAGAAGTTGTAGGAGTGGTGACATCAGTTGGATTTTAAGTTCCTTGTCCGTAGGTGTCAAGGAATTTAGGGAACAGGAGCAAGAAATAAGCCTTACAAGACCAGTGGCATTTTGTGCTTAGCGCATGAAGTGTAACACAGGATCCAAGCAGGGAGAAACAGTTGCCTTGAAAACTGGGTGTCAAGGTGATTGTTGCATGGAATAGAGAAGATTTGAAATTGAAGGAGTGCATTTGAGATCAGATATTTGGGGAAAAGCTGTTATCCCAGAAGAGATTAATTTTTTTTCTCTTGATTTTTCCCGCAGTCTTGGTATGTGGTCCTGTTATCTCTGAAGAAGAATTTCCCGGGGAAGCTGTTTTTTTTGGTTTTTTTTTGGTTCGGGGGGAGCTCTTAATTCTGGACAATGCATAGTAAAATTGACCCTAGCCTGTCAACTGTAACTTCACATCCTGTTCTCCAATGAATGGGAGTAGTTCAGGTCTGTGATCTGAATTTGTTTATTTTATAATGACAATAGTTAACTGCTTGAGAGAAGTAAGACCCAGATAATGAGTAGAGAACACTGGAGAAGTGGGTGATCTGCTTAGTCATACAGACTCTGTAGGAAAATGCTCTCTTTTTTTTCCTCTCTTACAAAAAATTGTTTAGAGGTGCCTTTTCCTTTCTCCTGTACTTACCATAGCACTCACAAAAAGCAAGAGAGGAGATCTTATGTTTCATTTAATCAATACTTCTGGTCACTGAAATGCTCATTTGAACAGAATGAGATACTCTGCCTCTGTGCTAGTGTGGGACCTCTTTGTGAATATCCCTTTATTGTGATGAGGAAGTCTTTAACTTTTATCATTTGCCTTCTTCATTCCTAGCAAGGGGACAACTATGAATGAAGTTGATTGAGATTTTACAGAATTGCCAGTAAATCTGCTTTGGAAGTGCAATGTAATTAGTTTTCTCTGTTAAAGAATGCTATTAACTGTACCCAAAATCACCCATCAAAATAAGAGTTGTAATTACTACACGTATTTCTTACTTCAGCCCAAATCAATACTCAAGAATTCCTACAATTAGATAAATGAGCAAATTCAGTTAAATGACTGGGCAAAAAAACTGGCCAAGCCCAGAGTGGTGGAGAATGGTGCCACATCCAGCTGGGCGCTAGTGGGGTTTCCCAGAGTTTGGTATTGGGGCCACACCTATTGAATATTTTGAGTAAAAGTTCTTCAGAAGTTACTTGGATGAGAGGATCGAGGGCACCCTCAGTAAGTTAGCATGTGGTACCAGTTTGGGCAGAAGCATTGATCTCCTGGAGGGCAGGAAGGCCACAACACCCCCCTGCAGCACTACAGGCTGGGGCAGAGCATCTGGAAAGCTGCCCAGCAGGAAAGCTCTGGTCAACAGTGGCTGAACATGAGCCCAGATGGCCAAGGAGGTCAATGGCACCTGGCTTGTACCAGCACTGGTGTGAGCAGCAGGAGCAGGGCAGGGACTGTCCCCTGTGCTGGGTGCTGGTGAGGCACCTTTGGGCTCCTCACGACAAGAAACACATTGAGATGCTGGAGCTTCTTCAGAGTGGGAACAGAGCTGGGGAAGGGTCTGGAGCACAAGTCAGATGAGGAGCAGCTTAGGGAGCAGAGGGGCCTCACCCTGGAGGCGGCTCAGGAGGGTCCTTATTGCCCTCTGCAATTCCCTGAAAGGAGGTTGTTGCCAGGTGAGGGTTGGTCTCTTAAGGAACAAGCAACAGGATAAGAGAAAATGGTCTCAGGTTGTGCCAGGGAGATTGGACATGAGGCAAGATTTCTTCACTGAAGGGGTTTTCAAGCATCAGAACAGGCTGTTGAGGGAAGTGGTGAAGTCATCATCCTTGGAGGGATTTAAAAGATGCATCAATGTGTCACCTGGAGACATGGATTAGTGGTGAACTTTATGATGCTGGGTTAGTAGTTGAATGCTATGATCTTAGAGCTCTTTTCCAACTCAACAGTTCTGTGACTCAAGACTAATAATTCAATAATCTAACTAATAATTGAAAAGGCAGGGAGATGTCGAGGCAAGACATTCCATTCCTGGTCTATTTGGGGAGATAACAGCATCTGATTGTAGGGATGTTGACTTCTTATGACATATGGTTGCCTTCACTTGGGATGGTAACAAGTCAAGAGGACACAAGAAGAACTGGTTTTCCTGCTGTTCCCTCTGTTCTTGCTCATTGAGCACGGCTGCCAGTCAGGCAGTATTTGCAAATGCTAAATGAGCTTTGATAGAAAAAGTGGTCATTTGGGGAAAGCACTTGATTGAGACTTGCTCTTAACTTTGAGAGAAAGAATACCCAGAAGGTTGTGGGTTTTTGGAAGATCACAGCCGAATGCTCTTTGTCATTCTGCTTCTGAATCTTGGAAATGTAACATTTTGGATTCTGTGTGGGTATGAATATACAGTATTGTGTGTTTGGTAAGAACAAGTACTGCAAAAGACATTGCTAGCATTTACAAACGTTAAGTGAATTTATGCACTTGGGAGGTAGTGACATTTTTACTCTAAAAGAGCTGTGTTTGGTAGCCAGCAGCTACTTCTCTGGATGATTGTTGTGGTGCTCATTTGTCATACGGTGTTTCACAGTAATTTGTTAATATGTCCCTTTTCAGTTGCTCCTTCCTGGCTTAACGCTGGATATGGTTGTGCTGGTTGGTAGTTAATATCCTGTTTAACATATATTGGGACAGGACAGTTGGATATGTTTACCAAAAGGGTATGGTATCCCTCAGGATATATTATCTTCCTGCAAATATTTGTGTATCTTCTTAGCCCAACTTGCATTGTGCTGCTTTTAAAGCTCTTTTGGAAGTAAACTCCAGTATGTAGAGCAGTACACTCACAATTTTATAAGCTAAACATATAATATACATATCATGAGACTCATAGCTCTATTTCTTTTGTGAAATAATATTTATTATCTCCATTGGGGTGACTTGTGTGTATCCAAGTGATCCCCTCAGCAGTGTGTTGGGTTATTTGTGCTCTGTGGGGAGAGGCAGTAAGCTGCATTCTTTTCCCTTTCAGGCCTTTCCTAACCATTGGGAAGTTTTCAGCCAGCATAGCACAACCAAAGTGCTTCCATTACTAAGGACAGAGGCACAGGAGGCTCTTTCATCCAATTGCTTTCCATGTGAGCTGCCTGTGTGTCAGTGTTACCAAAGCAGATGTATTTGTGCAGCATAGCTAAGGATCAGTGTGTTTCATTTTGACTTGTTTAGTAGGAAAGGCAAAAATCAACAGGTTTTGGTTACTTTGTTCTCAAAACTAGCAGAAAAGTGGCGCTTAAACATTAAGTTTTTCCAGCACTGTGCAATGTGGCAGGGAGGAAATTACTCTGAAAGAAGTTTGTGACATTAATGGATTTTTAATGTATGCTGGAATCCAATAAAAATTAGTTTAATGTCTGATTGCTTGGCAGCAGATTGGGTCTAACATATGCTAATTGTTATATCACATGAGTTCAAAACTGTTTGTTTCCATTTCCTCCTACTTCAGGAATTTTTGGTTTTCCTCCTTCTTGTTTTCGCTCATGTTCAAATTTCTTTGGTAAACTGTAGGTGGCATAGGAAATACTTCCTCATCCCTGGTGTAATTATCATTGCTGGAGGTGGGGTAGGGAATAAAGAAGAACAAACTCTTGTGGAATTCTTCCTTTTTCTACAAACTACATAAACCAGAATCTCAGATTTTAAGTTCAGTTTTGAAGACAGAGAAGGATGGGGCATCAAAACCAAGCTCCCAGACCTCTGTGATTCTTTGTACTGAAATGCAGACCTGTGACCCAAGGCACAATTAAGTTGTGTTTGCTTTGTGGTCTGGTGATCCCAGTGTGCAGTGTGACTGGTGTCTGTCTCACATGGATGGGGGGCTGCCCTGGGCTGCTGCTGATGGGAAAGCTCAATTCCTGAGCAGGGACACAGCTGAGGGCAGTGAATCATCCTCCTGTAAGGAGATGGGCTTCTCTGGATGGCACAGAGAGATGTGTGGATGGGGTGATACTGAGAAAATAGGATAAAATTAGACCTTTTAACATTGGGAAAACTTGCAGTTCTCCTCATCCTGAAAGATGAAAACATTTTTTATGAATTATCTCAGTCTGTTTGTGGGGGATACCCTTCAAGGAGGTAAGCCATAATGTTAGCATATCTCAGTGACCAAAGCCACAGTTTGTCTTCAAAAAGTGGCAGTGACTGATCTTTCCTTGAGAGGGGAGAAGCTCTGTGGCTTTTTGCTCCTCTCTTTTCCATTGCTTCTGTTTATGGAATTTAATCTTGATTTATTACATAACTTCTTCTCTGGCACCTGTATATGACAAGAGCTTAAATTCCAGAGGGATCTTCCAGTTATCTTTATCTTTCCTGCTTGGGAACTGGCTCACATCTTGACATAGTTTGGGTTTTCACAAAGAGAAGGTTTGGCACACCTCTCCCATGAGCTGACTTTTCAAACTTATCTTTTGGAATTTGAGAATGATTATCATTAATGCAAGGTAGGCAAGTCTTTCCCAAATTAATCTGCTGTATAAAATGTATTGAATGTAATTTGGAATCCTGACACACTGTGCCCTGCCATTGAGTTTTGCCCACCATTTGAAATATTTTCTCAGGGTTTTACTCCTTACACAGGTTTTGGTTGTTTTTTCTATAGCTGTAGCAGCATGGGCAGAACATACAAAAACACACTCAAAAGTGGCTTTTGTATTGAAATGCTGTTTGCTTTGAAAGAAACAGTGGTCAGGGAAGGAGAGTTTCCTTTAGCACGTCATAAAGTGCCATTTATATAGAATTTGACAAAGCTAAAAGCATAGATGGAGATTCTGTCAAGTAAGAGAATTTTTTTGGTATTTTGTGATGGTGTTAGTCCAGATGTCAGTAATTACTGGAAACAAAACTGATCACATGCTTCTTGCCTCAGGTAGCCTGAACTTTTATGCAGTAAAAAACAAACTGCTCTTCTATGGTGGCCTTGACTGGTGAGGACATTTTGAGTACTTGAGAGAGTTGGCTTATAGGTAGTCAGTTTCTTCTTTAATACAATTAAACAAAATTGCTTCTAGAAGCAATGCCTCAATGATTAGGCAAATAATTACACACATCTATATATACATACATAAAACCACAAAAACATTCACCCATTTCTGCTGGCTGTGTCCAGAGGTGAAGAACCTCACAAAGTCTGTGGGGAAAGGAGTGTTGGCATCTTATGGAGAGTTCAGGTTTTGTTTAAGGGTTACAAAAGGTTGTCACTGCCGGCAGTAGGGTGTTCCCACATCCCTCCCGAACTGCAGGAGAGAAGGACCCAGTGGCTGGGGGGCGGCTCCCACAGCAGGTGATGGATGCTCAGGTTGTGTAAGGAGCTGCAGATGCTGCCATTGACTCACACTGGCTCTTTTTGTTCCCATCGCAGTGGGAGCCAGGCCTTATGTAATGTTCATTGTCACATTCTCAGTGCCAGCACTGTCATGTCAGCAGAGGGGAAGGATTAGCTCTCCCTTTTCTTGCTTTATGGGTTGATTTTATGGGGTTTTAAAAGATTTTTTGGTTGGTCTTGTTATTTTTTATTTCATTTCTCCCACCCTCTTTTGCAGCAGCTTTTGTTGTTTATGTTGTGAGGGAACAGCCAGTTTCAGTCTGTTTTTAGTTTTGTGGTGCCTTTTAGGAGGGAGATTGTTAGCCTGGAGAGAATAAAAGAGCAGGTCCTGCAACTGTCTCAAAACTGATCTATGGATGTGTTTCTAAAAGCAGTCTGTTATTTTTTTCTCTCAGTTCTTGTTCCCCACAAATCACAGTGGGCTCCTCAATACTCACATCAGAGTGGGTGAAGACTAGATCCATTGTCCAATATTTCTGTGGAGTGGGGAGAAGCACACTTGCCTTCCTCGGAAGGGTGGTCCAGGACAAGCAGATGCTCCCCAATTTATGATTTCACAGGCTGCTTCATTTTCCTTCAGTTTAATATTCCTGTGGAGAACACATCAGTTAAAGGGGATCAATGCCACTTAGTTTGTTTGTGATTTAAACAAGATGAAATGAAGGAGGAGAATTGTTTTCTTCGTTCCCAGCCAGCAGCGTGTGGCCACCAGTTAGCTGTGAGTCACAGCAGAGAAACTGCGTAGCTGGAGTCTCAACAGTCTCAGGCTGCAAATGAAGAAGGGATTTAAATCATGAAGTAATCAATTAAGGATGGCTTTAATTGCAATTTGAGGGGAACAAGTTCCTTTTATTTATATAATTTTTCAGTAAACACTTCTTTGCTTTTTTTAAAGCATATAGGGGCCTGCTGGACTAGTATAGTGAAACTGTTGCCTCCTTTTTGAAAAAAATACATATCCTTTTAGGTGTTAATATGTTGCATAATGTAAATTAGAGAAATCCTAGTGTTTATTAGAATCAAACTGTTCAAAACCACTAATCTCAGGTTTATTTATTACTAGATTTTTAAGTGGAACAGAGAAATACTAATTGTTATTTTGCAATAACATTGCAAGTTATCTCCTGCAAACTTATGTTTTGTCATAGAGAAGCTTAAGCTCATAGTGCCTTTACTCATGCAGTTGTATCCTTTATAGTAATGTTCTGCTAGATACTGAAGGCTGCCTATGAGGTACCAAAATGGTGCTAGTAGTGTCTGACACACAGATGAAATTTCCCCTGAGGAAGCAGCAGTTACCTTCATACACTACCAGTCAGGAGCATTTGTGTGTGAGCTGAGGGTATTAAGAGGAATCTTATGGCCCTAACCAACCATTTTAGTCTTTTGCTGCCAAACAAAAAAGAAAAACATAAAAGGAAATTATTATTGCCATAAAACATGAGTGTGTAACAGACACTGAAGAGCGTTATGCAGTACAGACTTAGAAATATCTGTTTTTATTAAACTATCTGTGCAAATCATCTTTGTGATTTGCCAGGGAGCTTGATCCTGTTTCTATGGCCAGGCACCACAGTGGCCAGTGTGAAGTCTTGGTTACAAAACCGGCTTTAAGGGACAAATCTTGATGAGTCCCAGATATTGGGCTTGGCTGGAGGTTGGAGAGGTGATGGAATCCTCTTTACTGTTCAGCACTGGGGCATTAGTGTTAAACCTGCCCTTTTTGAAGGGATTTATATGGGATAGTTGTGTACTCAGGAGCATGTCCTGTGCCTAAATCACTTGTGTTGTAGTGGGAAAAGAGCTTCCTGTAAAGTCACTTTGGCTTTTGTGGCTTTCTATAGATACAGGGGAACCCTGCTCCTTCTCCTTGAGTGAGGAAGGACTCCATTCTGCCTTGTCCTGCATACTTGCTTTTTTACTCAATAGTATTTATAATAACTAATTAAATAATGGTTTAGTATTTACAGTGCTAGTGGATGCTCTGATGACAGTGATGTACAGAAATGGCCTAAGTCCCCACATCCCCTGATGACTGCTGTTTCCCCTAAGAGTTTGGCACACAGAATACACAGCCCTGCTGGGAACAACTATTGTGTAGAATGGGAAGAGTTGCTTTCACATTTCTCTCAACTTTACATGTGAGAAGTGATTTTAAAGCTTTGCAGAGTGAAGGAAAAACATGAGGAGAACAGAAATGTGTCCAAATTCTCAAGGTTTCCTCATCTAGAAGTGGGCCTTCTTTTTCTGCAGGCTTGAGGAGGAGGCAGTCATCAGCACGTGGCATTTACTTACTATCTGAAGTGTTCTACCTTAAAAAAGCAAAGCCCAGAAAACTTCAGAACTATTTTTATCTTTGTTGAAAGACAGGACATAATACATGAGTGAGGCTGTCTCGGATGTTAATTTGATGTGCAGTTGATTGCAGGGTTTAACTTCTGGGTAGGATAAACATGACAGCTCTTTCTTCCTCCCTGAGTAAGCAAGAGGAATTTTTCCAAGTGTTTCCCCCTAATATCGCAGCCTGGATTCTCAGCAGCCTCCCCACTGTTGAGGGCACTGTGCTGGAAGGCTGGCTGGCTCTCTGCTGGAAGGGTGGTACAGAGGGTTTGATTTGCATTTCTGAGAGCTGTAACCCTCTTCAGACACACATCCTGCTCGGGGCCAGCTTCTGGCCGATCCAGTGTGGGACTGGGAAGAGCCCAGTGGCAGATAATCAGTTTATCTCTCTCAGAGTGCCCTTCCTCCGGCGATTAAACATTGAGCAGTGTGCCTGCGTGTGCAAAGGCAGGAGATGGGGCAGGTTGGAATAACTCAGCCATAAAACAGGAGCGGCAGCCACAATCTGGCCCTGTTGTGTAATTCCCCTTGGTGGGAGGCTCTGAAGTGGGTCAGATCGGTGTGAGAAACGAGGGCAGGCTCTGGGCTGGGCACCAGGCAGGGTGCGAACCCTCCCGGGACCCGGCTGGGGCAGCGGCAGCGAGCCCAGCACAGGGAGGGAAGGGACAGAGATACACAGCGCGACAATAGGCACAGAGGAGTTAAACATCTTTGTTTCACTCAGCTCTGCAAGATTTAATTAAGTCTTTTCAAATGCTTCTGTTTAACTCTCCTGCATATGGCCGGGGCGGGTGTCAGGAGCTGGCTTATACAGAACGTGTACTTACTGCTAAACAAAAATAAAGCTTAGATTCGAGCCCTTTTGTGCTCCTGTCTGAGGGAGAGCTGCTCTCCACTGGGTTTGATTTTATCTGTAGAAATACAAGGGCCCATATCCTTGCCTTTAAACAATTTTTAGAGAATGTTTTGTGTTTTGATTTGTTTTTTTTTTTTATTTTAAAGTTCTGGGACACATGATGGAAGTTGAGAGGATGATACACAGGAGGATAGTGATGGGAGAAACTGTATCATGTGTCATTCTTTGACCTGGAGCATTTAGTGACATTACAGCACTTCTGCTTTTTCTGTTTGTGGAGGAGAGTTCATTGCTGCCATATTAGCAGTGTTTGTGTTTCTTTGGTTGGTTGCTTCTATGTAAAAGGAAAAATAAGCCACTGTTTTGAAATACACTAGACTTTAGCACAACATTTGCTAGGAAAAACTTCTGATAATAAATAGCTTTGTGTCTGCAGCCTTTGACTGAAGTCATCAGACATCAGAAAACGAGGGATGCTGGAGGTTACCGTGTTGCAGCAGCCTGGCAGCAACTGGGCTTGTACCTGCCTACCAACAGACCACAGAAGCTGAATTAACATCTTTGGCTTGTGGAAACTGGCACAGTTCCACTTGAGCTAATTCAGGTTTTGGCCTTTTCTGCCATCTGTTTGACTAAGCCAACTTACTTTGTGTGACACGTGTAATAGTGGAGGGACTTCAGTTGTCTCTGCCTGGTGGTAAAATGCTCCTGGGACTGAGTGGTGAAAGGATTCCTGTTCCAAAGCCAATCTCTGTACAGCCTTCTCTTCCCTGTGTTTACTTTCTTTCTGACAATCTTCAGTGTTATTGAGGAGCCAGGAGGGGAAGAGCAGGAGCTGATGACTTCAGCTGGAATAATTCAGCATACTCAACAGTTCAATTTTCAGCTCTGCTACAGGGGTATTGTCTCTAACCTTCAGGTTTCTGAGTTAGTCTGGTAACTGCTGAAACACAGCTGAAAATTAAATGTAAGTGTTAAATGAAGTGAAATTTTAAGTGTTTATAGATATTTGAGCTGTCTTATCTGTTTAGAAGTTTGGGGTTTAGTATTTTTTTTGTTTTTAAGTGGCTGATTAGTTCTCAAACATTTTATAGTTTACAGTGGAAATGTGGTATAAGTAGGGGGCAGTGGGAAGTGAGTGATGAGGAAATGTTTCCTTCGTCTTTCTTTAAAGCTTTCTGGAGAATGTGTGGGTAGTAATTCCTCTGCAGCTTGATCTTTGAATTCATCCTTTGCTTATGTTCCTTAAGATCAAGATGTCTTCTTTATTTTCCTTTCTTGGTTGTGTTTCTTTTCATCCATCTTACACAGCTCCTTTAGGATCATTCTGTGTGTATGGAAGAGGAGTGCTCAGGAGTACCCATCACTGTCCAGAACTGAGAGTGCACGATCTGAGCAGATAAACTGGTAACTTTGTGATTGCCTCGGTCCTCTCTTCAGGCTTTATTTTTGTGTTCTACCACAATTTCTGCTGTGATGCAGTGGAGTGGTGTAACAGAAGTTATGCATAGCCAGCCCCTGTTCTTGTCCTTGAGAGAAAGGAAACAAATTTTGTCTGATCCATCCTTCTTTTGTGTTTACTATTCTTCCTGCCCTGTTTTACAAAGGAAGTTCAACCTTTCGAACTGGATCTTTGTTGTCTCCTGCCCAAATTATGAATATAACATTGTTTTTGTTGTGTGGCTGAATCAGACAGTTCAGCTAGGCTGTGGTGAGGAGCTGGGTGACCTTTGTCGTGGGTACAGCTGAGGCAGGAGGGTGTTTCTGTCCCTGACCCACATCTGCACAATGTGATGGTGTTTGCAGGGATCAGGGTAACAGGTATCCAGAGGCAATGCTGACACTGGTCCTTTTTTGTATGCTTCCTGTTTGGATGGTAGTGTTCTGAGATTGTTCATATAATTTATAATTTTTTGCATCTCTGAATAATCAGGCATTGATACCAGGAATCTTCCTGCTGTGTGCATGTCAGGGATAGCAAAGAGAATGGAGATTCTTCAGTGCTGGGCCTCTACCATTATGATCCATTTCTTATGGCATGTTTTCTACACAGGATTTTGTGCTTTGTCTGGTATCTAAGTCTCTTATTTAAAAGGCTGATTTGGTTTTTTCCTTTGGAGCAATAATGCTGCTCTGATGTTGAGCCTTGAGGCTCAAAGGTTGGGATTTGCTGGGCTCACCTACCTCTTTTGTGTCCTTCCAGGGCTGCCTCACGGTAGAACATGAGCAGGTAATGCACAAGGAGCACCACTGGGAATCATGTCAGACGAGTCAATCTCAGGGAGTGATCCGGACCTGGACCCGGACTTGGAGCAGGAGGATATGGAAGAGGAGGAGGAGGAAGATGAGGAGGAGGCGATGGAGGAGGACAATGATGGGGATGATGAGGAAGACTTACTTGATGAAAGTGGTGAGTGAATGGGGTTGGGAATATACATTGTTACAGAAAACTGGCTGTCACCCCTTGGGAGGTGGTGTAAGGGTTAGGGTTTGTCCAGCTCTTTATGTGGCTGTTTAGTTTAAATAGATATTTAATGTATGTTAAATATGGTCTCCTGGCCAAAAAATATTTCCATCATGAAAACAAGCCACAAGTATAAATTGTAAGTAAGATAGAATTTTTAAAATAGCTTGAAATTTTGGGGAAGCAACTATATAAAGAAGTTGTATACAATACAATTACTTGTATTATTTAAAAGATGTGGTGAAAAGAAATATATGTATTTCTTTTATATAATATATGTAAAATATAATTATATATAATAAATAAAAATTCTTTTATATAATATATTTATTTCTTATCACTGGCTTGCCCCATACATAAACAATTTGATGGATGCTATGGGCAATTATCGCTTATTCACAGTAATAATCTTTAACAGCTGGAAAATATTGTTTTCTACCAGCATACAGGTTGGGTTCTCCTTTGTTTGTTTCACAGTATGAAAGATGAAAGTGCTAAGTAAGTTGTCACCTTCTGTCCTCACCTAGTTCCAGCTGCCCTACTCTCTTCTTCAGGAGAGAAACAATTTAGGTCAGGGCTAATACAGGTATTTGTTGGCCTGTGGTGTGCAGGTTACATTTGAGTGTTACTAGATAAGTTCTGGGTCACAGCATGATCCTGGAAATGTTTGTTGGTCCAGAAGGGCTGATGTTCTAGGGCACGTAGACAGGGATGCAGAGCTCGGGTGGGAATTCCCCATGCTGAATTTGCCATCAAACTCTTTATATCACAAAACTGTAGCCAGAGCCTAAGGGGATGCTCTATTTGCTTCCTTTAAAATTTCAATTTTTAATAACTTCAAAGGGTATACAGGTATTTGAATACACCTACCTAAACCAACTGAGAGTAGTCTTCCTTTTCTTAGCATAAAATGTGTTAAAAACAGAGACTTCTCTCTTCTTCTGGTTACTAAAGAATTTTTGGCTTCAAAATAAATTGTTGTCCTCAAGTGTTGTTTGTTTTGTTGTTATATTCTTTCAGCCTTGTGCTACTTGAAGATGCTGTTTTGATTTTAAATGCTTTTATAAAAATGTTTACACAAAAAAAATGTATTCCTCTTTTTTGTGATCACACGATGGCTTTTTCTGATGAGAAAGTAGCAGAAATGGAAGTGTTAGTTCAGATAAGAAACAAGGGAATTCCCAATAGCAGCACAGATAAGAGTTACAAGGTCACAGATTACTGTCTCAGGCTGGTGATGATGATGTCACTTTGTTCACAGGACCCTGCAGCCAGTGGAGTAGGAGGAAGTGTGACGTGGTTGCCAAACTTTCATTAACAGAAGGGAGTGTCTGTACATCACATTCAATTGGGTCATTCCCCATGGATATTTTATCATAGATTTATGTACTTTATCATCAACATCTATATTATTGTGAGTGAATACTCACAGTTATTTGTCAGGATTATTCTTTCCAAAGCAAACAAGATCAATGTAGGTATACAGAACATTGTGAAATGCTAATGACAGCTATATATTTTCATGTTAAAACACACTAGAAACATGTTCATGTTTTATATTTTTGTAGTGACTAATTAAAAATGAATTTTAACAAATGCAGAAAATAATGAGGAACAGTAAAAAGAACTTACATAAAACTAATATAAAATATTTTTTGTGGTTGTTCATTAGGTACAAGGGAAAACTCCCATGAGCTGAGCAAAGCTAGATTGCCTCTGAGGTTTCAGATTGTTCACCTTTAATTCTGTCTGCCACAATATCAGAATGCTTTCTGGGTGCTTAGATGTATAATTATCTTCTGTGGAGGTGTCCAGTCTGCTTTTCCTGATATCTCCTAACAGCTACACACTGCCTCCAGAATGTCATTTGGCATCTGGATCACCTTAGATCTAATATAAACCAGTTCTCTGCTCTTTAGTCTATGAAGTATAACCAACTTCAGAATTAAGTGGTTCATTTTATTTTGCCAACCTGATGTTTGTAGTCCTGTTGCTTTGTAGACTAACCTCATTCATAAATATCATTTTTGGAACAGACAGTTTTATTCATAAGAAGGGATGCAGTGCTCTGATGTTTATATTATGAAGCTTTTAAAAAGCTTAATTTTAATAATTTCTGTTAAAACTTTGTTCTTCCTATTCCCAGCTGCGCTGTTCTCCTCCCCTCCTGGTATGGTGGTTGTTGTGATCCCACTGGGGATCCTTGGGGATCTTTCCCTTGGGGATGGGCTCATGCATATTTGTAGCACTACAAGCTTTAGATGATTATTAATCCTTCACAGCTATTTCCTTGGAAGGGTGACAGGCTGCATAAACATTTTCTCCAAACTGAAACTGATTACTTGTTTTAAATAATAGTGATTATATAAATTACAAAACTAATATTTTTAGTTTGCTTGCAAACTAGTGTCTTTGTTTAGTATGTCCATGTATTGATAGCAGCTCAAATAACTTAAGAACTCTTCAGTGTTAATGTAATGTTACTCACACTTGGTGGTGGTTGATAGTATCTCAGACTTAGCAGTGACTTGTGTTTTGCACATTTAACCTGCATTTGTCTTTCTGATACATGTTGTGTGTGGAGCTGATCCTCGCGTGTAGTTTCAGTTTCACAGTCTTCTAGGAGTTCTTTTTACATTCTGGTACTTGAGTGCTATCTTGAGTTTTGGTACATTTTTCTCATTTCTGCTCAGTTTTGTTTGCATTTAGTATAGGCTGTCCTGCAGGTGGTCTAGAGTTTAGTTTGTACTTGTATGGTACAGGCTTTCAGTATCCAAGAACACAGCTCTTCAACCTTTGCCCCTGCCTTCAAGGAAACAAAAAAGCAAGAAAAGCTAGTTTTCTAAATATTTCTGAGTAAGTGAAAGCTAATAACCACATGGCTTACATCCTTTATCCATATTTTCAGTGGTGGCCAGTTAATGAACCTGAGCATCATGTGTAGGAGCTCTTACAGCTTTAGTCTTTTTTTTCCTAAAGTGCTCCTTCCAGAACATACCTATTCTGACACTCACAGCCCCTTCCCCAGCTGCCAGACTGCACACCCATCCCAGCAGCATGCTTCAATCCTAGCCAGAGGCTGCCACTGCTTTTCCAGCCTTGTCATCCCTGCCCACTTCATCTGTTTTCTCATCACTTGTGGGTTGCAGCACCTGTTTTATCATGTTTGATTTTGTGATAGCAATGCGTGACTGCTAGGAGCTTTTTTCGTTAACTCATTCAATCGTTTTCACTAGAAATGTGATGTACTGATGACTGTAGAGATAAAGGGCTGTTTCAAGTCCTGCACTTTTTCTCTGATCCTGGTTGTTGCTCAGGGCTGTGTGGGACTCCATAGGAATAAAATCTAATTTGAGCAAAGAGGAAACAAACCTCCAATATGGATTTTACAGATAATTTCAAATGCATGGACCGTTTATACCTCAGAGCTTTCCCAAGGAAAGTTGTTGAGTGTTTGAATGAATCCCACTGAACTGTTCTGTTTTTCCACTTTGGGAATGTCTCTGGATTATTCTGACTGATGTCTCTGGAATTCATTATCTCATATTTATGCATATTGCTATAATTCTGCTATTAATAGTGGTGGCAAGTTTCTTGTTTTTTTACCTCTGAGTATATGGGTTAAACACTTTATTTAAGTGCAGTTTGGGATAAAAGTGGTTGCTCAGTTCTCTCAAAGATGTCTTAATGAGTGCAAGCATTCAGACACTGTCCTCAAAGGCTCTTAGTTGTGTTTGCATTACAAGGTGCATGGTACAGCATGGTTGGAATTGGTGCTTTTAGGGTAAACAATTTTCCAGTACTACAGTAGTGCTGCAATTTTTACTGTACAAAGATACCAGGCAATCCCAAATAATAACATATTAGATGATACTGTTGTGATAAGACAAACTCCATGGAATTGGCCTTGTCTCCTGCCCTGTGTTGTGCACTTTTTCTTCTTTCCTGCCCCCTCTTTCTTTCTCAGGGCTGGGAATGTGCAAGCTCTGTGGCATCTCTGTTTGACTACTGGAGAACTGGAGGAGCTCCCTCTTCCCAGCTCAGACTCATACTGTTCCTCCTACTGCCTGACAAAGTGCTGGAGCAAACCAACACTGGTTTGTATGGGGTTTTGTGGACATGCAGGCTCTTAAAGAGGAGTGAATGAGAAGCATGGTTGGTTGGTGGTGCAGAATGGCAAGTCCAGGAGTGGAGGACACGTGGGTGTAGTTATGTCTTGCACTGCAGCTCCTTGGTACGGTGAGGTCATGAAGAAATCTCGGAACATCTGAGAGATTGGCACATGAGGTGAGGGAGGGGGTGAGACTCTTTTTCTCACCCTAGCTTCTTAAAACTGTGCTCATCCTGCTTATGACATTTGATAGCTCAAACAGAGCTACCTTTCCTTTCTGCAGCACAATCCACAATGTATTGCAGTAGCTGCTGTCTGCTTGAACTTGAGCTGCCACTTGGTACTCACAGTTTTGGGCTTCTCCCCTTGATACCAAGGCAAGAATTCTTGATTTCAGATGGCAGCCACAGCTGATCAAAGCTTGAAAAGATCTTTGCTTCCCTTGAACCCTCACTAGAGGAAAGCCTGTTCATTTAAAGGGGTCCTGCTTGACCAGCTTTTCCTACAATTTTCACTTGTTTTTTGGAGGAAAAATATTGGCATGAAATTATAGCAAGTATGGATTTTATTTAATATGGTGCTCTTTGTGGATCTTCATTGTGGGGTGCAATTACATTGAAAAAGAAATCAATTTGTAGCTGCCTGGGCAATTTCTTTGTCTAATCTGATGAGAATAATTAGTAGTTAATTTTATAGTAGTTAATAATTACTAGAAAGTTCATTAGCACCTGGAGTTATTAAAGCTGAAATTATTTTGAAAATCTGTTTTTAAAGTCGTGTGGAAGTGTGGGTTAATACTTCTCTGAATGATACATGAATGCATTCTTGAGGTACAGAGATCTGCTGCTCATTTTGGAGATGGTGTTATTCAAGTGCTTCCCACCCCAAAGCATTCTATCTTTTCTTCTCCCCAACGAAGTGCTGGAACAAAACAAAAGTGGGGTGTGTGGGAGTCCCCAGCTGGATGTGTGTGGTTGGGAACAGAGTAACTTTCTGTCCTTACAAAAGAGAGTAAAGTCTTTGGTATAAATCTGTTAATTTTGTGGGCTCCTCCTCCTCCTCAAATATGTGAGTTTTTGCTTTTTGACTGTAGTTATTGTTATAAATTAGGTCATGTTATACTTACCTGTATGAAACTGAGAGAGAGGCAGAGTATGGAGACAGTCTCCTGTCTTGCTAAATGGTATCGTATTCTGTATCATTTTATATCCAGATTTAGAAAGGCCCATCCTGCTAGAGATAAAAAGGAGAAGAAAATAGAAACTGCTGTTAGAAAGTAATTTCCCTGCACATTTACCTGAAACGAATGATCCTGCTTGTGTTGGTAAATGGAGATTTGTTCCAACAACCTGAAACCTTTTGCCTTCTACTTTTGACCAGACTGTACAGCATTTTCTTTTAGGAAACACTGGCTTAAAGTTGTCCTTCATATCTGCTAGAAAATTAAATTTATTCCTTAAGAAGAGGAGGAGTAATTAGGCACTTACTGCTTTAATCCCTCCACTCCTTTTAGAAAGCAGCCTTTCACAGCTGTGTCTCCAGGTGGCACCAAGGGCAGATGGGCATCCCAAGGTCGAGGCAGCCTCAGAGAACAGAACTGCTCTTTGAGGAGCCCTGCTTCCATCTGCTGCAGTGTGTGACACGGTGGCCTTGGTTGCTGCATGCTTCCTGCCTCAGACTGGTGACATGTGCTTTGATCTCCTGTCCTTCTTTAGCTGGAGGGAGGTGCTGGGGCTAAGGAAAGGCACAAGCCCATCTGAGTAAGCTTGGAGTGGCTCTTCTTGTTGCTTGAAAGTGGAAGAGTTGGAGCAAAAGGTATGGAAAGAAACAGAAGCCAGGGCTTGCCTAAATCTAGAAAAGCCCTGAATATCATCATGAGGGAGGCTTTAAGTGTAATCTCTTCTGTGTTCTGTATGTACCTATGCCAGTGGTAAGTCCCCATAAGTCATAATCCTGCAGTTTAGTCTACAAGTGGATATTTGCAGTGCAAAAAGTGGATTTCTTGGGGAAAGAGAAGAGTGATGATTGACACCATCTCACTTTTTTCCTCTTGATGGACTTCCCTATGTAGATTCTTTTATTTTGGTTTCTTGTGGCTGGATGCAGCTCCCTCTAGAGCCCACTGGTACTATTTCCAAGTAAGCTGGAAGGGCATATCCTGGGGGGAAACAAACCTTTTCTCATGTCTAGGTTTGTTGCCTATGCAATGGCTCTGGTCTTAGTAAAGAGCCAGATCTGAACTTTTATGTACCACTGTGCACTTTGATGTTCCTTACAAGCCAGGTAGGTTTTCATGATTGTAGTAACTTTCTGTAGCCTGCCTTCCAAGCCAATAATTTGCCTGCAAAGAGGATGGCTTGTGTGGTATCATAAGAGGTACAAAAGCAGTCACTTTTGCAGGTGGCAGCCATCTGTAAAATAATTTACTTGTCACCTAATATCCTGCCTATTGACATGTGTTTAAACTTAATCAGATTGTTGTAGGAAACCGCATTACATTACATTAGAAAATGATCCTTATGGATCAATGTGTTTAAATGTACTTTGTCATAGGTGCAGAGTGTGGGGCTCAGCCTCAGATGGTTGTGGGTAACTCAGTAAATCTGCATCCAATTGCAGATAATGGATGTGTTTCTCAGGTGATGTACTGTAACTAAGAAGCTGAGGGGGTTCTGTTGTTCTCTCAGTTCCTCAGAGTGCTAAGAGGTTTGTGTCTGTTCAGCATACGCTCTCTGTGTCCACAAACCTTCTGTTCAAGACTTGTGTTGGTTTCGTAGGACCCAAAAAAATAGGAGCTGGCTGGCTTCTGTGTTTCCACAATCCAGCTGAATAAAATAGAGAAGATGTAGTTAGTATCAAAGGTAGAAAGAGTTGGGATGGTAGCATTTGCTGTTATAGCAGACCTGGTTACTGAAGGGTTACACTGAAATTACAGCGGAGGTTTGCCTCTCATTAAGGCAGAAGACCCACTGGTTTCTCTGGGAACTTTGCTTCATTACAGAAGGCTGCAGATTTTACCCATTGCTTTTATCCTGGTGGTTTCCTGGGAGCACAGTGTGTGTCAGAGCAAAATGATGTTTGTGTGTACAGTCTGAGGGGCTTGGCCCTGCCCAGCCAGCGAGGGTCCCTGTCCCCAGCCCGTTGTGCAGACCCTTGAACTGGATTTACTGGACTCACTAAATGGTGCTGTTAAAGAAAAATCCTCTTGGGTGCTTTGCTGGGAGCAGCCAATGCTGGATGCTTTATCTCCCCTCCTGCCGATTCCGAAGCTGCAGATTGCCTGGCTGGGCATTCTGTTGTGTTGGGGCAGTTTCGGTGGTGGGAGGACGGTAGAGGTCCCCTGCCTTGCTGTTTGCCAATAAATCAGGGAGGAATGGGGAGGAGTGGTGCCTGAGGTCTGGGGGCTTTACTGGCTGATTCCAGCATTCTAACTAACCCTGTGAACTAGGTTATTCTCAGCAGGGTGAGGTGTGGCCTGAGGGCTGCTGTGGGAAGGAAGGATGAGATCCTGAGGAGTGCTGTCCCCCAGCCCCCTGTGCAGGGGATTACGGACTGCCGATGTTGCAGGTCAGTCGCTGAGCCTTCCTCTCTGCCCGAACGCCAGGACTCCTTCCCGGTCTCCTCGGCTTATCCCGAGCAGGGGGAAGCTCCGAAAGAAAACGTCGGTGACTCCCCTGCCCGCCTCCCAGGCTCTGTGACAGCGGCTTCCTTTTTGAGAGGGTGGCACAAAGTCTGGCATAGTCTGAGTGTTATATAACCTGGAGTAATGACTTGCTTTACTTCTTTAAAAGGAGGTGATGACGCCAGAGCTCTGCTTCCTCCAGAGCCGCCAATTGGGCACAGGGACTGGCAGATCTCGTGAAATGATGTGGTGTTATAACCAGCTACGCTTTTCCCCCCCTCTTTTCTCCCTCCTTCCCTTCGATCTATTGCGTATGATGGAATACAAAATAGAAATCTTTCTATGCAGTTCAGGAGCAGCCCACGTCCGTGGCTCTGCATTTTCTATATATATATGTATATGGAGTTTCTCAAATGGTTTTTTGCTTCTCTTTTATCTCTTCTCTTGAAGCTGTCACAAGTGTGAGAGTAGCATGAAGGTGTGGGGAGCAGGGTCAGTGAGTGAGCTGATGTTAACTGAAAAAACAATTGCTCCAAGTTGTCTTTCTGCTTTCCTGATAAGCTTTGCAGGATATAGAGATTGTGTTTTCTTGGCCAAAAACTTGGTTTTTTTTCTTTTCATAAAGCCAGAGAATCTCTAACAAAGGACAATCCCACTCGCTCCTCTGTCCTGTTTGGTACCTTTTCCCTCCATGTACGTTTTGGATTGTCAGCTTTGTACCACACCTTGCCATTGCTAATAGATACTGTATTCCCTCATCTGTAATCTCTGTAATGGTGATGAAATCATATGGAAACTAATTAGCAAATTTGTAATGTGGTATTTTCCCTCTTGATCAGGTAAGGAGTGGCAAAGTCACTTTGCCAAGTTCACCTGATGAGTGTGAAGAAGCCGAAGTGAAAATCCTCTGGTTTACATTTTAAGGCAGCACCCCCTTTTATGTTCAAATGTACTAGGTGAAACACTTCTTTGATTTTCATCTGAGGTTAAAACCATGCAAAGGGTCCTTAATTTCATTACCCCCTAATTTATGTGGCATTGTGCTGGTTTTAATGACTGGTTAAATAAAATGTGCACGGAGCTATATGTTATAGAAGTGTAATACTAAATAATGAAAGTGTGGAAGGAGGTGAGGAACTGTTTTAATTAAATTAAAAGTATTCTTCAGATTTTAAAACACAATATCACATCACAGTTATTTCCTTTATTTATTTTTTTAACTTCTTGCTTAGGCTTTAAAGAAACTGCAAAACTGAACTTTTAGAAGTGTCTGGTTCATTGTTTGGATCAAAGTATTTTCTGTTAACAATATTTTGTACTGCAGATGTTTAAAATGTGTTGTTCACATTTTCTTCAATATGTAGTTCACTGACTCAGCCTCAAAAAAACTCTAAGTAGGAGTCAGAGGACTTTATTTTCACTTGCAAATATGCAAATAGGAATGAGACAGGAGAAAGCTACAAGATAAAATCTTTTTGGGCTAGGTGAACAGAAACTTCTAGCTTAAATCTCTGTCAAAACAAATTTTGCAATTAAAACATCTGCAGGTAATCTTTGTCTATGTAAAGTTTTTAAATACTTGAACTGTTAGAAGCAATTTTAAAGTGGTACTTTTGTGTACTCAGCTTGTGATTTGTGTCAAATTTGCGCATAGCTGAAAATGAATGGAATGAAAGCTGTACCAAAAAGCTCTTCAGTGATGCACAAATACATTGTGTCATCTACAGCAGCAGAGAAATTGAGCAAGTTACAGGAAGGGAGGAATCAGTTTATTGAATGTAACTGGGATTGTAACTCAATGGATTTAATTTTTATTAAATGATTATAAATATCTATGGTATATATTCTTTGACTGTAAATCATTATATTGGCTAGTAACAGCTTGTTTTCTTTGGTACATTTAAACAACCTTTGAAAGCTTTGGAATCTCAAGCAGTGTGTTTTGCCACAGTGCCAGTGTGAAAAGCATTTGCAAGAGGCACTTCATTGTGTCACTTCCTGTATTTTGTGCAATTAGATTTTGTTACATTATGTACAACTTCCCAACCTCCCCCCACTTATGATTTAGATGAATTTGGGAAAGAAAATAAACGAAGATTTATATTAATAAAATAAAATGAGAAAAAAACAGATTTATCAAAATTCATGCCTTATGGTTCAGTCTAAAGCTCACTGAAGTCAGTGGAAAAACTCCTCTGGTTTTCCAGGGTTGGTTTAGATCTTATTAAAAAAAAAATAAATTATTTGCAGTGCAGTGTTTGTTTAAAAAGCAAATGATTCTCAAAGCCCAGCAATACTAAGTTGCCAACACAGGGTGTTGTGGAGTCCAAGTGTGATTCTGTCTGAACTGTTCTGGGTGGATAAACAACACCTTATACCATGTCCAACTCAAACCTGGTATTCTTGTGTTTTCTGTGTTGCTAAAACAACATGGAAACTAGGGCAGGGAAAGTGGCCTTAATGATACGTGTATGTGCTACTAGCAGGTGCTAATCAAGAGTGAAATGTGGCTGTCAAGCCTAGTTCACTTTCAGTAACTTAAAATTTGGGTTAGTAGGCAGCTTCCCTCTACAGTGGAGGTCAGTGGGGTGTGCAGAAGGAGCTGGTGGATGTGGAGCATGGCTGGGGGAAAGCTGTGGGCTGGGGAAGGGACTGTGCAGCCAGTGTGGAGCAGCTGAAGGTGGGCAAGGAAGGTCTCTTCTGCTTTATGGGGTGGTGATGAGGATGAACAGCCTGGACAGAAGGGAACAACCCCAGCTTGCAGGGACCAAGAGCAGGGTGGTACATCTTGATCCAGTGCTTCTCTCTCATGCTATCCTCACTGAGCATGAGCATCCTCAGATCACTCTTGAGAAGGCATGGAGCTGCTCAGCCTGAGGAGCAGGGGTTGGGAGGTTCAAGGTGGACAGCAGTTATGGGGCTAGGGAAGGAGCTACTCCACCTTGAAGGAAATGCATGTTTTGGGACGTTTTGTTGAAATATTTCTTAGTTTAACTGACTTCAGTTTGATAATGTTCTTTGCTATATGGAGGAACTAGTCCTGATATACTTTACGGTCAAGTTTCTTGTCTGTATATGTCTGTAGGTTAGGTATGAGTTCTAATGCTCGTGAAATTGCAGTGTTCAGGGATGCTGACATTGCTGCTGGAAGCACTTGTCAGCCAAATAAAAAACATATTCTGAAGGACTCCTGTCTTAATATTCTATGAAAATACAAACTTCATAGTGTTGTTTGGGGTTTTTTTAACAGGTAATCGTCTAAGTTTTTAGCAAGGGAATCTCTCAGGTTACAAAAGTTTTTTGAGAAGCCTTTTGTGATGTATAGCACAGTTTGTACGCTTGCAAAGAGCTTGTGGTTTGAGATGAGGAAGGTGAGGTGTGACAGGTGGGTAAGATTTCAGACCCTAGGCAGGGAGAACATTGTTCCTTACTGGTAAGACTGGCCTCATGGAAAAGCTATTCAGTAAATGGACTTACCTATAACAAGATTACCTTCCATGAGGAGATAATTTTATAAACTGACTGTTTCAGGCAGATCTAATTCTTGGTTGTGTGAATATGTATTTATTCTGGCTAACAGTGGTAGCCTCACCAGCAGGCTGTTGTGAGTAGGAAAGCTAGAAAAATTCCTTTTCCATTTTGCACACTGAGGTGAAGAAGGGAATTCCTTTTTTATTGCTGTGTGCAGAAGACAGGTATAGGTTTCCTGTTTCCCCAGTGTATTGAATTTCCATTTTTCTCATGCTTGACTGCTGTAATATGGATGTGTTGTGGTTTAACCCCAGCTGGCAGCTCAGCCCCACACAGCCACTCACTATCCCCTAGTGGGATGGAGGAGAGAATTGGAAGGGTGAAAGTGACGAAGCTTGTGGGTTGGGATAAAGATAGTTTTACAGCAAAGCAGAAGAAGGAATTCATTAACTCCTTCCCATGGGCAGGCAAGTGTTCAGCCATCCCCAAGAAAGCAGGGCTCCATCACAGTAACATTGACTTGGGAAGACAAACACCATCACTCCGGACATGCCCCCTCTCCTCCTCCTCCTCCTTTCTCCAGCTCTATATGCTGAGCATGACACCATATGGTCTGGGGTATCCCTGGGGCCACTTGGGGTCAGCTGTCCCAGCTGTGTCCCCTCCTAACTCCTTGTGCACCCCAGCTTCCTCACTGGTGGGGCAGTGTCAGAAGCAGAAAAGGCCTTGAACTCTGTGTTAACCCTGCTCACCAACAGCAAAAACATCTCTATTATCAACACTATTTCCAACACAAATCCAAAACACAGCCCCATACTAGCTGCTATGAAAAAAAATTAACTCTCTCCCAGCCAAAGCCAGCACTGCATGCTTTGCAAATACCCAGTTGTATTTACCCAGTATTTGTTTTTAAATCTTGCTTTCCAGTTTCAAAAATCTGTTAGGTCAGATGCTGAGGTCATGTTTGCTTATTTATTCCAACCCTACAAAGTCCTTATAAGGCTTGTTACAAGATCCTTGGCTCTGCACTTTTTTAATATATTTGTCCCTCTTTTCCCCCCATGATAAACATTGTGTGCCAGCCAGGCTGTTTGAATCTGTGACATAGGTGAAAGGCTGTCTTGTTACTCAGTGTCTTAATTGTAGTAGAGTTCATTTTTTAATTTTTTATTTGTAAAATTTATATAGCTCTAATTATGAAAAGGCATCTTGGGTTTGTTTCAAAGTTGTGATGTACCCTGAAGCACTGAGGGTGTTTTGATGGCGGCAAGTATTCACAGTTCCTTGCTACCCTCCCAAATAAAAGGTCAAATAAAAATGGCTAAAATGGCTGGAGTCACACAAAGAAAGAGGAACTGGGCTCTGCCCTGGCTGTGCTTGCAGACCTTTAGATCAGCTTTTGCTGTTGTGAGTGCAGCTCATTGTCCTGGACTCCTGCAGGTTTGTGCGAGGGCTGTTCGGACACCACCTGCTTTGCATTTCTTGTGCATGTCCTGCCTTTCCCAGCGCTCCCTCACCAGCTGTTTCAATAAACAGCTGACTTAGTTACATGGACAAATGCTCACTACCAGTGAGCTAATTTCATTACATGTCTCTCAGCCCAGGTTTGCTGTTTATTACTGGCATTAGCTATGCCTGTGAGGGGAATTGGGCATGGATAAAGTCTCTGTAACACTGAAGAAGGTTAGGCAGGCTGGATAGCCTTTAGGGGTTCAACCACAGCTTTAAAGGACTTATTCTGTACTTACTTATTCTCTCTTGTGCCTGTCCTGATGCAGGTGAATGACTGGGACAAAGGCTTACTTAAAGTAATCTTCCAGTCCACAAATTCTGACAAGTTCTTTCCTGAAAACTGAGAAACTTGTAGTGGTCTACAAGCTGCTGATTTAACCAAGCAAACAGGATGCTCTTTCACCTGTTATTGTGCAAACAGGTTACCAGCTCCATCAAATTGCTCAAGTTTCAGTCTGAGTTGTCCAAGTTTCTTGCAAATTAGCAGGCACCATGCAAATAGCTCATAAAATCACAATTGTGTTCAAAGCCAGAAAGGCTGTACTCCTTTCTGTATCTCCTTCCCACCCACTTTTCCTTACGTGCTCTGAAGCTGGGAAGCAGAGTTAGGGTCCTGCGTGTCCCCTGCTCTGAACGTCCTGTTGTCTGTTGGGATTCCCCTTGCACGGGGCCCCACCGGAGCCTGAACGGTTATGTAAGGATTTTTATTTTATTCTCAGTCTTGGTCTCTGCCACTAGTTGAACTGGATCACAGGCTGAGTGAATGGGATCTGATCCGTACAGCATGCAGCTCTGCTGCTCCAGAGGAGAGAGACCTCCCCCGTACACACCCACTCAGCCTCCCTGCTCCTCTTCTCTCTTCTAAAACTCTTTTCCTCAGCATAACTGAGGTTGCTCCTGGGAAGCCAAACCATCCCGGCAGCACAGCTCCAGGCATCGGTCCCCAGTGGAGCAGCAGCTACCTCGGGCAGGGCTGTGTTGTTTGACTCTCCAAGCAGGGGAGGAGATAGTGACAATTTTTATTTAGGCTGAACACGAGGCATATTTAACTAGTTATATAACAGTGACCCTGGTCCGTCTCGGCTGGGTGCAGGGAGGATATATACGTACTGCTTCTCGTCACACCAGCTGGGTGGATTCAAGCACTAGGAGCTATTTACCAAAGTTATTTTCAGAAACTTTAAGAGCAGGTTTCCCTGCCTGTACCCTGGACTGTTTTATCAGGAGTCTTTTCCCGCCTGCGAACTGAACAGCCAGTGAGAGTGGATTTAGTGCTCGCTGGGCTGTGGGAAGAGATAAAGAGTTGTCAGGAGTGACTGGAAACTTTTGTCCTGAAGACCCTGAGACAAGAATAGCAGAAGAGCTGAGAGTGTGCAGCCACGTTGAGCAAGTGTGCAGGGAGAGGGCTCGCCTCGGTGCACTGAGCAGCATGCTACTCTTGGATGAGTCTCAGCAGTTTCCAGGTAGGACACAGGTGGGGAATTTTGAGGGTTGATTTTTCTTTCTTTTTCTCCTTTGTTTTCTTTTCCCTCTTGCTTTCCTCTTACAGGCCATTCATTTTCCCACCCCTGGGCTGGAGCACCCCGCTCACTAGCTAGTAAAAGGCATCAGGAACCAAGGCTCTTCTGTAGGTCCCAGATTTTATTGTGCTCCCTACCAGGCAGGAATGGAAAAGGTTGAGATTTAGAGCCTTGCAGTGCCTGTTGGCGTGATGGAGGGGACATGAAAAGGAAGCTCATTCTTCCTTTGTGACTGTAATTCTGAAGTCTTTGGTGATGTGACATTCTGGGTCTGGCTGTTATTGTTTCTGCTGCTGTTGTGTTATAATGCTGCAAAAGTTATTTTTTCCAAGAGAGGAGGCAGTTGTTACTAGCAGCATTGTTTTATATTCACTGTCCTCTCCCCCACCCCCTTTGACTTTGGGTGTATACTTTCCCTGTAACATCCTACTTGATAAGAGTTGCAAGAGCTTCTTTTGTCAGTGAAATACTTGGTGACTTGATGTCCTGGCGACAATCTGAGCACCAGGCAGAGCTGTTGGTGCTTGCTCCAGATCCCCTAATTAGTGCCTAAGAGACTAAAAGCTTCCCCCCCTATCAAATGGAAGATGCTGGTGAAATCCTAACAGGAGTTTACAGTTTGGGGATAGCTGGCACTTAATTTGTTTGCTGGTGGGAAGATGTATGTTGGTTTGTGCAGATCTGAAGAACTTTCTAAATTTGTAATTTAACTTCTTACTTTGAGGTGAGGTACTTTGTGATGTCAAGCTTCCTGCACCTTGTTCATGTGGCAAGTACCTCCCAAGACATGCTATAAACCTAACAGACTGATCAAATATGGTCCCCAGGAGTTCCAACTGTGGAATTCTGGTTTATTACAGAAGTGCAGTGTGGTTGTCATGAGTTTTTACAGAAATAAGACATGCAATATTTGTAATCCATTAGTGGGAAGGGGAGTTCTAGAAAAAGAAATCCATCTTATTTTTCTGGTTGTGGTGGCAGGACAAAGAAGCTAATTCTGGGAGAGTGTGAACTGAGTAAAAAAAGGAATTACAATAGAAAATGAGTTTGGATAAATGAGGAATCTGGGTGATGATACAAGTGGCTTATGTAACTTAGTCTAGATAATAGGTATAAAAAGAGAAGACAGGGAGAGAAAGATGCTTTTGGAAATGAGACTGTAGGTCATAGACAGAGTGAGAATACAAGGTTAGAGGCCTTTCAAAAATTTGGGGTGGAAAGGTATTTGTACAAAAGTAAGAGAGCAAAAGTGCAAATTAACTCCTCTTTGTACTTGTCAACTTGTAAAGTCTGGGATAAGGTTTGTCACAGTCTCTACCAAAGTCTCTAGCAGGAAAAAATTAGCTCTCTTTCAGGAAGCTTTTTTAACTGATCTAATGAGGTTCTGTTCTGGCTGGTAGATCCAGGAGTGTCTCCATCACACTTCTGCACAACCTTTCTGTCCCAAGAGAGATGATAAACTGCACAAGGTCACTGAGTGAGTCTGTGCAGAACTTACACATTGTGCGCTTCCCTGGTTTTGTGCTTCAACCACTGAGCAATGTTTTTTTTCCTCTCTGGTTTATATGGGTTTTCCTCAGTCCAGGTGCCTTCAAAGGTGGAGTCTTCAAAGTAGCAAGTTCCTGTACATGCAGTGCTGTGATACCTTTTTGTTATTTTAAAAATATTTCTGAAAAATTAGAGCAGATTTTAATTATTTTATGGTTGCACCCACCAGCTAGTAAATCAAGGTTTGTTGCAGCACACTACCTATCCCCCTGTTGTCCTGTGAGAAAAATGTCTTTTATGTAAAGATCCCTGTTTTCTCCTGATATACACATATATTTATTTTTTGACCATAGAGGTAATTGTCATTTTAGCAACCTTAGGAAGGAACCAGGTGCCTGTTTCTTTTCCAGGCTGTAATGTGCTTAGATTTTAGGGTGTTGTGTATTTGGGGGGGGGGGGGGGGGGGGGAGGTAGGGGGTGGTCCTTGTGACATTGTGAGTTCAATTTGCGTGAGTCTGATTGCCACAAACAACTTTGCAGCCTTTTGTCAAACTCCTTTAGCAGCCACCAGTATTTTGGAAAGGAAAACTAGAAACAGATCGTTCTTTCAGCGATGGTGTTTCATCCTGGTCTTATTAACTTTCTCCAGTGCTCTCGGTCACTTTTCTGGCTGCAGTTGATGGGAGAAGTGCCAGTGGAATGCGGTGGCACACAGGCTCAAACTCAACCATTTGAATTTTTCTCCCAAGTGATGCCTCCCTCATTAAACAGAGTCCTTAAAAATTCCTCTGAAATTACTTTAGACACTGAGGCAGAAAAAGGGAATGTAGCTGAAGTTCTGTGCTTTGTTACAGTTCTAAAAAAAATCCAAAAATGTGTTTTGTTTTTTTCAAGTAGGAAATTATATTTAAGGAGAAGGAGAATTGTTGATTAGAGCTCAGGGAGCCAATAACTTGAGTTACTCAGCACTGATGCCTACCTGATTGCTTTGATTTAGTTTCCTCCTCTGCACAATGGACAGGAGGGTTACTGTGAGGAGCTCATCATGCCCATGAACTCCTTTGACACTGATTAGGGTACAAATGACACTATTATAATTTTGAAATCACTCCTCTCTTATACCACTGCCATCAGGACTCGTGCTGGAGGATGCCTTGTGCTGGGATTATTTCCCATGCTGCTCTTTTAAATTAGGAATGCGTGTCACCTGTCTGCTCCCTGTCCTTGTTAGCAGGTTCTGAGCAAAGCTATGGTGAGAGCTTGAGGCAGAGTTTAAAGTTCAGCGGGTTCTTGTTTGTTTGCCATTTTAGTGGCCTTGGAAGTGTGTGGCAGCAATAATCCCTTCTTTATTATTTCTCATTGCTCTGAGGGTATGCTGGTATAAAGCTACAACTCCCAGCTACCTAGTGTAAATTAATGCTTATGTAATCATTGCATAATGCAGAATGCTTGTTCCCCTACTCGTCCTCTTTTCTTAGTCCCTGAAATTTATCCCTAGAAGAGTCATGGTAGAAGCCAGCTGGATTCACTGTGCTCGGAATGTGTCAAGCCCCCATATGCATCTATTTTCTGAAGTTGGAAAGGGGAAATTTATCTTTGTTACCTAAATCAATATTTAGCCACCTCAATAAACTAGATCATGTTTCTCTTTTTTTAAAAAAGCTTTGAACTGTTGTGAAAATAAATAAGGTTAAATCCGGTTACTTGTGGTTTAGATCCCCATGGTAATTTTCGTAATCTGGCTGACAAAACTCTATTCTGGGTTACTAGTTAACTGGGATAACCAGAAAGGGGAGGTTTCGGTTCCCTCCTGCGCACAGCTTGTTGAAAACTTCCCAGCACTCAGCCTGAAACACTTCCTGACTCCAGAGCAGAGCAGTAGCTTTATGTAACTCACTGCTCTCGCACACCCCTGGCTAAAGGACCAATGTGACTGATCCCCACTTCCCTTGCTAACTTAGTGGGTACCTTTCTTGTCTCTGTTTCTGTCCTCACTAAAGCCCACAGTGTCTGTGCAAGAGGGAACAGTTTAGGTTTGAGGATTTTCCATCGGGAAAAGTAGTTTTGATTACACACCTAGAAGAGGGATGGCAGGTAGCAGTGTTCTGTATTCTCTCCAGGTGTTGCTGTCTCAAAGTGCTGTGAAAATGTTTGATTTGAAATTTCACAGTCCTCTTTTGAGTATATTGGAGCTGGAAATGGATAAAGGATTGCCCACTGCTCCAAAGCAACCGTGAGCTTGTGGTGCCTGCGAAAGGGACAACCTGATGGGCACCTCACCTGGGCTGCATTTGTGGATTTGTGCAGGGATGGGAGGAGATCCTGGAGGGGCTGGGTGCCAGAGCAGGTACCTGCCACACTCCCATGGCAATGGGGCGCCAGTGGCTGTGAGCCTGTGCCATACAACAGTTATATAAGTGCTCTTTGGTGTTTATGTAACCCGGGTCTCAGCGTCCGCAGCATTGAGGCCCAGCCAGAACAAGATCTCTTGGGTATTTGGGGCCTGGTTCTGCTTGCATAATCCCACGGTTAGAAGATATATTGCCTGTCACCAAAGTTGGCTGTTTGATATTCCAGTTTGCCTCTCAGCACTTCTTGGCCGCTTCCTTGCCCTTTGGTTTCTGGGTGGTATATTCCTTGCTCCTGCCCTTCAATTCTGCTGTCTTTTGTTCCTGAAGGATTCCTTCAGGCCAGGAAAGGAGTTTTATTCTGCACCATAACCTCATCACCGAATGGTATGCTGAAAGATGTCTGAAGGAAAAAAGAAGGGAAGTGCTGCTTTGTAATTTATCTTTCAAAGTTTTCCATGGATTTGGGCTTACTTCTTGCCAAAGGAGACTGGAGATGGGTTTGACTTGTGTATGCTCATGGTCTGGCTCCCTCCTCATGCTCTGGCCCACAGAGTCAGAGCTGGTGGCTTTTTCTTTAGAGCTCATCTCCTCCCTCCATCCTCTGGTCCTGCACTGGGGACAAAGGCAGCCAGCCATCCCGCACCATCAATCTGCAGATTTCACGTAGGTGTCTCGAACCCACAGCGAGTGATCGCTTTACTGATACTTAGAGAAATGAAAAACACGTTACTCAGACTTCAAGCAGCGCTCTTTGTTATACCAACATGACAGACTCTGTGTCTGGTTACAGTGACAGGTATGAACGACAGACCTGGGGTGGTTAACTCCTTGATAAATCAGCAACGGGAATGAAGATGTACGTGTTTTTTGACAGTTCAGGAAGCTTCCCCTGGGATGAGGCTCGGCCCGAAAGACGCCCTTGTGCCTGGCAGTACGGTGGCTGTGACTCAGCAGGACAGCGGGCATCGCAGCCGGCAGCAGAGCTGGGGCGAGAGCGGAGCGGGGGTCGGTCACTGCCGGGCTCAGCGGGCTGCGTTCCGCTGGAGCCGCCCGGGGACAGCCCGGCCCGGGGCCCGGGGCTGTCGGGCCAGCGCCTCACGGCCTGGCTGTCCGCTTGCCCAGGGCGCAGTGCCTGGCCTGGGAGCTCCCACAGCCGGGGTCCTGTGTGGACAAGCGGACAAAAGGCTGGTCCCGGCTGTCGTACCGGCAGCAGTGGCAGCTGCTGGTGACCGGAGAGGGCCGAGGGGCGGCCGGGCGCGGGTGCCGCGGCGGGCGCGGGGGGGCAGGTGTGCCGGGTTATATAATACTTACATAATTAGGGCTTTGTTAAGCGCTGGTGGCTGGGAGGGGCGTCCTGCCGTCGAAGACTGAGCCCGATTATTTTCCGAGGAGAACAAAGTCTTGTTGCTAATTAGCTGCCCTGCCAGCGGCTGCCGCGGAGAGCCCCGAGTTCCCGGAGGGGCCGCGGCCTGCTCTGTCCCGCTCCCACCCCCTCTGAGGTGGCTTTCCCAGGGCTTTGGGTGGAAGCAACCAGGTGTTGGTGTGTGCCGTCTTTGTGCCTCTCCTGGGTGTTGCAACAGGTAAAGCCTGGAGGAAGGGAATCTGAACTTTTCCCTTTCTTTAACCTACAGTGTACTTGAGGGGTTTCACAAGGAATTTCCTGCCTCCAGCCCAGCGCTGTGGTGCTGAAGTGTTTCCACACAATGCCACCTCTGTGAGAGGTGCTTCTGTGCAGACACCACTTCTCCCTTCTTGCATGACATCCACTAACAGCTGCGCCAGTTGCATACAAAGAATATTTTGAAAATATTTCATTTATATTGCACAGCTGAATGCAGGATGAGCCAGAAGACTCTGGCTGTTGCCAGCGTCCGAGTTGATTGCTGTACTACTGGAGTTAGAGAACCACTGTTCTTTGTGAGCCAGGTACAGTTGCACTCTGGCATCACCTATCCACCACTCCAGCTCCCAGCACGCTGGAGAAACATCACATAACCCCACAGAGCATCTGCCAGGCTGGCAGAGCCTTTGTAGTTGGGCTTGCTCTGCAGAGTTGCTCCTCCAGCCTTTGGCACTCCAGTTGTAGTTCAGTGTGTCAGGGACTGAGTTGTAGCTGGAGCTGTGCAATTAGACTTCCTTGTGCCATCCCTCAGTGCTCCTCCCATTCCTGCTTTGACAGCTCAGTACCGGCTGTAGTAGCACTAGCTAGTATTAGCTAGTATCTGAGAGGCTTTTGCCCACAAACTGCATAGAAGTTCCCAGAAGGCCTGCAATAATATTTAACTGCTCTTTGTTCTATGTGCAGGACAAAAGAAAGCTCCCAAAGTAAGAATTAACTGCTCTCTGCTCTGCACACAACTATCTTCCTCACCATGCATGCACATCCCTGTCCTTAGGATAGGAAATAATGCCCAAAGACTCAGCAAAATTGTCCTGTTTGGTATCCTGAGTTTCCATAGTGAAATTATTTTAGAAATAAACAAGTGTCTGGTTTTCAGTGCTGTGTCTTTCCTGGAGGCACTAGAGTTACACTGCAATGAAACTGGTCTCCCAGGAAGAGGTGTACATAGCTCTAGCTAGCCCTGTTAGCTGGCTAGTAACTGAGCAGGCAAGGAAATCAACAACCTACACAGTAGTTTGTCCACTGTTCTCTTGGATCTTCTTATGCAGCAACCTCAGGTAGGAGACCCTCAGATCTTTTGAATGGGAATTTTCTGTACACCTAAGAGTGCTGACTGTTGCTAGAGCCAAACTGGGGATGCACAGACGCTTGGACTTACTGAGGTGTACCTTGGAGTATGGAGACTGGCTGTAACACTGTTTTTCACTTACCTTAGTGTCAGAAGACTGTTAGTTACACAAATGTTACACCTCAAAACAACCTGCTGCTTCATGACACTTTGCAGCAACCTGATCCATTTTGCAGAGCAAGCTGTGTTGAGAGCAATTCATTACTGAATCAATGATCTAGAGAATATTCTCCAACCTGAATCCTGTGCTGTTGTAACAGAAGTTTGAGAAGGAGGTGATGAGGTGAGTTTGGCTGCAATAGGAGGTGCCTGACTGCGGGACAGATCTTTTGCTGTGTTACACATCATGAGTCACAGCTGTGTGCAATGTTTAGGGACAGCTCTGGCAATCACACCACACAGGGAGCATCTGAAGCAGCGTTACACAGCAGTCACGACTCTCTTTCCTACAGAGTCTTCTAAACTGTAATACCGTGACACGCAAGTTTGGGTCGAGAAACCAAACGCCTCCCCCCTATTTGTATGTGCATCTGGGGGTGGTGCTGCAGCTTATTGAGCAAAGAAAACCTGCAACCTCTGGCCTGCAGCACAAACCAGAACTCTGCTGTAACCAGGTCTGTTGGGTTTTGAGAGTGCAGGCACATTTCACACCTCTAAAGTGCATGAGAAAGGATAGTTGTGCCCCTCTTGGTGTTCAGGGTACCTTGCAGGACAGAGTGCCTAGGTGTGTGCAGGTGTCCATAACCACTGGGAACTGTTTAGGGATTTCTCAGAGCTGTTGCCCACCTGAAGGAGCAGTTTCACTGATGCTACCACCACTTCCCTTGGGAAATCCTCTTTGTATATCTGTGAGGACAGCGTAAAAGATGGAACAAAGCTGGTGTGAACCGCCTGATTCTTGATGCCCACTGTGTGGAACCATGGAATGGATTTACACCCTTGCCAACAACCATACCTGATCCATGGCTGTCTTCTGCTGGGCAGACTTGGGCCTGCTTTTTCTGATGTGGCTCATCTTGCTGTGCAGGGCTGTGCTGGCTTGTCACCCCCCAGGCTGGTGGCAATGGGGTGCCAAGCAGGCAATGTGGATAAATGCCCAGGTCTTCCTAGAGTGCACAGCAGCTCCAGCATGATCAGACAGTTGTCAACATGCAAACGTGGCTGATGAATTTTTGTGTTGTGTAAAACACTACTTGTATAACCATGTCAGAGTAGTGTGTTGAGCTCCTGTTACAAAACCATAATTGCATTTCTGTTGTAGATGTAGGTTTGGCAAAATTGGGGCAGGATTATTCCATTGATTACCTGATGGGACCTGTTCAACGAGGCTGTTCCCACACTCCCTCCAACCCAAAGATCAGAGCTGTTCTTATACAAAATAGGTGTTTGTGTGTAGTTATTGTTTCTTAATGTGTTTCTGTCCCAGTGTGGGTCCCATTTACACAGCTTGGAGCTCACTGTATTGGAGAGCAGCCACACGTCTGCAGCGGGGAGCCTCACTTTTCATCTGGGTTGGGTTTAGGCTGTGCACATAATCAGGAGTTTAATACAAAGCAGCAGCAAAACAATTCCTGCTGGTAACTGCCAGCTCATGGCACAGGTGTGGTGGGAGCTGTTGCAAGGTTAGACTTGTGATTTTTTCATTGTGTTAGTTAAACTTTGTGAAGTGCTTTATTCGTGGTGGTGGCAAGGATAGGAGCAGCCTTTGGGAAGCTGGCTGTCCCCTGAATCCCACTGCAGTTGAATCAGTGAGATGTTTGGAGCTGTCGCTAGCGTGGAAGAGCTCTCTTGATGCATATGTGTCAGGAATGTGGGCTGAGGCACAGATTGTGTTCCTCACCTCAGAACTTGTATTGGCAGGACAAACACCAGCCTGAGCAGACACGGCTGTGGCGGATGAGGGCTTGTACTCATTGCAGCACCAAATTCATCAAATTTCGGGCTTCAGGTTCCTGGTCAGATGAGAATTATATTCTAAAAACCCTATGCAGCTGTTTGTAGGTTTCACCAGGGCTCATATTACATATCATTAAGAGGAAAGAAAAGGTAAAATGCAGAAATGGAATGAGTCTGCATAGGGATTATACAACACATCTGGACACATAGAGGAGACATAATAATTTGGGCTCCTGAGCCTTTGGGTTTTGCTATTATCACCCTTGTACTGAAGACACCCTTGCCTGGCACAATGCAGGTGGCAGGGTGGCTGCTGGAGGAGGTGATGTGGGCAATTGCTGGAGTATGGGGAGGGAAGTGCTTCCTCTTCCAAACAGGCATGGCTTTGTGCTCTCTGGTGCCTTGTCAAGGTCCTCCAGGCACAGGGTGAGATGGCAGCAGTGTAACCATGGCAGTGTTTGTCTCCGGTTTAATGACTCATCCCGGAGCATGTGATCACGTGTGCAGCCTCCCTCCTTCCCTTTGCCCTATTTCATCCAATCTTTTGATCTAGTTATATAACCAGGAGTCAAGAGGGGTGGGGGGAAGGAAACAGTGCTGAAGAATTGCAGGTAATGTGACTAAAATGTGTCTGTAGCTCAAATAGCAGAGTTGTTGTCTGGGAAGCCTGAGAAACTGGGTTTATTCCCAGCACAGTTCTCTGTCTGCAAGTGAGCTGATGCTTGATATCTGAGCTTGTAAATCTAAAGAGGCATGGTGGGAGGACAGGGCTCCAAGACCTTGGCTGTGGTAGGAGAACTGCTGTGCTTGTAGCAGTGAACCCCTTTGCCTTTATCTTCATATGCATAACTCTCCTTGCATTCATCATGAGATCTGTTCCATCCTGTAAGCTGTGGACACCTGGTTTGTAAGGCTTGCAGACAGATACTCACAGAAATGTTTGAGCTCCTCTGCTGGTACTGGTCCATGGTGGGCTGAGCTCTGAAGTCCTAAATGTGTTCTGACAAAAACTTGCAGCAAATGCTGGGGTGGGTCTGGATGTCTGGAGAAGAAGTTTGCAAAGTTGGTGCTTTTGAACAAGGTGTGAATCTACTTCTTGTCATCTTAATTTTAAGATGATATGACACCTCTTAAGATGTCTTTAAGATGTGACTTTAAGATGAGATGATACTGGAAAAAAGGTTAATTTAATGGGCATATCAACATGACAGCTGTAGGTGCAATGTGCTGTGCTGAAGCATCCTTCATTTAAGCTCCCAGCATTTTGAGAAGGAATGCTGTCTCCAGATCCCTCAGAGTCACAATGTGATGCTTGTTGGATCTGTATTACTTCATCTGCCACATTCCTCTGCACTGATGTCTTCTTTCCTCCAAAGTACTGTCTAAGTGTCATTTCAGTTCAGTCATTAGCTCAGATACACAATGTAAGCAAGAAAGCTGATTACAAGATGAAGTTCAGGGTATCTCTTTGCCTGACACAAGGGGACAAGATGCTTCAAAGAAGCTATTACAACGCTTGTCAGAAACAGTTTGCTTCAAGGGAAACTTTTGAACAGAAACATTTCCTTTCTTTGCTCTGGAAGCATTAGCTTGGTCACCGGCAGCCTGTTGAAGAGCCAAGTGTCACTTAGAACAAGGTGTCATTTCACATTTTAAGAGTGGAATCAGGCACAAATGGAAGTCTGCAAATAGGAGAATGAAGAGGAAAAGGAATGCACGTGATTTATAATGTAGAAAGAGTATTGCCACTTAGGTTTTGTTTGACAAAAAGCTTGTTGGAAATTACCATTTAAACCATGAGAGTCAAGTCTGGTGCTAAAACCACTGAACTTTCTGCTGAGCCATTACCCATTACCTGATCCAGATAACCTTTCACATACTGTGTCCTGTTGACCTGGGAGATGGTTACACAGGTGTCATATAGATGGAAATTTCTGCCTTGAATGATGTGAAACAAAGAAAAGGAGATTTAAGTTCCTTGTTTTGATCAGATCTTATCAGGCCCTCATAGAAAAACAGACTCTTGGGACAGGAAGTGCTCTACATGGACCTAAATAATTCTGCCTTTTTTTCTTTTCAGGACACTTTTGGGCTGTCTTGAGGGGTGTTAGTCTTGGCTTTCACTAGGGACAGACCCTTCACTGTAAAATTTTCTAACTCTCTTTGACTTGTCAGAAAGGACCCCAGTTTTGACCCTCAGAGTGAAATGCTTGCAAATGAGTGAGAGCTCAAATCCTGCTGAATGCTCATGGAAAAGCCAGCTGCCAGCCTGGCACAGCTGTTCCCATGGCACGTTCTTCCCCTTGCAGACCAACCCCAGGAAGCCGTGTTCAGCGGTGACCATGCGGAGCACGCGGAGGATGGAGAATGGCAGCGCTCGACTTCAACTACCTCATCTCAGAGCGAGCGGGCAGAGCAACTCTTGCAGAACCAGCACAAGAGCCTGGCCTCTGAGGACACCAAAAAGAAGAGGGCTCAGAAACCGTCTCACATGCGGAGGAACATAAGGTAAGCAGCAGCAGCAGGACAGAGCGAGCTTGGGTCACATATGGTGGTGAAAACAGAATCTCTGCACTTTTCTTCTGAGCTACATTGTGCCACTGCTGGCAAACCAGATGGTTTTTCTTTTCCAAAACCTTAGGATTTCACCAGTGGGAGTAGAGTGATCTCAGACTGGAGTGCTGCATGTGGGTGCAGACTTGTTTGGTATTTCAGAAGAGTGACTATTTGGTTATGGAATATATTGCAAAAATTGTGTAATTGCTCTGTCTTTTGAGAGATGTAATTGAAAAACAGTACCATAAAGTAAATACCAGTTTCAGATATTTGCTGAGGTGAATTCTATTGCAAACAGCCTAAAATACAGTCCTTTCCTATACTGTCCTGGGTACTTGTTGACAGTAATGCTGATGCTTCAGCTAGCAACTGAAATGTTGAAAGTCAGTTTCACCTGGATTTTATAAAGCAGTAATTGTTTGATTGTGTAATTCACCACATATTCTGGGACAAGTTGTGAGCTGGTAAATCACTAAGAAATTTTGCTCAAGGGAATTTTACAAGTTCAGAGGAGAACTAATGGAGCAGGAACTCCTGTGGCAGCAAGTGGCTCTCATGCCCTGTGCTGGTGGTCTTTGGTTCCTATTTAAGCTTGTGCAGATTGATGTTCTTAAAGCTGAAGGAATAAGCATTGAATAGACTCTGGAAAATGAGACTTCATTAGGATGAAGGAGATGTCCCTGAAGTGTGGGATTGGGTGGTTTTAAAGACTAGTTTGAATGAGCTGGATTTTACCACTACTGCACCTCTCCTCTGGCAGAAGCACCTTCATTTCCAGAACCGGACATATGACACTGAAGCAGAGGAAAAGCAACTTCTGGAAGTAAATAAGATTACCTGTAAAGGGAGGGTGCTTTTGGAGAATGCCTCAAAATGATTGTTAAAACCTCAGTGATCCTAGCTCCTGAAAATGCTGTCAAAAGAGAATCAGGGTGATGACTTTTTGTGGGGGAATTGATGCATTTTCTTCCTATATATCTTCTTTGCACGTCTTGGTGCATTTTGTGTCTATAAACTGCATATCAATAAAAAACATCCTTTCAGGCAGAAGAACTAGTCTCTGGTAACCTAGTTTAAGTATGTGCTTACCCACTGATATTTTTCCTCCTTTCATTACTTTGCTATGGAAGAAATTAAGTGTAACCAAATCATATTTGCTCCTGTGTTCAGAAAGCTGTTGCGTGAGGACCAACTGGAAGCCGTGACAAAGGCAGCCCAGCAGGAAGAGTTGGAGAGAAGGAAACGGCTTGAGCAGCAGCGGAAGGATTATCCAGCCTCTATACCAACTGTACCCCTGGAGTTTCTTCCTGGTAAGCACTGGGAGGTGCCAGCCGAAGCAAGAGCTTTCAGGATAGAAGCTGAATGAGGAAGGTAGTGCCATGCTTGTCCGTGATAGGACAAGGGGCAATAGTTTTGACCTAAATGAAGGTAGATACAGGTTAGATACAAGGAAGAAATGGTTTACAATGAGGATGGTGAAACTCTGGAATTTACCACATCTGGTTGTGCAGAGATGTGGTAAATGCCCCATTCCTGGAAACATTCAGGGTTGGATTGGGCTTTAGGCAACCAGATGTAGCTGAAGATGTCCCTGCTCAGTGTAGAGGTGTTGGACTAGATGACCTTTGGAGGGTCTTTCTAACCCCAAACATGTGATTCTATGCTGTGCTTGGACTTTCAAGTGTAAACAGCAGTTCCAAACCACTTGTAGGTTCAGTGTAGGCTGTTGCACTTTTGTGCTTGTTTTGTATCAAGATACAGTGGCCGCTTGATGAACGATGTCAGGTAATGATCGTTGAAGATATTTTGACACATATTAAGTGTGTGTAGGGGGATGTTGAAGCAGAGCTCTCTTGTCTTTCCATTTGGTATGGGAGCTTAAATCAAAAGGCTTGGCAGAAATGCCAGATCCTGTTTGTCCTGGGAATGGTCTGGTAACAGATGTTTCTGGTAGTGGGGATAGTGGAACAATAGACTGGGTGCACATATGTTGGTGATGTAACCTTGGCCTTCCGTGCATGTTTCAGCAGGCAGTGAGTTGCAGACAGTATAAATGGTTAAGCATCACTCATGTCTTTGTGTGAATATGTCACCTTGCATTGTTTCCCAGTCTGGAACATCTTGGTGATTTAGCTTGTAGCACTGCTTCAAAAGGTGTAAAGGGCAGAGAAGTGCAGCTGGATATTGGGCAAGGATAAGGAATTCTTGAGTTGGCCTTGCCTCTTGAGGAGATTTATATTCTCCCTTATGTGCAAGTGTTAAAAACACTTCTACATGTGGGAGAAGGAGTAAGAGCTGTTTAAAACACTTATGCAGGGTAGGTTCAGCCCCAGAAGAATGTTGTTGCTTGCTGTGACACTGCAGTGGTGCTGTTTGACCCCATTCGCCTCTCCCTCAAATGACAGCACTAAAAACATACAAACAAATGCTCTTGATCAGCAAAAGTTGTTTTTCCCCCATGTGTGGGATGTAATTATTACAGTGTCCCTAGTAACAAAGGACAGTTATCATCCCTTCAGCAATTGGTACTTTCTCTTCTGGATGAAACACAGCTTTTACTGAGACCAAAAAAAAGAGAAACAAAGGGCTTTAGCATGCTGCATGGTCAGTGTGCCCCAGTCAGGGCATGAAACAGAGGTTGCCATCAGCAATGGGCTATTGTTTCAGCATATTGAGAATGGAGGAGAGTGTGACCCAGGAAGCTGAGTCATAGCAGGATTGTAGACAGTGAGAGTCTGTTATGGAAAATTCCAGGACTAAGTTATTGGAGCTAAGTGGAAGGAAATACTGTCTGGTTTCTGAACAGTTTTGTCTCCTTCCCCATTATTATGAATTACTTATTGTTTGTAATACATGTTTGTAGAGGACATCGTTTTCAGAACAGCAGAAGCGACCCAGCTCCCCCCTCAGGTCCTGGCTCAGGAAGTGATCTGCCTCGACAGTACCAGCAGTGGCAGTGAAGATGATACTGAAGGAAAAAATAGCATTAAAGATGGTAAGTGACCAATTGCCTCAGCCTGCTCTTCTCACAATATGCTGTTTATTCAGCCACAAGTCTGTTCTCATCTGGTCAGATGCTCCAGTGGTGAATCACTTCAGACTTTTGTAGACCTATTGGTTTCCAATTATATGAGCAGTTCTGGCCTGTGAGTCCTAAAACAACATTTATAAATTTATGGCCTGTCAGGCCCTCTTTTGAACTTGTGTTTATTCCTGCTTTATAAATGCACCTAACTTTGCTCAGTGCATTGCTGAAGAATGCTTACAGGAGATGTGGCACCATTTGCTGCTTGTAGAAGGAGCATTTAAGTATTCAGATCTGCAGCTGGAAGTGGTTTTTGTGTCCCTTGTCCCAAATGGGTTCAACGGGACTCCTTGCGATCCTTAGGCATTACATCAGTACATAAAATTCATGTCTGGGCTTAGGAATTAAGAAAACATATAGAAGAGAATGTAAAACACTCCTAGAAACCATCTCATGTTCTCTTTGGATCAGCCAAAGTTAATGTTCCCTGAAACATTTGGAAGACAGGGAAGCTGATGCTTTCATATGCTGGTCTGACAGGCCTGGTGTGTGCCTGTATCATGTCTGCTTGTTCAGGATACACCACTGGGCCAGGGTGGAATTGCAAAAGCTGGGGGTAGCCTTATTTCCTGATAGTTTTTTTCCATTCATGATAAAACCTGATGTCAAGTTAACTTTGTCCTTGTTCTCTCTGGTTTTGGTTACTTTACAGAAGTGATTGAGCTGAGCTCAGGAGAGGATGATGCCCTCCAAATTGTGGACAGCAGTGACTCTGGCAATGAGGGGGAGGAGGATGGCAATGAAGAGAGCAGTGGCTCTCATGTGAATGATGCCTTAAATCAGTCAGATGCTCTGGGGCAAGTCATTGTCAACATCAATCATCCACCAAATGAAGAGGACATTTTCCTGGCTCCCCAGCTTGCACATGCAGTAAAACCTCATCAGGTAGGCTTTGTTAGCCTTGAAAATGCAATGAATTAGGGCAAGCCTGCCTGGAAATCTCAGCAGAACTTCTTTAGTGAGCTCTGTGACCAGTCTGGTTGTGGTGGTAACTGTTGTGGACAGTCAAAATATAAAACTGAATTAGAGGAAGGCCAAGGCTCTGTATAACTTCAACTGTTGTTATTATCAGACCTTTATACATTTAGATGAACTTTTAAAAAAAGAAATTATATTTATAAACAAACTAATCAACCCTAATTAAGATCCTCTGGCTACAAATTAATTTTTATTTTTTTGACATATTCTCAAGAAATTCTATGAGCATCTAAAAACACTGAGTTCCTGAGCCTTCCCTAGATTAGAGTACTCTAGTGAACTTGAAACATCCCCTTTACGTTTTCATGGTCCTCATGTACTTGCCACTCTGTAAATACATACCCATCTTGGGCTTTTTTTGTGTGCCATCATTTTAAAACTTCTTCTACTTTTCTGCCTAGATTGGTGGGATCCGATTCCTATATGACAACTTGGTCGAGTCCTTGGAGAGATTTAAAACCAGCAGTGGGTTTGGGTGTATTTTAGCACATAGCATGGGCCTGGGCAAGACCATACAGGTCATCTCTTTCTTGGATGTACTTTTTCGGCACACGGAGGCAAAGACTGTTCTTGCCATTGTACCTGTAAGTAGCCACACGAAGGGCTGGCTGAGGGGCTTCCTTACACTACTTCTTTCTTTGCATCAAGAAGGTTGATTAGTGTCCCATCACTCATCAAGCTCTATCACATCCTTGCTGCTTTTCCCCCTCTGTCATTCCCTGTGTTCCTGAATTTGCATGCTGTGAGCTGCTGCTTCCATCTGGGCACATTGGGTGTCATTCCCTCGTTTTTGCTCTTAAAAATCCCAAGTGACTCAGTTGGGTTTTTAATCCTTCTGTGGCTAACTTTTTCAGGTGAATACTCTCCAAAACTGGCTAGCAGAGTTCAATATGTGGCTCCCAGCACCTGAAAACCTTCCTGCTGATTATAACTCCAAAGAAGTCCAGCCCCGCACCTTCAAAGTCCACATCCTGAATGATGAACACAAGTAGGTGACAGTAAAAGCTTTTCTGAGCTCTTGGCTCAGGGACCTCTGCTTCTTTCTGGGTCATTTTCCTTGCATGGATCAGGGCAGTGCAGTGATCCTGGGAAATTCTCAGTTCATTGTCTGTGTCTATACACCTACCTGTTGGTGTCTTCACCTTCTGGGTGGGATATATTTGAATCTGCTGATGCTGCTGCAGCCATATATTTGCTGTTGGCCAGGATCTGATGTACTGGGGTGGACTGAGAGGAGATAGTTTCTTGATCTGATCCAATTCTGAGCAGGCTGGAAGGGAAGAAAGTCTGGGGGACAGGAGCATTGAAGGAGACAACAGGGGAAAAACAAAGATTACAACCATGTGCATTGGCAGCTTGTTCTGAAAACGGTTTTTGCAGAGGCAAACTCAACAACTCTATAAAAAGGGAACTCTTGAGTTTGGCATGCTTTTGTGCATGATAAACTTGTACCCCTCAGTTCCTGCAGGGATTTGTCATTCTCAGTCCTGCTATCCATGGCACATAAAAGGCTTTTTTCCCCCCACTCTGTATCTGTTTGTTTCCTAAAGAAATTTCATTGTAAACCTCCATCTGGTTTGATGTGAGAAAAGCGCTTTAGTTAATTGAATGGGTATTTTTTCTCAGCAGTCTCCAATCCAGTGATTCAACCTGCAGTTGGAGTAAAGCTTAAAGTTTATTTGGTTGTTTTGCAGGACGACAGCTGCACGTGCAAAGGTGGTGAATGACTGGGTGACAGAAGGTGGTGTGCTGCTGATGGGATATGAGATGTACCGTCTCCTCTCATTGAAGAAGTCCTTTGCCACTGGCAGGAAGAAAAGAACAAAGAAACAAACTGGCCCTGTCATTATTGACTTGGATGAGGAAGACCGGCAGCAGGAGCTTCTGAAAGGTGGGAAGTCAGCCCTCAAGAGGGAGAATGTGACCCTGCTGTCCAGTTGGCTGTCAGCACAAGGGAAACAACCTGTAACTTGCTTTTAGTGTCACTAACATGATAGAACTTTGCTGGGCAGGATTGTGTCTTTGGAGGCAGAAGGTTGTTGAGTTCTGATTTGATGCAGGACACCCAACTTGATGCAATGCAGGTCATTGAACAGAAATCAAGGGACAGTCATGTTTGCTCATTACCACATCTTGCTAAATCAGAACTAGTGTCTAGTCATATGTTATCTCCTGCATCAGCCTTGCTCTCTGCACCCATGGATGCCACTTTTTTTTCTTTCAGAAATACCCCTCTTTTGTGAAGCTGGTGACCTTATAAAACCAGAACTTTGTTTTGTTAATCTCTAACTAACACTTAATGTCCCTCATCCTCAGGGATTGAGAAGGCTTTGTCTCGCCCGGGCCCAGATGTGGTGATTTGTGACGAAGGACACCGCATAAAGAACTGCCATGCCAGCACATCCCAGGCGCTGAAGAACATCCGCTCACGCCGGCGGGTGGTGCTGACAGGGTACCCGCTCCAGAACAACCTCATCGAGTACTGGTGCATGGTGGACTTTGTCCGGCCTGACTTCCTGGGCTCGCGGCAGGAGTTCAGCAACATGTTTGAGCGGCCCATCCTGAACGGGCAGTGCATTGACAGCACCCCCCAGGACGTGCGGCTGATGCGCTACCGCAGCCACGTCCTGCACAGCCTGCTGGAGGGCTTCGTGCAGCGGTGAGTCCACGGGGACTTCTCAGGGGTGTAGTCCATGCAAACAGCTCCTTCATCACAAGTTACCTGGCTTGTTTGCTGAGTTGATGCAGTACAACTGAATCTTGCTGCCTTACAGAATCATGGAATCGTTAAGGTTGGAAAAGAACTGTAGGATCATCAAGTCCAACTGTTAACCCAGCACAGCCACCCCTAAAGCTTGTGCCACATCTATGAGTCTTTTAAATCCCTCCAGGCCTGGTGACTCCACCGCTTTCCTGAATTGTCTGTTCCAATGTCTGACCACCCTTTCCATTAAGGAATTTTTTCTAATATCCAATCTAAACCGCCCTGGCACAATATGAGGCTGTTTTCTCTTGTCCTGTTACTGTTACCTGGGACAAGAGACTGTTCCCTACCTGGATATAACCTACTTTTAGAAAGTTTTGGAGAGAGAGAGAGAGGTCCCCCCAAAGCCTCCTTTTCTCCAGGCTGAGCCCCCTCAGCTGTTCTTCAGGCTCGTGCTCCAGACCCTTCCCCATCTCTGTTGCCTGAATCTGGATATGCTCCAGCACCTCACTATCTTGTAGTGAGGGGCCTGAAACTGAACCCAGGATTCAAGGCAGGGCCTCACCTGTGCTGAGTTCAGGGGGAGGTTCACTCCCCTGGCCCTGCTGGCCACACTGAAGTTGGTTTGCTTTGGTACCACAGACTCTGATAATGGAGAACTACACCTCTAACTGCCCCAGAGTGACCTCAGGTTTATTTTCATGGCTTAATAGCCAATTTGGATGTGCACTTTGTGATATTCTTATCCAGTGATCTGAAAGTGTTACATGAAACAAATCACTTTTTTTTTCTCAGATGAGGTTTCTAAGATGCTGGTCTGGAGCGTCTTAATCTTTGGCAGAGCTGAAAATAGACTTTACGTCTTATTTCTATTTTGCAGCTACCATGGAAAACAGGACTTTCATCACCCTGTTAACTCTGTGACCTGTGCTACAGGATTGTAATGTTTGAGAGCTTTATAATTGTGTTTACAATTGGTATTTGGCTGCAGGGAGAGTATCTCAGAAGTGACATGCATTAGAGAAACATGCAATTTTGAGGTCCTTCTCCCTGCAGCTGGGTGGGCAAGAAGTCAAAATCTTATCCTACAGGCAGCCACAGGGAGATCATATTGAGAAATTCCCTTCCCTGTATTTATCTCACTCTTTTTATTTCCTCCACAGGCGAGGCCACAACGTGCTGAAGGTTCAGCTCCCATCTAAGGAAGAACACGTCATTCTGGTACGTCTGTCCAAGATCCAGCGGGCCCTTTACACGGAGTTCATGAACCGGTTCCGAGATGCAGGCAACAGTGGCTGGCTGGGGCTGAACCCACTCAAAGCTTTCTGTGTCTGCTGTAAGGTAGGTTTTGGCAGAAGATGCAAAAAAAGATTCTAATATATTTGGGACAAGGGAATATGAATCAAAAGAGGAGGTGAAAGTGTGGTTGGCCACCGTCTCTCCCCAGAGTGCTCTGCAGTGGTTCAACAGTGTTGTTATCTTCGCTTCCAGAACTGAGGTACAGGGATGTTAAATGTCTCTTTCACATAGTGCAAGAAACCTGCTACCATCAGCTGAAACAGTCTGGGCTGATACCTGAAACTGCATAGCCATACCTGCTTAGTGCAAACAGGCAGCTTCCTCTGCCTTAATGCTGTATGAAGTTCACAGTGACCTCCTGGTTTGTTCTCAAGGAAAGAATTGGGCACTTATAAAAATAAGAGAGCCAGAAGAAGTATTAGTTCTTCCCTTTGAATAGCTGTGGGGGCTTTCAGGTCACAGTCATTGGCAAGCAGCAGACCAGTGCAGGTCTAATCTTTCTTTCTTTATCCCTTCAGATCTGGAACCATCCAGATGTGTTGTATGAAGCTCTGCAAAAGGAGAATCTGGCAAATGATCAGGATTTGGATGTGGATGACCTTGGCACAGCAAGCACTAATTCCCGCTGCCAGCCTCAGGGAATTAAAGTCAAAACAGAGAGTAATGCTTTGGCATCACCAGTTGGAGAAGCTACTAATAGCAAGTTCCTGCAGAGTGTTGGCTTCAACCCTTTTCAGGAGAGAGCGAATCAGGTCGTAACTTACGAGTGGGTGAGTGTCACTGCTGGAAAACTCTTTATTTGGAGAGTCTGAAAGACTGGACAGTTTTCTGAAGCAGAGTAGACTCCTCTGAGTTATGGGTTTCTCTTATGTTCTCTTTACCACAGAGCATCTTGATAAGCAGATCTGCATGGTGCTAGGAGAGGTTTGTGACTGTCATGAGGTAGAATTGTAGGCAGCACTCTTATGTCTTTGTTCTTACCTGACCAAAAACACCGTGGACTTCATTATCCTAAATAAAGGGGTTAGGATAAAGTTTGATCTAAATAAGATGGTGGTAAATCTGTAAGGATGGAGGAAAGCTCTTTGAGATAAAAGAGTCATGAGAGGTTAAGAGAACACTCTTTGTGTTTGTCATTTGGAGCTTCTGGAATGGGAAGTAGCAGCAGTAGTTGGGAGTAACATTATCACTTCAAACAACTGGATGTAAATAACCTCGTTGCCATGATTTATTTCTCTCACCTTGAGACAGGGTTATTGAACTAAAAAAGGGAATGAGCAACTCCACCTGTAATAGTCTCCTGTTTCTCGGTAGGCCAAAGACATCTTGTGTGATTACCAGACGGGAGTCCTGGAGAACTCACCCAAGATGGTGTTACTTTTCCACCTAATTGAGGAAAGTGTGAAGCTTGGAGACAAGATCTTGGTCTTCAGGTAAGCAGAGTATCACCAACTGATCCTACAGTCAATAAATACTGGAGCAGTTGGATCCCTCCTGGTACTAGGAGGTTTTTACAATGGTGTGGCAGTTCCCCTTTTCTCCTTTGTTGTATTAATGTGGATTTTCATCTGTAGATTATATACTTGTGCCGCTGTCACATTTACTAGTGAGGGGTGTGCTGCACAAACAGGGTTTAACAACCATCAGCACTGTCACAGTTGGGGAAGGCTTCTGATACTCCACTTCTGCTGCGGGGGGCGTTTTTCTGAACAGAGATCTTGGTTTTGCAGCCAGAGCTTGTCCACCCTATCTGTCATTGAAGAGTTTTTGGCAAAGAGACCAATGCCGAGTCCTCCAGACTCAGATGGAGGAGTTCATAACTGGGTCCGAAACATCAACTACTACAGTGAGTGCATCCAATCCTCCTCTCTTTTGTTGTGACACTGATTGTTTGAAGGACTAATTCCTGAAAATTGCCCACCATCTTCTTTTAGTTGTCTTTGGGTGTGAAAATGCTCTTCTGAAGCATTCTTCTGATGAACATCTTTCAGACTGTTCTTACTTTAGTTGTTTTGGAAGATAATGTCAGTTGGATAGCAGCTAAGCAGTAATTTCAAATCCTCTTTTGACATCTTACTTAGAAGATGTTAGACATCTTTGACATCTCACTAACACACTACTGCTTTTTTAAAGTTGCAAAAGATACTTTTTGCTTCCTGTTGGCTATTTGCTACATCTTGCTTCCAAAACCAGAATCACTGTGGAATGCTTTCACTTGCTCAAGGCTGTGAAATCCTCTCCCCTCTTCCCCAGCTTTAAATCTTTCTCTAGTATGGGTTGTTGCTTTGTGTGGCTACTTTGGAGGCCAAGACTGAGAAGAGTGGTGGATGTAGTGTTCCTGATTTTTGCAGAGCTGCCAGAAGCAAGCTGCTGCCCAGGAGCAGAGACGTGACACCCCCTGCACTCCTTTACACCAGCATTCTCTGTGCTCAGGTCTAGTTTCTGGGGGTTTGCCAAAGGCAGTACAATTTTGCTTTCTCTTGATTCCTGGAACTTCCTGCATACATGAGGCCTTTGTTCCTGTTTGCTATCCACCTTGGCCAAAGCAGAGCCTTAAAGGGCAAGATGTGTTGTAGTGCTCCCAGGCCTGGCCTTGACAAGCTTGAGTACTATTTACTTAATGTAACTGAAAGATTTGATCTTTCAGTTGAGCAAGTCCCATCCTGGCTGGCTGCATTGCACCTGCCTTTTTGGGCATATTACAGGTACAGAGTGGTCCAGTTGAGATCCTGGAGTACATGAATTGGTTTGGAACCAGTTTCAAAGCTCAGTGTTTGGGAAGTGGGTTTGTTCCAATAGAAATCCCCCAAACATACAGAGCTTTTACATGTATCTTTAATTCCCTTCTCAGGACTGGATGGCAGCACCTCTGCCTCGGAAAGGGAACGGCTGATTAACCAGTTCAATGATCCCAGCAATGCCTCTGTTTGGCTCTTCCTTTTGTCCACACGGTGAGTTGGCTGGAGCAGGAGGGCTCAGGGGAGGACTCATCCTGACGTTCTGGATGCATGTGGGTTTTCAGTTCTTAACTTCCCTTGTAATGTGCTCTCCATGGTATGATAGTGCTATCTGCTTCTGAATTCCCTAGAGATGTAGGATTTCAGCCTTAGGCCTCTGCAACAGCTTAACAGTCTTGGAAACCGAGCTTGGGTTTAAAGTTTGACTGGAGGAAACATTCCATAGACTCTCTGTGGACTCTTGACTGTGTTGGTTATCCCTGCCTAGAAGTTTTAAAAATTGACCAGGGCAGCAGTTCAAAATTTGCCTTAATTTTCCAGTGCTGGGTGTTTGGGTGTCAACCTCATTGGAGCAAACAGAGTGGTGGTGTTTGATGCTTCCTGGAACCCGTGCCACGACGCCCAGGCCGTGTGCCGGGTGTACCGCTACGGGCAGAAGAAGCCGTGCCACATCTACAGACTGGTTTCTGATTACACCCTGGAGAAGAAGATCTATGACCGTCAGATCTCCAAGCAGGGCATGTCAGGTAAGTGTGGATGAGCACAATGTTCCACTCAGCTTTCACTCCTCTTAGCTCCTGGAAGTCCTGTTTCTGTGGGTTTTGTAACTTCTTTTCTAGAGGTTGAAGAGCAGACAAAGGGGTGGTAGCACTGTCCAGGGCTGTGTTTGATGTTTGAGTTGGCAGTGACATGGAATCCCATAAGAAATTCATGCTGGTAGAGCCAGCATCCTGCAGCAAGGTTGTGGTCCCAGTTCACTGCTGTGCCATTTACTTTCTCTGCTCCTCTTCTGGCTTCTGCAACAGACTGGAGACTTGGGGAGTGCTCATCCTGTTTTCCCCTCTGCCTGGATATTGCTCATCTTAAGCTGGATATTACTACTAAAATAACTATCTTCATTTTTCCTGCTGTAAGAGAGGGAAAATAGCTAAATTAAAACATATATTAATACTTTTGACTGATAGTGCTTGCCAAGAATAATTCATTGTGGTTCTGACCTGCCTTTGTAACAAAAATATCTTTTGTGCTGGCTTGTGCCTGTTGTCAAGCTGCTCTCATAGAATCTGCAGCTGAGGGTTGTGGTGACCCAAAGAGAGCACTGTCTCCTTCTTTGCTCAAAACTCCAGAGGCAGCAGCCCAGCATGATCAGCTCAGTTTGCTGTTGTGCACTTGAGGTGGAGTCTCCTGGCAGCTGGCCTGGCTCCCAGGAGAGTCCTGGATAGGTGTTTTCTCCTTGTGCTCCCATTTGACCTGTGTGCAGGAGGGACTGTTCTAGGAAAACATTCAAGCTCTTGTGAGTGAGGGAATGTGGCTGCTTTTCTGACCTTTCCACTTTAGTACGTAGTTATTAATTTGAGCCTTTTTAGTGGGACTTGTGGGAGAGCACATACTGATGTGGCTGTCCCAGGATGTGTATGTTTACAGCCTTGTTACGTGAGGTGGGACACTACCCATAATTAGTTTTGTGTTCCCGTTTGCCAGGAGCTTGGTGACCTGCACAGCTTTGCTGTGCAGTCAGGAGCACAGGCACTTGTCAGCCTGATTTGGTCAAACAGGCTGAGCTCTGAACATGATGATTTTTCTCCTTGCCCTGACATTCACAGGATACTTCTGAGGACTCTGTAGATTGCAAGGAGGGAGCTGTACTAGGACAGAAGAATAGGAAGGGCAACAGGCAAGCAGTGCTGATCTCTTCCCTAGTCTGCTCACTCCATTCTCTCTCTTTTCCAGATCGGGTGGTGGATGATCTGAACCCAGTGCTGAATTTCACTCGACGGGAGGTGGAGAACCTGCTGCATTTTGTGGAAGAAGAATCTGACCCTGCTCAGCTCTCCCTCAATCCAAGCAAGATGAAGGAGTCTGTTCTACAATTAGCCTGTCTCAAGTATCCTCACCTCATCACCAAGGTAAGACCAGCCTGTTTCTTTGCTGGCACTGCTCAGGCAGGAGTGGGCCTGGAGGAGTCTGGCAGTGTGATGGGGACATGATGGCAAGCAGAATGCACCTAGGTACTGGTGGGAATAGGCAGACAACTCTCTAGAGAGGACCCAAAGATCCCTGCCCTTCCCTGTGATATCTTCCACTTATCTAGAAGCACCCCTGTCCTGTACAGGTTTGGAGGTAGTTGTCAGGCACTCCTTTCTTCAACTTGGTGCTGGGCATGAAGGTGGCAGTGGAATATCCCAGCTTGCTGCCAGCTCTTTTCCTGGGGTGACTTTAAGCCAAAGCTGGGACAGACAGCACTGGCCTGTGCTGTCAGGAGTGTCACTGGTGGGGTGCTGCTGCAGAGTGCACCTGTGCCAGGTGCTGTGGGGCTCTGGGGGCTGTGTGACATTGTGGTGGGCTCCATGCTTGCGCTCATGGTCTGGCCAAAGCTCCTGGGTTTTGCTTGTGTTAAGTGATGGCCTTGGCTGGGCAGGTGGTGGCATTAGCCGACTGTCACCCTTCAAGATGAGCCTTGGTCACATCCACAACAGTGCCTCCCACACGTGCTTTGCTACAGGCAGCTCTGCCAGCCTGGGAAGGAGACAGGCTGCTGCAGGGAGCAGGCGGCTGCCTTTTGGGGTGTGCTGGTTCCCTCTTGCGGTGTGTGGGTGCCAGAACGGCGGTGCTGTGGGGTTGCAGGAGCCTTTTCAGCATGAGTCACTGCTGATCGACCGGAAGGAGCACAAACTGACCAAGGCAGAGAAGAAAGCAGCCAAGAAGAGCTATGAGGAGGAAAAGCGAGCATCCGTCCCCTACACCCGGCCGTCCTACGCACAGTATTACCCAGCCAGTGACCAGAGTCTGACAAGCATCCCTGCCTTTAGCCAGAGGAACTGGTGAGCACCTGCCCCTTCCCTTCTCCTCATGTTGTAGACATTAAATGAGGGGGCAGAGGATGCTTATCACTCTGGGGTGGGTGCTGCATTCTCCTCCCACCTCTCTCACTAGGCGACCAGCCCTCAAGGGTGAGGACAAACCAGTGGCAAGCGTCCGCCCAGTTCAGTCCACCCCCATTCCAATGATGCCCCGGCATGTCCCCATGGGCAGTGCAGGATCAACCTCAAGTTCCAACCCTGCTGTCAACTTTCCCATCAACTATCTACAGCGAGCTGGTGTCTTTGTGCAGAAGATTGTTACCACCACGGGTGAGTTGCTACTGCTCAAAGTGGGTTGGGTCATGATGCCCATGGTAAATTGAGGATGCCCATCATGAACTGAGGATCAGGGTGAGTTGTTGATGTCCATGTGGGCTGTGGGCAGATGGGCATCAGAAGCAAAGATAAGGTCTCTCTGTATTTGAATGGTTCCTCTGTGCCTGGAGGACTTTCCCTGCAGGTATACAAGAGCCACGGACCTGGTGGATTGTTGGGAGTGAACTTTCCCTGCTGGGACCTGCAATATTGTTGCAGGTGGTTCTGGAGATGCTGTGCCAGGACAGAATGGCTTTTGCTCCCTTGGAGCCTCTGCTGCCTTACTGGGTTGTGTAGAAATAAACCCAGGGCTTGCTTATAGCATGGCATATAAAGTATATAGGAAAGACAATTACACTGCAAAAAAAGGAGTTGGTGGTGCACCTGTCCTTTCCTAAGTGTGTCTGGCATGTAGTTTAATGGACACTATTCTGTTTCTTTCCCCACTGACAGATATTGTGATTCCGGGTACAAACACATCCACTGATGTACAAGCAAGAATCAGTGCTGGCGAGAGCATCCACATCATTCGAGGGACAAAAGGTAATTCTGTTCTGCTAAGACTTGTGGATGGGGTCCTGGACAGTGCTAATTAGAAAAGAAAATTATGTAAAGGCTTGAATCAATCCCTTGAGAAAAAAAGAAACAAGAAGGGAAGGAGGTCTAGAGTTTGCAGTGACTTTTGCAGCCCGTGATCTGGGTGTGCTGATGCTGCATGACTGTTGCAGCTGTGGCTGCTCCTGTCCCTGAGAGGAGCTGTTGAACTTCGTGGCTCAGTTCTTTCTTCTTAAAATACTCACTGCAAGTCCTGAGGCCACCAAACACTCCCTGGTTCCCCCAGAGTAAAGTGTTTCAAGTGTGAAGTTCCACATTTCCCACTGGCACACTGAGGGGGCGTGATCTCCAGTCCAGGAAAGCTGAAGGGGTAAAAGTGAAGGGTGAGGAAGGGGAGAGCCCTTCCACTGGGCCTGTGCAGCACTGCTGTCCTATTCTTGCCCAAGGAACCTTGCAGGCTCGTAGATCTAGGTCCTGAGCCGAGACTGGAGTTGTAATGAAGTTGTTGAAGTTGTCCTGCCTCTGTTCCAGGGACCTACATCCGGACCAGCGACGGTCGGATTTTTGCCATACGGACCACTGGGAAGCCAAAGGGCAATGAAGACCGTCGGACAGCTGCCTCAGGTAGGGGCCTGTGGGTGCTGTGTGGGCCTTGCACATGTGCTTTCCTACTGGAGTGTCTGGGGCAGTGTTCTCTGGTGTATTCCATCATGTCTGTGTTTAGAGATGTCCCTGCCATATCCCCAAGATGCTCCCACCTTCCTTTCCACCTCTTGGCCTGCGGATGTTTCTCTGAGGTCGTATTTCTCACCTGCCCTTAACTCCTTGTTTGCAGGCTCCCAGAGCTCTCCCCTGGAGTCCACGAGCAATGGCAGACACAGTGCCTCATCCCCGCAGCTCCCCAGCGCCGAGGAGCTCACTCGGCCCATCTCCCCCGACAGCCCCGAGATCATCAGCGAGCTGCAGCAGTACGCGGAGGCGGCGGCCGCGCGCGAGTCCCGCCACAGCTCTCCCAGCACCACCGCGGCGCAGGGCCTCGCCGCCCGCACGGACAACGCGCCCGGCGCCGCCGCCCGAGGAGCCGAGCAGCGCGTGGGGGTTCACTGCATGGCTCCCTCCGTGTCCTTGGCCCTGCCAGCCACCAGCCAGCACGGCGATGCCCACCCGGTGTTGGACTTACGGGGCAACAAGCGCAAGTCAACGTCGCCGTCGGCTCCGGAGGAGCAGTCCCGGAGGCAGCAGAAGAAGCGCCAGTTGCCATCGTCCGTGCAGCCGTACGAACACGGGTTCCCCGTCTCTGGTGGGTTCACCATGCCTCCTGTCTCTTTAAACCACAACCTAACCCATCCATTTGCCTCCCAGCCAGGAAACTCCTTGTACATGGGCACTGGCTCCTCTTATTACCAGCTGCCCAATTTACTCCCAGACCCTCATCTGGTGTTCCCTGTGACTACTGACCCTCTGCTGACAGCCGGCACCGCCAGCTCTTCTGCTGCTACCTCAGCCACCGCCAGCGTCCCCTCATTCATGCTAAACCCTTCTCTGGCAGGGGTGCTGCCCAATTACTCGCTTCCCTTCACGCAGTCACTCCTGTCCGAGCCCAGGATGTTCGCTCCTTTCCCAGCCCCCGTCTTGCCTAGCAGCCTTCCCAGGAGCGTGGCATCTGCCTACCCTGGCTACATGTCCCCTCACTCGGGCTACCCAGCTGGGGGTCTCCTTCGGTCCCAGGTGCCTCAGTTTGAACCCCAGGAGGTCCCAGAGGTGGGATGCAGCTCTAATGACGAGGACAAAGACGACGATGTCATAGAGATCACAGGGAAATAAAAAGGCCCAGCTCCTGCTTGGTCTCAGCTCCGCCAGGAGGCAAAAGTTGCAGGACCTTTTTGGGAGTCAGGATTTTCCCTCTGGGCCACGGCAGTGGGTGGAGAAGGATGCGAAGGGTGTGGCGTGGGGGTGGTTTTGTTCTTTTTGTTTTGTTTTGTTGTTTTATAGCTGTCAAGGATAAGAATTGTATTAGGGGCTGGGAGATGGGAGAGGGATAGAGTGGACCTTTGAGAGCCGGGGGAGCAAGAGCCGGGGAGGAGGGAAGCAGCAATGCAAACTGTAGGAGTGCCTCCCCCCACGCTCTGTCTGTCTGTCTGTCTCTGTTCTCTGTCTTGTCTGGCCGTGGAGGCTTGGTGTTGTGAGTCACTGCCCTTCTCAGGCCTGGAGGAGCAGGCTTGACCACTGGCAGGGCCGAGCTCCCTCTCACATGAACTGCCTTATCTGTGAACTTCTCTCACTGCAAGAGGGGTGGGCCAGGGGTGACTCCACCAGAGGTTGGGGACAAAGTGTTTTTAATGGGGAGGGAGTGGGGCGGCATCTACATTGTGTATGTTGGGGCAGGGAGGGAGGGGATTGATGTCAAATAAAATAAGAAAAAAAAGACAAAAAAAAGATAAAAAAAATATACCCCCACAATTTGTCACCCTCTTCAAATTCACATGAGACTAGAGTGAGGGCTCCAGGGAAGTTCCTGTGCCGGGGCTCTGGTGAGGGTCTCCCTGAGGCCCTTCTGGAGAGTCCCATCCAAGGTAGGTTGGCCCTGTGGGTCTGATGCCACCTCTGTGTGCCAGGCCAGATGAGTGGAGCAATCCCACGTCTTGGTCTTGGTGGCCATCAGAGGGGAATCCTGCTGACTTCCCCGTACCCTGCCAGGCTGTATGACGGCCGCATCTCACCCTGCTGTGGCCCACTAGATCCAGGGGTGGGTGGGCTCACTGCTGCTTCTGAACAGCACTAGGCAGTGGAGAAGGCTGGGAGGGGACACTGGACCAGTGCCAGTTGCTGTTGAATCTGTGACTGGAGAGACTTTCCCCTGCACAGAATCTCTACGTTAATTTATTTCATGAAGGCATAATATTTATTGTCTGGGGGAGTCTTTCTTTCTACTTTTAAATTAATTTCCATATTAAAAAAATAAAAAGCTGGCCTCTATCACGCAGTGGTCGCTTGTTGGGTTGTCTGTGTGGGGAGAAGCAGATGGTTGACCAAAGCCTAGCCTAGGAGCAGGGCCTACTGTGGAGGTGGCCTGTGGCTGACCGGCTGGCAGCGGTTGGATGTGTTCCATCAGGACATTCTGCCAGGGCAGGAGCTGCTCTGGGTGTTGAGCAGCCGGAGGGAGGATGGAATCCTCTTGTCATAGTGGAGGAGCACATGTGGGAGCCTCCTGTGCTCATTCCCAGTGAGAAGGAGAGCTGTGAGGTGCATGGAGCTGGGAAAACAGAGCTCTTGCTGGGAAAGCGCCTTTCCCCACGCAGGGATTGGCCCCAGGAGTGCAGGGCCTGGTTCTGGTGCTGCCAGCGAGCACCCAGCTGCTCCTCAGGGCCAGGGCTCCTGGGCAAGGCTGGGATACCCAGGTGCAGCTGGACTTGGAGCGTGCGACTGTGTGTGAGAACACACTAGGATGGACACCTGAAATCCAGGAACCTCCGTGTCACATCTGGGTGTCACCATGCAGGAGCTGTGCTCACCTGCCTTGGATGTCCCTGGAGCTGGTGGTAGCCTGTAAGGGATCCCTAGGCCATGGAAGCTGCAGTCACTGGTGTTTGCTGGGACCAACTAGGTGTAGGAAAGGGCAGGATGTCCTGACATCCTCCACCAAAGGGGTGCTGGAAGATGGGGACCTCCCTTCCTGAGAGAGAGGGTTGTGTGTGCACGCGTGTGTTACGGAAACACAATAAAAAATGTTATGGGGCTTTCCTAGTGTCTTTCTCTGTTTAATGGACATTGTCTGTCAAACATAACCACACCATTCATAGAAGCCTTAGATCAACAGTTTAGCTATGCAAATTATTTTAATTATTTTTTTAAAAAAACAAACATTAAAATAGTGCTTTCTTCTTTAACATATCCTAGGAGTTGAAAACCGAGGGGTTCTGAGCAAACTGCTGGACAACTTGTCTTTGGATGCACCATGGAAATAAAAATCAAACCCCCCCACAAAAGTAACAAAGCAAATTAACTGATGGTGTTCATGCAAGTTTCTCCAAAGACTTGACAGTGCTGCATCTGTGAGTCATGCCCTCCTGTGCTCTGTGTGTCCACCTCATGCACTACCCTGTGACACTGATTGTATGACCAGCTTGCCCAGATGTCCGTTGCGTCCCTGTGAGGCTGTCAGTTTTCCTGTGGATCTGGGGAATGCACCTAGCAAGGGCTTTCCTTGTCAAGAGTAGCAAGTGTTGAGACCTGCGGGCGCGTGTGGGAGGTGGGAATGTGAGCAGACCCTCCAGAGCCCTGCGGCCACCCCAGCCCTTCCTGTGGGGTCAGGGTAGTGGGGCTCATCCAAGGGACCCTCCCACATCATCTCTGAATGGGGCCTGTGCTGGGACAAGGTGTGAAGATGTGGCTGGGTGCAGTCAGCACTGTGGTCTGGATGTGGTACTGGTGACTGCACACCTCTCTGCTCCTTGCCTCTCCAGGAGAGCGCCCAGGGCTTCCAGAGCACGCCCTGGCACGTCCCTGTGCTGCCACCTGATGTTCTCCAGTGGTCCCCCAGCACAGCCTGAGCCCTGTGGCTGTAGGAGCTGAGGGTGACTGGCATTCTGCTGCCACAGGGTGCAGACTGTGCTCCGGGCTGGCTGTTAACCCAGCACCAGGGTGAGGTGTGAGGGCTGTCCCACCTCCTGTGTGTCCATGGCTTGTACACCCCTTGGCACCCTCCTGTGGTGGGGCTGTCCTGCACATGATCTGCTGCTGGCAAACATCTGCAGCCCCAGCAGCTGCAGCACAGGGACCCTGCACAACAAGGGCTCAAGTGCAACCCCAGCTCTGCCCCATCCACCAGCCCTGGGCCCCCCTTTAGTGAGGGGGTGGGCCCTGGCGGAGCCTCGGCTGAGGTGTCACAGGGATGGCCGTGCTGCCCACAGGGCTCCCATGGGAGTTCCCATGTGTGGCTGGGGCTGCTCCAAGGCAGCCAGAGGCACCTGCTCTGCCACGGTGCCATGGGAAGGATTTCCTCTGCCCCACAGAAGCCACAGGAGGGTGTGGGTTATCCCCAGTGCGGGAGCTCTCTAAATTCTTAAACTCCCCTCCTGTGGGGCCTGCTCTTCTCCCTCATCTGCTCTCCCCAGAGGTTTCTCCTCCCCAGCATGTGATTCTGCTGCAGAGGGTCCTCTCTTGGTTTTCCTGAGCCTGGAACAGGGGCTTTCCCTGTACGGGTTAAATTTTTCTTATGCTGCTGAATTTCTGTCTCCAAATGACCCGATGGGAAGCAGCTGCTGGTTCTCAGAGGGGCTGTGGATGACACTGAGGGCAGCAGTGCAGGACTCTCTGCAGAGAGTTTTGGACAATAAGGAAGATTTCTGAGCACAGCCCAAGGCCAGGGCAGATCTGTGGGGGCCTCAGGAATGGTCAGCTGCCCTGTGCACTGGCACCCAGCCCTCAGCCCTTGCCTTTGGTGTGAGGTTTGCTCTCCTGGGGACAGTCGGGTGAAGGCTGGGTACCACTGTGGGACAGTCCCCATGACACGGGGCTTGGTGGCCTTGTTGTCCCCACTGCTGATGTGGCTCTTGGGGCTTCCTGGGGGGCTGTAGGGTGGGGGCAACACAGCCCAGCCTGGCCCATGTTGGGCAGGATCTGCTGCATGTTGTCCTGGAGTGTCTGGGCGGGTGGGGAGGTTGGGTGCAGCTACTTGGAGAAAGCAAATATTCTGGCAAGCAAAGGGTGGGATTTCCACAGGATCTCCACTAGAAATTATGTATATTTTAACTTAATGATGTCAGTGAATCATAGAATGGTTTGGGCTGTCTTGTTCCAGCCCCCCTGCCATGGCAGGGACACCTTCCACTAGACCAGGTTGTTCCAAGCCCTGTCCAGCCTGGCCTTGGGCATTTCCAGAGATGGGGCAGCCACAGCTTCTCTGGGAAACAAATTCAAGAGGCTGAATGTGCAAGAATTGCTGCTGGTTTGGGGGTGGCTACCAGGCCAACAGGGACAAGTACAGCAAATACCTTCACAGCTGGTATTTCTCGCCACTCTGGAATAAATTCTGTTGATCCAGTCTTGGAAGAACCGGGGGTGGGGGAGGGCTGGGGCAGGGGGCAGAGGTTAAACAGGGACCATAGTCCAGCTAGATTACAGTGAGGGATGGCTCCTTGCATCTTGGAGCAAGCACTCCCTGCGAAGGGGTGATGGGGCAAGTGAGGGAGAGCAACCTCTGCCACCTCCCCAACCACCACCACTGCCTTGGCAGCTTCGTGGTACCTGGAGCTGGAGTCTGGCAGATCCATGGGAGCCTGAAGGAATCCATCACTGAGTCTCATTTGGGGTTTTCTGTTGGTTTGGGTTTCTTTTTCTTTCTTTTTTTTTTTTTTTTTTTTTTTACTACCGCCTTAGTTTGTGGCCTGTCTTGTTGTGGTTGGAAAGAGGAGTGTTGCTAGCAGGGTGGGTCGGTCAGTTGGCCCCACGCATGATCATGTGCTTCCCTCTTCTCTCTGTCGAACGGGATGTGCTCGCCTGATCTCCCAGAACAGAGACTTTGAACAATTTGTTGTTTATATGATGTATTTATTTTTACTTGTGTTTCATGTCATTTTTTAAAAAAATAATAAACTGTAAGTTGGTATAACTGCCTGTTGCTTCTCTCTTTTTTGGTTCCCCCCCCAGTAAAATAAATGTCAAAATGAAAAAAAGTGGTGTGGTTTGAAGCTGGTGCGGGTTGGAGCTAGGCTGGGTATGAGCATCTCTGCACACCTGGAGCCCAGGCTCAGCCAGCAGCTGTGTCCTGCTGCTTCCAGCAGCATCTGGGCTCCATCCACACCTCGGCAGCATCCGGGTGAGCATCGTGCCGCCTCCAGAGGGAAGGGAGGCATCACACGGCCGGCCCTGCCTGGGCTGGCTGCTGCGGGAGTCAGGGAACCATTGGGACAGCTGGCCCTCGCCCCTCCCTGTCCTCTGTTGCTGCTGCTGCTGATCATCAGTCGGGGCCAGGGCAAAACAGGGACAATAAATATTCTGCAGGTGAATAGCTTTGAGTCTCGGGGAGCCGGCGCAGGCTGCGTGCCCTGTCCCCGGTGCCCCGTGGGGCGCGGAGAGGCCGCGGGGCTGGCGGGGGTTGAGGTAGTAACAGCGAGGCGGTTCTGCACGGGAAGGCGAGAGGTGTCCCGGAGCTGGTGCCGACGTGCGAGAAGGGCCCTGGAGAGACCGGGGAGGGAGCTGTGGGTAGCCCCGGATCCCTCTGCCGCTCACAGGCGCTGCGGCTGCCTCCGCACCCGGCCGTTCTTGCTGTCCGGGGACTGGTGCTGCCACTTGTGCCAGGCTCGCTGCCGCTGCCGCTCCTGCAGCCTCAGGGCATTGCAGTAGGCGTCCAGGCTGGTGCCCGGTGCCCCCAGGGCCCGAGGGAAGCCCTTGGAGCCCGGGTGCAGGTCAATCCGGGGCCGGGGGCTCTGGTGGGTCCCTCCCGGCTCATCCCCCTTGCTCCGTTTGTACGGTGGCAGCTCCGCGGCCTCGTGTCTGATGATGCGGAGGCTGTAGCGGGTGAGGAGCCGGGAGAAGGAGCGTTCCACCGCCTGGCACTCGTAGGTGCCCATGTCCTCCCTCGCCAGCTGGCGGATCAGCAGCCCTTGCTCCAGCACCAAGAAATGCCCGTTGTTTCTGACCTAGGGCGAAGACAGAGCTCGTGGGTCAGTTCTGGGGAATAAAGCCCTCCCTGCTCCCCGTCCCTGCTCCCTGTCCCGTACCTCGCTCGGTGCTGTCTCCTCGCCGCGCCGCACCAGCCAGCGGGTCGTGATCTGCGGGGAGCGCGCCAGGCACTCGAGGAAAGTGGAGTTCTTCTCCACCCCAAAAACCACCTTCTCCAGCGCAGCAGTCCCTGTGCAGGGGAGGGGGTGAGCACCCTCAGTGGGGGCTGTGTGACCGGAGGGAAGGGAGGGAGCAGCCAGCCCGCGGTGTTGGCACTGGTTTCCCAGCGCGGTGCCCCCCGCCCTCCTGGGCACGGCGCTCCCCGGGCACAGCCGGCTGCCCCCGCCGGAGCTGGCGCTCACCCTCGGCCGTGTCCTGGCACTGGCTGAGCGGGTCGGCTTTCAGCACGTCCTGGCAGCGGGCACGCCTGCGGGAGAGCAGAGAGGGCTGTGGCTGTCCCACCCCAGGCTGTGGCACCCCTCCGTGGCAATGCCGCAAGAAGGGGGCCAGGAAAGGGTGGGTGGCAGGCAGGCAGAGTGGCAGTAGGGGTCTGGCTGATGGGACTCCAGGCTCCAGGGCTGCCCTTGCCCTTCCCTGCTGCCAACAGCATCACCTTGCAGGAGGATGCAGGGCTGGTGCGGGCACACGCTCACCTCTTCTCGGTGAGCAGGTGCGGGGCGCAGGTCTTGCCGTCCCAGGTGCAGTAGGGATCCCTGGCCAGGCAGCAGTCGGTGCAGGTTTTGCCGTAGAGCTCGCAGCGGTACAGGGAGAGCTGGAGCAGCCCGTGGGTGCTGCTCACAAACAGCTCCTGCTGCTCGGGCAAGCGGGACAGCGGCAGTCAGCGCCCACGGCTGGAGGCCGGGACTGGCAGGGAACAGAGCCCCTGCCCCGTGCTGGGGTGGGCACGCTGGGGGACAGTAGGGGTGGGAGACAGAGCCTGCCTCCCCCTTAATGCCCTGGCAGGATCCCATTCCCTAAATGTGCACCCCCTGGGGCCAAGGGACCCGGCAGAGTGGCTGGGACCAGCTGGCCTCTGTGCCTGTTCCCGGACTGCTTTAGGGAGAAGAAGGGACACTCACCCGCTTTGGTGATAACTTCATGTCCAGGATGGGAGAAGGTACCTGGAGGGGAAACAAGAGGGTGCTGCAGCCACATCAGTCCCTCCTGGGTGCCCCAAGGAGGATTGGTGTACCAAGTAGGATTGTGTGTCCCCAGGGGTTACAGGATGCCAGGCCCCTGGGCCAGGTCACAGCTCCACCTGCTCCATGCAAGGAGCCCTGGGCTGGCTCTGCCTGGTGTGGGCAGCCCAGGACAGCTCTCCCCAGCAGCTCTGCTTTCAAAGCTGGGCTCAGCCCTCCCATTTCAGCGTGGGCTCCAAAGTGCAACCCTCAAGCTCCCTCAGGGACTGGATGGGGAGCTGGAAGATGACATGGCTCCAGCCCCACTGGCACCTCTCGGTGCTTGTAACATTTTCAGCTGCCCAGGGCAGGTGGGAGCCCCCAGCAGTGAGGTGAGAACCTCCCTGAGAGGGCAGAGCCTGCAGGGAGGGTGCCACGGCCACGGGAGGGGGAGGCTGTGCGATCCAACCATCTCATTTCAGCCCCCCTCGGTGCCACCCCGGCTGCCCGTACCTTAGTGACGCTGATCTCCTCCAGGCTGATCACCTCGGGACCACGGCTCACCCCGCCGGCCAGGGCCACCTTCAGGACTTTGCCGTCATCTGGGAAGGCAGCGGGAGGAGGAGCTGTCAGGGTCGGGAGCCCCCCGCGCTGGAGGAACCCGAGTGCGACACAAGCTGCCCCGCGGTGGCAGCGTTCCGTGAGCTCCCACCTGTGCCGAGGAAGAGCAGGTCGTAGTGGCGGCTCTCGGTGTCCAGCCGGTGCACCAGCAGCCGCCGCAGCCGGTAGGGAACATTGACCCGGAGCAGCACGGGCTGCCGGCCCTGCGGGTACACGGGCTCCCACATCAGCTGGTGGCCGCGCATGAAGCTGATCAGCTCGTCGGGAAAGTCCTTGGTGGACTGCAGGAGGGGGTCGTACGTCTCACTGGGGCACTGTGTGACACAGGGGCTGCATTAGGGCCAGGCCAGCCTGTCCCGCTCCCCCTGCAGCTGCTCCCCATTCCCTTACCGTGCCGGGCCGGGGGTAGGGAACACGTCCCTTGTATTCCACCCAGCGGTAGTCGAATCCCTCCTTGTGCGCGAAGGGGCCGCTGAAGGCGGCTCTCACCGCAGCCATGGAGTAGATGCAGACGGCAGAGCCGCTGAAGACGCCGCTGTCGGGAAGCACAGGGCTCTCAGTGTCAGCTCCACGGGGACCAGGTGTATGCACACACACCCCGCTGAGCCCACGCTGTCCTCTGTGGGCCCTGGAGTGAAACGGTGACAGGAATCCCTTTGACACAGCCAGCCCTGATGAGGGTCCTGCTTACCTGGAGACCGTGAAGAGCCCAAAGATAAGGGGGTTCTGCGGGTCCCGGGTGCGCAGGAGGAAAACATCCTCTGCAAAGAGAGGGGTGGAGGTGAGGCACCCCAGAGCTGGAGCACCCGTCCATCCAGGGGATGCAGGTGGGCATCCCGGGGGCGTGCTGGAGGGAACAGCCGCGGTGGAGTTGCCTTGCTCCCGGCTGCAGACAGGGCTGGGCACTCACCCAGTTGGTCAAAGTGGGTCTCAGTGCCCTGGGGCCCGGGGATGGAGCACACCAGGCGGGCCTTCAGGAACGTGCTCCAGCGGTTGATGAGGCTGCGCTTCCCTCCAACATCGTTCTGCCAGGCACCAAGAGCCAGGATCAGCCCAGCCTCTCTGAGTTTCCTCCAGTGCTGTGCCCCCCTCATTCCCACACACCCAGCCCTGAGCCTTCTGCCCTGTGGTAGGTGTGCAGTGGCACCCTCACACTCCTCTGCTTGGGCTGCTCCTTGGTCCAAAGCAGGTAAAAGCCCACTTTTGGTGGGACAACAGGCCACAGGGTGCTGGCCTTGGAAACTGACCTTGCAGACCCTGGCCACCCTGGCGTGGATGTGCCGCCGCTCCCACTGCCCAGCTTCCACAGCCGTCTCACGGAAGAAGATGTAGACTTTATCATCGTGGGGGTTGTGGGTATCGGGGATGGCATAGGCGCCAACAAATGTGGGCTCTGCGGAGGGAAGGAGCAATGTGGCCACAATGTGGCCCTGTGCCCTGATCCCACCCTGTGGTACAGCCCTGAAAGCCCTTGAGAACAGTGTGAGGTGCTGAGGGGACACAGAGCCCAGGAGGCAGAACACCATTCCCAGCGCTGAGGTTGTGGAACATGTGCTGGAGCATGGGTCTCACCAGGGGCTTCATCAATGCTTCTCCCCAGCAAGGACAGAGGGCCCAGAGCAGTACTCTGGCCCCAGTGCTGGCACCAGCCTCTCCCCAGCTGACAGGAGAGGCTCCCATTCCCCACAGGTCCCCCTGCTCCTACCGTGGAGCCAGTGGTCCTGGTTCTGCTCCGTGCGGATGTAGCTCTGCTCGGCCCCATGGACCCAGGTCCGGAAGAAGGCAGCGCTGCTGCCCATGAAGTCACTGGAGGTGCCTGAATACAGCTCCCCACCTGCAGGGTCAGGGGGGTGTGGGTGGGAAGCAGCACCTCCCAGCACAGATTATTCCCAGCGCTCCCCCTCCCACCATCCCCTGTTCTCCTCACTCACTCTTACCCATGAGGAGGCCTGTGAAGGGTTCATGGGGGCTGTACGGGCATCGTCCTCGCCCCGATTCCAGGGAGTGGCTCACCAGCTGCATGCGGGGAGCCCTGGCATCCTGCCAGAGCCAAGGGGGAGATGTCAGCCCAGGGGGAGCCTGGGAACAAGCTGGAACTTGGGGGGAAGAGTGGGAAGGAGGTTGGTGTGTCTGTGATGAGTGGGCTCCTGAGGGGAATGCCTGGTCCCATCGCCACTGGGACGCCCTGACACTCCCAAGCCAGAGCTGCTCTCTCCATGTGAATGCCAGGAACTGCACCAGGCGGCTGCCCCCCTGCCCCCTGAGGCTCTGAGGCTCCCTCTTCCCCCTGTTCCCAGAGAGAGGGGGTCTCTTGGCACCTTCTGCCATAGGGATATGTGTCTCCAGGGTGTCCCTCACCTTCCCCCTGGCTCCCAGCTGGATGAAGGCACAGACAGGCTGGTAGGAGCCGGTGCCACAGGCGAACACGTGGCTCTGGTTGAAGGGCTGAAGAAGGCGGATGAAGTTGGCACACTCGGTCTGCACATGGGAGATGTTTGTCAGGCCTTAGCTGTGGTGACTGCTGGGGGTGAGGAGCCTGGCCAGTCCCTGTCCTGGCAGCTGTTCAGCTGGCTCAGCTCCAGCTGGCTGCACAGACCATTCAAGGCAGACCCCCAGGCTCCCTTTTGGGGCGATGGGGTTGTTTAATATCCGTGCTGAGCTGCCAAGGCTCAAGGTGGGGGCTGCCAGCCCTACTTACCTCCACGTTCTTCCCTGCCAGCTGGCAGTGCTCCACCTGCTCCCTGGGGGCTGGCCAAAAAATCTGAAACACAAAGACCCCACGGATGCTGCCCCTGCTCCCCTCAGCCCCCTGTGGCACCAGTGGGAACAGGCTCAGCCCACAGGCGCTGCCAGGCTCAGGTGCAGGACGTGGGGTTGCTCTGGCACAGGTCTGACACCCCCCTGAGCTCCCAGAGCCCTGTGGGCAGCCTGCCAGATCAACTCGGAGTGAACCTGGCGTGGGGACAGAGCCTGGGCGTGCCGTGGCCCACCCAGGCTGTGGGCAGGCACTCCTGGATCCCAGCCTGTGGGAACACCAGGCTGTAGCGCCTTAATGGGATTTTCTTTTGTTGGGCTCCGGCCGCGCACCCGGCCAGCAGGATGTCTTGGGATGACATTAGTGGACTTGCTGCTGGAGCTCTTGAGGCAGCAGCAGCAGCAGGGATTAGGTGTGACAGCAGGGCTCTGGGCACTGCAGTCCACCCAGGTCACAGCTCTTGGCCAAGCCACCCTCTGGCGCCAGCCCTTCCCAGCAGGGCTCAGCTCCACCAGGGATGGGCTGACCCCACTGATTGAGACATCCTGGTGTAAATGTGTCCCTGGTGAGGTTAGAACAGCCCACTTCAGAGCACATCCACCTCCACGCCCTGGTGCTGGGACAAGGAGTGGTTCCCAGGGAGGAAGAGGCCAGCCTGGCCAGTGCCACCATCCTCCCAGCACTGACCTTCTCAGGCTCTCTGCTGGGATGGTCCAGGTGGAGAAGGAAGATATGGTTCTTTGCTCCCACCATCAGCCAGGCCCTGTCTTCATCCACCAAGAGGGCTTGGAAATCCATCTTATCCCCTGAAGCCAGCAGCAGGTGAGAGCTGTTGGATTTCAGCAGGTCTGAGGAGCACAAACAAGGTGGGAGAAAGAGAAACCCATCCATGAATGACACAACAGCAGCAAGAGGCCCCATGCCTCCCTCTCTGGAACAGCTTTGGTTACCTATCCTTGCTCCAAGGGTACACGATATTCCTGCCACTGCCAGGGCAAAACCCACCACCCTCACTGCCCCTGAGCTCATCATGGAGCCTCTTCCACGAGCCAAGCTGAGGGAAAGAGTCACTCCTACAGAGAGCAGAGCTGTGCTGACCTTGCCCTGGCTGGGCTGGTTTGCAGGCACAGGGCAGGACAGGGATTCAGCCCCAGTAGCTCAGAGACAGCTTCCAGCCTGTCTTCCAGAGGAACTCCCGGAGCCCCAAAGCCTTTGCACCCTGAAACCAGGTGGGCAGAGGATGGAGCAGAGAGGTGACTCGCTTGCTGTGACTCCTGGCATGTCTTCCCTGGGCTCCGGATCAAGAGAGTTTACATTTAAAAAGGTTTTTGCTGTTTGCTGGGGCAAAGCATCCCTCCAAGGAAAAGCTGTATGGAAACAGAGCCAACACAACCTGGTCTGAACACCCCCCACACCCACCCCTGAGTCTGTGCGTGGGGTAGAGCCCAGAAGCCTTCACAGAGTCAGGCAGGTGGGTGGATGTGCTGGGACTGACCCTCATAGGGGAGATCCCCACCTGTGGCTCCAGTGCCACCCCAACCAAGCACCCCACATTTCCCACTCTGTGTCCTGAGGCACAGCCTAAACCCAGCATTAGGCTGGCTCAGGGAAAGATCCAAGGGTGCCATAGAGCCAGTGCACTCCTTTGGGAGCAGAGACAGGACAGTGGGAAAGGCTCTGCTGCTCCGGCCACGGCTCCGCCCGTGCAGCAGCCGGAGCTCGCCTGGCCCTTCTGGCACAGTCGTGGCCTCGTGGGTGTGTGAGGAGGACAATAAGCTGTTGTGTCTCGGTTAAAACTCCGGAAGCAACATCCCTGGGGCCAGTATTGGTCTGTGATGTGCAGTGCCAGGTTTGGGGGCTGTCTGTGGGGCGAGCATCCCCCAGTGCAGATGGAGCGGTGGCTGCCCCAGTACAGCACCGCAGCAACTGCCACCCACCAGCCCCTGGTCCCAAGGATCAAGGGGGGTCAAAAACCAGCATGGAGGCAGTCCTTGGAGCTTCCAGAAGTCAAAACACATCTCCTCCCTCTCCAAAAGTGACAGGACGTGGCTGGGATAGAGGGTTGGTTACTCTGGCAAGGCTGCTCCTGAGTAACGAGCAAAAGTGGGGCCATGGGAGGGAGAGATGGAGATGGGCTGCAGTGGATGGGGACTGAATGGAGATGGAATGTGGCTGGAAACTCAGGGAAACTTGTAAGAAAGCTGAAAGTCTGCCCAAAATATCAGGGAGTGAAGCAGTGTGTCAGGACAGAGGGAAGGAGGTACTCAGGGGAAGCCTGGTGGGTGCAGTGTGGACATGCGGCTGCAGGTGGGGTGGACGTGGGCACAGGCACGGCTCCATCCAAAGGGAACCGGCTGACCCGGGAGCTTGTCTCACTTCCTTCCAGGGCAGAGGGGAAGCGAGGCCAGAGCCTGCGGGCTGGAGACACCGCTGCCGTCCCCTGGTCCCTGCTGGGACAGGATGGAGCAGCCAGGCTGGCTCCCAGCTAGAGCTTCCATCTCCCTGCTCCAGGGAGCTCCTGGCACTCCAGCAGCTCCGAGCCACATCAGGGAGCTCCTGGCTCTCCTTCTCCTGCTGCCACAAAAATTGCACAGCCCCACTGCACTCCCTGCCTTGCCTGGGTGCCCAAGGGCCCTCCTCTGGGTACCCAGGATACAGGGCAGAAGGCTTCCAGGCCATTTCCCACCAGCTGAATGGGATTAAGAGCTGAATTCCTGTTGGCCTTTCCATTGTCCCTGCTGGATCTCCAACAGGGTGGGGTGCATCGTTCACCCTCATGTGTCTGCCAACGCTCCCAGGACCTGCCTGGTCCAGGAGAAATGTCAAGCAGGGCTCTGGGGAAGGGTTGGGGTGGAAGGGCAAAGGCTCATGCAGTACATGAGTGTAATTAGGAGGAATGGGTACAAGACTGGTCTCACTTGCTGGTCTGAGCTGCAGCAGCCCTGTCTGAGGACGAGGTCAGGCAGGCTGATGGAAGAGCCCTCTCTGCTGCCTCTGGTAGGACGTGGGAGAGCCCTGGAAGGACTCACTGCCCCACACTTGCACCCTCTGGCAGGTTAATGACCAGGAGGGTCTGAGCCTGGCCCATTGCTCTGCTACCTCACCAAGGGGACAGCAAGTGCTGGGATCCAGACCCAGGAAGCTGCTGCACCAAAACCAGCCTCTTCTCACCCTCAGCTCGTTAGACCCAAACCTGACCCTGGAGACAGGGAACCAGGGGTGCTCTGCAGCAGCCATGCCATGGCCAAACCTATGGGTGAGCCCAGAGAAACATCCTCTCCTTTGTGTTCACTATCTCCCAAGGCCATGCTGTTTGTCTTCATTGCTGAGACCACTGTAAGCACCGTGTCTCATCCATCATCTCTGCCTGCCCCTCAGCCACACCATCCTCTGTGCAGGGTGACCCTGAGCTTCCTGGGGTCACAGCCCGGCTGTGCCGGGGGGCTGCCCCCTCCTCTTCCCCCTCGCCAGGCACAGCAGCCCACAGAGGAGATCCCCGAAGCCCAGGGGAAGCTTGGTGCTAAATCGGGCTCTGGCCCCTCACGGCTGATAAGGGATGTGCCAGGGCAGCCCTTGGTGTGAACAGCAGAGCCCCAGGACCTCCCCGTGCTCCGGAGCACCTGCTGTGTGGTGTGGCCCCTGAGTCCTGCCTGGCTGCAGATCAGAGGCTGGCACAGGACCCATTTGCCAGCTCCAGGGATATTCCCGTAGGAGGAGCTGGCAGCCCTGCTGGGACTTCACTGCTGCTCAGCCTGGGCAGAGAGAGGCTGAGCTCAGGCAGCGCTGGGGCTGACCCAGGCTGCCCCTGTGTGCTATTATAAACCTCCTCCTCACCTCCTCGGCAGGGTGGGAGCCGCTGCTGTTGTTCCTGGCCCCGTGCCCTGTGCCCCATCCTTCCTGTGCTCTCCCGGACCTCGCTGCTGTCATTTCCTTCTCTCGACCCTGCTTACGTCCTCTCCCCCCGCCCCACCGAGGGCTCTGCCTGCCACCCCCATGCTGGGATCTGAGGGCAAGGCTGATCCCATGGATGGACTCTCAAAGGTCTCCTTTTATTTATTATTTATTTTCCTAGGGGTTTTTAAACCTAAACTTCTCAAGGCATTGTGTCCTTGAACGTGCCCGGTGCTGTCCATGAGTCACATCCCTTCACCATTGTTCACTCCGTCCTTGAGCCCTCCTGATGCTGGGAGCTTCCTCTTCTGCCTCTGCCCAAGGCTTGAGGGCTTTTGGCATGCCTGGCCCCAGGACACTGTGGGGCTTTGAAGTCAGCAGTCCCCTTTCTCTCCAGCTGCCTCATCTGCCTCCTCTGGCTCCAAGGAAAGGCCGAGCTGAGCCATTTCTAAGCTGGGCTATCAGCAGGGCTATCTCCTCACACAGATATCCTGCATCCCTGGGAGATCCAGTGCTCTCCAGCCACAAATGTGGAACATCTTTCACTGTGCTGTTGTCCCTGCCTGGAGAGCAGGACTTCTCAGGGTGATGGAGCTGGCCAAGAGCGTGGCCCTGGAGCCTCGAGTGCCGTGCCCATGTGAAAGCTGCTCCACCCTCTCTCACGTGTGGAGAGGGCTGGTCTAGCCCTCCCCATGGTCACATCCAGCACAGCACTGGGGATGTGCTGAGCTGCCATTCTCCAAAGAAACTTGCTTGTTTTCATATAGGAGGAGCTGAAAGCAGCTCAATCGGCCACATCCATGTTGCAGGTTCATGGCAGGGTGAGAAGCTGCCAGGCTGGCAGGCTTCTGTTCTAGCTGCTCAGGCCATTCCCCTGTAGACTTTCTCCCTTTGCACACTTCTCTGTTTTATGCTGCCTGTCAGTCTGCCCTTGCTGCATCTTCAGGTCACCAAAGCAGTCCCCCCTCTGCATCAGGCTTGAGAGGGGCAAACTGTGCCTCCCCTGAAGAACTCATCATCTAAATAGAGAGAGCTGCAGGGAGGAAGTCAGAGGTGCAGCAGGGAGATGATCTGCACAGGGAATCAGTCTCTCCTAGCAGAAGAGGAGGGACAAAAGCTGAAGGGCTGAGCTGGGGTAGGACTGTGCTGGTGGGAGGCAGAGGAAGAGGATGGTGTGACTGTCCTGGGGCTCAGTGTCCCTGTCAGCTGAAGGCAGAGGACATTCTCCAGGGATACCCAGCTCAGCCCCAGCCCAGGACACACCAAGAGAGGTCCACAGTTAGTCTGAGCAGAAGGACACATCTCCTCCGGTCCCAGTGTTCTGCTGGATCAGAGCAGGACATTCTCTGTTCAACCTCCTTTTCCAGGACTGTGCCTGGAGCTGCACCCTTGAAACATCCTGGGGGCCCAGAATGTGAAGGGGTTACAGCCACAACCAGAGGGCTGCCTGTCTCCCCAAGCCCCCCTTTTTCTTCCTGCAGGGTGCTCTTCCAGCCCTCCCAGGCAAGGTGCAGATCCCGAGGAAGCCCTTACCTCTGTAGGTGAGGCGAAGGCGTGGGGCGTGCTGTTTCCATGCCCTGCTGCTGCCCGGCTGCTGCAGGAGGAGGCAGAGCAGGAGTGTGGCCAGGGGCAGCCAGTGGCCAGGGAGAGCCCCCATGCTGGCACAGGGCAGGGTCTGCTCGCCCTCACAGCACCATGGTCCAGCGCCGAGATGCCACCTCCAATGCCAGCTGCAAGCAGAGAAGAGGGAAGGCTGCAGCTGTGCTCACTGCACCAGTGTGGGCACTGGAAAGGCAGCTGTGGCTGGGACACCCTTTTACCTCCCACCCCCTGGGAGCTCCAGCATGCTCCATGTCCAGGGAGTTCACAGGCCAGCTGCTCCAGCCTGCCCAGGGGAGGTGTGAGGGGTGATGCCAGCCTGTCCACCTGGGAGCACTGGGATTTGGGATTTGGGCATCCTGGAGGTGACTGACATGAGGGCAGTAGTGCACCCTCCGGAGGGATCTCAGAGCTTGGCCATCCTCTGCTCAGTACCTGCTCAGACCCCAGTGCTTAGCAGAGCCTGGTGAAGGATCCCTGATATTCGTCTGTTCTCAGCTTGGCCTTAAATCTCATCCCTTTCTCTTAAAGGGGAATTCATGTTTTGGAGCGCCATCCATAAATGCCATTTCTGTGAGCCCCCCAATATCATCTGTGGCTCTGTGTGTGCATGATCCATCTCTGGCTAGGATCTCTGCAAATTTCTGGTCACCACAGAGCTCTCTGAGGCCACCAGCATCTGCTGGCTCCAGGGTGGATTGGAAGGGCTCTTTAACACCCCTTTGGAGGGTTTCACAGCCTTGCACAGCAGCTCCCACAGCCCCTGCCAGCAGCAGGGCTGGCCTGCCAGCTCTAACCAGTCAATCCAGGCTACTTAGATGCTTTTTTTCCACTTAATAAAAAACCTGGTCCCTACATGGCAGCTCTGACTAACTCTCCCTCCTGCTGCATATTAACTTCTTCCAGTCCCATGACTGAAAGATTTAAAATGAGCTTTTTGGCTCATCCCTGGCCAGAGGCTCTTGGCACAAGGAGCAGGGGATTCCTGCCATCCCAGCGATGGGTTGTGGGAGGGATGGTGGAGCCAAGCCTTTCCAACTGCCTTGCACAAGAAGGAGTGCTCAGCTCTGCCTGGGGAGGAGGTTTTGGTCTGGTGGAGTTGGGGTTTCTCTCCCTCCCAGCAGCAAACTGTGGTTGGGCTGGGGTGCAGCTCCTTTCTTGCCCCTTCCCTGCCTTCACTACTGCCTGGATCTCACTCTGGTCAGCACAACCTGCTGCTGCTCCAGGTCCTTCCCTTGTACCAGGAGACCACGCTGGAACATGGATGTGACCTCAGGGTGGTGGCTGTGCTGTGCTCTGTCTCTCCTTAGCTTGGGGCTGCTCTCTCTGCCCAGCCAGCCCTTCCTGGGCACTTTTCCACATGTCAGGCATTGCCTAGGGAGGGGGAAAAAAACCACCCCATAAGCATGATGGGCTTAGCCAGGTGCAAACTGCTCCTGGATTGTGGGGAGGTTCTCTGTTGGGAACCCATCAGCCACATGGGGATCCACAGGTAGTGCTTGCTCCCACAGACGCCTCCCCAACAGGCAGCAATGCCAAGCTGCACCTCAGCTCTTCCTTTGTTCAGCACCTGCAGTGCTGTCCCAGAGCTGTCCTCTGGACCCACAGCCATGCTCTGAGTGAACACTGCTGTCCCAAGGGTCATCACAAGGACGGGGCTGGGATCTGACAGGGAGTTGTTTTTTTTTCCTTTGCCCAAGTGTGTTGTGTTGCTGCAGGACTTGGGAAAATGCTGTCCTCTAATTGAAGGCTTCTATAAATGGAACCGGGTCTGTGCTAGGCTTAACTTTGGGCTAGGGCAGACTTGGAGGAATCTTTCATGACCCAGGGGATGCCAGGGCAGGCTGGGATTCTGCAGATGGCAGGCAGGGCACTGCTCCTGCCTCAGGACACGTTCACACACAGGAGCTTTAGGGACAGGCACGCGCTCTCGTGTACAGCTCAGTTATAGCAATGCTCCGTCTCCTGCCCTGGGAATGCCAAAAGCATCGATGGCAGCAGGAGCCACAGACATGCCCAGGAGGATCCCAGAGCCCTGGAAGAGCTGTGTACAGGCATAGGAAAGTCAGGGCTTTGCAGCAGATAAGGAAAGAAAAATCTGCCAGAGGATAACCTCCAGTAAGAAACACTTCCCATTGGTGTCATCCTTTCATGAGAATTTAGGGGCTCCCTTCCATCATGCCCAGGCACATCCACCTCCTGACACCCAGCTAAAATCCTGTGCCCACAGCCCCTGGCACAAGGACATCCCTCACTGTGCCAGTCAGCATGGGGACACAGGGAAACAAATCTGCTGGAGGTGAGAGCTCAGCAGAGTTTACACAGAGAGGGGGAGCTCGGGTGCCTGGTGGATGGAAACAAGCTGGGAATGCTGAATCCAGGGTTAAATTAAACACTCCCGACAGCTTTAAATAATCAACTGTCCAGAGCTGCAACTCTTTCCATCTCCATTTGGAGAGGGAAGTGCTGATGAGGGTGGGCTGCCGAGAGAAGGGGAGGCAGGGGGTTAACATTTCATACTCCAGGCACGGCAGGACCTGCAGGGGAGGATTTGGGGGATGGCAGCCTTGTTTTGGGGAGCTGGCAGTCACCAGGAGTGCCAGGCATAGATGGCACAGGTGGTGACACCACGGTGCTGGGCTGAGTCTGCCAGCAATCCACCAGCTGCCCTGGTCCCAGAGGCCTCGCTGTGCCCTCCCTCCCCTTCTCCTTCCTCCCCTTCCTCCCTCCCCTTCTACTGGAGATCTGCAGAAGTGGCAGAATCACAGAATGGTTTGGGTTGGGAAGGGACCTTAAAGATCCTCTTGTTCCAGACAATCACAGATCATCAGATTGCTCAGAGCCCGTCCACCCTGGCTGTGAACACTTCCAGGGATGGGGCATCCACCCCTTCTCTGGGCAGCCTGTGCCAGGGCCTTGCCACCTTCCCAGTAAACAGTTTTTCTTAATATCTAATCTAAATCTCTCCTCTTTTAGTTGAAAAACATTTCCCCCTTGTCCTATCACTACCTGGCTAAGTCACTCTCCCTAATTTCTATTAGGTCCCTTTAATTACTGTGAGGCTGCATTGGGTTCTCCACAGAAGTCCAGCAGGTCTGAGGTTCTGGGCTGTCACACAGAATCCCCTGGAAAGCCTTGCCAGAGAGCGAGCAGCCCAGAGAAAAGACAAATCCCTTCTGTTTAAGACGTGGGTACAGGAGGGAATCATTTATCCATGAAAGCACCAATTTCCTCCTGACAACTCCTTTGTGTTGCAATGCCGTGAATAGTTTAAACCAGCCCAAATTTGAGAGGGGGAAGGGCGCTGGCAGCGGGTTTATCAAGCTGTAGATTATCTCTGAGAGGGAAGAGCACGCTGAACTCAGCTCTGCGGCACCAAGAGGAGCGGCCGTGTTGCCATCCATGCGCTCCGCTCATTTCACAGCCTCGATTGTATCCCAGATAATCCCCACGCTCCCTTGACAGCCTGTTGCCTTCTCCAGTTACACGGCAGGGCTGGCAGGGCCAGGGGCGAAATGCTGGTCCCCAACAGCTGGGGGGCCTCAAGGGAGAGGAGCGGGGGGAGGAGAGGAGCTGCACCCCTTGTCAGCATCAGAGGGGACAGAAGGGGCAGAGGGGACAGAAGCGCTGGGCTGGAACCCGAGCGAGAGGGGGGAGCCTCAGGGGGCCAAGACCCCCGCATGGGGCTGGTGCTTCCCTAGGTTCCCGAGCACCCAAGCCCTGGCTCCACGCTCCTGAGACTGCCCTGCCTCTCCTAGCATAAGCCCTGGTGTGGATGCTTCCCTCTGTGCCGCTTTGGGGAGCTGGGACAAAGGAGTCACAGCCTGGCAAGGAAACTGAGGGGCAAAGCCAGGGCAGGAGGTGCAGTGGGCTCAGCCCGGGTGCCCATCCTGAGCACACATCTGCGGTCAGCTGGGTCCCTGCCACATGCTCGGGGAATGTGGAGCCACGTGTGAGCTGCTGGCCCTGTGCCCCGCCGAGCATCCCTGCCCGCAGCTGTCCCTAAATCACCGCCTGTCCCCTCCCTGCTCAGCCCAGGGCTCTGGCTGTCCCTCTCCATCCCGTGCGGGATGATGGATACCCCGGCAGCTGCAGGGAGAGGCAGCTGTCGACTTTCTCCGGTGGAAGGACAAAGGCACAAGGATGAGCCCTCCCTGCCCTCCCCCTGAGCTGCCAGGCTGGGACAGAGCCAGCCCCTGAGGGAGCCTGTGGTGCTGAGTGATTTGTGGGCGGAGGACGTGATGGTCCTGCTCCATGACATCAAAGCTGGGACCGCAAAACCGAGTGCCAGAGCTTGGGTGGCATTGGGGTCCCAGCAAAACCTTCAGAAACAAGTCACACGTGTCCACACAGATTCGCAGAGACCGAGGGGAGCCGATTTTTGGAGGGCTTGGATGAAGGGATCTCTGGGCAGCAACAGAAGGCTGAGGCTGCTCCAGGTTCAGCCGCGTCTCTGCCACCACCCAGCCAGGGCCAGCAGGATCCCGTCCAGCCGGGACATCTCCCCCTCTGCCGCCTCCCGAGAGTGAAATCCCCTGGCTGCAGTCAGCCCCAGACCACGCTGCCCTGCCGGACAACGCTGCTGGGGTGTGCGAGCACCACTCTGCTGCTGGCACACTGCAGAGCCTCGGGATGCCAGCCCTGCCGGCTCTTGGGTACCGGGTGACAGTGACAGTGGGGCAGGGACAGCCCCGGGGGCTGGGTGTATCACAGGGACCTCGCTGCCTGTGCACAACATCTCCTCTAACAGCGTTTGTCTCCCTGAAGTTACAGCAGCTCCAGGCACGCTCCAGTCGGGAACACATCCTCTGAAAGCAAATGGGGAACTGCCAAGCCTGAGGCTGGCCAGGGTATTAATAACTGTTTATGAAGGGATAAGAAGCTGGCTTCCCCTAACATCCTGCTAATCCCTTTCTTGAGAGGCTGCTGGCTCAGTCCCTACCTTTCCCTTGCTACTGAGAGGTGAAGCCTGACCTGGCCTGGCTCTTGGGCATCTGGCTGGGAAGGTGGCCTAGTAGTGGGCTTGTCTCAGGGCACAGTGATAGGCACAATGAAGGGCGGGATCAGCCCCTGCTTTCAGCCCCTGCAGGACTTGTAGGTGCTCTTGAATGTGCTGCTTGAACGGGACCTCCACTGTTCCTCCTCCTAATTTACCCCAAGGGCATCCAGCCCCAGGGAGGCAGCAAGTCCAGTGTGCAGAGACAGCTGAGCGGAGACACAGCGTTTATTGCACCTTGCAGGTCTGCTCTCACCTAAAATGCTGCCAGAGCACAGGCAGCTCCCAGCACAGAGCAGTGCCACAGTCTTGTTGCCCACCCCAGGGCTCCTGGAGTGGCCAAACCACACTGGGACACCAGTGGGGAGTGGCAAATTCATAGAGGATTGGGTTCCTCCATGGACAAAGCGGAGGTGGGACAAGTGTGGGTTAACTCGGTGTATTAAACTCTGGGCTGACTTGGCATACTAAATTCCCAATTTTCCTTCCAGGACAATTGAGAAGCTTAAATTTCTTTCACGGAATAACAGAATTGTTGGGGTTGGAAGGGATCTCTGGATACCATCCAGTCCACACCCCCACCCCCCCTCCCCCATCAAGGCAGGGTCACCTGGACCAGGTTACACAGGAATGAGTCCAGGTGGGTTTGGAACGTCTCCAGAGAGGGAAACTCCATGACACTACTGGAGAGCTGTTCCAGTACTCTGCTACCCTCAAAGTAATATTCTTCCTCATGTTGAGGTGAAATTTCCTCTGTTTTGTTTCATGGCCATTACTCCTCATCCTGTTGCTGAGTACCACTGAAGAGTGTCTGGCACCATCCTCTTGGCACCCACCTTTGAGATATTTATATGCATTAATGAGATTCCCTCTCAGTCTTCTCTTCCCTAGACTAAACAGGCCCAGCTCCTGCAGTCTCTCCTCAGAGGAGACAATTCATGATTGGAGGGGCTTGCCATACTTTAAGGCTGTGTTAAAGTATCCAAATTAGGCAGAGAAGAGGCTGTGTACTGCCTGCTGAGCTTCCAGGCCAGGTCCCCAAAGCCTCGGGGGTCCCCAGAGGCAGCACTGAATTCCTCAGAGCCATTTATACCCCAGTGCTGAAACCCACCCTTGTCACCTGTCTGCCACATGGCCTGACACTCAGCACAGCCCTGGGGAGGCTCAGGAGCCCTGGGGAGGCTCCCACACAGGAGCTGCTCTCTGGGCTTCAGATTCTCCAGGCTCAGCCTGGGTAAATCCCACATGCACTAAAACCCGGCAGGGGCTCCGAGGCCAGGAATCATCAGGGTCTCCAGCGAGGGGCAGGTTTGCCTGTGCTCCTGCCATGGACTCGCTGTAAAGTCTCTGCTGGGAGGAGGACTGAGTGACACCCGGGGTTTCCAATCCAGAGCTCTCCAGCCCTGGGTCACCAGCTGGATCCCAGAGTCATGGGCTGCTGCTCCTTCGGTGGCCTCTGGAAAAGAGGTGATGGGCTTGGCTGGGCTCCTGGTGGGACTCCTGCAAAGAGCTCCAGCAGAGACCCAAGGGCTGGGAGAGACAGCTCTATCCCCAGGGGTGTCTCCAGGGAGAGCTAGCCCTGGGAAATAATTCCTGTTTCCTGGGCAGGCTGCAGCCTTTCCCAGCACCCCAAGTCAGCGCTGATTGCTTCCTGAAGATGCCAAAGCTTTCCGCAGCAAACCCACGGGGTCCGCAACATTGGTTTTCTTCATTCAACTGGGATTGTTGCTTCTCACCTCCAAACCTATTGGACAGGGATGCTCAGCACCTCTCAGAGAGCTTTTAGCTTTACCACATCTCCCCATTCCAGGCAGGAGCTGGCCGTGAAAACACCTGTTCTGCTGCTCAGTGACCCGGCTCATGAGCCACTTCACCGCTACCAGCCAGCGACACGGCTGCTGGTGGCACACCCGGGGCCACTGGCTGTCGCAGCTGGAGCCTCCCGCCTCCCCCGACACTTGAAGGCTCTGCAGTGTTTTCTTTTCATCAGCGGGAGCCCAACTCCCGGCGCTCCTGACCGCTGCGCTAATTGGAACAGGCTGGGCAGGCGTGGGGGGCTTCGCCGGAGAAAGTATTTTAATGAGGATGGAGGGTGCCTGACCTGTTATCTGCTCCTCCTCAGAGGCTCTTGGCTGGGCTCCTCGGGAATTACAGCCTGGATTGGGTCGGGTCCCAGGCTCTCAGAGCAGCGTGCTCCGGCAGCCAGGGACAGGCGGCTCCCGGCCCCCATCCCAGCCCGGCAGTGGCCTGGCGACCGCCTGCACCGGGGCTATGGGGGCCTGTGCCGGGCTATGGGGGGCTGTGCCGGGCTGTGGGGAGCTGTGCCGGGCTGTGGGGGGCTGTGCCGGGCTGTGGGGAGCTGTGAGGGGCTGTGCCGGGCTGTGGCGGGGCTGTGAGGGGCTGTGCCGGGCTGTGGCGGGGCTGTGAGGGGCTGTGCCGGGCTGTGGCGGGGCTGTGAGGGGCTGTGAGGGGCTGTGCCGGGCTATGGGGGGCTGTGCCGGGCTGTGGGGAGCTGTGCCGGGCTGTGAGGGGCTGTGCCGGGCTGTGGAGAGCTGTGCCGGGCTGTGGCGGGGCTGTGAGGGGCTGGGGGGGGGGGTTGTGGGGGGCTGTGGGGGGGCTGTGCCCGCTATTTCCCGGGATCAGCGAGCAGCAGAGACGCTGGGCTGGACACGGGGCCCATCAGCCCGGCCATTCTTCCCAGGAGTGCGGCAGAGCGGCTGGAGGGGCTGGGACAGGGCCAGCTATCACAGCACCGTGCTCCAAAGCACACAGCTCCCCTGGTTTCTGTCATTTCCCTGCCCAGCAAACACGGGGAGAGGCCAGCCCAGAGCATGCACACAAGTGGGGGAACCCCCTCCCGGCAGGGCTCTTTGTGCCAGTGTCTCCAGAGGGTCAGAAGCAGACGCAGCACCACAAACCATGTCCTCCTGCCCACCCCCTGCCTCACGTGAGGCCTCTCTGCCCTCCATGCTTCATCTGCACAGGGTTCCACCACGGAAGGCCACCGTGGCTGTCATTACTCCAGTGTGGAGCTGAGGAACAGGTGGACCAAGTGACCTGCTTATGGCCAGTTGGGAAGCACTGCAGGGTGGGGATTGACCCCAAGTGTCTCAGCTTCCCCCAAAGAGCAGCTCAGCACTGACTCCATTCATGTGGCTTCAGCACATGGTGGCAGAGCTGTCCCCGTGGGAGCGCACACCGTGGGAAGGCCAGCTCTCCCCTCGGAGGACAAGGAAGGGACAGATTGAAACCGAAAGCCCTTGTTTTGCTTTTCACACTACAAAAGTTAGCTGACATCAGTGGTCTCCTCCCAGAAAAAGGGGAACTAAACCTGGACCCGAGGGTGGGAGAAGCAGGGGAGTTCCTGCGCACAATAAATGGCAGCTCGCCAGCACACGAGAGCAGAACAATAACCCCACACGGCTGAGTGCTTGTGAACGGTGTCATTCCAGGGAAACCAGATCCTGGGCAGGCTCCCAAGTCAATGGGGGCTGATGCTGGCAAGAGTAGTGCTCCATGCCATGCCTGCAGGTACAGTGGAGCTGGGGGAGGTCAGGGGGTACCTGGAATCACTGAGCATGGAGGTGGCAGAGCCCAAATATCCTACAGCAACTACACTGGGGAATAATCAAGGCTTATCTCTGCCAGGGTATAGAGTGCTCCCTTCTGGGTACCACTGAACCTCTGTCATTCATGGCATCTACCTGCAAGGAGATGCTGGGGCTTTATGGCTGTGATTTGAGATCATCTGGCTTTTAGGGAAGGAGAATGACTAGGTCCTCTGTACTGTGAGTCCAGCCCTGTCACTTACACAGGTTATTTCACCATCTGTGCTTCAGTTTCCCCAGGTAAAAATGTGCTGGAAAAGGCACAGGCAGCTCCAGTGGGCAGGGCAGGAGCAGGGAGGCGTCGGGTGGCTTGCAAGGACCAGAGAGGACCGAAGATGGAGACCCAGTCCAGGGCAGAGTAACACTGTTTTCATCCTCTCTCCCTGTTCCCACTCCCCTCTGCTCCCCGCTCCAAGCAGTGGAGAGCAAGATCTCCTCATCTGACCTCCTCCAAATGGGGGCTCCTCAAAAAGGGCAGGTGAGGCTGGGTGTGTCCCCTTATTCCCCATCCAAAAGCTGTTCCTGGCTGCCCTCTGGGCCAGGAGGTGGCTCAGCTGACTGACCTCTGTGTTTCTGCAGGTTTGTAGCCACATGAGCGAGTGTCTGTAAGGATCTAATTGCCCTGTGCTCTCTGAACCACCTCTCCCTGTAATCCCAGACAGAGTGAGGAGAGACCAAACTTGGAGGAAGAGGCAGCTCCAAGAGTCTGGGAGCCAAAATTTACAATAAATCTTGGTGCTTGCTGTAAACAGCCCCTGAGAGGGTGTCACAGGACACAGAAGAGATGAAGGCAGCAGAACCCCCATCTGGAACCTCTGCCAGCCCTGCTGGCTCGGGTTGGATTTGGCAAAGAGAAAGAGCTGCCAAAGACCTCAGAACTGGCTCCAGCTCCCTGTCCTGGACCTGGATGCTGCTGCTGGCAGCACCACAGCCTGAGCATCACTTCTTGTCCAGCCAGATGAGATGGCTCAGACCATGCCAGCCTCTCTCCAGCCTCTGTGCACAGGCATGATGGTATTTGGGAGAACATCTCACATCCTTGGGGGTTTCCTGTTTAATTCTCAACCTAAGGAACTGCAGCAAATGATCCCTGTCTTACACGCTTGTGGAATTCAGAGAGATTAGATTAGGGGTGAATTCTTCCCATATTTCTTATAGGGCTGATATCTCTGCCCTGGCTTTCAGATTGACTTCCCCATCCCCGGCTCATTAATCAGTGGGCTGTTTGTGTCTCTGTCGTTTTCAATCCCGTTAGCTCAGCAGGAGTAATCTATCTGTTCCAGCAGCCCATCGTGTCAAGCCAGTGACCCGTCAGGGCTGCCTGACCCCCTCCCTTTGAAGGCTGAGCGAGGAGTGGCTGGCAGAAAGCTGGGACACGCTCCACTTGGCCAAGAGAAAGCTCCCCATGGCTCGTGCATGGGGCGCGTGGCCGGCATGTGTGAGGGATGGCCGCAGTTCTGGGACCTCCTGCAGCACTTCCCCCCTTCCCTTGGGCACATGGCTGCAGGAAAAAAAATGCTGCTTTCCAGTTTAGCAGTATTTTCCTGACAGCGCTCAGCAGCTGGATCAATGCAGTGGTTCTTGAAATGCAATAAACTTCTTAACTAAGGGCAGGCTCACTGGAGCTGATTTCCAGTGGGCAGTGCATCCCATGGCCTGGCTGCCTTCTAGGGCTGCCACACACTCAGAAGCTGTGATTCATACCAAGGGTGGTCTTATTTCAAGGACAGAAAGAAAGAAAGAACCCCCTTTATCTTAAGTGTTTTGTTATTTGTTTCTGGACATAAACAACCATTCAGCCTTCTCTTTCCTCCCTCACCCTGAGTATCAGCCCCTGACACCGAAACAGCCTCCCATCACTCTCAGGACACTCAGGCATGCAAGGCTCCCAACTCCCAGCTATCCATTCCCAAGATCTGTGATGCTTCCAAGAAGAAGGATCATTAGTTAAGGGACTCTTTTGGAGAGCACTCAGCATTTCTCAGGCTCTGTTTCTTTTCTGCCTGCTGTATCATTTGACCCGAGTTTCTGAGAGCTGAGGCGTTGCACAGGGGGTTGAAGAAACGCAATTTCTCCGTCCCAACGGATTTTATAAAGCCCAAGCAGAAGACAATTCTCTCACTGATCAGGGAGGCTAGTTGTTTTGGTTTTTTTTCTCCTTAGATCAAGAACACCACAACTGTTTTAGAGGCAATGATTGATTTTTATCTGGTGAGGAAGGAGAAATCTGACAAAGTTATCTCTGAGCAGTGGCAAAGTCCCCAGCATGGGCTAGTGACAATTAGCCCAGTGTGGGTTTTTGGGCTGTTAAACCTCAGCAGCAAAGCAGAGCACTGAAGCTGAGAAACCCTAGAAAAATCAGCTCTAGGAAAAGTTTCAGCATAGTAAAAAAGCACAAAACCTCCTGGGACTCAAGTTACAGCATTAAAAGATATAACACAAACATAGAAGATGGTGGCAGGGGATTGGAATAAGGTAATCTTTAGGGTCCAAACTCAAACCATTCCATGATTCTGTAAAGATTAGTAGAACTTTTCATGGCAAGCTAGGGTAAGCAGAGAGACCTCTGGGATAAGACCGGTCACTCATTAGTTACTCTGCACGAAGCTGTGAAACAAAACCGAGCTGACAGTGAAAGCAGACGAACTCAGGACTGATGAACCCTCCGCTGGGAATTAACATTCCCGTTGGGAACCCCAGCCAGCTCTCCCGGAGAGCGAACCGAGGCAGCCCAAGCTTAAGAACGATTAAAGCCATTGCTCATTACTCACCGGCCAGCGGGATCCCAGCCTCGATGCTCTCCCTGCCGCCGGCTCCAGCCTCTTCTCCCAGTGAAGCCAGAGCACCTGGAGGCGGCAGGAGGAGCCGGAGGTGGGGAGGACAGCCGGGGGCAGCCCCTCATTCATACCCAGCCCCGGCTGCGGGATCTCCGTCCGCTCCGTCCCTCCATGCACACGCCGCAATTGCCATCTAGCGGTGTGGCATTGGTGTGGCCGGAGCTGCCGGGCTTCCATGGAGTCCCAGGGAAATATTCGTCTTTTCCCGGGAAGTTCCATGCCTGCAGGCCCACCTCATGGAGGGGGAGAGGACAGCAGCGCTCCTGCTGTGGATTGGGAAGAGCAGCGCGGTGGATGGGAGAAGTTCGTGGACACAGGCAGCAGGGATGGAGAGGAAAGCTCTGCTCCACGAGCAGCTCCAGAGTGAAATGTGATGGAAAGGCAAATGTGGGGAGATTTGGGCTCCAATGCTCAAGCACAGTGCAGCAGGAGCAGACACAGAGATCCAAGGATGTATTAGCCATCTCCCCTTGAATCCTGTGTTCAGTTTTGGGGCCCTCACTACAAGAAGGACGTTGAGGTGCTGGAGAATGTCCAGAGAAGGGCAATGGAGCTGGGAGCACAGTCTGATGAGAAGGGGGAACTGGGGGGGACCAGCCTGGAGAAAACAGGGTACAAGGAGTCCTTATTGCTCTTTACAACTCCCTGGGAGCAGGCTGGAGCCTGGGAGGAGGTGGCGGGGGGGGTTAGGCTCTCCCCAGGCAACAAATGTGTTGTGTTTTAATCAGGACAAGAGGAAACGGCTTCAAGTTTTGCCAGAGAAGGTTTAGATGGGATATTAGGAAAAAATTTTCACTGAAAGGAGTGTCAGGCATTGAAACAGGCTCTTCAGGGAAGTGGTGGAGTCACCATCCCTGGAGGGATTTAAAAATCATGTAGAAGTGGTACTTGGGGACATGGTTTAGTGGTGGGCTTGGCAGTGTTAACAGCTGGGCTCAGTGATCTTCAAGGTCTTTTCCAATCTAAATGATTGTGTGATTTACAAGGTGATTTTTAGCTCCAGACAGGCTCTGGGCTGATCCTGCAGCCTGAACGCCCATCAGTGGCTGGGGAGCATGAGGTGCATTCCTGGAGCATATTGGGTTTGGTTTCATCTGAAAGGAATCTGGTGGATACTGGTCCAAGCCAGACCTCTCCTGAGCTGCTCCAGGACACAATCCAAAAGTGAGAGAAGTTGTGAGATGGATTTCAGGAGTGCACCCCAGAGCCTTTCCTGTCTTTGCCAAGAGAGCTGCTTGGCCCCTCTCCTATGCCCCAGAAATCGTAGGACCCAAGGGAGTTCCCTAAGGCCCTGCTGAGGCCCTGAGGACACTAAGTGGCCTCAGGTGAGCTCTCATTCACCCATCTGCTGCCCACTGGACTGGGGACTCCATTTAAGGCTAGGTCAGTGCTGTGAGCGCTCTCTCAAGCTGTGCTGCAGGCCCAGCCTTCTCTCCTGGCCAGACTGCAGCCCCAGGTGGGCAGCCCCATCTTGTGAGGCTTTTCTGACAGCTCGTTGTCACAAGCTGGGGTGACCCTGCTCCTGCTGCCCCTCCTTAACAGGAGTCCAAACCAGCCCAGCACAGGTGCTCCAGCTCCTCAGGCTGATCCTCTCCTTCCCTGGTGATGGAGCCCAGCATGGGGCAGTGTGAAATCCTGCTGTAGGTGGGCAGGGGGATGTCCTGGGGTGGGAGGTGCTCACCGGGTGTCTGCAGCAGCAGCAGTGCCCATGAGGTGAGGGCTGGGGCAGCTCCAGGGGTGAGCTCCAAGCTGTTACCCAGCCCTCTGCCTTTTCAGGACCAGCCCATCCTTCCATTGTGTGGGACGGGGACTCTGTCCCTGGGGGGCAGTGCTCGCATTCCCAGCTTCCTTGCAGCACTCCACAGGGAAAGAGGTGCACTTTAACAGCTGGACAGGACTGGCCTCCCCCAGACTGCAAAAAGGGCAGAGCAGCACATACACAGACCCATACAACCACCAGCAGTAGCTTGACCAGACCACAACCCCTTCAAAATGTGCTGGCAAGAAAAATCCACATGAAGCTTGGACAAGGGCTTGTGTCAATGCTTATTCCAGCTATTCCGGGCACTGTGTGGCTGACTATAGTGTCATTCATCTTCCTTTGAACCTTTGTGCTACCAAAAGGAAGTCCACTAAAGTGCAGCTTCACAAAGATTATACTTGGTGACATTTGAAAGTGTTAACATCCCCAGTACAGGAACAAAGAACAGAATGGGCTTTGTATGGATACGGATAAATAAGGAAATGGAGAACATACATTAAAAATAGGGGCATGATTTGAGCAGCAACCTCCTCTGAACACTGAACTCCTGTTTCTTGAGTCTTAAAACATGAAATGAGAAAGATTGTCATGTTCATCTGGTACCTGAGGGGTGGCTCCCAGCCTCATCCTCCTTCCAGCAGCCCTTCTGTCCCTGAGGCAGGTCACTGCTGCAGAGGGAAGTGCGTTCCCTGGCTTCTCTCTCTTCTTCCCTTTTACAAACACTTCCCTCAGCACAACTTACTGTTTTTTTCTATTTACAAAGCATAGCTCCAGCTCTTTACATAAATATGTTTCACTGTAAAGGGCCTGAGTCACTGCTGTATCAATATTAATAAATATTGGAAATCTAAGACTATCTACTTGCTCTACATTGAGAAAAGGGTGGAAAAAAGGAAGCCCTTGCTCCAGAACCTCTCAGGTGTCTGAAGCAGCCTCCTGCATATCAACCTGTGTGACTGACAGAGCTCAGAGATCGACATTTCCTTGGGCAGGGCTCCAGGCAGCAGTGCCTCCAAACCTCTAAATGGTGGATTTAACCTCCCCATTGGTCCCATTCTCAGTCCAACGCTCCTGTTGCCTGTTCCTTTTAAATTAAATAATCCCTTCAACCCCCTTGTTCTGCCTTTTCTCCCTGGGCTTTTTGTACACACAATTCCATTCATCCCAACCTTAGTGCTGGTTTTGGGTCACCCCAGTCCTCCTCCTCCTGTGTGTAACATCTGCACACCAAGCAACTGCTCACAGGGCTTACCCTGTGAATTGTTCCAATTCTCTTATTAGGACCTTCCAAAAATAAAAATGAATTGTAACTGGAGGCATACCCATCACCACAGGATGGCACACAAGGCAATGTGCTGAACACAACTACAGCAGAAGCATAGTGGTGAGTAATCTCTGAAATAAAAGCAGAATAGTTATAAGATGTAAAGGTAGCAGCAATTCAGCTATGGCTTTGGGTCACCATCCTTTTAAAATTATTAAAGACATCAAAACCACTGCACCAAGGATAAATAGCTGGGGTTTCTGTATCACCAACTATGCTGCTGTTTTCCCATAGAAAACTATGCTGTTTTCTGGTTTGCTGCTTCTTTGTAATGCTTTTAGCTTCTCACTCTATTTGTCTGTTCCAGGCTGTGAATAACCTCGTTCCAGTCACCTCAGCCCAGCCCCAGCGGAGGACTCCATGTCCCCTAATCCTGGATATCCCCCTGCAGATGCACAGCAAGGGTAGATGCCATGCCTATGGAGAGATGTGTGTACACACATCTTCAAGGGAATACACAGGAGCTCGCTCTGGGTTACCTTGGAGAAGTGGAATTTTGAGGATTCAAGTCAGTATCTATCCAGGGGATACCTTGATTTTCCATGGGCTGGCACCAGGATACTTCCTACAGTTCAGGTCCTCAAGCCACACAGATTTCCCCAGAAATCCCACACTTGTGGGAGCAACACTGTGCTGTCTGACCTCTTGCAACAGAAATATTCCTGATTTCTCATAAACACTTACTATGATCACCAAAATAGTAGAAGCAAACACACCAAGGATTTCAATGATTAATACAACTAATGGGAGGTAGATCTACCACCACAGACAGAAAAAGGATTTCTCTCGATTGGAGACGGATACATCCTGCAAGTAGATATTTTTAATTAATTTTTTTCTCGTTTTCACAGCAGTCTGTTCCTGTTCCTCTTGTGTTCCTGACTTAAGCCCTGGCAATGGGCCTGCAAGGAAAGTGTTGTGCTGCCTCTCCTTTCACACAGGCACATCACAGACTAGAAGCAAGCAAGCACACGACTAAGCCAAGGAACATACATTATTTAGTGTGGTCCATCTGTCCAAGGGAAGCTGCTCTTACATTTTTCTACTTTATTATCTTCTAATTAATCACGTATTATCATTCGTTAACAAGCTTTCACTAAGATGCATGTACCCACTTAGCAGATTAATAAAATCAGCTAATGGGTACCCACATTTGGCAGCTGTAAAGGCTCCCTCTGGTTGTCTTGGGAATGATGCTCTGTGGGTGCTCATTTTTAGCACACCCAGGTACCCGACACACCCAGGTGCAGGACAGCCTGTGCAGCAGCTACAAATCTGCACCCAGATTCCCCATCACAGTCATGCTTCTTTTCCCCCTTTGTGCATGGGTAATTTCCAGACTTGACAGCTCCAGCTTGTTATGCCACCACCACTTCTCCCTATGTGGGAGTTCATCCCCAGGAACCCATCACCTTCCTCACCCATCCTTTACAGGCCTGGGGCTCCCAAGGAGACTGGAGGGCCTCACCCCCATGTACTCACCAGCACCATGCACACCTTCACCATCCCTGGGTGCAGCACCAGGGGCCACAATACTGCAAATAAGTCCTCCACACTCCTCTGGCATTGCCTGTGCCAGAGACAAGGAAACACGGCTTGGACAGGTCATCTGCTGCTTTTGGAAGTTGTCAGCTCTTGCAGGTGGCTCTTCACCTCCAAATCCTGCTGTCTTCAGCTTCCACATCTCCTGCTTTCCCTTCTTTGGGGTATTTGAAAGCAGTGACAAGGCCCTGCTCTCTGCCAGGTGAACAGGAAGGTGGTGGTGGGTACCAGCTCTTCGGGCATGAGATCTGCTCCCACCAGCCACAGCCACTGGCATCATCCTTATCCCTGCAGGTCACACTCACCCTTGTCTCCCTGCTGTGCTCACACACACACACTTTCCTGTGCTTTGGTCAAACTGTCCCTACTATAAATTCCTGTCCAGGAGCTGCCTCCACACCTCCTGGGGGACAGGCCAGCAGCACCTACTGGGAAAGCATGGTTATACCCCCATGAGGTTCCCCACACAACACCAGATCCAGCTCACCCCATGTGGAATGTTCTGCCCTGATTGGGAAGCCCAGACAACACCCAGCACTAATGAGGTCACCTTCAGCCATTAAGCTCTTGCTATTAATTGAACCCCAGTGACCTCATCAGTTGCCAAGATGAATCCCACAGAGATCACTCCTGCTCCTGAATTTCTCACAGGCCTTGAGTCCTGAATTCCTCACAGCAGCTGGGATCTCCTGCTCCCAGCTCCCATCCTGACCCACGAGTACATGGCACCAGGGGTATCTGTCCCTGAGGTGATAGAGAACACACTGCAGGACAGTGGCACCGCTGGTAGGGTCTCCAAGCTACCAAACCCATTCCAGTCCCACTGACACAGCTGCAACTCCCAGTGATCTCATCAACAGAGAGCAAAACACAATGGGAATCTTTCAAAGCACCATGCTTTTAAAACACACCATTTTAGCCACAAAACAAGCACTGACAAATTTTCAGTTTTATTAAAAAAATTCTAGCAGCAAAACCTGTAACAATTCAAAAAACAAACAAAAAAATAAAGACCAAACCTTCAAAGAACATGACACAGAGAGAAAGAGACGGAGATGGAGAGAGACAGATCTGGGGTTCCTCCACCGTTCACTCAAGTTCCTTATAGCGGGCAAACATGACCCTCCGGACGGCGTCGCGGTAGGTCTCGTTGGACTGCCTCTTGGGGGGCTTCCCTGGGGCCCCCAGCCCAGGGCCCCTCCTCCTGTTTTCTGCCTGCAAATAGACACAGCTTGTGTTAGTGATTTCTCCTCCCATAAATAAAAAGCTTCCCTGGGCAGCTTCAGCACTGCTGACTGCTCCCGTGTGGATCCCCGAGCAGAGAAGAGCAAGCGCTCCGTGCTCTTCCAAAAGCTGCTTGGGAAAAACTATAGGCCCTTTGTGGGCAACAAAAGCAGCCAGCAAATGCCCAGGGGGAATCAAACCCCAGGGATCAGCTGTGAACAGCACACAGAGGAGTGGGCAGCCAAGGGTGGGCAGCCAAGAGGCAGTGTCGGCAGCCACGGGCGAGCCAGGATGGAAAGCGAGCAGAGGAAGGCACTGGCGAGAACTGGGCTCCTGGGGAGCTGTTTGCAGCTCGCCTGCATTGGCACAAGCTCAGCTGTTCTCTCTAACAGAGCTCCCATGGGCACTGGTACCTTGCTTGGAATTTCAACCAGTTTTCAAGGACTGGCTCTTGCAGCCAGTATTATTCAGCATTATTCAGCAATACCTGCCTGGAGTTAGCCCAGAAGAGCAGGCCCGAGACTGGAAGTTTTTCTGGCTTTTCAGTCCAACCTACCTGAATACCAGAGATCTCACCAGATGGCCCAAGGGATCAGAGTTGTGTGGGGTTGGCATGGTCACATGGCTTTGTCCAGCTTGACTTGCAAGTGAAAGGCAAGCACATCTCTTCTGGCCTTTCTATGAACTGTACGAGGGCTGTGCTTTGCCATCAGCTTCCCATGCAGATGGGGAGCCCTGATGGGAGCTCAGACCTCCCAGAGTGCGGAGCTGGGGCTGGCTCTCGGCAAAGCTGATGTTTTATGAGCACAGGGACCTCGCTACGAGGACTGAGCAGCAGCTGGGACTGGTTCCTGCTGTCTGCACTGAAGAGGGACTCTTGCCTCATGTATATGGGCTCAAGCAAACATGCGTCACAAAGCCTCAAATATTTGCTTTAATGATCTACTTGACTGCAGGCTGAATGTCACCCTGTGAGCCCTGCTCCAAGCTGCCTGTCCCTCAGCAGAGAGCATGGACACCACAGCACCCAGCCAGCCACAAGCCTGCCACCAGAGCACAGCGCTGCTCATGTGGCCCTGGGCAAGGCAGAGCAGACCCTGCCCCAGGCTGCTTCTCTGATAAACGTTCTGCAGTAATTTAAGGTTCTCTGAGAGCCCAGCCTGTCTCAGGAGGAAGGATCTACATGACCCTGCCTACCCCTGACACTCTTTCCCAGTGGGTCTCTACTCCTTGTCAGGTGCCATATATTGGTATTATCTTCTGATATCCAGAGTCTGCAATGGCAGCAAGAGCCCCACAAGTGCTAAGGAGAGCAGACAAAGAGCATCTTGGGCCCCATGGCTTTGGCTGTGCTCACACCTCCCCAGGGGAAGTTCAGCTTTTTCCCCAGCTCACATTGCTGCAGAGAGCTGAGCTGGTGACCTGTTCAAACCCCAGCCTGACTTTGAACAGGTACTAGTGAGATGCTCACACCCTTCCTGCTCATTCTATTTTCAACACCTCCAGACCCATACATATTCTAACCTTGTTCCATGGCCAGCACACAGCCCCTCCCAGCCTGCAAAGTTCATCAGTGCACGCATGTTATTCCATCAAGGGGGTGCTGAGATTTGTAGCCTGACTTGAACTCCCTCCAGATGTCCTGGGAAACAGTATGGGCTGCAGGACAGTGGTGTGCTTTGAAAGGCAGGAAAGACTCACCTCCAGTGGTGATGCTGTGCCCTGCTGGTTGTGGCCAAAGCCCTTCTTCCACCCTGGAGACTGCATCATTCGGTTCCCTTTGTTGTTACTGTCAAGCCTTGGGTCATAGTCACTGCAAAAGAACCAGAATCAATTGTCCTGTCATGCAGTGCTTCAAACACATGCCAGGGATTTTCAGTTCTGCTAATAGCACCTTCATGGACATTTCAGCTTCTCATGTGGGATATCCAAGTTTCTTGCCAGAAGCACAGTGCCTGAGGAAACCACCACGGCGGATTCTGTGTGCAGGGCTCACACACCTCTGACTGCAAACTTCCTTGTCCCACCTCAGGGGAGTTGCCCTCACCAGGGCACAGGAAATGAGCTCAGACTCCAAAATATTTACTGTGTAAGCAAGCCAGGAGCCTTCTGTGCTTGTAGTTCCTAGTTAAAGTCTTAGCAATGGCAGGAAAGCAAAGTCTAATCCCTGCTGCTGTTAGATCTTTCCTTTCTCCCAGTGCTCAACAGATGCAGTGTTGATTCGGACACTCTTTCTCCCACCTCATTACTCATCCAAGACCATTAACCAAAAGTCAGTTTTGAAAACCTCTCAGCATAAAAGACTCTTCCTTCAGACAATTTCTACTTTCTGGCTGCTGGTGACACTGCACACAAACTGGTTTAGTTTATCTACAGCTATTCCAGGAAAACAGAGGGAAGAGAAGATGTGGATGTTTAAACTGCAAGACACAGAGGAAAGGTCTCCTTCTGAGGTGCTGTGCCAGAAGAAAACAGGCACATAACCAGTTCTATCTTCAACACATGCCTGGCCGTTCCTCAGCCCACTGAACACGCGAGCTCACAGCAGGCAGGCCTGTCGAGAACTCCACACAGCACGCACTTTCTTCCTCCACCTACTCTGAACGAGATGGAAACAGCTCCCAGCGTTCTTCTGAGTCAGGGAACAGATGAAACACAGCTTTGCTCTTTCTTTCAATGGCTAGATGCCAGGACAGGAGGGCAGCAAGTGCCTTAAGGACGATGTGGATGGGAACAGGCTGCATTTCGTTTTCCGTGTCCAGTCAGACACACTCAGACCCCCATCTCACCCCTCCAGCACCAGGCAGCTTTGCACTGCTCTGCCCTAAACCCTTGTTTCTACCCCAGCCCTTTCCTGATCTCTGCAAGATGTCCTGCAGTACCACAGGATCACACTTTGAGTAATTCTGTCTCAGTCTGTCTGGCTGTTACTTTGCAGATCTACCCGACTGGACAATTCCCAGCCTTGGTCTGCCAGCAGCACACATCCCACCCCAACACCAGCATCCCCAAAGAGATCTAACCCAGAACAGCCATTACCTCTCTGAGTCCCGGTCATATCTGAGTCGTTTCCTCTCTGGTGAATCCATCTGTTGGAATTTCTCTCTCCGGTCATTTCCTTTGTCTTTATGCCTCCCCTTCACAACAGGAAGAGCAAAGTAAGTACAGGAGCTATGAAGGAGTCAACACTGCAGGAGACTGCTCTGCATCCAGGTCTCATCTCATGCTCAGCTGGCTCGAATGCTGTCCTGGGGGCTCACAAACACTGAATGCTCACATCCCACAATACACTTGCTCTGTTTAGATGCCATCTGTTGGGCTGACCCTGACCTGTTGTTGCAGCCTTGCAACTACTGCACCAGGAGCAGCTCTGTGACCTTCCAAACAATGGACAGGTACAGCTCTCCTGTCCCCGGCCAGGCAGCAGCAGCCCATACACCCCATTAGTTTTAGACAGAAATTTGTGTCCATCTTAGCCCAGAACCCAAAGGTTGGCTTGCAGGACAACAAAACCACACTCAGACCCTTCTGTGAGGAGCGAGATCCGCTCTTAGAAGTCACAGAACTACCTACAGGTCCCCATGCAGAGTGAGCCCACAGCTCACTTTTGGGAAGCATCTGATGCCTGGTGCCTAAGTGGATGCCTGCTGATACCTGGTGCATAAGTGGAGGGTCTTCCTGAGAACACCACCACCCCCCCAGTGCAGAAGCACAAGCAGCTGCCTGCCCACCACCAGAGACACACCTCACGCTCTCTCTTCTCCAAATACGCCAGTTCCTGCTCAGATCGTTTAATCTTCATATGAATCTCTAGGTTTTGCTGGAAGGAGGAAAACAGAAAGCAGTGTCAAGCAGGGAACACAAGCTGTCAGGGTCATCTGCTCCACCCATAAGGAGCACAGCTAAAGCAGCATGCTCTTGTACCTGCACTATACCAGGCACAGCAGCCTCTCCTGCAGCCCAGACTACCTGCTCCCCCACAGAGGCCTGGAGCCCTTCCTCCCTGCAGTAAGGAAGGCAACCAGTCCAATTTAACCCATAGGCAGCTTGGCTCTCCTAAACGCAAGAGCTCAAAGGCAGCACAGAACATGAGGATGGACGTGCCAAGTTCCTACCGCTCTCACACTTGAGTGTGCCAGCACCCCACTCTCCCCAAGCCTCAGCTGTCTCACTACAGCTTACAAAGTCACACCTTGATGTTATAGCACTCCCAAGGCAGGAACAAGCAGTTCACACAATGCTTTGAACACAGCTTTTGCCTGCTACTGTGTCAATTTCAGCACAGCTCTTCCCACCCAACCACTGCATTTCCCGTGCAGCTCACAAAGCCACCGAGCCAACGGCAGCCTCCAGCTTCCCCACACCTTGTGCAGGTTGGAAAGCTGCTGGTGCTTGATGAGCACTTCCTTGTTGGGAAACTGCCTCCTGCACAGCAGGCAGGCCAGCTTGTTCCAGTCAGTCAGTTTGTCGTCGCTGGCCTTGGCCTTCCGCGGCTGCTCCTCGCGCGGTGCCGGTGGGTGCGGGGGAGGCGGCAGCCACTGAGCCTGGGACTGCTCCTCCTCTTCCTCCTCCTCTTCATTGTCGCTGTCTCCTCCATACTCTCCCAGAAGTCCTATCAGAGGGTTCACCACCTTGGGCTGAGAGAAGCAGAGAAAAGTGTGGCAATTTGTAGCATCAAGCCTGCCAGGACAGCGGGGCTTTGCTTCCCTGACCCATCTCCCCGTGACTACTGTCTCTGTTCCAGTCCAAGAGGCAGAGAGCTGCTTCCCAGCAGCGCAGGCAGGGAACAGAAAGGAGCTGGCTGGCTTCTTTCCCTTCACACCACAGGTTGGAAGCCCTTCTGCTCTCTAGACAGGCTGTGCTTTGGTGCCAGGCTTTTCCAACTTGCCACACACCTGAGAGCACAAGAAGCCAACCGAGGCAGCGGCTGTTTGGCAGCGAGCTGCTGTCACTCACTTCCTCTAGAAATGGATATCTGTGAGATTTGGCCTTCCTTAGCCTGGAGGTGGCTGGAAGAGTTTTCTGCCTTAGGACTACTTGAGTGAGATCCTGCTCAAATGCAGGTACCAAACTTCCCCATGCTAGAAGCCCACAAACAAGGTCAGACTTAAAAAACAAACTACCTTCCATCCCCAGCACTCCTTCCTCTGGCATGAGAAACATCTCTGGCAGCTCTGGCACTCACAGTTGCAGCCAGGCTGTGCTGAGCCTCCCGAGAACTGTATCAAGGCTCAAACAGATCAAAATACAATCCCATGGAGACACTTACTGGGGCTGCACTCTCTTCCTTTTTCACTGAAGGAGGTAAAGGCTTTTTAAAGACATCTTCTGCAGAGAACTTCTCCTCTCCAGTCTCAGTCTGAAACAGTCAAGATCAGGTGTTAAGACTGCCATAGCATGAACTCAGAGCACACATCAGCTAAGCACTCATTCAAACAGGCCTCCAAGGAAACCAGGTGGTTGGCAGAAATGAGGTGACGGTTTTGGTAGGAGACATTCCCCTTCTGGGGAATGGAGAGCTCTCCTGGAGCCATACCCGTGATTTCAGAGACAGCTGCAGCAGCTCACCACGCTGTCCCAGCCCACCCCACTCTCAGTCTCTGCTACACTGTGATGCTGACAGTCATGCCTCATATCAGAGAGGGAGCTGAGGCAGGGTCAGGTCACATTTGAGCACCTCTGTGTGTGCACAAAGGACATGAAGACCAGGTTCAAAGCAACCCCCATTGCCAGACAACACCAATTTTCTCTGCTGTGACTGTGGAACAACATATGGCCAGGCCGAACCAGCATGGGGGGGCTTCCAGGATCTTCTTTATCCTGGACAGAGGGCACCACAGACTGCAGTCAGCACTGCAACAGGATGAGCCTGTGATACTCAGCTGTGTGCTCAGCAGCACAGACAGTAGGCTGGGATGAAGTTTCACTTTCACACATTTTACAGAGAACTGGGCTGGAGCCCTGGACAGGCTCCAATTTAGTGGCTCATGAGTTACTTGCACTTGACCAGGGAAGACAAGTGTAACACCTCACCAGGCCTATGCTCTCATCCTTCTTCACAGAGGGAGGCAATGGCTTTTTGAAGACATCTTCTGCAAAGAATCTCTCCTCTCCAGGCTCATTCTGAAAAATCCGAGACTTGGTGTTAGGCCAGCAACAACACAGGTATTGGAGAGCACACAGTACAGCCAGGAAGCCACTTCTGGGCATCCATGGAAAACAGGCAAGTGGGGAAAACGACAGAATAATTTACTGGAGATGCTTTTACCCTCCATTCAAACAGGACCATGCTTCTCCTAGGTCAGTGTCCCTGAAAGCCTCTGTTCCTGATGACTCCTTGGCTGGCTTGTTACCAGCCTCAGGGACAGTTACAGTCCCAGGTGCCCAGGACTGGTTCCACTGAGCATATTCAGACCAAGAGGCAAGAACACAAAGTTTCCACATTGGTGGCTAAATCACTTCTACCAACTCTCCTGGCATTCCTCAGGCCCTGTCAGTATCACAGATCTCAAGCATTGCTTTGGGCAGCTACTCCCAACCAGCAGCTCCCACACTGGGATTTGCTCACTGGGAAGAGCAATGAAGGGCACTATCTTGAGACTGGGGGGGCAGAAACTGAAGTTAGGGGAGAGCTGAGTCTCCATCATCGTCTGAATTGGTGTGTTTAAATGTCTCTGCCAGTTTTTTGTTGTCTCTATTACAATAGTTGGGTGCTTCCAGCAGAGTGAGCAAAACATGTCTCAGTTACCTGGATGTGTCTGAATCCTTCAATATAAGGAAGGGATGAGAAGCCCTGGATTCAATGTAAGGAGAGAAAAATTTTGGGAACTTACTCCCTGGCTGGACAACCACCATGCTCCTTTCTGGCTGCTGACCCCATTGTCTTCTCTCACTGTCCCTGCCTTTCTGAATCCTCCAATTACTCTCTATTTTTTAACCTCTCTTCCATCAGCCTCTTGGCTTCAGGTCATTCTGATGCCTGGAGGTAGTTACCTTAGCAGAAGTACTTTTCCCTTTGTCCTTTTTGTCCCTGTTGTCCCTGCTGTGTGACTCCTTCCTGTCACTTGTCCGTTCTTGGCTCCCATGCCGCCGCCTTCTGCTCTCTGTCGGGGGTGGTGAGGAGGGTTCCCGGTCTATTGTGACTTCCCTCTGAAAGAGGCATTTGGAGCAGGCTTAGCCCAACCCCTGCAGTCTTCTCACTGCTTGCTGAGCTGGGGAGACCAGCACAGTAAGAAGGGACTGCAGAGGGCAAAGGCTTCAGAACTTTGATGGGGCAGAAGACAGCTGACTACAGCCAGGTCACCAGAGCACTGCCCTGCTCTCCCACAACATGGACATACCCAGGATCATGAGAACAAGATTATAGCTCAGAAAATCTCTGCTGATGGCTCTTTTTTGGCATCCTTACAGCTACTGCTGGCTAGGGTTGTGAAGCAAAGAGACCATAGATGAAAACAGAGCTCTGTTCTCCATCCTCTCTTGCAGACAGTCATGTATCACATGTCTACAACAAAATTTAACTGTGATGCTCTGCCTGTAAGTCTACTCGAGGAAAAGCAGACCAAAAGCCCTCCAAAGACAGGGCTTCAGAGGCCAGAGGCAGCTACAGCTGGATCAACACACAGCTTATGGGTTCTTAGCCTCTCATTGATATTTTGCAACTCGATCTCTTTCACACAGGTCAGAAGACAGACTACAAGACACAAAGCTGCCTCTGTACTGCATGCTGGTTTGTCTTGAGGATCTGGCTGCAAAATCCCTCCAGTGAAGAGCAGTTTGTAAGAACATATTGCATGTAAAGCTTCCTTCCCATGCACTCACCTGAGTTCTGGGGTCATAGTATGTCCCAGCTATGGGATCATAGTAATTCCCAGTGTCAGGATCATAAATGTATGTGGACACATCCGATGGTGCTGGAGAGAGAGAGACAAGAGTTAGCACTACAGGCTTCCAAAAGCAGAACTTGCCTTTTACAAAGACAAAAGCACGAACAAACACTGAACTGCTGGAAGGATCAAGAATGGGAATTTTTATTTTTTTTCTCCTGGCAAGAGAGGTATGAGTATCTTCATATCACTTGACCTACATAATCTTTTCTTTAAAGAGTAAGAGGGGTGATAAATTTTCACAATTCTGATTAGGACTCTGGCAAAACTTCCACATCAAAACAAGAGCTGTGCTGAGATCACAAGACCACAACACTTGGTCATGAAATTCAGTAATTTCCCTAAGAATGGGGTAATGAGTATCTACATCCACCCACTCCTGTGAACAAGGAAAAGCTGTTTTCTCTCAATCCTGTTTAAAGTGATGACACTCCCCACATCTCTTCCACCCCATTGGTGCATGAAAGCTCCTGAAAAGAAAAGAGAGTGGACTATTTCTACAGGAAAAGCCAAAGGCCTTAAGGGTAGTAGGCCCATAATGTCAGGAATGCTTCTCATTTCCAGAGAGTCCTTTGACAGACCTCAGAAATGCTATATATAAATCACTAAAACAATCAGGAGTGCTCTTCCAGCTACTGGCACTGCTGCATCAAGTGTATTTTCTTCTGTCTTCTCTAGTAACTGCCAGGCTGATTTTATCCCATCAGTTTTCCACAACAAGGAAAAATAGGCAGCAAGTTTCCTTTATCTGCATGTAGTTTCACACAGTGAGAATAGAGAGAAACACATCATCAGATAGGAAAATGTGACTAAACAAAGTTGGCAAAGGAACTCACAAGTGGGTGTAGCAAACAAACCTACTCTTAGCCTTTAAAAATATTTTTGGGCTGATTTCTACATGTCAGTGCCCTTTTAAGGAAGAAAAGTCTCCACAGTAGGAGTGAAGCAGAGTTTAACTTACACTGTGCTCTGGTGCGTCTCTGTGATTCGCCACCTCTCCTGTCTCTCATGCCCCTTCTGCCCTGGAGTAAGTGAACAACACAAACGGTCAGAGATACTTTAACAAACATCATACTGCTTCTCCTCCCTCTGACAGCCCAAAGTTCAGGAGAAGAGCTCATTTAGCCATCCTAAACAGAGCACGAGCAGACACAGCTTTTCATCTACAGAGCAATGGACAGTGTCACAAAGCATGAGATCTCTGCAGCTTCCATGAGGGCGCTCACAGCAATCCGTATGGAAGCCTCCACCCCATCCAGTATATGGGAAGAGTCCTGTAGTCTAATAACAAACACTAAGGAGACATTCACTCTGGGAACTGAGATCAGCCAGCAGTGAAATCACTCTATAAAGTGTGGCATCAAGTAACTTCCCCCAGCAGCACTCACTTGCACTTCTATGCACATGATAAACAGTATGAGGGACACAGCAGCAGTGGGCACATTTGAGCATTAGTACCCAATCTTCAAACGTGGTGAAACACATTCTGCAGTTTTTCAACAGCCCAAAGAGAAGAAGCCTGACACAGTCAGGCCCATCACCCTGCAGTGCTCCCTCCCTTTAAGCAACCTGCAGGGAAGCTGTGCAGACCTACCGGGCCATAGTAGGAATTGTCACCATGCTCCCCATAGTCATTCCTGTTGAGATAAAGGTTGCAAGTTAATGGCAATTTGGTTTTACATTAACCTCAGTATATCCAAAATGATCAGCAGGACCAATAAAGGCAGAAAGACCATCTTTACTGGCCACATGTTGGACTGCATCTATCCCAGGGGACAGACTTGGCAAACCACTGTCTCCACAAGAAATATGACTCCACTCTACTGTGTCTACAAAGATGAATCTCTCCACATGTTTTTTAAAAAGCTGAATCCACTATTTCCTGCAGCACAAGATTTGATGGCTGGACAACAAGATGCATTATGATCAGTAATTCCATTCTGCTCAACCACTGAAGCTTCTTCAAGCTTCAATGCCTTCACTTCTCCAAAACTTTTTTTTTTTGGTTGTAGGAACATCTGTGCTAATTCCCATGCCAAACTTTAAGCACCTGCTCTGACAACAGCATTCTAGCCTCACTGTACAGCATGTAAAGGACAACCCCACTGCCTCATCTGTCTGTACCTTCTCCTCCCTGTGGCAAGATTCACTTCCAACGTACGCCCATCAATGCAGATCGGGGGATCCAGGTTCTGCAGTATCTTTAGCAACCTCAGCGCCTCCTGTAAAAGGGAAAGGAATATTACTTTCCATGAGAAGGAAACAGCACATTTTCCAAATCCAGTCTGCCTGAAAGGAATGTTTTGTGCTCAGTAGGACAAGAAACACAACACTAAATATCGAAGTGTCAGTATTTAGCATGCAACAAAAGGGATAAATGCAATGTGAGGTTCTCTGCTTGTCATATGACCACTTACAGCAGCCAGCTGGGGACAGCATTCTCCTTGGGCTGCCAGACAGTGCAGCACTGTGGCAACTGCTGCCCCAAAGTGTTTTAGTAAACACCCTCTGGACTAACATCAAAGAACAGCTATGGAATCTGGGAGCCACCCAGACACAGAAAATGTGAGCCCTCCAACATGGGACGGTCTGTTAATTTTAAGATTCTTGCCTTCTACAAACAAAAACGATTGGATTCAAGTTCTCTGCAAACAAAATAGCTATGCAAGAAGTGTTCAAGTTTAGAGTGTCTAAAAAGAAATGTACTGAGGTGAGAAACTCTATCAGTGTCACAGCTTGTGACAACAATCTTTGACTCCTAAAGCCAGAGAACAACAGCTGTAACAGCAAAGTCCTGTACCTCGTCAGACAAGCAGAAGAGAGGACTTGCTTCAGCACAGCAGCCTCAAGTACAGGGATTTCTTGTACTTCTGTGGTTTCTTCACTTCTACAGCTATCAGATGCCAACAGATGGAGCAGGTCAAAGCAGGAAAGTACTTACAGCATGAGATTCCAGCTCGATAAAGCCGTAGGTCTGCCCCATCCGCCCAGCCTTGTTCTTCATGATGCGCACGCTGGACGTGGACAGACGCACGTATGGGGCCAGGAGCCCCACAATCACCTCTGGGGGGGTGAACCGCGTGATTCGCTTCAGCATGATTGCTGAGAGACACAAGCAGGGAGGTGGCCCGAGAAGAAAAAGTAGTGAAAAAAAGATAATTCAGAACCAAGTTTACTGTGACTAAACCCACTCAAAGCAAGAGCACGGCTTCTTGCAGTTGAGTTGCAATGCCATTGCTTTTTTTCTCTCCACTTTGCAAGACGTTCCAGTTATCACCTCCAATTGCTAACCTTTCCTTCCCAGAAAACAGAATAGTAAGTAGTCACTTCTCAGGGCTCATCCCAGGGTAACTGCTGGCCCAAAAGACTTTTGAAGCTGTGCTAAGTTAATTGCACCACCCTAAAGCCAGCTCAACCTGAATTAATTTTCCTAAAGGCAGTTAGTCAGCACCTTTGGAGATGGACAGCCCTCCATTACTCTACACCATGGATTTGCACAACATAGAAATAGCCTCCAGAGGTTTTAGTGAAATGCTGCCCTTTCTGCAGATGGCCTCATGGAGTGCAAGCAAGAGGAACCCAAAACTGGTCTTTGTGTCACTCACTTCTGCTTCCTCCACCATCTGGTGGTGTGGCTTCCTCTGCTTCCCTCTGAGAGGGTGGCTCCTGGTGCCGGTCCATGTCCCTTCTCTTCTCCTGTGAGGGTCGACGCTCTCTCCCTTCATCTCTCTTCCTTGGCTCCTGTTCCTGAGGCTGACATTCCTGCTGTGGAGCAGGAACTGAGGGCTGGAGAGGCTGCTTTGGAGATCCTGGTTGCCCTGACAATTCTTGCTCAGGTGTTTCAAGCTTTGTCTCTGCTATTAGAGAGGAGAAATGAACCGGTTTCACATAAGAATATTTCAGTGGGTATTTTTTTCTCCTATTTTCTGGTCCTTGCAGCAGTGCCCCTTATAAAGGACAACCTGTACTGCCTGTTGCATATCCACTGTCTAACACTTGGCAGACACAAAGTGTGTTCAGGTACTGTCATCCTTCCATTGCTTTGTTTTGTCTTGGGCTGCTTTACATAACTATTCTAGTCAGAGACAAGAGGCTTTTTGGCCTCCTTTTAGGAGTGGCTCCTGCCTGAACAAACAATAATCGGGGATGGATTCAGACACATTCCTTCCATATCCAGGATAACATGTATGGCAGTGATATCCTTACTATCCATGATATCCTCCTGATCATCCACAGCCAAGCAATATCAACTAGTAACTGTCACCCTGTTTATATGCTAGAGGAAAACTGGGTTCAGACCACCCTGAGAGAAACACATCCATAGTACAGTCCCAGATTTTATCAGATGCCTACTGACCACAGCTGAGGCAGAAACAATGTGGGAACACCCTGTCCCCCTAGTCTAGCTATGCTATTCAGAGAACATAAATCCCAACAAGTTCCTGTGCTTGAAGGCCTCTGAATGGCCTGCCTTCGCTGCAAAAGAGATCCCTACCTGAGCTTCTAACACTGCTGAAAAGGGAAGCCAAATCTGTGAAGCTGCAAAGGCAGATACCATCAGCCCAGCACCTGCTGCTGAAGCCTCTTCCCACAAAGAGAAAAAAATGAGGGTGCAAGACACGGCACAGTGAAGCTTCCCTCTTTAATGTCCCTGAGAGCAAGTCCCTGATCTCATTCTGTTTGGGCAGTGGGCGGCATGGCAGAACACACGACAATTTTGCACACAACTGTTGGGAAAGCTGCACAGCGCCTTGCTTGGCTGCCAGCACAGCTCACCTTGGACAGGCTTGCACTCGTTTGTCTGCAGTTTGTAGAGTGCAGAGTTTTGGCTACAGAACCTCATGTAAAATTTGCATATGAAACCAGTTTGCACCTGCAGATGTGAAAATTGCCTGTGCAAATCACACAGACATGAGCACAACTCTAGAGATGGGGAGGGCAACTGGGCAACTCTCTTACTGAATTCTTGCTCAGCCGACGTGTCCTCTCCCTCAGCACCACCTCTGGACTCTGGTCCTGCTCTGCTCCCTGTAAGAGAGGCACACTTAAGTCCATCAGTCACAAAGCATGCCAGAACTCATACAAAGCTGCAGTAACCACTGTAAATGCCTAGGAAAGTTGCTTTGTGTCACCCAGTCATAGAGAGGTTACCTTATTGCACCCTCTCCCAAGAAAAGCAGGTCAGTAAGAAGCATTCACCACACTCTGTCTCCACAGCAGATTAAAAGTTCTGTTTAATTTGCTCCTGGGCAGCTTCATTACAACCCACAGCTGTGTTGGGCCAGCTGTGTTAATTTTGTCTTCCCAGCACTGATGGAGAAGCCACAGAGCACGGAAAGCACAACCACAGAGACAGTGCTTCAGTAAATAGAGATCTGTGCATCAGCAGTTGATGTATTGCCCTTCTGACTGGGGTAGGATGGCAATACATGGAAGTCTGCTCAAAGATACAGAGTCAAGGCTTACACAGTGGCTGGAATGCATAGGCAGTGCCAGAGGAGGGTGGAGAACTCACTCGTGGCACTGCAGACCCTGGTGCTGCACCAAGGGATGGTGAAGGTGGGCACAGCCATCATCCCAAAGAAATCAGTTCCTCAAGGAAACGTGTTTTGGCTCTTGTGCTCTCTCACCCCAGAAATCAGAGGTGCTGGTGGGGTGAGGAGAAGCTCCTGGAGAACTCCTCATGTATTTTTTACAGCCAGCAAAGTGAGTTCAGCAATTTGAATCCTGGATTCACCTCTAATTCCTCTCCCGAGAACAAGTGATAGGATAAATGGAAATAGACTCAAGTTGCCCTGGGGTAGGTTTAGATTAGATATTAGGGAAAAAATCTTCATCAAAATGATGGCCAAGCATTAGAACAGGCTGCCCCAGGAAGTGACAGAATTACCACCTCTGGAAGTATTCAAAAAATGTGTAGGTGTGGTGCTTAGAGACATGGGATAGTGGTGGGCTTGGCAATGATGGGTTAATGGTTGGACTTGATTTCAGAGGTCATTTCCAACCTTAATGATTCCATGATTCTGTGATCCTCATCTGAGAGTCTCAAAAGTGAGGCAAATCTAAGTCTCTGAGTGACTAAAACCATGCAGCTGCACCTCCCAAGGTGGGTCAAGGAAAAGCCATCTCACCTACAGCGAGCAGCAGCAGCTCACAGTCCCAGAGGACACACAATTATAACTCCCTGGATAAAAGGACAATACCAGACAATAGGAGGGAAAGGCTGTGGGCAGTAAGATACCTTTCCACCAAGCCTCAAGGAGCAAAGAACCTAACTGTGATCCATTGCATGTAACATTTTTAGTGTGGACAAGCAAAAAGGGTCTAAGTGAAGCAAAACTAACAATCCTCCCACACACTGCTCAGCTAGTCCACCAACAGGGATACCATGGGAAACCAGAAGAGACACTTACTTGTCCAGGATAGATGAAACTTTTAACCAACCACGCTCAGGGGACCAGATATACTCACCATCTCTTGGGAGCTTGCAATAGGAACAGGAAGATCTGTAGCCCACAGTACACACCTTACACTGCAATGGAAGATGGACAGCATGAGGAAGTCGTGTTTTGAAGGCAGTGGGTACAGCCTGCTCCAGAATTCCAGACTCTGCAGAGTGCTTTCAGAAAGTAGCAGCCATGAAAAAGTTACAGTGATGGGCAATGGCAGCGGGAGCCTTTGCTGGAATTGCAGGTAAATGCTCATATGACTCACAGCTGGGTTTGCCTTGGGAACAGGGCTTTCGCACAACTTCTGAGTACACATTTATTCACTAGTCCTTGAGATGGGACTCTTCTGCCTCTCAAGTGATGCTGGAGCAAAAGCTCCCTGCTAGGCACAATTTTGATTCAAAGGGTTCAAAGTTACCTTGGCATTCTCTAACCTGAACTCACCCCTCAAGCAGTGACAAAGTCCTTATCTGAGCTGAACTATAGGTACTGATGTAATTTAGAGAGTTAATGATGAAGTGGCTGCTAACCAAGAGGCAGAACTGAGCAGGCTTGGATGGTTATCCCACCTACAGCCACTGTGGGGAGAGCCAATTGCCCCATTTTCACAGCTCTCTCCAAACACAGCACTCCTGACTTCCTCCTTAAGCTCTTTGCAAATGTATTGCTTTTGTTTTATAGCAATTTCTTCCTATGAATGAAGCCTTGTCGATGCTCTGGGGCACAAGAAATCTCCCTCAGGCCACAGCTACATACAGCAACAGTGGGGACACACAGTGCAGCCATCTCAGTGCACTGAGAGCTGTATGAAACTGCTGCTTGAAACTTGTGTCTCCATCTCTGGAGCGCTCCAAGCAGAGATGAGGCATGGAGCAACAGCTCTGCTTGCAGCTGAGTGCATCCAGTCAGCTGGATGAGGGTCTCTGTAGCCCAGGGTGATGAAGGTAGGACTGTAATTAGAACCAATCCCTTCATGTCCTGCTGCAATCTCTCAGCCTGCAGTCAGTGGGAATGTAGGCAACAATCCTGTCCTTTTTCCAGCAATCACCTCCAGCCTGCAACCACAAGTTCCTGTACTGGAAGAACCCTGGGGAGGGCACAGGAACAAACTGACCCTTGGGCAGCTGTGCCTTCCCAGAAATGGACCAGTTCCAGCGTGTGCTAGACTTGGCTCATGCTGCCTAGACTTGGATCCATTTCCATGCTTCCTTCCCTGCAGCACTTACTACAGTCACAGCTAGACCACAGGTTCCTGTGTGAGGCAGAGGGGTGGTTACACACATGAACCAGAGCAAAGCCTGTTCCATTCCGGTTGGCGGAATCACTACCTCATTGTGGTTTTTAAGGAGAAAGGATCCACATGCTATTTTTTCCAACATTTTCAAAAGGAACCACAGCATAGGGATAAGGCTGCTCTATGCATGAAGAATCTGGCTACCTGTACCAGAGCAACACGGATGCAGAGGTGGGACCACAAACAAGCTAGGCAAAAGCACAGTTTAGAAGGGGCATGAAATTCAGGGTAGGTATTAATTACTCTGAGCTTACTTTGGTCACCAAGCAAATATCCAGGACTCCTCCGAGCTGCCACTGCCATGAGTGCCAGCAGGGGAAGCACAACACAGCTCTGAGCACATACTTACACGTTTGCAGCGCCAAAACTCTGGGCACGGAGTGTATTCAAGGGTCACTTCTTTGCCACCGATGGTAAGAGTTCCCTGTTGAGACAAGGGGGTAAATGACGGAAGTGCCCAGCACACGCAGGTCACTCAGAGGCAAAGAAAGGGGTGAAAGATCTGGCTCCTAAAGGTTTTGCAAGTGAAACAGGGTGAAAGGGGGAGAAAGTCTCCCAGTTCAGTTAACTGGAGCTCTGCCATGAATGTGGGAGGGAAACAGCCTGCTCTAGCACGCGGCTTCAAGGCTGTGTTAGCTAGCTCCAGAGGAACCAGGCAGGAGAGGCCTTGCCACCTCCCAGGAAGAGCAGAGACAAGTAACTAAAGTGGGAAACTGCTTTAACCTGCTTTAGTCCAGGTGCTGGCAAGGGGCAGCTGGACAGACTCCCTCATGCCAGCCACCACACCAGGCTGGCCTCAAGGCAGCTACTTGAGGAGGAATGCATGGAAAAATCCTCTCAGGTGAGAGAATATTCATACTTGGGTTAGTCTTCATGCCAGTCATGAAACCACAGCTTTTCTTCAGAGAAATACACCAGAAATCTGCCACTGGCTCTGCAGCCAGCCCTTCCTTGCTGAGGCTGGCCTCAAATGCCTGAGCAGCAGCACCTGAGGGGCTCCACTGCCCACAGATACACTGCTTCCAGATCCACAAGTGATGCTTTGGAGATGTACTAACACACCCACAAGCTCTGCTGAAACGCAGATAAAATGGGTCAAGGTAGGTATAAGTCGCCTGGCTCCTGCCTGGAGCAGCAATGATTCCTGGTGGCTCCCATCTGCCATGGACAACAGGCCACGCCTGGGCACACAGGATGCAGGCAGGCCAAGTCACAGGTGCACATCTCCTGTCACTGGAGGCACTGCCAGACCATGCAGCCTGGATTCCCCAATACCATAGTTTGAGACTCAGTATCAATAAAGAGACCCAGACCCAAGTCTGTCAGGAGAGCAGCTGCCTGATGGCACACACACACGTCAGAGAGCTGTAAATGGTCCCAGCCTATTTTGGGGACCTCTGCTGAGTCAGAAGTTTCCCAGGTACTCTGACCCAGTAGCCTCACCATGGAAAAGCCCCCAGTGCAAACCATGAACATGAGAAAACAAGTTCCCAGAGTTATTATTCAGAAGTCATGATACACCCATGCATATACTGCTCTGCAGAACGTGAGGGAAATGCTAGGGAATATGCAAAGTGGGAGTGAAGAGTTCACAGAAGGGAATCACTGAGTGGCAGTACAACAATCCTTTAACTCCCACGAGAGAACACAGCAGGGTTCCACCACCTCCCCTCTTTACATCCTGCCTTTTATGAACCAAAGCCATCCTTTCCTACCAGGCCCGTGCTGAACACTTTCAGGGGTTCCTTTCTGCCACCCAGCTGCTTAAGCACTGCTTTCCAACATGGATTTGCTTTTGCCTTACAGAAAGCCGAGCCATTCCCGGACCTTGCTGAAGGCTGGTGTGTGCACCCAGACCACATTGCTGCATCTCTGGAGAATCTGCTCAGGGTCTATTCAGAGCAGGGAGCATTTCTCACTTTACCTCTCTACAAGAGGCTTTACACCCTCTTCAAGGCATGTGAGGAAACACAAGTGAGAAGGGCAAGTGGAAATCAAGGCTGACCCACTGGAAATGCTGGTCCCCGAGACAGACATGCTCCCTCTCCCAAGCAGGGCATCCACCACATACTCAAGAAATGGGCAGTGCCAGGAGCAGGCTAGAAATACCCATGGGTGCCTCAGGACACACTGAGCAGGAGGAGAAGGCAGGGTGCACATCCTCATGAGCCCAGGGAAGTCCATGGGAACAGCAGCCCCTCAGCAGGCAGCTGCAGCCCTGCCTACGAGCTCAGGAAACAAAAACTCGATTAGAGAACATCTCCTCTGGCAGGGCAATCCGTCACAGAGCTTCATCCTTCTACCAGCCATCGAGGACAAACCTTGCCAGAAAGTCTTAAGATTATTTTTGGTTTTATGGAAAATGGTATTTAAGTGCATGTTGTGCTGGTGGTGCTGGTCCCTTCCGCAAATTCCATTTTTGGAGGCTGCAGAAAGTGTCACTTGCATAATTACTCCCTGATTTCCCTAACACCCTGCTGATTGCCTGCTCACTTTTTCAGCAAGCTCTCTCTTACTGATTTCTTCTTGATAAAGTAATTTTCAAGGTTGCAATCATCATTTAACTCTCCAAAATGAGTCTTTCACTTAGGACACACATTGTCAGGATTCAGCAGCTTTGAATTCCACATTCTCCCATTTTGTTACTAGATCCCATCACAAATATTTTCAGAACCTTTATTTCCTCTAGTGCCTGTCTCCACTTACTCTTCTTCATCTAGATCTTCCTTTACTGTGCATAAATTTTGGGGTAATAATCTAAATTTCTGTCTAATTGAGCAGATTTCAGTTGAGCAAATCTTGGTGAAAGGACAAAGATTTTCTGAAAATTTCAGGGAACAGTGCTAGGAGGGGAAAAAAATGGTAAGCCTAAAGTATGCCACATATTGTGTCTGGCACCATATCTCTTCCACATTCAGGCATTTTATCCTGGACTTTTTCATCAACCTGTACTATGTCTGTTAATTCCTCTGTATTTTTAATACCCTGTATTTTGGAGCAGATTGGCTTTTTCTAAGTCAGAGTGAAAGAGAAATGTCTCTCTGGTCTTCCCAGTCAGGAACCTCCCCCTCATAACTAGCAGTAAACACAGAGTTGACTCACCAGTAAAGGGTTTAAAAGGCAGCACAGCCTTGCAGTACTAGGACAGCAAGCTCTCAGCCATGGAAATGCCCAGATTTCCAAGGGCATGAACAGATTCTACTGTTTTCTGAATCACCAAATTCATCAAAACAGAGCATCAGGCCTTTACTGCTGGGAGCAATGATTTGTGCTTCTGTTTGATACCTTTCAAACACAGTTATACAAGGATTTTTTGCTTAGAGGTCATTGGAGATGCAACACTGAATTCTAATCTAAGTGATAGAACTCAGTCCCAGGCAGTTCAGCCACTAAAAAATCTGCCCTATGGCCAAGTATGTAAATACCCCTGTCAGCACACTGATCCATGGAGCAACCCTACCATGAGCTGGTCCTAAAGAGCTGTGCCAGGAAACCATAAAGCCTGTTTGTAGAGAGCACACACAGTGCAGCCAAGTCTCAAAGCTCTTTACTGAGCAGGGACATACCCCACAGGAACAGGTTGCTTTTAGAGGGAAAGAAAAAGGAGAAAATCCCTTAGCCATGATATCCACAGGTGATGCAATCCTTTCGAAAGCACTTTGAAGATTGTGTCAGCAGGGCACGGGGCTTCAGCAGCAAAGCTAGTTTTACTAAAGCAGTTTTCAAGCTTTTTGTTCCCAAAAGAAGCATTAAAGAATACCAGGAAGGTAGGCCTACCAGTGAGAAAAAAGCCAGACCACATCATGCCCACTTTTGAGGTTAGGTTTAGCTCACCTATAGTTTACCCTGTTTGTAACAGCACTGCTTTGCACAGAGCCCAGCCTGGCTCTGCAAGTACATGAGCACTGAGCACTCTGATCCTGCTTCCTAGGGAACCTATGGAGCTACTGCCAGGGCCAGGAGACAGATTGCTGCAGGTCAGGCACTGCACAAGCCACCGCTTCAGCTGCTTGTCTGTCAATTAGCATTTACAGTTAGCATGCTGGGATTTTTCATGCTTGTTGACAGCCTTTTAATGATGATGACTGGGGGTTGAGGAGGGGGAGAACTTGCCAAAAAAGTATCTCTTTGCTCTCAAGACTGAGATGACAGAATAAAAATCATCAGTGTCAAAGCTTTTGCTAACTGTTTCTCAGAAAAAAAATTAGAGCATCCAAGAGTGACCTAGAAAACTGGAAATGTGGAAGGAGAGCTCTCAGAACACAGCCACTCCCTCAAATCAAACTAGGCTTCTGCTTTAACTGAATCTATCCAAACACTAAGACCTCCAGTAAAATTTCACTGTCGACCAACACCACCATGGACTGCTGTGGAGGCATGTGCTCCAGCTCTTCCAGGGGGATGGCAACAGCCATCCATCCAGGATGCCACCATCCCGAGTCACAAGGAAGACTGTGAGTGCCTGACTTAGTGGAACAGCAATTGTCAGTGTCACCTTTACAGGTGACACACCTGGGGCGGCACACATCAGTTTTGGAACGGAACCAAGGCTCAGCTACCAAGCACACAAATCCACAAGGATTAATAAGCCAAACTTTTCTTCTTGCCTACAACCCCAAGGTGGTGCAGGAGGTGCCTCCACTGCAAGTGAACCATCTTCAGACACTCTTCAGCAGCTGGCTCATTCACAAACCAAAGGCCACATTAACTAATTAATTCCTCATATTGCTTGTGATCTGATTAAATGGAAAATATCTGTACCATGAACTGAAAGGTTCATGTATCCTTCTTACTGAGTAATAACCATGCTGGAAGACTGATGTGGTTCAACATGCTAAAAAGTAACTAAAAATACCATTTGTAAACAGATAAAAAAACTGCATACGAAGATTATGACAAAAGAATGCTTATGGGCAGCACAGTAAAGCAGTCACATTAAAATACCAGAACCAACCTTGTTTATACGATGTTAATTCAGCCCTCTTATGCATATTTACTATAATTAGGATAGTTATTCAAAAATCAGTATACATCCGTCATTTAAAAATTATTTAAAATGATTAATGACAAGTGTTTATTGCCTTGGGAATGCTCAGACACTACCCCAGGAGGCAGTCTGGGAATGCAGTGGATGCCCCTGGTCCCAGCAGCACTTCCCAGAATAAAAAGCTCTTACCATCCTCAGGGTATGTTCCAGCCCTGGCCTCCAAATGCAGTGGATGGCACAGCACAGGAGAAGAGGGGCTGACAGCACAAGCCAGGTTATCTAATTGGAACTGCAAATCAGAATGCTTTCAGGTTCTGCTCCTATTTGAGTATGGATTAGAAATGCAGATTTAACAACCCCCAACCGCCACACAATGCAGGTTATGTAATGGCATCCTATTCCACTGGCATGCACCATGCAGAGGCTGAGTGGGAGCTGGCAGGGAGAGCACAGGGTTCTCTCCCTGACAGGATTCACCTTCAAATTAGGCAGGCAGGTGAGATCAAACACCAAAGGTCTCCTGCCCGTGGAACTGAGGAGGCAGCACCTTCCTGGGACAAAGGAGAGAATAACAAACCAGCTGGATGTATTTCAGAACAAGATCATTACAGCCACAGAAACTGTGGCTTCTCATCCCCTGTTTTCCATATGCTGAAGTTTTTATCTCTGAACTCATCAGCAGCTGCCGTATAAGGGACTCAACTGTACAGAGCAACAGGCAGTACATCTGCTTACCTCTGACAAAAAGCAGATGAGAAAAGCTGTGAACCCACAAATCACAATCCATCTGTAATTAAACAGTTAGAAAACGGAGCATGAGGGGGAGCTAAAGAAACAAGAGCAGTCGAGGCTGCTGCAGGGTACTGCAGCAATCTGGCATTTCCTGCAGCAAGAATAACTACAAGCAAATTCCTCATGAGGTGGGATTTTCCCCAAGGCTCTCAGCCTCTTTCTCAAGCTCTCAAACCAGTAGCAGCTCAGGAATTTCTTTTTATTGGCCTGATCTAGCACAGCATCCATCACTCTATTGCTGAATGGTTGAAGATAAGGTTCAAGACATACCAGGCAAAAGGATGGTTTGAAAAGTGGTGGATCCCTGAGGATCCAAACAACTTTGCTGTGTACTAATATTACAGATTTCCATCAAGACTAACACTGAGATGACACCTGAAAACATAAACACTGTGCTAGTGGTCACCCAAAGTGCAGCATATTGGCCCTTGGGCATCAGAGACATTAAGAAGCTCAAGAGCACGTGGCATCACCTTGAAACATTTAGCAGTAAAGCATTTATTTCTACAGTGATCCAAGGCTAACCAGCATGGCATGCTCCTGGTCTTCAAGGTCAGGGGAGGCCTGAGAGTGAAGGCCCAAAGGTCACCATCCATCCTGAGCTGACAGAACACTGCTTCAGGCACACCACTGATGGGCATATTAAACAAAATTGGCACTAACACAGAACTGAGCATTAGGAAAATAACAGAGTGCTAAAGATTCAGTAGCTAAATGTAACAGATTAAGATGCTATATAAGGATTATTTTATCCCAGATAGCTCCTGGTGCTTCTTTTTCAAAGTCCTTTTATTCAAAACCCATAGCACTGGACCATCCACTGTGCCACACAAGCTTCCATATCTACTTGCTCCTTCCTGCCTGGTTATCCAGGCCATTTGTCCTTTAGCAGAAGGTGCCAGTCTGCATCCTTTAAGTACCTTATTTCCACAGACACCCCAGCTAGCCTGCTGAGACACCTCCAGCTTTCTTCCTACGGTTTCTAAATTCCCTGGATACCAGCCATACTCTTTTTAAGCAAGTCCCAGTATCTTTCTACAGCTCACCTCCCCCCACTGATATCCTTTTCGCAAATACACACAGAAATTGCTTTTCAGACTATGCCAGCTCTCTACATTTTAATGCCTGAATTTTGAACTCCAATTCACTTCCAAGTTAGGACTCTCAAAGTGCTTATCTTCTAAACACAGCATTTGCTTCGCTTGTCAGCACTCTCAGCCCTGCTCCGAGAGCACCAAAACGGTGGGCACAGGCAAGCTCCCAATTACAGCTCCAGGAAGGATAACAGTGATGTGCTGCAGCTGGGGAAAACACACAATGTGCACAGGACCTCACATGCTCAAGGGCCAGCTTTGGGCAGCAGGTGATAGGAATAGCTTCTGCATTTCACCCTTTAAGCAGATTTCAACACATCTGAAAGTTTTCTTTGATCCAGTGAAGCCAAGTGGACTTTCACCTGCCACTCAAGGCCCTAATGCATCTCTGCCTGGCTAATGCCGACCTCCAGCTTCCCTCCCTCCTCTGAAGAGGGCACCTTTGCAGATCAGCTAGAGGATCACTGGGAAAAAAGTAAAAATTTTAAAATTAAAGCCTTTCCTTTACAGCATAAAGGAGTCAGAAGATTCTAGAGGCCAGACAGTGAGGATCTGGGGACAACAGCTCAAAGAGCGATGAGATCTGTGCTCTGGTGTTACTGGCTGTGCTTCCACTCCACAGCTAAAGAGAAGTACGGATGATTAAGGCCATATAAATAGGTAAGTGGAGGAGGCCATGCATGTGAGTTTCTTTAACAACTAGACTTGATCTTAAAGGTCTTTTCCAACATAAATAGAATCTCTAAATCAAACACTCATGCTTAGAAAAGTATCAATCAGGTTGAATCCTCTATTTGAAAAACATACTTAAACTATCAAAACTGAAGAGTATTTAAATATTTAGCATATTGAGTATTATTATTCATAGATGGCTCTAGGGAAGGATCCACATGGTTCTGCCTCATCAATATTCCTTGACTTAGCACAGGCTATTGCATGGACAATGTTTGAACAACAGCTGCTTCACAGAACCCCTTCTCTCCCAACACAGGGACTTCCCTTCTCTCATGCTGCTCTAAAATGTGGCTCTACTGCCTGGACATATTTCTCACTGTTCTTTTTTTTTTACATGGCCACCTTTTTTCTCAAGGGTCATCTCATCCCATCACACTGTTAAACAATATAAAGCACAAGCACATTAACACAATGCACTAATCCAGTCCAGGACCTTCCTGTGCACCTCCCTCAGGGATACTTTACAATTAGCAACGGCCATAAGGAAGCTGGGAAACAATGAGGAAACACCCAGCACCTTAATCATAGGTTGGAAGCACAAATATCAAAACCTTTAAGAGCAATCCCTATGCAAAATCATCGTGGAAAAAAAGTCAGGCTGGAAAGCTCTGCCTTAGAGGGGTAAATTTATTGCTAGACAATTCAAGGCATTTAATTAAGCATTCGAAGACCCACACACACAAACAACACATGTTCTTCCACTGGAGCATGTACCTATGGGATTACACACCAATTCCAGCACCTGTACAGTGAACAGAACTCAGGATGTTCTGTGCAGCAGCAAATGTTTGCTAAGAACACACCAACTGTAATGGGGAAGGGCATGCTCCAGAAGCTCCTCCAGACACACCTCCAAACTCCCTTCTTAGGCACTCTGAGCCCTCCCAGGCACTGCCTTCTCTGCAGCCAGTGCTCAGGCAAACTCCCTGCAGGACAATCTCTCTGCTGAAAGGAAAAGACCCAAAAACCCTGGGAAGCAGAATTGCCTCTAAGAAAAGACGGTTTTATCCTTAGAGACATCATTTCTCAATATTCCTAAATTCCCAGTTAATGACAGAAGTGGGTGTCTGATACTGCCTCCCAGAGGATAAGAGCCCTGCCATTTGCCACCAGTGGTACACCACTTACCTGTGTCCTCCCAATGATGATTCCCAGCACATCACCGTGACCTTGAGGTGGCCTGTCCAAAAGCTATATCCAGATCTTTAATGGTCACACCTGGACAGAACCTCAAGGCAGCTGGCCCCTTCAGGCTGACACCTGTACAAATTTCTGTGTCTGAGCAGATGCTGCCTCCTAAACTCCTCTTAGGAGTTGATTTAGAAAACAGCTGCTTTAACCTCTTGGGTCAGTATCTGCCAAGAAACCTGATATGGCATGAGAACAGTTATCCAAGCCCACTGGAGGGAAATTATTTTTTCCCTGCCAGCCTGGCTTGAGTGCAACATAATGCTAGTAGGTGTCACAACTCCCTGTGGGACCCAGTACCTCTTCCTTTTTCAGGACACCAAGATTTAAGAGGTTCATTCAGGCAACTGCACTGCACACAGTCCAGAGGTAAATTCAGATCGTTCCTTCCAGGTCAGCTCCCAGAACTGCTGAAGAAAGGAATTCAGTGAATGCCTTGTGAGGGTGCAGAAGTAGTGACTCTCCAGGCTCCAAGGCTCTGGTGGCTGACTTCACCTCTTTGGGAGAGTAGAGCCAGAGAGATGAGTCTGCAGGACAGCAGTTCCTCTGATAACCCTGACACCAAAGAAAGAAAATAACACAGTTCCCTGTTGTGTCAGAAGTGCCTCGGCATGGCTGAATTCCTAAGGGATTGAGAAGGGGAAACAGCATGCACAGACATCTCCCTAAACTGTCAGATAAGCTGCACAGTGGTGGGTGGCTCAGATATTGTCACTTGAACCCCCTGTGGGACTTGAATACCTGGGGATTTAGTATCTGGTGGCTCAGGACAGAGACTGGCCCGTGCAGACCGAGGGCAGCCAAGCACAGGGGCTCTCTCACCTCTCTGCAGCAAGCACTGGAGCACCAGAGAGGTGATGCTTTCAGCTGCTCCTCTTAGAACCAGATGGATCAATCATTTGCCTGTCATTAGGAGGTGTCTGTGAAACTTCCTGGAATTCACTTCTTATATTTAATGATGTGCCCAGTACACACTGGAAGGAATAAAAAAGAGATGAGCTGAGTTAATGGAATGGACAGAGAAGGCAGCAGTGGCAGTGGACATACCAGTTCCACATGAACCAGGCACAAAACAACAGCTTAACAGTGGAAAAAAATGCAAACCACCTCAGCACTCTTCTCCAGTGGTATCACAGGTTGGGAAGAATCAATCAGGCTTTCAAAACCTTAGGGCTATAAACAGTAAAATACCTGAGTCATCATATCATTAATGTACAGCTTTGCACCGTGAGAAAGCTTCTTAGTGAGACTTCTCAACCTGGTATTAAGTGTATGAAAATACATCTTGGGATTCTTAAGACTTAAAATTACTTTCTCTGTTAACTCTGCTCCTGAGATTCCTGATGGAAAAGTACATCAAATGTTTGCTTGGGCTTTAAATGCCATCCTGACTCAAATCTGGTTCATGAAGCCCATCTGAATATTGCTAATTTCCTGTTTAGACATGGACTGTACATCACAAAAAAAACTAAGATTTCCCCTGTTGTCTATGAAAACAGAGAAAATCACGTTCATTTTCTTGTTCTAAAGACAGTTTCAGAGTTTTGAATACTTAAATCTTGTATTTACAGCTTTATAGCTTTGACCTTCATTAAAAATGTAATTCCTTATATGACAGACTTGATTTTAGACCCCTGTCCTTCAGAAGCTGTTTGTTCATCCTGTGGAAGGCATAGCTAACTGAACTTATAGGTGGCCTGAAGTGATGGAGATGCAGGAAGACATTTGCATGCAACATCTGGTAGCTGTCAACACACACACACATTGCAACAGCATGACAAAATAAACCATCAGGCAGAATGCTCCTCTACATCTGATAGCTTTTGTTCTGCAGAAGCCAGGAAGAACTTTCCACCTCCGTCCTGTCTCCTTGTACAAAACAGCTCCAAGATTTTCCCACACAACCCTCTTCTGGAAGCAATTGTAGCCAGGACTCAGTAAGTTGGTCACACAGTGCTACTCAGGACCTGTCAGTGGCTGCTCCATTCACAGGTTCCCTGATATGATGGAAGAAGAAATTCTCCCCCTTATGTGAGAGGATTGAGGAAGTTGCCTTTCCTCAGCAGTGCAGAGAGATTTTGCCTTCCAGCACTCTCAATGCTCTTCCACTTCATGTGTTTCCTGGTCCTGCACAGATGCAGAATGACAGCAAAACTCCTGATCTCTGGTGTTGTAGCACACTGTGTTTCTGTGTTCTCCATAGGTATTAAAGCTTTAATAAGAGTCTAGGAGGTGCCCTGTGGCTTGCAGGGGAATGGGGCGGATAATAACTCTGTGTCCTCCTGTGTTAAATACCTGTTTCCTTGTTGCCTGTGATTGATGGATAATGACACAATGGCCCACTTAGGCGTGCCACCCCCATTTTCCACGGTAATAATTTCATTTCTAGACAAGAACATTAACAACCCAGTTACAGTCAAATGGAAACAGAAATTCACAAATAAAAGTTGCTGACTGCCAGAGCTTTGATCTTGCATTTTCAGACTTGAATCTGAATTTAATATTTTACTCATGTGAGTCTCACAACCCGAGCAGAAAACAGCAAAATTCAACATACTCCCTTTGAATGAACCCCAGTTCCAGGTAGCCAAACTTCCGTTATTTAAATTGAAAAAGTCCAACACAAACTCAGCTGGGAAGAAAACAGACTAAAATCCACATCTGAAAGGAATTCCAGCTCTCTCTCACTATCAAAACTGTAGACACACAAAAAATATACATAATTTCTACAGAAGGGTAGGCAGACCATTTCTTTGAAGAGAAGGAAACAGTGCTTCTGACTTCTTCCTTAACCCCAGGGAGTGTGCAGTCAGACATTCTTTTTTCCACCTCTGGAGTCAACATTTTACCTTCTTGTTTTCCAGCAATCCAACACCAACAGTGCATCAAGCAATGGAAAAGCAATTGCTGCTAAGATAGCACAAACGCATGAACGAACAGTTCTGAGGCTGAAGCTCACAACGACTCATCAAGGGAAAATTGCAACATTTTGGTGTGCTCCCACTTATCAAAACAGTCCAGATGGAGTCCTAGCGTTATAATCTGGCTCATATGCTTGTAAAACATATCTGGTGTTCCCCTCGACATTGCTGGAATTGGGCTGAGGACTCATTGGACTCAGCCCAACAGTTTATGTCACCTCATTCTCAAGTGACGGGTCCTGTGCAAACCATTACGGCAAAACCGTGATAGAATACGGTCTCACTCTGGAAATGAAAGTTGTGCATTCACTGAGATGTCCTGATTCACAACTGAACCCGTCCAGACATTTCCCTCTCACTGCCTGCTCATCTCCCTTAAGACACTTCAGTCGTATCATCAGCACCGTCCACTTCTAAGAGTACAGAGGGAATTTCTGAGTGCAGCCGCAGTTTGGTTAGTCACCAGCTTACTTAAAGGATGACTTCAAAAGCATCAAAGCAAATTAGTGCCATGAGTCCTACTACTTTCATATAGGAGCTTGATCAAGGGATTTTACATCCTAATCCAAAATCTCCTTCTGACCATATACACAATCTATCAACTGCACGACACAATCTGTCCTACACCTGATTTACCACGTTCCTTTGAAGCGCTCTCAGGCTACAAGGTACATACCTTCCAAATGGTTACACAAGAATATACTGAGTTTCTACAGATCTTCACAGAAAATCAACCAATGATGAATGCAAACACAATAAAAAACAGAGTCTGTAACAAAGAGCAGCCAGCAGTAAACCATCGCTCTTTGTTTTAAGGTGAAACTGCACCTATGCGTAGCACATACAGCATAATCTATGACTAACATTTCCCCACTGGCACACAATTATTCCATTAACACATTAGGAGGAGAGGACCTGACAGCTCCAGAGACAGGGTGCCATCTGTATCCTGCCCATGCATCCAAAGATTACTTCAAATCTTTCCTAGCTCAAGGCAAGATCTCACCTAGAAACAAATTCAAAGGATGAGTGTTCCAGATGCTTCATCGCTCAGCAAAATGCTTTGTGTACTGAAAATGACCAAACCAAAGCTATTTCTTAAGGAATGCTCTGCCATTGAGTCCTCTACAACACAACTTTAGCCCTGTGGAAGGGGCAGAAGCAGACTTACCCATGGAACACACTGCACTTTGCATGCACAGGCAGAAGTTCTCAAGTACCCCCATTTTTACAACATCAGTGTTGGGCATCAAAGGTCCAGCTGTCCCATGGTGGCTCCTCACTTTGAGCCACCAGTGTGGGGAATAGCCAACCTTTTCCTGCCCAGAAGCTGTGAATGATGCAGCACAAAACTGATAGATCACACAGCCAATCAACCACAGAGGACTAAACACCTATCTTGTCAATCACTCACAGATCAAATTTCAGGAAACCACAGTTATTCCCTCCAGCTCCTGGCATTGTAAACAGAATAGCTAATCCAACAGAGAACAACTTGATTATCAAGGCATTTATAATCTATAGGGAAAGAATGGTTATTTCCGAGTTACATCATTACACAGATTTGTTAATGTCAATGGGCAAAAAATTCTAGCAAACCCATCACCAGAACAGAAATGCAGGGGCCAGGAGGGAGAGCAGTGTCATTTTAGAGAAGGGTAGAGTGATGCTTTATGTTAAACAACCTATTTATATAGCAGCCCAAGCCAACCTCAGCACACAGAATAGATAATACTGTAATATACAGCAATATTTGAGTCCTGAGATAACCCTGCTGGGACACACATCCCCAGCAGGAATCAGAGATACTGAGGAAGTCCCACTTAAGCATGTGCTGCATGATCCAGCCAGCTCACCCAGAAGCTGTCCTCTGGGACAATCCCATCGCAGAGCAGCAGTTCAGCAGCAGCAAACACATACAGTCCCTTCCACATGGGTAAGATGAGGCTGAAGGAAAAAGGAGGACAGGATTTTGGAATGCTAGCAGGGAGGTGGAGGGACATGGCAAGCTGGGAATCACACAAGTAGAGCAAGAAGATGCAGCTTCACAACTCTTCTAGTGAAAAGTGAACTTACTTTAAAACATATTGGGTAGCATGGTTTGCCTCTTGAGGCAAGGCAGGACAGAGCTGCCAAGAAGGAGGTTGTAGTTTTTTTATCTGGGTAGGGCTGGAGAAAACACATTGATGGGAAGCTACTATTGGCTGAAAGGAAGAGTGTGTGAAGTCTCTGGCAGAGATCTCTTACAACCTTCTGTGCCAAAGGAAGAAGGACTAGGAGGATTCACACGGCTTGGAGAGCTGAGATGACAGAAGATGTTGAGAAGACAGAAGAGAAAAAGGTCCAGAGAAATATTTTTGGTACTTTTTGGCAGTTACATTTTACAACAAAAGCCACCCTTCTCTGCACATGGAGGGTCTCTGCAGCACGCAGAGGTTTACCAGTCCTTCCAAACAAGCAGTGAATTCATCACAGCTTCATTGCAGGATACACACATGTACACCCACGCACCCAGCCCTGTCACAGGTCACTGCAGGCAGATCCAACTGCTTATTCACAGGCAAGTGTCTGCCCAGCTCCAGGAGCTTCCCACTGTAGGCTTCCATACTGATCTCAAAAGCTTACAGCTCCAGATAAATGCCCCTACGATGTGGTGATTAGTGAGACACAAGAGGGAATGAAAAAGTGATTGACTCAACATGTCCAGCCTCCATGATGTAAGGCCAGGGTGAACTCGTGACAAAGTCACACACTGAATCAGATACAAAAAAAACCCAAATCAGCTCTGCTGCCTGGAAATCCACTCATCCCCTAGCCTGTGGAGAGAACTTTCCATAGGTCAGGTGGCTCATAAAAATTCCTCCAAAATGTGCATGTTTCCCAAACCATTAGGATGTTTACAGAAGAAACTGCCTAGGTATACAAACCTTTCCCTCACTCAAAGGGAATACTCCAAAAGCAGATTCTAGAAATCCACACAGTGAAAAGCAGGACAGGCTTTGTGGGGGTGAGGGAGAGCAGGGGAAGAAGAGATGTGCTAATGATACAACCTGAGCAAAATCCACACACCTAATAATGCAACAAGAAAAGCAGAAGATGATGCCAGCTGTGGATCCAAAGAGGACAGATCAAAAGCAAGGCCATCTCCAGCACCCTTAGCCTAACACACAAACGGATTTCAGTGTATTTGTGGACATGCCACCACCACACTCAACTGCAGGTTAAAGCTAAAGAGACAGACTAATACTGTCAAGTGAATAAATGATGGATACCAGACAGCCTGTGAAAATTCATTTGAGGCAGGTGTCATCTTCCATTATAGAGGGAATCTGGCAGATTATAGAAAAAAAAATTTCAGACTCCACAATTAGGCACATTCTACCAAAAGGAAAGCAATTAATTTTGATGGTTGGACACACATTTTTTCTTGCAAATTGCAACACAAATTGCCTGTACCACAGGCTTCAATAAATACTCCAAGGCTACAGGTCACAGGAGAAGTTCCATTCTCAGGATAAGCACATGCTCCCTCTTTATTTAATTGGAAAGCCAGAGAGTTGTGGCTTGTTACTGCAAATGTTTTCAGGACAGAAAGTCCTAAGCTTTGCCTGCTTGTCACAGCATCTTGTGGATTTTAACACCAACAGCTACAGTTAAAAGCCTGTGAAATCTGATCTGCACCAGAAGCTCTGTTCACACAGAATACAGAAAGGCCTTGAAGTGAATGGATACAGGGGAATAGGCTCAGAGCAGGAGAAACACACAGTTGATGTTTCTAGTTGACAGGAGTGGGACATGCTCAAGTGAGCACCCACAAAATCCAGTAAGAATCCCTCTAACCCTCTCCAGTAAAAAACAAGCAGGGAGTGGAGACATTGGTGTGCTCAGCAAGCTAAACCAGGACAACACTGCAGGGAAACTGCTCTGACAAGTGCCAGCCTCAGTGCAGGAAGGCACAAGAGCAAGTCTCAAACAACCACTCCAGCACATGCCTGGAGACCTGCACAATAATGTACAGTGTAGACATTTCTAAAAGTTCATGCTATAGCTCTCCTCTTGCCCTCTTTCTTAAAAAATAGAAGGAAATGATTACAAAGTTGTTAGGTACTAGCAAAAAAAGCTAGGAAATATTCATGCAGTCAGTGTTGCTAAGTTTGAGGCCTGAGCGGATTTGGAGACAATACTAGAGTCAGTTGAGACAAACCATTTGCTCCTGAGCTCAAAAATCCCATCCTGCTTCCATATGTATAACAACCAGTTCCATCTCAGTGGAAACAGTAAAAGATGCAAGCAGCAGACATAGGCTCTTTCCATTTCTCCTCCTCCTGCCTTTACGACACACAACAGTACACAAAGGGTACTTCATTTCCCACCTGATTTTCTCACACCAAGAGACATGCTCATTATGTCTGCTCTTTTCTACACATGAAGGAGGAGCACAAGAAGATCACATGCCTATGGACAAGAGCAGCCATGGGCTGTATTCCCTAAGTTGCTTCCAAGAAGCCAAGCTGGTACCCTCAGACAGGAACACTACTACACCAGGGGCTACGCCAAAGAAATGCCAAATGCCACACCACATCCTTTCAAAAATGAGAATAAGGGAAAGTTATTTAGGATAAATCATGTGGCTTAGCAGACAGAAACCCCATTTTCCATTCAAAATAACTTTCTCCCCAACAGAAAAGCAGCTCATCACAGACAGAAAAGAGGTCTCACCCAACTCAAGTGACAGCCAGCGTGAAACAAAAGGCCACCAGGAGCATCACCAACCATGAAGCTGCTACAAGGGCTGGATCTAGGCTCTGCACAACAAGTCAACAGCTCATCTGCCCTGCCAGGGCAGAGCCCCCACAAAGGCAGTGGGAGAGCCTGCACCTGGCACCTCACTCCTCCAGCCCTGTAGCCAGCACCTCCACACGGGGAATATCTGCAACCCAGCACCTTTCATGCATATTAGGTGGGACCTTGGTGCTGGAATAAGTTGCCAATGCAACAGTCAACAAGTCAAAGCAATTAATAAGGGACCTGCTGTCATTACTTCAGCTGTGGCAGTTAATACACATGGAATGCAACTCTCCTGCAAAATTAGGGCAACACAGAATATGGGTGTTTCCTTATCACTATATATGTAACAGAAAAGCCCCCTCAAATCTCAGCAGTCGCATATACATGCTAAGATTTACTGAATGGAGGGAGTTGAACCTGGTAAATCTGTAGTTTGCAAGTCTGGCAATGATCTTAAGTGGGTGCTGGTGTATGTCAAGTAAAACAAAAAGATTTCACAGTATCAGAATGATACAATATAGGGATGTAGCAAATTGTTCCTCAGGCAGGGGCAGTTCAACAGGCATTAAACAGCATCAGAAATGCTGGTTTTGCACAAGCTATTTATTCCCAGCCTGCAGATGCCTGAGAAAGAGTCAGGTTGACTAGTGAGGGACCAGAATGTCACTTGCTATTTATGCTCTCACAAGTGACTGAATTTGACAGGGACAGTTGATAACCTTCTGAAAATAACTGAACTATCCAAGAATCTGTGTCTTAGCTAACACAGGTTTTTTGTTTTGCAGCTTGCAAAAATGCAGACTCTCGGTCTAAGGAGATGATCTTGTAACTCTACCCTGGAAGTCATTGAAGTGGAATATCTATTCTCTAGGGAGAATTCCTAACTCCCTTTTTGAAGATCTCTGTTTGTCTCTGAGAATTTTAAAGTCACTTATTTCCTTTGCAGTATGTCAAATTTTATTTGGTACAAATATTGCTAGTTTGTTTTTTTCTTTTAGTTAGGTAATTAGAAGGGCTCCTTTTCATATTTAGTCAAAAGCAGATTAGACAAGTTAACCTAAGTGGGGCAGTCCAGAAGTTACAGCTCTCCTGACCAAATGCATGCAGCTTGGGTCATCCCAAACCCCACATGTCTCACTTATCTAATTACTGTAGATCTACTAAAACATGATGAAGATTGGCACATGGAGGCTTGGGAGATAATCCCTTCCAAGCACTCCATCTTCCACCTTTCCTCTGCACACACACAGAGTCGGGTATAGCAGGAAGAAAACTGGAAGACTTTCCATACCCTGTTTTTAGCACATCCCAGATGTGCATGGCTGTGACCTCAACTCCTGTCACTAGCAGGGAAGGGAAGCACAGGAAAGCATTCCCCAGCCTGAATGGCTGCTGTTACTGATGCTGGGGAGGTCAGTAAGCAGCAGTGGAACACCAGCCAGAGCTTCTTCCCATGCACATGTGTGCAGTGATTTACTGGGCACCTGCAGGCACTCAATTCAGTTTAAGGACTGGTGCCTACTGGCTCTCGGCTGTAGCAATGGACCAAACTTGATCAAGTTAAAATACCTGCCCAATTCTATATACTCCAAATGGGAGAAAGGGCAGAGAAGGCATCAACAATCAGAAAAAGAGGGATTCCCAAATTCCCAGACACTTGGGAGTTGCTCTTGCATAGGAAGACGTTATTTCATGAGAGTAGAATGGTGGAGAGAATACAGAGAGGCATTTGGTTAAAAGCAGTGTCATCTATAATTATAGATTCCCCAGTGACAACAAAATAATTTGGGAATCGTAGAAACACTGAAGGGGAAATAAAAGTTGTCACTGATGGTAAAAGTAATAATTAATTCTGGAGCCTTCTCTCTCTCTGCTCCTCACCACCACCTCGGTGGGAATGTGCCAGGCTCTTTCCCAGCAACAGAATTATTTCTGTAAAACATTTTTCTAAGTTGCAATACCTCTGTAACTGAAAATAGAGGCAAATGCGAGTGCTTAGTGGGACCTTTGAAACCCCAGCTGTGAAGACTCATTAGCTGTAACTACATTTTTGCAGATGCACAGCTCTGAATCTGACTCATAACTCTCCTCCCGTGACAGCAAGACCTGGGATTCAGGTAAAAAGGCTTAAGATAATTGATACAGATTCTTACTCAGGCAAATTGGGAGGAAGAAAGCAGCAAAGAGAAGGCTTAAGGGACATGGTGGAGGAAGGGGGATCAGAAGTTGTCTCTGTTGAGGAATCCATCATTTGCAGTTCCAAGGCACAAGGAGGGCAGTATGATATGGAAATCTATGTTTTATCAAACAAATTTTATGCATCTTGCTCTTGTATGGGGAACAACAGCTCTAGCTTCAAATACCAGGTCAGAGTAAAGGCCCCTCTAGAATAGCTACTGGGGATTTCAGTCATTTTGTCCTTTAAGGGCTGGAAATGTTCAGGTTTACCAGGCTCAACTGCACGTAAGGGTAGTCCTTGTGTCTGCAGCTCCAGGTTGCCAAAGGACAGGATAGATATGGGGGAGATGCACAATTAAGCATCTCTCCCACACATAAAGCATATGGCAAAGTGGAGCACTCAAGTCACAGCTGACTCAGAGCTGCACACGAGGGTATGCACCTACAGTCACATGTGCATGTGTGTGTGCACGAACAGCCGGGGGAAGCATTTACTGCCAGCACAGCTCTCCCGACTGCATTTCAGAGAGTACAAAAACAGCAGGGTCAAAACCTGCAGTAGGAGTCTGTCAGCCACCAGCCTCTGACTGCAGCCAGTGTGCTGACACACACCAGGGAAGAGGGCAGACCACATGGTGTCCAGCAGCTCTTTCCTGCTGGCATTTCTAAGCCTGATACAAGATTCTGGTAACAACATTTAAACCGCGGTGTTGTGTATTATACAAGAACAGATCTTCCTTCACAAAAACCTCATTGGCTTTCCACCACCCCACCAAAAAAAAATATATTAAAAATCTTCTAGCAGCATTGACCGAATTGTAAAGCAACCTGGTTGGCTTCCATGCATCCGATGGCCTCTTCCAAGAGTGAAAACTCCACGCAGACATAGCCATAGTCGTAACCTGGGGACAGCATTTAAATACAGACGGGAGTCATGTTAGTGCCTTGTCATAAAGAAAGCCACATTAAATAATCAATTTCCCTTTCCCTCCAATGACAAGCCCTCTAACCACCACCCCTCTACCTCAGAATGAAAAAGAAAGAAACCAGGGACTAGCTGGATGATGATTAACCGTGCAGTTTACCATGAATGTTAATAGTAGTGTTCCCACTTTGCCTCACACAACCCAGTGACAGACACACCCTTCCTTAGGGCAAGAAATAATTGCTTTGCTGTTTGTTTTTTCTAAGTCATAGTGACTTTCCATTGCCAGTTTCGCATTTTGTGCTACCTTGGAGGCAGCATTCTCCAAAGTAAGTGTTGATAAATCATTTCCAAGTACCTTGCTGCAGATGTATTTTACACGAATAGCTAGCATTTTAATTGGACAATATTTCAGAAAGAACTAACACTATTCCTTTGCCTTTGCTATTTTTCTTTCAACACCTGCTTACTTTTTGAAGTCCAATCCCTTTGCATTATGAAAAAGTGCAGCTGAGCAGGAATGAGAACTCCAACTTTCTCATTTTGGTATAGATGTCACTGCACACATAACAAGAGGGTGTGGGAGCTTTAAGTTTGGATTCAAGAAACTATAGAGCCTTTACTCCTCTCATTCCTTGGAAAGCTGTCTTCTCCATCACTGCAGAAGGGACCCACTGATTTAACTGTGTACTCCAGTTATCTGCTCTGAAATATGTCCCAAAGTAAAGTGCAGGGTGAACACTACAGAACCTAAGACCAACTCAAGATCCATCCTGATGTTGAAACTATCTCCAAGAACTGGAGTGCTGAGGAACAGCCCAAACTCACAACCTCACCCTTCACATGTCAAGGCACATTCCAAAACAGTACTTTCCAGATGACCATGAGCAGAGATGGTCCTACATGGGCATAAGCAGCGAGAGGGCTTGTCTCCCTCCTCCTGCTGCTCTTTTGGCTGGTTTGGAGCAAGAGGAAGGCTGGTCTACATGTGATTTGTGCCATTTTAGGCACCTAGCTGTCCTGGTGAGGAGTCTGTCTTCCCTCCTACTAAAGATGCACATCTCAACTGTGGTATTTTCAACCCAGGTATGCATCTGGCTCCTACTGTTTCAGCCCTTCACCTTCTATGAAAAGGTAACTCCATGCATGCTTCTCTCAGGCAAGACATTCTAGCCTCCTGAAAAGCAACCCCCATCTCCCTCAAGCCTACGCCTAAGAACATTTGCTGCACTCTCTATTTTTCCCTTCCCTCTCACTTTATCTTTGTACTTTACCACATCAAAGACAGGACCACACAAAACTATTTCATCATCAAACCCTACTGATTTTTTAATTTATTTTTTTTTATTCTGGGAGCTCTTTGCATGTTGTTCCAACAACACAATCCTGACTTTGCACCTTTGCCTTTAATAACAAGACTCCAATTTGAATCTTCCACCTTGCAGAGGAATTTATTCCCCCTTCCTATATTATTTTAGTCAATATAATTATGCTAAACGGAAATTTATCAATCTGTGTGCTGTTCAGCTCAGTGGAATATGCAGTCCAGCAGCACATCTGTGGTAGAAGGCAGCTAAAGCCACCTGACACTCTTACATCAAGTGGGCACCTGGAACTAGAGGTGTGGCTTCAGCTGGCAGGACTGACAGAACCAAATTGATCCAGCTGTTCCCACAGCATCCATTCTGCTCTGCAGTACAGCCAGACCAGATCACATTTTGAAAATGAAGGAGTTCTCCTCTCTGCAGAAGGCAGCTGCTCTCCAGAAGCAGTGCTGCCCCTTGCTGGGAGACTGCTCTGCATTCCGGGCAGACACCTCTGCTACTCCATGCACAGTGTGCAGCCTCACGTGGTACATTATTTTAAAGCCTTACTCAAATCCAGAACTCTCGAGTCACTTCTTTCTTTTCTGTTTAAAAAAGGGCTGCATGAATGGTATTCTTCAGCCCATAAGGCTCCTGATTCCCCTTCAGAGAGGGTTTTTGAAAGCTGCTGTGATCAGCAAGGCAAGATCAGAGCACTATGCTTACTTCCACATGTAGGAGACCTCATGAGAGACACAAAGCAAGCTTGCAGAAGTTTTCATTCTATTTGCTCTGCAATAAGAGGACGTTTATATCCCAGTCCTCATGAAGGGAATGAGTAGTTTAGACATGGATTTAATCCAGCATGACACAACCGAGAGCGCAAGGCTGGATGTTATACGGAGATACAAAGGCTCAGACGTTTGGAGGAATGTATGCCAGAGGATCATTCCAAGCATTACATGGAGACAGTTAAGGGGAAGCCCAGCACATTCTTCCTTCTGCACTTTCCCCACCTCTGCTCTCCCCCACCGAACTCATAAACATAGCAGCAGTAACATATACAAAAACAATAACTGTGGCCCCCATATCCTGCCAAAATGCAGCTCCAGGCCAGACGTTCAGCTCTTGTGGTCGGCTCGCAGAGGGACGCAGCGTTCTGGAATTCACTACAAGCTGTCCTTGCACAGACAGCACTGAAGTAGTGATGCAAGAAGAGAGCAGCCTGGAGCCACTTGCTGAAAACCACTGCTGAAGACGTGTGGGGGCTTGACACTTTTCCTCTCCCCCAGATCCAGAGCTTTGCATGGATCTGACAAGCACACTCAGGATGTGAGAACTACGGAGTAACATCAGCCTGGGGCGGCACACCACTCCTGCTCTGCCCCCCTGCCCCCAACTCCTCCAGAGCATCCTTCCATTTTAGACCATAGCAGGGAGGCGATGATATGGAAGCCCGTGGAACAATGGCACCACACCTTGAAACCCCAATGGCTGCTGATTTTTCCACCATCTCCAACAATCACATTACCCAGAGAACAACACTTGAAACATAACCAAGTGACTTGAGGCTGGTTCTTAAGGTGGAGCAACTACAGAGGCTCCTGCCACCAGCTGTTATTGTGCTTCTTCCCTGCCTCCTCCATAGGACTGGTCCAGCTCTGTGCAGCAGCTGCCGAGCTTGGATATTTTTGTTTCCAAAGCCTTCACACAGTTTGCCTGTCAGAATGCCAACAATTTAGGTGCTGTTACCAGAAGCAGGGCATGGGATTTCAATGGAGGAATAGGACCAGGCACCTAATGGAGGAACTGGTTCCATAGGCATGCCAAGGTAATCAGTGCTCCCCTGTGAGTGAGAGCTCTTGGACACCCTCTGGTATTCTTCAGGTCATAGCAGTAAAACCAAAGCAATCAAACCAGCAAAGCAAAACCACTGCTGAAGAACAGTGTGGGGTTTTTGACTCAGAGGCCTAACTTCATGTGCAAGGTTTCACATGAAGATATAAATCCTGGTATCTTCATCTACTGATTAGTACAATACTACAGTTCCAGAATCCACAAGAAATTAGAATGAAGTAATGATTTGCAAAAAAATATATGATCAAAATAAACTCTGTCAAAAAGGAAAGAAATTCATTTGTTGTATCTCCCCCACACAACCTCTGAGCACAGCTACACTGTCCAAATGATCTTTCCAACAGGAACGCTTGAACTTGCCCAGATTTTTGCCCTAGCACAGCCATAAAACATGCACGTCCTCATCTCCCCCCATGTTTTAGGTCAACTGTGTAAAAGGACTCTTGTACCTTATTTAGCTACTTCCTTTCAGCTGTGCAAGTCTACAGTACCACAGGCTGTGTACGATGGATGAAATCAGAATGCAAGGAGAGCGTGCACATAGATTGCAGAAGACTTCTGCTTTCCCTTAAGTGCTTCTATGTATACACAATCCTTTACGGATGCTCCCAAAGCATGCTCGGCTGTCTTCTGCACTGAAAATGGCACAAACGCTTAATACTTAGGAGTAAGGACACATTTAGAGCTCCAGGAAGCTGCTCTGTGAGCATTGGAATGAGGAACATTCTGCCTCTGAAACAGACGTGTTTTAGCAAAGTGAATTTTGACAGCAAATGGAGGGTCCCTGCTAGCATGCAATGGTTTGGCTAAAAATCCTGAAAGCCTGCCTTAAAATTACTGTTCTTTGGCTTCAGATATAGAGATCAAAGACTTGAGATTTAAAATAAGTCTTGTCTCTACACAGACACAGTTTCTACAGAACAACTGACACATAGTAATGTGTTACTTCAGCATAGTTTGTTATATCAAAGATCTAAATAAAGGAAAACCATAATGTTGTTCTCATAGGGGCTGTAAGCAGTGTGAAGACAAAAAAAAAATATCTCTGGAGTTTTAGAAGACCAAACGAAAAGATCCTATAGTGACAGCAGCCCTATCTGTGCCAAAGCAAAGATAGTTTTGGAAAGAAGGCAGGATGGCAACATGACAAAGGCATCCAATCTGAGAGGCGATCCAGCTTCTTGATTCTAGGAATGGGTGTGCAGTCAGTCGTGCTTCTGCACAACCCCAGCAAGCTTAAGGCATTAGGTCATCTCACATCCACAGAGAGCCATCACCTGCCTTTGCAAAATCAACTGTGACAAACCCCTGGCTGCTCTGGGGGGAACAAAGATGCTCCTTCTCCAGGACAGGAAGAAGATGGTCTCCCATTAAGGTAAATCCCTGTAACAGCTCACTGAAGGACACTACATTAACCTGCCAGCGTGGCGGAGGGCCCTGCATCTGCCAGGTGGGCAGATGGATGCAATGCAGTCTCCATAGTCAGAGAGCTTCCCCACCATCCCAACAACATTTCACTTGTGTTTTTTCCCCTAGAATAAGACAGAACTATCACAGAAGAAAAGCACATGCACTTCTGGGGACTTCTAGGACTCTAGGACTTCTAGAACTCAGAGATGGCGCATTAAAGCAGAGCCTTGGCCAGCAGCTGAAGCAGGAGATTCTTGCTGCTCACTCCCCCCAGAGACAGCTTGGCAGAGCAGGGTGCAGCTGAGGAAATGATCCACAGAGTTTCACCCATGCTAGAGAAGAAAGTTCTATTGCTCCAAGGGCCTGAAGTATGGAGTGACTATGAAGGACTTCTACATCCCTGAAGGAATCCACGGTCTCATGCACTGACCTTTGGTGAGCTCAGGTAATGGAGATAGGGATTGTGCACCCTGTTCTCAGAGAATCTGCCATTCTGTGGTTAAAAGGAAGATCTAAGTCAGGAGTGGGAGATTTTGGCAAGGTGCCCATGACCCCAGGCACAAGATTGGCCTCATCTCCAAGGAAAGATGAGGATGTAGGTGATCCATACCAGAGTGAACAATACTGGAGAACACTTCTCTGGATCTCTGTGCTATTACACTGGGCTACTATTAGGAGGCATCATACACTCAATGCTTCCAAGAAAACAGGAGCTCCTGGACGTGCTCAGGAATGGCTGTACCTGTGCTTACTCAGCAGGCAGTGAGGATGGGCAGCAGAGTAGTGCCTTCTGTGGTGGGCAGAGGAAATAAATCTGCCCACCAGTCTGAAAAGCTGGAGGGCACCCCCGCAGCACGGCAGGGACGGCGGCAATCTATCTAGGCTACCATAGAAGCCAAAATCATGAGCTCTCTGAATACCAGCTGGTGGATTCTGAGCATCCATAAATTTGTCAGATCTCTTTACTGCACAGATAAATTGGTCTTCAGAGTTACTAAGGCTGAAGAGCTGTACTAGAATGAACAGGACAATCTGCAACAAGCCATATCCAAAATCCCTTTCAAAGGCTGAGCATTTACAAGCCACACCTGCTGCTGGTCCTGCTGTCCCTCTGTGTAAAGAAGTACACTCTTACACACTCATTCATGACAGAGAATAACACTGAAACCTCAGGAAATGAAACAGAGCTGTATTCTGAAAGATAGAGCACTACAGTCCATCCTCCTCCCTCCATCCTGGAGAACAAGACACAGAAAGGACCTGACTGAGAGACACCCTCAAAGGCAGACATCAGCAGCTCCATAAACTACAGCAACTATTACAGTCAGAGCCCCAAATGGCTGTCAACCCTTCTTGGTCCAAGGAGGATAGTTTATACACCAGCAAAAATGAGAGAAGGGAAAAAATCCAATGCTAAGATTGTACACACTGTAGTTTTATTAAAGACAAAGTATCGCATTATGTTTGTACAGAAATCTGGAATCTGAGGAAGGTTGGGGCTTTCACTAAATTCCATGAGAGAGGACTGTGAGCTGCATACCTGGGAAGGTGTTCCATCCAGGAACTTGGTTTTAAAGTGCTGCTAATGTCAACTTGGTCCTCCAGGATATATGACTTGTCATCTTAGCACAAGGTAATCAAGGTAATGTCAGTACACTGTGCAAAGCCTTGAAGTTTTGCTCCAGAGATGCAAAAGGAATGAGCACCTTTGTAAAAATGTATTCTGCATGTCAAAAAGGCTGTAAGCATGTTTTACAGATGGATGTGTTTGTTGCCTTTTCAGAATAGGCCTTATAACCCTCAACCAAGGTTGATCATTATCACAAACACTGACAGAGATCACATTTGTACTTCCTATTTCCTAAGGTACCACATCACAGATGAGGACAGAGCAAGAACACCTTTTGCTTCAAGAGACAATGCACTAGTGCCCTGAAACCAAGCAAGGCAAGCCAAAAGCCTACTGCCCACACAGCTGGGAAAACTGGCAAGGACTGCTATTGATGACCATGGACTACTTCCAGCTAAGTGTATTTTTTGGCTCTTGGCAGGCTATTCTGGCTACAAGCTAGAATCAATTGGTTCAGGCAGATCAGTGCTGAAGATATTTCCACAAGTCCTGGCAGGTGAGCCCTGCAGTCCTCTGCTGATGATTGGGGGATCTGACCATGCCTCAAGGGGAAACTCCTCCTGTGCTACAGCACCTGGTGGGCTCAGGGATGGTCACCTCAGTTCCCAGAAAGTGCCTGAGGTCTGCATGCCTGAGTCATGGCTGATACAGCCAAGTGAGCCACACAACCTTTACTGTGCAAAGCACTAAGCACAGCAACAGATTATTTATCCTATGGTGCATCAGCACCAGCCTTGGTGGTGAGCCAAGCTGTCCTCTGTATAATTTGCACAACAGGCCAGATGCCCCTCTGCACCACAGCATGTGCTAGAGACATCCTACAGCAACCCACAGCGTGTGCTTTGTACCAAACCCAAGAATCTAAGTCCTTGGAAGACCTAGTCCTGTGGGGAAGCCACCAGCTCACCACAAGTCCACCCTTCAGAGAGGTTTCCTCAAGGATCACTCCAGAAAGGAAACAAAAAGGCTTCCATTTGGCACAGTTCCAGAAACACTCCCTCTCCCTGGAGGAGCAGCTCACCTCTCCAGTCCTACCTAAAGCTGGGAGCTGCAGCACGACGGCACCTGTGGCAGGAGCAGCATCTTGCCAGCACTCCTGGCCTCCAGGAGCAGCCCTTCCCAAACACCACCCACAGCAAGGAAGCTAAAATCCTGTTCTATGTGGGCCTGACAAATGCACAGCCATGTCTACCTCAAGGGAAAAGCGATCTCACTGCCTTGGAATGCACTCCAGCCATAGAAAATGGAGAACTTATCCCTACTGAGAAGAGGTGCACCAATTTAAAAAAATAAAAAAAAAATCTGCACCAATTTTTTCATTATGAGCTGGAAACTTCTGGACCCTGAGATTATGAGCTTTAGCAAAACACAACACTGAAAAATACAATTCTGAATTCCAGAGGCTTCCTGATATATTCTTGAAACCAATGATTCACTGTTGTGATATACAAGATAGACTGCACTTGGAGGGGAAAAAAAAAGCAGCACCTTTTAAAGATTTATCTAAGGGGCTTATTAATATTTAACAGGGCACCAATGCGGCAGAGCTTAGAGAGAACAAGCAAGATAATCTAGTTTTTTGTAGGACTTGGCCGAGGCAATTTTAAGTTTAACACAGGGAAGGATAAGGGAAGCAGTTCCAAGCACCACATAAGGGGCTAATCTGGAGAAATGAAACAGAACATGAATGCTAGGGCAAGAAGGTGGCTGAGCAAGCAGTACTTTTAGTGGCAATAATACTTGCTAAAAAAAAAGAAAAAAGCTTTTCAAAATGGAGCAGGCAGCTGCCATAAAGCAGCTCATGTTTTCAGGTGACACTACATTTCTTGGGTGTTCCTCCATCACAGGAAGAAGCCTGTCCTTTAGCATCAGTCACCTGTATCTGTGCAGACATTGCTCTGGCCCTAAGCATTACTGCTGCTCAGGGAGCTTTTACCTGCTCCAGGCATTCCTGTTCCATGGCTGCTTTGCTCCTCAGGGGTGCTGTATTGTGTTCCCACATACCCACCCAGGGTTCAAAAGTGAGTATTTGCAAGGGTTAGAATAGGGTTTAAAAACCCAAACTTCCCAATTTCTGAAGAGCTGCACTAATTTAGAGAATAAAGGGGCTAGGGCAGATTTCACTGCTCCTGCTGACTAGAATCCAGTCACCTAGTCCCTCCAGGTCCACACTTGAGAATCCCTCTCTGTCATGCTGCTCTCCACCCTAGTGAGAGAGTCCATTCTCCACCAAGGCTCTCCCAGCCCAGCAAAAATTCTTCTCAGTTCTCCAGATGGGCTTATGGAGTGAACTAGAAAAGTCTCATGGGCTGCCAGCCATTTCTCAGGCTTATTTCCCTGAACAGCTTTCCCAGCTGCTGGTACCAACACTAACACGAATCCTGGTTGGAAAACACATGTTCCAAGCTTGTCCCACTGCATGCTGCATCCAGGAGAACAATTTGAACAGAAGGCTCAGAGTGTGCCTTGTGCTTTCACTTATTACTTTGGACACTACTGCAGTGTCTTTTAAGATAAGCAGTCCTTTAAGATAAGGCTGGCTTCATGTGCTTCCTTCTGCAGGGCACAAGTGTGTGACTCAGCCAGAGCTCTGTGCATATCACAACCTCAAAACGGGATCTCAGGCTTATGTCTGACATTAGCCAGGGAAGCAGAAATAAAGCCTGATGAAAATCAGGCAGGAGGTAAGCTTAAAATATGATCAAAATCAAAACCAGGGCAAGGTGTGTTCATGTTAGATTCCCCAAAGGTCAAAAGGTATCAGCTTCAAGTTCCTGGCAGTCAGCACCGAGGCAGGAGCATGGACAGTAACAGGAGGAGTAGAGACCCCACACCATGAGCAGCCAGCGCTGTCACACACTGCACTAACACCTTCACAGAGGGGACACCATGGTGTAAAGCCACATGAAATCCCTGAGCCCAGCAAGCAGAGACAAACACCTTCAGATGGGATAGGGGAGCTCACAACCCCTTCACAGAGAGCTGCTGACAAGTCATCACCACAAGCATCTACAGGAGCAATGGGACATCCATGCTCTGCCTCCACACAAGGCTCCAGGACATACTGCACACCAAAGCAGCTGATAGTCCTTGAGAAGGCTCCACGGTCACCTCAAGGTTTGCTCTTTGCAAAGATTAATTGGACAGACGTGACCAAATGCACTTGAGAACGCAAGCTGAAAGATTTAATATAGTTATTTCTGCCAAGGCTTGCTTACACATCACACTGGAAGAAGCCCTCTTCCCCCAAGAAAAGGATTTGGCACTTTCCGTTTGAATGTACAGGCATCAACTCAAAAATCTAACTGATGGAAATTGCACATTAATGTATTTTAGGGTAATACTATAACGTCTGACTTTGACATTTTATCATTGTAAATATCTGCCTCTTTGATTTAAATAGAATTACTATGCCACTTCTTAAGGTCTCTTCTTCCACTGCCTTGTTTAAAATCTAGCCATCATTTCAGTTTGTGGGCTTCAGAGACAAAATAATCTAAAGAATCAACAGCTTGAATGCATACAAAAATCACACCAGGTATATTAAGAACAGAGTTCCATTCTCAGCACAGCCTTCAGTGAAAATAGACTTTCCTTCGCACATACTGAGTATGTAAAAAAAACAAGGGGCTTTTTATAAAGAAATTGAGCTGCTTTTTCCAAGAAAAATCAACCATATATTTTTCCCCAAACCAGAAAGAGTCTTGTAGAAGATCATACAGTGGAATCATTACACTGAAGCTGCTGAGATAAGCTTTATGATAAGCGTTATCTTTTTGAGAAACTGATCCAAACCTCACTTATTTCGAGTTAATTGCGTGTTATTTGTTACGGCTGTTATTGTTCCCCCCACAGCTGCAGGCATTCTTTTCTCAAACACACTCAACATGCATACTCATGATTAATGTTATTTTTAACATTTCTGGACAGCACTCAAAAATATACAACCCACTCAGACTGTCTTAGCACGTGCTCCTCTGAGCCAGGCTGCCATCGTCCCACTGAGCCGATACAGCAGCACAGGTGTATCCCAGAGACATCGGTAATCCAAAACATTTGGTTTTAACTCCTATGGATATTTACATACACACCCCATCACAAAAGCTCTGCTTAGCCCGTGACTGGCCTCTAGTTTCAGAGAGGTTTAGCTTTTCAGAAGTTAATATTAATTCAATTCTATACATTTCTCAAGGAAGAGCAAATGTGAAAAGCTTAATTTTAAAAGGATTAATTTTACTACAGCTTCTAGTTACCCAATTTCTAAAAGAAGTATTCACTATGCAGGAAGCTTTTATTGCCCTAGACATATCCATCTTGTGCAAGAAGGATCAGAGAGCTGTTTAAATGCAGCCTCAGGACACAATGCAAAACAAAGACACTGGAGCCTCCATGTAACCTTGAACAAAAGCTACACCGCTTAAATGACTGATGTTGACTGGACAGGGTTAAACAACAGCTTCACACAGCTCATAAAACATGAGCTAATTTTAACTTCATTCTTTGCCTCCCCACAATTTCCAGAAAAACTTTTTAAAAAGCCAACTTTGCAGCTGAAGAGACAGCCTGAAACAGAATGCAGCTCTTGGAAAGACAGCAGAAAACTGCAACCCTCGCATCACATGTGACCACCCGCAGATACCGGAGCTTCTACACAAAACTTCAGACGCTGTGTCTCATCCTGAGCAGCCTTTGAAACAGGGAAGGAGAAGGAAGAAACAGAAGTTCTCTAATGAGGGCAGTAAGACCTAATAACGTATATGGGAAGAGACTTGCGAAGAAATTTCCAGTTCAAGTTGATTTATTACTGAAGTGACATATTTCAGAAGGAAAAAAAACCCCAAAACTGACAAATCTCATCAGCAAAGGCCAAAAAGGAGCGTGTTGCAATTATTGTGTTGCAGTCAGTGCTGTGTGGGTGACGACAGCCATGCTGAACTATGCTTAGAAAAGAGGAAAGGAAGCAAGAAAGACTAACTGTGCCCCTTAAGCCCTGCTTGTTGGGCCAGATTACGTGACACAGGGATGTTCTTTAGTTCAAAGGTTCCTGAGAAGGTTGTGAAATCTCCTTTGACAGCTTCCAGAAACTAAAATACACTTGAGAAATACCCCACTGCCCCAGTTTCTCTCCCCAGTTACTAAACACATTGGAAGCTTTTATATAATGTATTAACACCAAGAATTCCAGCTGCTCCACATACAACCCATACTGAAAATAAGAAAAAGCACTAATGAATGTAGAAGCCTCTGCTCTCCTAGGTTTAAAAAAAAACAAATTAAAATAAAATACCAGTTTCCAGGTGTTCCCTACTAGTATTATCCACACCAATCCCCAGGACTCACCCTTCCTACCATCGCACATCTTTGTTCCAGTACAACTTTTTCACAAAGCAGCCTTGTAAAATATTTCTTTCTTCAGAATCCTATACACACTGATCAGAAGTACAGCAGAACTTTATTCTTTGAATGAGGAAGAACATCCAGACCCAGTATTTGGATATCTGCTTATAAAACTTACTTTGTCTTTTTTTTTTTTTAACCTGTCGTCGTACCTAAGCAGAGCACCAGTTTCAGGATACTGAAGGAGAAATGTTAGGATGGAACAGATTTCCTGAGGACGCTATTTGTGCAGCATTTGTTCAACAGTAAGACCACCTCAGAAAAAAGATTTAGAACAACCCAAAAGGATTTAGTACTAGTTTAAAAAAAAAACAAAAAACAAACTATGGAGAAGTTAACCTGCTGTCCCATGGCTTTACTCTTGACAGCAATTAGAACAGCCTTAGTGCTCTTCCTGCTGCTCCTGCACCTCTCCAGAGGCAGCTGGACACATGCTCTACCTCTGAGGCAGCAGTGAGTATAGCCATCAATTTTGAGGACAAGAGGACAAACTACAAAACTCAGAGGGCATTTTCATTAAAAAATACTTGCAATTAGGGCATGTAAGATTTTAACCATATTTCCTGAGAGGGTATTGGTGTAAAAATTACCCTGTGGTCACCTTGAAACTAGAAGCACTGGAAAAGCATTCTCACCTGAGCTGTAATCTTTCAGTCGCAGGTCCTTCACAGGTGTCCCATCAGGCCCTCGGAAAGCATTGAGGATCTACAGGAAAAATGAGATCTACTTCATCTCCAAAATCAAGCCTCCAAACCCAAGGTACTTGTCAGTGCACATTTCTGTCTCTCCAAGAGTTCTATTCTTTCTAGGCTAAGTCCGTTACAAACTGACACACTTTTCAGCAGTACCTGAGAAATGTTACCGAGTTTTCAAAGTATTTTTGGGCTTTGTTTGAAGAAGCACCATTTACACCACAATTCAACTGTTCAAAGGTTTACTACACTGGTTTCAGCCAGATGGTTCAATTCCAATCTTATTTAAGGTCAAAGATGTCCCACTGCCTTTAAGAAAATCAAAGTACAAGGGCAACTGTTCTGAGTCTTATCACCCTCTGAAGGACAAAGTTCCTGCTGTGACTTCTCCTTTATCAGGCCTCAGAAGATGATCACTACAGCTAACCCTAGCAAAAACTGCTCCATATAGGGGTTCTCATACCTGGAACTTTCACCAAATAAACAAAAAACCCCAAAACCGGAGTCCTAATTCATAGTAGAAGCTTTAGGAAATGGAGCTACTTTCACCTTGTGGCCAAGATAATTTTATTTTTTTTCACTAAAAGCAGCAGGAACAGCAGACATCTTTTCCATCTTTGTAAGATCTCATTTAAGCAATTTCAAGTAACTAAGAACAAACAAGTTCACTTAGACACTACATGTCTTCTGAGCCCAAAATAGTAGTAACAATATTTGGTATATATAAAGCAGTGATGAAGTAAGGCATGTTGCAGAGTCTGGAGTCAAGGCTCCTAGCTATCAACACCCCACATGCAACCACAGGAAAACTCATCACTTCTAGAACCCCCAAAAACCCAAAATAATCAGATAACAGGTAACATTGCAGCGACTTCTAAATCTGGATTTTTCCCCTGGGGAAATGACAGACCATCTGATATGCATTAACCAGACTTCAAAGTGGTACTTTAGAAACCCTCAATAGAAGTTTCTGGATGAGAAACATCCCACTTACATCATCCTTTGTGGCAGTTTCAGGCACTCCTCCTAGTCGAATGAGCTTGCTTGGTTTCACATATTTGGGGCAGGTCCGGTAGTCTTGGTCCTTGAGTTCATACAATCAAGATGGTTTTACAAATGAGAGATGCTGGCTCACAACATACACAAGCAGCAGCAAAATAAAGCAGGGGAAAATTCAAATGCAAAGGCCCATAAGCAGCCTGACTCAAAGCTTTAACCCCTGCTGGAGATTCAGGGAGCTCTGGAGCTCATGCTCACTGAGCTCACTAGCTGTATAGTAAGATCTAGCTCCAGGAAAATAAAATGGGCAGATCATATCTCTCTGTTTTCCAGCAATGGGAGATTCAAACTCAACAGTAGTTATTCAAATTCAATAGCACTTAGTAGTGGAAACCTCCAGGTTTCCAAGATAACTCTGAAGGAAAACAAAACAGTTGTACAGAGGCCCACACAAGCCAGTAGCTTCTCTCTGATACTGCACATAAACAACATCCAGGGGGAAAAAACAAAGGAAGTTTATCTGTAACCACTTCCCCCAACACCTTCTGTCTGGCCATTTTCAACTCAGGGACTTTCTGAAGTCCCGTGGAGAACCTTTTCTGGTTCTACATATTTAGCAGCTCTCACTTGCTAAACTTCACTTCTCTTGGGAAGTGCTTTTGATATAGAAAGGGTGCCCATTAAAAAAACCAAAGCAGAGAAGGATCTCAGAGAAGGATGATGAACTGAACAGAACTGAAGTGATGGGATATGGATGAAGCCTCCTTCTCAACTCCCTCCGTTCTTTGGCCAACACACATTTAACAGAGACATCAATTGACAAAGACACCTACCTGAAGGTTCTTATAGGGCCTAGAATCTTTGCTGGGTTTTCCTTCTGCAAAGGACTTTCCATGTTCATAATCAAACATCTGATGCCCTGGCAGCCGGTGATCCACATCACGATATTCCATGTTCCGGTAGTCTGTATCTTGCCTCCCAAGGAAATCCAGGTCACCTTCACCCTTTAACCCAAGATCAGAATCGGATCTTTGCTGCTCCCCCCCAGAAAGCTGCTGCTGTTGCTGCTTGTTAGCAAAGGTCTGAGGTTGCTCCTCTTGGTCTTGAAGAGTAGGAAGAGGTCCGCGGCTATTTTGGAAATTGTGCGAAGCGTCATCTTCAAGACCCAGTCCCAGGGACTCCTCTTCTCTGGCTGGTGCTTCCGAGTGTTGAAATTCTCCTTTTTGGCTACCAAAGGGACTTCTATCCAGACTAAGTGCAGACTCATCTCTTTTGCTGGTGCTTAAACCAGAGCCCTCTCTTTCTGCTAAAGGTACAGTAGATTGGTTGTGCCTAAAATCTACAAGGCTTTGATCCATGGGAGGCATTTCCCTATCTGAAAAGTCCATGGGAGGAGCCACATCTCTGCTCCTAAAATCCTGATCAGATCGGGATCTGTGCCTATTTCTGAAGTCTGACGATGGTGCGTTCCTGTTTCTGAAGTCCAGATCAGAAGTGCCCACACCCCTGAAGTCCACATCAGGTACATCCCTGTTTCTGAAGTCTGAATAGGAATGTTCTCTGCCCCTGTAGTCTAACTCAGACATGTCTCTTGCCCTGAAGTCTGAATGAGGCCCGTCTCGACCTCTGAAGTCGAAATCGTAAGACCCCCTTCCCCTGAAGTCTGATGGAGGTTCCTCCCTGCCCCTGTAATCCATATTATGTGCTTCCCTATCCCTGTAGTTCATACGGAACGTGTCCCTGTTCCTGTAGTCCCCTGAAGGAACATCCCCACCCCTGAAGTCCATAGGGGGTCCTTCTCTCTCCTGGAAGTCTCCAGAGTACATATCCCTGCCCCTGTACTCAGAAGGGGGTGGCTCCCTGCCTCTGAAATCCATCTGAGATTCGTCTCTGCCCTGGAAGTCAGATGGTGGGAAATCCCTGCCCCTGAAATCATGGTGCCCGTCCCCACCTCTGAAGTCACTACGTGGTCCATCTCTAGCTCCATAGCTGAAAGAAGGTTCCTCTCTGTTGGCAAACTGAGGATTGAGGAGGCCTGAGAGTGCCTGGATATCAAAAGGAAGTGATTTTCTGCCAGAGAAGTTGCCAGAGTGTCTTTCTTGACCAAGACTATCAAGGGAAGGAGGATATTCCCTGTTCCACCCGGGAGCAAACCTTTCTTCTTGGCTCCCACTGTAGAAATAAAGACAGTATTATTCATAACGTGCTTAAGAGTCTGAAATCTACACAGCAGCACATTCTTCTCTAAACTTTTATAGAGCTGTGTAACAGTCTAAGATCCGCAGAAGATATTGATGTTTGGCAGTTTAAGATGAGGCAGCATACGACAGATGTGAGAAAGTAAACTTGGGTGCTCCCATTTCAGCACAATTTCCAGAAGCACTCAACAGGGAATACCTGCAATATTAATGGGTTAATGATGGCAGCAATCCACATAGTCCTGCACTGCACACAGCTCTGCAGCCGTCTGAGGTGCCAGCAGCTGGTGTGTTGGTTCACTAGCATCACCAGCACACACCTGTGAGGAACCCAGGAGTTTAAGCTCTCCAGGTTAGCTGGAAACAGCAACTTAACACATCCTCCTGAGGCACATGAAAGCAGAGGTTACCAAACAGGCTTTACTGACATGCTACAACACTCATTTATGCCTCCTTGTGCTGGAGTCCAAACTGGCAAATTCTGAAAGCCATCAGTTCAGACACTGTGGGTGCCTCACAGGACTATGCCAACAATCAACATCCAAGTGCTCGTGCCTCCAGACTGTCTTACGCTGAGTTCACAAGACTATGGCTATGAGCTCTCCCAATATCCTCATAAAAACACTCAGGAACAAGTCACCTCTTAAGGCAGCTTTTCAAAATCCAATGGGGATAGATTTTTTTTTTTTGGGGGGGGGGTGTGGTTTGAGATGGGACTATCTGATTTTTCATCTAAGCATGACTCCAATACATTTTTTAAAAAACAGAATAATACAGAATCAGCACATTTTAAAATAACACCAAATGCTAGCCAAAGCAGTGGACATTTCCTTAGCAACTACAGCAAGTCCTGTTATACTCTGAGTTTCACTACAGAATCACTCACCAAGACTAATCAAAGCATACGCAGATTTCCTAAGGTACACGGTCCATTTCACCACCATGTAGAATAGCAATTAAAACTTGGATCCAGATCAGCAGTCCCCACTCAATACATTAAAGAATGATGCCAATAAAATCCATTTAAAATCATCAGAGCAGCACTATTGATGTCATCACAAGACACAATCACTCCCTCATCAACACTGTTACTACATGTTCTGGAGGATACTGATTTTCATCAGCCTTCTTAACACATTACAGTAGACAATTATTTGAAGTATTCTTATGGCAGAAACCTAAGGCATGCCATGAGCATTACCTTTATCATATTTTAAAGGTACTGAGGTGCACACATGAGCAAAGGATGAAAGAATTATGCACAACAAAGGAAAATTCTAGATTTTGGTGGCTTCATTTTTTATACCCAGCGCTCTCCTGCAAACACAGGTCTCAGTAACAACCAGAGGAACATAAACTAATAAAAATACTGTGATGTGCAGGCAGGTCAGCTGCACATGAATCTTTAGAACAGTTGCAATGACATTCAAAAATGTCTTAGGAAAGAGTAGATGGGAATACAGACTTCATGCAAGTGCATTTAGTGTTAGGACAATGGGGAATTGGTTTAAACTGAAAGACAGTGGGTTTAGATTAGACACCAGGAGTAAATTCTTCCCTGCCAGGATGGTGAGGCCCTAGCACAGGCTTCCCAGAGAAGTTGTGGATACCTCATCTCTGGAAGGGTTCAAGGCCTGGCTGGATGGGGCTTGGGATAGTGGAAAGTGTCCCTGCCCATTGTAGGGGTATGGAACAAGATGGTACCTTCCAATCAAACCATTCTGTGATGCTATGATGCATGGACTTATTAACTTCATTGAAAGAATTGAACTCTCAAAGTTTTCATAAAATCCTGTGTGCAATGAATGTGCCAGTACTTCTGAACTCATTTTCCTCTCTTACAGGTGTTAACAGCACATAATACCAAAAGCCATACAGCACACCACCTTAGCTCACAACAGCTAAACTAAGTATCACTGAAAAAAGTGGTGTGGAGAAGGACTAGAAATGTTAAAAGCAGCTGTTGCTTGAAAACTAAATTAAAAACTTCACAGAAATGCAAAAACCATCAATTAACTTATCTGTTGTTTGGCAATCACAACTAGCTCCATAGAGACCTCACAACTTCTACCAAAACAGTAAACAGAGAGTTCCCAAGGCTTACTGTATTTAAGAATGTTCCTGAAACAAACTATACATTCAAGCGCTTACCGAAAAGATCCCATTCTGTTGCCTTGTCGATGGTCTCCCCACATTTTGGTCTTGTCTGGTAGGCCTCCAGCAATGGTTAATTCACTCTAACAACACCCAGATACCACTACCTGTTGAATAAACAACATGATGATAAGCCACAAGGCAAAGAACATGACATAAGAAAAACACTGCTGGCAAGAAGGGGTATGTGTAACACGTGATCAGGAGCCACAGATACACAAGACCACACTCAGGCATGAATGAATTCAAGCGTTGCATTTCTCCATGTTCAAATTTGTAAGCGTCAAATGACTCCTGAAATCAAACTGTCAATATGGTGGGCAAACAATTTGATATCTGCTTTGATTAACATAGAGCTTTCCAACATACTGTGCTGTCTGACACCATTCAGGGTGCAGCTAGAAATGTGAGAACGCCGCCATCTATAAACAACAAGGACCGCTGACGAACAACAGTTTGCAATTAATGTTTAATCCAAACTACTTTTGCCAAAAGCTCTTGGCTGCTCAAGGAAATGATCACCACTCTTGGTCTACCACAGATACTCTGCCCTCAGAAGTATGTAGATAACGGAGGAGGTTTTGCCAATAAATCATGACAGGCACTGTTCTCCAACGCTGCCCTCATCAAGCAGAGTGACGCAAGTAACACTTGCCTCAACAGAAATCTAAAATTTCATCCACTTCCTCCCACCAGTGGAGAAGGTGAGGATTTCCTGGCGATAACCAAAGCCAGAACTTGAAAAAGGAAGTACTTCCGTCTTTCCAAAAGAGAAAAAAAAAAAAAAAAAAAAAAAAAGCTTCAGCAGCTCATGGAGAAAACTGAGGGAGATGGCACCCTGATGGCCTCAAACCTGCCCTGGCCAATCCAGCTGCAGTGGTGCAGGGGGTGCCATGTCACCAGACCACAGCTGGGAGACCTGGTGCTTACACAGTGTTCCAAAGCGGGATTATTTAACTCCAGTGGTTGAGGGGACAGAAGACAGTACAGACAGTCACTGCCAGGCCTGGCTGGAGCAGCTCTTGTCAAAGAAAGGCACACAAAGTCCTGTTTGTTCTCCCTTCCAAAGGTCAGCGCTGCCATAGTGGAGGCAGGTCAGCAGAGCAGGTTATGACAGACCTTCCACCAGGGAGCGATTCCGGATGCTGCTGCTGCTGGCAGCTGTCTGTGCCAAGGAGCTGAGGTGCCAAGAGAGAGTCCATGCTCTTCCCAGGGTCCATTACCCGCCAGGGAAGGCTCGGGTGGGAGCCAGGGACAGCAGGTTCTGGCAGAAACCAAGCATGCAGAGGTGGAGGAAGGCAACCTGTGCAACCACCGCTGATCCATCCACCTCAATGTCACTTCCAAAAAAACAGATTCATTCCATTGGCCACTCAAGCCCAGGAGTACCAGTTTGCTCACATTTTACATGGCTCTTGATAAATAACCACCCTGGTCTCAAGGATTTCCTCCATCTTTCTATGAGGAAAAGTTCTCTAAGAGAACCAACACCACGCCCCCTTCATGGCAAGGGCAGGCAAAGGGAGAGGTTGTCAGCCAATCCTTTCCTCTGAGATCTTTTGCAGCCTACAGACCTCACATTTCTTGCTCTTCCTTTCTGGATTGCCCTCCCCCACACCAGTTCTCCTTAAGTCAACAACCTTACTGACACTTAAAAAAAGAAGAAAATAAAATTCCTTGCCAGCTGGGAACTGTTTAGACATAATATTCAAATTATCAGACAAGGGAAAAAATACCACTGGACAGCTATCAGGCCTGGCACAGACCTGCTGAGCCATGCAGCAACCTCCAGGAGTGCGAGGTCATGGCTCAATAACACAGGGAGCAACACTGGCTCTGACAGCCCCCACTCAGCCTGATCTGCTCCCCGCCTCCGCCTTTGGCAAAGCGACGGGTGTAAGTTGTGCCAGCTTGTGCTTTTCTGGGTCTGCACCACAGATGACCCTCAGAAGAGAGTTATATTTAACCCAGGTCACTTCAGGGATACGCTTTACCACACAATCCCACAAAGCAAGGTGACAGCAAACTGTAGGACAGGGACAGAAGGGTCTTAGCCTGGCTTCCAGTGACGCCAAGATCTCCTGAAGGTACACTCTGCTACAACTGCTCCAAAAAAAGCACACCGTGATGAGACATCGTGAGGATTCACCCTTCTGCCACGGGCAGATATCTGCCAGCTCAGCTCCCACCTCCCAGCTCACAGGTAAATGCTGGGAGACAGGTCACTCAGTGAGTGAGGCTGTTTGCCAAAAACACCCCAGGCCAACAGCAAATCATGGCAAAAAGCCACCTGCGCGCTTGGAACTGTGCATCCATTAGTTTCGTCATACTCTGGTCACAACCAAGTGTTTGAGGAGATGGAAACAGTCCAGTCACTCACAGAGCCCAGACCAACAGCTCTCTAGGACAATAATGAGCTGTTACAATTACCCTAAACATTTGGGAGGCAGACATGCATCATCTTTCCCTAATCCTATCCCAGCTGACTCTACTTCCTGGTGGCAAAGCCTCAGCTCCACCGAAAATACAGAAGGCACAACTAAACAAGGAGAAGCTCTTTTGTGGTTTGAGTTCCTCCAACGACTGGTGGTCACACAGCCCTCCCATGAGAGACTGGTGGAGCTCCGGATGCTCCCTGGCAATTACACCCAATGACTTCCTCAGGACCTTGCCCCTGCCCTCCCCAGTGCTTCCTCAGACAACTCTGGGGAGGTTCCTGTCTCCACTTTGCCAACTGCACATGCCAAGACTGACAGCAAACTCTTGGATCTTTTACTCCAATTTATATCCTCTTATGCTAAAATAATGGCTTTGATCATGGGAATTGTGCAGCTGAACCAGACTGAGCAACTGGTCTTCTTGAGGATTAAATAAAGACATCTGTCAAGGGGCCGAGTGGGAAACGCCAGCACAGCCCTCAAGTGTCTCCTCACCAATTTACACCCAACTTTACACTTTTTTCCATATATGGGGGAGAGAAAGGTAATTGGTGACAGACTGGGTGATATTTTCAGAAAAATACTCTGATATTCAGAGCTTCTCTCCCAACAGATTTTGCCAAGACTTGGTATTTATAGAGTATGAGGAAATCAAACACAGAACTACACACGAGAACAGAGGAAGCAGTTTGCTGTGGAACAACTTTCTGTACCCGCTAAAGTTTTTGTAAGGCTGAAGAAAGGAAAAGGCCTCTGTGAAATCCAAGTACTGCAGAAGGTACAAGAGAAAACTATTCCCCAAAGCTACAGAAACTGTGAGCAGCCAAGAAAGCCAGTTACATCAGATGTTAAAGTCAGAGATCCCTAATTGGGAAGAAATATCAAAAGCGTGTCACTGACATGCAAAAGTGAAGGGAGAGGGAACCATTTTGGCTCTCATAGGTGTCAAGCTGGAAGATTTTAATTGTAAAAAAAGGAGATGTGCATACTTTCAATCTATATGATGCTTCTAAAAATATGTATTAGAGACAATCACGTGAATTTTTCCATCCCACTATCCTGACCTTGCTTTTCTCAAAGGACTTCACAAGTGTATTCCTTGTGAAAAGACTCTCACACCACCAACATCCTGCTGGGATAGGAAAGTGAAGCCCACCTTCAGCAGCATTGCCAAAAGTAACACCACACAGCAGCAGCAGCACCAGCCTCTTGAGATGCCAATTGTTTTTCAAAACAGAGCACAGGAGGTCACTGGCATCACTCCCGGTCGTTCCTGATCACTGCCTTACCTGGCCTCCACCAGAGCCAGGCCACATCCTGCCTCCACCTCAGCTTTACTGGCAGCCCAAAATTCCATTTAGCCCAATCTGCTAACACACAGCTCCCATCAGATCCCTCTGCAGCCCAGCATGAATCCAGCCCACTTTGGTCCATCCCTTTTACAACCACAAGCATTCCGAGATGGAAACACACACGACCTGGTGCAAAAAAAGGCTCTAATCTTTATCAGGGCCTCAGAACAACACCGAGATACCGAGAAACACCACAACTGCTGACAATGATACACACGTGGCAGGCCCCAGCACTACCATGTGGGATACCGTATCCTGATCCAAGGGCCGTCCATCCCAACCCCACAACCCACATCCCACTGGGGCCTGAGGTCCTGATGAAGACACGAGCCCACAGCACGCACCTGCAGGCCCACAGCGCCAGGACCTGCTGCCTCACGCCCCGCAGCGGGCCGCCCCCAGCCTCACCCTGTTCCTGCACCACGGGTGACCCCAAAACACACATCCCCCTCATCCCCGTGGGCTCCGCTGCCTCCCCTCCTCTACCACGGACAAGCCCACCCTGAGAGCCCCTCGGGACACTCCTCGCCCCTCCCACCCCACTGAACGAGACGCCCTTTATCCCAGGCGATCCCCTTTATCTCCTGGGAGACCCTTATCACCTCTTCCTCCTCCTCCTCCTCTTCCTCCTCCTGCTCCGCCGCTCCCGCCTCGCACAGGCCCCACGGCCGCCACGGCGAGAATCCGGAATTTCCGGCTCCCTCCTCCCCGCGGGTGCCCAGGGGGTGCTGGGAATTGTAGTGTCTTTATCGCCTCCCTGCCGCCCCTTCTCAGGCGTGTCCTTGTAGCTCACGGACTACAACTCCAATGATCCCCCCTAGGAGCGCACCGCCTACAACCCCCATGATGACCCGCGGCGGGTCGCCGCGATGGCGGGGGTGTCGCCGCGGTCGGGGCCGGGACCGGGGGTAGGGCGGGAGGTGACCGCCCGCCGCCGGCTCCGAGCCCTTCTCCGACCCGCCTAGGCCGTGCCCAGGGGGCTGCAGGGCGGCCCCGGGAGGAGCCGCGGAGGTGGGTCCCTGCGCGTTGCCCTTAAGGGGAGTCCTGGGCCTGGGTCGTGTTGGGGCTGCAGGAGCGGTGACACCTCAGCGCTGGAGGGGGAAGGGGCGGGGTCGGTCCGTGCTGGGCCGGGAGTGAGTCCTGGGGTGAGTCTCGCCCACGGTAAGATCATCAGGGTGAGGAGGAAATGTGAGAACGGGGCCCTAATCCACTCCCCGGCACCCTCCAGGGCTGTGACAGGATTTTAGTGGGGTGTCTGGCTTCCCCCAGGTGCGGACGGGATCCCAGTAAGCTCCCTGGCACTCTCCAGGGCTCCAGGTCACAGGCTCCCCTAGATGAGGACAGAGCCCTTATCTGTTCCCCGGTACTCTCCAAAGCTGTCACAGGGTTTTGTGGGATGAGGATTTACCTCCCCCGGCGGAGGATGGAACTTTGCCCAGTTCCCCAACACCTTCTAGAGCTGTCACAGGTTTGGGGGTGGGGGCTGCATGAACTCCCCCAGGTAAGGACAGGGCCCTGATCCACTGCATGGTTCCCTTCAGGACTATCACAGGAATTCATGGGGGCTGGTCTGGCTCCCCCAGGTGCAGCGTTAGTTGGGATTGGGTTTGGGAGCAGAAGGTGTGCTAGGGCACAGAGCAGAGCCTGGGCTCCATGAGCTTCCCTAGCAGCCAAGTTCAGAAGCACAGGCCCCTAGCCAGCCTGCCTGCCTCCTGTTGCTTTTGTTTGTGTTCACTTTTTCAACCTGGGGGCGGGTTTTCCCCCAGGGAAGGGAGGAAGGAGCGCGCTGGAGGCATGGCCTTTGCTGGAGAGGGCACCCAGCTCCCGGGGTGACGCCATATGTGCCAGCTCAGGAGGACTGTCACCAGCCTCATCCCAACACAGCCACCTAACCCGGTCCAAGGAAGATCATAAACCCCTCCCTTTGCAAACATGAGGCCTCTGGGATTTCAGGTGTATGGGACAAGCCCCATCTAGGGCCGTGTCCCTTCCCCCTCGCTGCACAGGGAGGCTGAGCAGCTTTCATGGGGGAAATCGGGGCCAAGCCTGGATGAAAGGTGCCGTGGCCAGGGAAAGAGCTGGGTCTGCGTGAGAGAGGAAATCCTGCTGGATTAGAGCAGCTTTCCTGACATCTCACCAGAGCTCGGGGCTGCCTGCTGAGCCAGCGGGATTGGGGCTGCGGGTGCTGGCCTGGCTCTGCTGGAGAACAGAGCATTTCTGGACCTGCTTTGAAAGTGAGGGGACACAGGGGTGACACTGTGGGTCACATGCAGGTCCTGCTCCGAGGAATGGCTGCAGATGTCCACAAGAAGAAAAGCTGGGAAGTGCCCAATGGGTCCCTGGCGCCAGGAGATGGGCAGCACACGGAGCGGTCCGAGAGCCCTACACCGGGGCTGGCACAGGGCACAGAGCCAGGTATGGAGCACAGCTCACCAAAGTGAGGGAAGCAGGGGGGGAAAGAGCAGCTCCTCATGCAGGCTGGGACCTCCACAGCTCTGTGGGCAGGGGGAGATGAGCCCAGTCATGACTCCCCACCAGCAGGACCCGCACTCACCGGGTGCTGTGGGATGGGGAGAGGAGGCAGGTCCCCTTTGCATCCTTTCCCCAGCATGGGGGACACATGGACGGATGCTGCATGGCCCGTTGTTCCCAGGGGCGGGCCAGGAGGGAGCCATGTTCGTGCACACCCGCTCCTACGAGGACCTGACCAGTCCCGAGGACGGGGTGGCCGCGGCACGGAGCCCAGAGGAGAGGCGTGGGGAGCCGGCTGAGCAGAGCAGCATGGAGCAGATCAGCAAGGACTTCAGCGAGCTGAGCACACAGCTCACAGGCATGGCCCTCGACCTGGAGGAGGAGATGAGGCCAAGCAATGAGGGGAAGCTGGAGCCATCCCCGCAGACCACCCGCCGTGACTCAGTGCTGTCGGGGAAAGAGGAGGAGGACGTGACCATGGATGCCTGGCGCTTGCACCGGAAGCACGTCTTTGTGCTGAGTGAGGCGGGCAAGCCCGTGTACTCCCGCTATGGCTCTGAGGAGGCCCTGTCCAGCACCATGGGTGTCATGATGGCCCTGGTGTCCTTCCTGGAGGCTGAGAAAAACGCCATCCGGTCCATCCACGCAGGTACCGCCCTGAGGGGGAATGGGGTGGAGTGGGGGGGGGGTCACAGCCTGCCTATCCGTGCGCCTGCCACCATGGGCCATGTCAACTGTCCCCAGGGGCAGATGGGTTACTGTGGGGAGAGGCTGCAGCCTGGCTGTAGCCCTGGGGAGCCAGGCTCACAGGTCTGTCCCCGGACTCCTGGGGACTCCCTCCCAAGCAGATGGCTACAAGGTGGTCTTCGTGCGGAGGAGCCCACTGGTGCTGGTGGCAGTGGCACGCACCCGGCAGTCGGAGCAGGAGATTGCCCATGAACTGCTCTACATCTACTACCAGATTCTGAGCCTGCTCACCTGGACCCAGCTCAACCACATCTTCCAGCAGAAGCAGAACTATGACCTGCGCCGGCTCCTGGCTGGCTCCGAGCGCATCACCGACAACCTGCTGGACCTCATGGCCCACGACCCCAGCTTCCTGATGGGCGCTGTGCGCTGCCTGCCCCTGGCCGCCAGTGTCCGGGACGCTGTCAGCAGCAGCCTGCAGCAGGCCAAAGCCAAGAGCCTGGTCTTCTCCATTCTGCTGTCTGGGAACCAGCTGGTGTCTCTCGTGAGGAAGAAGGATCAGTTCCTTCACCCCATTGACCTCCATCTGCTCTTCAACCTCATCAGCTCTTCTTCCTCTTTCCGGGAGGGTGAAGCCTGGACTCCCATTTGCCTCCCCAAATTCAACTCTAGCGGTTTCTTCCATGCCCACATCTCCTACCTGGAGCAGGAGATGGACCTGTGCCTGCTGCTGGTCTCCACTGACCGTGAGGACTTCTTCACTGTGTCCGACTGCAAGCGGCGCTTCCAGGAGCGCCTGCGGCGGCGGGGGGTGCACCACGCTCTGCAGGAGGCCCTGCGCACCCCCTTCTACAGCGTCGCCCAGGTGGGCATCCCTGACCTCCGGCACTTCATCTACAAGTCCAAGAGCTCCGGGCTCTTCACCAGGTGAGGCCCCGGGGAACCACTGGGCCAAGGCCATGGCATGTGGCATGGGCCAAGCCCCTTCTCCAGGGGGTTAACGGGGTGCTGTGTTCCTGCAGCCCTGAGATTGAGGCTCCCTACGTGCAGGAGGAGGAGAAGGAGAGGCTCTTGGGGCTTTACCAGTACCTGCACAGTCGGGCCCACAACTCTTCACGGCCCCTGAAGAACATTTATTTCACAGGCCCCCGTGAGAACCTCCTGGCGTGGGTAAGGCCGTTGGTGGGGTTTGGGTGAAGCCTGTCTTTTCTGGTCCTGCATGGTGGGAAAGGGGGGTGGTAACACTACACAGCACCAGCTCCATGGTCCCCAGGGAGGACCCCAGCCTGTGCATGGTCCTTTTGAGGGTGAGCCTGCCCCCTGTGTGAGGGAGGGACAGGCTGGGGTAGCAGTGGGAGCTGGTGAATTCCAGCACCAAGGGCTGTCATGCACTCAGTGCTGTGGAGAAAACCCGCTCTGAGGACAAACCCCAGGGTTTGATTCTCCCACTTGTGAGCAAACCAAATGCCACCCATTTAGGGTACCCCACTGCCACTTTGTGTCCCTGCACTGGAGCCCCTCTCCCCATTGCTGGTAGCCCATGGGGGGAACACGGAGTGCCAGCCCCAAGTGGGGCGCAGTCCTGTTCCCAGCATGTGTCCTGTTCCTTCTCTCAGGTAACCAATGCCTTTGAGCTCTACGTATGCTACAGTCCCCTGGGGACCAAGGCCGGCGCCATCAATGCTGTCAACAAGCTCATGAAGTGGATCCGCAAGGAGGAAGACCGACTCTTCATCCTCACACCCCAGACGTACTGATGGGCATCACCCAGGGCATGGAGCCAGCTGGGAGAGCCCCCGCCATGCTGGGGAGCCCATTCCCAGGGATTCCCGGGCTGTGTGTCCAGGGGAGAGGGCATGGTGGGACCCCAGAGCACAGGGAAACTCCACCTGTGGGTCTGTCCAACCTGGTTATTAGAGATGGGGTGCACAGGGAAAGGGAAGGGGGTGAACAGGGCTCTCTCTCAGCTGCAGGCAGTGCCCGAGCTGGGGGGCTGCTCTTCCTCTGCAGTCCCCAGCTCCATCCCTTGTTGTGGGGGTCCTGGAGTGGGGCTGCTGATACCCCAGGTTACTGGAGGGGAGCAGAGCACCTGGGTCCTGCTCCCTGTGCCTGGCATCCCCCTTCTCTTACATCCTGTGGCTGTGCCAAGGGTGAGGTTCCCCAGGGGAGAGATACGGCAGCACTCAGGGGACCCTGTGTTGCTGTTCCCGCAGATGGCAGGTGACACCGTCCAGGTGAGGGACAGGGCTGGCCTGGGGCATACACTGCTCCTCTCCCTGCCTAGTGGGGATCTGGAGCCCCCAAGTGCCAGGGAGCCTCTGCAGTCCCAGAGCAGGTTTGCCCCCTTGGCATCTGTATGAGCCTGGACCCTTCCCACTGTGGCTGTGAAAAGGATGTTTGTCCCTGGGGATGCTGGCAGGCGGGGTGGGTCAGCCTGCCCCAGCTGGGACAGCAGGGTCCTGCCCACCTCACCACAGGGACACAGAGCAGCTCCAGAGAGCCAAGGTGCAAAGGTGTTCGTCAGGGAGCTTGTGGGCTCATGGTTCTGGCAGTGGGTAGTGGACCCTAAAGGGGCAGTTTAAGCACATCTCCTTGGAGACACCCCTGGTGCAGGGCCATGGTGCTCTCCAGCCCATGGAGAGTTTCCCCTTTGGCATGGGAGCACCTGTCCCCCAAACCCAGCCCCTCGAGCCAGCTACGCTGAGCTTCCTGCACCTCCCTGACCACCCCAGGCACTGGTGCAGGGCTGACCTGTGAACGTCTCGGGGCTGTCTCAATACTGCTGGAATAGGTGTTGGAGGAGGGGCAGAGCCATCAGGGTGATAGCCCGGCACAGAGGGAGCTGGGAAGGATCCGGCAGGGCTAGCACAGGGGTCTGCTCCTGTATTTATGCTCCTGCCAGAGTGTAATCGCTTGTCTTTGCTCATAAACATTATCTGGACCCTAAGTTAAGTCTTGTCACGTTCCTGTATGTTCACGGGAGTGGGGGGATGACCAAGCTGGGGTGGGGGGAAAGTTTGTTCCAAGTTTTGGTACGGTGCAGTCCAGCCCCGGGGATCTGCTGGGAGCCAGGAAAGCTGCCTGGGAGCGTTTCGAGGCTGCCGGGGTTGTGCTGGCAGGAGGCGGCGCTGGCTGGAGACTGGGAGCGGCAAAATCCGCGGGCTGAGCTGGCCACGGCCAGCTCATGTCGAAACCGAGCAGAGGCGCAGCCGGAGGAAGGAGCTGTTGGGTAAGGCCCGGAGCCAGCGGAACTCCGGGCCTTGCACAACTCGGGCCGGGAGCCTGGGAGGGCCGGGGCTGGCCGGACGGTAGGCACAGGGGATTTTCGGCAGGCTCAGCTTCTCCTGGGACCAAAGTCCCCAGCACCTTGCTCACCTGGAGGAAAGGTCCATGTGCAAAGCTGGGATTCATGGCCCCAGCGTCCAAGGGCAGCAGGGCACGTGGAGTGCCAATCCATGTATGGATCAGGATGTATAGGATCTTCCCACATCCCTACGAACAGCAGTCACTCCCAGAGGTGCTGGCACCTCCTGCCACTGCCTGCAGCCAGGGAGGAAAGGGACATGAGACACAGAATAGGCACAACAGAAATAACCCTCACAGCTGCCCTGGCAAAGCTGTGGCTCTCCCAGCCCTGCTCCTTTTTCCCAGCTGGGAACTCCGGTGCTGAGCCTGCTGCACTCGCCAAGGCTGCCCTGTTGGCCTGGGAGCGAGCAGCGAACGCGGTGCCACCGCAGGAACTTTGGGGAAGCGGCAATTTCGATTCCATCTGTCGGGATGTCAGCCGTCCCTACGGCAGCGGGGCTGGGGGCTGCGGCTGAGGGGCCAAGGGCTACCGACATGCAGGACCCCACTCGCACCCAGGGCTGCTGCTGGCAGCCACCTCCCAGCCACGGGGCTCCCCCGATGGCCACCCGGACCTGCCGCGGGCAGCCGAGGCACTGTGCCAGCCCTGCACCCGTGCTCCGATCAGCGGCCCCGACTCACACCCGTGCGCCTCTTGGGCACCGTGCCCAGCCGTGCCTGTCCCCCCGGCAGTGCCCAGCGACCCTCCGGCTACCCCGGCCTCCGAACACCCCCGTCGCCCCGGGCTGCGTGTGCCGGTGCCGGCCCTCGGGGAGCCCCGGGCGGTGCGGGGACAGGACCCGCCCACCCCGTTCCGCCCTGGCCCGTCCCGCCTCGCCCGCTCCGTCCCGGCCCCGCTCCGCCCTGTCCCGGCACGGCACGGCACGGCAGCGCCCAGGTGAGCGCCCTGCCGCCCGGCAGCGCCCGGATCGGACCCGACAGGACGGATGGGGCGAGAGCAGCCGAACCCAGTGGAGACCTCGGACCCGGTGAGCTGCGGCGGGGCCGCGGGTGGAGGCCGGGGGTAGTTCGGGGTCCCAGTCCCGGGAGGCCGGCGGGGCCTTGTCCTAGTCCCGCAGGGATCCCCAGTTCCCTTTGCTGTCCCGGGGGCTGGCAGGGTCCCTATCCCAGTCCCCGGAAAGGGTCATTGCAGGGCAGAGATGCCCCAGGGTGACAGGCAGAGTCTGTAGGTGGCAGAAGGCAGGATCTGTCCCTCTGCCACAGGCAGCTTGGCATCACCTCCTACTCATGGTATTTCGGAAGAGGTTTTGTGTGACTGATCCTCCCTCGGCACTACCCAAAATCATCTGGCCCTTGGGAACCCTGGCACCCCCAACTGACTCCCGACTGTGGCTGTGCCCAGGTCTTCACCTAAAATAAGCGGGTAAAACCCTTCCTTTTTTATTTTGGCAGATGCAATGGTGGCCCACCCTCCATATGAGTTCTGAGCCTGCTGGGTGCTGAGCACCGTCAATAACCCCACACCAGTGGCACTGCACAGCATGGGCCTGTTGCGCTGTGTGTGCCTCTGGCTGCTGCTCGCCCTGACCCGGCTGCGTGCTGGTGCCTGGCAGTGTCCCCGCATCCCTTACAGCTCCATCAGGAACTTCTCCATCCCCTACACACTGCCCAGCCTCGATGCTGGCAGCCCCATCCAGAATGTTGCTGTCTTCACCGACTCCGATGGCCCAGTCGCTGTCTTTGTGGCTGTCAGGAACCGCATCCTGTTGGTCAGCCCCGACCTGCGCCTGCTCTCCGTCCTTATCACCGGCCCGGTGGGCAGTGCCAAGTGTGAGATCTGTCGCCTGTGCCCAGCCACCACAGATGGCCCTGAGGACACAGACAATGTCCTGTTGCTGCTGGACCCGCTGGAGCCATGGCTGTACAGTTGTGGCACGGCACAGCATGGGCTGTGCTATCAGCACCAGCTGGAGGTGCAGGACGGTAAGGTGGCCATCACAGCCACGCACTGCCTGTACTCGGCCATGGGCAACGGCCCTGCGTTCTGCCCTGACTGTGTGGTCAGCCCACTGGGGACCAGTGCCACTGTGGTGGCCACCTCTTACGCCTCCTTCTTCTACCTCGGCTCCACCGTCAACAGCAGTGTGGCAGCACGGTACAGCCCGCAGTCGGTGTCCGTGCGACGCCTGAAGGGCACCTTGGATGGCTTTTCAAACGACTTCCAGTGGCTGACGGTGCTGCCGCAATACCGCAACAACTACACCATCCACTATGTGCACTCCTTTGCCGACGGGGACCACGTCTACTTCCTGATGGTGCAGCCGGAACAGCCGGGATCTACAGTGTTCCACACGCGCCTGGCACGGCTCAGCACCCACGAGCGTGACCTCCGCCGCTACCGCGAGCTCGTCCTCGACTGCCGCTTTGAGTCCAAGCGCCGGCGCCGGCGCAGCAGCGAGGAGGATGCTGAGAGGGACATCGCCTACAACGTGCTGCAGGCAGCCCACGCTGCCCGCCCTGGTGCACGCCTGGCCCGCGACCTCGGCATCAACGACACCGACACCGTGCTCTTCGGTGCCTTTGCCGAGAGCTGGCCGGAGAGCCGAGTGCCGCAGGAGAACGCGGCTGTCTGCGCCTTCCCCCTCCGCCTCCTCAATCAGGCCATGGAGGAGGGCATGGAGAAGTGCTGTGGAACCGGGCACCAGCCACTGCTGCGGGGTCTCAGTTTCTTCCAGCCAGTGGAGTACTGCCCACACAATGTGAGTGCTCCACCCTGCGCCGCATCTGGCCCGGGGACCCTGGGGGTTGGCTGGGATGTGGGAAAGTGGGTTCAGGAGCTGGGAAACACTGGTAGAGCAGGATGGATGGTGGGGCTGGGTAGGGCGGGGGGAGAGCAGCATCAACCAGGTGTGAGTCAGCTCAGCAGCCACCCACCACCTACTGCAGGGGCTGCTGTGTTCCGGCAGCCCCGCTGCACCAGGGAGGCCCGGTGCGGGCGGGGATCCTGTTGAGCTCCCACCTCACTGGTACACGTGTCAGCACATGGGCACACTGCCACATGTCATGCATTGGGCCAGCCCCTCTCCTGGTATGGCTTCCCCAGGAGCCTCGACTCCGGTGTCCGTGGTGACTGTCCCTGGACCCCAGCCATCCTCTCCAGCTTGTTTTTGTCAGGGGGTGGGCAGGAAAGCCACAGGGCCTCGGTGCTTCGCAGGCTGGATGTGTGAGGTACAGGCTGCTCCTGCCTTGTCCCCCAGGCCCAGCCACCGCCTTCTCTGGGCAAATAAACCGCAGGCGGAAGTGCAATTAGTCACCGGGGTTCCTCGCCTGCCGCAGCCGCGGGGCAGGAACACCGTGTCCCAGGTACAAGCCCCGGCACGGCCAGGATGCAGATGGGTGGGCACCCCAGCAGGGCCCCCTCATCCCAGCACATGACACAAGTTTTGGTGTCCTCAGCCAGGCCCAGGGCAAGGTGCAGCCAAATCCCCTCCTCTTCCTGCACAGAGCAGACAGCTCACTGCTGCTGACTCACTCTGTGGCAGGGGAAACTCAGAGGGGACCCCAGCCCTTCTGCATTGGGGGTGTCCAGTGGGGACACAATGGCTCCTGGTGTTCCTTTTCAACCCCAGTCCCTCGCTGAGCTCCAAGAGTCATCCTGGAGTGTGCATCCTGTGGTGCCAGCGCAAATAACTATATCCAGATGGGGTGGGAGGGGAGGGCAGGATCTGACGCCACGTGGGGGACTGAGGGAGGGCCTACTGATGTGTTTTTTTCCCCCAAAATTTCCCAGCCTGGAGGGAAACTTAAGCAATCTGGTGCTGCCCCAAAATATCTCACAGCTCAAGTTGGTGCCTATCTGTGAGGGTGTGGGAGTCAGGGTGGCAGGTCGAGTCACCACCCCATGTTTGGCCACAGGTGAACCTGTCAGCACCAGTGATCAACACCAGCTGCTGGGATCAGCCCACCCTCGTCCCTGCTGCCTCCCACAAAGTGGACCTGTTCAACGGGCAGCTGACAGGTGTCCTCCTCACCTCCCTCTTTGTCACCGCCATGGGAGACGTCACTGTGGCTCACCTGGGCACAGCAGAAGGACGCATCTTCCAGGTGGGATGGGGGATCAGGAGGGGTGGCAGGTCCTGGCAGGCTGTGGGCTATGCTTAGCCCCCTGCTCTGCCCTGCTGCAGATGGTGCTCCAGCGCTCCAGCTCCTACCTTGTGACCTTGTCCAACTTCTCCCTGGGAGAGCCAGGGCCAGTGCGAGGTGCCATGGGGCTGCAAAGCCACTCGCTGTTCTTCACTGCCGGCACCAAGGTGAGTGGGGGGTCTCAGACGAGGGGCATAGGGTGGGCATGGAGCTCCACGTGTCCCTGACCTCCACTCTCCATCCCCAGGTGTGGCTCCTGAACGTCACCGGCCCTGGCTGTCGCCACTTCTCCACGTGCCAGCACTGCCTGCGGGCCGAGCGCTTCATGGGCTGCGGCTGGTGCGGGGATGGCTGCAGGCGCCGCCACGAGTGCAGCGGCCACTGGGTGCAGGACAGCTGCCCACCCGTCCTCACCGACGTAGGTCTGCGCTGCCGTCCCCCTGCTCCTCACACCTCCCGGCCACTCGGATGGGGAGGGACATGGCAAATGGGGTGGCCTGTGGTGGAACCCCCTCCCTGGGATGGGTGTTGTGTTCCTCAGGGAAGAGCATTTCTGCACCCACAACAGTCACTGGGCTTTGGGAGCTTGGGGTGACGCAGGTGCCTCTCCCACAGTTCCATCCCCGGAGTGCCCCGCTGCGGGGTCGGACACGGGTGACGCTCTGTGGAATGACCTTCCGCTCCCACTCGGGCCCCGACCCCAGCCGCAGCCCCCGCGGTGCCAGCCGGGTGGCAGTGGGACGGCGAGGCTGCACCGTGCTGCCGGAGGAGAGCCACAGCTACAGGTGTGCAGCAGTGCTGGGACAGGACAGCAGCAGAAAGGGGTCTGGGGCTGCCCCCCGGCCTGGGGCTGATCCCCCGTCGCTGTCCCGCAGACCCCCGCCCACCTCTCGCCGCAAGGAGTTTGTGGATGTGCTGGTGTGTGAGCTGGAGCCGGGGGGGCCGGCAGCAGTGGGGGGCCCGGCCGATGTGGTTCTCACTGTGGAGGAACCCACCAGACCCTTTGGCTTCCGCGTCTACGGCTCCGCCAGGCTCGGCGGCTTCGTCTTCGTGGTATGGTTCCCCACCGGCAGCGCCCCTGGCAGGGTCGGGGGGGTGGTTTGGCTCACTCGGCGGGGTTTGGCTCACTCACCCATCCCACTGACCCCATCTCTGCTCAGGAGCCCAACGTCAGTGCCCTGCACCCCCCGTTTGGCCCCCGGGGGGGTGGCACCCTCCTGTCACTGCACGGCAGACACCTCTCGGCAGGGAGCAGCTGGCGGGTGACGGTCAATGGCTCCGAGTGTGCCCTGACCGGGCAGCCCAGGTACACCCCTGTTCTGTCCCCGCCTGGCACAGCCGGGTCCCGGCACGGGGAGCCCCCGCAGTCCCCCCAGCCACGGCTGTCGTGTCTCCAGCCAGGACAACGGGACAATCGGGTGCACGGCTCCCGCCGCCGCTGGCCCGGGCCCAGCCCGGGTAGCCTTGTGGATCGACGGGGAGGAGTTCCCGGCTCCCGGGCCCTTCCAGTACCGCCCCGACCCCACGGTATCCGCCGTCGTCCCCAGCTGCAGCTATGAGTGAGTGCGTGGGCTCCCTTCTCCTGGCTGAGGGGACAGCCCTGTCCTGCCAACTGCCCTGGCTGGGCTGGATGAGGTGCTGGGAATTGCGGGCACCCTGGGGACCGTGTGCACCCCGGGGAATCTGATCCCCGCCCACCGCAGGGGCTCGCTGCTCACCATTATCGGCACCCACCTGGACTCTGTGTATCGCGCCAAGATCCGCTTTGAAGCCGGTGGTGTGATTACCCAAGCCACAGTAAGCACCGGGGTGTGGGACCATCGCCCCCCGGCCCTGCCCACCCCACCGCAGTCCCCCGGGCACATTCCGAGCCGGTGCTCAGCATCTCCCTCCCCACAGGAGTGTGAGGAGCCGCCGGCACCGGAGCGGCTGCTGTGCCACAGTCCAGCTTTCCCCTTCGAGAGCAAGGTGCCCAAGGAGGTGGTGCTGGGGAACCTGAGCGTGCTGCTGGACGGCGCCGATGGCCGCTGGCTGTTCCGCCTCCGCTACTACTCCCGGCCCAAGGTTTACCCCTTGGAGCAGGAGGGCAGGCGGCTCCGCCTCAAGCCCGGCGATGATGAGATCGAGGTGCACGTACGTGGGGCAGTGGGGTGAGGGTAGGGGGTCCCACTGCCAGGACCCCCGAGATCACGGTGCTCTCTCTGGGCAGCAATTGGGGCTGGATGCCGTGGCCAGCTGCATGAACATCACCATGACGGTGGGGGGCCGGGACTGCCACCCCAACGTCCTGAAGAACGAGGTGACGTGCCGCCTGCCCCGCGAGCTGCACCTGACCTCCGCTGGGGCCCCCGTGGAGGTAGGAACCCTCTGGGTGGGCAGCCACACGCCCCAGTTCCCCCCACCCCATCCCTGCTGAGCCCCTGATCCTCCAGATCTGTGTGAACGGAGCCTGTGAGGCGCTGGGCTGGGTGCTGTCCTCCCCCACCTCGCTGGACCTGGCCGCCAGCCTGGCTCTGGGCACCGGCATCACCTTCTTGGTCTGCTGCATCCTGGCTGCCGTGCTGTTCCGCTGGCGCTGGAGTAAGAGGCGGGGTGAGTGCCGTGCTGGCCGGGCACTCTGGTGCCCCCCAGACTCCTGCCACGCCACCCCCTACCCACTCACTGCTGCCTGCAGGTACGGAGAACCTGGAGCTGCTGGCACAGCCCGGCCGCAGCGACCCCCCCATCACCACCCAGCGCCCCGGCGTCGACTACAGAGAGGTGCTGGGTAAGTGGGTGTCACCCGTGGGTGGCGGGGTGCTGGGTGCTGCCAGCCCTCACCCCGCCTCTGCCTGTCCCAGCAGTGCTGAACACAGCGGGCACTCCCGGCCCCGTGGGGCCCCGCACACGAGTCACCAGTGCCGGTGCCAATGGCAGTGCCGGGGCTGGTGCAGCGGGCGGCGGATCCCCCATGCCACTGCTCAGGGCCTCATCCTGCTGCCTGGAGGATCTGCGGCCGGAGCTGCTGGAGGAAGTAAAGGACATCCTCATCCCTGAGGAGCGGCTTGTCACCCACCGCCACCAGGTCATCGGCAAAGGTGACTCTACACCCCAATTTGGCTGTGGCGTTACCTGCCCAATGTGTGTGGGTGCCAGCTTTGTGCCACCTGTCCCTGCAGGACACTTTGGCAGCGTCTACCACGGCACCTACACGGACCCGCTGCTGGGCGACCTCCACTGCGCTGTCAAGTCCCTGCACCGTGAGTAGCTCCCCCTCCCACGCGTGCTCCCGTGGCACAGCAGCGGAATGGCCACAGCTCAGCTCTCCGCAGGCATCACGGACCTGGAGGAAGTGGAGGAGTTCCTGCGCGAGGGCATCCTCATGAAGAGCTTCCACCACCCGCAGGTGCTCTCGCTGCTGGGGGTGTGCCTGCCCCGCCATGGGCTGCCCCTTGTCGTCCTGCCCTACATGCGCCACGGGGACCTGCGCCAGTTCATCCGCACCCAGGAGCGGGTAGGGGGTACCCCGAGGGGGGTGGGCCGTGGTGGGTGCCAAGGTCTCCATGCTCACTACTCCCATCTCACAGAGCCCTACAGTGAAGGAGCTCATTGGCTTCGGGCTGCAGGTGGCCCTGGGCATGGAGTACCTGGCCCAGAAGAAGTTTGTGCATCGGGACCTGGCAGCCAGGAACTGCATGTAAGTGTGGCTGCGTCCTCCAGACCTCCACCAGAGGGTAACTGCTTGGGTCTGGGGATGCCCAGGAGTCCCCACCTTGACCTGGTGTCCTACAGGCTGGACGAGACGCTGACAGTAAAGGTGGCTGACTTTGGGCTGGCACGCGACGTGTTTGGCAAGGAGTACTACAGCATCCGGCAGCACCGCCACGCCAAGCTGCCCGTCAAGTGGATGGCTCTGGAGAGCCTCCAGACCCAAAAATTCACCACAAAGTCTGATGTGGTAGGCATGACCCCCCTCCCCATCCCCCATCTTCATCCTACCTGTGTGCCCATGGCAGTTCTCTTCTCGGCAGTGGTCCTTTGGGGTGCTCATGTGGGAGCTGCTGACACGTGGGGCGTCGCCGTATGCCGGGGTGGACCCCTACGACATGGCCCGCTACCTGCTGCAGGGGAGACGCCTGCCACAGCCCTCTCACTGCCCCGACACCCTGTGAGCGGAGCTGGGGGTGGGCAGGGTGGCAGGGGGTGTCCTGGGGTGCTGCCAGCGCTGACTGGGATGTCGGTACAGCTACAGGGTGATGCTGAGCTGCTGGGAGCCGGCGCCCGAGGAGAGACCGTCCTTCACCGGGCTGGTGGGTGAGCTGGAGCGTGTCCTGGCTGCGCTGGATGGTGAGCACTATGTCAACCTGGCTGTCACCTACATCAACCTGGACTGGGGTCCTCCCTTTCCCCCTGCTCCCCGGGGGCAGCTGACTGATAGCGAGGATGAGGATGAACCAAATGAGGAGGTGGAAGAAGAGAAGGAAGAGGAGGAGGAAGAGAAGGAAGAGGAGGATGATGACACATCTGTGTGCTGATGGGGATTCCTGCACCGTGGGATCTCCCAGACCCCCATATACCACAGGCACACTCCCCTGAGGAGGGATGCAATGTGCAGCCGGATGCTATGGGGCACCCTCCCTATGGGATGGGTGCTAGGAGGCAGCTGGGTGCTGTGGAGTGCTCTCCAGTGGCTCACACCCAGACCTTGCTGGCTGTTCCCCAGGACTGGTCCTGCACCACAGGATACTGGGGGCTCAGTCCTGCGCTGGCTGGGTGGTGTGAGGCTCAGCCCCACAGTGATGAGTGTGTGCTCTGGGGCTCAGTCCCATAGTGGATGGGTGCTGTGGGCCCCATACCCAGCAGGTGATGTTGGGTGGCCTGGCCTTCCCAGGGCTCCCATGGAGTTTCCAGCCTCTTGGCTGCTCATTAAAACGTAATTGTATTTTTTCCTGGCTGAGGCTTTGTGTCTTTGAGGGGGCCATGCACTGAGGAGGGGGCACCCACTGTTGCTGTGCCAGTGAAAGGTGGCAAAGGTGATGCACAACGGTGCTGCTGTGGCCACCCTGGAACCATCCCCCAGTTCCTACCAGGCCAGGGCCCCACTTTGCACCATGTCCCACCATGGCCCTCTGACCTTGGGATGTCTGGGAGGGTTTTCCTAAAAGTCCTGCTCCCAGCCATATCCAGCCCATGGCCAAGGTGGCTGTAGGGCATGAGGCATGTTAGGTGCACCATGCTCTTGGCATGGGGTGATGATGGCCCTGCAGTCCTGGCAGATGGCTCATGCTGGCCCTGGTATTCATGGCACGATGGATGCATGGAATTGCAGTGCCCATGGGCTCATGATGCTCCTGGGATGAAAGGTGCCCCGGCATCAGACCAGGATGCTCTTGAGGTCATGGGTGCTCAGTCATGGGATCATGGAGCCCAGGGCATGGGGTTTCAGTGTCCCTGGAACTGAAGTGCCTGTGGGACCACAGTGCCCAGGACATGCGATCACAGTGAGGGCACGATGGCATCCAGCCCATCAACTGCTCCTCACCCTGCCTGCCTGCACAGGGTCCAGTGGGGCACACTGCTTCGGGCTTGGGGCTGATGTCTGGTGACCAAGAGTCATTACCAGCTTCACTTAATGACACCTTTATTGCTTCAGCACTGCCTGTGCAGGGGAAGGTGCAGCTCATGCCTCAGGGCACGCCAAGAGATGGGCATGGGTCTGTGATGCTTGCTGCCCTGTGAGCTGGTTTTGTGCTCCTTTTGATGGAAGTGGTGGCAGATGCCACATTTGCAAGGAACTCATCCTGATGAAGATGTCCCTTCTGCCCCAGTTTTGGGGCAAAAATCACCTAGAACAAGACACTGGAAAAGAGGAGAGGAGCAGTGATGGGCATCCCTTGCCTGGGTGCAGGTTCAGAGTTCAGGGCAGGGATCAAGGGCAGGGTCTGGGATGGATGGATGGATGGATGGATGGATGGATGGATGGGCAGGCAGGGGATGTTCAGGACAAGTCCAGGATGGGCAAGGGATGTTGAAACACACACGGTCTGTGGCTGTGGGCAGCACTGCTCCTACTCCATGTCCATCCACACGGGCCCTGCCGCCAACACTGGCTTTAAATAAAACCTCCTCGGCTGCTCATTAAGCAGCGCTGGAGCCCGGGGCCACATCAGCTCCCATCAGCCAAGCTGTCCATCTCCACCGGTGCCTCGCACCTGCACGGCTCCGCCGCCACGCGCCCAAGGGTATTTTTAGCACAGCTGGGTCCCAGCATCCCATGGTCAGGGTAGCTGCCAGCACCCTGCCTCAGTTTCCCCACAGTGCGACTGCTGTGCTCCCCTGGCCTGGGTTTTGGGGTGACCATGACCTCCAGTGTAGGTGCTGACCTTGCACATGTAAGGCCAAGCAGCACCTTTTCGGCTCGCTGCCGAGTTGCTGTGGCAACGGGAAGAGCCTGGCACTGTGTGGTTATTAGGGCTGGATCAGCAATGGGAGGCGCTGGGCACTGGTGCTGGGGGATGCTGCATGCCTGGGAGGCAGCCGGGGTGGCTGACTGGGGCACCAGCAGCTCATGGGATGCAGTGATGAAGGGATGGATAGATGCATGCGTGGATGGATGGATGAGTGCATGGATGGATGTGTGGATGCATGGAGGGATGGGTTGATGCATGGCTGGATGAATGCAAAGATGGATGGATGGACTGGCACCCTGGCTATTGCCCTCCTTGGCATGAAGCAGAGTGGGTGCCCAGGGCTATGTTTGGGTGGCAGATGTGTGCCAGCCTGCTGTCCAGTGACACAGGGGACAGCTGTGGGAGCAGCCAGTGTGAGCAGGGCCCCCAGTGGGACTGGGGCTGTCCGTGCTGACAATGGGGCGGCACAGTGAACTGCTCGTTAGCTGACAAGTCTGGTGTGGTTACGGTGACGTGCGTGAGGGCAGCCCCTGTTTCAGGCTGCCCCCTCCCCCCAGGAATGTGCTTGCAGAGATGACAGATTTCATGCTAATCCACATTTATCCTGCCCTAATTACGCTGCAGGAGGTGAGGAGCAAGCGCCCAGACTTCCATGCCAAGGGCTGGCATGTGCCCACCCCTGTCCGATGCTGCCTGACACTGCCAGTGGGACTGGTACTGGCACTGTGCCCACTGCCATTGCACCAGGGACAGGCAGGCGACCTCGCAGGGTGGCACCTCACATGGCACCTGGCACCCCTGCCCCAGCTGGGAGGTGTCTTGGAGGTGCTACCTGGGCACCCACACCTGGGCAGTGGGTGGTGGCACAGGGTGGCTGGGCACGGAGCACCGGGCTGAGCTGTGGGCAGCTGAGGCCGCACCGGGCCGTGCCACGCTGTGCCAAGTTGTGCCAAGCCACCTGGTGCCATGCCCATCCACCGCGGCTGCGGCACAGCGGCCAGCGTCCCATCCCGGCAACGCGCCGTGCACACACAGCACTTTAAATGTTTTATTTGGGGAAAGTGCTGTCGTTAGCAGGGATTAATTATTAAAATCGGAGCCATCTATAAAACATGAGTGGCCGCACGCGGGGCTGCGGGTGCACAGACAGAGCCGGGCACGGTCCCACCACCGGCATCGCCCGGGGATCTGCTGCCCCGGCGTTTGCCGGGGATGCTGCAATGGCACCTCGACAGCGGGTTTGGGCTCCTGGTGGCAAAGTGGGTGCAGGCAGCGGGTGCCACGGGCTGGGGGTTGGACTGAGGACGGGCAAAATTGTGCTAAATCAGTGTTTGGGTGAGGCGGTGGTCTCCGGTGCCAGCCGTCCCGGGGAGAGGTGGCAGGAGGCAGCCAGCAGCTCCGAGCTGTTTTTAGCGGCTGCCGGTGCCGGGGAGCGGGCGTGAAGAGCAGCGCCGCGGCACCGACGTGCCATTTTTAGAAACCGGCAAGTTTTGCTAATGATGCCTGTGAGAAGCAGGGGGGCTGCACCCCGGCACCCCCAGCCCCTGCTGCCCCCAGCCCGGCCCCTGCAGCCAGCCCTGTCCCTCTGCTCTCCCCGCCTGGCTCTAGAACCTGGAACTGGGGACACCTGCACAGCCTGGGGAACCCCTGCACCCACCTGAGGCTCTGATGGCACTCAGGCAGCTCTGCTGGCCTCTGGAGAGCTTTGGTGGTACTTGGGGAGTTTCAGGGGCCCCTGGGAAGCTTTGGTAGCCCCTGAGGACCTCTCCTGGTCTCTGAGGAGCTTTGGTGGTCCCTGGGAATCTCTGCTGGGCTCTGGGGATATTTGCTGACCCCCGAAGGAGCTTTGCCAGCACCTGGGGAGCTCTGCTCTCCTCCAGGAAGCTTTGCTTTACCTGAAAGCCTTCCAGGTCATAAGGCACATATTTTTCTCCCTTCTCTGTCCCTGAGATAGCACCAGCCCTCAGCTAGGGAGGCTCACCCCATGCCAGCACCCATTCAGGACCAGTGCCAGCCATGTCCCAGTCCTGGTCCTGGTCCTCTCCCTGGGGGCCAGTTCTCTCCCTGAGCTCTAGCCCTGAATAGCCTCCCTGCACCCTGGTCCCTATGGCTGCAGGTACTGCCAGAGACCCAGGGGACCCCCAAAGCTCTTTCACGGGGAAGGGGAATCAAACCCTAATGCCATATCATCACCCTGATGCAGGAGTACACTGTGGAAAACAAGCCCCCTTTCCCCATCAGGTCTCCAGGGACAAGAGCCAGCCCTGGATGTGACAGGGACCAAGGCAGTGGAGAAGTACAAGGCTTTTTGTACTGTCATCTTTACAGGAACAGGCCACATCAGGAGCAGGCTGGCCAGGGACTAGGAGCCAGAGTCAGTGGTGCCCAGCCAGGTGTGGGACAACCCTGTCCTCACACAGGTGTGGTCACCAACTGGGATGAGCTGGCAGAGCCTGTGGCACTGTGGGGGACACCATAGCTGGTGGCTGAGCTGAGTGGCTCTCTGGTTGTCTCCCTTGACGCCTTCCAGGGCACATGGGTGCCATGGGACACCTATGGGGAGGGCAGCCCTGCCACTGTGCACCCCCACTGCCACTCATCCCAGTAAAGGGCCAGGGGTGGCGATCAGCAGCTGCACTGCCTCTTTTTCTCTCCCCCTTGCTCCCCGCCGGCCCCCCGAAAGGAGGGATGGGGTTTATTTGGCCCCGTTGCCGGGCCGACGTGCGCAATTATCGCTGATTGCCTGGCGGTTGCCATGGCGATGGCAAGCACGCAGGGATGCGGTGCCGCGTGGTGCTTGAGTCACGGACACGCTGAACACCCCCCACTGCACCCCACTGCACCCCATTGCACCCCACCAGACACGCTGAACATGCATCCCGCTGCACCCCAGAACAAACATGCTGAGCACCCTCCCTCTGCACCCCCCAGCACCATCTGGGCGGGCCCTCCATCCCATTCACCCTCCTGGGACAGGGGGATACAGCCAGATGTCCTCCAACCGAAGCAGGGGGGTATGTCCAGGTGTCCCTCACCCCATGAGCCCCATCTGAGGCACAGGAGTACAGCCGGGTGCCCCCAGCCCTGGCAGCCCCATCTGGGGCATCTCAGGCTACTCTCTCCAAGGGTGCTGTAGGAAAAAACATCTTAGACCAACCGTGCCACCCCACACTCAGCTCTGGGGTGTAGTGGGGTGGGTGCACAGGGCAGCGGGACACAGCACCTTAAGGACAAATGCCATTGGGGTCAGCAAAGCTCATCACCCCAAAATGGGGCACGGAGTGGACCAAGATCTGAACCAGTCAGGACCAGGAGGGGAGCAGAGCACAGTGACGGGACCCTGTGGCAGTTCTGCCACGGGCAGGAGACTGGTGCCAGGAGGTGACAGGCACGAGCCAGTCGTGGGAACAGGGACAGTGGAGAAGTGCCACCACATCCCTCATGCTGCAAGCCACCACCGGGCAGCCCCGAGCCACACGGGTGCCTGCCGGGTAATTATGACTTACGCTCCAGGTCCCCACGAGGTGCAGAGATTAATAACCGTGGTGCGCTGCTGCCAGCCGCTATGATTAAACTCTTGATTAGAAGCTCAAACTACAGTGCCCTGCTAATTCCCCCTGCTCTCACACACCCTTAATTACCCAGCACGGGTGGTGGCAGGCCTGGGGCTGGCAGGGCTCGGTGCCACACAGGGGATGGGTACTGGGGGCACCCCAGCTGGTTCTCTCTTGGAGTGCTGGCTGGTCTCCAGTGAACAGAGGGGAGACGCTGGTTTTGGGACCCTGGTGTCCCCATCCATGGGCGGGAGGGGGCTGTGGAGTGGATGGCCACACCCCTGTGGCAGAAGGTGCGAGTCAGGAGGTTTGGGGAGCTGGGGTTTGGTGGGCACAGGGGCGGGGGGGAAGTGGGGGTGCAGTTTGGAAGCAGCACCATATGGGCAGCAAATGCCAACGTGTGGCACGCAGCCCTTGGGGAGGCTCCACACACGTGGCTGCACGGCGTGAGGAGTGGGGGGGCGAGGGGGCTGGGGAAGGGACCGGTGCCCTGCTGTGCCCTGGGGACCGTGCTGCCCACCCCGGGCTGGGTCCCGTGCCTGGGCTGTGGGCACAGATAAGAGAATCAGGGTGGCCGATTTCTTGTCCCTTTGTTGTTCCTTGCCCCAGGCTGTGGGACAAGGACAAACCCAGTCATGGGGAAGTGAGTAGAGCCTTCGGCCCTGCCGCTGGGGATGAAGTTGCCTGGTTCCCACTGGATGATGGCACAGAGGCAGGAACATGTGTCTGTCTGCCCGTGTCCTCGTGGTGCCTTTTAGTGGTGCCCTCGGGGGACAGATACCTGTGTATCTGTGTATCTGTGATACCGTGGGCTAAGCCCACGATCCACTTCGCTAAAATTCTGCTCCCATCCCATTCCGGGCCAGGGGATCCCTGCTCACCCCAGGCGGTGTGGGGAGGGTCCCATGGGGTTCCCGGCTCCCAGGGTGTGGCGGTGTCCCAGCTCGGTGACAATCCCCCCGCGACCCACCCGCCTCGCCCGCTCGCTCCCAGCGCCACGCGTGACCCGTCCCCACGGGCGGGGCGCGAAGTTTGCCAGTGACGTCAGAGGAGGGGCGTGGCGTGAAAGGGGGCGTGGCCCCTACGGTCCCGCCCCCCCAAGTTGCCGCGCCGGGCGCGCGGGGCCGCGCCGCGACGGACCGACGGCTCGGCTGGGATCGGCTGGGATCGGCGGGGATCGGCGGGGATCGCGGGGATCCGCTCGGCTCGGCCCGGCTCGGCCCCGGCCCGGCGCGGGAGGGCGGGCGGGAGGGGCGCGCTCCCCCCGAGCGGCGGCCCCGGGCCGCGGCCCCCCGTTGCGGTCGGAGAGGCGTGCAGGTGAGCGCCGCGCCGCGCCGGACCGGGGGCGAGGGGGGCCGGGCCCGGCGTGGGGGGGCGTTGCTGGCATCTGTCACTGTCTGGCCCGGGGCTGCCCCCAACTCCTCTCCCGCCCCCGGTGGCCCGGGACGCCCCGACGGGACCGCGCGTATCCCTGTCCGGTGCGTGCGCGCCCCGACGGCTGCCCGCCGCCGCGCTGTCCCCGCCGGCACCCCGCGTCCCGCAGACCCCGATCCCCGACGGGCGTCGCGGGCACGGCGAGCTGCCGGAGCCCGGCTCCCCCCGCGCCTCCCCGCTCGCCCCCCCGGGCCGCTGCTGCCCCGGTGCCGCCCCCGTCTCCGCGAGGAGCCCGGAGAACCGGGCCGGCACCGCGGCAGGGGATGCTGCCGGGGAGCCTCTCCCCGTGGTCCCGGCGCTGAGCATCCCCTCCCGGACCCCGCACCTCTCTCTCCCGCAGTCCGCTCCCTTCCCGCTGCCGCAGCGCTCCGAGCCGGCCAAACGCAGACCTCCCTGCGGTGCGCGGCCCGGGCTGTCCCTCCTCACGCCCCGGGCCGGGGGCGGTGGGACTCCCCCAGCCCTGTCTCAGCCCCAGCTCGGCGGCTCCGCGGGCAGCGCTGGGCCGGCCGGCCCCTCCGCCTCCCCTCCGCCTCCCGCTGCCTGCCCGCTCCCTGCACTAGCAATATTTCGGGCCGTCTTAGCCCGGCTGCGTTTTCTGCCTCTCCCCGGTACATCCTTCCCCCGGGACGTGGGGGCGGTATGGCAGGGGGAACCCCCCACGGACATGTCCAGGGCAGCTGCAGGTGGAAGCGGGGCTGGAGATTAAATACCAGCCGGTGGCACCTCACGCCGTGGGGCAGAGCTGGGGGTCGGGGGTTGGGGGGCCCCGCTGGCGAGGGCTGCACGGCTGCGTCATCCCTCCGTGCCATCCCCACCCGGCCACCCACTTCCCCGCTATTGTCTTACACCCGCTGTTGCTTCTGTTCCCAAATTAGACACTTGGAGGGGGGTGCTGGCTGCGTGCGGGTGCCAGCGCAGCACCGAGCCTTCCCCCCGGCACCCCGGGGAGGGAGCACTTTCGCCCACCTCTTGCCTGGCTGCCCCTGCCCCGGTGGGGGTGCTCTCACCCGTGGGGTGCAGGTGCTGACCCCGACGTTGGGCTGGGTACCAGCCTCCCTTACAGGGTATCCCAGGTGCGCTGAGCCGCTCCAAGCCAGCCTGGGGCAGGAGAGGGTGGCAATGCTCAGTCCTGGCAGGATGGGTCCCCATTAAACCAACGGGAACTAATTGTATGAGCGCAGATTAGCTGAGTGCTCACAGAGACAGCAATAAAATCCCGATATATCATCCCAGCCGGGTCCCCTTCCCAGCTAATCCTGGCACTGTGCTGCCAGGGCTGGCAGTCTGCCTGCCCACCCGCCGGCCAGCCCTACCCCTGATCACCCGTGGCACTGAGCCCACCGCCCCTCCAGCAGCTGCCAGGACAGCCCTCATTCCTCTTGGCCAGGTACAGTGGCACGGCAGAGCCGGTGTCGTGTGGCATGGGGACACAGGTGTGCCAGGATGGGCACATTTGCCGGAAGAGCTGCTGGGATGAGTCAGGTGTAGGCTGGAAAGCCTCACCCAATCTGGGGAACAAGCAGTGGTGTCCCATGGGTGCTCTGCTTCTCTTTTGGGACTCGGTGCATGCTGAGCAGGACTGGGGCAGGTGCTCTTACCCAGTGCAGGCTTTCCTGGCAGGACGGTGCCTGGGTGCCTTGCAAGCTGGGAGCACCCATCCTGTGGGCATTGCTCCAGCAGGCATGGAGGCAGGTCAGCCCCAAAGGACGGAGGCAGGAAGGAGCATCCCCCCATTCCCTGGCTCATCACACTCGCGTCCCACCCAGGTTTGGGTCAGTCACCCCAGGGAGCACTTAAGTGCATGCCCTGGGTGCTGCAGGCAGCATGCCTTCCTCCCAGGGCCCGCACAGCAGGGATGGGGCTGTGCACCTGCAGGTGGGTCGGGTGCTGCCGGGTGCTGCCCGTCCCTGCCCCCTCCAAAGGATGTGCCGCTTTCTGCATCTTCAGCTCCCATTGCCATAGCAACAGGCTCAGCGCTTGGGTACCCGCGATGCCGGCTCCCGCATCCCGCATCCCGCAGCCATCCTGCCCGCAGCCCTCGCCGCCGGCGCGGCACAGCCAGGCCCGCACGGCACAGCGTGCTGTTTGGGGAGCTTTAGCGCTGGGCAACGGTGCCTGCAGCATCGTGCCAGCTTCCCATCACAAGGTCCCGCTCAGGCCCATCTGAGAGGGCTGGGGGACCCCAGGCAGCTCTGTCATCTTCTGAGCCATCAAAAAATAATGTCAGCTGAAACTTCCTCCTGGTAACACGGTGGGAAAGGGAAAAAAAAAAATCACTTTATGTGACCAGGTTTTTTTTTCTGGGAAGCTTCCAAGAAGGATCTGGTTTTGAAGGGGTCCCAACAGGGATGCAAGGGGCAAAGCATCCTTCCTAAAGGGCTGGAGAAGCTGGCGTGTGCCAAGGCTGGTGTCCTGACCGCTGCCGGTGGCAGGAGGGCTGGCACCTCCAAGCTGCAGTGCCACCTGCCTGGTGCCAGTCAGGGCTGGTTGGGGATGGGAAGCTGAGACTGGTGTAACCCACTGCACATGTGACAACGTGTGACAATGCTCCGCCTGGGGAGGCCCCGTCTGCTGAAATGTTACCGTGGGCAAAACTGGGCTGAGAAACAGGAAAGGATCTGTTCACCTCCGCTTGCCTCCCCAGTGGGTGCTCCAGGCACTGTGCTAACCCTGACTGCTAATTAATTATTAATAACCCACAAACAGAGGCCAGAGGGGCCAGCTTGTGGCTGTGCTGGCAGCCTGAGCCCAGGCAGAAAGGCTGGATGCCACGGGGATGGATGCACATCGGTGGGGCTGGGCACACGGCGGCTTGCGGCAGCTGCAGAGCACGAGCAGCCGCTGTGCTCAGGTTCCACGTTAATTAGCACAGCTCGGGAGGGTCTGCTGTGGCTCCAGGGGGCCCGGCAGTGCCGGGGCACTCACTGCCTCTCCCTGCCCTGCCAGCACCGGGCCCTGCGATGCCGTTTGGCTGCGTGACGCTGGGAGACAAGAAAGATTATAACCAGCCGTCTGAGGTGACCGACAGATATGACCTGGGCCAGGTCATCAAAACGTGAGTTGGTCCCTCCACGGCCCCACGGATGCCCTGGGGAACCCCAGCCACCTGTGTGGGGCTCTTGGGGCGCTGAGGAGTGGCACAACACTGCCTGTGGGGGCCCTGGGAGTGCTTGTCCCCAGCTGGGCTGGGATTGCAGGGTATATTTTGGGATGGCTTTACCCTAATTAGTCCCTCTTGCTCATGGGTGCATGGGGGATGTACACAGCTAACTCCAAGGAGGGCAGAGAGCTTTCCCTCTGCTACTGGCTGCAGCTGGGCAGCTCCCCGTATCCCTCCCTCCTCCCCTCAAGATTTGCAGGGATTGCAGCAATTCCACACGATCCTGGCTCCCTCGAGCATTTTGTGAATCAGGAGGGCTCAGCTACAGCAAAGGAAAGGCAGATGTCACTTGGGGGGCAGTGAAGCACTGCTGCTTCCCCCAACTTTTATTGCCATGCTGAAGGACCTGTTAGGATGCGCTCCAAAAAATTAAGCCCTCACGCCCCTTGAGAGCGGCTTGACTGCAAAATAGGCACCAGAATTTTTTCCATCGACTTCCAAAACACCTGCTTGGACAGAGGTCGTACCTGGCAGGGTCACACTGGGTGGCAGTGGGGACCTTGGTGCTCTCAGATCTTTGCTCCATCCTCTGGGCAGTTTGTCCCAAAGCCCACAGGTCACTGTTTCCTTCCACCCAGGGCAGTGGCCATGAGGATTTCAGCGCAGTTGGGGGGATTGGAAAGCCAACGGCTTTGCTGGAGCAGCGCCAAGTGCCCCCCAGGGGCTCCCCTGCAGCTCCAGCCTGGCCGATGGGCTCAAGCACCATTAATAATAGAACAGAAATACGGCAGCTACCGGCACATCTTCCTTTCTTTCTCCCTGACTGCTGTGCTGATGCTAATGTTGGGTTTGCTGCTGTTCCACCTTGGCACGAGTGGCTTCGCAGTGGGTCTTATCCCTCCTGTCCTGAGGATGGGGCTTTTTAAACAGCAAAGTCTCCCCCTTCCCTATCAATTTGCTTCTTCCATATCAGTTGCTTCTCACTGCTGTTTTTTTTTCTTCCCCTCCAAAGTGGTTTTGAGCCACAGCTTTCTTATAGTTCTGTGGCACCTTCCCTGACTGCTGGGATCTAGGGGAATGCTGGTGGGCCCAGGGACCACCCAAACATTCCAATCTAAGTGGTCCCCAGGAACGGGGTGATGTCTGGGGGTACCCTTGCAGGGAGGAGTTCTGTGAAATCTTCCGGGCCAAGGAGAAGTCGACGGGCAAGTTGTACACCTGCAAGAAGTTTCTGAAACGGGATGGGCGGAAAGTGCGGAAGGCAGCCAAAAACGAGATCATCATCCTCAAAATGTGAGTGCTGGGGCTGGAGTGGACCTTGTGCTACTGGGCAATCTGGGAACTCGCAGCCATGCCCCTGTCTCTCTTCAGGGTGAAGCACCCCAACATCCTACAGCTGGTGGATGTCTACATCACCCGCAAGGAATATTTCATCTTCCTGGAGCTGTAAGTTTGGGAGATTTGGAGGAGGGAGGGGGTGGCCCCACCAGGGGTGGGTCTCCTCAGAGCTGCTGTCTGCAGGGCCACTGGCCGAGAGGTCTTCGACTGGATCCTGGACCAGGGCTACTACTCGGAGAAGGACACCAGCAATGTCATCCGGCAGGTGCTGGAGGCTGTTGCCTACCTGCACTCACTCAAGATCGTCCACAGAAACCTCAAGGTGGGTGGCAGGGGGGTGGGAGCACCCATGGGTGCTGCCATGCCCCCCTGTCCTGGCACTCACAGTCCCTGTGCCAGCAGCTGGAGAACCTGGTGTACTATAATCGCCTGAAGAACTCCAAGATCGTCATCAGTGACTTCCACCTGGCCAAGCTGGAGAACGGGCTCATTAAGGAGCCCTGTGGCACCCCCGAGTACCTGGGTGGGTGAGAGCCAGCTGCTGGGCACGCCGGGGCGGTCTCAGCAGGCCCCTGCTGCTCCTTACCATCCACTCCTTATTACCTGCTGCTGCACTTCCCATTCCCCATCACCCTGTGGGCTGATCCTGGGTGCTTCCAGTGGGTGCCTCCTACTCCCCCAAGAGGGGCCAAGAGGCCGGGTGGCTGGGGACCCCGGGGGATGGTTGCTCTTCTGTCTCTCGCAGCTCCGGAGGTGGTGGGGCGGCAGCGGTACGGGCGGCCGGTGGACTGCTGGGCCATCGGCGTCATCATGTACATCCTGTGAGTGTGGGGTGAGGGACAGGGTAGCCACACGAGCTTGGGGCTGGGGCTGGACTGAGCTCCCCACCACATTCCCCAGCCTCTCGGGAAACCCCCCTTTCTACGAGGAGGCAGACGAGGATGATTACGAGAACCACGACAAGAACCTCTTCCGCAAAATCCTGGCTGGGGACTACGAGTTCGACCCGCCGTACTGGGATGACATCTCGCAAGCGGGTGAGCCCCACACTGGGGGGTACGTGGGGTCCCGTGTTGTCCCCTACCGGCACTGACTTCTCCCCCTGTGCCCCCAGCTAAGGAGCTGGTGACACGCCTGATGGAGGTGGAGCAGGACCAGAGGATCACAGCGGAGGAGGCCATCTCCCATGAGTGGTGAGCAGCAGCAGGGTCAGATGGGGAATCAGGGGGGTTGTTGGGGGCTGCTCACCCTTCACTGCCTCTCCAGGATCTCTGGGAATGCTGCCTCTGACAAGAACATCAAGGATGGCGTCTGTGCCCAGATCGAGAAGAACTTCGCCCGGGCCAAGTGGAAGGTGGGTGTGGCTGTGCCGTGCTTCCCGTGTCCCCTCTCAGCCGAGCCTGGTCCCCCACCATAGGGCGGGCTATGAGCCTGGTGAAGCTGCCAGTCCCTGCCCCTCCGCCAGCCCCACACCCCCGTCTCTCCACCGCAGAAAGCCGTGCGAGTGACCACGCTCATGAAACGCCTGCGGGCGCCCGAGCAGACGGACACGGCGGCAGCCCCGGCCCCGGCAGCCACCCCAGCCCCGGCAGCGACCCCAGCAGCAACTCCAGCCCCGGCAACGACCACGGCTCCGGCAGCGACCACGGCCCCGGCGGCGACCACGACCCCGGCAGCGACCACGGTCCCGGCGGCGACCACGGCCGCGGCGGCGACTCCGGCCGCGGCCCCGGCTCCCGCCGCTGCGGCCACGGAGCCCGCGGCCACAGAGCCCACCACCGACACCGCCACGGCCCCGGCCCCGGTCCCCGCCACGGAGCCTGCAGCCCCCGCCGCCGCCGCCCCGGAGCCCGCAGCCCCCGGCACACCGCCCGCCGCCGCGCAGCCCCCGGCCCCCGGCACACCGCCCGCCACCACGTGTAACGAGGTCGGGGCCGCCGCCGAGCCCCCCAGCGAGCAGAGCGGCTGAGCGGCCCCCGCGCCCCCTGTACATAGCCCCGGCATGGCCCCCCACCCCCGCCTGCGCCCCCTTTTCTACGTGCCCCGCCGGAGAGCCGGCCGCGGGGCAGAGCCCTGCATGGCGCCCGTTCCCCCACGTCCTCCCAGCTCTCTCAGTCTGTCCCCCGCCGCCGTCCCCTCCCCCGGGGATGCCCAGAGACGCGGGGCAGCCCCTCTCGGCCGCACACCCCGCAGCGCTGGGGGGGCGTCGCGGGGCCCCGCCGGAACACGCGTGTATGTGCGGGACCGCAGGCGGGGCCGCGCGGGACGGAGCGGGGGCCGTCCCGGAGACCCCCCTCCGCCCCGGGACCCCGGGGGGGGACACGGGGACCCCCGCCCGGGAGCAGCCACACGGCCCCCCACGCGTTGTGCCTGGAGGACCCCCAGTGCCCCCCCGCGCTCCCTCCCCGGTCCCCGCTTCCCCCCTCGCAGCTGCATGCCTGCAGGGCCGGCTCTGCCCGCGGCTGCCGCCGCCGCCCCGCGCCCCGCCGCTGTATCTCTGGCAAATAAAGACCCCGCTGAGGACAAACTGAGACAGCACCAGCGCCGCCTGCCCAGTCTCTCTGTGGGGCCGGGGGTCTGCCACGCGTGCCGGCAGCACGGGGCTGAGCGAGACGCGGCGGGCTGGAAGCGGCACCGCTGCGAGGGCAGCGGGACCCCGAGAGCGCTCGCATCCAGGCTGGATCCAGAGAAGGATCCCGGGCGCCATGGCTGGGCTCTGAGGGGCCCCGGGGGCGAGCCCCGCCCAGTCACCCAGGCCACGCCCCTTTGGGCACCGCCTCGGGGACCACGCCCACTCGATCCCGCCCCGCCCAGTGCCCCGCCGCGGGATCTCCTGAGGTCACTTCCGGGGTGGGCCGGAAGCGGCGCTCTGGCGGTCGCGTTTAAACCGCGCAGGGCCGTGCGGCTGCTGTGGCTCCTGGGCCGCGACCCTCTGAAACCACCCTTTAGCCTCCGTCCCGGCTCCCCGACCCCGCCATGCCCATCCGCGCCCACTGCACCATCTGCTCCGACTTCTTCGACAACGTGCGGGACGTGGCGGCCGTGCCGTGCGGGCACACCTTCCACCAGGCCTGGTGAGCGCCGGGGCGGGCGGGGATCGGGCGTGGCCGTGGCGTGTTCAGTCACGGGCATCTCCTGTGGCCCCGCGCGAGGGCTCTGAAGAGTTCGCGGAGGTGCCGCAGCAGTCCGGGCTGTGCTGGTTACACATGTGAAAGGGCTGTCCCGGGAGGTGGTGGAGTCGCCGTCCCTCGAGGCCTTTAAGGAAGGACTGGGTGATCGGTCATAGGTTGAACTCGGTGATCTCAGACCTTTTCCGACCTAATTGATTCTGTGATTCTGTCACTATGCTGCCTGCAGGCTCCCTTCTCCGGAAGAGCCAGTGTCACAGAGTGTTTAGAGGGAGTGCTGTTGGATTATGGTGAAGCCGTCCTGGCAATTCCATGCTTTTCCAGGACTGTGTTGCAAGTGTCTGTGTTGAAAGGAAATGGTTCTTCTGAGGAAATAAACTTTGTGTGAGGAGAGGGTGGGCATTTGCTTTCCTGGCTAATGAGCTTGGAGAGGACCACGGGTGTGATTGTCACTTCTCACTCAGCAGCACTGCTCGGGCCTGCTCACTTCCAGCAGCCAGTGGAGCAGGGAGAGCTTCCAAAGGTAACCTGCCAGCTCCAAATCATTACCCTGTGCTCAAAATAAACCTTTCCAGTGTGACGTGATGGCTTGGTTGCAAAATGCATTAGTGGCTCTCCTGGGGAGCCCGGCAGGTTTGCATTCATCATCCCAGAGCAGAGCCCAGCCCGGTGCCCCTGGCTCCACAGATCCGTGTTCAGTGGCACCCCTTGGAGCTGACTGGGCTGGGATCTCAGCTGTCACATCCTGATAGAGCAGCTCCTGCACGGATCCATTTGCTCCTGCGAAGCTGCGGCTGTTCAAAGCCTGTCTCCCAGAGAGATCTGAGCTCTGCAAAAGCTCTGCCCTGTTAAAGATAAGCTCACGTGCTAAATTCAGCCAGGAATTGTCTTGGAGATGTTGGTGGAGCATGTGTGCGGAACATGGAACTCCTGCCGGCCGCACCGCTGGACTGAAGGTTTGCGGTTCTGCTTTAGTGTGTGACGAGGAGTCACATCCTGCTGTCTCGTGAGGAGCTGGGGGATGGCCCCTGGAAGCAATGCTCCAGAACTTTATGGATTTACTATATGTTTTCCTTTTCTTTCTCAGCCTCTTCCAGTGGTTTGACACTGCACCAAGCCGGACATGCCCGCAGTGCAGAAACCAGGTAAAGCCATCCCCCGTGCACACCTGTGGCACGGTGCCCTGCAGTGGCACCAAGGAGCTGTAGCCTGGGATGATGCCAGAAGGATCATGGTAAAGAGAAGAGGGACTTTTTGTCATTTGGGACTCCCCAGAGGCTGAGAGGATGAGCTATCCTCCACAGCCCTTCTGGTTGCAGTGGGCTGAGGGTGGCCTGCCGCTCTCTGCACTGCAGCTCCTTTCCAAAGGGACTCTGGGTTTTCACAGCTTTTGCTTAGGCTGGGTAAGTATTGGCATGATGACAGCAGGGGCTGCAAGGGCTTAATGAGGACACCTGACTGGTGTTTCTGGCATGCCCAGCCCACTGCTGTCAGGTGAACAGCCCATTCTGCTGCATGTGGGCCTTACAACCCCTCCTGGCTTAGCAGTACTTGACCCTCCCTTGAGAAAAGCGATGGCTGGAGAGAGAAGGAAGGGTGTGCTCTGCTTCTGAGATAGGAAGCTGAGGCTTGGGTTTCCATTGGCTTAACTGGAACCTGAACATCTTTGAAGTCCCTTGTGTTACCAGCCTTCATGCTGCCAGTAGGTCTTGGCATATAGTGGTTGCAGGAGATGTTTCCTCACTCTCAGATGTAAATTTTTAGCCAGCTGCTGCTTGGGCTTATTCTGTGTTCGTGCTTCTTTCCTCCTCTCAAGGTCCTGGCCCTTGTTCCTTCCCTGACTTGTTGATTCCCTCTGTTCTTCCCTGCCTCTTACATCTCTGGGTTACCATGGAGTTATCGCGAAATAACATCTTATGTGGCAGTAACCATGCAATTAGCTGGTGTCATGACTGTATATAATACTTAAAACACAAAGCTGTAACTGCATGGGGGAGGTGTGGAGAGCTATCAAATTCAATTACAGCACCTTCTGCCTGCAGAAAGCAGCACGTACTTCTGTCTTAGGATTTGGCATCATGTTAGCTCAGCATCAGCTGCTTGGGGCTGAGCTGCCAGAGAACAGACTGCGCTCAATTCAGAAATGTCTGAATCTTTCTGCTGTGGCTCAGGAGCTTGGCTGGAGTCACGCTCCCAGAAACTGAGTGGGGGGTCTGCTGCTGTGCTGTTGAACCAAAGCAGAGCATCACCACTAATGGTGTCAATCACGTGATCTGATTTGCCTTTCATGGCCTTGTCACAAGACAGTACCTTCTCCCCCTCCATCTGTCTTCCATATCCGTTGTTTCCATATTTGTGCCTGTCAAACTCTTCTGTCTCCTGTGTTTAGGTCAGCAAAAGACACATCATCAATAAGCTGTTTTTTGATGTTACCCTGGAGGAGCAAGCAGTACCGGATGCTGAGACCTTGCAGGTAATTTGACAGGGGGGTTCTTTCTTCATGTGATGCTTCAGCCTCCTGGAAGGGTGGCCTGGCCTGCTGATCCTCTGCCAGCAGGTGCTTCCCAAGCTGGAGCTTGTGCTCATGTTTCTGACCTGAAGCATATCAGTCTCTGTGGTGATGTAGCATTCCCGCTGACCAAATCCCATGTGGTGACTCAAGGAGACTTCTCTGCTTCCTGCTTCTCCTTCTGCTTCTCACTTTACTTGGAAACCTCCTGAAACACCATCACATTGGACTGCTGTTCCTCCCTTGGGAGTGAGGGAACATTCCCATTCTTTGGGAACAGAGCTGTCCCCAAAGGCAGGAGAAGGGAAATCCCAGATGCAGTGAATGCTGTTTGTGAACTCCTCTGGAAAGAAGAGACCATTGGAGGAAGTGCCTCCTCCTCCCTTCTGTGCAGGGAGGTTATTTGTGCAGATTGAAGGATATGGGGCAGGGTGATGATAAAGTCATTATTCCCCAAGGGAGGTTAGGAAAGGGACTGCCTGAAGCCACACCAGGAGCAGTGAACAACATGGAGGCTGGATCCTGGCTGGAGCTGGGATGCTGGGTGGTGTGGTCCAAGCGCCACCTTTAGGTGCGGAGAATTGGGTTAAATAGGGAAATAAAGAATAGGGATAAACACAGAGTGGCTGTTCCATGTTCTCTCTTTGTGTAGTGAATGAAACAGGGCTCCTTCTGTCTTGGAATTATCTGTTCCAAAAAAAGGGTGGCCGGTTGACCTTGGTATAACGGGATGCTTGTACCCTCTTGTGTTTAAAAGCAGCATGTGCAGCAATTACCATAATTAGCAGTTGCCATGACAATTCTATATGTACTTCGTATGTCTTTAAAATAAAGCCAGCCAGACTAGAATGTCAGTAGCACTCTCTTTCTCCAAGACCTCCAGTAACAAAACTGAAGGCCAAAGTGTGCTGAGGAATGGAGGAGCATCTCTGGGCACTGGGAGCCGCGTGCCCTCACAGCAGATAAACATTTCTTTTTGTACGTATTGAGATCCGTTCTCATGAGTGCAGTGAGATGAGTGACTTGGAAATGGGTTGTGTGGAGAGAGTTGCCCTGGAAAATCTTCCTGTTCTTTCTCACCCCCCACCCCAGGATCCAAAATGGGTTTCCCCAGCCTTCTGCTCCAGGCAGGCTGTGCAGAACTGCTCCCTTGCTTAAGGGCAGGAGTGTGGAGCTGCTCCTGCATAACAAGCTTAATGGTAACTCCTCCTGCTCCTTAAACCTTGTGTGTGTCTGTCAGAGCAACATCTAGCCTCAGTGTACAGCCTGCTTAATGAGGGCTCTGAGGTCACCAGCAGAAAGAACCAAGTACTTTTCTGAGTAAACCAGCTTCATTAGCTTGTGTGGGTATTCACTGCTGTGTGCACTGTACAGGTTGCTGCTGCATTTGCCACCAGTTTCATGTGTGCTGCCTCATTTTTGGAGGACAGTTTTGTGCCTTAATAACACAGATGCCTTGCTCACAATGGGTGAGGGACTAATGTCTGCCTAGATGTGAGGACACACACATCATCTGTGTGTGATGGCATGTGTGACTCTGGCCAGGCAGCAGTTCAAAGCAAACACATAGTATGCCAAGCCTGGGCTCTTCAGAGTATTTGAGAGAAGAATTTCTGGCATCCTCAGCCAGAAGCAACTTCACCTGAAAAATAAAAAAAAAATGTCCAAGGTTTGTGATGAACCACTGCCTGGCCCTCCAAGAACCTGGACATAGAGTGTTGTTCATCTCTGTAATCAACTGGAGCTATGCAGGCCACAGCTGTCTTGGAATGAGCATTTGGCCTCCTGCCACAAAAAGGATGTACTGGAAAGCAAAGTGTGTAGCTGTGGTCTGCTTGTCATCTTGGGGAGACAAGCTTGGGATTCTCTTCTGAGAACCGGTCTTTGGCACCCAGTGAAGTGGTCGGAAGAGCTCCCTCATGATCTGAAACCCCTTCCTGTTGTTGCAGAATTAGCCAAATTATCTTTTGAACAGTAATTGTCTTTGTTAATGTTCCTCACTCTTGCTGTTACTCTGAAATGTTTACAGTCAAAGGAGTGCTGGGGCTGCTTTGTTTTCCACCCCCAGGCTAAAACTTCATAGAAACACCAGAGGGAACCTGGATCCCTGAAGTAGCTGCAGACCACTTAATGTCCAAACGTTTCCTTCATTACTGAACCTGAGTTTAGCCTATATTGAATTTAAAGATGGTCCTTGTGAGCAGAATAGTTTCCATGTGGCTGTTCCCAGAGCAGGAAAAGGGTGAGTTTTGGGGTGTAACACCTCAATGAGCCTGTCAAGAGCTGCTTGTGATCTGAGGAATGCAGAGTTCTTCCAAATGAGATTTCAGTGTGGTGAAGAGGAGGTGGGGGGTGGATTCCTGCCTATAAACCTGCTGGGGAAGGTAGAAGCCTTGGAGGACAGCTGTCTGTGGATATACTTGTTTGATCTTGGGAAAATGTGGTCTTGTAACTCAGCCTGGCAGAGAGAGGAGATCTCTCAGAGGAGAGAAAATTTGGAGCAGCTTTTAGGAGCTGTGGTGTGGAGGATGAGGGATTTCAGATTAAGTTGATGAATGAGGTAATGTTACATAGCTGCCTGAAGTAGCCCAGGGTTTCTTTGCTATCATGATAATTAGCACATCTTGTGAGCTCACTAATCGTTCCTGAATAGGACTCTGAGGAAGCTACTTCAGAATAGTTCCTGCAGCAGAGTTAATTCCACATTAGCCCTCCAGCAGTTGTGCCCCTTGGGGCAAATCCCAGTCAGCTCTGCTAGGCTTTGCATTTAGTCCCTTCCACTTACCAAGCTTTGCATCCCACACTCTCTTTCCTGCCTTTATTGTCGCTAGCAGAGCCTAGCTCCGGTCCCGTCGGAGCCGTGGTCACTGCTGGTGCTATTCTCGGCTCAGATTTGCATGTAGCATTCTGGGTTTAACAGATTTGTGTGCCTGTCTTGGCATTTTATTGTGGTTTTATTCCACTGCAGTTCCTGCCTGACTTGTTCGTGCTTTCCTCTGCAGTTCTCTAACACAGCTTTTTAAGTCATCTTCTGTTGACTCTTTCCTGCATATATTTATCTCTCTGGTTTTTATTTTAAATATACATATAGATATAAATAGCCTCTCTTTTTAACCTCTCTACATTTCCTTTGGCTATTCGCCAGTGTTAAGTTATATCACTTCATTTTCTCTAATTTAAACTACAGGGCATTTGCTGCCTCTCTGATCCTTGATGAAGGCGTTAGAAATATTTGGTTTTCTTCAGACCCTTGTGGTACCCAGGAGATGTTGTGCACTCTCAAATTGGTGTGTTATGGATTGGTTTTTCAGTGATCTGTTTCCAGCCATTCGATTGAACTCTTAGCTCCTATCAGCATCCCTAACTGCAGTGACTTCAGTGTCTGTCAGCATATTTGAGTGTGTGCTTTGTTATCTTTTCAGGTGCTTGGATGTGCCCTCCTGTCTCCCACCTGCACATGATTAAAGTTCACTTCAGTTTAAAGAACTCTCAGTAATCCAGTTAGTCTGGCAACATTCCTCCCTTATTGCCTTGTTTAGGTAAAACATTGTAAAAATTGTTCTTGCCTGACTTCCTGTGTTTCCCTGAGAGCCTTCCAAAATTATTCAGCTAAAACAGGATGACTGACAGTGTGAGAAACACAAGGTTGACAAGGCTAAGATGAAGCTGTGATCCTCTCTTCTCCCCCAGAAGAATGCCAGTTGGAGGTGCTCTTTCCGTTCCCTGTGATAGTCCAGGCTTGTAACTCCGTGCTTGTTGTTTCCATGTTGCCTCCTTAGTACCTGGTCTGGTCCAAAAGTCCTGCTGAGAAACCTCTTAGGTCTTTTTAAGATCTGGTGAAAGCATCTCCACAGGGCGTTTCCTAATGGGCTTCTCTGTGTTGTGTTTCAGAATGAACTGGACAAGGTGAAGGCCCAGCTCTCCTTGAAAGGTGAGTGCCTGCTGCCTGCAGCGGATCAGCAGCCTGCAGTCAGCAGCTCCTGGGCTCTACCTGTGCCCAGGTCTGTGGAACCCCCTGTGCAGAGGCCACCCCTCTCTGGAGCCGAGGGAAAACTGTTTCACTAGAGCAATTTCTTCAGAGCTTTTTCTGAGGCAAGAACACCTGTGGTGATACAAAGCTTCTATGGCAGAGCCTGAGTCCACAGCCTGGCCCAGCTCTGCTGTAACTCAGGAGTTCACTGTGAGTTTAGACAAATAAATGCAATTTTTTTTGCCCTCTTCCTAATCACAAGCTCACAGAATTGCAGCAAAGCTCTATGCAGAGCAGGCTTGAAAGCAAAACCCTTGTTTTGCTAGCTGGGAAACTCACAGCTGCATATGGCAAAGGCTCGTTCCCTCCAACAGATGAGAGGGTGAAAGTGGTGTCCAAAAGCAGCAGTGGGAAGGCTTTGGATTTGTTTGGCTGTTGCAGTGCCACATGTGTCGCGCGAAGAGCAGACGGAGTTCAGTGTGCGCGCGCTTCCATCTTCCCATCTTTAATTTTAGAGGATGTTTGAGGGAGGCAGGAAAAGCAAAAGCCCTGGAGACTTGTCGATGGGTTTTAAGCATCGTCTGTAGGCAGCCTGTCATCAGAACATGAGTCATGAGCAGCAAAAGGAAAATGTCAGTCTAAGTGACAGAAATCCTAAAACATGCTAGCAGAAGGGGAAAAAAAGATGTTTAAAGAATGCTGGGGGCTCACCCACGCCCCAAGAGTTGTCTTTCCTCTGCGTTCCCTGCATGCACGAGACAGACATGAATAGCCAGTAGATTGAGGATTCGGTCCTTAGCCTGAGAGCAGAATTGGATGGTCTGCACGTCTCTATTCTGAGGCCTGTTCTCCTGCCAGCTTGGTTGAGTTTAGTGACTTGGTAGAGAGCCAGATCTTCTGGGGAAGGTGGCTGGGATTCTTGCTAGGATATTATCCAAGAAAAACTGCTTGAAGGCCTGCTAATCTTCTCAGCTTCTGGTGAGTAGAGGTTGGATTTGACATTCCCTGTCCCATTCTCTTTTTGTGTTGGAAATGCGAAGCTCCTTCCCACCTCCTGCCTCCTTTGCTGTGGGTACTCTGCTCTCTGCTGGTTCTTGTGTATAAGTTCTCCATGTGAAGCTGTGCTCTGCTCTGTGCGCTGCAGAGGAGCTGTGGAGCTGCCAGGCTCTGATCAGCCTGCAAATGGCTCGAGAGGTGCCGAGCTCTGAGCAGACCCAGCAGGCTCTGTGGGAGGCACTCTGAATGAGCTGAAAACTCATTCCTGCAGCACGGAGGGGATTGATTCCTGCCATCTGCCTCTGGGCAGCTGGGAATGGAGGAGGGGGAAGCCCTAACTCTTTTGGTGGGTGTGGAGTTCCTGCAAGTGCAAGGGAACGTCTCCAGGCACTGCTTCTGGTGGGAAAGGGTTATTCAGATCAATGGAGAAGCCACCCGCGTGCTTCTGCTGGAACACATTCCTCTCTTGTTCTCGGTCCCACATGGCTCTTTTACTCCCTGATTAAACAGTGAAGCTTCACTGCAGGTCATGCTGCCACAGGATGTGGAGGCAGAATTTGAAACTGGATGGCTTGCAAGGAGAAGCTTTTTGGAAAGGCACGCTTTGGCTCTCTACTATTGCCAGGCTGGAACCACAGGCAATTTTAGCAAAGACTGAAGATGCTGAGCTGGAGATTTTACCCTGCTCTCAGCAGGGTTAGGTGGAGGGGTTCCTGCTATCTCTCATTACCCAACTGCTTTAAGCTTCTCAGCAATGCTGGCTATTCCCTATGTAGGTCTGGCAGCTTCTGATGGTGGTTGTTGCTTTCTGAGCTGTCCTTCCCTTGTCTCCACAAAACAAATTGAAATGGTGTTTTCTACCACCTTCTCTCTGGTGGTCAGAGGCATGTGCTTTGCTCCTGGATTGCCAGAGGGAGGGACAGCAAGATGCAAAGGTTTTGTGACCTGCAAAAAGTGGGTACTTGGGGAATCTACTTAAGCTGTCATGTAGCCTGTAGTGTCTCCAGTGTCACTGTCTCCTGCCCTTTGATGTAGGTGTTGTGGTTGGCTAGGGCACGCACAGCAGCTTGGTGGACCCCTGCATACAGCTGCCCAACAGCCCCCAGAGGCGTTCCTGATACGTAAGATTCCATGTGGAGAGGATGGATACAAAGCTCTGTTTTCCAGCTCTGTGACAGTTTTTGGTGTAACTCGAGAGGAATTATTTCCTTGTGCAAGCCTGGCTTTGTGAAAACGCAAGAGTTAAGATACATCATCTTAATGCTAGCAGGGCTGGCACTGGAAAGCTATTAAAGGCAATTTTTTATCTTTCGTAAAGAAATCTTGAAGCCTGCTGGCACTGAGAGAAGCAATTGCTCGGTACAGACCCTGGTGCAGACGGCACTTAGAGAAATGGCTCTCTCCAGGAATGGCCAAATCCTGGAGCTGAGCTGAGCCTGCAAAGCAGTCTATGGCCTCCTGCTGCTGTGCTGCAACTGGAGTCTGGGTTATCAGGCCATGACCTTTTTCTTTCTTCTTTTCCAGAGAAAGAAAAGCGGGAATGCCAGGCTGTTGTGGACAGCCTGAGGGACACTCTGGATGTGCGCAATGCCACGATAGAGTCGCTCCAGAAGATGCTGGGAGAGACAGAGATGCTGTGCTCCTCTCTCAAGGTACCCTTCCTGTCCCCAGCAGGACTAACCATCGTGCAGTCAGTGTTAGTTCTGTTGAAGATCTCTGCAGATCCTGCTAATAAAGAGATTGTGCTGGTGGGATTTTGGGTCTGGTGGCTGGATTTTCATTTTGGTTTGATTAATTGAAGCAAGTGTTGTTGCTGGACTTGAGGTCATGTTTATGCTCTGCCTGAGGTGATTCAGAGGCATAAAAAGCCTACAGGCCTGTGGTTTGTGTACAGGTGCTCAAGGCAGAGGTATCCCTGGTGAGGGAGAAATGCCAGCCCAGCCTGAGGAATGTGGCTGAGCCTCGCTAATGAAGTGGCAGTGCTGGTCATAAAGGTGGTAGCAGGAATTAAGTGTGGGAACTAGCCCCAGCACCCCGTTGCTGAAACACTGGTTCCCTGAGGTAGAATGTTCTTCTGAAATGGGTTTAGACCAAGAGGGATTCAAGGAAAATTAGTTTCTTACTTTGATTGGGAGAGAAATCAAACTGAAAAATACGGAGGGGGAGTTGCAGGCTTCAGCTGAGTGGGATCTGATCCAGCTAACTCTCCTGTCTCTGTTCTGTTGCCAGGGCTTTGCCTCAGTTAGGTTAGTAATGTTGTGAAGTCCAGGGATCAAATATTCCCGTTGTGCTTCAGTGTGCAGTGACTCAGTGTGTAGTCATGTACTATGCGTAAACAGCAAGAGGAAGAGGGCAAGAGCAGGAGCAGCTTTGTTGGGATGTCTTGGAGCAGCTTTGCCTTGGGGATGGGCTGGGCAGTCTGTGCTGTGTGAAGGTGATGTGCCTGTCTCGAGAAGGTGAGGTGCAAACAGGTGGGGTTGTAAGCTGCAGGCTGAAAAGTGGAGTAGGTGTCTACTGCACTTCCCAAGCTGTCTGACCCAGTATCCTGAACTGCATTGTGTTTCTTGACCTGCAAGGCCAAGTGGCCCAGAAAGAGCTTTCATACACATCATGGTGCTGTCTTGCGATATGCCACTTGCAGCTGGGCTCTTTTGGGAGGAAGCATCCGGGAGATCTACCTGACACTGGGTCAGAAAGAGTAAGGAATTAATGCCAGGCGGGTCTTGCTGTGAGCCAGCACAACTGTTTTTGCCCAACCATGGGATCATATCCAATCTGTTTGCATGTAAAGGCAGCCTGGATCTTGGCCATGCTATAGATGCTGGTGTGACCCTGGATAGGTCAGTGGCAGGGTACTTCTGATGCCCCCTACTCCAGCAGAAATAATTGTGACAGTGGAAGCTGGTACTTCTTGATGCTCAACTCAGCATCTCAGTGTTTGGGTTTCCTGCCTTGAAACCTATGGAGGAGGTTCTGTGCTTATCTTTCCTGTTGCAAAACCCTCTCTCTCTGTATGCTTGAGTTCCTTTAATGAAAGCTGGGCAGGGCAGAAGGATTAGGGACCTGGAGGTACCTTTTCTGTGGCATGTGGGGGTTTCTCAGCTGAATGCCGAGCACTGTCTTAAACTGCATCATTAAAGGTTAAAGCAATAAACTTCTGCAGTGAAAATACAGGCTAACTTACTGTGATGCAGGTTAAGGCTGCAAGCTGGTCCTGTCTTCTGCTGGCACTGTCAGTTTGTTGCAGTTTCAGGCTGGTTGAAGCTGGGGACTCTGCTCTGATCAGGGGCAAACACTGCTGTGGGAATCTGAAGTGTTGAGAGTTCTGGTTAGGAAAAAGCCAAAGACAGGCTTCAGTTAAACAAGAGTGACATATGAGCCTACAACACTGTCCCTCCTCAGATTCCCAGTGGTTTCACAGCTGTTTGGTTTCTGTGGCAGGAAGTGGATAAAATCCTTGAACTTGTGTGGGAAGAAGCTTTACAAGGCAATGATCTTTTGCCAGGCTTTCCCCAGAATCAGCACTGTGCTGAAACCAGAGCCTTTCAAAGCTGCTGTGCAAGGCACCCAGGCACACACAAACCTAGACAGCACAGATGCATCAGAATGGTGCTAATTCAGCTATCCCCATCCTCTGCCACACTGCAGATGTGTGCTTTTCTAGCTCAGCTGAGGCTCTGTGTTACTGCTGGAGAGGCAATAGGCTTGCAGCAGGTGAGAGAAGTGCCCGGGTGGGTTTGGCTGAGGTTTCCCAGAAGAGACCCACTCATTCCTATCTATGCTCTAAGCAGCTAATGGCAAGGAGAGTTGGGAGGCTGAAGCAATCAGCTGTGCATGGAAGGGAAGGCAATAGCAAGGTTTATTTGCTGTGGACTCCTTTGCTCTGGAAAAACAAATTGTCACCACTGCATCCAGGACACTGTGCAGCCCCTTCAGTGCTCCCAGCAGAGATGGGCTATGACATGGCTTCAGCTCCAGACTCACGTTGTGATTAGTACTGAGACCCTGCTGTGCTCATGGGGAGCAGAGCTGGGGGTACGGTGGGAGGGAGCTCAACTCTCCATAATCCTGGGCTGCTGAGGTGGTGATAGCATTTAAAGCCAATGTATGCTCCCAGCTGCCTGCAGTGCACATAAGCTGGGATGTTTCTCCAACAATCCCTGGAGCCTTACTAACGGGCTGTGTGTGCTTGTTTCCCTGCAGAAGCAGATGAAATTCCTGGAGCAGCAGCAGGAGGACAACAGAAGTTCAAAGGAGGAGGCTTGTCGACTGCGAAACAAGCTGAGAACCATGGAGCGGTGAGATATGGGGTGTTCCCTGGGCCTTGCAGGCTGGGCTGCACCTCTGCCCTTTTTGGAGAGGGCAGGAGGGTCTCCTGCTGCAACACACACCTCTGTGTGCTGGATCACCTTCCTGTAAGGTTCAAAACGGCTGCTTTAGCTGCCCTTGTGTGCCTCTTGCCCCTGCTATGTTTGCAGACAGCTGCTCTCATTAAAGAGCAGTAAGGCAGGGTACTGGCCTCATCTCTAGTGCACTGAGCATGGCTATGTGCCATTTCTGTTATCAGAGGATGCTGGGGTAAAATGCCAGCCCAGGAACACAGTCAGCCACAGGGCTTTAGGGACCAAGAGCTGGGCATCAGTTCCATGTGCAGCATGTGTGTACAGCTGCCCCTTCTCTAGTCCAAGTAGTGCTGCTTTTCCCCAGTGAAAAGCCTTTCTTGAGGTGAGGCAGCTGCATCTCTTCTCCCATGACACCCAGAGTGCCTGAAGGAAAAGCTCAGGCTGCACTAGCCCCTTGAGGGGGAAGCAGGGCCTCTGTCTCTTTCCCAGGTCTGTTTGTGATTCATGAGCTGAGGGTATGTTTTTGTCTGTGGGGTTTTTTTTGTGCAGGATCGAGCTGTTGCTTCAGAGCCAGCGCCCAGAAGTGGAGGAGATGATCAGAGAGACGGGAGTTGGACAGGCAGCAGTGGAGCAGCTTGCAATCTACTGTGTCTCCCTCAAAAAGTAGGTGCTGCAGGCTTGGCAGAGCTGGCTGGTGCTGTCCTGGGGTGCCCAGGGAGAATCCTCTGCTGAGCACCAACAGGCACAAGGGCTCTGCAGGGCTCTCATTGCCTCTTAGGGCTTCCACTGGGTTTTGACTGACAGATCCTGGGGACCTAGTTTGGAGCCTGTCACACTGAACTGTTCCTCTTGTCACTGTAGTGACATGTGTGTCACCATGGGAACTGTCTCCAGAGTTGTCAGTGCACCTATGAAGTGATGATGATTATTCCCTCTGCTTTCCTCTCATGCCCAAGGGAAAGCAAGTGGATGCAGAGCTCTGGGTTGCACCCTTTACAGCACTGCACTGTGCAGCTGTGGCCTCTGGCAAAGCGAGCCTGCACTGCTGCCCTCCCCTACCTGGATATCCATCTGGTCCTGCTGGGGAAAAAACACAGCTTTTTTTGTGTCTGTTTTGATGGCAGCTGAATAACTGCAGCTTTGGTACAAAGCTGTAATGAGGCAAGTGTCCCTGTGGTGTAATTGGGAGTGAATGTGCATGGCCAGTAGTGTGAAGTCTCTGAAAAGTCACTTAAAGCAAAGTCCCCTGTTTGCTGCCAGCATGGAGGCTGTGCTCTGTTTTCTGTCTTTTTCACTGGCAACTGAAATGTCTCTGGCTCTGGTTTCCATTTTGCTGCTGGAATCAGACATGGTACCCCATGCAGGTTTTTTGTCCCCCATGGTGTAGTGGAATGTATGACACAGTGTTGGTATACTCACTCATCATTGTGTCTCCTGAGTTTTCTCTGGTGGCTCTGCAGGTCCAGAGCTGCAATTTAAGGGTCTTGGCTTGTCTCTGAGAAGCTCTGGCTCAGCTGTCTTACAAACTGTGTGACTCTTTGTGTCTCTTTGCAGGGAATATGAGAACTTGAAGGAGGCTCGGAAGATCTCTGGTGAGATGACAGAGAAGCTGAAGAAGGAGCTGTTTTCTGTCAATAGTAAGGTAAAGGGAGAGTGTGAGATGCCAGGGTGACATCTGGTCTGTAGATCCCTGTCCATAAGCAAGGCCCAAGGCCTCTGCAGTGACCCCCTCCCATGCTGATAGGTACAGATATGTGGAAGGGTCAGGCTGGGGTTTCTGGGTCAGGATGTGATGTGGGGAGCAAGCAGCTTGTGGGCTGTTGTCAGGAGGACAGTCTTGGGACAGTGCTGGGGCAGCATGTGCCAGCCAGAGTCTGGCAGGGAGCCTGTGCTGGAAAGCAGCAGCTCACAGGTGCTCCACTGCTCCCACTGGGTTCTGGAAGTGGCAATTCCTTCATCCTGCTCCACTGCTGAGCACTCAGCTGCCAGCTCCTCCTGCTGCAGAACTGAGCACCATAGGAAGTGGGAAGGGGTTTGGAGCCAGTGTCAGTTGAACAGGGCTTAGTCCTGGTTTGGCAAATCCAGTCACACCCAGCCTTGTGCCTTCAGCCAACTGAACAGGGCCAGGGCTCCCACATTATGCTGTGCCCAGGCAGGAGAGCTTCCCAAAGCACAGTGAGGACACGCAGGTGGCCCTGCACAGAGCCTGCCAGGGCTGGTCCTGAGCTGGTGTGGAGTTTGGGGATGTTGATGTGCTTCTTCTGCTGTGCTCCCCTGTTCCAGGCCTGGCTGGGGTCTGTTAGCTCAGGTCAGACTGGACTGTCTTTGTTCTGGTAGCACATCCCTGTGAAAATCGTGTGTTTAGCCCCACATCCCAAGACACAGGTGTTCCCTGGGGCATCCCCATGTCTAAGCCAACAAAGTGAGAAGCTGTGGGTGGATTTGGCATACTTCTGTTACTCAGCCATAGCTGTTGTCCCCTCACATGGAGAAGGAGGTTTTCAGATTGCTGTGCTGTGCTCCCCAGAGGAGTTAACCCCTACACAAGGTTCTGATGCTGGAGTTAGTCTGATGTTGGAGTTGCTCCTGGCTGAGTCAGACCCAAGCTGTGATGGCCAGTGTGGGTCAGGAGGGTGCGAGTCAGTGCACAAGGGGCTCCAGGCTTGGCTGACAGAGAGCTGACTGTACCCACAGTCCATGAGCTGGCCCAGGCTCCCGGACCCACTGAAGTGTCTGAAGTGGTAGCAGTCCACTTCCTGACCCCTGCTGCTGGCATGCTTCCCTGTTGAATCAGGCTTGTCCATGTGCCAGCACTGCTGATGCACAGCCATCCTCCAGCCTGTGGTTTGTGATTCCTGTGCTCTGATGTGTCCAAAGACCTGCAGGAATTCAGAATGCAGCCACCAAGTGTTAGAGCAGGGAAAAACTGTTGCCATCAGGCATGAATGCTGAGTAAATGCTGGGCAAGCAGGCCTGGACATCCCTCTGCAGGCAGCTTGTGGAATTGGGTAGGGATTGGATTGCACTGGTACAGGAGAGATTGGTCAGACTGACACAGGAAAATTGAGCCCTTAAACAGGGGAAGTAGAATGTGGTGCAGAGCACACTGCTCTCACAGGGCTCTCCAGTCCCCCTTACCCAGCTAAGTGTAACCCACGCTCTGTTGTGTTCTGCAGCTGCAGAAAACGACTTCAGAGTTGGAGAAGACAAAGGAGGAGTTAAAAAGCACACAGAAAGATATGAAGAATGCAGACAAGGAGATCTTGGTGAGACTATCATTTCTCATGGCCAGCTGCCAGTTACTGCAGACTGGTCTGCAGCTGCAAAGCCAGGAGTTCTGCTGGCTTTTGCTCAGTGACTAAATTTCCCAGCCTACCTCTGAGCTCCACCTGATGCTGATTTATGGAAAAGGGACAAAGTATCTACTGCTGATTTTTCCCTGTTTCACTGTCTGCTTTCCCTTTTCTCTCCAGAGTTTGAAGAAGAAGATAGACATCCTGCAGGATACTCTGAAGGTCCCATCTGTAACCAGGGAAACACTCAGTCGGCTAGTCTTTGAAAGGTTAGTGAGCTGCATCTTCAGACACAATGCAGGCATGGAGATGACGGGTTCAAAGCCAGAGCTGACTGTTTAACTGTCTGAGAAAGCAGAGATGTACTAGTCTGGCAGGTGTTGCAGATGGCAGTTTTGTTCTTTATATCCCTTTTGTTGTGTTGATGAGATGATTTTGGTTTACATGGAAAAAGTCTTGGAGGGGTTGGGTCAAGAGGGGTGGAGGAATGGCTTGAGTTTTGACAAAGTCTTTGTCACTGTGTCCTGCCTGGGAAACATCCCTAAAGCTGCTCTTCTCATTGCTTTAGAGTTGGCCTTGTGATGAGTGTACACTGGTGTGTGGGGACCAAAGATCTTAGCTAGGCAGAGGAATCTAGCCTGAAAAATGACATCTGCTTTTATCCAGCCTTTCTTGAGGAGCCTATGCCATTACCCCAGCAGAGCAAGCTGGGTTGTGTCCACAGAGCAGCAGTGTGTCAGTGTGATTCCTAGGCTCTGGGTGCTGCTGTTACAGCACTCAGCATTTGAGGGGGAGCAGTAATTTGGGACGTTGAATTTAAACTCTGGGGTTCAGATTGTCCTTTCTTTGATGTGTGAGCAGAATGGGGCTCTGCTCCTGGTGCCACTGCTGTCTGAGCACTCAGTGTTGTGGGGTGCAGCTCTGCCTTCCCCTGGGTGGCAGGCAGTGGCTCAGTGACTGATGCTTTTCTTGGCCTTGCAGTCCTACTCCTGTGGATCTGCAGCATCCAAAGCTCCAGCGCCCAGCCCACAGCGATGAGATCAATCTAGATGCTACTTACGATGTGGACACCCCTGAGCACCAGCCCTGCACAGCTCCCTTCGGCCCTACAAAAAGGCAGAAGCTGGATAAAAAGTCGTGAGTTTTCCCTCCTCTTTCTGCTTCTAAAGGAGATCAAAGTCTCCCTGCTTTGGAAGTTGCTGTGTGAGATCAGATAGCTCTCCAGCTGCCTGATGGTGTGCTGCAAGCTTTGTCGTCATTTGCTTGGCCTTGTCTGTCCTTGCCAGCTCCACTTGAACAATAAATCTCTGCTGATTTGCTCCTTGGGCTCCTTACAGGCCTCCTGTGGTAAATCTGGCCAAGAAAGTTCTGAAGGAAACTGTGGAGGTAAAAGGACTAATCTCGATTTTTCTGTGTCACCTCTTTGATTCTGATGTTAATAAGCTTGGGATAAAGAATCTATTTTCTCCCTTGAGGCCATAGACTGTGCTTCTATAAAACCAGTCTGTGCTTCAAAGTGTTTTCCTTGATGGTCTAGTAGAAACATTGTTGCTACCTCAGGCCTCCTGCAGGAGAAGGGAGGGTGGGGACCCACCTGCTTCTTGCTGATGATTCTGCCCCAGATGTGCTTTGCAACCACCACCTGGAGCTGACCACAAGGGCTGTGGGGTCAGCTGAGGTGGCTGTTTGCCCAGACTTGCTGGGGGCAGTCTCCTGCCTCCTGGGTACTGTTCCATATAAGCCTCAGTGGGAGGTTGGAAGGTGCTGGTTTTCAACCTGACATGTGGTATGGCAGTAACCATTTCCTTAAATAGCTGTCTGTGTTATTAGTGCTGCCTGTATGTGGATTCCATTCAGCAAACTGTGCTGGTTAAAGGGCTTTTCTTGTTATTTTGTGGGACAGAACGGGGCAGATGATCTGGAGGATGATGCTCTTAAAGGACTCTTGCCAGCATTCATCAGGAACTCTGTCCTCTCCAAGAAGCCATCTTTGGGTGGTTTGCTGGGTTCCCACAAGAACATGGGCTCTGTGAGTATGCCTGTCCAGTTGGTGCGTGTGCCCAAGGCTGGCACTGCCACCTCTGTCCTGAACTGACCCTGAAAGAGGAAGCGAATGAGGCTTTTACCTTGTCACATACAGTGTGTGGAAAATAAATCTCAGAGCACAACCTGGCTACGTCCCAGTCCTGCAGAGCTCCAGGGATGACAGATGCTCATTCCCTTCCTGGCAGCAGACTAAGTGGCTCTCAATGTCCTATTCCTCCACCTCCTTGGAGCTTGGGGTGTTTTTGTATTCCTCAATCCCAGTGACAAAATCCTAAGCCTGGCTCGGCTTGTCTGAAAAAGTGCCCAGTATTCCCAAACTTTGTTAATACCCATGGGCTTTCCTTTTTCTGAAAGTGAGGGATTAGCACAAGAACTGACTGTTTCCAAGTGCCTTTAACCCCTCTCCAAAGCTGTGGTCTGCAAGACTCCCCCTTCCCCATAACTAACATGAGGAGATGTAACCAAGGCTCTGTGTACTTCTCCAGACTAATTTGTTTCTCTCTCCTAGGTGAGGACGGGCTACGATGGCATGGGAGGCAGGACAAAGTTCATAGAGCCAGTATCCTTTCCTGTGGCTTATGTGGCACTACTGATGCGGTGGGCATCTCATTTCTGTTCCCTCTCTTTGGTCTCAACAAAAAAATTGACTTGGGATCCTCAAGGAATGATCTGATTTCTCTCTGAACAAATCTGAGCTCAGCAAAGGCATCAAGAACCTGAACTTTCTGAGAGCACTTGTGGCTGGCTCAGAGGAGCACATCAGCTAGAAATCAGTGCAATTTGCAGGGACTGCCTGTGCCCTTGAGATCTTATAGCAGCAGTGTGGCACAGCCTCTTCTGGCTGTGTGCCTGCCAGCCTATGCAGCCAGAGCCCTTATTCCTGCAGGATGCTGCTGCTCCACTGTGGTGAGGAGTGTGTGGGCCGAGCTCACCCCCAGCTGTGGAGCTGCTCCTGCCTTGGGATTGCTCTGCCATGGGAGGCTACAGGCTCTGGCAGCTCTGCCTTCACCTGCACAGTGTCGTGGCTCAGGAGGTCTTGCAACTCAAATAGGGTGTTAAAATGCTGGTTTGTGTGCAAGGGGATAGCATAGAATTGTGGAATCATTCATGTTGGAGAAGAGCTCTTAAGATCAGAGTCCACCCATTAACCTGGCATTAGCAAGCCCACCACTAACCCATGTCCCTAACCAACAATTCAGGGACTTCCACCACTTGCCTGGGCAGCCTGTTGCAGTGCTTGACCACCTGTTTAGAGAAGAGATGTTTCCAAATATCCAGGCAAAACCCCCTGTTTGGGAAATGTTCCCTGACACATGGGACAGGCATGTGTCCTTCTGCTCCTGTGAGAAGGTAGCAAAGCCCATCCTGTCCTGCAGGGAGTTCTTCCTTGGATGCAGATACCTGGCTGGGTCCCAGGTCTGTGGTTCAGGCTGGACTGCAGCAGGTGTTGGATAATTTGTGTTCCCAGGGCACTGATCTGTGCTTGCCTTGACAGTTTTACTTCCAGACAAACCTGGCGGAAATCCGTCCATTATCAGTTAGGAGCAAGAAGAAGGTCTCCAGACCAGCGTCTGCAGCTCCTTCTGCATTTTCCTCCAGCAGCAGCCAGGCCAGAATGGACACTTTCCTGCTGTGAGAGCCCCTGACTTCCTGGGAGAGACTTGGAAGAAGCTGCAGGGCAGAACACACTTGTCCAGAGCCTGGCACGAGGCAATGTGCAGCCACCACTGCCTGGGGTACTGTTTGCAAAGCACTGATGTTGCCCTGTGGAGAATCCTGCCCTTGCAGCAAGCCCCTGGAGGCCAAGCCTCTGGCTAATAGCTGGACAGTTACCCTCCTCATATTACCATTCCTTCCTCCTTTTTTCATGCAGAATTAACAGGCTTTTCTTGCCTTCTGGCCACCTCAGAGCTCTGCAGTTGCTGCTGCTTTGGGCTCTCTGGCACGTGGTGGCACTGCACTTCTTGGATGCAGCCACAAGCAGGAGGTGCAGGAAGGGTGTCTGGGATGTCAGTCTGGAGAGCAGGAGGGAGAAGGGACCTGGACAGCTCCATGCCAGGTGTAAATAGGTCCAGGAAAGTTTACTGGAGGAAGAAACGTGTTGAGCAACCTGTGTGGCTGTCAAGTGTGTGTATATTCATCATCAAATTAAACGCCTTCCCTCACCCACAGGCCTGTTGGGGCTGGGGAGATCCACAGGTGGACTTAAGAGCTGTGTTGCCCTGCCCTGTCCAGGGTGGTCTTCCAGGCTGAACCTATTGACTTGGAAGGAAAGTATTGGGGTGACCCCCTGCTCCACTTGGAAGCAGAGATCAGTGTGCTGGCCTCTGTGCTCGACACATGTTGGTGTGAAACTTGTTTATTAATTTCTATTTTTAAATAAGAGTGTAGAGTATTTTTATTATTTTGTAGCTGTTCTGCCCTATTATTAGAGGGTTTGGAATGGCCTGGAGAAGTGCTGAAGAATGGCTCCCTTCAGGGGAGGGGAGACTGGACGGGCTGAACCTGTCTGGGTTCTTCAGCTTGCAGCCTTGGAACAGGAGATCCACACCTGAAGCAGGGCTGTCAGAGCTGCAAGGAACAGATGTGGTGAGGCACCTAATAAAGCACTCTACTGTACAAATCTGACATTTCCTATTTCCAGCTGCTTCAGGCTGGAATCTGTAGTACCTGGACTGGCTAAAAACATGTTTTTAGGAAATAAAATACATTACTGTGCAGACTTGTTAACTGGCTTCTGAGCATTTTCCAGCCTATTGCACCTCAGGGTGGAGGTCTGAGCTTGGGTGCTGAATGTAGGGTGATGGATATGCTCAACCCTTCAGGTTTCCTTTGGGGTGCCACCTCTTGGGAGACAGGCTGCTTGTGCAGGGAAGGACAGGGGTGGGGTGAAGCCATGTGGACAGTGATGCCCATCCCCAGGGAAGTGAACAAGGCAAAGCCCTGCAGACCATGAGCTGTTGTCTCACCTGCATCACCTGAGGCTGACTGCAGAATTAAGTGGAATGGGGAGAGAGTTTGGAGGAGCCAGGAGAGGGGTCAGAGGGCTGGGGGAAAAATATCTTGGGGAAAAGGGAGGGGAGACTTAATCAAGCAAAATGAATTCTGCAGCAGAGAAACCTGGGAGAGGGTCTGCAGAGAGCCTGCTCTGTCCTGTCCTTGTCTCTTCGAGGTAAGTATCAAGTGTCTGTAGAATGTGAGACTTGCTCTGTATCTCTCCAGTTCAGGAAGACCATTTTAAGAAGGCAGCAGTGAAGGGCTGGGGCTGGGAGTGGTGGAGGATATGGCCTTCTATGCTGGGGTGCTGGAGAGCAGGTGCTGTGTCTGCCCATAACGGGAGAACAAATCCCAGCCTGCAGTGGAGGGGTTGAGAAGAGTTTTTGGGGCTGTTTTTACATCATGGCAAGTTTAATCTGAGGGTTGAGCACCTTGTCTGAGCACCACCTGCACCAATGCTGTTGCTGGCAGCTACTCCACCCTCTGCTGCGTTCAAGGTGGATGTTTTGAGTCTCCTGTCTTTGGGGGACACATCACCTCAGGAAAAAATCCAAACAAACCAAACTTTTTTTGTGTTTTCTGGCCACCTGCCAAGTCCTGGCCTCTTCTCATCCATTCCTACACTCTTACTTTCCATAGACTTGTTGCTGCTGGGCTGTTTCTGATGTGTTTTTGTTCTGGTTTACTGCACATCTGTTGCCCCTGGCCAGAACTGAAGTTGTTTTGTTCTCTTACTCAGTGCTTTCATTTCTTCCAAAGCTCTTTCAATTCCATATCACACCTTTCACACCCCCCACCTGCTCCTCGGAGGTCACAGCAGTAACCTCCAGCGCCAGCATCCCTTTCCCTGGGCTGGGGGATACAGAAGGGGCGGGGAAGGGGCTGAGCTCCCTTGTTCCTGGGGCTTGTTGGAGCCGGTTGCTATTTCCGTGCGCTCCGAGGTGAGACTGGACCCAGTTTCACGTTTATTTTAGGATTTAGCGCGTGTGTGTTGACTCACAGCCCATAAAAAGCAGCCGCTTTTTAAAAGCCACCGGCAGGGCTGGAGCTCCCGAGCGCAATTTTTTGTCCCCGCTGGGGTCCCCCCGAGGCGGGGTCCGAGCCGCAGGGTGGCAGCAGGGGACCGGCGGTGGCAGCGCGTCCCTCCGCCCACGGCCACCGGCCCCGTTAATTAGCGCCCCTCATTAACGGCGGGGCGGGGCTGGGCGCTCCCACAGGCACCGCTGCTCTCTGACGCCACGGGCAGCTCTGAGCTCACACAGCCACAGCGTGACCATTGCTCGGGGCTGGCTGAGACTGGCGCTTGGGGACACCATGAGCCCGTTGGCTCGGCACTGTGGTGGCACAGAAGAGCAGTGGCGGTCACTGCTGGGCTCGGGGTGATTGTGGGAAGGACAGGGTGGGGCTCCATCGCCTCATCAGCAAGCCTGTGACCTCACAGTGTGCTCATGGCCTGGCTGACAGCGACTGCCTTGACCTCATGAGGTAGCAGGGGGCTCATTGGACAGTAGCCAGTGACATTGCGGGGCTGCCTGTGACCTGCAGGGAGCAGCACCATCACTGAGTGTGATATCACAAGGCAGCGCATGACCTCACAATGGCGCAAGATCCTCATTGGCAGGCAGGGTGTGATGTTCTTAAACATCATGGGGGGGTGGGTGCTTATCGGCTTACATGGTGTGATGTTCTGGGGCAGACTCTGACGTCATGAAGGAGGCAGGTGTTCACGGGTTGTCATGCTGTGACTTCAAGGAGCAGCACATGACTTCATGGATGAGGAGACACCCCATTGGTCAGTGGTGTGTGACATCCTACATCAGCCCGTGACCTCATGGATGAGCGGGCGCTCATTGGCTGCTGGGTGTAACCTCATGCGGAACTGCGCGCCCATTGGTCTCTGGGCCGTGACGTCACGGCAGACGGGCCGCTCATTGACGGCCAGCGCGGGAGCTCGCGTGGCGCCGCCTGGCGGGCGCGAGCGCAGGCGCTGCGCGGCGCCGATTGGCCGGCGGGCGGGGCGGGGCGGGGCCGAGGGGCACGTGTCGGCGGGGCCCCGGGGGGCTGGCGGCGATTGGTCGGGCGAACGCGCGCGTGCCCGCGGCGCGAGCGGGCGCGGAGGCGGCGCATGCGCGGGGCGGCGCGGGCGGGCGGCGATGGCGGCGCGGGGCTGATGGCGGCGGCGGGGGCGGCGCTGCGCTGAGGGAGCGGCCCCGGTCCCGGTCCCGCCCGGCCCGACATGGGCAACGAGGCCAGCCTGGAGGGCGGCGGCGACGACGGGCAGCTGCCGCCCGCCGCCGCCGCCGCCGGAGGGGCCCCGCCGCCGCCCGCCGCCGCCGCCGCCGCCAAGCCGCCTTCAGCACCGGGCGGCGGCGGACAGCTCCCGCCCGCCGCCGGGCCCAGGTCAGAGCGCGGGGCGGGGACCGGCGGGGGGCGCGGGGTCGGGCGCGGGCTCCGGGGTTGCGGGGGGCTGTGAGGGCGCGGGGCACGGCCGCGGGGGGCTGTGGGCACAGGTGCGTAGGGCTGGAGGGTGCGGGTGTGTGTGGGGGCACGGGCGTGTGGGGACACGCGGGCGGGAGGTGCCGCGGTGTCGGGTGCGGGGCTGAGCCGTGCCGGGGTGCGGCGGAGAGGTGATGGGTGCTGGTGTGGTGGGTGCAGGGGTGTCTGGGGGGTGCAGGTCTGTGGGGCATCTGCAGGAGAACAGGTGAGACAGGAGTAAGCACGGAGTGCGAGCCGAGGGGAGAGACGGTGCGGCTGTGGGGTGTGGGCAGCAGGGAGAAGGCGGGTGAGGGAGGTGCTCAGTGGGGCTCAGGGAGGTGCTGGAGGCACCCGAGGCAGGTCACTGCTGCAGGGTGCAGCCCAGAGGAGCTGGGGGGACACCTGTGGGTGCTGGGGAGGGCTAAGGTGCGGTTTGGGGGCGGGGAAGGGAAGAGGGATGGAGTGCCCAGGGAGGAGTATCATGTTTGGGGGGCAGGAGAAAGCGGGGTGCTGCCCGGTGGGCAGAGATCCAGGAGCAAGGGGAGAGGCATAAGGAGAAAGGAGGGTGGTTCAGGGTTGATGGGTCTGTTCGGGATGGGGGGATGGTGCCTGGCAGTGCACAGCTGAGGCATGTGAGCACTCCAAATGTGACCACTCCCAAACGTGGTCACCCCAAGAGGAGCCGGCACCAAACGGGAAAGGTCGTTATGTAACAGGAGGGACATGCAGCCCTGCCAGGAGTCATCGGTGCAAAACCTCACAGGGAACTGCACCGAGCCCTTCTCCTTCTGCCAGGCAGTGCCAGCTGGGAGGGAGATACTTCGAAAGAGAGCATGGGATAAGAGATATTCCTTTTAAAAAAAACCAAAACAATCCTAAAACATCATCCTATCTGAAAAAAATAAAGGCAAGGAGCAGAAAGTTGCACGAAGGGATGCTGGGGACTCAGCGAGCGGTTTGCCCTCAGTGTGTGGCCGAGGCAGTGCCATTCTGGGCTCTTCGCCTCGCCTGGGCAGTGATGAGCACTGCTGGTCTTGCCAGGCGTGGTGCTTCAAACAGGGAAAATCCAGGCGGGAGTATGAGCAGGAGGCTGCAGTCTTGCCTGGCAGTGGGCTCTGTCTTGCTGGGCTGCAGTCGCTGCTCACAGGCAGCACTGTAACATCCAGTGGGATTCAGGGATGCTACAGGGCAGCAAAGCTGTGGGCAGGCTTCAGTCTGTAAGATCCCCGTGAGCTTTCACACAGGGAGTGTGAAAAAAATACCTCTGAGTGAAATCGTGCTCATTTTTCTTTACATTTTTCTCAGTTTCCCTTGCTAGAGAGTAACAACCCCTCTGCTTTGGATTCTGCCAGTGAAAAGTTGTTTGTAGCTACTTGAAGAATTTAAAATTAAATACCTGCAGGGCTCTTTAGGCCACTGCAATGAGAGGAGCTGAGGAAGCCATGCAGGTCTGCTGTCTCTGTCCAATTTTGGCACTGCTCCCCCATTACTGTCCAGTGTCTGTGTTTGCTGTTATGCAGCACTGGGGGCTCCAGGGGCTTTTAGGGTCCTGGAGCACACAGGGTTGGTGTGTGGAGGAGCACAGTCTGTAGCACTGGCCATCCACGCTCCTCTCCTGCCAGAAACACCAGGTTGTTTTTTCCGGCTATGCTCCAGCCCTCGCACACTGAACTGAAGCTCCTGTGCCTCCTGGGAAGCTGCTGCTGGGGAGCTGCCCTCCCTCTCAATTAATTAATGCAATTAAAGAGGTGGGCCAAGTGGGGCTGTGCTGTGGAGCAGCAGTGGGATGGGGACGATGCTGAGCTATGCCAATGTTTAAAACCTAAGCGTGGGAGGGGCGTGGGGGGGCTGAGATGACACTGAGGGATTTTAATTCAAGGTAACAAAGTGGCAATGAAGGGGAATCAGGCATCAGAAGAAAGTCCCTTTTGTGAGGTGCAGGAGTGGGCACATAAGACAGACCATATGTTGTGAAAGGTTCAGCAGAGCACAGGATATGCTGGCCAAGCAGTGAGTGTGCAGTGCAAAAGGTGCTGCTCTAGAAATCTCAAGTGACCAGAGAAAGTGGATTTCTCTCAATATCAGAACAATTTTCTTTTTTTCCTCTGAATTAAGTAACATAAATCCACATGTAAGCCAGTGAAAACCACAGAAAACACTTTCCTGTGTAATTTTTCACAGTTTGCTTTGTGTTACACAGAGAAATAGCCTGAATACCTTATAGGGGGTACCGTGGATTTCGAGGTCTTGTGTTTAAATTCTTAATAACAGTTTCTAAGGAAATGTGCATCCACTGTGAAGATGTTTCAGAGAGTAGAAACCACAAATAGGAGCAGCATCTTCTCACTAGGTTGCAACATGTACCACTATTTATAAACTTTGATTTTCTGCTTGCATGCTTTGGCAAGGCACGGGGGAGCCAGAGTTTGGAGGGAAGCTGGGAGCAGTGCTCAGCTGTGGGGTTGTTTGGCTCTGCCAGCAGGATGCAGCTCTGGAAAAGGCCAACATGGTGCAGGGTTGCATCAGACAAGTTCTTTTCAGTGTAAACCTCACCCTTGTGCAAGGAGCTACTGGAATCTCACCTGAGGGGGCTGTGCCTGGATCTGGTACTCCAGCAAGGAGAGATTGAATCTGAGGAGGGATGGAACGTCTGCTCAGATAAACAGAGCTCTAGCCTGAAAGGAGGTGAAAAGCTGGAGCATCATTAACCTCTAGAATCAAAGGAACCCAGACTGGTTGCTGATGCATTTGGACAGAAAGCTTTCCAGTGCCTGGTAAGCTCTGGTCTGTTCCTCCAGAGAGACCCCCTAAGCTCATGTTATGGGATGGATGGATGGATGGATGGATGGATGGATGGATGGATGGATGAAAAAGTCCTGGATGGCAGAGCAGGGATGATCCCAAGTTCAGAACTGTAGCTTGGGGCACAGTGCTTTAAATGGCTGGTTTTCCTGGTAACCTGCAGAGACACTTTATTGCTGCTTCTGATTGTATGTGCCTGATTTATGCTGGATTCATTCAGGTTTTCGGTCTCTGCTGCTCAGCTGTGGAGCTTGTAAAAGGCTCTTTTTGACACCTGGATGCATGAGCTCATGCTGAAGGATGGGAGAGGGGAAGAGGGGCAGTCTCCTGGGAAGCATTGAGAACCAGCCACAAATTCAGGGGCTGTCTGTGGGAGCAGCAGTGCTTTCAGTACTGCTGTTTCTCTGGCTCTGGGTGATGCACATTGCAAGCAGCCAGGCAGGCTGCGAGGCTGGGAGGGAGCTTTCTCCCATGGCACACTGTCAGAGGTGCCAGGACATTTGTTTTCCATACTTTAGGTCATACCCCAGTATTTCTTAAGCCTCAAGGTAGGCTTGCTGTGAGCTGAAGGTCCTGAAGCGACCAAGAGGGAATGTTTCCAGTACTGCATGGTAGCACCTTTGGCACAGGCTATGAGCTCCCCCAGAGTCTTCTCTTGGCTTGGAACAATGGCAAGGCAAGTGCTGATCATGTTTACCCTGCTGTACATTTAGCATTGCTCTGTTTGGCAGGTGGTGGAGCTTGAAGTAAAAAAATCTGGTGATAGGGTATGGGAGAAGCAGAACTGAAAGAAAGAGCCTTTTAAAACAGAGAAACTTTGGACAAACCATTCTAGTCTGGATGATTCCTTTTACCCTCTCAGTAGCTCACTTGAGTGTTCTTGTCTGCTTGCTGTAAAGTACCATCACAATGAGAAATGAGAAGTTTATACAAAAAGATAATTTTTTCAAAAAAAAGCAACTTTGCCTATTTCTTTTTATATGGGCACTTCTCCCAAGCTTGCAGAAATGAGCAGTTGATGTCCATTTTCATATGACTGTTCTAGAAATAAAACCAGACTGTGTGATGGGAAGTCAGGCTGTGGAGAGGGCTCGTGCTTACCTGGAGAACCCAAAGAGCCAGCTCCATCCTCATTTCCATGCTCTGTTCTCCCCAAAGACTCTGAGCCCAGCATCACCATAAGAGGCATTGCTGGGGATTTCCTCAAATATTAAAATAGTTTTTCCCTGGCTGGGCCATGGACTAGCACTCTGGGAAAGCCTGCCATATTTCTGCACTTACTGAGCATTAGTTTATTTGCTGCAAGACATTTGGAGGGTCAGGAGGGAGCTGAGACTGGGTTTAAGTGAGGAAGGGAAGAACAGATACGCAGTGTTTTGAGATCATTAAACTCGTGTGAGCAAAACAAAAAGTAAAAGGAATAGAAAATAGTGTACATGATGGATCAAGTCAAAATATTTGTGGTGTTAAATACCCCATTGGACTTCAATTCATCTTCCCCCCCTGTGATGGGCAGGTGGTGGTGACACAGTGCTTTGCGTACTTGTGATTGCTCTGACAGCAGCCATTAGGCCACTGAATCCAGACGGCACAATTCTGGGTGCTTAAGTAACTCCAAAACCTCTTCTGGGAACGTGCTCATCAATATTCACAGTGTTTGGCATCAATTATTAATGCCTTTATTTCCAAAACAAATACACAGATTTGCAATCTGCCTCACAGGTCGGGGTTTCTCACTGCTGGAATTAGCCTGGATGGTTTGCTGTGGGCATGGATCTTTACCCCTCGCTTTTGCTGGGTGAGGGGCTCCTGGGGATGTCCCTGCAGTGTCCACTTCTGCTCAGAAAGGATGTAGAAGAATTTGCAAGGATTGATGTCCTTTGCTGTGTTGGCTTGTGCTGGTTGAAAAGGTGGAGGAATCCTTGGCATCTCCTGGTACAGTTTGAAGCTACGGCAGGGCTGCTTCCTTTGCACTGGAAAGCTGAGTGCTGAAGGTCAGCCTTCTAGTGGAAGGTGTTCTGCCCATGGGGATTGGAGCTAGGTGATCTTTAGGGTCTTTTCCAACCCAGACCATCCTGATCCTTCTGCTGATGCTCAGGAATGGAGCTGCAGCTCAAGTGACCACATCCATTGGGGCTTGTGTCCCTCCACATTGTTGCTAAGGTTGAGTTGGCTTCCTCTGCCTCTCCACTTCTGCTTCTCCAGCACGCTGGAATAAAGCTGTTTCTTTTCTCTGCTGTGTGACTCGAGCACATATTTGATGTTTCCCATCATGTTTCCAATTCAGTGCAAACAGATAGTCAGTGCTGTGGCATATTCCTGCAGTTCATATGAGTTTGGGGAATACTTGATGTGCATCTGGACTGGCAGAACACCACAGCCTGCCTGCCACACAGCCTCTCTGCACAGCCGTGTTCACCGCTTCCCCGGCTGGGACTGGCACCGTGGCTGGCCCAGGGTGTTTTTCCAGCAATCCTTTTCCAATATCAGGTTAATTTCCTAGTGCGTGAGGTGCCCCTTGGGAAGGATGGGACAGGCAGTCAGGGTGCTAAGAGTGCTTCCCAAGAGCAAGTAGCTCAGTAGGGTGAAACGGTTTCATGGCAAAGGCGTTTTGGTTTTTCACTAAATGTGACAATAAGATTATCATGTCAGCTTTGCTGTTGAGCGCCGCTGCTCTGGGTTGTTCCTTGGGTTTTATTTTGGCCAGTGAGCGACAGCAAGTGCTGATGGTCATCCCAGTCCCACACATCGTAAACTGTTACTCTTCTTGAATTTGATCGTCACTGTTGAGCCATCACTGTGTTTTCAAATGTCTGTTTGAATGACAGATTTGTTATTTTTGTATCAGTGTATGAGCACGACGATTCCTAGGAACGAGCTTTTTTGTATTTTTTCGTGCCTGGAGGTGCTAAGCTCTGGCGTGACCCCAAGGTGCTGCTGTGCAGCCTGTCAGTCATCGCTGAGCACATCGTACCGCTTTTCATGTCACTGATGCTGGGAAGTTTTTATGAATGCGGTGAGCTGGCTCCTCGCTGAGAGCACCCAGCACCTCCAATGTGCTGTTTGGGAGGCTGCAAGAGCAATCAGCACCGCTGGACCCTATTGGTGCTTTATGGCGTGGCTGGAAGGGATGTTCATGAGGTGCTCTGCTTGTGTTTATTGCCAAAGATGACTTAACTACACTGATGGTGGTGTCCCACTCACCCTTGGCCTTTGCAGCTTTCCTAGTTTGTATTTGATATTGAAGAGAGACCCCCAGCCCCATTAACAGGCTGGGGATGGTGAATTGGGAGGGCAGAAGACAGCAGCTCCCTACCCATGTTGAGCTCCTCTGAGACAAGTCAAGAAAAGCATCTCTGAATATAATTTTAATTTTGTTTTCCCTCCTTGTTTGTTTAAGTGCCATGGTTTGGCTGGAGATGGAGAGGGAATATGCCCTCCAGCCTAGCTGCTGGCACTGGGTGGTAAAGATGGTTACGATGGCTAGCAAAGGCACATCTCTGCAGTTCAGAGGTCCATGCTAGCCAAATGGTAATGAAATGTATGTCAATAGTGAGCATAAATAAGTGTAGAAGCAGTTTACCAGATGGCATAATGGGATATATAATCACAGAAGGTTTAAATAAAACCCTCGCCTCTGAATATACAAAGTCCCCCTCAGTCCAAAACGATAGTTTCTGTGATGAGCAGCAGATTAGCTGTTTTTACTGGCTTCATTCCCCCCTGAAGATGTGATTAAATAGTTTGGTGCATTTTCTTTTTTCAGAAATGATTAGTTGTGTTTCTAGGTCATTGTCTATAGAAGAAAAATGTTCGTATATTTAATGCAGTAGAGTGTGTTAGGCATCTTCTATGAGGAGCTACAACACAAACCTCTCTCCTGCCCAGTCTGTTCCCAGATCCTGTCCTTAGCACAGGAAGAGCCTTTACATCTTCTGCACCTTCTCCCTAGAGCAACAAGATGAACATCTCCATGTGGAGACTGTTAGTGCTCCCTGAGGTGGGCACAGTAGTCCAAGAACCAAGTGACTGCAGCGGGGTGTGCAAGGTACTGCTGGGGAAAGGTGGAAGCACAGGGCTGGGGGAAACCTCTGGGCCTGATAGACACCATTAGACATCCCATCAAACCCCCACTAACGAGGTAATGACTGAGATCTTTAATGAGACACTCTTCTCTTACGGAGACAGGCAATGGAGAGAGCTGGGGTTGTTTGGTCTGGAGAAGAAAAGGCTCCAGAGGGACCTTAGAGCCACCTGGGCCTCTTCTCTGGTCATGTGTAGGTCCTCATGAGAAGAGCATTTCCTGTCTTCTTGGAGGGTTTCCCATTTTTTGATACCTATAACTAAACTTAGAGCAAGCAGATGCTGCATAGAAAACTCATCCATGCTGCTTGAGAAATGTTACAGAATTTTGAGGGTTTTTGGGCATGTGTGACTGTTCTTCACTCAGTTCCAGGACTTGACAGGGACCACAGGGTCTCAGACATGACAAAGCAGTTTCCCAGGCTGAATAGCTTTCAGATGAGGATTTGACAGCTCCTCTGAAGGGCGTAGAAGAAAAATCACCATGAATCAAAATGTCATTTGGTGCAGATATGTCAAAATCCTGCATTTCAGCTGGGGTGTCCGAGGGTGGCAGACCCTTCTCCAGAGTTCTGGAGGCCTTACAGGGCAAGGACGCTTGCAGAAGCCAGATGTCAATAGCTGAGAGCAGCCCCTGAACCCTTTTTTCTCTTTTTTTCCTTGCATACCAGTGGAACATTGCTTTCTAGCCTTTCTTGAGTCTTTCCTGGCCTTGGGGGCTTGTGGGCTTTTCCAGCTGCTTAGACGCTCAGAGCCTGGTTTCAGTGGACATCCCTTTGCAGAACCAGTCCTGAGGGTTGCAGCGTCATGAATAGCAAGATTTATTTTGAAATTTTCCTTTATTTATGGATTTTTAGCTCTGTTAGGAGATGCTTGGAGTATGCAGCCTCTTCTGGCGTGGTCACAGGGTGCTGCTTCTCAGGGTGCTCTGTCCTTGGAAGTTGTGTGTGGGGATGAAGTCAATGTGAGACATGTCTTCTTCAGCTCTTGAATGAATCCAGAGGGGTTTGACACTCTTAACAACACACCTGAGACCCAAATGGGTCTGCCATGAGTTTTCCAGTAGAAGAAAGAGTCTGTTGGTAGCTTGTGCCCTTCCTTCATCAGTCTAGACATGAGGAGTACGAAAAGATTTTGCCATATTTAATGTCTGCAAAAGGATGAAGTTGTGCGTGGGAATTACTTGCAAAGATTGACATGTTGTAGCTGCTAACCACCCTTTTTTTTTTTTATTATTTAACCAAAAAACAGATTGCAGCCTAGGAAAAACAGCATGTTTTTTTTTTTCTTTCATCTTCTAAAGAAAACATTTCACTTATAGATATATGAGTTTATGCATTATAAAATAGGAATAGTTGAAAATTGGAAATGTATAATAAGTTCTTAAGGGACTTGGTAATTTGCCTTTTTCGTGTGAAAAAACCCAAATCAGCTGATACTACAAAGCTTATGAAAGGCTGGGGAAAATGTGGGGCTGAACTAGATCTTTTTCTGTGTTGACTCTGAACTGTACTTTTTCTTTTGATGAAACATGAAATTACTTTTAATTTATTTTGTTTCAATCCTAGTTACATAAACTATTATTTGATTGTACAGCTGGACTGAAAAACTGTAGGAGGTCTCACATTTAGGATTTTGCTGCCTCTCTCTCATTAAGCCTACAGCCTGATTTCTTTAAATGCACCTATTAATCTTCTTAGGGAGACAAATTGTTGTTTGGTTGGGTTTTTTCTCTTCCTTTTTTTTTTTTTTTTTTTTTAAAAAAAACACTAACCTTCCAGTTAACTGACAGAGTAAACTCTGCTGGTTTGCAGCCTTTGCAGCTGGGCACCACAGTGCCAGTGCCTGTTGCCTTGGTAGGCTGGCTTTGGTCTGCTTGGCTTAAACACCCGAGGTGGTCACAGCCTGAACTGTTCTCATCACGCTCAGCAACAACCTCCGAGTCGACAGGAAGGAGTAAATGTATTTTTTTCCATGTTAATTTTGCTGTAGGCTACTTCAGTAGTTCATCTGCGGTAACTTGCCAGAGAAGTAGCTGCCCCATCCCTGAAAGTGTTCAGGGCCAGGCTGGATGGGGCTTGGAGCAGCCTGGTTTACTGGCAGGTGTCCCTGCCCACGGCAGGGGGGGTTGGAATGAAATGATCATTAAGGTCCCTTCCAACCCAAGTCATTCTGTGATCTCTTATGTTTTTGATTTCCACTCTGAGACTTATGGGGTTCCAGGTTTGAGACCCATCAATGTAGGACCAGCAGTAAGACACAAAGAACCTCATGCAGGCCTTCAAGCATGCAGATTTTTCCCATAGTTTGTCTCAGGTGCATCAGCTTTGTTGTCTCTTGCCCACCAACGGTAAGCCACCATAATTTGGGCTTCTTCTTCCCCACCCATCCAGGATTTCTCAACACTCTGGGCAGGCATTGGTAGTGGCCCTTTGGAATGCTGCCCTTTCGGACCTTCTCCGCTCTCCCTGCTGGGGATGGCTCTTGGGAGGGTGAGGGAGCTGCTGTCAGTCTCAAACACATCCGTGGGCTGCACCAGCTCTAATATGAACTTGTGAGATGTCTGGAGCAGATAGTGCTGGAGCACATTGTGTCGGGGCCAGGCGGCAGCGGCAGCTTTCCGTAAATACTCCTGACGCCGGCGTACGTGAGGAGGTGATGTTGGGTGTTGCTCTCATCTCTGTAAAACAGACCATTGTATTCAGGGCACATCTGTAGTCCCAAGGAGTCAAAGTATCCAAGCCTTCTCCTTTTCCTACCTGTAACGAAGTTGTGGATGTTTTGCTTGGGAATCCTGTAGCTGGGAAGCACACCAGGAAAATTCTGTTTATGTAGAGTATATTATATAGAACCTTTTGTGATGGTGGTGATTTTCAGAGTCCATTTACCACTATATTAGATGAGGTTTCGACGGGTTACACACTGCAGTTATGACAGAACATCAGTTCCTGTTGGAGTGGAAAAGATAATCCCTATCACTACATTATATGCCAGTGATTACCTCAACCAGGCAAAAATAAGGCATCCAGAAACATCCCTCTGGGAGCAAACTCTGAAGAAATGTGTCCTTAGGCATCCCTTTTCTGCTTTATTTTATCTGCCTTCCTCATCTTCCAGTTTTCCTCCTCCTGCATTGTTAATGGATGTTAAGCACTGGTTAATGGATTAGGATAGGATTCCTCTTGGCCAGGAAAAACTCAGTTTCATCCAACCCATGTCCATGATTACCAATTTAGTTTTGATTTATTATAAAGTGAAAATATAGACACAAACACTCTGGACTGTGTCAAATTATCACACCTTTATTTTTCTTTGAAATACACAAACAAAAACCAGCCAGCTGCTCTGGGTAGGAATAGAGTGCCTTCTGCTTCTCAACATGTCTAAAATTTGCTTCACTTACCAACTAAACTTCTTAGCCTTAAATTTTACCTGCTGCCATTTCTGCCAAGCTAAGCCTTCTGAGGGTTCTGCAAGGAGAGATACATCAAATATGCAGATGCCTCCATCTCTTTGGGGACAAATGTTCTGGGCTGAGGTACGTGCAGCCAGGAAGTGCAGGCAGGGACAAGGCACCTCAAAGAGTTGCAGAAGCTGGAGAAGTGTTTTCCTTTGATCCTATAAAGAATTTGGCAGGGGAATTTCAGATTCTCCTATTTCAAAAGTACATTTAAACTAAACAGCTTGAGATATTGAAGTTGATGGTGTCTCTGACAGTATTGGTAATGTATTGTTCCTTGGGTTTCCTTTACTTTTTCTGTTGTGAATAATGAGTTTTACACATAAAACCATAAATCTGAGTTTGGTTTGCCATTCCAGTTCAAATCTCTGAAAACCAAAAAGTGCAAATCTAAGACACACAAACACTGATACTGAGCCCATGCAGTACCAGCCCTCAGGCAGTGTCCCACCAGGTATTTGCAACCACAGTCTTAAATAACAAACATTATTTGATCCTGTGAGCTGGTGTGGGGAATGTCAGAGGGAGAAACCTCTACAGCTGAGAAGTGTTTCTGAGAAACACAACCTGATGTGAAGATTTTGTGGGACTTGCTGGACACAGATTTCTCCTCCTCACAGAAAAGCATGGGTTCATTAGTTTTTCCATGTACCCCTCTATATGTGTTGTTTTTGGAGCTCTTCATGGGGGATCAGGTGATGGCTGTTTGCTCAGTCCCTGCCCAAATGATCTCTTGATTGCTCTTCCACACCCCAGATATCCCCTCTCCTGGTAACCTGAGGCAAAAAAAAAAAATAGAATTAAGGTCCCTAGTGGCCTGGGGAAGAGTTAAAGGGACAATTATGAGACAGCCAAAATGCGTAGAGGTGCACAGACATGAACTGCAGGTTGTATAAAAATGCTATGGTATTTCACAGACACACAAAGAAATAGGTCTTGTGTTTCATTTGCCCAGGCTCAGACAAATGAGCGTGCAAAGTCAGGATTTTTTGGTTGCTGCATAGTCACCAGGAGCTGCCTGTCTCTCTGCAGTATGGCACTCTGATTTCCTCTCCTGGAAATTGCTTTTTAACCATGTCTTTCTTTCCTTTTTCTAAAAATACAAACCAGTTTCTTTCTGGTCTGTCATTACTGCCTCTTTTTTAACTGCACTTCCCTTTCTGATGGATCTTCCTATTTTTTTATGCCTGGAATGAGAGTTCTTCGTTCTGGGTTGAGTTTGGTTGACTCAAGCTGTCATGGAGATGGATAATGATACATTTTTTTGCATCAGCTTTTAACTTTGGAGCATGGGTGGAACTCGTCCAAAAAAAGGGTGCTGCAGTCTTCCCAGTTTCTTAATGGTTGAATACCAACTTCTTGTGGCTGGAGGTTTCCTAGAAGTGTGGGGACCCTTGGGTGGTATGAACGTGACCAGGGATATTGACCTGTTGGAGCCAGACCCCTGGACTGACCCCTTTTTTACCCACCTGTGACAAACAGTGCTCATGCTGGATTAGTTTTGTGCAGCCAGCCAGCACCTGCAGGAATCTGTCCAGCTCCTGGACAGAGTCAAGCCTGAATGCAAAAGGGAGAATTGCAAAACCAGACATTGGTGCCACTGTTTGTGGGGAACGAAGCCAGAACCAAGTCAAGGGAACAGGCTGCCTTTGCTCTTCTCTTTGAATTGCTTTCCAAAATGCGTTTTTCCCAAAATAACTTAATTGTGTATTTTTTGGGGTGGATTGTTCTATATTTGTTGATGAGCATTAAATTGATGTTTTCTGAGAATGGTCCAACATGGCTTGCAGAACTCTGCAGAGCGTCAGTGTCTCATTTAGAACCCATCACTACGTGTGGCTATGGTTGTTCTCTGTGCCTTACTCTGCATTTCTTGACCTTGGATTTCACCTGCCATGGTGTTTCGAGACATCCAGTTCAGGAAAGCCTTCTACAGCTCTTTGCGTTCAGCTTTAGTTTTGAATACTCTGAATAAATTTGCATGGCTCAGCAAACTTGTCCTTTCTTTATCCCCCTCCTTCCCAAGCCATTTATGAATATCCCATTTATCCCATGGCAAGATCCTGCACCTCTACTTGTGAAAACCTGACCATCTGCCTCTGTCCTTGGTGTCCTAAATCCTGATAAGTTATTAACCCATAAGAAAGATTCCCCTTATTTCTTCATATTTTATTACCTTTTTTTTCCCCCTTTCTTTCTATAGATTTTTATCCTAACAATTCTCCCAGTTGAGATGATTTTTCAGGCTAGGTATTGCCTTTTACTCCTGTAGCTTGGTTGTTTAATGATATTGCTGTATTATGGCCATGTCTTAAACCTTCTCTTGGTGGTGCATATTTTGCTAATAGGTGCCATGGAAGCTTCCCTTTCTTACCCTTCCACCTGCTGCTTTTAATTTCTTTCTAACAAACCTTCTCACTTTTTCCCTCTTCTTTTTTTTCCCCAATTGTTTCTGAAAATTATAGTAATCATGTGAATTTCTGTGTTTTTTTCCAGTCCTGCAAATAGATTGAAGCCAAATCTTTTACAGTCGCTGTTACTGAAAGTTTGTGTGTCAGGTTTGGCTCCTCAGAGCAGGCACTCTGCTGTCACAGGATTAAGTCCAGAGCAGGTAGTTTCATTCTGCATTGCTTTAGGGAATAGCTAACGAACTAAACAAAAAATTGTATCGCTGCTAATTAAAAGCAGAGAGGCTCTCAAGGAGGGCGGGCGTGGGTTATAATCATAGATTTACAAGATAAGCTTTCACCAGCCTGTGCTATAAAAATTCCTTAGCTTCATGCCATGGTTTATCTTTCAGCTTTGCTGGCATTTCGTAAATACAGAGCAGTAATTCATGGTGTTGGCTTTCCTGGGACAAAGGCCCTCAGTTAAGCGTGACTGCAGCAATCAGCTCTTCTACCCTTTAATTGCCAGAGCTCAGATGTAGGGTGTGAGAGGATGAAGGCTGAGGGGAGCTCCTTGCCTGGGGTACTCTTCCCCAGCATCCTCGTCCTTTCTGCTGCCCACTGTATTTTCAAGATTGTCATGGCTCTTTTATGTAATTTTAACACACAGAAATGACTTGCTCATAGCAATCAGTTGTACCAGGGAAGGATACGGAGGCGACACATTGAGTAGCTGAGTGGAAATCAGATTGAAGAGACGGCTCCAGCCCACACCTCTCCGTGGCTCCTGGGGATGTTTATCCCTGTTTTAGCTGCTATTTTCCCTACGTGCTCCTTGGTGTTGGTCGCAGGGCCGTAACTCTGTGGCATAGCTCTTCATCATTCATTGCAGACCTTCCAATTCCTGCAGTAAAGAGCTCTGCAGGCAGCAGCTCACTTTCCTGTCCAGCCTGCAGCATGGCCACCCTCAGTATCACCTGAATTAATGCTTAACGAGAGGCACTTAATGGCCCCAGACCTGCTGAGCATCCTCCCTTTCAGCAGTGTCCTCGGGTCCAGCAGCTGGGGTGCCTGATGCCTCCTGTCCCTCCAGGTCTCCCCAAAGACTCCAAGGCTTCACTTGCACTGAAGGTCCGAAGCTGACCTTCCAATTGCACTGGATGGGGTAATATTCCTCCTTGCCTTGGATCTTCCAGATACCTCCTAAGTGCCCCAGAGAGAGGCAGAGAGGGATTAGAGACCCCATGGCTTTTCTAGGATCTCTGTTCATCTCAGTGAAGACCTGGCTCTGCACCTGCACTTTCCTGGTTCTCATCATTGAGCTGTACAGCTCCTCTCACACCGTGCAGCTGATGGCATTGTGATCAAGAGGTGGCTTCTGCTGTGTCTCTGGAAGATTTACATGTAGTTTTCAGCTATCACAGAGGAAACAGATTTTTTCCTGTCACTGAAGTAGAATTAATATTGGACACTGCACTTACCCCTGAGATATTTTAATGCTTTGAAGTTCAAGATCATTAACATTCTCAGCAACAATTATATATCCTTTGAAAAGGAGACCCTGTTCAAACCTTTGGACCTTTATAATGCCTGTTCCTGTAAAGCTATCTGAGAAGTGATCTCTTTGATATATATGGGATTGAGATCATTACCTGCCCAACTCTTCTGTCGGGCCCGTTTGCCTTTGGCTCTGAAGGGTTTGCCCAAGATCCTGACAGTGGTGGCCACACATTTCAGGCATCAGCAGCTGAAGGAGCAGCTCCCCAGAGCAGCATGTGGTGATCTGCAGGTCGCTCAGTGACCTTCTGGCTTGTGAGAGCTCATGTGAGAGATGCAAAACTCTGCCCCGACTCCAGTTCAGGTCTTGGGGTTCATAGAGGCTGCTCTGGACTCTGTAGGGATCAGTTGCCTTGCATTTAATTGCAGATGTTCATTGTGCTCTGTATAGGGTGTCTAATAGACATCTGACCTTGGGGTTCTTTGGAGAGGTCGAGGGATGTTGTGCTGGTGAGCAGGAACAGCCACTGCTCTGGTTTTATATTGCAAAGTGCCCAAAGGGAAATTGCTCTAGTCTCAACCAGGGCCAAGTAAGGTGCACATTAGGTATTTGCTTGGCACATAGCAAAATTAGAATGGTAAGCAACAGAGTAGAATAAAATAGGGTAGAAAATAAAATATTTTGAGTTGGAAGGGCCTTCAATGGTCATCTAGTCCAATTGCAAATGATAGTGATTCACAAATCTTTACAAAAAGGCAGTTGTGCAGGAATGAAAATAAGCAAGTAAATGCTTATTTAGAGCTTAAATCAGTCATAAACCTCTCTTCTGGTATGTAGGATTCAGCTAATAAGATGGCAGATGCCTCTCAACAGCCGTGCTTGACAGAGCAGCAGTGAGAGTGACATTGATGTGTTCTCCTGTTGCTGATTCTGGGTTGAACTTGACATGGCGCTCAGACGGAGAATAACTGGTTTGTGGTAATTGTGTAAACTGGAAATCTCCTGGTTCTTGTTACCTTTCCATGAATGGACACCAGCAGCAGCTCTAGGTGTGTTATCTCCTGCAGAAGCAGGGCCAGAGGAGGAAGCTGGCAAGCACACAGTGCGTGCAGCACTGCTCACCCCACGACAGCACCACGCCTCTGGAGAAGGTTGTTAGTCTGGTGTGTTGGTTGCCAGTGGGTTGTGCCACCGCCTGCCTGGCAGCCCCTCCTTGAAGCTCAGTCCCAGCAGGGTGTAACAATGAGGCAGAGGACTCAAGAATATCACATTTCTCTGTATTTATGGGAACAGGTATGAGGGTGGAGGTTAAGGAGCTGAATATTTACCAGATTGGGTGGAAGCCTGGAGCAGGAGCTCAAGTACACTGTCAGCATCAGGAGATGTGCTTTAGGGATGCCTCAGTCACCGGGAAAATGCCTGACAGAAGCTGCATCTTATTTGACAGGGATAAGGCAAGCCTGGAGCACAAAGCTGCAGGAGAACAGGGTTTTTCCACTGCTCACAAAAGCAAGTCATTAAACACCGTGGCCTTTCACAAGAGTGCTTGTGTTGCCGTCTAATAAAATACTCCCTGACAGTTTCTAGTCACCATTTCGTATTTTCTATTTTGATTTCAGCTGTGTGGCATTTGCTGTTTTTAAACTATACAGTACACACATTTCCAGAATGATCCTCTTCGTGCATGGACATCAGTGTAATTAATTTAGGGACACTTAGATTTAAGCAGGTGCTTAATTCTGTAACTGCTGGGGGTTTTTTGTGAAAGCAGAGCTTGATACAGGATTCCCTGTGTTGGATATAGGACTTTTTAGAGCTACAAAGCTGTCCCAAATAAAACACCCAAGCTTGGGGTATATCTGAGAATTGCTAGTGTGAGATTTTTCAGTGCACGGAGCTGAAACCAAAGGCCCTCCACATCAGACACTTTTTCTGTTTATTTATTAAAAGGGTTGTCCTATTTTCTAGTCAGACTTGCTGACAGGCAGTATACAGCAGCTAACATTTGTTATTACCCCGTGCTGTTCCTTTGCCGACCCATACCCATTCAGAATTATGTCTTTCCAAGTCAAACCCAGTGCCATTGTGACCTAGAGTACAACTGCCTGCTTGTTTAGCTACCTGGTTTTTTTTTTTCCTAAATAGGTTATACTCAGTGATTCTTAAAATCAGTCATGTGGATGTTCACATCAGGTTTCAGTCAAACCAACTAGGTCAAATCTCTGCTCGTAGCTGAGCAGCTCTAATTCTTGTTGGTCAGCCCAGCCTCCCTCTTTTGGGCCTGAGCCTCTTCACATGTCTCTTTTCATGCTTTATCTTGAGTCGTTTGCTGCTCATCTCCTTAGTTTTACTGCAGATAAACAATAATTTTCCCTCTTTTTCTACCCAATTTTTCCGTTTTTTTCTACTAACAGAAAAGACTTGCTTGTCCTCATTTTGCTAATTTTTGATCTGGATTTGAAGCTAGGAGCTCCCTTCCATGGACAAACTCAGCTCCTCTTTGGAAAGCCTGAGCAGGGAATGTAGCTTGTAAAATCATGATGACACTGCCACTTATTTTCATGGTTTTTATCTGCTACAATGCAGTAATCAGATCAGTTGCCCAGCAAGCAAGTACCCATTTCCTCAGCACCAGGCAGAGGAAGGGATGCAGTCTGTTTCTTAGTTGCATAGAAGGGCTGCAGCTCCTGAAGGATTTACTCAGACCACAAATGCCAAGCTCCTGTGGATGCAATCACTGCCAGAGTTTTGTGGCAGCTGAGCAGGTGGATGTGGCCAGTGTGCTCAAGGCAGGAATGTGAAATTGGACAAAAAACAATAAATCAGTAGAAAACCAATAAATCAGTAGAAAACCAATGCTGTCTCTTGAACTTTCCCACACAAGTCAACATGACTTGATTTAGCAGCTGTGCATGTAGATTTTGTGTAATATCGTTATTGCTTGATTTTATAGCAGACATTAACAGTGTTGGCATTTACCTTGTGATGGTTATTGCTCCCAAGTTAGCACCTCGTGTGAAAAAGGGCCCGTTGACATCTCTTGGGATGCTGGCTCCAAGCCTGGGTCTTGCCTATAAAATTTAGTGACATTGATGAACCTACTTGAGTTAAATTAGAGCAATTCCCTCCTACAGACCCTGACTTTACCTGGGAATTCCCAAATAAGAAAGCTGTACCAATTTACTGGCACAGAATTGTAAGCCAGTGCTATGTCATTGCATTGCTTTTATCTCCACTGATGCTGCTGACATCTTTTCCCTGGTGCTGCTGTGGCATCAAAAGTCTGGTTTAAGACAAATCATGTTTTTCTGAAATTAAATATTAACCAGCAAGCAGTCTAACATTTGTTTTGGCTGTAAGTAGGATTTTGTTTTTAAAGTTTTCCCAATTTTTCTAATTTTAATGAAAAAACATAATTTTTACATTAGGGAAAAAATCAGGCATAAAAAAATCTGAGATGCTTGTGGCATCTTACACTGCTGAGCTTGGTTTTGTGGTGAATGGCTTTGATTCTTGGTTTTCCTTGTGCTGTTCATGCTTCTGATCATCTTGGGCAGCTCTTCCCTCTCAGTACTTATCCATCTCCTCCCAGGGCATTGCATCAGCCCTAAATAGAAAGGCTGTTTTCATATCCATGTCTGTTCCCAAGTGGAACTAGGGAAGTTCTGGGCCTTTTAATCAGGAGAAGTATCTGATGGAGAGGCAGAGCTGGGTATGGATTAATGTCTCAGGGTGATTTTTAGCTCTGGGCTCTGTGACAGCAACCTTGCAGCTTTGCCTCCTCTCTTTCATGGAGCTGAGAGTTAATTTTTTTCTGGGTGCTTACTTAGCTTTGTGCTGGAAAATGGAGGGAGTTTTAGAAAGCAGGAAGAAAAACACCATTTTTCAATTTAAAAACAATGAAAGAAGGAAGGAAACAGTATCTCCCCAGCTGCCCACCTTCCCAGTGACTGTGGGCAGGTGAGTAGAGCTGCCTGCCTGCCCTCCTTGTGATAAAAAGCATTCATAGAATATCATAAATGAAAATTTTAACAGTATAATTGTTAATGCACTCAAACACTTGATATTCTTTAGTTGTACAAAATTATTACTCCATTGGTAATAGTTTGGACCCTGCAGAGATCTTTTACTCTGTATCACCCAATATTTCTAATTCAGCAATTAGGGCAGTGCAAAATCAATACATCCTCCATCACATGGGGGAAATCCTATTTTATTAAGGCGTTCCAGTTTAATTGTTAATAGACACTCTAATGGAATTGGGAATAATTCTTTGGAACCAGTTAGCAGCCCAGTGCTAGTTAACTATCAGTGATAAAGTCTATTAAAAAAAATCAAAATGGGGCTGAGCTGCCGTTTGGGCTTTTGTAACAGTAAAAAAAAAAAAAAAAAAAAGGATTCATGGATGGGTACAAATCATACAAATATTGGATCATCCTCGCAGAAGATGCAGTGAGCGTGGGCCTGTGTTTGATTCCATATGACTATTCTCATGTTCTTTCCTGAGGCATCTCTCCTGGATTGAGTTACTCTATTTGACAGACCAGATGATTTCTTCTGGTCTTAAAATTTCACGGGTATGTTCAACTGGTGCAAGTGAGAGACAGCACAGCCTGTGTCACAGGGAGGTTGAGGCATCCTGGATAATTATAAAATAAATAAATGCAGTGTCAGTAGAAGTGCATGGAGTGAAACTGCTGCTGGGAATGGGACGGAGGTGGTGCCCAGCATTACTTAGCACTTGAAAAAGTGCAGGGAGCTGGGAGGGAGCTTGAGCCCAGGGTGGAAAAGCATCTCTGGAGCAGCACTGACCTGCCAGACAGTGAGCATCCAACCACCTTCCTCTGTCTTATGTGCCAGCAACGAGACTCAGGGCAAAATAACAGCACTTGGTGTATTTTCCCCATGGGCTTTTGCATTTCCAAGAGAGCCACACTGTTGTGGGTAGAAAATGTGAACTTCTCTGTGTGTTATCTGACAGCTCCTTGATGGAGTCAGAATTCCTACTTGGTGGCAAATATGTTTTCATATCAAATGGGGAAAACCCCCTGAATTTTGAAATTTGCAGTGGAATAGAATCACAGAATGGTTTGGGATGGGAGGGGGCTTACAGACCATCTCATTCCACCCCCTGTCATGGGCAGGGACACCTTCCACTAGACCAGGTTGCTCCAAGCCTCATCCCACCTGGCCCTGAACACTTCAAGGGATGGGGTAGCCACAGCTGCTCTGGGCAGAATAACCATTCTGCTGTTCCAAACAACAATGATTTATTTGACTATATAATGTTATTTCTGAGTTGTTTAATATGCCATTCGGATAGCGTGTGTCTAATACATAAATGCTGGGGGTTTTATAGAAATACTAAATTTAAGGTGAGAAGACGCATTTTGCTTTCTGACAGTACTTCCTTCTGATGTCTGGGGCTGAGCTCTCCAATCTCCACCAGCTACAGATGGTTTTATGTGTTTTATGGGGCAGTAGCTCTGCAGCCCTCAACATCAGGAGGCAAACCCCAAATCTGAACTGAAGGGTGTCAGAATTAACAATGGAGGAGCAGCACATGCCAACAACACTCATGGCAGGTGCCTACTGCAGAGCTAGGAGCAGTTTTCTCTTCAGTCTAGAGCAGAATCACTCCCTCCCTTAGTGCTTTGCTTTATTATTATTGTGATTCTTTCTTCAGAGAAGTGGGTTTCAACCTGCAGCCGGAAAGTATTCCCAAAGTGCTATTTTACTATTTATTTTCATCTGACTTCCTATTACTGTGGCAACATGCACTTTGAATTTCATTAGTTTTATGCATTTAAGTTCCCTTTTTAAACCTTTATAAGGTCAGACCCTGCTTGGGTAAATCAACAATGTATTAAATTTGAAGTTCTGAGTAATACTTTTCCTTAAACAGCTGTAGATCACAGGTAGTGAGGGCATTAGGGCTTCTGCTTTTTCGAGAAATATTTGTGGGCATTACTGATAAGCACATGGACCAAATTATTCAGTAATTAGATAAGTATCTTCCATTATAGATTCATTCTCGTGCACTTGAGATCTGTCAGCAGCACATTACAGGTTGCCTGCCCTGAAACCTCATGGGAGGAGGGTGTGCAGGCTGTCGTGCTGTGCTCTGCAGCACAACGGCTCCAAGCTTGTGTAGCTGGAGCTGCTCCAGAGCTCCTTGGGATGATCAGGAGCATCCCTCAGCACTGTGGGGTGCTGAGCATCCTACACAGGCTATGGGACTGTAGGACTGCTGCCGAACCAGCAATGGTGCAATGCTCACCTCAGGGTTGCTCCTTGTAAATAGCTCTGGTTTCACAGGGAGGTTTTCATCACCCTGTCCTGGTGACCAGAGTCATCCCAGCTGGATTTTTTGCCCAGCCAAGATTCACATCACCCAAAAGAGGGTTCAGCTGGGGTCAGCCAGCCCACAAAGTCCCTGTTGTCTGTGTTAGCTTCTTCAGTACTGATGACTAAAGCAGAGTTAATGTGCTCTCTCTTGATTTCCCACTTCTGTGGCCACTGGGAAACAAGCCCTTAGCTGCTTTCACCTGTGACTTGCATGGTTTTTGCCTGACAGCTGAGGAAGTACAAGTAGTTCTCCTGCCTCCATTAGGCTTCTGGAGGGGTTTTCCTTTAATAAATAGGCTCTTTGCAGGCTTCTGGTTTCACAGCCACTCATCAAAGTAGGCTGTGAGAAGCTGGTTTAGCGCGCGTTGGCCACGTCCCTGCAGAAAGGGCCCTGCAGGCTGCAAAGCACAATCACGGCTGCCTCTTCCAGTGAGTTGTGCTGAAGTTTGTGCTGGAGAGCCCTGGCTGGCAGGAGGCTGAGCTTCCCAAACTTCTCACACACATTTTTATGTGCAACTTTCTGACTAAAGTTCAACTCAGAATACACCGAATAATTCAATTACATCTCTGCCGCTGGGTTATATAAAAGAGCTGAAATTGTGCCTTGTTTCGTAAGGTAAAATGTATCCTTCTGCTGATCTGAGCAATTTCCCTGGTTTGCAGTGGAGTTTTGCTAAGCTTTCTTGGCTGAGCTGGGATTTTGCGGGCGAGAGGGTGCCGTAGCAGTTTGTGTACATTGACTGGCATACAAATGTTTGAAAGCTGGGCTCATTATGTGTATTTTGATGGTGTTTCAGCACGCTGAGGAGACCAGAGCAGCTGGACCAGGCTGCGGGCCAGCGGTCGGCATCCCCCTCCCTCGCACAGACTGCACCCAGCTCCCAGAGCCCCCGGGAGATGAGGGGCCGGGGCCAGCCGGGACCAGCGGCGGAGGGCCCGCGGAGGACGCTGCAGGTGGACGCCAGGAGCCAGGGCTCGGGGAGATCTCCCTCGGTGTCACCCGACCGGGGCAGCACCCCTACCTCTCCCTACTCTGTCCCGCAGATTGCCCCCCTCCCCAGCAGCACCCTCTGCCCCATCTGCAAGACAACAGAGCTCACCTCCTCCCCCGGCCAGCCTAACTTCAATGCCTGCACTCAGTGTCACAGCAAGGTCTGCAACCAGTGTGGCTTCAACCCCAACCCGCACCTCACCCAGGTAATGCCTTCTCTTCCTCATACAGCCCTCCTGGCTGCTTTGGGTGGGTTCTTGCTTTCTCCAAGCACAGAAGTTGCACCTTTGCTTTAACCAGGAGCAAGGGTTCTGCTGATAATAAGGGGATAATTGTGATAATGTGAGCTTTGATGAGATGGGGGAGATGAATTAGTTGAAGGGGATTGGTAGATTACCAGGGCTCAGTTTCGATTGTTGAGATGCCAGAACACTTAGCTGAAGTCTCCAGTCTCAAAATTGTCCTGGAGTCAAAGGAGTTGCCAGCAAGGAGGGGAGCAGAGGGGCTGCTGAGGTGCCGAGTGTCTCAGACCCTGACTCACAGCAGGTTCTGGTGGGTTCCAGGCAGCATCACGCTCGGCGGCGGGAGGGAAGTGCCAGGAGTCGTGCGCAACACGCGGCAGTGCTGGGGGATGAGCGTTCCGTGGGATGTGTGAAATGGATGCTCAGGGATCTGGGGGAGGATCCAGCAGCGGTGCTGGAGGTGGGTGCTGGGGCTGGCTGAGGTGAGGGGCTCGCTGTGCCAATCTCTCAGGTCACATCTCCACGCAGGTGGGAAGTGGTTGGATAGTTTTTGCAGCTGTTTAAGCCAAACCACAGGGGTTTCTAATCTTAAGCTTAAAGCAGAAACTTAAAGCCATGCTTTGGAAAGTGACTGTGCCACTCCAGTGCTTGATAAGGCAGGGTTTAGGCACTGAAGCCCCCTGGATACCCAGGATTTACTGCCAGTAGCCATTTTGTGGTAAGCATGCAGTGTTTGCTCCTGACACTAGACACAGTGGTGTCTAAACATCAATGTTTAAGGAACTCCTGCCTTCCAGTCCTTTTTCCTGATGGAAGGAATCATGGAGTTACAGAACTGTTTAGGTTGGAAGGGACCTTGAAGATCACCTGGTTCCAACCTCCTGCCATGGGCAGGGACATCTTCCACTAGACCAGGTTGCTCCAAGCTCCATCCAGCCTGGCATTAAACACTTCCAGGGATGTGACATTCACAACTTCTCTGAGCAACCTTTTCCAGTGCCTCACTACACTCACAGTAAAGAATTTTTTCCTTTTATCTGGTCTAAACATACTCTTTGAATTTGAACCTATTCCCCTCTGTCCTGTCGCTACCTGCCCTTGTAAATAGTCTTACCCCATGAAGGAGATACCCCTGCTATAATGATACATTATTAGCTGGTTCCTGATATTACTTCACAGATATTTATCTCTGCAAAGGTCTGAATAAGGTCTCAGATCTTAATAAAGGGCCCTGAGGTGGAAATTCAGGCTCCTGCAAAGAAATGCCATGAGCCACTTTTCTGTTTCATTTATAAGTTTAATTAGATTCGCCAAACATTAATTTGGTGTTTAAGCATTGCCTTGAGAGTTGTCCAGTTACTCTGAATAGTATCAGTTAACAAAGAAACAACAAAATAAAAATGCAGCAATTTCTCAGTTTCTGATCTTGTCTCTTCTGCTTTGCCCTGAGAGGTTATCCACAGTGGGCTCCACCCCGAGTCTCTCTTGCAGATACCAGTGTTAAAATATGTGTGTGCACAGAGACTTTGCTTAGCAGCTCTAGGCCATTTCGCTCTTGGCATCTCTAGGTCTCTGTGCCCTCGGAAGTGTGTTTGACTGCAGAGCAGTTTTAAACATCAAATAAAAAAAAATTGGACCTGAAATGGAAAAAGATGTTGGTTTTTTTTTGTCTGTCCTGAGTTTAATATGCATTTCAGCAGCAAGCAACCTTATGACTTGCAAGTAGGTCGTTGTGGGAGCTGGGGGATGAAAACTGTTGTCCAAGAGAAGTGTTTGCAGCTCATGTTGGCAGCCTGTGTGATGGGCTGGCTGGGGGAGCAGTGGCTGCTGACTTGTTGGAAGTGTGACTCATTTTCCTCAACATCATTCCTTGTGCTGCTATTCCAGAGTCACCCAGCGAGGTGCCTGAAGCATCCTGGTGCTGTTACTGGGGGGTAATGGAGGCAGCTGGGGGGGTGCTTTCTATCTTGGTAGTGGGAGCTGGGTTGGGAAGGATCTCTGGAGGATCCAACCTCTGCTGAAAGCAGCAAGCAGGGAAGGGATCTCCAGGCTATACCCCATTGGGTCCTGGAGCCTTCCAAGGGTGGACATGCTGGGCCCAGCTGCCCTGCTGCCTCCCCTCACAGGGAAAACATCTGCCCAGTCTGGTCCCTCCAACCCAGCAGGTGCTGCAGGGCATTTGCACAGCCTTGCTTATGAGGTGTTGTATTTTCTATTTGTATTTCCTTATGAATATACTTTCATGTGTATAATTGATACTGCCACTTTGTGCTGTAGTAGATAGAAATTTGTGACTTCTTTCTGCTTTCAAGGCTCTCTAGCAGGATTAAATCATCAAAAATAACACATTTTCTAAGAAAATCAAACCCAAGAAAACCAAAATTGTGTTTTTCTTGGTAATCCTCTCCTGTGCAATCTGTGGAACTGCCAGAAACCACTGGCAGAGTGAGGTGGGAGCAGCAGGGCTGGTTTGGCATAATGATCTCTCAAAGTGTTTTGAGAGCTGGGGTTTAAATCTTACATAAACACTTTGTTTTCATTAGTCTTTTACTTGTATATATATATCCATAGTATAAAATAGCTTTTTGCAATATATATTTAAAGAAAATAATAGACTTAGTGTGTGAGCTGGAGTCCATCAAGCCCTATCTTGCCAGTTACTATTCCAAAAGCAGATTTTTAACCCAGAGGAAAGTTAACTGCACCACCTAATGAAACCACTTCACTTTGTACTTCAGTGATACCTTCTGCTCAGCAGCATGTAATTCCCTTTGAAATACTATTTTTCTTTGGCTGTTATTTTATCCCTTTTTGGGTGGTTTGATGGTCATTTTATCTTAAAAGCAAGTCATGAATTTCTGTGTTGACGAAGCAATCAGCCTCTGTGGCATCTTGAGTTGATCGCTTACTGAGAAAAACAAAATCTCTTTTTGGATTTTTATTTCACTGTCTGTTTATTCCTTTGAGTAGCAGCTCATTGTTGTTTCACAAGACTGGGCAAACAGAAGTTCCTGTCTGCTGCTGGTGTCACTCATATTTTACATGTAGATAATTATATTGTTCCCTCTGTTCATCTCCGTGCCCCGAAATAGCTGCTGTCATCGTTTTCAATTTGGTCGTGTGCTGGCGGGCTGCTTTCCTTGTTCATTCACTTATTCCTGAAGGTCAGTGGTCTTGCCATAGACTGTTATTTTAAGCAAGGAAAGGGAATTATCAAGCAGGGAGCAATGGTGGCACTATTAAAGACAACGAAATTTGAAATAACGTTGAAACGTTTGAAGTAATGTTTGAGATCTAGCAGTTTGTTTACAGTCCTGTGCAGGAAATAGGTTTTTGAATGGAGATGTGTTGTTTTCAGTGCAACACTGCAGCTTTCACATTCTCATTTGATTTTTAATTTCTCATTAAAACTTTTTTTCTACTTTTCCTCTGTGTTGTCTCTGACAGGTTTTTTTGGGCAGCTTGTTCTGCAGGACCATACCAGTGATGCTGTCATCTGCTCCAGGGGGAATAGCTCAGTTTCAAACCAGTACAATAGGTTTAGAAAATCCTCTCTTTATACATCTTTCACTTTGTTCTGCCGCTCCTGTGGCTTTCGCTTGACTGATCCAGCAGCATGTTCATCTGATTGGATTTGCTCTGTTTGGTATCATAAGGAGTAACCTGCAGGCATCTTTTCTGCTTCTCTGGGGTTTTGAAGTGCTGCTGCACATTGCTAATTTGATAAATTAATTTCTTCTTCAGTCTTCTCTTAAAATTTGTTGGGTTTCTTTTAATTTGTTTTCTCTCCATCCTAAGCGCTAAACCAAAAACATGAGGAACTTGAGTTTGATTTTAATCAAGAGCAGCAGCACAGCATTCAAAAGTGTGCTTTACTTAGAGCTGAAATGAAACTCAAAATGCCTGGCTGCCTAATAGGTCTGCTTGGAACCACTTGGGATTATAGGAAACCTTTCTTTTCTGCCTTACATTTCTATTGTGCTTTATTCAATTTGAAGTAGTGTTTATTAGAGGCAGCTTCAAAGGTATTCAGATGCACCGCCCTGAATAAAAGGAACATGTTTATACATGTGTGTTCTTTACCAAATTACTTTCTTTTTGAAGGCCCTGCTTTTGTCCCCAAGCTGTTTTGATTTTATTTACTGTATTTATGACTTATAATTGTTAAACTTCAGTTCTGCCCTACGTTTTTAGCTTCACTTAGGGAGATTGAAGAGGTTCTTTGTACTTTTTATGCTATAATATAATGAATTATGAAGTATTTAAAGTATTTGAGAGCAAATCTGTTCCCTGCATGCTCTGTGCCATGTAAGCTCATCACAAACCTTTATTTGATCATGGACCTTCAACAAGCAAAACATAAAAAGTCTCAAGGAGGATTAAAAATATGCTGGTTGGTTTCCCAACAGTGGTCAGGGTACTTTAACAGTAGAAGGAAATTCTCAGCAGCTCTTGAGTTATCTGTAGCAAGAGGAGGTAGCCACAAAAATAATTTAAAGTTTTTAGATAAATGTTTAAATTGTATTAATGGAAAATAGACCATCAGCTGAGGAGATGAGACTGAAATAATGTGAGCATTGTGTAGGGCTGTGTTTATCCTGTCAAACCTCACAGCAGATAGTTTTCTGCTCAGTAGTTTAAGAAAATTTGTGTAGAGTGGAAAAAGAAGAAGTTGGGGGAAGCTGAAGGGTGACACAATGCAGAGCATCTCTGATGGTAGGAATGGGACTTGTTAGCACTGGGGGAATGTCTCTGGGCCAAAGCCTTTTCCAGCCTGGCTGTACTATTAAGAGTGGTGCCTGCCCAAAGCATCATCTCAGCCATTTAACAAATGGCTGAAAAAACCTCAAATATTGAAATTGTGAAGCTGTTGATTCACTGCTTTCAAGGGACCCCATTTCTCATTTGTTTCATTGTCACAATTTTACACATTGCACCATGTTGGTGTCAAATTTTCAGTAAACCCCAGCATATTTGTGAATTAGGGGTCCAATTTGACTTATTTACCCTGCAGGAGGCTTTGGCTTGACTAATGACCACTGGTTCAGAAACCCTGCAAGCCAAGGGCTGTGCTTAGCATGCCAGGGGGGTTATTAGTTCTACATTAAACCAATGGCTGTTATTAATGATAATGAATCCCCATCTCTTCCTCTCATCCATCTCCTCTCTTGCCTGTCATTCATTCAACATCCAAATATTTACAGGTCTCTGAAGCTGTGCAAGTGTGGGTAGAATCCCTGTTGGAATCACTGCTTTTACCCAGGACTGAGCCCTGAAGGACAGGATGAAAACAGGGATCTACTTGCTGATAGATAATTAAACATGAGTTTTGGGAGAAATTTGATCTTGCTTGTTTCTCCCTGCCTTTTAAAGCAACCAAAGTGTTCTTCACCTCTTTGGATCTTTATTGAGAAGCCATGGGGCCAAGCTGGCATGACATTTCCTAAATTTCTAAGTTTCCTCTGGGTGTGTCAGGTCCACGTTGGATGTAGCTCTTTGCAATGGGAGGGATGGCAGAGGATAAGCTGTGACAGTGATACTACATTTACACAATCTCTTCTCTTGCTGAGCAAGGCAAAGCAAACAAAGTTTTCTCCTGCCCTTGGGACCTCAACAAATGTTGGTCTTCCTGGCCATGAAACACCTCCAGCCCCAGCCATTGGCTGTGCGTGATCCTACATCTCCTGCATGTCCTGCATCTGTATCATTGTGTTCATGGATAAACACAAGGCTCTGTTTAGAGGTTATAGTTCCCTCTCATTTTAAAGAATGGGTATTGGGTCTGAAAAATAAATGTTTCTCTGCTCTGGCATCCCTTGGGGCATTTCACACTGGGGTCATGCTTGTGGTATCTATGGATAGCTGGGGAGGTGGGGCTGGCTCTTTCAGCAGTTGTCCTTCCTTGTGTGCACCTTTCAGCAAGTTCAGAGGTGTGTTTGTTCCTCCTGTGATCAGCTCAAACCCCTGGACACCCTTGGGCAAGCATTGTTTTTGTTCTGCTGTGGTGTTAGACAGCTTTTTGCGTGTGTACGTGGTAGGTTGTACCCTATATTCAGCCAGGCCCCTGTGTTGCTGAGTCAAGTTGCCCATTTTAGAATGATTTGTCTTTTGAGATCATCCTCCTTCACCATATAGCTGTAAAAATAAATCTGTCGTTAGCATTACGTTGCAGATCTGGGAGAAATTTTCCATTGGATCGTGCTGTGCAGTAGGAGTGAGATGTGTGTTTTATTCCAGTTTTTTCTTTGTTTTTAGCAGAGCTTCAGCCAGCAGTGAGCCGCATGTGCAGCGGGTGATGCTGTTTGCAGGAGCTGGGGCTTGGCATTCCTGCTACCTTCTCCTAAGGACACAGCAATTTGGGCTGCAGCTGCCTGGGCAGGGATGCTTGGCCTCATCTGCTGCCACAGGGCATCCCAGTGTCTGAGGTCAGCATCTGCCCCATGGGTGGGTGGGACCAGTGCTTTCTGCCCTACACCTCTCCTCAAGAGAACCCTGTGAGCTGGGCACTAAAAATCTGCTCTTTGTGGCTGCAGTGAATATTCTGTGGATTTTTTTATAGTGAGAAAATACTGATAGGAACATAGGGTTTATCACGCTGAACCAACAGGTTGTATGTGTATTTGCCATGTTTTAGCCCTTCCTCACTGTTGCCCTTCACCTCTTAATCTCTTTATCCCTACACCAGGTGTTCCATCCTGTATCTGCAGCATTGCAGTGAAGGATGTGACTGTTATCCCTTGGTGGACTTTAATTTTTTAATGGGGTGATTAACACTGAATGAAACAACTCATATGAAGCTGGAGAGTAGCATGCTTGCTCATGCTGAGCCTTTCTACTTAGAGATGGCTTATTTGCCTTTTTGGCCCCTGCTGCAGCCTGAGCAGGAGCTTCTCCCAGCCATCCACAACGACATGCAACTCATCTCTTTGACAGATCACAATTTAAGTTAGGAGCCCATGAAAAGAAAAAGCTCATGAGTAATTCTGGCTGTTTCTCCCAATGTGCCGCCTTTTGCCGTGCTCTGCGTGGATGATTCAAATAATGCAAAATTTGCTGGCAGAAAATGTCAAAGAAGATCTTGGCTAATGGGTTGCTGGTGACTAAGGGGGCTGGTGTCGCTCAGGGTGGGTCTCTCCGCTGACGACTGGCTCGGCTGAGCCGCGGCTGCGGGGACACAGGAGGGGCTCTGGTGATATGTTAAATTGTTCAGGGGGCACGGGAGAGCGTGGCTTCCCGAAGGCTGGAGCGATGCTGCGGTGCAGAGGGGTAATTAAAACAACTGCAAGTGAAGAGGAATCCTCCCGAGGGATGGGAAGTGGCCTCCTTTCTGCTTGGCATCTTCTGGCGCTCGCTAAATGCCGAGCCCAGCAAGCCGCACGGACTGAGCCGCGTCCTTCCCTCGGTACATTAAGTTACAACAAGCTGTTTGCTTGGATGAGACATGGTTTTCCTCTGGCTTTCAACTCCCAGATCACTTTGTCATTAAAAAGAAAAGCCAGCTGAGGATCGGAAGCGGCTGTCAAGCTTTCCATAGTGGAGCAGCGTACCAATTTCGAGGTTCCTTGTGTTTAGGAGAGCTTTGCTGTGGCGGCTGCTTGCGTTCCTTCCCTCCCCCTGAACATCCCCGGGCAGAGGAATAAGATCCCTTACAGCCCATGATGGTGCATGGGGATATTTTGCTCACACAGCTGCTGCTGCAGGTTTTCCTACCGGTCGAGTGTGTGCAGTGGCTCGGGATTTGAGTGTCCCTCGGTGCACAGGGAGCAGCCCTGAGAGCAGGAGCTGCACAGAGCTGTACAGCCCTCGCCTGGGCGCTCTGCTTTGCGATGTGTTCGCTGCCAGAACGCTGCGCTGCCTCGGGGAGCGCTTAGGAGGAAACTTCAAGAGCTTTCAGTGCTTTGAAGGGGATTGAGTTAATCCTAGCTGAATTCATTCCTATTTACGGTCTTTCTACAAGCTGCAGAGAGCAGGGTGGTTGTAATGGAGGGTGTCAGACACTCCACGTTAGCACCCATCCCTATGGGGCTGTCCCAGGGGCTGCATCCCTGGTGCAGCAAGAGATGCCCAGCGGGAGAACCCCAGCAAAGGAGATGTTGTGACGTGGCTCTTCCCACCTTGAATGGCAGTGACATGCACAGTCTATCTGGTCCTTAAAGACAGAGGTGGTGGCATCCTGTCAGTGTCTCTTGTAGCCTGAATTTAGCTGATCACCAGTGCTATTTGCAGAGCTGTGTGGGCTCTCACCACAATAAACCAACTTGCTTTTTCCTGCCCCTTTCTCTTGTCTGTCTCTTGTCCATGGTCACGTTTAGATGCTAAAAAGGGATTTACATGGTATGATGGACTGAAAAGCCTCAGAGATTTCTGAAAGCAGCCCTGTGAATGCAGTGAGGTGTTTGTGGCACAGCAGTTCATGCCTGCAGAGGTATTTCTCACCATCTTAATTCTAGCCTTGCTCCCAGACCTCACCCTTCTGCCATACCCAGCTCTTTTCAGAGACATATGCAGCTGTGCTCTTGGACAGCCCAGATCTGAGGGTTATGGTGCTGGTGGACTATGAAAACCGATTATTTTAACTCTGATTGAAATGGTGTTTTATCTCAGCTGCAAACCTTTTGATCAAGGACAGCCGAAGCGGGAGATGTTTCCATTCTGGAGTCAGTTTACATTGTAAATAGGCTGTGCCGGTGGCATGGCTTTCTGCTCTGAGTAAATCAAAGCCAAATTGTTGGAATGGCTCTGGAAATCCACGGAGCAAAATGTGATCTTAATGGAATGGGAGCAAGACTGTGCAGCAGCCTGGTGAGAGTAAAGGTTTGTCAGAAGGAGTTGAGGCATGTATGTAACATGGCACTGCACCAGCTAGAAGTTGTTTTTGAAGACTGAACAAGTGTGTTCCTCTCCTTCCTCTCTTGCTCCCTGCCCTGCCCACTGATGCCCACCCCCTGTATCTTAATCAAGGCCAGGTGTTTGTGCAGCAGCCTTTTTCAATTCAATATTGAATTTTTGTTCCCTGCCCAGCTGCTCTGCCACTCCTTGCTATGTCCAAGCTGAGGGGGCAGACTGGCCAGACCCTTAAGTTGGATTCCTCCATGGAAGGAAGAGACCCGAATGGCGGGCAGGAGAGATGTGCCCACCAGTCTTGTGGAGAGGAAGTTCTGGTGCCCTCCTACTTCCAGCTGCCCTCTTCCCTTTCTGATGAGCACAACACAGTATTCCCATTAGACAGAAACAGAAGCACAAGCACTTGGGCTCATCTGTTCAGCAAAGCCTAGATTATTCTGAATCATCCAACATCCTTATCAGAGCGCTCCAGCCGGTGCTTGCATCAGTCACAGCGCAGGCTGGCGGAGTCGGTGGCAGTGCTCTGCCCGTTTTAATTGCCACGAGCCAGCAGCTATTTGAAGCCCTGTCCCCAAAGAGTAAATGAGCTTGTCACTGCTTGTAGCTCAGCTTTGCAAGAATCGCAGGATCAGCAAGTGTTCCCCGTTAAAAACCTGCTAAGGACGCAGACATAGGGGTGCACGTGTAGTGCAGCAACCAGCTGGGTGTGATGGAGTGGGACACTGCTGGGCTTGGACCTAAGGAGTGGGAGCTCCCCTTAGGATTTTAGTTTGGATTTTTTTTTCCCTGTAATTGCAGAATACCCTAGAAGCTGTAAAGGCCATGTCCTGAGGACTCCTTGAGTATGAGTTCCTCCAGAAACAGCTTTGTCATGGCTCCGAGCTGCTCACTGGTTCTGTTCAGCCCCTCCTGTTCTCTCAGGGCTTAACATGTTGCCCTTCCTCCCCACAAAACATCCCATGTCTATCCTGATGTCCTGGAAGGCACTGCTTTCTGCCTTTTTCCCCTGAGAACCTCTGTTCTCAGAATGATGCCCACTAGATAAAACACCAGGTCTAGTGGAGAGTTCTGGCTAAAAACTAGTGGTCTGGGTTAAAATTACTCTGGGGACCTGAGAAAGGGTTGAGTTACCTGTATTTCTGGATTCCTCTGAAATAAGGAGCATGCTTATTGTAGGAGAGGCCTGTCCTTGGGCTCTGTTTTGCCCACATATTCTATGTATTGCAAAACCTTTCAAGCTTCAAGAAAAGCAAATGCCCTCAGTGTTTGACAGAGTACAGTATCTTATTGCAAGACCAACAGTGCTGGGATCCATCCCAAAAGGTGAAGCCCAGTTAAAGTGAGCCCTTGTACCCATGCATGGTGCTGTGATCTAGTCCTCAGCAACCTGCTCGAAGGACCTTTGGCAGATTGAGATATGAATCCTGATTTTTCTTGGAATACCAAGTCAGAGGGAAGATGCTGTGCCAGGCCAGCTAACGCCCTGAAATTTATTTTTACACACTCTACCCTATGTTGTGACCTGCCATATTAATTTTCCAGCTGATATGATTGTGGCTTTCAAATTGGAGAGTGCTTTGAGAACTATCCCCAAACAGGCATGCTGCTGCTGCCATCTGTCTTTGAGGGGATCCCACTGCTTGTGGGATCCTCTTACTTGCTCTCAGCAGACAATTGTTACTGCTTCAATGAATTAGGAAGAAAAAAAAATCCAGCAACTTCTGAAATACTATTTTCCATAACTAATTCCAGGTGCTAAATCCCTTTTGAGACCAGGGGGACATTTTAAGTATAATGCTTTATGCACACCCTGGGAGTAAAGTTTTTGCAGTTCTGCCCAAAAAAGTCTCATGATCTGATGGTTTTGAAGGACATGTCATTTGGAGGGCTCTTATGAGCTCCACTGCACTGAGGGATCTCCAAGTTACGGCACCCAACCAAGAGCCAAAATCGGGCAGTGTCACCCTTACAATAAAAACTGAAATCTTCGGTGCTCTTCCTATTGATTTTGGCCAGCTCAAGCTCTTACTCCAAGTCACCCTTCTCCTCCATCTAGCACCTTTTCCCATGTCTTCCAGCTGCAGGCACTTGTCCAGTGCCATCCAGCCTGCATCCTACTGGGAAGCAAAGATCTTGGCATGGCAAGACCCTCTCCCTGTGGGAGTATGTCACCGTACACCAAAGAGCAGCATCCCCATGGACCGCGTGCTGTGCTGCATCCCAACGCCTGCTGCATCTTGTGCTTCAGACCTGCTCCTCCTTTTCTTTCTCTGCAGTGTGCCAGGAGTCAGCCCACGCCAACAGACAAGGCTGTGGGCAGATAAAAGCTTATGGGAAGGTGGTGTTTATTTGGATATCAAATGTTTTTCCCTCCTGGTGCGTGGATCCTGCTGCTTCCCCCTTGCTGGCCAATCCATGCCTTCTCTGCCCGGTTTGAGGCAGTTTGGGGCTGATTGCTTGCAGTCAGCATGGCTCCCACTGTTCAGCTGGATATTTTGATGCACGATACTTGAAAATCAGAGGCAAGATCTCTCCAGCTGTACCCCTGAAAGTGGTGAGAGCTGTGATCACTGCTGCTGTCTCACCTGCAAAAAATGCCCTGTAGGTCATCAGTCAGTCCCGTGGCTGGTGATTACACACGAATCGCCTGGTTTTGCAGCCAGGGCATGACGACAGGATTTATTGTTTCTCTTCAGAAGTGGTTTCTGATTGGCATTGGAGCAAATCAAAGCAGGGTGAAATCAGCTTGAACTGTGCAGTTTGCTCCTCTGTAGTTTTCTTGCTGTCTGGATGGACATGGAGTACTGCAGCTGGCACTGCCTATGTGCTGCTTGTTGGAGATCTTTCAAAGGAAAGCTAAGAAACCCCAGAAGGGCATTTGCTTCTGTAATATTTTTGGTGTTTTACCTGAGTGATTTCTATTGCAATATTTTCCTGTTTTGTAGCAGTTTCTAGTCCAGCAGTTGAGGACTTGACCCTTTATTTGAGCTGAACTAAACTGGCTTTTTTTGTAAGCTTGTCCAGGGTTTTCAGTTGTGCTGAGGGGTTCTAAGCAGGTTTCTCTATAGTAATCCTCTGCAGAAAGGCTGCAGAAAGTTCCCAGATTGAGACCCCAAATGGAGTCACTTCAGATTTTGGCTTGGGTTGTGACAGAAAAGACAATCTTTCAAGTAGCAGGATTCTTTATCGTTAAGAATTTATTCACCTTTATGGTGTATTGGTTTAGATCTCCATGGCAATGATGACTTCAGCTCAGCAAGCAAAATATCATAGACTGGAATCCCAGAATGATTTGGGTTGGAAGGGATCCTAAAGCTCATCTCATTCCAATTCCTGCTATGGGCAGGGATACCTTCCACTAAACCAGGTTACTCCAAGCTCCATCCAACCTGGCTTTGAACATGTCCAGGGATGGGAAGTTCACAGCTTCCCTGGGCATTCTGTTTCAGTGCCTCACCACCCTCACAGTAATTAAATTCTTCCCCATATCTTCTCTATTCCTGCCCTTTTGTCAGTGTGAAGCTGTTCCCTGTTTTTTCTGTTGCTCCGTGTCCTTGTAAAAAGTCCCTCTCCAGCTCTCTTGTGGCCCCTTCAGGTACTAGAAAGGGCTCTAAGGGCTCCCTAGAGACTTCTGTTTCTGGGCTGAACAACTCCAGCTCTCATCAAATCATGATTTGAATGACCAATTTTAATTTTGCTTTGCAGCTAGCTTTTATTTTTTTTTTATTTGATGACAGGGTGATTGCTCTTGTAGAGTGGCTGGTAGTGAAGTAGCCCCTTCTTCAAGGCTAAATAATAGCTATAAAAACCCAGTTAAAAGTGATGTGGCTCTACAGGTATCTGCACAAATTCTAATTGTTTGCAAATGCCTGTGTAAATTTTATTTAGTAGATGATTACTTATGTAATTATACCAGGTGTATTTGGCTGGGGATAAGAATTCCAACATAAAAAACCTATCCTAATTTATTTGCAATAGGTGGCTGATGACTGGCCAAGCTATTTCTGGGAAGGGTTGCCCAGGCTGGAGGAAATCTACCCAGTGCCTCTCCTCTGCTTCTTAGAGAGTCATAAAGGGGCTCAAGGTTTGTGGTAGGGCCATGAGCCCTGTGGGAAAGCCTCTTGCATTTGTCTGGGGTGACTGGAGCCAGCAGCCTGCCCCTCTGCCTGGTTCATTTCCCCTCTGCTGTAGGAAGGGAGCTGCCTGAGATGGCTTTGTCATGGGTTTAGGATTAACCCTCCTTCTAGACTCCTTCCAGGTTGCATTCTCAGGTCTCTCCTATCCAAGCATGGTAAGTTCTGGCTGGATGGGATCTTTCCTCCCTCTGGCAGTGCTCCTTCCTTTATCTCTTTCTTGGCAACCCAAGTGTTGTCCCTGTGGGCCTCCATCCTCCAGCACTGCATCCTGCTGTGCCTCACTGCAGCTCTTGAGCTCATCACCATCATCTGATGCAATTCCTGGGGAAACCAGTACAGCCAGCTCCCAGGAGGGGCTGTGTGGGACACCCAGCCATATCCAGACCATGGACAAGAGGCAAGAGGGGGGGATGTGTTGTGCCTGTCTCCTCCAAGGTGCACACTCATACTTTGTGCCTATTTCATTTGTCAATAATTGCATCCTCTCAGCAACACAATAACCTAAATGAAGGTCTGGGCTGTCCAAAGGGTTTTGTGGAAGATCAGACATGCCCTGGGCATTCTATTGCTGCTTTGGCCAGCGTTTAATACCCAGCAGGGTGTCTTGGGATCATGGCATCTGCTTGAATTTCTTTTGCTGCAGCCATAGATTTGTGTTTCACAGATTGTGTGGCTAGCTGGATTATAAATTATTCATGACAGGCAACTTATCGTGTTTATCTGGAATAATTGAGCAATTAAGTCTGTTTAGGTATGTAAAAAGATTGTGCAGTGGTGTGTCTATCTTCAGGCCTTAAATTCTGCAAGAACATTTGTTACATATTTAATCCAGAATAACAACAACAAGAAAAAAAGAAAGGCAGAAGATACACTCTGCTTTGATGCACTGATCCACTGTGATGTGTTCATTCGCACAAGTTTTTAATTCTAGTGGCTTCACTCATAAACACACACTAACCCAGGATAAATTAGACTTAACTTGGCTCCTTCAGTCTGGAGAAAGTGTGAGGCCATAACATCAGGTCTGCAACCCTGTCTCCAAAAACACTTTGGGCTGTTTATGCCAGCACCAGAATTGTTTTTAGTGTTTAAAACCTTTCATCCTAGACACGTGGGTCAGAGGATCACGCTCCTCTCTGCCCTCATCTCTGCTGTGCTATACTCAGATGTTGATGCTGCCAAGGTAATGCAAAGTTTGGGGGCGAAAGGACCTTTAAATATTCAAGAATGTTTAATTTAGTCCCTGAGCTACAGCCATTATCTCCCATTGCTGTAGTTGTCCAGGAGGGTTCCCAAAGGAGCTGGGAGCTCATGAGCAAGGCTACACCAGGGACCACTCAGAGCTAAATAAATGTGAGCCATGCAGTAAATGGATGATTTTATTCTGTGTTACTAATAGGAAACTGGGCTGCTTTTAAATTAATCTGTTACAAGTCTATTTACCGGGAGCAGCCTGTACTCTTTATAGCATTATAGCTGTGAATTGCATTGCTGCTGCACATGACACCCCGAGGAGCCCTGTGGCCTCATGCATTCCTCTTCTTTGGGCAGGAGGTACCAGGGAGTGGAAAGTTTTGAGCTCCTCTTCTCCCTTCCAGGCTGCTATTTTAGTTCTGCAGGAGACAATGAGTGAGCAGGACCGGAGGCTCCCGTTACCCAGGACATCTGTCCTTCGGCTGGCGGCAGGGCACGGGAGCAGCAGCAGAAAAAAGGCAGAGCAAGCCATTAGGCTTTCCTTGGCCGAGAGGGCTCCCGTGGAAGTCCCAGATTGCAGAGCGAGAGGCACCTGGGGCTGCACTTAGAGCATCTCGGCGTGCGGAGCTCCGGAGGTTCCCCGGCCCAGGGAACAGCATCCTCCCAGCACGTACAGCCGTCCAAACCTTTCATGCGCTCCTGCGGACGGGGAACAAAGGCTGTCTAAACAGGAGCTAGTGAGGCAGCAAATCGCACAAGAAACCTTCCCTAATGAACTGGAAGGACTTGTCCCTTTGCCTCGGGCGGCGGCACTGCCGGATTGCTTAGCTAGGCAGCGCCTTGTTTGGCGGGGGACCCGTGCTCCGGGGGGAGCAGCGCTGGCTCTGGCACTGGAAAGGTTTCCTCTGCCCATCTGCTGCTCTCTGCCAGCAAGGGCAAGCAGTGAAGGAGGGGATGCTCTCACTTCCTGAGGAGCTAGCCATGGGGGATGCTGCCGGGGAGCACCGTCCTGCCTGTGATGGCGGATCGAGGTTAGTTGCAAAGCTGTTGGGTGTGCAGTTATTTCCTTTGATCGGTTGCTTCATCCCTGTGTCCGTGGTTGCGTGGGGCAGGGAAAGATGGACCGAGCTGCGAGGTGCAGGAGCTGGAGGTCATCTTTGAAACTGCAGAGCCTTGTGGGGATCAGTGCCTCCTGACGCCCTTTGGGGAGAGGAGACCTGCTCAAGTAGCCTGGAGTTGGTTCAGGGAGTGCTAACCAGAGAAAGGAAACTGGTTGAGAAGTGACTCATAGGATGAAATGGCACTGTCTTATTTCACAGCTCAATTCCCTGGACAAATGCAGTTTCCCATCTGTTATTTGCAGAGAAGGAGATGAGTTTGGGGGTTGGTTCCTCTCACTCGCCAGCAAGCGAGCAAGTTGATTATTTTCTGGCAAGCATTAGCAGGATGATTACTGACGGCTCCGGTGGCTTCCCCTTCTGGGCAGGAGTGCCAAGGACTAGATTTTATTTATATTGAGATGTTTGAAGATAAAGATGAGCATAAGGTGGCCATTTTCACAAGTGACTCTGTGCCTCAGTGACCAATTTCCCTGTCAATTAAGTGCTGAAACACTCCTAATTGTACATTTTCTCTGGAGCCCTGGATTCTCCTCAAACTGTGCTTTAGATTTGGACCAGGAAGCTTCAGCCCACGCTGCCTGCATGTTTGCATCCGCCTCCTCTCCACCTGGATGCAGGCGTGAATTCTGGTGGTGTCTTGACATGCAGCCTGGCCCCGGGCACACAACAGCTCCCGCACCCTGGGCTGCTCATGGTCCTCCCAAGGCACCTCAGGAGACTTCATATCCTGGTGTTATCCATCCTGCTCAGCTCGGACTCCAGCTGATACACCACATCACAGCCTCCATGAGATGCTTTGCAGGCTCCTTTTTGCATGTAGGCTATGCACAGATCCAAACAACCAGGGCTGCTTTTCCTACCTTCCACACACGAGCTTCATGGCAAACTGTCCCTGCACTGCCGTAGGGACAACTCAACAATAGGATCATGGAATGGTTTGGGTTGGAAGGGACCTCAAGATACCTCGTTCCAATCCCCTGCCATGGGCAGAGACACCTTCCACTAGATAGGATTGCTCAGGGCCTCATCGAACCTTTGCCTCAAACACTTCCAGAGAGAGTTTAGTTCTGCTATAAAACAATCCCAAAACTTCAGGAAAAGGTGTATATTTGTGTTTGTCATGCACTCCATCAGCCAGTCTGGGATGGTGTGGGAAACCTGATCCACATGATACCTTTAGTTTCTTGCGTACATCAGCGGCTCCTCTAGGATTTGATGAGCTTTCCCTGTTCTCCTGCAGCCATTCCCACCTCCTGCCTTCCCAGCAGTATCCCTGCTCCCCACAACTTGCTGTTCCCTCTGTTCTCTAGCCAAGGGCTGCCTTCTAGCACTGCTGCTTTCCTTGGATCAGGATATTGTTTAATTGCAGAGTATTTATGTGGCTTTGGCAGATTTCAGTGTGACAATGTAAAACAGGAGACATGTCCCCCAGAGAGCTCCTCAGGAGTGGATCTGGGAGGCATGGATGGAAGGGACGTTCTGCTGACTGGCTGATTTTGTGAGACAATTTCATGTGCAGGCAGAGCTGCTGAGCTGAAGACACTTAAGGACACTCTCAGGCAGGGCACTGGCAGCTCTCAGGAGAGGCCAGGCTGTTGCAGTGTTCCTTCAGGATAAGCCAGTAGCAGCCATGAATGAAACCTGTCTCCATCCAGTCGGTGATCCTGCTGTTGAGCCTCTCTATTAGCCTGATTAACACAGTACCTTCATTACCTAGTTCCAGCTGGGATTATTTTTATACTCATACTGGTGCCTGCAAAAGGCAGAGGGAGCTGTGACTGTGGCCTTGGGGTGCATCTGCTGGAGGGTGGCTTCATCTGGGGGGCCTCTAGGGAAGGGGCCCACTCGGGGCTCTTGCATTTGAAGAGCTGCTGCCAGAGGTGCCCTGTTGTGCTCTTCCCAAACAAGGTGGGTTTTTGGTTTTTTTTCCAAGATTTCCAGTTTTTTAGAATTATTAAATACACACCTTTTTGGCAACTCACAGAAAAGCCATGTTCCTTTTCTGTTCTGAATTCCCATGAACTTGGTTTCTGGTTTTTCAGCTCATTGTACATCTTGTCTTGTGCCAAAGGATGAGTGTGGGTTGTATCTTCTGCTGAACAAAGCTCCTTTTCTCTGTCCTGTCCAAAATGGTCACCTTTGGGTGGGATTGATCATGCTGGACTCAAGATGACTTGGGGCCTGTTCTTCCCAGTTTAAAATAATTGTTTAAAACAGGTCAGATGGACTGAGCCCGGTGGTCTCCTCTGACATGGGGGTATGTAGCTAGCAAGGTCGATGACTTGCTGAAGTGAGGTCTAAATGGGTAGACCTGGTGAGGAACCATTCCATCTCAAGTCTCCAAGGTCATAAATACGGTAATCTAAATATGGTCTCTCCTTTTTGGTTTTATTATTCTTCTATAGTAGGATAGCATCCTGGGTGACCTCCAAATGGTCCAAAATAACCAACCCTCAGCAAAGATAGAATTACTCTTTATTATAATCCTAAATTTTGGCGTGAAAATATCTTGGATGTTCAATTACAATGTTTTTCTGCTTACAGTGCTCATTCTAAAACTTCTGCCCACTGCAGAGGCTGAACTCTTTACTTGAGATACTTTTAGAGCTGTATTGTCTTACCTCAGGGGAACAAAACAACCTGCACATAACCAGCACTCCCTCACATCTCCTGGTAACAACTTCTGGAGATGGGCTATTTTCACACAGTCTCCTAAAATAGGTGGTGTTAGAATAACTGCAGAAGCCTTATAGACTTAAGCTGTGTCTATCATTTCAGATCTTTTTTAAATGTGCTTTTCTTGGTGTTTTTCTAGATGTTTTGGAAACCACAGTACACAGGGATGGATCTTGGTCCCTCTTACATACCTGCTTTGCAGAGGGTCACTATCTAACTTACCATGCCTGTAGTTTTATATATATGTGTTTATATATGTTCAATTTATAATTCTTATCAATGTTTAAATCTGCACTAGGCAGAGCCAGCATGTGCTGTGGATATTCCTGCTGCAATTTTTTTAAAGAAAACGCTGATTGGAAAGTTTTCATTCCTAATGGGATTTGCAAATGGTCGCTGCTCACAGGAGAGCATTGAGGGGGGAGGCACATCTGGCAGCTGTGACCCAGCAAGCGCCGCCACTTGCTGACCTACCCATGCACTGGGGAATAGTAAGATCTGGAAGGGGTTTTTGAGGAATATTCTGGGGTGTTGGAGGGCTCTGTGGTAGAAAGGTAAGGCTGGTGGCTGTGAGTGTGTTGGGCACTGCGTGCAGGCTGGGGCAGGTCAGGTATCAGATACAAACATTCAAATGTCCATACATATGCAATGGTTCAAGCTATCAAAGCTTGTGAGATCAGAACTGGCATAAAATACTCTATAGATGAAAGGCCTTCAAGCTTTACCTCCCTGAGTCTTCTGCTGAGCCCAACAGCATGTGTATAATTTGCTTTAATGGCTAGAAACATCTGCTGTTAAAAGTGGTGCTTAATATATTTGGCTTCCACTTCCAGTCATTAGTTCTTTTTATGCCTTTTTCTGCCTAATTAACAACCTTTTAGTACCTGATATTGTTTCCACTGAATGTGCTGCTATATCGTAATCAAGTCACTTCTTAATCTTCTCTTTGATAAACGAAAAAGATCAACCTCTTCAATTCTCTCATTTCAGACATTTTCTGCATCCCTAGAACCACTCTTACAGATCCGGTCTATATCTCCCGCAGTGTTTTACTAATCTCCTTAAAATGTCGGTGTGGAACCATGGAGGGCTCTGGAAGGAGTCCCTTGGTGCTGGAAGAGGAAGCTGAGCCACCTCCTCACTCCTTCCAGCTCCAGGCTTCCTGCATGGACTGAGAACAGGTTTGCTAGGCAGTAGAGACTCATCTTCATTGATATTTAAGATATGGAGGGCTGGAACAAGATGATCTTTAAGGTCTCTTCCAACCAAAACCATTCTGATTCTATGGTTTTACCAAAATCCACTGTGTGTGAGTGGTGCTGCCTGGAGTGAGATGATGATACCTTGGCAGTGATGAATTCTCTTTGTCCCCAGCTCAGCCAGGTAACCAGTCTGAAATCCATTTAGCATATTCACTATTCATATTCTATAGTGCTTTTTATTTTTCTCAGCATGTCATACAATACCAGGTCAAAACACCTTTTTGGACATCAAGGATATTGCTTCTGTGCATTACTAATATCAGATGTGCAGAGAATAAAATCAGGTTTGCTTTGCCGTGACCTATTTTTCTTAAACCATGTTGATGGGCTTATTTGTGTGTCCTTCAATTCTCTGCACTGTCTTTCTGCCTTGGACAGATGTCTGTCTCCCTGTCCCCTTCAGGCTATACCTTTGCCTTCTTCAAGCAGAAGATTCTTCCAGCTTCCTAAAATTTCCTCTTAAAAATGAACATCAACACGCAGCAGTTTTCTTAGTTCACGTAGAGCTCTTGGATGCAAAATTATTCAGTTCTGCCAAATTTAAATATCTTGTGGTGCTGCTAGATGTTGTTGAATGTTCTTCTCAATTGCTAATAGGATGGAAACGCTTCATCCTCATAACGAGTGTTATCCTGCTTGTTCCTGAATGTTCCAGGACAGTCATTACAGCATGTCCATCATATCTGTCTCATTAGCAGCTCCTCCATCTCCACCCAGTGACGGACCCCCATCCTTCCTAGGAAGAGTCTGGGTGTAAATCTTTACTAATCCAGCCCCTGAAACTTTTGATTTGGTGAAGAACTGGGCAAACGGGACACAGAAATAGATAGAACAGGATTATTTTTTTGACTTGCATCACCATCCTCTAAATGCTTCTCTTCTAGCTTGCAGATTCATCATGCAGGGGGAAGATGCCCAGAAAACAGTAGACAGAAATAGGGGAAAAGAGTATGAAAAGAATGATTTTTTCCTACTATTTCTTTATCAGCCAGGCTTTTCCCTTATCCTTTCTCCTCCTAGGGGGAAGGATCTTTGGCAAGACGACTCAGCCCTTCCTCTTTGCTATCTTCCCTGCAGCATCCTTTAAGTTGTCTTTGATCTGTGTAACCCACACTGGTGTGTCATCGGTTGCATCAGTGGAGGCCAGCCAGGCAATTTGTGATAATCCCAACTCAATTTACATTTCAAATGCTTGCTCTGGGAGCTCCTGCCCCACTGTATTTCCTGCAGCTTTCTCCTGCTCCCCAGTACAGATGTTCCTCAGCAGTTCCTCACCAAGTCACCAAGGGCAATTGGATGCTCCTATCCCATCTAAAACACCCCCTGGCTTTTTCCTACCTGGGTTGTAGGTTCACTGTGAAAAGTGAGAAGGTTACAATGATCCTTTTGTTCTTCAGCCCTGAGCTGAGGGAGGTCCTGGTGGGCTTGTCCATGAGCCATATGCAGCTCCTGAACCCAGGCACAGTGCCTCTCACTGCCCGGGTTTTCCTGGAGGAGCCTTGGCCAAGGGCAAAGTGAGGACTGTGTGTGGCACAGGGAGGGAGTGGATCTTCTCTTCCCCCAGTTTCCACCTCACTAAGGGTCTTAAAGCACGGGTAAGGAGATTATGCAGAGAGGGAAGATTTGAATTTCTTGCATCCTGGGAACAAGAACATGAATAGAAAGGATTGGTTCTCCCTTAATTTGAGCTGGTGGGGATGGTGGGCAAAGCTGATGGGATTTTGGTAGACACTCTCTTGAAATAGAACTGTGGGAAGAAATTCCAGGGGGTGTGAAAGCAAAAATAACGCAAGAAATTTTGGATGTCAGAAGAGAGACTGCAGGACCCTAAGAAATTATAAAAACTAAAGTACTATTTTCAGAAACTAAATATAGTGTGGCTCCTTTGGAACAGCTTGGAGAGACGACAGTGTAGCGCAAAATTGCTGGGGAAAATTGAGGCTGTTTTCCCTCAGCTCCAAGTGAAGGGCTCGAGCGGAGGCTGGTGCAGAGAGTGGGAGCTCAGCAAGCACAGGGAAGTCTGGGAAAAGCACAGAGCTGGTGTGCAGCTAGGGTTGTAAGGTGATGGGGAGAGCTTTGCTTTGCTGGAGGCAATGCCAAGCCTTGGCACCCAGCAGGTGCTGCAGAGAGAGGATGTTGGGCAGGTGGAGGTTTCATCCACCCCCTGCGAATTTGAAGCCATCTTTCCTAGCTGATCTGAATTTAAAAGTTTATTATTTGAAGGCTGGCCTTTATGAGAACTCTTCTGGGGAGGGGACTTGTAAGGAGGGGTTTAGGGCTTATCTACCTCACCTCTCGAGGACATGCCATCATGTCCTATCATGAGACCAACAATAACACCAATTGCATCTCTGCAGGCAGCTCCTGTGAGCAAAAAAGGTTGAAATGTGCCTGATGTGTGGCTTTAGTGTAGAGGAAAAACCCTGTGTCCAGGTTCTGAATCACCCATGCCTCCAACTGCAGGAACAAAAGGCCAAGCAGACCTGGAGCTGTGGGACTGGGCAAGGTGATTAATGTCTCTGCAGCAGGGATTAAGCTGCGCCTTAGAGGTGATCCGTAACACTGGAATGAAGAGATGGCTTCTGGAATGAAAGGCAGGAAAATCCACACCTTGTGCAGTGGGTGCAGGCCTGAGGGATGTGCAGCCCCCAGAGAGCGCAAGGGCCAGGAGCTGTTGGGTGCTGCCCCTGCCAGACTCTGCATCTGTTTGTCCTGGGTGCTGCTCCGGTTTTTGGGCATGTTCTGGTCCTTTTTGCCACCTTAGCTGCTTGTCTTGGAGAAGTCTTTTGCAAGCAGACCTGGCTGTCCTGCTGACTGTGCTTTATATTAATACTTGTGGAGCTGCTGAGCATCCTGGTGATTCCTCATATGGAAAGGCTCTACAACCTCTTTAATTAACTTAATTTAGACATTAGTGTGTCACAGGGAACATCTCTCGTGGGGAAAGTCTTTCGTTTATCACCACTTAGCCAGGGAACTGTTCTATTTTTCATTTGCATGCAAAAGTTCATCGTGGTGAGAGTGAAAATTAACCCTTTGCTCCCCAGCCTGTACTTTGCCTTCCTGGAAGTGCAGAATGCACTGTGCAAGGAGCAGCACTCTTTGCACTTCCTTATAGCTTACAGAGACAGATTTTGAGATGGAATTATCACAACCACTGCACTGATTCCAGCAAATCCATCTCTGCTAGCCTCAGGGAAGCGCTGAGCATGGCACAGTGGGGTTTCCTCGTTTGGCCTTGACTGTTCTCTTTGGTATCTCTGGTCACCAAGCAGGAGGGAAAAAATGGGCTTTGGGGAGCTGGTGGAGCTGTGAGCCCTCAGAAAGGCCCCTCTTCCCCCAGGAGAGGCAGAGCCTCATGGCAAGCAGTCACTTACTTCACAGCAGAAGCTTTGGAAGCAGACCAAGGCTAATTAAAGCTGGCGTTCACGCTGGCGTGCTGTGCCGTGGGTACCTGTGACAGATGGGGGCTGCTTGCCCTGACTGCAAGGTACTGCTAGTGAAGAACATGGTACCAAAATGTTTTTCAGGGGCTATGTGGGGTCCGTTTGTGGGGAGGTAAGGGTGTGCTGGGGCTGCCTGCAGGCAGCTGTACCTGCCCATCACTCACTGCCCATGTCCTCTCTTTGTCTCACAGGTGAAGGAATGGCTGTGCTTGAACTGCCAGATGCAGCGGGCGCTGGGGATGGACATGACCACCGCTCCTCGCTCCAAGAGCCAGCAGCAGCTGCACTCCCCTTCGCCATCCCCTTCCCAGTCCCCAGCCAAGCACCCGCAACCCCCGGCTGCAGAAAAGACCCCAGCAGCCCCCCGCCCCCTGCCGCAAGAGCAACCCAAACCTCAGCCCACAACGCCGCAGAGGGAACCGCACGGCCCAGGACAGCCAAAACCTCAGGAGGCGGCCAGATCCTCCCCACAGCATCAGGCCAGGTCCTCCCCACAGCATCAGGCCAGGTCCTCCCCGCAGCATCAGCAAGCCAAGCCTTCCCCCTCTGAGCAGAGAAAGACGCCGGGAGATGCGGGGACAAAGCCTGCTGCCCCGGCCCCCGGGGCTGGAGCACCAGAGCAGCCCCAGGAAGGGCTCACAGGGAAGCTCTTTGGCTTTGGGGCATCCCTCCTGACCCAGGCCAGCACGCTCATGTCTGTCCAGCCAGAGGCCCCTGCTCCGAGCCAGCCGTCTCCTGGCAAAGTGCCTCCAAAAATTGTCTTCAGCGATGCCAGCAAAGAGGCTGGTCCCAAAGCCCCAGGGGCACAGGGCCGGGCTGGTGCCGCAGCGGCGGCGAAGCCGGGCAAACCGGAGCAGGGTGTCAAGCCAAAGGAAGTGCCGAAAGCAAGGGTCTCGTGCCCCCTCTGCAAGGCGGAGATCAATGTGGGCTCCAGTGAGCCCCCCAACTACAACACCTGCACAACCTGCCGGCAGCAGGTCTGCAACATGTGTGGCTTCAACCCCACACCTCACCTCGTGGAGGTAAGGGGGCTGGCGGGGACGGGCGTCTTCTGATCTAAGGGTGTGTGCTCTCTCCTTGCTTAAAATGGAGAAAAGATGGGGTGCTTGCTTTCAGAGGTCTATAAAAAAGCCTTTAAGAAACTGTTGAAGCCAAGTTCCTCCTGGGGCAAGCTGCAGGGCTGGAGTCCATGGTCTTCCACCTCTTGCCAGAGACATGGATTTCATGAGTGTACACTGCTTTCATGCAACAAGCAGAGTAAGGCATGGCTGTTGTTAAGGGCACCCTCAGCAATGCCCACTGCTCCCCAAAGATGTCCAAGGGTGAGGTCATGCAAGTGCCAGTCACCAACTAGCATCCTCCTCCTGTTGCTGTGGATGGAGGCCTTAGCCAGACTGGAGATGAAGCTGATGAAGGATGTTCTGCAGCTCCTGCATTCTCAAATGGTGAGGCTGCAAGGAAGATGATACAGGGGAAGAAAGTGCCAGGGCGTCAGCAGGAGGAGCCTGGGTGCAGGACAGTGGAATGGGCTGAGCATGGGGTGGATATGGGCATGCCCAGTGTTATTTTGGATGTGATTTGGGTGTGCATTCTGCAGCCTGCTGTGATGGAGTGCAAGGAGAGGAGAACAGAGGCTGAGATGGTCTGAAATCCACCCGATCTAACCTGTTACAGTTGAGAATGTCTCTGAATTGTTGTGATGCCCACACAGATCATCTTCCCAAGCACCAGAAAAACACCTTAGCCAATTCTAGCCACTGGTGCCTAGAGAGGAGAGTGGTGCAGGTGGTTCAGCTGGAGCATCCTCCTACCCCTTCCACCTTGGAAGCTAGGGAGGGACATCTTCCAGGCCCTTCACCCCCTCCTGTACAAGTGATTTGAGACCCTGACCAGAGGAGGCCCAGGGCTTGCTCCTGGAAGTGCTGCGTCTCACAGATAGTTAAGACACAGAATTGTGTCTTAACATCGGCACACAGAGAAGTTAATGGGAACTTGAAATGACCAGAAGTAGGATTGCTAATCTTGGCTCCATTCCACAGTAGATAATTACATTTTATGTCCCTAGCTCCTCCCTGCAGTTTCAATTACACCCAGTAATTTTCTGTTCTTCCTGAAGCTGCTGCTGCTGCTGGTAGTCACGTTGGCGGTGGAGGAGATGCTCTCCCATAGTGTCTGAGGAGTTGCAAACCCCCTAAATGGCCATCTCAGTGTACACAACACTGTTTTCAATGCCAGTGCTCTGCTCTTGCTGGTGCTCCCATCACTGCCTCCACCCTGCTCTGGGGGCATGAGTGAGGAAAGGCATCCAAGTTCTTTGGGTAGGGCTGAAGCCCATGTTGGCATGCCCCTAGGCAGCAGTATGTTCCCAGGCTTCAAAAAGCTCATGCATTGGTGGAAAGGCTTTAATGCTTGCTAGCACCTGGCTGCTAATTAATTAATTAGAGAATTAATTTGAGGTTGGGTTGTAGCCAGTAACATTGTGATCTCTGCATGCACCAGGGAAAGGTGAGCTCTCCTCAGTCCTGGTCTCCAGGGTCACTGGCTGACACCTGGGATTAAATTTCAGATTTTGAAGGCTGGACTCTGCCTGGGTCCCCTCAGCTCTTCTTGAGCAGATGTCTTTGGACACTCTTGGGCAAACCCATCCTGACATGAATATTCCTCTTAGTGTTTCTTGCTGCAGCTCATCCCTGCAGCATCTACAGGCCTTCACACAGAGTGAAGACCCACAGCAAGATCTTACCCAGGTGTTGTGCTGTCATGAGTTTTGTTTCCCTTTGCACTGAACCTTTGTCCAGCTCTGCGTGGTTGGGTTGGTTTATGGGATTTATTTTTATAAGAGTTGAGGAAGAAATGCAACAGTTGTGCTGTGGATGTTTTTAACAAAAACTTTCTGAGGAAAGGAAAGCATCGCAAGGTCTGGTAATGCGGTTGGGTTTTAGGTTTGCTTGATCTTCTGGGAAAATTGCTCTGTGGTCTGATCTCTTTCTGCCTGCAGCTCACATGGGCTTGTCCCAAGCCCTGAGGTTCATGCAAATACCAGAACTCACTCTTTGAAGTTGTGGGGCTTGATCCATTAATTAGGACCTTGGCTATAAGCTGCCCTTGGAAGTTGTGTGAAAACTAATGAGGGATTTGATCCCGAGTCTGATAAGTGCAGAGGAGCACGAACTATGGGTGAGATTCGCAGCTCGCTCTGTACGTGCCCCTGGAGCCTGGGCAAGGCTTCACCCTGGCCCCAAAAACATCAGTCATGGGGAGGGAGAGGGCATGGCCCACAGGGGCCTGGTTTTTGGAGGAAGGGTGGAGTTTTGCAGGAAAATAGTGCTAAATCCATGTGTTTCCTGCAAATTAAGTCGTATTGTCACTTCCAGAAAGCGGGGAAGGCTGTTACCCCTATTTGCAGCCCCCTAAAACTTCTGATTTCCCTGGAAAGATGTGTTATTATACCCATGGTATTTTCATTCCCATCCCACTCCTGATCTAAAGATGGAGTTGGAGGCTCAGTGTCCCTGCCGTCCCCTCCCACCTTCTGCAGCTGCCTGGGGAGGTATCCAAGGAGCTGCCTCCTCCCCAGCACTCTGTTCAGCCAAGTGCACTCAAACCTACCAAAAGAGAAAAAAATACTAAAAGTGCTGTTTTTCTGTGAACTCACTGGCTGAGCTGCATAGGTGCTGAGCCACCCAAAGAAAAGGGTAACTTGTGCTTCTCTTACTGTCCTTGCACCGCTATAGACCGATGCTTATGCAGGTGAAGGATGCTCCAAGAGTATCCCACTCATGAGAAGCTGGGTTGTGCCCGAGCCCAGAGTTTCCACAAGATCTGCCAGCAAGGCTGGATTTCCTCTGGCTTTGGGTCTTGGTGGGCATGATCGTGTTGGTGAGGACTTCAAGCCTCTAGGGCATGTGAAGAGTTTAGGGATAAGGCTGGAATTTTGGCAGTACATCCCAGAAGAAGTGTGTGGATGGCCTATGGCTCTGGAAGCTGTGGGTGACCAGCAGAGGAATCCCAAAAATGTACCTGACTTCCACTTCCTCTGCATGCTTGCCATAATACACATTACACAGCTCTCAGTAAGTTGTTTATGTGAAATACCGGGAGTACAGGTCCTGGAGCTTGCTCCCGCCTCCTCCCACCTCCTCCAGGAGCTGCATCCTGGGAGCAGTACTATGAGGTGTTCTCAAGCCAGAGCTGATACTTTGGGACTGTCCCAAATTCCCTACAGCCTCAGCCTGATGCCATGCAGGAAGGGAGGAGGTTTCTGTTGCAGGAAGACCAGGTGCTGGGTCATTTCGCTGAGGATGTAGGAAATCTCTCCTGTTTATGGCTGACTCTGCTGAGGGAACAAGTGATCTGGCAAGAGCTGGCTTGCAGCGTGATTTCCTTTGTGCTTGCATGATGTTCTCCCAGTAACCCCAGTTGACCCCAATTGACTCCAGGGGTTTTGTATTAAGGAACAAATGAACTATGCATGTTGTGTTACTAAATAAACATGGCAGGATGCCCCTTTGCCTAATTAACCAGCCTGAAACAGGAGCAGTGGCAAGTTTCATTGCAGAGCACTGCTGATTCCCAGGTGCCAGGCTGTGACCTCCAATGGGCACCCGACCCTCAGGAGGGTCCTCTTATTGATGTGTAGGACTCCCCATACCCCATCCAGATCCCAAAACTGCTTTCTTTTTTCCTTTGATTTCCCCATGCACTGTAAAAAACATCCTTTTTTTTATAACATCTGTGTTTTCATAGGCGGTGCTGCTGCATTGCCCTGTCTGATCTCACCAGTTAATGCTGTTGGGTTCCTTATTACATGTATTATATGCATATATAATATAGTACATGCCTATCATATGTTGGTGAGACACAGGAACAGGTTGCCCAGAGAAGCTGTGGACTTCCCATCCCTGGAAGGGCTCAAGGCCAGGTTGGATGGGGCTTTTTAACCTGGTCCAGTGAATGGTGTCCCTGCACATGGTAGGGGGTGGAATGAGATGAGCTTTAAGGTCCCTTCAGATCTGGGATTCTGTAATTATCCTGGATGTGGTATCACAGGATGCAGGAGCAGCATTTGCTTGAGCCCTTCATGGGACATGTTCCCCTTCTGCTGCTCCCCTTGTACCTGCAGCCAGGTACAAACCAGCCAGTTCAGATGGATTTCTTGCAAAGATCTTGTGAATCACTGTATCCAACACTGTCTGGAAAGCCCCAGACCTCTCTTTTCATCACGATCCAAGAGCTCCCGCTGGATAAAACTGGTCCCTGAGCAGAACAGCTCCCCAGGGAGGGATGCTGCACTGCCCAGGTTCGAGATGCTGAGGATGGGGCTGACCTGCCCTACTTGCAGAAGCAGCCGCGGCAGCTCCTTCATTCGGCTGCAGGGAGAAATGCCTGGGAAAAGGGACTTTAGTGAGATGAAAAAAGCTCCGTGAGATCAGCCTTTGTGCAGAACAGGGCGTCGCTGCCTGCAGCCGGAGGATGGGTCAGAGAAGGAGAGCCGAGCAAAGGTTTTGTGCCGAAGTTATTTTGGTGCCGGCACACAGGTTTCAGAGAAGAGCTGAAAAGAGAGCAGGGAGGATCATCGGGCTCCTGCCTCACCTGCCTCCCTGCCCCCTTCCCAAGGGTCCCTGTTCTCTCTGGGAATGTAATTAGCTCCTAGGCAAAGAGGATTAGCAGGGTTAAGAGAGCCTCCAGCTCAGCACTGTCCTGGGGTGGAAATCCCAGCCTGGGTCTGGCGTCTGGGGCCATTCCCCCCTCCTTCCAAGGCAGAAAAGCAGGATATTCGTGCCCTAAGAGGAACCTGCCTCCTGCCCTCTGGAGCACAGGTGTTTGTGCTGGGGATCCAGTGGCTCTCCATCTCAGAGGGCCCTGTGTCCTTCACCAGATGATCAGAAATGCTTCCCAAAGAGCCTTTGTAGGGTGACAAGCAGGGACAGGGGCTTAAAGTTTCAGGCATCATTTTTCCATAGGAATCCAGGGCCTGTCCTGTTGTTCCTACCAGGCTGAAAGGGCAGCAGGGACATGCTCTGCAGCTCCTGATGGAGCAGGGAGCAGCTGTTGTCAGTCATCCTTTTGAGGCTGTTTTCCCTTAGTCGAGTGTCCTGCAGTGACAGCTTGGCAGTGTCCCTGGAGCTCAGATGGGCATTAGGATGGCCCAGTCCCCTTTCCAGGGACACGGGGAAGAGCAAAGTGCCACTCTGGAAAGGTGGGCAGGGGGTTGGACCCTGGAGTTTTCTGCAGGAGAAGGAGGTAGCCAGAGATGCAGGGGTACAGCAATTGCTAGGTTTCTCTTAGATTTTTGTGCAGAAATAATGATTTTAAACAATACCCCGGCCCTGAGGGTATGAATATTTGGGTCAGTCACATAAACTTAAGTCAAACTGAGAGCTCTGCATAGTAGGGCAGCATGAGAGAGGAAGGTGGTTTTGCTGGCCTGAGCCCTCAAATCCTGTTAAGGGCTGGTAATTAACAGCTGGCTGTGACTCAGGAGTTTTCTGTGCTGCTGAACCTGCTGTAATTAAGTTGGTTTCTGCTGCTGGGCTGGGCAGTGCTGGGCTCCCCAACAGCTCCTCCTGCAGACAGTGGGGCTGGGGTCATTGTAACCCTGCAGACAGGTCTGAATTAAGATTGGGGTCCCACCTGATGGGTGATGAGCAGCATCTGTGGGTGGTCCACTCATGCAATCCATGTTTCTGTGCCAGACCTCACTGCTGGATTTTCTAAAGAACCCTATTGGGTGTTAGCACTGTGTCTGCTGCTGGCTCTTCTGCTGGTTGTGTTTTTGGAACTTCTAGGACTGACACACTGGGGTTTGCATTGCTGTGCCTGCTCTCAGCTTCTGGCCACTTTAAAATTATCTTGAGAACTGCTGTTCTTTTCTTAAATCAACCCAGAGCTCCAGGTTCCTTTCTTGTTTTTGCTGTAATTATATTATTAAGGGACAAATGTCAGCTTTACGTGGACCCTGCTGATTGGTACTTCTGAGGCAACCACTGCCCACTCTGCAGATTGTTTTCAATGGTTCATAAAACCAAACAATATTTTTAGAGGGGTGACAGTGGCTGAGCAAAGTAGGGGATTTCTGCCTTCTAAATGAAGATATATTTGAAGTGAACGATGCTTCCCTGATGCCAAGCTTCTTTTCCAGAGCACATTTGCTGTGCCCTAGGACTTGGAGCTGCTGCCTGTTGTATTGTTGTGCTCCTGGGCTAGCAAGCTGCTAGGGCCAGCAGTGCCAAGGTGTCTCCAGAGCTGTCTTGCTGCGAAGTGAGTGGATATGTCAGGATCAAAGCCTGAGTGCTCACTGTGGCTCTGGCAGTCAAAAGATTTGGGCTTACAATAGGAAGCACTTTGGCTTTGGGGAGGTCAGTATTGCTTCTGGGCCAGTCCATGGTGCTGGAGGTGAGGTGGCAGCAGGACAGATGTGATACCTGAGTCTTCACTGCAGGTGTCCTTCTCAATAGTCTGTTAAAAGCTCTTGGAGCCACCATCTTGCTGTGGGTTTTGCTTTAATTGGTGCTGAAACTTCATCCATGTGGTATTGATTGTGGTGTTTCCTAGAAAGTGACAAGGAGAAATTTGGGAAAATGCTTTTTGCCCATATAACATGGTCTTCATGGCAGCTCTTCTCCCCAGCTAAGCTTTGACAGCTTTTCCCAGCAAATGCTGATTTTGGTAGGTATTGAAGATCTGGTTTTTAGGGGTAATGGTATTCTGTCTGTGAAACTTCCACAGACTCATCCTTCAGAAAGTCACTCAAGCCATCCTTGAGCAGACAGACAGGGACAGTGACCTTGCAGCAGGAACATGGACACAGACGTACAGGGCCGTCACTGCAAGGGATTGGATATTCTCACCACTTGGGTGCCAGGAATATTAAAATTCACCAACATGGGAAGGGCCTGAGTAACTTTCCATCACCCGACTGAGGTTTCACAGTTTGGAACAGCTCCGGGAAAGGCTGAGAGAAGATCAATAACTGCCCTAATGCACCTTGTTAGGGACGTTCTTGACCTTGAGAAGCTTTGAAAAGAGTTACTGTTGTGCACATGAAAGGTTGAAGGCAGCAAAAATAGGCAGTGGAAGCACAGAGAGGAAGCAGGACAAGCTAAAGCTGCCGTAGTGTTTTATAGATATCAGAAAGGGTTTCATATAGATATATATATATATGTACTGGAGAGCAAAAAAAACCCAGTTCATTCACAAAGCTCAGGTCTTTCTGCTTCTGCTGTTCAAGTCAGAACCAGCAGCTGTTCTGGTGGGGCAGGCCTGGAGCTCTGTGCCTCGAGGAGCCTTGTACCTCTCTGCTGCTTTGGGCAGTATTGCTGATGTCCACTGCAGCACCAACCCAGGGATGTCCTCTTAGCTCCCCAGATGAGTCCCCCTCACAGGGAGCTGCTGCAGACCTCAGTGGACACCTCACTTAGGCATATAGCTGGCATGGGGGAAAAGTGAGGGAGTTCCTGTGTCATCCTCCTAACGCTGTACCAGCTTCAACAAATAGCAGATGATGGAGGAAGGCAGGGGAAGAGGAGGGCAATGGTACAGATGAAACATGGAGCTCTCAGGGGAATGGAGACAGCCTGGACACTCATTCCTGCTCCTGCTGTGTCTTTCATTGAACAGTGACTGTCTGAAGAAGCTCAGAATTAGTCCCCAGTGCAGGGACTGGTACCCAACATCAGCAGGTTATTGCCATCTCTACCCTGGGAGACAAAGTGCTTGGATTAGAGGGGTCTGAATCACACTTGGATGATGTTTGTGATAGTCAGCTTTATGAGATGGCTCCTTGGGGTCTGGCAGGACATGGCAGCACTGACTACTCCTGAGTCCAGGCTGCTGGGTGGACTGTGTGGGCTTCTGTGTCTTAGACCTCTCCCTTGCCCGCAGCAGGAGCTGCTGGTGGAGGTGGTGGTAGACACTGCTCTTGGAAAGGCAAAAATTGTGTGGGGTGTTGGATTGGAGGGAACCTTGGCTCTGAGGGAGGAGCACCTTGAGGGCTGGTGGCTCCTGAGCAGGTACCAGCAGCAGATGATGAGGATGGGGTAACCACCTAAATCAGCCTCTTGGTCTAAAGCTGTGATGGGCAGACAGAGAAACAGCTCTTTTAGTGGGAGATGGCAAGAGGATTGGACTGTTCAGCTCCTATTTCCACCCTTGGGAGCAGCCACAGCTTATCCTGATGGGCTCATAGACCATTATACAACCTGGATCTTTCTTCTTTCTATTTTTTTTAATAACATGCCATGTTAATGCTTTATTTGGGAACATGTTGGGACACTTAATCGAGCGTTTAATTGGCTTTGTAACAGTGGATTTCTGAGTGGGCTGAGGAGGAGGCAGCTTTAGGACTGGGCTGCAGTGAAGATGCTCAATTTTCCAGCAGAAATGGGAGCATCTCAGACTGAGTTTCCTGGTGTCGATCCACTTACCAAAGCACCATGGTTTTTCCTGTTGAGCCCAGTGGTATTTTGCAGTTGTATCCTACAGACTTTAGGATCTGTAAAGGTCTGTGGAATAAAATGTGTGAGGAGAGGAGCTGCCAATGGTGAAGCGTGTGGCCATGCTGGGAAAGAATCCAACAGGAATGCTGATGATGGGATGTGATTGTTGGGGATGGGTTTTGCTAGCTCAGGCCAGGCTCTTATGTTGATTCCTTTCTTGCCACATCCAAACTGTGCTGGTAAAGTCTATAGGCAGGACAAGTCCACGTGGGCAGCTTGGGAACTGGAAGGACATTGGTGCTGTGCTGTGAAAAAAGTCCAAGCCTTTATCACAGTGTGTGCTATTGAAGGCTGTGTCCTTCTGTAAGGATCAGCAGAACCTGAAGGACAGTTTGTGGTATTTACAACTCAACCAATGCAGGGATTCACCCTGGTTTAATAGTGTCCCACATACCATGTAGTTCAGGATTCAGCCCTTGCTGGGTGCTGGAATGCCCTGTTTTCCCGACTACACATGAGCTGGGGCGAGCCATGTGAGGTAAGGACTAACATCCCATCTCCCAAGGAGTACACTGGGTGTTGGAGAAAATGCTGCTGGGCAAGGGAAGAAATGACATTGAATTCTATGGAAAAAAATGGCATTATTGGTGTGGTTAAAAATTATTTCTCAGGAGGTGGCCAGCTGGATGTTCCTGTTTTTCCTCTGTTCCAACAGAATTGTTTGGGTGGAAGGGATCTTAAAGCCCATCTGATTCCAATCCCCCTACTATGAGCAGGGATGATCAGGTTGCTGGTGAGGCTTTCCTAGAGGGACACAAGCTTGTGCCGTCAGGTGGCACCACCAGGAGATGTGGGATGGGGAGCTGAGACTCTTCTCAAGTCTCCCTGCTTTGCAGCAGAGTAAACTCTGTTCTCTTGGGAAACAAAGCCTTCCTCTGTGGTGGAGAGGGAGGCCTTGTATAATTAATGTTGCTGGGGGAATGGGGGCTCTGCAGTGCTGCAGTGCCCAGGACCCACCCAGGCTCCAGTGCAGCATTCCCTGCACACAGCCATCCTCTGCCAGGCAGCAGCGAGGAGCAAGCCCTGTGAGCCAGGGCACTTCAGCCTCTTATTTCAAAGCACAAAACCTCACAGCATGTGAAAAGGCAGAAAGCTGAATGGACCAGAGAGGTACACTAAGGAGCTACTCCTTCCTCCTCCTCCTGGCCTGGTTACTGAGCTGATGAGCTGGGGAAGGTAGATGGCACCAGCCTGAAGCTAAAATAAACACCAAAGTGAAATAGAAAATGAAAGCAAGCTCATTCTTTGAAGCATACCAAGATTCTGAGCCTGGGAAGGTCTCTGAATGGATATTTTGAGCAGTGTTCCATTCTTACATTACCCTGGTTTTCAGTCTCGGTGGTGGAGCTATTAGTGTGGCCTGTGGCCACCTCACAGCCACCTTTCCAATGATTTTTCTGTCACACGGGCCAGGGATTGAGTGGAAACACGTGACTGAATGACTTTTTGGTTGACATTTGCTATGTAAGTTGAGAGGAAAATGTTTCACAGGGGCAGTTTGTCTTCTGGAGGTGTGAGACCCTCACAGAAAGTGGGTCACCATGTGGCACCCCAGGGCAGGTGCTGGGTGGGAAAGCCCCACATGCTAGAAGTGGGTTTATTTATACTAATTTTCTGTTCTCCCAGAGGAAATCCTCCATGGCTTCAGGGCACCCACATCCTGGCATGAGGAGGAGTTGGGCAATGATTGCACTCCTTTCCTACTTTGATTCTTGTCCCTTTCCTGCTCCTGTGAACATTTCCAGAGCTTGGGCTTCTGCTTATCCTTCCCTTGTGTGTTCACCCTGCAATATTTAGAAAGCACCAGGGGGATAAAATGCTCCATCAAATGTGTGATAATTCCCAGAGAAAATGGGGAAATTTTAGGAAATGTCCCTTGAGGAACTGACAAAGCTGAGGACTGTGCCAGAGGCTGGGCCAGCAAGGGCTCTGGTGTCTCCAGGGGCTTGCCTGCTTCCTAAGGACATTGATTGCTTCAGTGCAAACTGAATTTCTCTCTGCTGTGAGGATGGTGAGGCCCTGGAACAGGCTGTCCAGAGAAGCTCTGGATACCCTATCCCTGGAAGTGTTCAAGACAGTCTGGATGGGACATGGAGTAACGTGGTCTAGTGGAAGGTGGCAGGGGGCTGGAACTAGATGATCTTGAATGTCCCTTTCAATCCAAACTATTCTAGGATTCTGTTATCTCCCAGAGGGAAGATCTGCTTGGGACTGATCACCTCCAGCATTGGGGGTGATGAAAGGGGGTTCCACCTGCAAGTGGCTGCTCTGCTACCCAATTAATTTTAATGTAAAATCCCCCAAAGTTTAAAGGCAGTCCTTGCCATACATAAGGAAATGGACAAGAAATGGGACACAAAGTTTAAAGAGGGAGCCACACCCTCAGGAAGCTGAGCAGGAGTTTATGTGTCCACCCTCTGGCAAAAGGACATCCAGAATTATTTATTACTTGGTACTTTGCCAAGAGTTTCTAAATCTGTTGCTTGAAATGGCACCTAGAGAAGTGAGATCTTCTAGGCAGTACACAAAATGAGCTAAGTAAGCAGCCCATTAACAGGAATGCTGGCACCTTCTCTTTGAAAAACACATCTTCCTTTTGGGTTGTTAAATAGTTGTTTGCAAACCGAATGATGGTTGGTTTATAGTCAGTCACAGCCAAACACCAGGTGTGCTGAGAGCAGCCGGGAGCTGGAATTCCCAGCAAGGGTAATGCCAGAAATCCAGGAATTAAATATGCCCCCAGCCTGAGAATAGCAGCTTGAGAAGCTCAGCGAGGAGAGCCTCCTGCATTAACAGAAGCGAATATCAAACTCTTTCTTAAAAATTACTTCAATTCTTTGTGAGAATGGAATTTTTTGGGGTGGGGGTGGGCAGAAGTGTAGCCCAGTGCTGGACTTGCTGCCTGGCTGAAATGCCTTTCACTTCTGAGACTGTTCCTAGAGCTGATTTTAAAGCTCTTTAGGAGCTCCTGGAAACGATTCCCCAACAAAGTAAATCGTTTCAGCTAATTAAGAAGCTGATGAGAAAGCCCCAGGTAATACTTTGCAACTTAAACAACTTTCTGGGGTGTTTGGAAGAGAAACATTTTGAAAGGTGCAGCTGCTGTAGTTACATTTTGTGTGTTGGAGGGCAAAGTGGAGGCACAGGGATCTGGGGGATGCTGTGGCTGTGGTTCCTGCTGCGCTTTATTCCGCTGGTCACAGTGGATGTGGGACCAGGTGGAGGGGGCAGGAGGAAGCTGGGATGTCATGGCTCTTGTCCCATGTGGATGTCATCTCTGAGCATCCCAGCAGCCACGCTGTGGGGTTCAGCCTCTGGGGCACAGCGGGGCTGTGCTGGCAGGTAGCACAGGATAGGTGTGAGTAAACTGTCTTCCCCAGCACACCCTGCAGTCCAAGCTCAGTGCTGGACTCATCCCTGTGTGCTGCTGTTGTCCCCAGCTCTGCAGAGGCTCAGAGAAGCACAAAACCCAGGGTGCTCTGCTATGCATCCTGTGTTTCAGAGGGAAGATCCAGCCCTGAGAGATGTTCAGGCTCAGCCGCACAGAAATCCATGGTGACACTGGGGAAGGGAACAATCCCAGCTTTCCTCAGCCCCTGGCCCAAGCACCCTCTCAGCAGAGCTGGAAGCCTCTGCAAAGGCTCTGCCTCCTTTGCTGAGGATTATTTCAATTCTGTTTCTGCCTCACTGAGGCCATGCTGAGCCAGTGCCAGCTGTCCCTGTCTGTGCCAAGCAGTATTTGGGAACCAGGGCAGGCTTTTCCCTGTCTCTCCTCTCCATGGCTATAGGTCCCTCACCAGCGAACCCCTGAGCTGCCTCAAAGCTCATTCTGGCTACAAGCACCAAAATGCACCAGACCCCCTCAGCAGAGCATGGGGCTTTATTTCCAAAGTGTTCTCTTCACTGCTGCTTTGCCTCCTCATCTTCCCACTGCCATCTGCTCTGCCTGCTAAAATAAGGCAGCGTGCTGCGGGTGAGCGGTGCTGTGCTCAGGGAGCCTCTGCTCTGCCCGGGCTGCTCAGCACAGGGACCCTCTGCTGGGCAAGCTGTGGCCTCTGGGAATGGGAGGGGAGGGTTTGTCTACCCCCCATCCCCGCACCAGTTTCAGGTTTATCTCTCCATGTTGATGGAAAGAGTGGTACCAACCCAGGTTGATGCCTTCTTGCAAGGGATTTGGCTTCTCATTCTGGAAATGCTCATCTCCCACCTGGGGCAGATGGTGACTTGCTGACACCGGATGCCCAATTTTTAGATAGTTTAAGTGAAATAAACCCTACATTAGGAGACCTTAAGTCTCTGGAGAACGGCCCAAGTCCTTCGTGCTGCTCTTATCCTTTGATGCCCTCTCCTGTGCTTTCCTTGTGAAGGAGCTACTGTAAGGGAATATATGTAGGACCACCTCCACCAACCTTTTCCTTGGAATGATGAAAAGCCTCAAGGGCAGATTTTCTGGGGGCCTCTCTACACCAAAAATGTGAATACTCATGGCAGGGTGTCCCAACACATGGCAGAGCACAGTCCTTCATCTGCTTGTATGTTTCTCACAACACAAAACCAAGAAGAAAGGTGAGGTTGGGAGGTGGGGAGAAGATGTTTTCCACGGTTAGTCCAGAGACCTCACTGCCATGGGATACTGGAAAAGAGAGTACAACAAAACACTGGAACAAAAGGGAGGATTTGGGGGAATTTGAGACGCCTTTGGGAGCAGTAAGACAGATTTCTTAATTTTACAGATCTGTTTGGGGATTTTCAGATGGGATCACTGAATGTTTTCTATTGTCCCATGCCAGAGCCAGCAGCCTTAGGCCATTATTTGTACCATGACTGGGAGATAAGTAGCAGTCTCTGAGCTCCAACATGAAGGGCTGTTTTAGAGATTTTTTTTGGTTAGGATATTTTAATTGTTTGGAGCTCAAAGAGCACCTGGTTCCCAAGCTTGTTGAAGCAGTTAGCATTGATTTCAGAAGGGTTTGGTTGACTCAGAGACAAAATATTCTCAAAGAAAAATAAAAGCAATCCTAGTTTGGCAAAGAAATAAGGTATTTGGTTTGGGAATAACCCCACAAAGTGTGGATGTGGGTCTGAGAACAGGGTTTGCCCATGGCTCTGCAGGTGTGGGCTCTGTCCAGGCTCTGGAGCTGGATCCTCGGGATGTGCATGGCTGAGTAGCAGCTCGGGTGAGGGAGCTGTGGCAGCAAATCCATCCCACTGGCTGCTGGGAACAAACACCCGCACTCGGGTCTGCGAAGGAGCTGTGAAATTCCCCTCTTTACATAATTCCCTGGTTTACTCAGAGCTGTTAAGTATGACCAACAGTCATCTGTTTGCCGAGAGCAAATAGGACATGAGGAGAAGAGGAGCAAACTAGAGCTAGGCAGAAGTATTTTTAACAAATCTGGGTTTTTCTTCAGGCTGGAAGTCAGGGGAGTGTTGCCAGCCTTTAGAGGAGCAGGTTTCTGCAGTGGCCCCAAACTACTCTTGAAGTGGAGCTTCTTAAATTACTTAAAGGGTTTATGTGAGGTGGTTCCTCTTGCGGCTTCAGGAGCCACAAAGTCCCACAGGCATCTGTCTGTCTGCAGAAAGGGCAGCTGGGGAAGGAAATGCCTTCACAAATCATACTAAATTGAGTAAACATGTGATTCATATGATTTTCTAAATTTTTTTTAAAGCAACCATTTTATGCTAACTTCACCAATTCATTTCTTTTTGGCTTCTCATCTTCATTCTTGCTGCATTTACTATTGAGATGGAAAGTCACAGCTCTTCCACCCCAACAGCTGTAGCCAGTTCCTATCTCCCGGCTCCAGAGAGACTGGGCACTGCTGGTGGGAACATCCATCCAGGTCAGGGTCACACCAAATCACCACGTGCCAGCTGGGGGGCTATCAGCTATTCCTAACAGAAGTTTAAGTTAAAATAAGGTGGTTTTCAAAAGAATCTTAAGTTTAAAATAAATTCTAAAGATGATGAAAATTGAATTTGCCCCACCAAGACACATTATCCCTCTGTAGGCAGCTCTTGATTCCTGACTCCATCAAAGTGCCCAAAATGTGGGCTGTAAGGAGTCAGGAAACACTCAAGATGAGGACAGATGGTGAGGACGGGGGATGTGTTCCTGGGGAGGATGGTTGGGAACTGCACCCCAAGCAGGTGGGAGATGCTGGCCCTGCCATCCAGCTCTGCCATGGGCAACAGGTGAGGGGATGGGAGAGGGTGTGCAAGGCATGAGTGGAAAGATGCTGCTCTGTATAATCTGGGAAGTAAAATGGCTCATCCATCTCCGTTGTAACAACTCATGTTTCTAGAACGTTTCCCAGCCTTTTAGTGTAATAGTTTATTGACCCGCACGGCAGCATGAAAGATTATGGGAGTTAATTTTTCAAGCTTATCGCTTGATTTATTCCATAAAGGTAGTTCATTTAATTAAAATATTTCTGCTGCTGGAATTAGGACTCACAGCCTTGAAGCCTGGAGCAGGGTGCTTGGGCTTTTTTGAAGCAGCAGTCATTTAATGTGGTCAAGCAACACTGCCCACAGAAACCAAAGCATCCAGTCCTCTAGGCACACGTACGTTTCAGGGCAAAAATCGTGGATGCAGCTGTCTCCTCCAGTGGTGTATCTGCTCCCCATGGAAGGACCATGGGAAGAGGGATTTAGTGGCTCTTAGCAGTACAGCCCTGAGTAGCCTCAGCCACCTCCACATGGGGGTTTTGGTCTCTGCCAACACAGGGTTGTCTCTTGGGATAATATTAAAAAAAAATAAAACTATTTTTAAAGCTTGGAAAGCTTTATTTGCAGGTGCTGCAGGACATTGATTTGTGGTGTCCTGAGCTTTCAAGCCATACCACTGATGGTTCTCCAGCCTGCTTTGAAAATAATCCCTTGTGATCATGAAAGAGGTTCAAACCCAGTTTGCTGCTGCTGGACTGCTCTGTGAGAGGACAGAGGACTCAGCAGCTCCTACGGGGAGGAAGCTGAAGCTTCCCAAGATGCTGATTTTTTTTCTGGTTTGGAAATGAGTGTCTGATAGACACTTGGGGCTCTCTGCAATTTAAAACAGAGCAATCAGACAGCTTGAATCTGCTTTTATCAGATGCAGCAAATTACTTAGTTGTATGGCTGGATATTTTAGTCAACACTAGTGCCTATGAAAAAAGAAGCTTTTGGTTAAATAAGACTTCTCTGATAAACTTAGCTTTCCTTGGATTTTCTTCCATTCTGTTGGAAAAACATATAGAGTAGTATATTTGTTTTCTGCAGAGTTGGCCAGGTTTCCCTAAGCAGGCATTATTTTTGCTGCAGAGTTGAAATCTTCTGCATGCGGGTTGAAATGGCTCCCAAGGAGTCCGGTACTGTGTCAAACGTGTGTGAAATAGGCACAAGGAACACCTTGCACCTACACCACGCCTGCTTCAATGGGACTGGGGTCCGTGGTGACTGGATATGGGCTCTCGATGGACCTGCTTCACATCTTCCGGGCGTTATTGTGAGATTATTATCATGCTGCTGGCATTCAGAGGTGCTCCTGCTGCTGCTAACCTTGGCTGAGAAATACATCCTGATAATGGGTACTGTTAAAGATAAGGCTGGTTGGCAGGCTGATAAATCTCGTTAAGGAGTACCCGATCACAGAGTAAATTATAATGCATGGCCAGATCGATTCAGACAAAAATGAACAATATATTACTTCTTTATCAGTTGGGGAGAGTAGACTCCTGGCTCAGTGCTAGTGGGTTTGAGTGCTGGAGGGAGAGCTGTGCTGGATGGCACTGGAGCTTGCTGAGAAGATGCAGCTTCTCAGTGAGTGCATCCCTGGCAGTGCCAGGGCAGGAACCCAGCAGAGTCCTCAGGGAGGGTGCACTGGGAACAACTGGTCTGGGTGTGGGTGAGAAGGGACAGGGAGCTTGGACATGGTGGAGAACAAGAGCTGTGTTCCTCTCTTCTACATGGTTAGGTGATGGTTATCCCAGTCTGGTCTGCAATGACTGGAAATTATCCAGACAGCTCTATAAATGTCACGTTGGAACAAAATGGGAAAATTAGAGCTTGCCATCCTTGGGACAGCCATAGCTAATCTGTGAAAACCAGACCAAACCCTCTGCTGCTTTAATACTGTTGCCTGGATTTTATTGTGAACAGAAAATCTTCTTAATACTTCATCTATTTGGATCCAGTCTCTCGGAACTGAGCTGGTAGTTAATTTAGCTCTTTCTCCAAGATGAAACAGAGAGGAATAGTAAGGCTCAGTGAAAAGGAAAATGAAAAGTGCTTTCAGCATCAGATTTCCTCTCTTGTTCCTCCTATTATCCTTTTTCTTAAATACTCAGCACCTGCTCACATGTCACCTCCCATCATTGCTCCTCCAGCTGTCCAGCCTGGACATGACTTTTCTCCCACTTCTCTGGAAGGATGCTCCATCTTGAGTCCATCCCAGGCCAGGGTCAGTTTTATCTCCACCTGCTCATTGCAGAAGGAAGCATCAGGTAATGGTCAAGGTAGCAGAAGATGTGTGGTGATAGCCAGTAGCCAAGAAAAAACAGGAGCACATCCAGATTGGAAATAACAACAGAGATAAATGAGTGTCAAATCTGCTACCCAATGGTGGCAACTGTGGGAAATTAAGGGTGAAATGTGAAATTTTGACCAGAGTGCTGAGGGGTGACCAGGTGCAGATGGGAGTGGCTGATAGTAACAGAGAGAATGGCCCGTTGAAGGAGGTTGGGGTTGGCCTCCATGTCTCCTCACCATCTCCAGGGGAACCCACTCATGTTTATCTTCACCACCATTGCCTTGCTGGGAGGTGGCACCTCTGCCTCCCATTCTCAAAGGCAGCTGGTTTATTGCTGGATGTCTGTTAGTGCAGGAGCATGGCAGTGACACTGCTGCTCAGCAGGCCATTCCCAGGGAAATGGATGCTCACCCACAGCCCTGGGAATTGGTCCTATGGCTTTTAGACAAGCCAAAAGCATCAAAGTGCTCTCCTCAATATCCTACTGATTTTTTAAAATGTTATTTTTTTTAATCTAATGAACTGGAAGGAAATATGTTGAGTGGGGAGGGATATCTATATATATTCTGCAAAAGCACCGGTTTCCAAATTTTGGACAGCTGTGTACCCTTTTTTAGCAGCCCCTTCACACAGCCCACACAGCACCCAGGCTCTCGCCTTCGGCTCGTTTGGAAATACGCTTCCTTGATTGCAAAATAGTTCAAATCCTTTGACTTAGAAACATTCTTGCCGTTCAAAAAGGATTTTTTTTTTCTTTTTTTTTTTTAAAGCTCCAAAAATACAGAAGGTGCTTCCTGCCGCAGCAGCTGCCCTAATTTTGGAAGGGATGGAAGATGGGCAGAGATGAGCAGGGGGAGCCTGGCTCATAGCTACGGCCACACAGGGATGCAGGGGATGAGACGCTTCCAGGGTGGGAGCTGCTGGCTGTGGGGGCTTCAGCCAGATGCCAGAGCCAGTGGTTTATTCTGGGGTCCCAGCCACATGTCCCAAACAGGTTGTCCCACTGGCCCCTTGGCATTTGGGTCAGTCAAGGTGAGCTGCTTTCCCAGTTCTGTGGAATAAAATTTTTCAGGTCCAACAGTGAAATAACAATATCAAAAAGTAGTCTGAGCTTGACTAACACCATAGTTCCTGATAGCATAGAAAAGTTGGCGGCATTTTCCTCAGCTTCTGTCAAGCCAGATTTGGGAAGGGCCCTTTCTCTGGGAGCAGCTGGGACAGCCCAGGGGATGGCAGAGCAGGATACCTGTCCACAGGTCAGCACCCCAAAAAGTCCATTTGTTTACTGCAGTGGGCTGCAGTGCAGGGGAAGGGTCTGGAGCACAGGTCCTTTGAGGAGCCACCGAGGGGGCTCAGCCTGGAGAAAAGGAGGGTCAGTGGGAAACTTCAACTCTCAACAACAACCTGAAAGGACATGGTAGCCAAGAGGGGGTTGGTCTCTTTTCCCAAGTAGCAAGTGCTAGGATAATGGAAAGAGCCTCAGGTTGTGCCAGGGGAGGTTTAGATTAGACATTGGGAGAAATGGCTTCGCAGAAAGTTTGTCAAGCACTGAAGCAGGCTTCCCAAGGAAGTGGTAGAATCACCACCCTTGGGGGGATTTAAAAGACATGCAGACGTGGCACTTGGGACATGGGTTAGTGGTGGCCTTGGCAGTGCTGGGGTAACAGTTCAACTCGATCTTAGAGCTCTTTTTCAACCTAAACAATTCCATAATTCTGTGATTCCGCCTTCACTTCTGCCACAAGAGGTACTGGCCAGGATGGGATGCCCTGACCCAAGGTTCACAGCCAGTGGGGTTTGCAGCTGGGCAAGGAGCTGCAGCTGGTCCAGGCTGGTCATGGTGGACAACCCCATCTGTAGCTCTCCAACGGCCTCAGAGGCTTGCGATGCTTTCCCCTTGGCATGGCGGCGTTCACCGGCCTGGCCATCGGCTGCTGCAGTGGAATAAGCTGGACTTGGCAAAAGCACAGCTATTCCTCGAAGGCGAGCGGAGGGTAGCGTTGCTATTACTCATCAGTCAAAGACTTTCAGCTGGAATAATCCTCTGCTGGCTATGTGGAGCATTGAGCCGCAGGGTGGGAGGCTGTGAGCCCCATAGGAGCTGTTTTACTGACCCTCAGGCTCTGCTGTAGAGGGCCACTGCATCCCTACTGCAGCCAGGAGCAGGGAGTGTAATCCCTGGGATGAGACATGCAAGGGGAAGGCAGAGACAAGGAACAGGACAGCAGTGGCCACTTTGGCACCTGGCTGTTGTCTGGCTGCCCATGTCTACTTGCCTTCCCCTTTCCATGGCACCAGTAAAGGGGATGTGGATTGTGGAGCTGACACCCTGCTCCTGTTCCAGGTCCCCTCTGGGTACATTTGGGGAGGGGACGGGGCACTGGTGCAATACACACCATCTTCCCTGCAGCTGTCATGGGGCTGGGAGATGCATCTGCCCATGTCCTTCCCTTTCCTCCAAACATGCTGACAGCAGCTCCAGTGCTCAGCCATCATGTGCAGCTTCTTCCATCCTCTCTTTCTATTTTCCACCTGAGAGTAGTCCCAGCACAGAGAAGGGATGAAGTGGAGCAGATGGGAAGCAGAAAACAAGCCCTGTGAGGCAGAGCTCATCCCGACGAGCTCATTACCCTATGCTGTTTTTAATCACATTATTGCTGTGTGAAGGCCATCAATACATCACACACATTTAAAATAGAGCTGGGGAGGGACCATCAGCTCCATCAGCCTGAGACAGGCCACAGGAACAGATAAGAATAGTCTGTTGCTGGAAAACACATCACTGGGTGGCTTAGTCAAACACTATATATAGCAAGGGATTGAAATAACTGTGGTGGCTTTCAGGGGAGCTGATCTGCAAGCCCGGGGTTGTGCTAAAACTTGTCCAGTTGATGGTAATGAAGTCAATTAGTGTGGAGCAGTTGGCAGCTGAGGAGACTCAGCTGCCCGAGGTGTGTGCAGTCCCCTCTCGGCCTTTCCCTGCAGATGGACTCAGGAGCCCGTGGCGTTACGCTGGGAGTGGCATTCCACTCTGTGGGTGAGGGAGCCAGGCAGGGGGAATGATGCTCCACTTGCTCCTTCAGCCTAGCAGGCACCAGTGTGTGGCTGCTGGGGTCCAGAGACATGACCTGCTCTGCTGACCACTGTTTGGGAGTTCCATTTAGTGCTCCATTTTGTTTACAGATTCTATATATATATTTGTATCTAGACACGTGCTAAGCTTCAGAAGGAGCATTGCAGTTAGCAGCACAAATGCAGAAAGTTCTGCATCTAGCTTGAGTGGGATTTTGAGGTGGTTTTAGAGCAAAAAAGGCATAATCAGGGTAATAAAGTATCCCACACTTTCTGCCCTGTCCTGTGTCCTGGAGGTGGCTGTAAATGGTGGTGTGGGACACACAACCCCACGCTCTCCCCAGGGATGCCCCTGTCTGTGCGCTGCCCCCAGTTTCCCTTGGTCTGGTACTGGGGCACCTGAATTCCCTCTGGTCTGTTCTCACCACAGGTGCAGATCCCACAAGCACCTCCTGCGTGTGCTCCATCTCTCCTCCTGATCTCTGGTGCTTCCGCTGTCACAGCGCACGTTTTCTTTCCTTGCCCTCGTTTCAAATCCCATCACTGCCTCAGCCTCCTAGGAGAGATAAGGGCTGGGGCGGAGGTAAAACCAGGCCTGTGGTAGTCTGCTGATGGCACATGATTGTTCAAAGCACTCTCTGTGAACGTGCTCTGGTCAGATTTTGTTGTATATCCTTGCCTCTGTAATCAGAAATCCCAGAGCCTTTGGCACTGCTCAGCTCACCCACCTCCCCCTGTCCCAAAACTGTGGCAGCTCAAAGGTGCTTGGCAGAGGTGTGGGGAGGGGATTTGGAGGGGCTCTGGAGAGTTCAGCTGGGAGAATGGGCAGAATCCAAGGAGGAGTAAGCATCAGCCTGTGCTCACTCATTTCTCACTCATCTGAGTGAGAAATGAGTTGCCCGGGGAGGGAAGGGTACAGGAGCACTTAGAAGGTGGGGAACCTGCCAGCCAGACCCCTGGCATTGCCTGAGGTGGGTCTGAAACAGCCCTGGCAGCCAATGATCAAGTATGATTTAGTCCCTTTCCTTTAACACTGTGCTAAAAAGCATGCACAGCACGGACAGAGCTGCAGTGTTCTGAGCACAAGGATGCAGAGTGTTAGGGAACTGGGATCACACGGTGAGATGCCCCCATTTCTGCTGTGGGAAGGTGTGTGGAAGGTGTCTGGTTGTCAGGAGCCCTCCTAAAGGGAGCTTTCCTGCTAGCGGGGCTGAGAAGAGGGCTTGGGAAGTGATTTTATGAGGTTCTTGTTAATTTGGATCTTGATTCAGATACCAGAAGTGTTTTCCATATTTTCCAGGCATCCATCTGTCACAGTGATGAGCCCTGCACAGTACTTGTCAGCAAATAAATGAAATATTCTGGTGAGATTCACTGCATATAATGCTGGGAGATGAGATCTGGCTTGCGAGATACTTGTACCTCATGCTACTTATTTTGTACAGATTTTTGCCCCAGTATTTTAATAGATAGTGTTTTGATTGTGTAAAATAGATTGTGTAGAGAATAATTAACCAGGAGAGTCCCAGGGGTGAGATTGTGGGGAGCAGTTTGCGTGGGGATAAAGACCATGACGCTGAGCATCTTCCAGGCACTGGAGAGGTTGAGCCAAGGAGCCCAGGGGCTGGTGGGGATGGTGGGACTGGTAACCAGCTGCTGACTGGAGAAGCTGGGAAACTTCTGGCACCACTGGCTCCCACCAAGCCTCTCAGACCTCCAAGTCATTGAAGAGAGAATTCATGTTTAACTGTGATGCTGAGGCTCTCTGGCTCCATCATTAAAAAAACCCAGCAGCGCTGGGGGAATTGAGCATTTAATTAACTTGCCAAGTGGTAACATTGACCAGAATTATGCGGGAAGACTTCTATTTTTGTTAATTACAGTTTTGTTGTCGCCCATTAGTAAATTAAAACAATTGCAGGGCAAGACCCGGTGGAGGTTGGCGAGCTTGGCTGTGGCCACCTGCCAGCCAGCTCTGGAGCTCTGGAGAGGCTGGGAGCACCCCCATCCCTGCAGCCCTCACTGCTGACCCCCCCTACCCTGCCTCGCCCCCCAGGAGGGAGCACAGGCAGCCATGGGCACAGCACTTGCTGCCCCTTCAGCATAGCCAGCAGGAATTGTGGCCAAACCCGGCATCCCCTGATGCCACACACACGGCTGAAAACTGGCACGGTCCTTCCCACCTAGATACAATGTCTTAAAGGAAGCTGCCTTCTCTCAGTCCCTCATGCCCTGTGCCCAGGACTCTGTCTTGCCTCTTATGACCCCACCAGCACTGATTGTCTCTCCAGAAACCCACTTTTTCTGTGACTCTTCTGCAAATCCCAGTTCTTTGGAGGAAAGGAAAACAGAGAGCCCAAGGAATGAGGGCTGTGACCCTCAAAAGCTGTAAGCTGATAACCAGCTGGGCTGGGCAGCCCCCAGCAGCCTCACCCCCCTACTTCTGGCTGGCTGTGTTCCAGTGTGCCCTGCCATGCCAGGGCCTCTTCATTTCAGGTGGTATCTCATCTTTGGTTTCATCCCTCTTCTTAATTATTGATGCTTTCCTCTGCCTGGAGCCTGCTCTGCATCCCAGCAGTGTTGCCCATCTTCCCTGCATGCCACAGCCTTCATCAGCCCCAGCTCCCAGACCTGTGCTCCACATGGTTAAACCCCCCCATACCCACCACCACGGCGGTTCTAAGGCAGCAAACCTCAGTGCCAAGCAAGGCCCAATCCCCATCCTGATCAGGGCCAAGGTTTCCAGCATCTTCAAGTGTGGAGACTCAGACAGAAGCTGCCATGTCTTTGCCATAAGCTCCTTACCCACTTTCCACCCCAGCGAGGGGCACCCTGGTTTCCTGGGCATCCAAGGCTTTGGACATGCAAAGCACTAAATACAGCCTAATTATTATTATCTTCGTGGGATCTGGTTAATCTCAATGGGGATTTACAAGCTGTTAGCAAAGCAGCCGCTCCTCCAGTGTTTGCATTTTTCTCAGGGGCAGCTTAATCCCCTTGGCTGTGTTCTCTGGGAAATGCCTGAGGCCAGGTTATATGGAGGAGGAAACTGCTTCAGAGCCAGTCCCAGCCAGTCCCTCGGAGAGGGAGCAGAGGTGCAGTGGGATAACCAAACACCGAGCTGATAACACTGCGGGAGAGGGACGGATCATTTGTCACCAGCAGAGCGTGGGACACTGGCAGAAGGCTGGGAGGTGCCTCAGCTTCAGCATCCTCAGAGACCCCCTGGGATTTAGCCCCCAGATACAACAGGTGTCAGTGCTGTGGTTGATGGGGCTGCAGAGGTCTCTGAAAGAAGAGCTCAGAATTATTTACCAGAGGCATTACCACTGGCACGGACAGCTTTGCTTGCCTCCACCTTCCCACAGCTGCTGTGGGCAGGATTTCTCTCTCCCTCATGTGCATGTGGGAGCTGGGCAGCTCACAGCTGCTGCTGCTGCTGGAGTGTTCACTGCAGCCAGTGCGAGCTGTGATGGCAAATGCTGCGCTGGCTGCTGCAGCATGGTCTGTGCTCACACACAGCTCCACGTGGCACTGGCTGTCACAGGGATGGGGCATTCCCACAGCTCAGGAAAATTCAGTTATCCTTTTGCTACTTTTCTGCCTTTTTAACCTCACAGTCATTTTCCACAGGAGTTTGGATTGAAGCACAGGGTGCTTCTCTTCAACCTGTAAGACCCCAGAGATGCTGAAGCAAAAGCCAGTAAGAGAAAATGCAAACTCAGCATATGCCAGCCTCAATTTGACTGTCTCTGGGGCTTGGCTGGCACCTCTTACAGCTGGCAAAGCCCAAGGACCCTCTCTGCCTGCCCTTCCCTGGTTCCTACCTTCCCACTGTACCCAGGCCTTCCTGCCTGCTTTGAAAGACAAGGGGCATTTCAGAGTAGAGCTCCACAATCTTTTTGGCAGAGCTATTTTTAACAGAGATTTTCCCTTATCCACTTCTCGGTGCGGTCCCATGAAGAGTCAAGCTGTCACATCTACGAGAGCAGGATGGCAGGGTGAGCTGCTCAAACTGGGGCAGCTGCCAAGAGGAATGGCTGCAGAGCCACAGCTGGGAGGAACCTCAGGGAGGAGGCTCAGACCAACCTGCAGAGATATCAGATCATAGAATTGTAGAACGATTTGGGTTGGAAGGGACCTTCATCCCATTCCAACCCCTCTGCCATGGGCAGGGTCACCTTCCACTAGACCAGGTTGCTCAAAGCCCCATCCAGACTGATCATGAACACTTCCAGGAATGGGCATTCCCATGGAATAGATTAGTACTGTGCTGATCTGCCTGTGGAGGAGCCCCAAACCTCATGCTGATGAGATCACACCAGCAGTGACACCTGCCTGTCCATGGGCTTCTTGAATGAGACCTGGTTGGCACTCAGCATCTGCAGTTGGTACCTGGTGGCCAGTGTTGGCCTTCCATGGTCTTTCTGGGCTTGAATTTTTCCCTGGAAGGGCAAAAGCAGTTGTGCCCATCACATATGCAGAGCTCCCCAGTCTGTGTGGCAGGTTGGGACATCATGAAGATATACAACGCCCCATTCAGGGAGTGTGTAAAGGATCCGAGTGAGGCAGGCTGGGTAGTTCAAGGCAAGCTGATCTCCTCCAGCTCCTTCAGGACCATGCTGGGAGCTGGTGTGATGGTGTGGCAGACAGGTATGGGCAGGAGCTGAGCTGAGCTTTGCCCTGACATATCCAACTCATGCATTGTGCACCGTGCCCTTCCCTCACTGCCTGCATCAGGGAGAGAGATCTGGCAAAGAAAAATGGGATTCCTGAACGAAAAATGAAAGGTCGCATATCTCCATGAGGCATGGTTTCAATTTGTGTCACACAATCACATTTCCTTCTGCGGCCTGGAATAATTACACAGCAGAGTGGGGTGAGCAGATCTGATTCAGAGGCACGGGAACGAGTTCTGAAACAAAAGAAGACAAATGCAATCATTAAGATACAATAGGCTGCACTTGCCCCTTAATTAGACTTTCTCTTTGATTAAGCAGTAATTAAATATTACTGTACTGAAAGGGATTTTTTTAATGGCCCTCCAAAGCCCTAATGTATTCTTAAGATGTTTGTGTGAAGAGCAGGGGTTGCTGCAGGGTGCTGTTTGGGAGGATGTTTTACACCTGCCCCTTTCCTGCAGGAGCAGCCCTCCTGCCTCTCTGCTCCCTGGAGAGCATGGGGCCGGCTGGCTGCTCCTGGGCTGGATTGCTGCAAAAGTGAAGAAGTGTCTGTGGGAAAGCCCTGCTGCTGAACCAGCAGCTGCAAGGCATCTCCAGCATCTCATCATAACCTGGAGACTCCTGGCATGCAGATGACAAGGCTATCACAGTGCTTCTGTCCCATAGATGTGGGATTTAGAGTCATAGATTAGAATCATGGAACTGTTCAGGTTGGAAAAGACCCTTAAGATCATGGAGTCCAACTGCTATCCTAGCACTGCCGAGCCCACCACTAAATTCTGTCCCTAAGCACCACATCTACATATCTTTTAAATCCTTTCAGGGATGGTGACTCCCCTGCTTCCCTGGGCAACCTGTTCCAGTGCTTGACAACCTTTTCAGTGAAGAAATTTTTCCTAAAATTCAATCTAAACCTCCCCTAGCACCACCTGAGGCTGTTTCCTCAATGTCATTTTGATGAACCTCATCTTCTCCAGGCAGACCATGGCCCCAGGGTATACAGCTGGCTCACAGCCCTGGCTCCAGGCTGGTCCAACTGAAGACCAAGACCACCTCTCTGACAGCATGACAGCTCCTCAGGGCCAGCCACCCATTGAGGTTGGCCACCCTGAGCTTTGGGAGCAGTGGAGAAGTCTGGGAAAAGAATCTGGAGCATATTGTACTGTTAGCAGCAAAACCAGGAAGATTTAAGGTGCTGAAATGTCTAAAGGAAAAGTGTCAGGCCCCTATTCCTGGACATTCCTGGGTGGGTAAAAATAGCCCTTGGGCGACCCCGGGGAGGAAAGCGCTTCTGATCTCTTAATGCAGAGCCCCTGCCGTAGCCCTGCGGGCTCTCTGCCACTCACAACCCTGCTTGCCTCTGCTTTTTCCAGGCCATAAAACGACAGCTCTTGCTGAGAATTTCACTAGACAAGATTGTCTTGTTCTTTTCCTGCACAGCGTGTACTTTGGGTAATATCTTTGGGAAATTCTGGCGTACTTGTGTACCCAGTATTTTTGTTAACCTAGAAAAAAAGAGCTGTAAGTGTTATGATTATGCTATTAAACCTTTATTGTATCAAAGAAAACAAATCAGAGTGAGAGGAGCTATATGGAGCTGAGAAGTGTAAAGCTATGGTAGTAATCTGCCTTTGATTGTTTAATTTCGCTTTAAACTGAAATACCACAAGGCTGAAGAATCAAAGAGCTGATGATGCTGAGGGATTGTGCTGGAGCGTGTGCAATCCCTGTGCCACAGCCATGGTACCTCTGGCTGAACATCCCTGGGTTCTGGACAAGGGTAGGGATGTGTTGAAGCTGGATGTGGATGGTTTGCAGGGTATGGCTATGATGCTGCATGCCCCTCCACAGCTGGTTATTTGGTTTGGGTGGGCCGAGTCCTCTGCGCTGTTGCCAGGTGTCCCACCAGCAGAGCTCCTCCGTGAGATCCCTGCTGGGGTGAAGCTCCCAGAATTTCAACAGGACTTTTCCTTCCATTCTTTTGCAGAAGAACGAATGGCTGTGCTTGAACTGCCAAACTCAGCGGCTGCTCGAAGGCAGCCTCGGCGACCCTGCCCCAATGCCACTGCCTACCCCAAAGCCGTCATCCACTGGATCCCCGCGGCACCAGCCGCCCGCCGCCGGCCAGCAGCAGAGAGTGCCCACGCCGGCGCCTGTGCCCACCGAGCCTGTGGCACCCCCCGAGCAGCAACCCTCGCCTGCCAGGAGCCTCCGGGCTGCTGAGCAGAGCAGGACCCCGAGCCCTGCCCCAGCAGAGAAGAAGCCCCCACCGCCAGCAGAAAAGAAGCCCCCGGTGCCAGCAGAGGAAAAGCCCCTGCCCAAAGCTGCCCCAGAGCCTTCCAGAGCTCCTGAGAGCATCGCTCCAAAGGGGAAGAGCATGACCCCCAAACCAGAGGCGGAGACCAAGGAGGGCCAGACACTCCCCGACGTGCCGCGGGCAAAGGAGCAGGAGGTGAGCTCTCAGGTGTACCCAGCCCCAAAAATCCCTGGGCTGGCATGGTACTGAGCTGTGCCTCTATCAGTAATTGTGCCTACAAATGAGGAAGGACCTTCCATGGCAGCATGCTGATATTTGCCTTCTTTTTATTAAAATCAATTCGGGCAAAATGCGATAGTTCAGGTCATGTCTGGCCTTTGGATTTCTTTTAAAATAATATAAAGGTAGTTGGGATTTGTTGTCAAATGGAAAACTCATTTTCCAGCATTCCATGTTGCAGCAGTGGGTGTTTTTCAAGCTCTTCATCCCACCTTTCTAAAATTCAAAACAATTCAGGGAAACATTTGACTGCCTTGGGATGGTGTTTCCCCACAAGCAACCATCCCAGCAGCAGCCAGCAGAGCCCCCATGGGGAGGCGGCATGGCAGAAGGTCCCCACCAGTTGGGAGGGAATGGCTGCCCCCCTCGCTGATGTGCAGCCCCCAGGGAAGAGGCTCCTTGTGTCTCCAAAGTCAAGTAGTCCATGGTGCCTCTGTGCTGGCAGGGTGACAGGTCCTGCCAGCACTGGGGCTGGGTGTGATGGCACAGTCCCCATGGCTGAGAAACTTGTCCCCCACACTGCCTAACTGTCAATCCAGTTAAAGGGGGCTGTTTATTTCTGCTGGAATCTAGCAAATATGCTGGGGCCAGCCCTGCTTCTGAAGGGTGCCTTGGGGGCTGGGGGCCCAGTTTTTCAAACATATTTATTAGTTCCCTAATATCTTTATGCCTGGGGCCATTTGCTGTACCATCCCTGCTTGCAGCACACCCTCTCACCTGCCATTGTTAGCACAGACAAGTTGCTGATGTGCCACTGAATTGGGGGACACGGGGCAACCCCCAGCCTTTGCTCTGGGCTGGCTCCTAATGGTTCCCAGACTTTCTTTGTGCTCCTTGGGAGACATTTTGGGGGAATGTAGGAGCAGCATCTGTAGGAGCTGCCTGGATCTGACGCTGTGTTCTCCCCTGCCTGCAGGACGGCAGCAAGCCTTATCCCCCGGATCTGTCCCGCAGCCCCCAGAGCCTCAGCGACACCGGCTACTCCTCCGACGGCATCTCCAGCTCACAGAGCGAGATCACCGGCCTGGTGCAGCAGGAAGAGGAGAAGCTGAGCAGCACAGGGCTGGCTGGGCAGAGCCCCCCCAGCCCCTCTGAGCTCACCAAGCTGGAGAGCAGCATGCGGCCTCTCCTGGAGGGCCGGGGCGCACCGACAGAGTCCCCTGAGCGTAGCAAGAGCCGCACAGAGCCACAGGAGGACCAGCGGCAACAGCAGCGGCCACGGTACCTCTCCATCACCCCTGAAGCCTTTGACTCAGACGAGGAGCTGGAGGACATCCTGGAGGAGGATGAGGAGTGGGAGAACCAACGGGAGCGTCGGGAGAGTGCGGAGTCCTCAGATGAGTTTGGCAGCAAGCTGCGGCATGACTATGTGGAGGACAGCAGCGAGGGGGGCTTCTCTCCAGTGCCCCCCCGGACCAAGGGTCAGGAGGCAGAGGTGACCGATGAGGAGTTCATGCGGAGACAGATCCTGGAGATGAGTGCTGAAGAGGACAACCTCGAGGAGGAGGAGGAAGGCTATGGGCGCACCAAATACAGCATCCCCAAAGCTGGGCAGAAGACTGAGGCAGAGAAGGGCAAAGAGCCAGCGTCAGCCAAGCGGCGCCTTCCACACGGTGCCAGCAGCATGTACACAGAGGAGAGCAAGGAGGTGGAGGCAGTGGAGGGTGATGACTTGAGCACAACCCAGGGTGGGCTGCGGCGATTCAAGACCATTGAGCTGAACAGCACAACTGGCTATGGCCGGGAGATGGAGATTGGCCAGGAGCCAGATACCAGTGTGGACCGAGAGCCTGAGCTGGAGATGGAGAGCCTGACAGGCTCTCCTGAGGAGCGCTCACGGGGCGAGTACTCCTCCACCCTGCCAGCCACAACGCCCAGCTACACCTCGGGCACCTCACCCACCTCCATCTCCTCACTGGAGGAGGATAGCGACAGCAGTCCCAGCCGCCGGCAGCGGCTGGAGGAGGTGAAGCAGCAGAGGAAGGCTCGGCATCGCTCACACGGCCCTTTGCTGCCCACCATTGAGGATTCATCTGAGGAGGAGGAGATGCGGGAGGAAGAGGAGCTCCTGCGGGAGCAGGAGAAGATGCGGGAGGTGGAGCAGCAGCGCATCCGGAGCACAGCGCGCAAGACCAAGCGTGACAAGGAGGAGCTGAGGGCCCAGCGGAGGAGGGAGCGCTCCAAAACCCCCCCCAGCAACCTCTCCCCCATCGAAGATGCCTCCCCCACAGAGGAGCTGCGACAGGCAGCGGAGATGGAGGAGCTGCACCGCTCCTCCTGCTCCGAGTACTCGCCTTCCATTGACTCAGAAGCAGAGAGCTTTGATGCTGTGGCCTCCAAGCTGTACAAGTCTGGCAGCGAATACAACTTGCCCACTTTCATGTCACTGTACTCCCCGACAGAGAAGGTGGAGAGTGGTGCCAGCCAGCCCATCAGCAAACCCCTGAAAAGCGCTGAGGAAGCCTATGAGGAGATGATGAGGAAGGCAGAGATGATGCAGAAGCAGCAGGTCCAGCAGGCCCAGCCTGCCTCTTCCTACAGCAGCACCTATCAGCAGGTTGGCTACCGCAGTACTGAGGGCCAGAACGGCTTCGACTACCAATATGGTGAGGAATACCGGTACGACGGCGGCCTCACGCGCTCCTCCCAGCCCGACTATCCCAGTGCCCTGCCGAAGGCAGGAGCGGTGTATGAGGAAATCCTGCAGACCTCACAGAGCATCTCCAGGATGCACCAGTCCTCTTCCTTTGACCTGGCCCTCAAGCAGGGTGAGAAGGTGAAGGGGCAGGAGGAGGCATACCAGGAGAAGCGCTTCCTCAATGCCGAGAGCGCCTATGCTGACCTGCTGAAGCAGAACGGCGGCCCGCTCACCCCTGGCACAAGCCCCACACAGCTCTCTGCTCCTGTCTCCTTCGCCAGCTCTGACAGCAGCACCAGCAAGACTATTCCTGATGTCCGGGTCACTCAGCATTTTGCAAAAGAGGGACAAGACCTAGCCAAGCTCCAGAGTGCCCCGGCAGCACCCAGCTCAGTATCCAAGGCTACCACCACTCCTTATGCTTACAGCAAAGGCACCAGCACGGTGACAACAGCAGCAGGCAGCCCGGGGAGTGCGCTGCAGAGCTACAGCTCACCAAGTCCAGAGGCCCCATCCATAGCTGGGAGAAGCTACACTCCATCGAAGAGCACTGTCAGCTATGGCTCACAGACCGAGGACACCACCAGAACCAGGACAGTGGAGATTAGCGTGCAGACAGCCAGGGAGAAGATCCCAGTCGTGAGTGACAGCAAGCCCACGCTGCCCAAGACATACACGTTCTTCAAGAGCTCCAGCCCTCCACTCTCACCCACCTCACCCACACAGAGTCCCACCCGCACCACAAAGGCCACGGCAGAGTTTTCCACGCAGACACAGAGCCCAGTCCTCTCCTATGAAGGTCCTTCTGCTGCTGCTGCTGGCCCAGACACTTCTTCCCCCATGGTGGCACAGGGGACACAGACGCCTCACCGGGCGGGCTCGCCACGCCTGACCCGGCAGGCTTCCTCACAGGACTCCCCGTTCATGGTGATCACACTGGCAGCCGATGCAGCCAGCCAAACCAAGCCAGACAGCTCTGGCGCCTTGACGTCTCCCACTTCGTCCCCCACCAGGCCAAGCCGGCAGCTGCTGGCACATGGTTACACCCAGACACCGGAGCCAGAGGAGCCGACAGGTGCCTACATCAGGGCACAGCCAGTGAAGGACCATGCCCAGAAAGCACCTGCCGTGACTTCAGCTGCTGATGGCATCACAGGGCTGTACAGCTGGGGAGCACTCCCTGCAGAAAACATCTCCCTCTGCCGCATCTCCTCCATCCCTGGCACATCCCGGGTGGAGCCAGGGCCCAAGGTGCCAAGCAGCAATGCTGTGGACTTACGGACTGCACTGAAGTCTGCCCCCATCATCATAACAGACCAAGGCATGGATCTCACATCCTTAGCCACTGAAGCCAGGAAGTACTGCCTGACCCTGGACCACATCCCCAACCGGCAGTCCACGGCCATCCAGCCCTTGATCATCAACCTCAATGCCCAGGAGCAGCCCCACGCCATCATTGCCGCAGCCAGCACTGCTGGCCTGGCCATCGCCTCTCCCATGATTCTCTCACAGTCCAAGCAACCTGTGGTCTACGGAGACCCTTTCCAGAGCCGTGTGGATTTCGGGCAGGGGACCGGGAGCCCAGTGTGCTTGGCGCAGGTGAAGCAAGTGGAGCAGGGTGTCCAGACAGCCACTGTCAGAGCCAGTGGGGTGGCCAGTGGCAAGCCCGAGCCCACCGCTGCCCCCCAGACCAAATTTGCACGGTATGGGATGCCAGGCCAGATGGTGAAGAAGGATGTGCTCCTCACACAGACCGGTGGGGCACAGAATGCCAGTGGTGTCCCACAGTCCTTCCCACCAGAGCCAGGATCGGAGGTGTACCGGGCAGTGCCAGTAGAGCTGAAGAGCCAGAGCCCTCTCCTTGCCCTGGGTGGCAAGAAATCCCAGGTGATGATGGTGCAGATGGAGGAGGCAGCAACTGGCCCAGTGACCAAAGTGCTGAAGGAGGAGGTGCCAGCCAATGTCCTGGACCTCACGGGCGTGAAGCCGGAGAGCCAGGTGGCCTGCTGTGACATGGTCTACAAGTTCCCCTTTGGTGGCAGCTGCACAGGTGCTTTTAACCCCACCTCCAAGATGCCAGAGAAAAAAACCGGGGAGGCAGCAGTGGTGCCTGGTCGGAAAGCTGGTGGGCCAATGTATGGCAGCAGAGAGCCAGAGCTGCCAGAGACCTTCCCTTACCGGGAGCAGCCAGCCCCGGCACCTGCGCTCTACGAGGAGCAGAAGTTTTACCCAGCCAGCGCCTTCGGACGTCTCTACTCCTCCATGTCGGACACGAACCTCTCTGAAATCGGGATGAGCTACTATCACACAAAGGGGGATCAGCCCTTCCCTGCTGCAGCAGGTGATGCCGCTGTGGACCTCAGCACCATGAAACACTCCTACAGTGTGGGCTTTGCCGAGGGGGGTTACCTGGGCCAGGGGCTACAGTACGGCTCTTTTTCTGACCTCCGCCAACCAGGAGAGCTGCTGAGCCACCCCTTCCCCATGCGGAGGTACAGCTCGGCCTCCAACATCTACTCCGACTACCGTTTCTCACAGCGGGGGGACCTGGCCAGCTTCCAGGAGTCCAGCCTGGCCCACTACAGTGCCACCACGGCGCGTGAGATCAGCCGCATGTGTGCTGCCCTCAACTCCATGGACCAGTATGGGGGCCGGCATGCTAATGGCCCTGATGTGCTGCCTTATGGCCCCAGCAGCGGGCAGGGGGGCACAGGGGGGCTGGCAGCTCAGCAGCAGGGCCCTGTGCCCCCCAAACCCAGTGGGATGTACAACCCCAACTTCCCTGAGGGCAGGCAGGGCTTCAGCAACCTGGCACAGTACAATGTTCCTGGTGTCCGCCTGGGCACCATCCGGCAAATACTTCCTTCCACCGCAACCGTGCGGGCTGCCGACGGCATGATCTACTCCACCATCAACACCCCCATCGCCTCCACGCTGCCCATCACCACCCAACCGGCCTCGGTGCTGCGGCCCATGCTGCGTGGGCTATATAGACCCTATGGCCCAGGCGGTGTGACAGCAGTCCCACTGGCCAGCTTGGCCAGGCTGCCAGTTGTCACCCCCCGTGTCCCGCTCGCAGCACAGGGCCTCTACCGCTTCCCAGCCCCAAGCCGGACGGCCCCAGCAGCCTCAATGATGGAGACACCCGTCTACCTGGGAAAACCCGTCGCCAGCACAGCACCAGCAGCGGTGGGAGCTGCTCCCGCTCCCAAAGCACCCGCTGCCCCCGCCGCACCTGCCGGTGGCTTGCAGAGAGCAGAGCCGCCACCGGCTGCCCCCCGTGCAGAGGCACCAGCAGCACCAGCAGCCCCCAAGGAGAGCGGGCCAGTGGCTGCAGCGCCCAAGCCACCACTGGATGGAGCTCAGCGGGAGGAGCGGGAGCGGGAAGAGGAGCGCCAGCGCAAGCAGCAGGAGCACGTGCTGCAGCTGGAGCGGGAGCGCGTGGAGCTGGAGAAGCTGCGGCAGCTGCGGCTGCAGGAGGAGCTGGAGCGGGAGCGTGCGGAGCTGCAGCGGCACCGGGAAAAGGAGCAGCTGCTGGTGCAGCGGGAGCTGCAGGAGCTGCAGTGCATAAAGCAGCAGGTGCTGCAGCAGCAGCAGGAAGAGCGGCACGCGCAGCTGGCGCTGCAACGGGAGCAGCTTGCCCAGCAGCGCCTCCAGCTCGAGCACATCCATCAGCTCCAGCACCAGCTGCAGCAGCAGCTGGAGGAGCAGAAGCGGCAGAAGACCATCTTCCCCACTCCCGTGGAGCCCACTGCCCGCCCACCCGAAGGGCCCGCTGAGGCGCCGCGGGTGCTGCCGCACAATGGGCAGGCATGGCCCCCACCAGGCCAGACGCCCCCAGAGGGGCCTGCCGGTCCCCGCTACCCCATGCCACAGCGCCCACTCAGCAGCTCAGCCTCAGACATGTCACTTCAAGTCGAGGAGTCCTGGGAGCCTGGCCGGGGCATCAAGAAGAGGAACTCGATGCCACGGCTGAGGGATGCCTATGAGAAGGAGACCTTTGCGGCGCGGAAGATGGCGGACAGCAGCGTGCAGACAGATGAGGAGGACGGCGAGGAGCGGTATATGCTGTCACGGCGGCGGCGGACGCGGCGCAGCGCTGACTGCAGTGTGCAGACGGATGAGGAAGACAGTGGGGAGTGGGAGCAGCCCGTGCGCCGCCGGCGCTCCAGGGCCTCACGGCATGCTGATGCCAGCACCGAGGGCAAGACGGATGGGGCAACCCGCACAGCCAGCGTGGGTATCCAGACCATCAGTGACTGCTCAGTGCAGACAGAGCCCGACCAGCTCCTCCGTGTCTCCCCCTCCATTCACATCACCACCCATGACCCCCGAGTGGAGATTGTGAAGTACATCTCAGCCCCAGAGAAGACGCAGCGGGGTGAGAGCCTGGCCTGCCAGACAGAGCCAGAGCCAGCTCCTCAACCTGGCGTCGTGGTCCCCCAGCTGACAGTGCCCACCACCATCCCACCCTATTCCACCAGCCTCCAAATAGTGAGCACAGGCCCCCTGGACCCCCACACGGTCCGGCAGCAGACCCTGGGCAAGTTTGAGAAGAAGAAGCCGGATCCCCTGGAAATTGGTTACCAGTCCCATCTGCCGGCCGAATCCCTCTCCCAGCTGGTGACCCGCCAGCCACCCCGCTCTCCCCAGGTCCTCTACTCACCCGTCTCCCCCTTGTCCCCACATCGCCTCCTGGAGTCCTCCTTTGCCACCAGTGAGCGACTGAACAAGGCCCACGTCCCCCCACAGAAGCACTTCACCACCGACTTAGCCCAGCGCCAGCAGACGCTGCCGCGCCCCATCAAGACCATGCAGCGCTCCCTGTCTGACCCCAAGCCCATCAGCCCCACCTCTGAGGATGCCAGCAAGGACAGGTTCTCCCTCTACCAACACCCGCTGCTTCCCAGCTCACAGGTATGTTACCAGAGGGAACAACCTTACCCTCAGGGAACAACCCTGGGAGGCACATTGGGACATTTCAGTTTCATTAGCGCTGTGGCAATTAATGTTTCAGAAGGCCGGCTCCCTGCGGCAGCTGATGGCAGCCAGCAGGCACAGACGTGCATGCCAATACCAGCAGCTGGAGGGAGGCCCTGGAGGTCCATTGGCTGCATGAGCCTGTCAGCAGGCAGGAGAGGATGCGGGTTGACAGCATCAGGGCTGTCCCCTGCTCCAGATGGGTCCCCCTTCTCTCTCGAGGAGCTAGCACCATGCATGACTCCATTTAGGGTTGTGGTGGTTCTTGCTCACACCTTTGCCCCCACACACCAAGGTTGCCTTGGGCAGTCAAGTGCCCAGCCAAGAAGTCCCAGGGCAATTCCTGGGGCACCAGCACAGCACCCTGCGGCAGTCCCCCGAGTCCCTCTGCCAAGTGCCCACGGACAGATAGCATTTTTTGCAGCAGAGGGTATGCACGTGGCCAGCTCAGCACTTGGCCAGCTGCCACCCCCGGTAATTACTCACGGAAAGCGCCCTGCCTGTTACTTCCATCCTATTTATTGTGCTTTTACATAAACGCCGCTTTCTCAGTGCATGGGGGAACACGTGCACAGTGAGATGCCTCACCCCAGCCCTTAGGGCACAGGAGGATCACTGCAATCCTTGGGGTGGGACGTGGGGGGGATACGCACCTGCCCCCCTGACCAGATGTCCCTTGCCTTTGCAGGTGGGGGGGCTGCAGTCAAGCTCGCTGGCGCGCAAGGTGAAGCGGACACTGCCCAGCCCACCACCTGAGGAGCCCCACGTTCCCCTGGCGAGCCCAGCTGCCTCCCAGCTCTACCTGAGCAGCCTGGCTCCCAAGGCCACGGCGCCTGTCACCAAGGCCAGCCTGCTGAAAGAGCTGGACCGAGACCTAAGGCTGGTGGAACACGAGGCCACCAAGCTGCGGAAGAAGCAGGCGGAGCTGGACGAGGAGGAGAAGGAGATCGATGCAAAACTGAAGTACCTGGAGCTGGGCATCACCCAACGCAAGGAGTCGCTGCTGAAGGATCGGGTTGGTGGGCGGGACCACCCCTACCTGCGCTACCCCGGGGATCGCCGCGACTACCTGTCGGACAGCGAGCTGCACAGCCTGCGCCTCGCCTCCTACGACAGCGCCGGCCTGCGCCCTGCCGGGCAGTACCCCGACTACACCGCCGCTGCCGCCGCCGCCGCCGCCGCCGCCGCCGCCGCCTCCTACGGCGCCTACCCGTACCCTGCCCCGCAGGGCCCCGCCGCCTTCCCGCCACCACGCCTGCAGCACCCCCAGTACCCCACAGCCAGCACCTCACAGGATGGCTTGCCGGCAGCTCCACTGCCCACCTTCACGTCGCCCGGTGGCTTCTCGGCCCCCGGCACCGCATACCCAGAGCTGGGCACCCCAGCCCAGCCAGGCTTCCAGCCCCAAAATCCCTACCAAGCCCCGAGCGCCTTTGCTGGGGCAGCCACCGTGCCGGCAGCACAACCTGCCCTCTACCAGAGCCCAGCAGACATAGCTGGCGGGCACCAGAAACCACGGCAGACCTCTCTGGCTGACCTAGAACAGAAGATCCCCACCAACTACGAGGTCATTGGTGCGGCCACCAGCTCCTCTGCCGTGCCTGACGTCACCTTCAGCACTGCACCGGCAAGCGGTGGCTACGAGCAGTACAAGGCACCTGAGACCCGGCCGGCTGAGAGAACCAGCACGGCACCAGGCCCCTCAGCCAGCTATTCTTCTGAGTCCCTCTATACCAGTCTGGAGCAGAACATCCCCCGTAACTATGTGATGATTGAGGACATCAGCGAGCTCACCAAGGACAGTCCAGCAGTGGATGGGCAGAAAGCAGAGCCGGTGGGCACAAGCACCGATAGCCGCCACAGCAGAGAGAAGAGTGATCTAGGGGACACCGAGGGCTCCAGCCGTCCCTGCTGCTACAGCAAAGCCGAGGAGGAGTCTGAGGAGGACATCTATGATCACCATGGCCCTGACCATCGTGGGAAGAACAGCTACTACCGGGGCACAGAAAGTAATGGCAGGGTGTCAGGGAGCTCCACCAGCTCAAGCTACTACTATGGGGACAGTGAGTACCGGCACTCCTCACGGATGGACAAGCACGGCTCTGGCACACCACTACCGAAGCATTCATCCAAGAACCTGGCACCCGCCGTCATCTCCTCCAAGCGCAGCAAGCACAGGAAGCAAGGCATGGAGCAGAAGATCTCCAAGTTCTCCCCCATTGAAGAAGCCAAAGATGTGGAGTCAGACCTGGCCTCCTACTCAACAACCAGCTCGATTGGCAGCAGCAATGTGGCCTCCAGGGCCAAGAAGCTGCAGGATGAGATCACCTACGGCCTGAAGAAGAACGTCTATGAGCAGCAGAAGTACTACGGTGTCTCCAGCCGGGATCTGGTGGATGAGGAGGAGCGGGTCTACTCTTCCAGCAGCAGAACCCGCTCCTCTGGCTATGGGATGGAAAAGTCCTCCGGTCGGGAGATGGGCGGCCGGAGCAAATCCTATGAGCGGGAAAGCATGGAACGCTCCCAGAAAGTCAGCTCCAAGCCCTCATCCCTCAGCATGAGCCAGAGCCGTGGGCGGGCGCCCATGCGCTCTCAGCCCTCGGAGGAGGAGAGCCCCGTCAGCCCCATGGGGAAGTCAATGGGGGGGTCACGCACTGCGGGAGGGCCGGGCCCCCAGTCAGCGGGGGACCCCTGCTCCCAGTTCTGCTCCAGCCACTCGTTGCCTGATGTGCAAAAGCACATCAAAGACGTGCCAAGGAGTCACTCGTACAAGCACGAGGAGGGCTACGGCATGGATGATACCCATTGCGTTGTCTCAGACAGCGAAGGTAACAGCTCCCCGTGGTGACCACCCCAGAGCATGGCACTTCCCCGGGGCATGCCCGTCCGCTCGTACGCAGAGACACTCTCACCGCCTCAGTTTGCTTGACACGTGCCTTCCTCCCCCTGCCCTGGGTGTTCGGTGTTAGCCGGTCCTGCACGGTGCCCTGCTGTGCCGCGTCCCGTCCCCACGGCACGTGCTGTCCCCTGCGCGCGTGCCCGCTGCTTGCCCCTCCCACTTCATTGCATGGCTTCCGCCCGCGCAGCCTCGAGCGAGACATTGACTGTGGTTTGTTTTTGGTTTCTGAAGCCTATCATTTGGGTCAGGAGGAGACAGACTGGTTTGATAAGCCCAGGGAGGCGCGGGCAGAGAGGGTCAGGCACTACGGTGGCCACTCTTCCTCGCAGAAGAGACCCCCAGTTAAGCACACCTACCACGATTATGACGAGCCCCCCGATGAAGACCCGTGGCAGCACGACGATTACCCCCAGCACCGTGAGCACCGGCACCACAGGGAGTACGATCGCCATGCTGGCTCCTCCCGGCACGCCAGCGACGAGCCGCCACGCCGCTCATCAAAGCAGCACCCACGAGAATCCGGCCGCCATGAGCCCCGTGGCCATGGGCCTTCAGCCGGCCCCAAGAAGGCGCAGCAGCCCGAGTCCCGTGCGCCTTACGGCCCCAGCTCCGCTGATTATGCCCCATCATCCCGCCCCGCTGCTCACCACCATGGCACTGAGACCCCCAAGGCACAGAAACCTTCCCAGCCGCATGGGTCGGCCATGCCAGCGCCGAAGCCGGAGCCCCTCACACACCCACAGCAGCCAGCGGCCAGGCAGCAGCAGGCCGGGCAGCCGGCAGCACGGCAGCAGCCGGCAGCACGCCAGGCTGCCCAGCCAGCAAGCTCGGCACAGCCTGAGACCAGGGGCAGGACACAGGGACCCCCCTCGTCCCGGCCACAGCAGCAGCAGCCAGGGCCAGCCCAGGCAGCAGGGAAGGCACCGGCTACACTCCACACACAGCCGGGCGGACACCCAGCACCGGCGGTAAGTATGGGCGTAACTGGCCAGGCTGCGTACGGAGCCCACAGCTCTGCCTGGAATCAGCACAGCTGGCTGTGCCCACGGGCTGGCAGGGGAAGGGAATGGAAGCCATGGAGTAAAGTGTATCCCACTCACACACCCATTACAGATACGCCTGGGTGCTGTGGAAGCTGCCATCCCCTCGAGGGGACCCAAGAGGGGACATCACTATGTCCTGATCCCATGCTGCCTCTTTTGGGGTTGTGGAGCAGTGTTTGGGGGTTTTGCTATCACCTCCCAGCCTGGGCCACCTCTGGCATATGCTCTACTGGGAGGGTGAGCCCTGAGAGCTGTTTTCCCCTTTCCAGACAAAAGCAGAGCCGACAGACACATCCAAACCTGCAGCAAAAGTGCCACAGCAGCCGGGGAGAGCGCCATCAGCACAGCCCCTGGGAGCAGCAGGTCAGTGAGCCCCAGTGGCACTGTGCCATCTGTCCTGCCTTGTGCCAGCTGCCTGGCACCCCAAAACTCAGCTGTGCTCCCCCAGCCAGGCCTGTCCCCTGCTAACAGTGGCTTTGTTTGTCCCCCAGCAGACAGCAAGGCCGGTCCAAGGGCGGCTGGGCCACGTGGTCCCGCGGGCATGGCCACGGGGCAGCCCAGCGGGGAAGGAGAGAGTGTCTTCTCCAAAATCCTGCCAGGGGGGGCAGCGGAACAAGCAGGCAAACTGACTGAAGGTGAGGGCTGCTCCCGGGATGGGGACAGGGCGGTGATGCTCTTCTGCACCGAGATGGAGTCAGGCACCTTGGGGATGGCTGGGTGCTGCCACCAGTGGGATGCAGTGCTCCCAGTTTGGGGCCATGGGAGGTGGGGGACCAGGGTCACTACTCCATATTGACACCTGTCCTGGCTTCCTCACAGCGGTGTCAGCTTTCGGCAAGAAGTTCACTTCGTTCTGGTGAGAGAACGGCACAAGGTGAGTGAAGCCAGCACCGGGCACTGTGCCGTGGGCTCTCCATGCCCCAGCAGTGCCTGATGCCCTCCTCCCTTCCACTGTAGGAGTTTGGGAAGCGAGTGGAGATTTGAGTCGTTGCAGTGGAAAAACCTATGAAGAAGCCAATGAATTCAGCACGCGGCGCCAGACTCTGAGTATAACGGTGAGTGTACAGGGCACACCTGCACACAAGTCCCCTCTGCCATTCCATCTCTCAGGTTCCAGCGGCACCACTATCCCCCAAGCACCTGCGAAGCCCTGCCTCGACACACTCCCAGCCCCCGGCTGGGAAAGACGTAGCACGGACCCATGCCCTTCGTGCTGGGCCATTCATCCCATCTTCATCCCCAGGTAGTGGCCCCAAGCCAAGGCGTGGAGGCTTGGCCTTGTTCCAAAGTCTCGGCAGCGCTGGTGCAGACCCTGTGTTTCCAGGGAAGGTTTGGGCGGTCCAGGCTCTGCTCCGGGAGCCTGTCCAAAGCGGGGGCGGGCGGAGGCGGCGGCAGCTGCTCCGCCGGCAGTGCCTCTTGGCTCTCTGGGGCCCTTTCGTTCGGGCCAGCGCTGCCGCTCGGCGGGATCCCTTCCGCGGGGAGGGGCTGCTCGGACTAACGCCTTTCTCTCTCTCTCTCTGTCTGTCGCAAGCTTTTGAAAGCAGGGCGATCCCTGGATGCTGGACCAAACGGCGGCCGAGCAGGGGCCCGGCGGACGCCCCGGGGCGGGTGCCCCCCACGCCTGGCGAGCAGCTCCGGCGCGGCACGCGGCGAGCCCCGGCAGCTGCCCCGAGGGGATGGGCCTGGTCCGGACCGTCGGGTCAGGCCCCGTAGGTGGGCTGCGGCCCTTTCTCAAGATTATACGCAGAGTTGCTCCCTCTGAACCCCAGCTCTGGCCTCTTCATAGGTTTTTCCCCCCCGCGAGCCGAGGGCTGGGCGCCGTGGGCGCCGCTCCCCCTTCCCGACCCCACCCGCCCCGCCGGGGCCGTCCCCGCGCCCCCTGCACTGCGGCCGCTCCCGGCCCCGCCGGGGAGCCCCGGAGCGCGTCAGCTAGGACCTAACACTGTTTCACTACCGAAATACGAGGCCATAGGACTCTGACAGGCGGCGCGACCGGCTGGGCGCGTGTCCCGAAGCCATTGGAAGCATTGAAAGGGCCGCGCTCGCCCTCGCCACGCAGCCAGCGCGCCTGCCGCCGGGCACCCCTTTTCTTTCAAGAACAGCCTTAATCATCCCACTTTGATTTCTGTGTATACCTCATCCGCACCGGGGGGTGGGGGGGGGGGGGCACGGGGCGTCGTCAGGGGGGGTCCTTTTTTTTTCTCGGTTTCTTTGGGTTCATTTTCTTTCGGTTTCGGGGTTTTATTTTTCTAAAGTTTATACCAAATCCTCTTCCCTCTTTGCTTTGTGCGATGAGTTAGCACACGGGCTGTCGTCTGTAGAAGCAATAGAGTGCAGGAGGCTACAAAAGAGCACAAATCCCGTGGAACAAGATCAGGAGAGCTTTGCCTCCGGCAGTATCCTTCCTTTTACTGTGCAATCCAAGTCCTTCTCAAGCCATTTTGCGGGGACGGCCGGCGCAGCGGCCGGCGGCCAAAGCCCACTCGCCCTGCCGGGAGGGGATTCCCAGGGGGGGAGGCAGCCCGAGGAGGGGGCTCGCCCGCGCCCCGCCGCCTCCCCGCGCTGGCAGCGCCCCGCCGACACCCCCGTGGCGGGGGGCAGCCGCCCGCTCACCCGCCTGATGTTCTATGCAACGAAATAACACGACTCCAGAACAAGACCTGTGAATAGCTAATCAGTTCAATGTCGCGCCTAAGGGTTCCATCGCAAAGCGTGCCGCCGAGCGACCCGAGAACTATTCTGTACCGACCACCCGTGCGTATGAATTCGTGGCATGTTCGACCCACGGAGGGCCACTTTGCCAAAGGGCAGCCCTAGCGCCCGTGACCGTCTGTCCCGTCGTAGAGCATGGCTTGCTACTTCTCTGCACGGTTCCACCCGCCTTTCAGTGCTTGCTGTTCTTTGCCTGGACTTTTCTTTTTTTCTTCTCCATCAGTCCATCGCTGTACTGAAAGCTCTTAGCAGATTTATGCACTTGTGATCGAGGACCCGGCTGCCGCGGGAAGCCCACGCTTTGTGGCAGATCCCTCGCCGGGAGCTCTGCCGGTGCCCAAGGCTGGGGCGGGCCGGGGGTCCCGGGGGCAGCCCCACGGAGGAGAGCCCCGGCCCCGCGCACAGCCGCCGCCTCCCCCGGCCGGTGACAAGTGCAGAGCCTGAGGGCGCCTCCCGCGGGCCGCCGGCCCCGCCACTCCTCGCGCTGTAAATACTTGTACAGTGTGTAAATCGCACGCGGGACCGAGACCCCCCCGCCCCGGGGCCAATGTCGCCGCCCGAGCACACCCGCCACCTTGCCTTCGTGCCTGCCAGGACCGGGGGCACGCAGCCCCGCGGCGGGCCGGGCCCCCAGCCCGAGTTGTGGCAATCTGCTGGACAGGGCGGGGGAACGGGGGGTTGCAAAGACCGAGGGCCGAGCGCGGCTGGGCGCCGTTTCCAGCGGTAAGTGCGATGCCGGGTGCGCTCCCTCTGAACATTGTGACGGTGTGCGTGTCTGCTGTGCTCTGTGCCACCCGTAGTGACCCCGTACCGTGCCGTACCGTGCCGTACCGTGCCGTACCACCCCCGCCGCTGTGTCGTGACTCCCTCCCAGAAGCTGCCCCCTCACCAGGTGTTTCTGTGGGAACAGAATAAAAAGGACTTGACACAAACCACAGACTGGCCCCGATTTTTGCCTGCTTGCAGCGTGGGGGGCGGGGGATCGAGACCCCTGTCATGGTGGGGGTGGCTGGAATGGGTCTAGTTGTCACCAAGCACTGCTGAGCTCTGCCACCCACGTCTGGGCTGCTGGGATAGGGGGTCCCTGTGGGCATCAAGGACCAGATCTCACCTGCAGGCCCAGGCTGCTGAGTCCGGAGGGCTCCCAAGTGCCCAATCCCCATTGGCGGAGCTGCTTTGGGCACCAGTGACTCAAACCAACCCCCCTGACCAGGCTGCTCAGTCCCACGGGCCTTCAGTGGCCTGATCTCCCCCGGGCCAGGCTGCTGGACTGGGGATTCCTGTGCCTCTCAAGGGCCCGATCCCCCCGGTCCTGCGCATGGAGCCCCTGTTCTGCAGCTACCTGGTGGGTAAACCACCCCGGGGCGATCCGGTGGCCCGGGACACGTCGGGGGCGCGGGGGACCCCGGTGCCTGTGGCTGCAGCGCCGCCCGCGCCCACCGGGGGGCGCCTCAAAGCGGGAGAGGGCCCGAGCGCCGCAGCCAATGGGAGGTGCCGCAGGCCGGAGGCCCCGCCCCATCCCGGAAGTACCGGAGCTGGCCCCACCCCCCGCCGCGAGGACATGGAGCCGCCGGTGAGGGGCTGGGGGGAGTGGCGTCAGAGCTCCGGGACCCCCCCGTCCTTCGGTCCCGCTGTCCCCTCCCTGTCCCCCCCTCGGGAGTCCCGCGCCGGCACCCCCCGACCCTGCTGATTATCTGTCTCGGCCGGGAGCTGCCCCGGTATCCTTCTAATCCCCCCATAGACCCCCATTGCTGCAGGACCCTCCTAGGCGCCCCTTGCACCCCAGGACCTGCACCCAGTATCCTGGTACCCACTGATACCCCAGCAACTGTCCCAGTACCCTCCAGATCCCTGCTACGGAGCCCTGTCTGCTCTCCAGTGCCCTCCTGGCACCCCAATACTGCCTCAGTGCTGCACTAATCCCTCTGCCCTCCTCCCCCCATGTACCCCAGCCCTTCAGCCGCAAGCGCTGCCCCCAGCACCCCCCAAAATCCCCGCTGTCTATACTGGTGCCCCTGTGTACCCTGTGCCCCATCACTCCCCGGTCCGTGTCCCCCACGCGTCCCCGCCCGTCCAGCCACCGCGGCGTGTCCCGCAGGTACAGCCACGTGCGGAGGAGCTGTCGGAGCTGTACCGAGAGCTGAGCCAGCACCCGGGACTCAGCGCCGCCTGCCTCGGCCCCGACCTCACCACGCAGTACGGGGGCAAGTACTGCAGCCTCTACACCGGTACGGGGATGGGGAGGACTGGGGTGGGGGCAGAGGGGTCTGGGGAGTCCCTGCCTGCCCAGTGGGGATGCAGCTGGTGTTCCTCACCCTGCTCCCTGCAGAGTGGTCGCAGCGGGACCTAGCAAGGGCTGAGAACATCAAGTTCTGCCGTCAATACCTCATCTTCCATGATGGAGCCTCCATTGTCTACTCAGCACCTGCTGGCACCTGCTCTGAGATCAAGGATGAGTAAGTCCCCAACAGGGGGTCCCTCGGGGTAGCGTAAGTGGGGGGCTGATAGGCACTCACCCACTCACCCACAGGCTGCTGAGCCGTGAGTCCCCCAGCGGGACACTGAAGGCTGTCCTGCGCAAGGTCCCTGGCAAGGAGAAGGAGAAGGAGAAGCAGTTCCTAGAGGTGAGATCTGGGGGAAAATGGATATTGACTGGGGCTTGGGGCTGGAACCACACTGTGTCTTGGGCCCTGGCATCTCTGCCCCCAGGTCTGGAATCAGAACCAGAAGGTGAAGAGCATTGACCTGACAGCACTGGACAAGCATGGCAGCGTCTACGATGATGGTGAGGGGCTGGGGGATGCCAGGGAATGTGGGGCTCCCTGGGACAGGGTGGCCAGTGCTGACCTGCCCCTGCAGACCAGTTTGGGTGCCTTGCCTGGTCTCACTCGGAGACCCACCTGCTCTATGTGGCGGAGAAGAAGCGTCCCAAGGCTGAGTCCTTCTTCCAGAGCAAAGCCCCTGAGCTGGGCACTTCTGATGAGGACATGGGGCACCCCAAGAAGGAGGATGCACCTGTCAAGGTGGGCTCTCCCCACCCTGGGTCAGCTGGGGGCTGGCTGTGTGGCTGTGCAGCTGATCAGGCTGTGCCACAGGGCGAGCAGTTCGTGTACCACGAGGACTGGGGGGAGACGCTGAGCACCCGCAGTGTGCCCGTCCTCTGTGTCCTGGACATCGAGGGCAACAGCATCTCAGTGCTGGAGGGCATCCCAGAGCATCTCTCTCCTGGCCAGGTCAGGATGGGGAGCTGCAGGGAACCAGAGGAGGGAGGTTTCAAGAGCCAGCAGCATTTTGAGCTGCTTATCTCCCCTCTCCCCACAGGCTTTCTGGTCGCCTGAGGACACTGGCGTGGTGTTTGTGGGCTGGTGGCACGATCCCTTCCGCCTGGGGCTGCGGCACTGCACGAACCGCCGGTGAGTCCCCACAGGGCACCCCACAGCCCAGCCCTGCTGGTAGGATCCTGCAGGGCACCCACCCACACAACCCAACCCCACTGTGACACCCCTCTGTGCTGGCAGGTCAGCACTCTTCTATGTGGACCTGACGGGCGGCAGATGTGGTAAGGGTGGTAAGGAGTGCATACCCTTATCCTTCCGGTGCCCTGGCTCCCCTGCAGCCCCTCACCATCCCCTCATGCCCATGCAGAGCAGCTATCTGAGGACACCAGGGCTGTGTGGTCACCACGACTCAGCCCTGATGGCTGCCGCATCGTCTACCTGGAGAACAATGTCCTGGGCCCCCACCAGCAGTGCAGCCGCCTCCGCATGGTAAGCAGCACTGGGGGGACACTGGCAGGCACCAGGGAGGTGCCAGGGTGCCCATGCTAGGGTGGGGCTGGCAGGAGGGCAGTGGTGCCCCCTCTTTGGGCTGCAGTGGGGGCAGTCAGGCTGAGACCCTGCAAAACTTGCCCTATGCCATGTCTCCTGCAGTATGACTGGTACACCAAACACACCAGCACGGTGCTGGAGACTGTGCCACGGCAAGCATGGGGTGAGTACAGCTCTGGGGGTGTTGGGGGGGCTCAGGGGGCTCAGGGGAATGCTTAGTGCCACCACTGTAATGACAGGTGCCTTCCCGGGAATCTACTGTGGCGCACTGCCAGGGATGTGTTGGGCGGCTGACAGCCGCAGGATCCTGCTGGACACAGCCCAGCGCAGCCAGCAGGTGAGGGGGTGGGGGGGACACAAGGAGGGGCCTGGCTGGGTCAGGGCTCTACTGGACTCTGCTCTCATGCCCCTAGGATGTGTTCGTGGTGGACACGGCAACAGGCACCACAACTTCACTGACAGCTGGTGAGTGATGGGCCAATGGGGCCATGCTGGTGCCAGGGGTGGGGAGAGGGTCACGCCTGCAGGTCTGACCCCCTCCTCCCCAGATTCCCCCAGAGGGAGTTGGTCTGTCCTCACCATCGACCGGGACCTCATGGTGGCCAGATTCTCCACCCCTAGCTGCCCCCCCGTGTTGGTAAAGTCATGTTCCCAGTGCCCACCAGACCCTTGGCACGGGCACTGACCCCTCTCCCCAGTGCCCACCAGACCCTTGGCATGGGCACTGACCCCTCTCCCCAGTGCCCACCAGACCCTTGGCATGGGCACTGACCCCTCTCCCCAGTGCCCACCAGACCCTTGGCACGGGCACTGACCCCTCTCCCCAGTGCCCACCAGACCCTTGGCGTGGGCACTGACCCCTCTCCCTGCACAGAAAGTGGCTGTCCTGCCCGCTGCTGGCCGTGAGGCACAGACAGAGTGGATCTGCCTGCAGGACACACCCCCCGTGCCTGGCATCAGCTGGGACATTCGCACCCTGCAGCCCCCACCAGAGCAGGAGCATGCCCAGTACAGTGAGTGCCCAGGGTGGGGTCAGGCTGTGTTCCACCATCCTCACTGCTCCCTGACACCCCCCTCCCTGCCTCCACAGGGGGCCTGGACTTTGATGCTATTCTGATGCGCCCAAGCGAGGGTCCTACTGCCCAGAAGCCCCCCTTGGTTGTGATGCCCCATGGTAAGAGCTTGTCCCCAGCCTGCTGTACCCCAGCCAGGCAGTGTCACCCTCATTTTGATTTTGCCATTTGCAGGGGGTCCTCACTCCGTCTTCACGGCCGGGTGGATGCTGTACCCGGCGGCGCTGTGCCGAGTGGGCTTTGCTGTGCTGCTGGGTGAGTGACACCAGGGCTCTGGGTGACACAGCACCCATGGAGGGGCTGGGATGGGGGCACAAAGGAGGAAGGGCTCTGATGCTGCTCCCCATGCAGTGAATTATCGCGGTTCGCTGGGCTTTGGCCAGGACAGCGTGGCCTCTCTGCCAGGCAACGTGGGCACACAGGATGTACATGATGTGCAGGTATGACCTGCAACACGGTCCCTGGGGCACCCTGTGCTCCTGCAGATGCCCTGAGTAGGGAAAATGGAGCTGCCTGCTCAGTGGGTGTTCCCCGTGGTGGCAGCTCTGCGTGGAGCGGGTGCTGCAGGAGGAGACGCTGGATGCCAGCCGGGTGGCACTGGTTGGCGGCTCACATGGGGGCTTCCTGGCATGCCACCTCATCGGGCAGTTCCCTGACACCTACCATGCCTGCGTGGTCCGCAACCCCGTGGTGAACATCGCCTCCATGGTGGCCACCACCGACATCCCGGACTGGTGAATACTGCTACCCCCAGCTTCCCAGGCTTCTTGCCATCCCAGCCACACATGTGCCCCCAACTCTCTTGCCTGCAGGTGCCTGACAGAGACAGGGCTGCCCTACAGACATGATGCCCTGCCAGACCCAGCCCAGTGGACAGAGATGCTGCACAAGTCACCCATACGCTATGTTGACCAGGTACGTCACTGTTCCCATCCCTGTCCCTGTCTCCAACAGCAGTGCCAGCGCTGAGGCTGTGCTGCTCCTGTAGGTCCGTGCACCCGTGCTGCTGATGCTGGGGGAGGACGACCGGCGTGTGCCCCCTAAGCAGGGTCTGGAGTATTACCGTGCCCTCAAGGCCCGGGGGGTGCCCACACGGTGAGTGGGGTGCTGGGGGCTTGAGCTGTGAGGGTGCAGACACAGCACTAATCCCTGTTTCCCCTCCAGGCTGCTCTGGTACCCAGGGAACAACCACGCTCTGGCTGGCGTTGAAGCCGAAGCTGATGGCTTCATGAACATAGCGCTGTGGCTGCTCAAGCACCTGCAGTGCTAAGGATGCTGACCCCTGCCACTGATCCCCAATAAACGATGTAGTTCAGCACCCCAGTGTCTCTAGTGATAGTGCTGGTACCGGTGTCATCTCCACTCCTGGTGCCCCAGGAGCTGGTGGCTGCCGGACCTTTCACCTGCGCGGATGTGCGGGGCCATGGGAAGGGTGACCCCTGCCAGGCCATGCGGGCGGCGGGGAGCGGCTGCAGGGCTGGCACCGGCCGGGGCGCTGGCGCCGGGCCGCTCCCGCCTGCTTTGGCAGGCGTCCCACTGCGGGCGGCAGGAGCCGGCAGAGAACAGCCCCATGGCCACGGGGAACGAGAAGGGTGTGGAGGTGGGAAAGGGTGCTCAGGGGAACTGTGTGGGTGGGCACAACCCCGTTTCGGGAGGTGGGCACAGGCAGAGGGGGAGCTTACCCCCGTCCAGCATGCCCCTTCTGTCATCCAGGCGGCCCACGGCCCCGCCGCCTGCTACCGGGAGCTGAGCCGGTTCCCTGCCGTCACCCGTGCCGCCCTCAGGGCCGCGGCTGAAGGCCAGACCTTCCTGCTCTACACCGGTGAGTGGCGGGCTCGGCCACCCCCGCGCCTTGGGCCCGCGGGACCCGTGCGAGCGGGCGCTGACGGTGCCGTCCCTCAGAGTGCAGCCGCCCCGACCTGGCCCGCCGGCGGCTGCTGCGCTTCGGCCGCCACTACAGCCTGCGGCGCACAGCCGGCCCCGAGGGCCTCGCCGTCAGCCGGACCGCGCTCAGCGCCGGGATCCACAACCAGTACGGCACGGGCGGGCCCCGGGATGGCACGCCGTGCCTGTGGCGTTCCCGGTGCCCACAGCGGGGCCGGTGCCCACAGCGCTTGGCCCACCGCAGCTTCCGTCCCTCCCGCCCTCAGGCTCCTCAGCCAGGACTCGCCCACGGGGCAGCGCCGCGCCGTGCTCGAGCGCTGCCCGCGGCAGGGCCACGAGCTGCTGCAGGTAACGCGGCTGTCCCGGTCACTCACCGGCGTGGCTGGAGTGCCACTGCAGGGTGGTGGGCACCGTGTACACGGTGTGCCGGCGCTGACGCCCGTCCCCCCAGGTGTGGGACAGCGGGGGATGCAGCCACAGCGTGGATCTCACGGCGCTGGGGAAGCATGGGGACGTCTACACGGAGGGTAGGCCCCTTCCCAATGGTCCCCACCCACAGCAGCGGTGAGGTTGGCATGGCCAGCATCCCTGGTGGCTACCTGATGCCCAGCTGTGCCTGTGCCAGGCTGGGCTTTGGCACCCTCCTGCCATGCCAGGGCCCTTTGCCTGCCTGTCCTGGTCACACTCGGAGACACGGCTCCTCTATGTGGCTGAGAAGAGCCGACCCGAACGACAGCCCCCCTGCCCCTGGGATGTGCCAGGAGCAGCCTGGCCAGCAGCAGAGGATGAGGATGAGGAGGTAGGTGCCCCATGAGTTGTTCAGTGCACCCCCAAGCATGCCATGCAGGCTATGAACACGGCACATGCCCCTTAGGCATGCACCCCCTGAACGTGCTGTGCACCCCGTGAGTGTGCCATACATCCCATGAGTGTGTCATGGACAGAGCTCCATGCCTGGGGTGGCCAACCTTGGGGCTGATGGGTCTGTGCCACAGGGTAAGCAGTTTGTGTACCACGAGGACTGGGGGGAGGCCCTGAGCACACGCAGCATGCCAGTCCTCTGTGTCCTGGACCTGGAGGGCCTCAGCCTGTCAGTACTGGAGGGAGTCCCGGAGCATCTCTCCCCTGGCCAGGTCAGGATGGGGTGCAGGGAGCACCCAAGGGGATCCAGCCTGGAGCCATGGGATGAGCCTGACTGTCACACAGGCCCTGTGGTCCCCGGATGACCATGGTGTGGTGTTTGTGGGATGGTGGCACAAGCCCTTCCGCCTGGGGCTGAGCGCCTGCTCCAACAGGAGGTGGGTACCAGACAGCAACCCAGCACCATGCCAGGATTGCCATGCAGTATCAGCACAGTGGGGGTCCAACCTGACCCACTCTTTCCTCCCAGGTCAGGGATTTTCCACTTGGACCTGGCCAGCGGATGCTGCGGTGAGTGCTGGGGCTCTGGAGGGTGCCTTGGGGGTCCCTGGGAGTCCCTGGGATGCTGACCCCTGTGCCCACAGAGCTGCTGTCAGCAGAGAATTGTTCTGTCTGCTCCCCTCGGCTGAGCCCTGATGGCCAGCGCTTGCTCTACCTGGAGGGGGTTGTGGGGGGGGCCCACCGGCAGTGTCTGCGCCTGCGCATGGTGAGTTGGGCCTCATGGGCACCAGGCACGGCTGGTCCACCTTGTGCTGCCAGCACAGTGGCCAGCCCAGGTGTCACAGCCTCTCGTGGTGCCTGGTTGGGGTGGGGTTGTCCCCAAGCCTCCCTGCCTCAGTTTCCCCTGGCATAGTTCCATCCCTGAGCACTGGCTCTCCCCAGCTCACCTGGCAGACAAGGCAGACAGTGACAGTGCTTGATGTGGTGCAGGAGCCCACAGAGGGTGAGCAAGGCATGGGCGCAGCTGGGTTCTAATGGGGGGCTGGCACCACCCCCTGCCAGGTGCCCATTGCCCTGGCTCACTAGCCCAGTGCTCTGCCCCACTTGCAGCCTTTGCTGGGCTCTACACAGAGGTGCTGCCACCACAGTGCTGGGCAGCTGACAGCCGGCGAGCCGTGCTGGGCACCCCTCAGCGGAGCCGCACGGTGAGTCCTGGCGATGGCAGGGCCAGGGATGTGAGCCACACACCCCATGGTGACACCACTGCCTGTGGTCTGCTCCCTCACAGGACCTGCTGCTCGTCGATACGGAGGCATCCACTGTCACCAACCTGACAGCAGGTACATGGCACCGGCCACCCATGGTGCTCTAGTGAACAGTTGTGACCACCAACATGTGTTCTGTCCCCAGGGTCACCTGAAGGGTGCTGGGAGCTTCTCACTCTCCAGTGGGACCTGCTGGTGGCCACCTGCTCAGCCCCCCACCACCCCCCCAGCCTGGTGAGCAGTGCCCTGGCACCGTGTGGTGCAGTGGGATATGGTACAGCAATGTGCAGCCAGACACAGCACAGTGTGGCACACACGCCATGGTGTGGTGTGGCACGGGCAGATCAAATATGACACAGCCTTGGCATGGCAAAATCTTGTCATGGCACAGCCCCAGTGTCATCCATTGACTGTGCACAGGTGGTGGCTGTACTGCCGCCAGCAGGCCAGGAGTTGCCCCTTGGCTGGGTATCAGTGGAGGACACCCCAACAGTGCCTGGTATCACCTGGAAGACTCTGACGGTCCAGCCACCCTGCAATGGGCAGGGCCCTGCTGCACAGAGTGAGCCCCTGGGGGCCCCTGCTGCACCTTGGTGCTGCCTGGGTGCCAGGGACCCTTGGGAGCGGGGTGTGGGCAGGATGTTAGGTGCCCAGGGTGGCAGCTGCTGAGTGGGACCCCTTCCTCTGGTGCAGACACCCAGGCTTTTGAGGCCCTGCTGCTGAGCCCCTCAGATGGCATACCACCGTACCCACTCGTTGTGTGCCCCCATGGTGAGTGAGGGGAGAGTGGGAACACCCTGGCAGTGCTGGTGGCACTCCAGGTGATGCCCATGCCGGCCCCAGGTGGTCCCCACGCTGTCTTTGATGCCCGCTGGCGTCCGAGCATGGCTGCACTGTGCCAGCTGGGCTTCGCCGTGCTCCTGGGTGAGTGCTGGGGAGCTCGGGGACATGTGGCCCTGTGTCCCAGTGGAGGCATGGCACCCACAGCCCTGTCTCCTCAGTGAACTACCGTGGCTCCCTGGGCTTCGGGCAGGCCAGCATCAGCTCCCTGCTTTCCCGTGTGGGTGAGCAGGATGTGGCAGACACCCAGGTGAGGTGTGCTGGGGGTGCTTGGGGGGATGCTGCTGGGAGGATGCTGCTGTTTGGGTGCCAATGGTGGGTGCCCCACGGGTGCAGCTGGCAGTGGAGCAGGCGCTGCACAGAGAGCCCCTGGACCCGCACCGCCTGGCCCTGCTGGCTGGATCCCACGGAGCCTTCATCGCCCTCCACCTCCTCGCCCGTGAGCCCAAGCGTTACCAAGCCTGTGCCCTGCGCAGCCCCGTCTCCAACCTGCCCGCACTGCTGGGCACCTCTGACATCCCTGACTGGTGAGTGCCACCCCCCATCCTGTGCCATGCCATGTCCCTGTGACACCTACCGGTGTCTCTGTGCCGCAGGCGCTACACCTCCCTGGGGCTGCCCTACTCCTTTGAGCGGGTGCCATGTGCTGAGGAGGTGGCCACCATGCTACTGCGCTCGCCCATCGCCCAGGCAGCCCAGGTAAGGCAGGGTCAGGATGGGTGTGGGGTGCCCATTGTGGGGTGTCACACCCACAGAGGGCACTGCTGCAGGTGCAGACACCTGTGTTGCTGTGCGTGGGCGCCCGGGACCGGCGCGTCAGCCCCACGCAGGCACTGGAGCTGTACCGGGTGCTGCGGGCCAGGGGTGTGCCAGCACGGTGAGTGGGGTGCTGGTGGGAGCAGGGAGGGAGCTCTGGGGTGTTGGATGAGCATCTTCCCATCCTGTCCCTCCCCACAGGCTGCTGTGGTACCCAGAGGGTGGCCATGCACTGGCTGGTGTGGAGACGGAGGCTGATGTCTTCAAGAACTCTGCCCACTGGTTCCTCCAGCACCTGGGGCAGCCCAGGCGGGATGGGGCAGGCTGGCACAGCCCCTAATGCCCACAGTGGTCCTGGGCTATGCCAGCCTCTGGGTGGCTGCTGGCCCTGGGGACCACACCAGAACCAGAGGCAGATGGAGTGAGTGTAGCCGGGGGCAGGGATGTGTGTTGGAGTTTGGTGTTAAATAAATGTGAGACCCTGTGCAGTGCCGACCCCTGTGGCCAAGGCTGTGCCTTTATTGTGCAGTGGTGGCTGTGGCAGGCTGGGAATGCCAGCTCAACCCATCTTCATCACCTTGTCGATCCAGTCAACATAGAGGGAAACACGGATGAAGAGGGCAGGCTGATCAGTGCGGGCACACACACGGGAGGGGGTGATCACCCCCTCCAGCACCCAGCAGTCAGCGGTGAGACAAGCCAGAGGTCCACCATAATCACCCTGTGGCATGAAGAGAGCGGTGTCACTCTGGTGCCAGCACCTGCCACCTCCCTGGGGCAGATGTCCCCAGCCCAGCTCACCTCACAGGCACCCACGCCGGCACGCAGCGGGGCAGTGCACAGCTCGCTCTCCTTCAGGCGCCCACGCAGAGCCCTGTTGCATTCGCTGTGGGCCAGCACTGGCAGCTGCGCCACGTTCAGCACACTGCCGTCTGCTGTGCCTGTGGGCCAAGAGCATGGAGCAGCGGGCATGGGATACAGCACTGGGCATGCAGGGATGCAGAGGAATGGCACAGGCAGGGGATGCTGTGGGCAGGGAAGGGCACGGGCAGGAGGATGCCATGGCAGGGGGATGTGGAAGGGAGATGTTGTGGAAGAGGGATGCCATGGACAGGGTGATGCCAGGGGCAAGGGATGCTGTAGACGGGGGGATGGAATGGGCAGGGGCAAGGGATGTTCTAAGCAGGGGGATGGAATGGGCAGGAAAGCACCATGGAAGTGAGCAGGGGAATGCCAGGGACCTGGGAGTTGCTGCAGGCAGGGGATACTTCAAGTGAGGGATGCTGTGGGCAGGGAGATGCCATAGACATGGGGATGCTGTGGGCAGAGGGGATTGAATGGCATTGGCAAGGGGCTGTATTGAACAGGGAATCCTCCAGCAGGGGCTGCCCGTGGCAGGTACCTCTGGTTTCCCCCCAGCCAGCGATCTCACAGACAGTGCCCGCAGGCACAACGTAGCGCTCGGGGGGCAGGCAGATCAGGGCCACACGCCTGGTCAGAGTAGCTGGCCTGTGACAAGAGGGGCAGTGGGACATGGTGCCAGCCTGGCCAGCAGTGGAGCATGGCAGAGGCCAAGGCATGGCCACTCACCTTGCCAGCTTCAGCATCACCAGCTGGGACTCGGAGGGGCCACAGACGATCCGCACGATGGGGATGGTCTGTTGGTCAGGGTCCCCAGGGCCAGGGTCCTTGAAGAGAGTCCCCAGCTGCACCTCATAGCCCGTCAGGTCGGCATTGCTGTGGAATATGAGGGACATGAGGGCACAGGGGGACCCACCACCCCACACCCCAGCCCCAGCCTTACCAGGAGGAAAAGCACTGGCGAGTGCTGATCACCCACTGCTCCTTCACCAGGGATCCGCCGCAAAAGTGCACACCCTCCCTGCGGGGACAGGGGGTGAGCTCTGGGGGGACTCTGAGTACACGGCACTGCATGCGGACTCCCACTCACCGGTTGCGGATGCTGACAGTCCAGGGTGAATTGCCGGGCTGGCCACCAACGATGCGCCCCTTCTGCTGCAGCCTCTCGTCCCGCTGGCCACACTGCTCAAATGTCACTGCATCTGTGGGCAGGGTTGGCATCAGCCGGGCCTGTACCACCAGCACCCACCCCAGGGTGCCCACCCAGGACCTGGGGGCCCCCACCTGCATTCTCCATGATGGGGGGCACCGTGCTGCCAGCTGCAGAGAGAAAACATAGGGTGGCACTGGCACATGATCCAGCCACCCTGAGGGGACCAAAACTACCCTGTGTGTGGCTAAGGTCCCCTCTAGCTCTGCAGGGATGTGGGTAGGGGCTCACAACAGGGCTTGATGGCACAATAGTCAAAGGGGGTGCGGGGGTCCATGGTGTAGCACCAGGGGCCATGGCTGTCATTATCAGGGTTGCGGCAGTAATTCTCCTCCAGGTGCGCCTCAGGGTGTGTGGCAGGCGAGATCCTGCCAGGAGGCAGTCACCATCACTGTCACCATCCCCATCTTCACCTCCATCCCCACCTCAACTTCAATCCCATCCCCATCCCAGTACCCACCACCCCTCCTTGCACACTCACTGGGGCACGTGGGGTGTCTGGGCAGCCCAGGGCTGGCAGGTGATTCCCTTGCGTGTCTTGCTGACGTGGCCGTGGTAGTTCTTGCCGTGGCCGTGGTAGCACTCTGGGGACAGGCAGGGAGGGCTGGCATCCCTCACAGGGGCACCGGGGTGGGCACCCAGGGACAAGTGCCTGGGGTGACTCACCTTGGGCATCCTGCTCATCAGGGCAGCGGCGGATGTGGAAGCAGAAGGCGATGCGGACAGTGGGGCGGGAAGTGAAGCACCACGGTGCCTCTGATCCATCGGGGTTGCGGCAGTAGTTCTCCTGCAGGTCCCTGCAGGAGGGGCCGCACGGTTGTCCCCCCTCAATCCCACACTCATGGGTGCTGCCCACCACCACCCTCCTGGGGTGCACAGCCATCCCCTTACTTGCATGAGTACTTGTTGGGCACGAAGTGGTGCTTATGGGGCACCTGGGAGTCCCAGCGCTGGCAGGGGATCCCCGACACGGTAACATTCACACGGCCACGGTAGCCTTCCCCCTTGCCCCTGAAGCATCCATTGGTGACATTGACAGGCCGTGGGCGTTTTTCTGCTTGTGTGGCCAGAGAGAGGGGCAGAGTAGCAGGGTCAGGGGTAGCACCCAGGACTCTCAGGCCCAGCTGTGCATCATGCTGGTGGGGACCTACTGCAGATGCGGATGTGGCAATATTCACGCTCCCGCCTGGGATCAGTGGTGTAGCACCAAGGCCGCTCAGAGCTGTCAGGGTTGCGGCAGTAGTTGTCATCTAGCCCCTTGTCAGGGTACCTGGGCCAGAGACAGGGAGCAGCAGTTGAGATGGCACCATCACCCCAGCACCGGGCACTCAACCAGGGCATTGCACTGCTGGGGGCTCGGGGTTAATACTTGTTGGGGTGGTAGGGGTGCTTGTGTGGGTGCTGCAGGTCCCAGCGCTGGCACTCTGTCCCTGATTCGGTGTGGTCCACAGTGCCACGGTAGTCCTCCCCATTGCAGGTCATGCAGACAGCTGCCAACAACTGCAGGGCTCAGTGTGGGGGGAACATACAGCACAGGGTGGCCCTGGGACATGGCACTCACCATCCTCACACTTCTTTATGCCACAGCTCTGGTGTCGGACATTGGGATCAACAGTGTAGCACCATGGGCCCCGCTTGTCCCGGTCAGGGTTTCGGCAGTAATTCTCCTCCAGCCCATTGCGAGGGGATGGCAGAAACCTGCTGGCAGTAGAGTGGGTAGGAGAGCTGCCAAGAATCATTTGCTCTGGAATGGGTGCAGCCAGGATGATGCGCTACCCCTGGCAGTGCCATTGTGCCCAAGCTGTCCCCATTGCTCCTGTGCTATCCCACGCTGTTCCCACCTCATTCCCCATTCCCCATTGCCCCATGCTGCCCAGGGTAGGTGCCACAGGACAGCCAGGGACACGGGGGCACCTGTGGTCATGCGGTGTCGTGGCTTGCCAATGCTGGCAGCGCAGCCCCTTCTCCGTTGTGGCCCGTGTGCCGCGGTAGCTGGAGCCGTCACCCACGATGCAGTCCCGCAGGTAGTCTGAGCAGAGCCAAGCACCTCTTCAGAGCCCCAGGGCCAGGTCAGGGCACATGGGCAATGAGGAGTCCTGTGCCAGGTGGCCCGTGCCCTGTCTGTGGTGTCCCCATACCCACGCATGGCACCAGCCCACCTTTCTTCTGGTACAGGTCATAGCGGATGTTTTTCTGCAGCTGGATGCGGGGTGAGTGCTGGGTCCAAGGCAGCAGCTGGCACAACTGGCTCTGCTGGTCATGGTGGAAAGCACTGGAAGGCACAGCAGGAGTCTGGCATGGCACCGTGTGAGGCCAGGGCTCACAGGACCTGGGTCACACATGTGAGCACCCAGTATCCAAGTGCAGAGAGTGACCCAGTGTTGTGGCCCCTGCACTCCCACCTGCCCCGCGGTGGCACTGTGTCCTGCTCACCGGCAAGCCAGGCTGGTGGCACAGCGCTGGGCACACTGCTCCGCAGTGCCCTGCTCCGGCAGCGGTGGCGGTGGGTCCACGGGCACCGCCAGCAGCTCGGTGGCTCGCAGGCGCTGGAAGTCATTGAGGGGTGAGCGGTGGCCTGGGGAGTGTGGCAGGAGCTCAGCGTTCCCATGGAACCACAGCATGAGCACTGGGGCACTTCAGATCCCTGACCCATGGATCAGGATATCCCTGACCCACAGAGCATGGGATCTGTGTTCCACAGAGCATGGGACCCGTGTCCCAAGAAGGAGGGGAACTCTGTCCCATGGAGTATGGGGTCCACGTAATATGGAGCAAGGGATCCCTGTCCTATGTCCTGATGCATGTGCCGTGGAGCAGGAGGGTCCCTGCCCAACATCACCCTCTGCAGTTCCCAGCTTCCGGCTGCCCCCCCTTCGCCGTGGGACAGGGCATGGCCGGCAGGCTCCCGGCCCGGCCGCTGGCCCGGCCGCTGGCCCCGCACTGCCCCGCGCCCTACAGCCCCCAGGCGACCCAGCCTAGGGCCCTACCTGAGCCCAGAGCCGCGGCCAGGGCGAGCAGGACCCCCAGCACGGGCTGCATGGCGGCGGCCCCGCGTCCCCGGGCCGCTGGAGCTCCGGGACGGCCCCGAGCAAATATTTGCGGTCGGGCGCGGGGCCAGGCAGGGCCGGGGTCACCCCGCTGCGGGCACGCGTGGGCCGGGGCGGGGCCAGGCCCGGGGGCGGGGCGTAGGCGGCGGGGCGGGGCCTGGCGCGGCGGGGCGGGGCCAGGCGGGTCCGGGGTCACCCCGGGGCGGGCACGTGCGGGGCGGGGCCTGAGCGGCGGGGCGGGTTCTGGCGGGGCCGGGGTCACCCCGCGGCGGGTGCTCGAGGGACGTGGGTCGGGCCTGCGCACAGGGGGCGGGCCTGGAGCAGCAGGGATGGGTCCTGCGCCAGTGAGGAGGTGCCTCGGGGCGGGGTGGGGCTCTGAGGGCGGGGCAGGGGCGGGGCAGTGCGGCGGGCCCCACGGGAGTGGGCGGGACTACGGGGCGGGGCTCTGGGGAGGGGCGTGGCCACACCGCGCGGCTGGGCCGGGCGGGGCGGAGCGCGGAAGGGCGTGGCCAGCGCTGTCGCCGGGCGCCGATTGGCCGCGGAGCGCTCGTGCCGCCGGTTGCCAGGCGCCCCGCGCGCGCGCGCGAGCCCCGCCCCCGGGTACGTGCCCGCGCGGGGTCGCGCTCGCGCCGCGCCGCCCGCTCGGTGCGTCGGGGCCGCGGAGCCGGCGGGAGCGGGGCCGGGCCCGGCGTGCACGGTGAGAGCGGGGTCGGGGGAACCGCGACCGGCCGGAGCGCGGCTGCGGCGGCACCTGCCAGGCCGCCCTGCCCTTGGCGGCGGGGAGCGGGGCTGGCGGCGACGGCGCGGCCTGGGCAGAGGGGGCGGCGGGCCCGGGCCTGGCGGAGAGCGGGCGGCGGGGTGGCTTTCCCGGCGCGGCGCCGCCTCAGCTCGGCGCGGCCTACGGGGCCGGCCCGGTGCCGCCTTCCCGCCGGGCCGCGCTCCCTCCGCGCCGCTTTCCCGCCGCCGCCCTCGGCCCTGGGTGGGCGCCGCGCCCGAGAGTGCTCGGTGGGGCCGGGCGGGAGGCGGAGCGGGCCCGGGGCTTCAAGCGGCAGGGCCGGTCCGAGCTGTACCGGGTGAGCCTCGGGGCTCTGCCGGGAGCGGCCGAGGTGCTGTCGGTGGTGGCAGCCGGCTCTGCTTGTGACAAAACCCGTGTGGGCGTCCCGGGCTCTCCCCGCTCACCGGGACCGGCCCGGCGCCGTGGGAGCGCAGGTGAGTGTCCGGGTAGCTGGCGGAGTTGTGGGTTCTTCAGGGACAGGCGGCTCTCTCAGGCAGAGTGCCCGGGCAGTTCCTCGGCTCTGCCCCTGTGGGACTCCGTGGGCCCCGCCACTTCCCAGGGCTGACCTTGGCTCCGGGCACTGGGAGCGTGACTAACAGCAGAGGCTGTTCTGGGAGGGACAGACCTACAGGCAAACTTTATCTTTAGTCCCCAGTGCAGGTGACTGAAGGCAACTTAGTGGTTCTACCACCCTAAAAGGTGTAAATGCTGCATATTCCTTGTGGCCTCCCTGGTTTCTTGGAAGCAACAGGCTACAAAGTGGCTCACCCAAGTTTCCAATGCCCATCAAGTCAACAGGCCTGGATTCACTGAGTTTTGACACAGGTTCGAAGTTGGCAAATGTGTGTTTTTGGAGTGGAACTAGGTCCTGCTGCCCAGGGGGGATGGTCTGGGCAGGGGGATGTGGGACCTGGCTGTAGAGTGAGTATGTGATCACTCCCTGCGGTGGCATATCTCCCTTGGTCCTGGAGCTTTGGGCTCCTAGGCTTGGGAAAACAGCTGTCCAAAATGAGATTAAAATCTTTTTGTGTTAAAAAAACTAAGAACTTGCTTATTTTCTCTTAGCACTTCCAGGCAGGAGCTTCTTTCTACCACCCATTGCTGTTACATGGTAAACTAATAATGCCCCTTGCCTTTCAAGTACTGTTCTTAACAAAACTTGCTATTTAACTTTCCAAATGGAATGCTGTCTCGTCCCACCTTTAGCTTTACAAATTCCTTTCCTCACGTTAGGAGTTTCTAATTCTTGGGTTTCTTCACACAGGCTCTGCTGCTATGCTGAGCATCCTAAATCACTTATTCATTCGTCCCGATGCTTGTCATTGCACTCTTCTATCCTAAATATAGGGTAGTATGCCAACAGAAGGAGCTTGAGAGCAAGCTGAAGTGCTGGGAACACCACTGTTTACTCAGAGGAGTAATCAGCAAAGCCTGGCTGATTCCAGGTCACGCCGACTCCTTGCTGCAGGAGTTCAGGCTCACTTCTTTGGGAGCTGGCACAAATGCTCCAATAACTGGGCGATGTTGCTGACAGCACCTGCTGGCTTAGACATACCCATTTCTTTAAGTATTGTGTAAATAGAGTAGTAAATTGTGCTTAATTGTTGGCATCAGACCTGGGGAATCAGTAAGAGTTATGGGGCTGATAGCAGTGAAGGTGTTCTGCTCTCACTGTGTACCAGTTAAGTTTTGTATGTATGGGATTTGTTGACCCCAAGCACTTTTCTGCTTTTAGAAATGCTGGTCATTGGTAACTTACCCACTCTGTTCTCCTCATCTCCCAGGGCAGGGAGTGCTGAGCCCGGCTGCTCTCGGAAACGAAGGAGGATGTGTAGAGTGGGACCCTTTGCCAGCTTCAGCCGCGAAGCTCCTGGTCAGAGCTGGCCCACCGCTCTGGCCGTGACTTGTCCTGAACGGGCAGCTGCTCTGGAGGAATTCTGGTCTCTCTCTCCTGGTCAGAGCCATGCTCTGACAGCGGGGGGATAGTGTCAAAGTGCTGTGTCCTGGCAGACAGGCCTGAGAGGTGCTTTGGGGCTCTGCACTCAGGGGCTCTGCTGGGGACTGAGGGAGAAGAGAACTGTGTGGTTGCAGCAGCTAGATCCTGGGAGAGTTTTCTTGCTATAGTATCTGCAGCACAGCTGTGAGGTGCAGTGTGTTGTCAGCCTAGCAGAGAAGGTGTGATGGTTCTGCCCTGGCAGGAGTGGTGTTGCTCACCAGTAGGAATGGTGTCTCCTTGCCTTTTCTGTGTTCCTTGGAGAGATAATGAGACAAATTAGTCTGGAGAGATAGCAGGGTGCTGTGGGTGCTGTGCCAGCCTGGGGAGGAACTCCAGCTGATGGAGTAAAAGTCTGCCTCATTCTGTGAGTAACAGCTATCTGAAAAGTTTTGTGGGGATGATTTTGGGTGGCTTGTGCCTTTACTCCTGTTAGCTGAGGGATAGTACTGAGGAGTTAAGTCTAGTGATGATTAATTTGAGTGAGGAAAATGCAAACGCTGAATTCTTCTTAGGCAAACAGGGGTCATGTAAATAAATGCCTCTGGCATTCTTTGTGGTGCTTGCAGACTGTCTACCAATTACTTCTGGTCTCTTGCTGAATCAGTGGGAGGCTGTTGCTCCTTGAGCTCCGAGTACTTTGGCGGTGATTTGGGTGAAATACAAATAAACACAGTTGGATTGACCTAGTGTATCTGAGCTCTTGGTATGCTGAAAATGTTTGTTCTTAGGATGTTTGTGCAGTCTGAGAGCTCTGTACCTTAAACCCAATTTGCAAAGGACTGTGACCATGTTTAAGCTGTGAAAAATAAAATACCAGCCTGAAGAACCTGTGCTTTTAGGGCTTGTTCTGTGAGATTGAATTTGAGCAAACTACTAAGGTGCTGCTGGATGGAAAGTTAATGTATTAACCTGTGTGAACACTCTAGGTAGGTGCACATCCTAGTTTGGTGCCTTTTTCTGTCTGTGTATCTCCCTGTGCTTATCTGTTGACTGAAACTGTCTCCGGTTCAGCTTTTCTAGTATAAATTTTTAGCTTGCCAGCAAGAGATATGATTGTACATGTTTGATGTTACCAGTATTTTTGTCAGTGGATTTTTTCATGAGCATCTGAACTGATCTGCTGATGCAGCAGTGTCTGAAGGAGATGATCCAAGTCCCCCAGCCAGTGAGGCCCTGTCCCTGTGCAATGCCTGAGCTGGTCACCTGGGGAACAGCAGAAAGCTCCCTGGCTCTTGTGCCTGGTTTGGGAGCTGCTCTGGGTGAGTGAGGAGGAGGAGATGGGGCAAGGTGAGCAGCATGGCTTTGATTGGAGTTGGGTAGGCAGCAGGGGCCTCTTGTTTCCATGAATGCCATGTCCTGCTCAAGGTCACCTCAGTGCTGGTTTTTTGGAGCCTTGAGGCATCATAGGAGATTCCCTGGAAACTCTGCCCATGGCAGCAGTGCAGCCTTGCAGGGTTCTTCCACATCTGGGGTCCTGTCCCTGGACCATGTGGTGTGACCCAAGAGCCAGAGGAGGCTGCAGGGCTACCAAGTGTCCCCACATCTCCTTACTGTGGCCCTTGCATATATCTGTGGAGAGCTCACAATGGCTCCCAAAGCTCAACACAAATGGCGTTCAGCTATGTGGCCCCTGGCTGTGTCACTGTCAGGCCGTGCCAGTGGCACTGTGCTTGTCCTGGCATGAGGCAGCAGAGGGTTGTGTAGGAAAGCTGAGCTGGGTAAGCCTCACTGCTTTTGGAGCAGAGAGGTCAGACTCCAGACATGCCATTGTGGTGCCTGACCTGTTTTGGCTCTGGGTTAACTTTCTGCAGTTTACTAACCTGGAAGGAGCTTGTAAATCCCCAACCAAGAGGAGTTTGTCAACAGCCCAGCACTGCAGGGGGAAAAGAAGTTAGGCCCAGCCTGGAGGAGAAGGAGGTGGCATGGTCCCTGTGGTCAGATCAGAGCAAGTGGTCACCTCAGCCACCCTCATGGTTTGATGCTCTTGAAAGGGCGCTTCTCTTACTCTGCTTTCAGCTGTGTCCTCTTGCCTCCTCCCAGGGGCCAGCTGTAGTGCTGAACTAATGGACTGACCAGTTGTTTCTGCTGATTTGGCGTAAAGTTGGTGTTTTTTTCAGCTTGACCCTTTATTAACTTTGCAAGGCTTTGCGAGGGAAGGTTTTTGGACCATCCCTGGAGGCAGGAAGCCATTGGATCAGCAGAGTTCTCCCTTTGTAATGGTGCTCTTTGCCAGAACAGATATTTGCTTTTTCAGGGTAGTCTCCCCTGTTTCACTGTCCTGCAGGTATCCTCTACAACTGGAGACCAATTCTTGGTGAGATTCAAAGAACTGTCTGACTTTGACATGCAAGAGGGTGAGGCTTGGAAACAGCAATAAAATTTGTCCCAGTCCCATGGTTGGGCTTTTCTTTAGAAAACCAGGCTCACAGCCTCATCTGACCTGTAAAATTCTAGCTGAGTGAAGGTTTCCACTAATGAGTTCTCTTTTCTCATGTTGTGGTCTCACCACAGCGCTGTTGCCATCACTGCAACCTTCAAGTAAGGGTATGGTGTGTCTTTCCTGTTGTACTTTCTGAGAAGGGCTCAATTCGTAGAGGGTTTACATGGGCAGCTTCTAAAATATTTTGTGTGCTGGTTTCTCTGAGCATTCCAGCAAACTGGCTCAGAAGCCCTTTCCTGCAGTACTTGACAGTGCAGATACTCCTTGTTAGGGACCTGACAGGCAGCATTCCTGCCCTCCCTCCTCTGGGGTGAAGAAGTGGTTAAGGAAAGGTTTCAGTTTACTCTCTGTAGTTATAGGTCACACGAATGCTGGATATGTGTGCTGAATTCACACGGCCTTCTCTCTTTTTTTGAACTAGACTGTGCATTTTGACTTCAGAAAGCTTAATCTGTGAAGAATGTTCCTTAAGGGTGGGGATTAGCATTCAGTAATTTTGATGAGAGTTTCTAGTAGCAGATACTGATAATTTTATATCAGTCCCAAGGGCTAGGGATTGATTTTTGGATGAGCTTGAGCGATAGTTCGGACCAGCGGTTTTCCACTGAAGTGTTGAATCATGACAGGTGATGTGAAAACCTTGTGCAACTGTCACAACCTGAGATTGCAATGTGGGGATTGTGTGCTGCTGGTCCTCGCTAGGCTGGCCCTGCTTGCCTCTTTTCTCTTGCCCCCAGATGGATTCTCCTGGGCTCTTTGGGAAACACGTCTCTTTCCAGAGCTTCCAGGATTTCCTTGTGTGCGTGGCTTCTTCGGAACTTTGAAATTTCAGTGAAGAGGGACCAAGATCCCTGTCTGCAGTATTTGGTTATTCAGCAGTCCAGGATGCTGTACAGATTCCACTTTAATCAGGATGGAAATATTTGCCAGTTTTTCCACTATGGCTTCTGTGCCTCTCCTACAAACTTTTTTTCCTAGAGTAGCTGTTCTGTATTGGTCTCTAGCTGGGAATTCCCTCTACAGCAAGAAGTTTCATCAGGTCTTCTCTAAGTATTCCTGAAATGTAAGGTGTGACCTTTGTGTTGTGGCTCTTGGGATTCCTGCAGGAAGGCTGTACACAGGTGTGGGCTTCTAGGTGGGGAATGAGAGGCATTTTTGAGGCTGCAGTGATTCCTTGGTCATGTCCCTTAGGCTTTCTACTGAGGTCTTGACCTCAGTGTGGAGTGTGAGCTCGCTGTGCTGTAGGAGCTGATTCCTGCATGACAGACCATGCATGGTGTTTCCCCACCCCAAAGGAAATATTTCTAGTGGAATTTTTATGATAGTGCCTGGGGGCCTACATTAAGGGGATAAAAGGTGGTTTTTCTGAAACCTTCTCTGAATTCAGCTTCATAGGATCCATCCAGGAAGCTGCACAGAATCGGTGTAGCTGTGTCTTTTTCTCTAAAATCAGACTTCTGTCTCTACAGATACAGGTAAAGGCTGACTGGAGACAAGGGTGGGACTATGCCAGTTCCAAGGGAGAATCTTCTAGTATTTTTCCTAAAATTCAAAACCTCCTTTGCCTGTCTTCTGGAATTCCTTGGCATCTTTCCTTTCTCCTACCACAGCAAAAGCTTTAAGACATGGGAAAGCATAATCACAGAGGTACTGGCATCAACTGAACTTAATGGGTGCAAACAACTCATATAATTGATTTGTTCATTAATTCTCACTTTCAGTTCATTGAAAGCTTCTGCAACGTGGTGTTTGTGCACAGAATAGCTGTTATATGGGATGTGTAAGAGGTCCTGCAAGTTCTGCAGTACAATTACAATGTAAATCTGCCCATCCTGTGTGGGATAGAGCATCAGGAATAGGACAGTCAGACTTATTTTAACGAGTGTCTGGGTCAGATTTGGGTGTTTTTCAGGCTGGGCATTAACATGTGTGTTGATGGCAGTAATAGTGAGTCATTGGACTGACAGTGTCATGTAATCTAGCATAAATGTCTGTGCCCTGGTGCTGTATGTGTTTCCATGGAATCAGTTCACTTCTCCATGGTGAGCTGTGTGGCCAAAATGTGAAACTTTGTGTCCTCTACCTGGGGAATTTTGTGCTTCTGTGTTTATAAAGCCAGTGCTTTGTGTTTGTCAGTGTGCCTTGTGCTCTTTCAAGAAAGAGTTATCACATCTTAGAATAAGATTTTGTTTGAATAGAGGGGTCAGCCTCTAGGGAGGTAAGAAATTTGATCTGAGAATGACAATTGCTGAGATAAATACTAATCTTCAGAAATGTTCAGAGAAAACTAAAGCAACATGTTGTAACAGTACTGCACACAAAGCCCATGAATCCTTTGCACTAAACTTTAAGAAGAGTGTTGGAATAGGGCTTTACAGCCTCATGAAAACTTTGTAGTCAAAGTTAACATGAAAAAGGGCTTCACTTGCTACTGGCAATGATATAAAATTGTATATTGAGGAGTTAAAGCTTTGAGAAGGCAGCGGTGCTCCCCTGTGCAGTAATAGTGATAAGCCAGGATAAAAGTTGTGTGCAGTTCTGTGTGCTGAGCATGGCAGAGGGAAGTACTCCGTGATTACCATGGCTAATTTGGGCGTGAGAAGGTTTTCTTAAAGCCTCAGAGGTGGGTGAGCTCCTGCTGTCTAGAAGCAATGTTTGAGCCTGTGATGTGGTTCAGTCACCACCCTCCCCTCAAACCAGCGTCCAGCACCGGTACCATTGCACTGCACACCCATTATTCCTGAAAACTGGAATGCTGACCCCCCTCTTTGTACTGTGCTGCTCCACCAAAGCTCCTCCAGTCTTTTAGCCATTGGGTCAGGTGAGAGTGGTGCAAGTGCTGCTTGTCTCTGCCTCCTGCTTTCCCTGCTGGAGCCGGGTCCTGCCGGGATAGGTAGGGCTGTGCGTCTTTGGCCGGTGCCTCGGTGACTGGACGTGGCTGTGTGAGCTCAGCCTGGTCTGGCAGTCAGCTGTGCCTGGTCTGTGGGTATCCCAGGGGAGAGGGGCTGTGGTACTGTCCTGCTGTCACAGGAAGAAGCTGTTTCCCGCAGACCTCTGTGCTGCATCCTGGTGCTGTGAGCTTTGCTCCAGCGTGACCCAGCTCAGCAGCCTCCAGCCTTTCTCTCTTCCCTGAATGGCAGGCTCCTAAAGCCTCCCCTGGAGGTGCATAACTTTGTATAGGGAGCTTAATCCTGCTGACTCCAGGTAAGCCTCTTGGCACTTTTTATGGATTTCTTACAGTCTGTTCACATGCTGGTTCAAAACCTTTGCCTTGATATGATGCTTCAGGAGATCCTTTGAGGCAGCTTCTCCCCTGCACCACAAAGAAAGGCAAAGAACAGAGGAGGCAGTGAGATTTAGGGTTTGATTTTTTCTGAAGTTAAAATGAAGTCAAGATGCTGCATATAGGGGCAATTCTGAAGGCACACCTTGTCCACATGTACCTGTGTTTTGTGATGAGTTGGTCAGTTCACATCCTGCTGGAATGGCAATCCACCACCAGCATGAGGGAGATCATGGAGAGCAAGGCTGGGTGCAGAGCTCTGCCCTGGGAGTGTCTTCTGGACTGGTGTAGCTTGTGGCTTGGTCACTCCAGCTGGGAGCCCAGGAGAGATTGCTCCACATGCTGAAGTCCTCGTTTCTGGTCATATATGGGAATTAAGGCTGGCTAAGCTGACTCTCTAAGCAAGTGTTTAGGGGTGAGATTTTTCTTTAAGCAGTGACTAAGACGATGATTATTAGTGAGTTCTGCACAGCTGACTCTGAGCCCTGTTTGGGACCAGCAGTCGTAGGCTGTGCCAACTGGAAAAGGTCAGCTAAAGCTTGGAGCTGCCTGGGCACACTGTGAGGTGTCTGGTTTGGAGCAAGGAAGAGCCACCCTCAGCTTCAGTAGAAGCAGATGGCTCAGCTCTGCAGCCTGAGCTCATCCAGGAGCAGACACCTTTTGTTTCCCAGTGTCACTGCTCTGGTTCAAGGCAGGCACTGGCATGTACAGAAGCTTGTAAGCACATGGGTCTGCATCTCAAAAGAGCTTTTCTGCTCCTGTCTGGGAGTGCAGGAAGAGTCTTGATGGGAAACTTGATGATGTAAATCTACTCTTAAGGAGCTTGAGGATCAGCTGAAGTGGCCAGTGTCCTGCTTGGGCTTTGTGGCTGCAGCCATCTGAGCTGATTTGCACTTTCAAAGGCAAACAGTTGTCCTATTTACCTCCTCAGTGGAGAGGAATTACCTGTGTCAGCAGAGCTGAGAAGTTATTTTTTATTTCAGGCTTGGTGGGGAGGAGTATAAATTTGAAGTCTTCTGGGTGTAGCTAGTTAAAGATCCTTCTGGAGCAGAAGCACAGCAAAACATTGCAGCTCCCCATCTGGGTGGTGATCCTGAACAGAATCAGGGCCCTTTGGGGAGAATGGTGCTACATCAGGAGCTGATACTGCCAAGCATAATGTTCCAGGTTTTCATCTTCACATGGTTTCCTGGACTCAACAGGTTGTCAGTGTAGAGGCTATTGGTGCAGGAAAAGAGGTCCTACAGTGGTGTCTCATTCCATTTGTGGTTGGCAGGCTTTAGAGCAGTCCCTCACTTAGAAAAGTCACATGAGGCAAGCATTTCATGTATTTTTAGCTGTCTTTTAAAGTGGCTTAGTGGCTGAAAAGAAACCTGCGTCAGGTCACTCTCCTGCTTGCTGCAGTTTGCCCAGGAGTGCTCGAGCGGACTATTAATGTGGAACAGATCCAGTCGGAGCCTTCTGCTGTAAGGGAATTGCTCTGCCTGCTACCAGGATGCAGCTGGCTGTGGGAGGTGACCATAGCTCTCAGCGTGTGCTGCTTAGATGGCTGGTTAGGACAATAGTGGGAAATGAATGGGAGATGTCCAGCTGAACCCAGTTTAATTTCTCTTTATCTTTGGAATTGTCTGGGTTTTCCTTGGTGTCTTTGTGCAGTGCTCTTGCCCGGCACAGTTTGTTGCAGGGTCCAGACTTGGTGTGCTCAGCTTCTCAGCTGGTTTGAGGCGCTGCTGGCAGAAGTCCTGCCTTTCCCTTGTGCTGGTGAAGAGGAGAAGTGGTCCTGCAGACCCCACATCCAGCCTGGAAACTGAGCCAGATGGAAACCGGCCTCTTGTTTGTCTCTTGTTGCATTCCTTTAATGTGTGTCATTTCTCACATCCACTTCTGTGTGCTCTGTAACTCTTGTACCAGCACAAAGGAAGAGAGGAGTGGGATGGGAGAGGTGGAAATGCTTCCTTGGGCAGTTACAATTATTAAAATGATGATGTGGCTGCCAGTGATGCTGCTGTGGGTCTTCAAGCGGTCCAGGGTACATCTGCCCTGTGAGGAGGAGGGAGGGAGAAAGCTCAGCCATTCCTTTCTCTACAGATTTTCCAAGACTTTGCTAGCATGGGATGATGCATAGAGCTTGCAGGCCCCATGTTGCATGATCCCTTGAGGTCTTTGTGGGCCACTGAATGGGAGGAAAAGTTCATTGGTGTAGGAAGGAAGCATGATGCAGTGCATTGGAGGGTGGAAGCATGAGCTGACATCCTGGGGTGCACATGTGGGTGAGGTTATTGGTGTTTCAGATATTTGGTGGCTGGGCTGTCATACCACTGCCTACTAGATACAAAGAACATTTTTTCCAGGAGTCCTGCCCTCTCAGAATAAGCTGAAGAGAAAGGGAAGCAATGGCAAATGAGGAGAGCAAGAGGCTTGAGAGAAGCCTCCTCTAAAAGCAGCAATGTTTATGTAACAGCTAACACCAAATACTCATATAAAATAAACTGTGATTTTTACCTTGAAGCATCTGGTGAGGTGACCATTCAGTGACAGTGTGTAGGCAGGTGGTACAAGAGGGCTGGAAAGCTGCAAGTCGCTCTCCTGGTTCTCTGAAACAGTTTTGACCATAAATTATGAAAGTCTGTGTCTAACAAGAGGAGGAGGCAGCCAGACAATGTAAAACCTGGGAAAGGTGTGTGGTTTTCCTTGTTTACTTGCTAGAGTGCTTAATAATGGAAAGCAATAACTTAGGGGAGACTGTCTTTTCCATCTCTTGGAGCCTTTGACTCAAGACAAGGTGCAAAAGTGACTTTCATCAAGAGGTAGAACCTTCAGGGATCTGTGATCAGATCTCACTAGATGCTGGCCTTCAATATGATGTGGACATGGTTAAGAACATAATCTGAAGTATAAATGTTGAGATTTTCAATGTGACCTGCTAAATGAGTATTAGCAAGACTAAATGAGTATTTAGCAAGAAAATTTGTTTTTCTTGTCCCTCTCACTTAAAAAGAGCTATGCTAAGAGCTCTTTGGAGATGCTTCTTCATCTCACCCAAAGCCCCAGATTGCTGCTTAATTTATGCCCCCTCAATTTGAGCCCAGGTTTCTGGAGATAAATTTTAGCAGTGACAAGAGCAGGGTGGTCGGTGGTGGGTGTGGCTGGTGAAGATGCTCCCTGGGTGTCCCACAGAACCAGTGCCTTGCGTTGTGTTGTCTGGGCTGGCTTGAAGGATGGGTGTGCTGCTGGATGGAGGCAGATGGACAGCTGCATGTGCCCCTGCCAGGACTTCCTTGTAGGGAGATGTGCTGGCTGTTTCTCAGAAGGCTCCTGGAGCTGGTGGCTCCTGCAAGCCTGGCCCAGGGCTGGGGACGTGCACGCCTGGCCTTTTCCCTGGGTGCCTTTTAGTGCCTGTAAAAATACCAGCAGGCTTCAGATGCATTGCAAATTCTGGCCCTTTTTTTAAGCCCAAGTCATAAATAGGTTGGTGCTCACTTGTGGGTCCGGCAGAGCTGTTGTTAGAAATGATGTAATGATTAAACTCTGCGTCGTGACAGCTTTCCTGCCGAGCTTCCCTCCCAGCTCTTGTTTTTCTGTTCTCTTCAAGAGCATCACAGGTGCCAGGTGAGATACATTTAGGCCCTGGAAAAAAAGTTAATTTAGCAAACCTCGCTATGAAGTGATGTTTCTTATGATGAGACAGACCAGCCCCAGTCTGTCTTCTCCTTTTGATGCAGACACTGATTGTGCTCTCTCTGCTTCCCAGGGAGCCCGTCCCGGCTGCAGCACAGCTCTGCACTAGGTTTTATAGTTAGTGCTCTTTGGAATAAGTGTCATTTTAAAAGTATCCAGCCAAGAAAGAGCACAAGATGTAATCCCAGTGACGTTTGTGGATTTTTTTGTTTAGATTTTTTTTCCTCCAGAAGGACAGTGGTTTCTATTAAAGGGAATTGGCAGCGCCTGGCCTTTAGCCCTGGGCGGGAGATGAGCTTTGAGGGTTCATCCCCTTGCTGCGGGGCTAGGGAGGTTTTCTGAACTCCTCAAACAGTGCAAAGCTCAAATCAAGCCATTCCTTGCACATCTGATATTTTTGTAGTTAACCTGTGAAGCTTTTGTGTACGAAGCAGAGGTCCTGGGAAGGTATGAGAAACAAGCTATTTTTACTCCATCACAAATAGGGCTTGGCATGTTTATTTTAGACTCCGGAGCTGCTCAGGCCACTGTGAGGTTTTTTATAGTCTTCTACTGTTGCTGTCAGATTAAAAAATCAACTTGAACTCTGGAAATCACAGGAAAACAGGGTGCCCCGGTGTACTTGGCTCCAGTGAGGCTCTGAGGAAGCTGCAGGGAGGAGGCTCCTGTGTTGTGCAGTGTGCCAGTCTCGGGGTCTCCTGCATACCAGAGAAGTCTTTTCTGAGCCACCAGCTGTCCACAGACTACGTGCCCTTCTATTGCATCAACTGCCCTGCAAAGGAACAGTTCCCTTGCTGGGTGTCCTAACTGCATCTGTAAAAAGTCCACAGCTGAATAACTTGAGGAGCTCTGGGGGTGAGAGCAGAACTTGGCCGTGAGGTGAGCAATGCTGCAGCAGGTCATTTGTGCCTCCTGCTCCACAGAAGGTTTTGAGTTGCCAGGTCGCCAGCATAGCTTTGAGTTTATTTTTTTTTTTGCTGCAGACAAGTTCACCAGGCAGCAGGAGGTGAAATTAATGAGACCAGCTCATTTTCCTCCTGCCACCGGAGTCTGAAAAGGGAAGGATTTAGGTCAGTCCTGCTCAAAGAGTGGGAGGATGCATGGAGGCCCCCATCCCTGTCCCTGCATGGCCAACTCTCTGCTCCTGCTGACGTGGTGTGCTTGAGGAGTGCACCTTTAATTGCAGGTGTGCTTTGCACAGGCACTTCCAACTTCTAAGCTCTTTATCCCAGTTTATTATTAGAAGTAATTAAAAGTGTGGCCAGTGGTGTGTTCACTCCATGGTGTGCACAGTGTTCAGTGGTGGGTCAGTGTTGTGCAAATGTGTAACACAAGCAGCCCAGATTGTCTCTGCCCACACAGGCTTAACCTCACCACTGAGGTACCTGCTCAGCAGCCAGCCCCAACCTCTGGGCTGGGGGATCCTGCTGAGCCCTGGGCTGATCCCCTTTGGGGGTGCAGGATGGAGCTGCAGCTGATCCCAGGGGCTGCAGTGTTTATTAAAAAGCAACACTCCACCAAGAAGCCAGTTGAATTATTGACTGTTTAATTGATTCGCTAATAAACAGCACTGGTACTAATTTCCAGTTAGAGCATTTTGCACACTTAGTATTCTAAAGCTCATAATTATTACTGCTCAATCTGACAAATGGCACCACTTCTGAGTGGCAGATCTGTCACCCTTCCCACCCACAGCACTCTGTGTTAGTGTGCAAGTCCACCCCACTTGGCCCTCCCACAGCAAGTCTTTTGGCCACAGACCACATGAAGAATCCAGCAGGTTGTCTGGGGCATTCCCTGGCATCCTGGGGGGTTCAGTCTGTTCTTTGGGATCATAGTTGTCTGTAGGTGCCCCTGCTCCTACAACAGGAATGTTGTTCTCTATCTTACACCTTGTTTACTCTATCTTACACCTTGTTCTCAGTTTTTTCCTATTCCAGAGCCCATCTCTTCCTTGCCCATATCCCTCCCTTTCTCTGCCCACATTGCCAAGTAACAGCCCTGCTTTCTTTCAGCTCATCACTTTAAACTCTGCTGCATCCATACCCAGACGTGGTGTTTGTGCTACACAGGAAGTTTCATCTCTGAGGTGTCACCTCAGTGGCCTCACAAGTCTCCACACCCCAAGGTCCCCTACAATTATGTGGTGTGTGTTGGCTACCATACACCAAAGACAGAAATCCCTAATGCAAATCGCTGCACTTCAGCCTTGATTCCTCTCCCCGTGTCCAATTAAGCAGTTTCTTAGGTACAGTCTGCATACCAGTGCAAGAAATTAACATTTTTCACAGTTTTTAGGCTTACCCTGGAGCTGTTGGAAGTGCTGCAGAGGTCCCAGTTAGCCATGGCCAGCAGTGCTCCATAAGGACCTCCTGCTTACAGCTGTCTCTGAAGAATTTACAGCCTAAGCTGTAAGGATGGAAAAGGAGATAGAGGGGTCATGTAGCCCTGTTCTGCTGAGCAGTCACAGAGCTACTCTAAGCTGATTTAGGTGATAGTGGTGAGGAACACTGGCAGGCACTTACCTGCCCCAGGTATCTGGCCTGGCAGGCATGTGTTCTCCCCAGCTCCCCACAGCACTGATGGAGATAACTGCAGTACCCTGGAGGTGTTTTCCCCCCTCTCAGTTTCAAGAGCTTGATGAGCAGGAGGGGTTCGTGGTGAGGATTGGGCTTTCAGCTTGGTTGTTATCTGTTGGGTTGACTTAAGTCTGGCTTTCAAAAATAGGTAAGGCAGCCAGGCTCAGAGTGTCTGGTCTGTTCTCCAAACAAAACACAAGCTTGGCCACAGCACTGTGTGTTTTGGATTAAGCAGGCCTGAATTTATTTGTCAATATTAATATCTGTGTATTGTAAAGCGCCAGTGGAAGTCTGTGCTCTGAAGGTTAAGCTGTGTTTTGGTGGTATCTGGTGCTCAAGGACCTGTATCTGTAATGGGATGGGTGCTGGGGAGCGGGATCTGCCCTTAGCCATACTCTGCTGTTTGCTATGCTTAGTGCCTTCCAAAAGCACCACGGCTGTGTCTGGGTTTTCCCTTCTGCAGGAGGGCTCAATATCCCTGTGAATGCAGTATGTTTGGGCTGGAGTGCATGGGTTGAGGTCTGTGTGCAGACAGGATACCCAGGTTAGGACACGGGGTGATCCATTTTCCCTGTACAATGCTTCTTTGCCACGTTTTTAGAGGAGCAGGTCCTTTGGGGAGCTTTGGCATGTCTGCAGTGTAGTTGGCTTGTTACGTGCAGTACTTGAGTCCTGGCAGCCCTGCTCACTGCTCAAATGGAGCTCCCAGAAATTGCTGCCAGTGGAACGTAGTGTGGTTTTGTCAATGACAAAAATACCTAGTTCTTTAGAGAGTTACTTTACATGCAAAGTTACTGGTGTATTTTCTTTTGCTTATTGGCCAGTAAAAATGGGGAGGGGGGAAAGGTAGATTTGAAAATAAACCTGGTTTTATTGGTTTGTGAATAAAGATGTTTTAATCCACAGGATTTGATGTATTGGTAGAGACCTGATGTTATAATACAGAATAACTGTGTTTGCAGAAAAGTACCTGAAGAAAACCTTAAAGTGATACCCTAGGTAGCGCAGCACACTTTAAAAAATCAGCAGCAATTTTGCCTGGCAGCCTACAGGTCTAAAATGTGAAACATTGCACTGCACTTGACTAATATAATAATTTTTGAAACAAAGTGGTTTAAAATATTTATTTATAGAAAATATACTCAGGGACTGGAATGTAACTACACTAACACTTAATATATTCCTGGAAGAGTTGTGTGGCTGGTCAGCGTTTGTTTTTCAAACTCTATTTTGAACTCTTCCAAACATTTCCATAGGTGTTTTGGACAGCCTTTCCCTGGCGTGCTGCAGCCCACGGCTGCTGCCAGCAGGTTGGGAGAGCCAGTGTGACAGAAGAGCTCTGTGCTGAGCCCCCCACCACGGGAAACTTGCTGCTCTTTCCTGACAGTCCCAGAACAGGATGCTGGGGGGGCTGTGATCTCCTTCCCCACCTGGCATGGGTCCCTTTCCCCAGGACAGGTGCAGCTGTGCACTTAACCTTTGTTGCCAGAGGAATTCAACCCTTCTGCCAAATGCCTCATTCTTCCTTTCCTGGGCTGAGCCAGCCTGTCTCCTGCTGAAACAGCCCTTCCCAGAGTCCTTGGTGGCAGGGCCTGTCTTCCCATGGCTCAGGGTGACCACACACACTTGTCCTCCTCATGCACCCTTGAGTAATTTCCTTTATTTCTTTTATTTCCCGTGTTTGCTGCTGCACTGGCTTCACCCTGGCTTTTCCCATCCTCCTGATTTCCTCAAAACTGGGAACATGTCAGGTGCATTTTTTTCAACAGAATATCCCTAAGGGCAACTCTTAAATAATCCTCTTGATGAAGAGGAAACCAGAAGGCTTGGGGTAGAGTGTCTATAACCACCTTATCGCTTGCAGCTTCGAGGCCTGGCAGGAGCTGAAATCGATGTGTGTGTCACTCCCGCAGAATAAACAGCCTTGCGAGGACTTTGGCAAGCGGAGCCGGAGCTGTCTCTCCGAGGCCATGGTATAGTTTGTTTTCTGGGACAAAGACTACTTAGACATCTGGATTGCATTGGGGATTTTAGGGGAAAGATAAATTATTAGTTTACTGTGAATGGAGAGTGACTCTGATTGCTCTGCGAGCATGCTTTTGCCAGCTCGCTGCTGCACGGGCTGAATTCACGTTCTCATGCTTCAGAAAGAGAAACAGCAACTGTGGAGGCTGTTGGCCGTGTCCTGGGAATGGGGGGCTGAGCAGACCTTTCCCGACCTTCTGGTGCACTGAGAAAACATGCTCATTTTATGGGCAGTTAATTTATAGAAAGTTCCTGTTTAAATTTCCTCCATGGGCCGTAAAACCGGAGGACAGCTGCACGCATTAGCCGACTAATCAAACTCTGCTCACCCCTGGCTTGCCCTCCCCTTCTCCTCACCACCACTGACTTTGGGCTCCTTCATGTGAGTGACTGTGGCAGCCTTGGGAAATGGGCTCCAAAGCTATCTGCAGAAGAGTGGCTGCTGCTCCCAGGGTTTGGGGTGTCCTTTCTGAGCCACAGCTCTCGGGATTGGGCTGTTCCCCAGGAGTGTCCGGGGTCAGTCACATTTTGTATCGCACTCTCCCTGATTTATAAAGGCTCTGCTGTGCTCTCTGCCCTAAGGAGTGGTGTTGCCTGCCATGGAAATATCCACCCTAGGCTGAAATAAAAACTTTGTTCACATTTTGCTACTCTTCCAGGCGTGGGGAAAGCTGCGATTGTTTCTTGCTGCCTCCTCCCTCCTTCCCCAAAGACTGCAAATAAGTAAAACCTCATAGATTTGTTTGCAGTTGTGTCCAAGTTCATCTTTCAGTGAAAGGAAATCACTTCAGATGGGTGCTGGGGCACCCGAGCTCCAGAAATGCAGCTTTGCCTTGGCTCCCTGCAGCAACCAGCCTGATAGGATTTCAGTATGGATATGTGCTCTAATAAACTTGATCCTAATAGCTAATTTTGATCTAGTTTGACAGAGAGGTTGGGAACTTAAGACACTGAATCTCTTAAGGGCTCCTCAGAGCTGCTTTTTCCTATTCTGACAACAAGCAGGCTCACGTTCCACCCTCTGCTATAATTGTACCGGTTTATTTTCCATCACCTTCTCACCATGTTAAAACTAATGATGAGAAGGAGAAACTCCTAGCCCACATGCAGCACTGAAAACCAGAACTGAAACTCCTGCTTCTGCCCTCTCAGCAGTATTTGCTGCTGCTCCTAAGAGCTGTCCTGCCTGCTCTCCCTGCTGCCTGTGCTCATCAGCTGTAGGGAAAGCAGAGCTTTCTCTGTTTTGGAGAAGTTGGTGTAGAGGAGTATCTCCCTTGTGTTCTAGGGAGTGGTTGACCAGTGCAGAAAATTACTTTGGCTGTGTGGTTGGAGGTTGCAGAGACTTTTTTGGAGCCTCCTGCTTTATCTGCCAGGAATTTAATAGAGGTATGATGGCAGGAAAGAGCAAAGGTGAGCACGTAGCACCCATTACAAGTTTCTGAATCTGCAAGGGCTCCTGCAATAAACCCCTTCAGCAGATTGCCCGATATGATGCAAGAAAACTGGCCCAATATCTCATTTTGTTTAAGCTGGGGCCTGTTTCCCTTCCTTTAAATGTCCTCTGCAGCAGTTGGGGAAAAAATGCTGCAGAAAGAAATGCCAGGAATGTGAACAGCAGGTGGGGACTGGCAGATGCACTTATCAATCACGACAGGCTGATGAGTGGTTTATTCCTCTAAAGAGCTACTGTTTGCCTCCAGCTTGGTTTACTCCTGTCCTCTCCAACTCCCTCCAGCCTCTACTGAGGTTCAAGTTAAGAGCAGGGTAGATTTCCCACTTTTCTGGAGCATGCCATGCTTGGTGCAGGGCTCCCTGCTCCAGGAGGCCAGAAGAAGGGGAGGGGCAGGGGCAGACCCTGTAAATCACACTGGAAGGGTTGCAGCAGCACACCTCATCAATAACATGCCACATCTCAGGGATGGGATTTGGGAAGTCTTGCTTCCGTGGTGCCCAAGCAGAAGACAGACTCGATTAGTTAATTGAATTTTCTGCACTGTTGCTTTTCAAAACATGACTTCATATCTCAGAGGAGTCTGGAGTTATTTCAGTGGAAAAACCCTATTTTAAGGAGGTGGTGCTTTGAGGAGATCATTTTTGAGTGAGAAGACTGGCACTCTGGATTGCAGTTGTGGACCTGTGAAAAGGGGAGCAGGATCTTCTGGTCATCAGGGGTTCAGAGCCATTGAGCCATGGCTTGGCGTGACTGCTCCCGATTTTTTGAGCACCTTTCACTTCATATGGAAATGCCTCTTTGTAGCAGGGCAACCCGATTTACATGAAATAACAGGCTGAGCGGCAAAAAGCCTTTATCTGTTGATCTCTAAGCAGCTTTCCCGGGAGTGTTGGCAGTGTATGTTACAAGCAGAGCAAACCTGCCATCACAAACGACATTATGGATGCTTTTCCCTCCAAGCTTTCATTCAGGCTGCTGTGCTTGTGTCAGAATTCACGTGTTATGCCAGTGCTTCGGATGCCTTCCATTTCTGTGCCCTGGTCCTTGCAAAGCTCGGGATAAGCCATAGGCTTGCAGATAATGTCATTAGACCTCTCCTTTCCATGGCTTGCAGGTATTTTCCCTGGCTACTTCAGCCGCCGAGGATCTTGCTGTTGTTTGCAGTGCTCCATGCACCCAGCTCCAGTTTGCAGAGATTTATTTGCCTTTGCAGGGACGTTGCTGATGTAGATAGTTATCTTTAAGAAAAATGAAGGCACATCTGCCCCAAGCCTTCTTATCAGTTTTTCTTCAGATTGCTGCTTGGTTTTGTGAAAGAGCAGTGGAAGAAAGAAATAGCTTTCCCAAGGAATAAGCAGTGAGAATAAGGGTGCAGGCAGGAGTAGGACACAATAAAGATCTCAGACACGTTAATTTTTCCAGCAGCAAAATGCTCTTTTCAAACTCTGCTCACAGGGCACCACCTTGGCTAAAGGGGGCTTGTGTTGGGAGGTGCTGCTCTCAGCTTTTAGAGCAGTTTAACAGCAGATGAAACAACGATTGCGGTGCCACTGTGGCATTCCCAGCGCTACCTGAGTGATCCTGCCTGGAGCACCTTGGCCTGGCGCGGCTGGCAGCGGGTGAGCCGGGTTCCCATGGAGCTGTGTGCCCGCCGAGCGGGGGCTGTGCCGGGGCTGGGCACGGGGAGCAGCACATTCCCGACCAGCTGCCTCCCACTTGCAGCCATTTTCCCAAATCAGCGCCTATTTGGAGCGGATCCAGCTCACGCTCTGGGTGTGGGGTGGCCTGCTTTAGCTGCTGGGACAGTTTTGCCTGTGCAGGGTGCAGCGGTGTCTGGGTGACACCCATCACACTCCCTGCCAGAGACTGGAGTCCAGTTTAACTCTTAAACTTAACTGCTCGCACTGGAATTTCCCATCCCAAATTTCCATGCTGTGTGCCTACCTCCGGTTTTGTTTCAGCTTCTCAGCAGAAGCAGGTCGGCCGTTTCCAAGAGTTAAAAGATGATTTTTTTTTTTTAAGTTTTATTTTGCCAGTATTTAAAAACCAAACAGCCCCTAACTGCTCGCATTGAGAGGTGCTTGGGTGGCACAAAGGCTGCACTGGAGGTTGGCAGCCCGGGGCTCTGATTGCAGTAGATGTGCCATCTCCCCTCGCAGCAAAAATGCCCTGTATCTCATGGATCTTATCAGGTTACAGGCGTCTGCAAGGCTCCCAGTCCACCGGTGCTTTGTAGACTGGTTTTCATAGATCCTGTCCATCCAGGACCTCCTCCAGCCCGGGGCCAGAGGGACTGAATCAGAGAGGGAGGGAGGTGCTGCCTCTCCCACTATCCCAGTGCTGGGAGCAGGATCCAGTCTCTCCTGGGCTGCTTGCTGGCAGTCATGGATGGGTGATGGGCTCACCTGTCTCAAAGGCAGACAGAAGCTGGAGCAGAGGTGGGAAAAAACAGTAAACTGTGGTACTTGCTGGGACCAGCTCATGGACAGCCTTAATTCTCAGGTATTCTGACTTTTTAACTCATTATTTACAGCCTTGAGGTTTTAGGTGTTGCCTTTGTTACCTAGAGCAGCATCATACTCTGCTGGGAGAGGGGGGTTTAGGCTCAGTGTACAACAGTGAGCAAAGCTCCTGGCTGACATAAGGTCTTGAGGAATAAGTGAGGGGCAGTCTGGCTGCTGCTGCCTGCAGTAGGAGGCATCATCATTACCTTTGAAAGCGTTTATTGATTGTGTGTGATCTGTAACCTGGATTTCTTTGCTCTGAACAGTTGACAGTGGTGATGCTGCAGTGTGGACAGTGTGGTCCCTGATCAGAGAGCTGCTGAGTGAGTGCTTGGTGACTGTAACTAGTAAGCCAGGTTATTTTTGGCATAGCATTTCTGCTTTATAAGGGATGGACTGAGCTGCTAAAACCACTTTTCCCCCTACAGTGCATTATGAAGCTCAGAAGAGGCCAATCCAGAGTTGCTCCTCAGAGGTGGGCTGTTGCAGAGATCCTGGCTGTGGTGTAATTACGTTTTCGAACTTTAAGCCCAGCCCCTCCACATGAGGAAATGGGGATTGTGACCAGGCTTTGTAGCTGGCTCAGGTGAATTACTTTTAAGTTCCCTGCCTACATCTGGACCATTCTGCACCCTCCAAATACTGTGCAAGGTGCACCAAGGTCCTGCATGACTTACCTGATCTCATCCCTGAACCAAAAATCCATCAAAGACAGTGAGCCAAGGAAATACTGTATAACCACTGGAGTTAACATAAGCAAAGCTTTGGTGCATGTTGTTGGGTACCTAATTGCTGTGCTTGCCACCTGGGGATGGGAATTGCTCTCCAGCTCTGGAACCTGAATGGGATGTACTGTGATAAGCAGTTTAATTGTTTCCCCACATCTGCAGCAGCTCTGTAAAGCAAAGGCAAGCTGAACACACCTTCAGAGCTCCACAGCCTCCCTGCAGCTCCAAGACTGCCTTTTTTCCTGTGGTGCTTGTGCTCCATAGAGCCCATATGCTCTTGCTAAACTGTTTATGTTCTCCTGTGCTGTTTGAGAGCAGTGAGCCCTCAGGTTTTTCTGGGAAGTGTTTCAGACCTACTGGGATATAGGTGCAGCCATCGGAATGTGACTGTGAGAACAGCAAGGATAGTCCAGTGGGTGCTAAGTAATGGGATACCCTCTTAAACTAATTACTGGGTTTTGGACATGGCATTAGTGATGAAGGTCAGAAGAGTGCTGAGCCGAAATCAAAGTGAGAGTGATCTGGGGGGGTGGATTCAGAAGTGATTAAGGACAGATGCGTTTGTCTGCTGTTACAAGCTTGGGGAACGCTTAGGACTGTTGTGGGTGGCTGTTGGCTGGGAAGTGGGGCTGTTGTCATTTCTCTGCCGAGGTCATCAGCACAGACTGGGGCTGGGCTCTGCTCTCTTCTGGGTGCCCCAAGGCAGAGAGGGTGGTTCTGTGGGAGCAGAGCTCCAAGTAGTGGAAAAAGGGGCACTGCTGTTATAAAGGGTTGCACAGTCAGAGTACATCTAACTTGGCTGAGATGTGAAGGGGAGAGTGGTTTTTGGGTGTCCAGAGAACACACAATGAGCAAGAAAAGGTGATGCTTGGCTCAGAGAGGATCAAAGTATTACAAAACCCAGCTGAGTGCTGGTTTAATTTTCCTTGTTGCCTCAGAATGGCATCTGACTCTGTTTTCCTGGGGCATACATTGGAGCTCTGATGACTTTGCCCCCATTCTTGGGATTCTTGCAGAAGGAGTCATCCCATTCTCCACAGTGTTTCTTTGCAGAAAGAAGTCAGTAGAGGATCTGCCCCTCCTTATTCCATTTTTTCTCTTTAACTTAAATTCATATTTTAATCTGCCCACTTCAGTTGCCACAGCTGCTGCCATCTGCATGTCAGTGTGCATCTGTGAGTCTGTGCTGCTGTCCCTTCACAGCCATCCAGACTGTCACCTAGGGAGCTGTGGGACACAGTGTCAGCGGGCTGGGCAAGCAGCTTTGGTCTCCTGTGTAAAAATTACATTGCAAGTCAAAATAGAGGGATGCAGCCTGTGCTCACAGTATTTGAAATACACTGTAATTTAGAGGTTTTTTTCCTCATAAACATTCAGATGTTGCTTTCAACATCTCTGACCTGTACAAGATGGAGGAGGGAAAAATGACTGGATTTTTTCTGCTGTGGCTAAACCTCAGGGCCATTTTTTGAGGTCTGATACCAGATACCATGCCAGCTAGTTAACTGTTGCAATTGTGTTACACTGCACAGGTTCTGTGGCTGCTTACAGAAGAAAAACGTACGTTTTCCTTGCCTTGTCGTTGCAGTCTCTCTGCCTCCCCTTTCTCCTGTGAATGCTCTTTACCCAGTTTGTCCTTGGGTCCCACTTTTGAATAACTTGTCTGGTGTCTGAGCAGGACAGTTTGATCCTATTTTTAAGTCCTTTGGACTTTTTTGTCTGTGGAATTTGGGATCAGGGAATGGCAGGATGTTTATTTTGGAATTGCTGCAGGGGGATTGCTCAGAGCAACCCTTGAAATTGCTTTGTGGGAGAGAGGAGCAGGTTATCCTGCACAGTATTTAGTTAACCTGGCTTTGTGCTGTCAGAGTTGTTTCTCTGGCTCTTTTTGCCCAGATCCTGAATGCATCGTTCCTGGTTTAAGGAATGAGCTTCAGCTATGGCTGAATGTGTCCTGTTATCTGTATGGATGGGGCAGAATGTTAGTGTTTTAAAAAAAGCCTAAATCTCACTGATACTCACTGCAGTGAATAAGTCTGGTCTCGCCTTGAAATAATTGAACTTGTCTCTTGATTTCTCAATTCCAGAGCAGGGTGGGGAGAAAAGCTGGAGCCATCTCTGCGCCAGTGGACATATGATGAGCAGCTCCAGTCTTCCCTGCTCCTGGCTGAAGCCATTGAGGCCATGGTCAAAATCAGATGAGGGTTATTTTATAATTACACGGTGCAGTTAAACAACATAATTTAGTTCAAATATAATGCAGTGAAATTAATGCAGCAGGAATGCGATGCAGGCTCTGTTAGTGTCTGGTCTTTTAAGGTGTTCATCTTTGCTTTGTAATTTAAACCACTCTTCCAGCACCAGAGTATCTGGGAAGGAGATGGACCTGAGAAGCCATGCACTGTCCTTCTGCCTTGGTAAGCTTGTGCTCTTGGACATCTCTTGCTTTTGGACTTGCCCTTTGAAGGAAAGGGTGGCCAGCTTGGGCCAGAGGTGACTGTGAGGAGCAGAGAATGTCACTGAAGCAGTCCAGCCCTTCAATCTTAGTCTCCAGGAAAAGAAGGCATCTATAAAAATGTGCACCTGCAGGAAGAGGTTATTCATTTGATGGCTTTTAGTGACTCCTGAATTTCTGCTGGTTTAAAAGAGTGTGTTGCCCAGCTGGAAGCTGCTGATCTTTAGGGAGTTAATTCTTCCTCCAGAAGCTTTCTCTGCCTCTGTGACATGGGAGCAATGCTGCTTCATTTTGCATCTTTCCCATTTTATGGTTGATGGTTAAAGTTGGAACATTTCTATCTCCTTCTGCCAAGAAGCATTTAGAACAGTTTTCATGAGAAACATTAAAAGTTGGAGGTCCACAGCTGATGTCCTGGCTACCCTGCATTAGTCACTGGGGGGTAAATATATTTAAATGAAGAGCTGTGGCAGTCTTGCTAGCTGAGAAATAAATCTGAGGGCTGAGAAACTCCATGAAGTTGAATCTTAATGCCTTGGCTTGGAGCTGCAGGGTGGGGTGGTAAAGCTGATGGAATGGTGGGATGTTTCTAAACAGAATGTGCCTGCCCTTAGTTACGCTGCCACAAAGAACATAAATACTGCTGCATACACAGCTGAAGTGCTGAAAATGGCTTTTTGTTGCTGTTGCTTTCCTTGGTTCCTGTCTCCGCTTAATGTCAGCTCTTGGTGCTTTGCCTCCCCTTGATAGCAGCAGGTAGGGGAGAGATCCAAAGTTTTGCCTCCATTCCTCTGCTTAGTGCCTCAGTCCTGGCACTGTGACACCAACCTGTAGGAAATGATAGTGCTTAAGCACTTCCAAGGACCTGCTAGAAATACTTCATTATCAGAGGAATTTTGTGGAATACACAGAATTTGATTATAAACCCTTGGAATGTGGTCGTATCTCCACAAAGCACTCCAGCCAAACAGCATTTTGAGGTGACTCTGAAACCTCCACCAACACTTTCTTCTTTTCAGATTTGGGTTTTGTGCCTGCAGCCCTCAGCCCTGGCACTGGAGGATCCCCTGCTCAAGCTGCCCACGCTTGGGTGCTCCTGCTTCAGTACCATTAACAAAGCCAGTGCTTGCCTGGTGGCCACAGTGCCAGCGTGTCCAAGGGAGGCTCAATACTTGTTCTAGTGATGAAAAAAAATGTGTCAAAGCACAGGCAAGGGTCCTGCCATGAACCTTCTGACTCGAGTGCAAGGCCAGAGGTGCAGCCTCAGAAGGGTTTCCTTCAGAACAGGATTTGAAAGTTTGATCAAGTTTCCTAAGAAGGTGATTTGCAGAACTGCCCTGTCTGTCAGTGTGTCTTTCACCCCTCTGGTAGCTTCTGCTTGCTAATTTGGCAGAGGGGATTTTGTACCTTATTTATTTAAATTAAATATTAAAAAAATAGACAACTGGTGGGTAGAAGAGCTTTGGCTAAAATGACACTGAATCTCACCTCTCTCCTCTGTGTGACCCATTCAATGTGCAGTGTACTCTGAAACTCCAGATTTCCTGCCTTGTCTGACCTAGGAGTTTATCCCTCAGGGTCTTTGTCTTTTTGTAAGGAATCTTTAGTACTTGTTAAGACAGAATGTCCAGTGGAAGCTTCCTCTCCAATTAGGATATTCGTTGTTTCTCTTCCATGTAGATTCTCTGAAAGCTCATAAGGGGTTTTGTTCAGCCTTTAATTCAATTAAGAAATCAAGCAAGAGATGTAAATCTTTTTAGCCTCGTTGGTTTCAGTGCTCATGACTACAGCTGTAAAGAACATCTCCTGCAAGGTACAGCTGAGCAGCTTAAGGGAGGGAGTGTTTTCCAGGCTGAGATTTCAAGTGCTGCTGGAGAATTGTGGATGGTTTTGTCCCTTTGGAGCAAGGGGCAGAGGAAAGGCTGCACCTGTCAGTGATGGTGGCTTGGTTTAAATGTGTTTCTGAAGTAGCAGAAACCTCCTCTTTGATAGAAACCCACTTTCCAGCTCGGTGACTTCTATCAAAGGTCATTAACGGGTGTGAATTAGACTCAGAACAGCTGGTGGATGGTGAATGATACGGGGGACAGGACACACAGTGGTGACTGTCACACCAGCTGCTCCTGCACATGTCCTTTGGCACTTGCTGGGGAACAACCTGCCTGCTCAGGAACACAAGGTCGGGCCCTGATGCCTCGTAGTCCTCACATTTAAAAAAATTACATCTTGTGTTTTACTTCTTGTGTCCATGTGCTTTCTTGCCTTGTCTCCAGGTGCCTCAGCTGCCAGCTTGGTGTCCTCTGTCCCAGCTCTCCTGCAGGATGGGATGGCTTCTGCTAAAATGCTTTTCTGTGTTGCTAAGGTCTTCATTGCAGAATGAGTGAGAAATTCAGCATGATATAAGACTTTCCTTATTAAAGAGAAAGTTGGAGTCAAAACTCCCTGTTTTATCTTGGTGCCTTGAGTTCTGGTTTTTATTAAACCGTAGGAACTTATAAAACATTTTTGCGTGTGTGTGCCTGTGTATATAGATATATATACACACATCTGTTGTGTTTATCTTCAAAATATGCATTTTTATGGCATTTGTATGGAAGGAAATTTTAGTCACATCTTTTTTCTTTTTTTTCCATAAACTTTTCTAGTTTAATTTCCTGTGGATTTCAGTACAACCTTTAGCTTACATTCCCTTAAACACATAATTAAATATTAGGATTTTTACACACTGTCCCTCTGTTTTCAGACAAAACCAGGAGTTATAAGCAGAGTTTTTGGGGACTTGCTCTGGCTGGCTGTGCACTGGAAACAGGAGTGAAGCCAAAGCCACATTACAGTGGATGCCCTGAGGCAAACAGACCTTTGCTCTGCCCTGCTGCAGCTGTATATTTAGCCTATATGCCCTTTCCAATAACAGCCAGGAGAAGATGCCTGGAGAGGAATGCGAGTCATCATTTCCCTGAATGCTGTCCCGGGATCAAGTGCTGCTTGAGCCAGAAACGCTGCCTTGGTAACTCTGCCTTCTATAAAATTGTCTGACCCTCCCCCTTTTTTTTTTCTTTAAACCCACGTGAAGTTTAAGCACTCGTGTTCATGACCCCACTGGATCCTTAAGAAAACCCATTTTGTTTGAGTTAGTTTGGCTTCTGGTCCTTTTATTAGAGGAGAGCGTGGCTTCTTGTTTCCCATCTCCCTAGTGTCCCAGTGCATCTCACTTTGATCTCTTCCATCTTCTTTCAGGAAGGATCCATTTTATACCTTTGATTCCCATCACTTTTCTCTGCCAGCTTTCCCTTGAGATGGGCCCGGCTCACAGGATGCAAGAGGTGTGGGGTGGCATTGTTGAAGCTGTCCCTCTGCTTTGGCTTGTTGGTGGATGTTTATATCCTGATTTTTCCTGGCTGCTGGCAGCAAGCAAATGGCAGTTCTACCTGGCTGTAATGTTTGTAATTACAGGGGAAAAAAGATCTCTGAGGCCTTCTAAATACTTGGGAAGATAATATCTGAGTTTCCTTTCAACTGAATGCACTTGAAGATACGATCTGAGTTGGCTGTCTGGGAATAACAAAGTGGAGGAAGGGATTGATTGTGGTTGCTGAAACTTTCATCAAAGAGTCAGGAGTGTTGCCTAGCCAAAATCTGCAGCTGCCGGTCACTGCCGCGGGTCAGGCACAGCGGACACTTGAGACAGGGCACGTGGCACACAGAGCCTGCAAGGGACCAGTCCAGCAGGGTGGATGAGCAGGGGGACATCCAGATGGTCTTCAAACAACAAGTCTGTCAGCGTGGAAGTGCATAGTCGAGAGGCACTTGTGGGTACCATACTCATCCCTCCCCAGGGCTGCAGGAGGCTGGGGAAGGTGCTGCCTCCAGAACAAGTCTTGCCCACAGCATCTTGCAGAGGAAATGTGCTCTGCAGGAAAGAAAAAACATGCTCCAGCTGCCAAAAGGGATCTGGTGTCCTTCGTGCTTCTGCTGCTGCTCTGTAGTGCCCCTTGCATGTACCTCAGCAGGAGTGCCCTGGCTGGGGGTTTTTGGGACTGCCAGGCTGCTTCCTCCCCTGCACACAGCACTTGCTGAAGTGCTTACAGAATATCCTCAGTGCTTTCCTCTTCCAGGAAAAGAAGGCTTTCTGGGAATGGAGTCCCCAGTTGGGGAGGGCAGTGTAGTAGCCCAGCTTCTGGACAAACAGATGCAATACAGGAGCAAAAAGAAAAACTAGGCTCTTTGCACCTTTTCTCACTCTCACAGAATGGTAATGAAGGTAGCAGAAAGCTTCCTCTCAGCTACAGGAAAGTTAAATATCTCAGTGCTTGCTCTAGCAGAGTAAAAACTGCTGCAAGGTGTTGATGGTGGTGACCACTTCCTGCACAAGTGTCACAAAACTGCCTGTGGCCTCTGGGACTTGAAAGCAACAAGCTGGTGACAGTTTGCAGGCGAGTTCCCCATCAGCAGGAGTGCTGCTTATTTCCCTGCCCAGCACACATTTTTAGTACTGCTGTTTTGGGTTTGAGTTTGTTTTTTTTCCCCTAGGTTGTTTTTTGGCGTCAGGGTTTCCTGTTACTGACACCAGATGTGCTGGAGATGAGCAGCGCAGAAATACAAGAAGGGATGAGGATGAAAAAAGCAGCTCTCTCTTTGTGCATATGTCCTTTATGTTACTTTATGTTACATATGTCCTTTATGTTGTTACTTCTGGGCACCTTCACCACGTTTAATGTGGTGGCAATACGCAGTGGGCACACCATGTTGAAATGTTGTAGGGTGAGGAATTGAGTACAGCTTGGTTGTTACCTCCTGAGCTGATGGTGTCTGGGGTGCCCAGCTATTGATGGCTGTGGTGGGGAGAGGGTGGAAGGGGTTCCAAGGGCCTCAGGAGCACTGATCTGGGGCTCCCTGCTTAGCCATGTCTCTCAGGGTCCTATCTCTGGCCATGAGCTGCTGCTGCTGCTTTGGTTTTGGTGCAGACTTGGCTTTGAGCAGGCAGCTGTGAATGTAGCATTAAGCCAGAAACTGCATGAGCTTGTCCTCCTGTCTCTGTGTAAGACCACCATCTCTAGAGACACCTGGTTAGTGTTGTGTAGGACAGGATGCCATCACTCTGAGCATTGTGGAGTGGGGAGCTACATCTGGTGGTGAATCTTCTGTCCTCTTCCTGGCCTGTTCCCTTGTGGCAGATGCCTGCCCTGAGTCTGTGTGTGACCAGTGTGTCTCTGTGTGGTTGTTCTGTTGTACCTCCCTGTAGCTCATCCATGTGCAGCAGCATTTGGAGCTGGGGTCGTCTGTGAATGTGCATGGCAGAAGCCATTGAGGTTGGAAATAACCCCCAGAGGCATTTGCTGCACTTCCCATAGCCTTTAACATAGTCTGTTGGAAGGGCTGCTGCCTTTGTTTCAGGGTACGTCCGGAGCAGGGCAGGCACAGAAACTCTGACTGTTTCCTAAATTTCACGCTCCAGGGTGTTCTTTGTACGTACTGCATGCCAGGCTTGCAGGCTAGCATGCTCTTGAGCTTGAAGAGAATGTTAGTTCATAACTTGGTGATGGGCTGCTGTGCCCAGACTCACTGCCCCCGAGCTGTTTGTCCCTCCTGCCCGCACTCCTTCAGCACAGCGCAGACGTGCACGGAGCACCGGCCGCCTCTGCCCGGCCGCGCCGCCAGGCTGGCACCGGGGGTGCCTGCTGTCGTGTTTTGGAGCGGGGAGCACGTCCGGCAGAGTGCCATCTTTGTGTGCCTGGCCAGGGACGCTGCGTTTCATCATTCCTGCTGCTCGCTGCCTTGACTCGCAGGCGTGCGATAGCTGACGGGACTTGCCCAGAGATCCTCCTGTGGAAACACGCACGGGAGATCTTTGCAGAGACAATAGCTCTGCTCTGCAAAGTTGCACCGAGTCTTTTTATCCGAGTTTGCTTCCTTAGAAGCTTGTTTAATGCTCTTTTTAATGAGGATATTGGTAAATAAGCAATCAGGTAAGTGGGATTCCTCCTAACTCCTAAATACCTTCTTAACCAGAGTCAAGAGTTGCAAGGCAGTTACTTGAGCTTTCCGCACGCTCGGCTCAGTGGCATTAATATGCTGGGGGTGATTAATTACCGCAGCCCAGTGATGTGATTGTGTGCTTGAGCAATTGGATTAGATGCAGCTGGACAGAGACTTCACTTTCACTGGTTCTTGCTGAAGTGCTGTCGTAATCAGCCACAGAGGAAGAGTCATTTCTAGGACAGCCACCCTCCTCTGACTGGGATGCTTCTCCTGGCCTCATACTCCTGGGTCTGTGATGGGCGGAAGGAGAGGTCTCTGGGAAAATGCATGGCTGGGAGTAGCTACTTTGTCCTGCTTTCAGTCCTTCCTTTCAGTCCCATCTTCTGCCTGTGCTGTTCAGCATTCCTGAATAACGAAGGTACAGTGTCCTTACCGCATCAGCAGGCCTCATAGCTGCATGGAGAGGGAGCAAATTCCAGCATTGCCTTGACAAGTCAGCATCATATCAAATGCAGCATCATAACTTCACCAAGCAGGCCCAGTTCCGTGGCTCTGCGAGGGAGTTTGGCACTGGAGATCAGGAATCAACCTTGGCACATGCAGCAAGTGTTAGGACTGAAGCAGATGTTGATACTGACTTTGATGTTTCATCCAACACTCAGAAGGCTTGAACTTGAGACCAAAAGAGCTCTCACAGAAACAGGAGAATAAAGAAAAAGTCGGTTCTTTCAGAAGATCAGACAGAAGGAAACATCCTGGAATTCAGGACTAACCTGAACCTTTGTGTTTGTTCTGTGAAACTGGGCAGTGCAGATCCTGCTGGAAGGAGGAGCACAGTGCCATGTAGAGAAGCTGGGGTGGTCTGGCCTTCCCTCATAACTGGGAAGTGCTGTCTAAGTCAGTCAGCTCTATGGCCTTATGCTTCCCAGAGATCAGCAGAAAACCGCCTGCAGAATTCCATCTGTGTTTGGGTTTTGGCCCTATTTTGAATTTGTGGGAAACTGTGTGAAGCACTGAGGTTTTTGCTCCTGGGGAGCTCCAGTTCTGTGCCACTCACCGGTCATGGACAATGACGCAGAATGATGACTTTTTCCAAATACAGCTGGGATGGTTTCTCAGTTGAGTCAGGGCTGTGCCCATGGTAGTGCCACGTGAGGTGGTGTGGGCTCTCAAACCAGAGGCACCAGGCAGGTCCCCAGTGCTCGTTCCAGCCTTGCTGCAGGTTCACTCCTGTGCAGCTGCATCCAGACTCACAGTGCTGGTGGCTAGTAGACTTGCAGAGCAGCACTACTGGCTTTAGGCAGGGGATCTCCTGTCCCAAAAAGTATTCCACCTTGCATTGGCAGTCCATGTGGACCTCAGCACTGCACGGCAATGCCTTGTGAAGCTCTGCTGATAGCTGGAACCACCCTGCTTTTCCTCCTTCACACACTGTGTGAGGCTGGCAGTGTTTCAGCTTCTGTCCATTGTGTGGTGAGGTGGAGCTGCTAAGAGGTTTTTTTTTGGTGGCGCAAGTTTGTTCTCAGCTCTTCTGTTTGTTCTTTGTTATCAGCTACTGAATTCCTCCTATCCTGTGTGTTCCTCTCCTATATGCTGGGCCTGTTCTTCTGTAGTTTCTCTAAAATTAAACTGTGAATTTGCAACCTGCAAGTGTCACATAATGGCCAGTTGCTGGGCTGAGGGGCACATATTGGGCAGTGTTTGTTGACTGCTTTGGTAAGTGTTTCTGAAATAGGTGATGACTTCATCTTCCTCTCCTGCTCACCACAGATATCAAGAACCAGCTCCTTTCTGCCCAAATGCTCCTCTCCATCCAACAAAAACACCTCAGGTTGGATCACATCATTTGGCTGAGCAGCACAGAGCTGTACCATGCTCATGCACAAGCTCCACTGCAGTGTGACAGGGAGGGACTGGCCTGAAGCACCTCTCCAGCTGTTTTTACAGCCACGTGTAGTTGTACACTGTGTGTGTCTGGCTGTCTGGGGTGTCTGTCCTCTGCTCAAGTGTGAATACTCAGTGCAGCAGTGAGAGACAGCCACGTTTCCTTGATAGCATCTTGGCCCCATGGCAGCCACGGGGCTGCTGCCACATTCCTGCCCCAGCTACAAGTGTCTGATCCTGCCCGTGCTTGCCATACACATCAGGACTTTCCAATGAGCAGGTTTCAGGAAAAGCAGCTCATGGACAAGGCATCATCACTGCAGTGGCCAGGCTCCATGGAGGGGGAAGGTAGTTCTTTCAGCTCGTTCTTTCAGCTTTTTAAGGCACAGTGCAGGGACAAAGAGTCCCCTGATTTCCCATTATGATGAGCAGTGACTGCCTCAGGACCTCTTGCAGGTGTCTGCATCATCTCTGTAGCTCATTCACATGGCCTGTTGAATATTCTCCACCAGACATCTACTGTGGTACTCATTTACCTGCTGAGATGATTCTATGCTCATCTCAAATCAACTGCAATGTGTCAGCTCCTCCTCTGACCACACAGGTAGGAGAGATGTGCCCTTATAGGGACTGTGACTTGTCCTTATCCAGCAGCCACTTCCTGAGGATAAACTCCGGAGAAGCAGTTCAGGCACCTCTCTCTGGGTGAAGACCATCCTGTGCTGGTGGTTTTTCACCCAGAGGGTGATGGGGAACTGAATGGGCTCCCCAAGGAATGGTCACAGCCTCAAGGCTGACAGAACTCAAGAAGCACTTGGGCAGAGCTCTCAGGCTTGGTGGGATTCTTGGGGTGTCTTTTGTAGCACCAAGAGTTAGACTTGATCAGTTAGACTGATGGGTCCCTTCCAACTCAGCAGATTCTGTGGGTCTGTGTTTCTTTGCCTTTGGGAAGAGCTTGGCTTTGCCTTTCTTGTTGTTTCATCTGGTACTTTCCCCTCGCAGTCAGCTCAGACAGTTGGAAGCACAAGAGCAGCAGGGGCTGGGCTTTTTTGTGGCACTGACCTTCTTACCAGCCATCCTCCCATCTGTCTTGTGGTTCCCAGCAATGTTATCCTGCCTCTGCTGTCTCTTCTGCCTTTCACTTGAGACAGGTTCTCCACAGAGCAGCGGTCAGATCAGGTATCTGCTTTGTGGATCCTGTAGCCAGAGGTTATTGCACTCAGCTCCTAATTCCTACTACCCACAGCCCTCTTTGCTGGCTGCAGCTGTGCCCTGAGCCCGTTACCTTGGGGTGGGAGGTGTCAGCCCTTCTCTGTGTGGGGTTTATTGTGAAAGGCCCATCGAGGAGGGCAGATGTGCAGGTCCTTACACGCTCCCTCTCAGCTTCTCTAGAGCTCAGGCTTGTGGGTGAGCAACCAAACCTTATCTCTCCTGTTGTTCCTAGAGCCTGCTGTGGTAGCCTTGGGCTTGGATGCCTGCATGGGTAGACCCTCTGCCTGCTTCTGCAAGCCTCGGGTGGGCAATACACCCTGCCTGGCCACAGCACAGCGGGCAGCTGAGCCCTGTCGTGCTGCTCTGGGAGCTCTGCAAGGGCAAGAAGCAGTGGGATTTCCCTTCCCACATGGACTGGCTCCAGGGTCTCTTAGGACAGCCTGATGTGCATCATACGGTGCAGACAGAGCAGGCTAAAATAAATCAGAGCAGGGAGTTAGAAGCTGTGCTGGTTTGCTCTGGGAATTTGGAGCTACTTCTCTCTCAGCCTAGGAAAAAGGAGTTGATTTAAGGCATTAGGGAACCCAGTCTTGTGTGCCTGACACTGAACAACACCTGCTTGGTCTGTGTGTCTCTCCTGCCATCCCGTGTAACCCACTGTTCCACTCACTGCTGCAGATTAGTTACCAGGGGCTGTGCTGGCTGCAAACTGGGATACCAGAGTGGGCAGTACGACTTCCTTGGGGTCCCAAATGGCTCTGTCCATAAATTCACTGATCTCCTGCAGGCAGCCTGTGAAGAGGAACGTGGTGGCACAGATCTGTGACTCTGCTGTGGCTGAATGCAGTCTGGAGGGAGAAATAGCTGGGGAAGCAAAGGAAATGATGGCAAAAGTGAAAAATGAGAGAAAGGAGATCCAGGGAAGCAGGGAGGTGAGAATGATGGGGTGGAAGTGAAAGGACAAAACAACGAAGTGAGGGAGAGCTGGAGATGTGTCTTGGTAGAGTATGGGGACAGGTGAGCTGTGCAAGCAGGAGAGAGCTGGATGGCAGATAGCTCACTCAGTCTGATTTGGGACTGCATGTTGTGGGCCCCCAGATTAACTCTGAACACACTCATACAAAAAGCTGGACCTGAGAGGAGACCTGGATTGAAAACCAGGCTCATGGGTCAGAGAAGCAGAAGCATCTGTCATGTGTCAAGCCATTAGGATGGCATTAGGATTTTGGGCTTCCAAAAGTTTCTTGGTATCTTTTTTGCCTGGGACTGGCATTTAAATCCACTGATACTCCAGCCTGGCTTTGGCTCACATTGAAAGGTCAACAATTAGTGTTGTGCTCAGTCTCAGCTTTGGTTGTATCTCCCCTGTCTCCCTATCTGTGACTGTCTGGGGATGCTGTGTCTGCAGAGCAGCAGAAACATGGCTGTGTGTATAGAAAAGCAGGAGGATCTTGCTTCTTTGGAAATGCTCTATGTATGGGAGAAGAAGGGCTGAGAAGCTCTTGTGCTCTCTAATGGTTGTGGTAACTTGCAGTTAAATCAAAAGCTGAGGCACAGGGAGTAACATGGTCAGTAGCCCTCTGTCCATTGCAAAGTCACTATGAGTTAACTGGCTGGCTTGGTTATCTTAATTAATGTGCTGATTGGATTTCCTATGTCTAACCAGGTTCCCAGGACTCCTAGGATGAGGCTGCTGTGAAGGACTGGTGGATCCCCTGCCTGTGCTGTGGTGCCTGCAGATTCCCTGTGATCCCCTTTCCAGCTGGAGCACCGTTGCCAAGGCTGCTGGGAAGAATGACTGTTGGATGCCTACTGCAATCCCCTGTCCTGGGGAGGACTTGGCTCCCCGTGCTGCTGCTGGCAGCCTCTGCTCACTGCCACTGGCCCAGCGAGCCGGCAGAAGTGGTTCGGGACTGGGAAAACCAGCTGGAGGCCTCCATGCACTCGGTGCTCTCGGACCTCCGGGAGACTGTGCCGGCTGTGGTGGGCATTCCTGACAGCTCTGCCGTGGTGGGACGCTACTTCAGAGTCTCCATCCCCACAGATTTAATTGCTTCCAATGGAGAAGTTGTCCAGGTGAGAAACACCATTCCCCGAGGATCGTTTTTAGTTATATTCGTGGAGGATGGAGCGAGTCACCCCACTCATGGTCTGGGTCAGGAGTGTGGCTGGGAAGCAGCTTTAGAGTTCTGTAGGACTACAGGAGAAGGATTTTTATAAAAAATTAGTCTCACTTCATTGCAAAGTTTTTCTTTTCTGTGACAGAGAAGACTTCTCAGGGATGACTGATTTGGTTTGTTGGCTGTATTTTAACTATGCTCTGCCCTGCAACAACAGGCACATTCATGAGGAGATGAACCCATGGGTTCTGGGGAGCCATGGATTCCCTGGGACTGCTGCTCAGGGAGTTTGCTTCACTGTGGTAACAAGACATTGCCAGACAAACAGACCCTGTCCTGCCAGCAGGACTTTGGGCTGCCTGTGACACTGTTTCTCCTGACCTTGCCACTAAGTCCCTTGGCTTAGATCCCCAGATGGTATCCTTTCCCCTTATCTGACTTAAACTCATGTGGCTGGCACTGCAAGGACCTGAAAACTGAGTTTTGGAATCAGTCTTGAGTTCAGGACAGGATTAGAATAGCTCAGAGGAAGGTAGGGACATGGCCAAACACAGGTGTGCTCATTGTTAGTCCTTTCCTGGAAGGGTTTGCCTGGATCACATGGAATTCAGAAAATTCTCTTCTTAAAAAAGTGAACTTCCAGTCTCAGTATTTCTTTTCAAAGAGCATTATAAAGCATTATAAAAAGACAAGCTTCTGGTGTGGCTTGGAAGATCAGAGGGAAATGGAAAGCAAGTCAGGAGCAAGTCTGACATCTCGGTTTCTCCTTGAAAGCAGGTTTGGTTTAGCTCTGTGTACAGTCACACAGTTACCCCAGTCTTGATACATGATCCTGCTGGCTCCAGCAAGGGTGCCAGACCACAATGTGCCAGGGTGGGCAGAAAAATCTGAAGAATGCAGCTGTTATGGACAATGGGTCAGACAGGGGGAGGAGGGCAGTGGGTGAGCCCCTGGCCAGGGGAGCTGGGGAAGGGGCCAGGCTGGTCTTGGTGACTCCGAGCTCACCCATGGCCAAGGTCCCTGCCTGACCTCACCCACAGCCTGGGCTCAGAGCACAGGACACCTGTACAGCACTGGGCTGCCAGAGCCTGTGGTGAGCCCCAGCTCTCATGTTACAGAAATGATAACTGGTTTGGGATTTTGCATCCGAGTGGCTTGTTCTGGTATTGTCTAATAGCTGCTTTGATGGCAAGAATAAGTGTCAGTATTTATATAACACCACAGCTTTCTCTGTCATCTTTTCCTGGCACAAAAGTAATCTGTGATAGTTCAAGTAGCTGCAGGAAAATACTTTATTTCCACCCCACCTGATGGCTTCAAATTATACCTCTGCCATGTAGGTGTGAGGTGTGTTGGCCAACACCAACATGCCTGGAGAACCTGGATTGGACTGGGCTGCAGCAGGACCCAGCAGCTGCTGGTTGTGTGTATTTCAGCAAGCTCTGGGAGCGATTTTCATGTTTATCCCTGGGTTTACCCAAGTGCATGTTGCATCTGTTCACCTTGAAATTGAATTTAAAAGTGCAGCAGGCTCTCACTTAGCTGCTGTCTCTGGAAGGGCTCTCCTTGCAGAGAATGCAGGTTGGCTGCTGAGCACAGCTGACCTTTGCTATGGGGATTTGATTCCTGGCTAGTGAGAACTGCGTAGGCAATTTTGGGTGCTAGGATGCATTTTTGTTTTACTGGTAAATTTCAGGGCAGAGTGCTCTGGTATTTTTCTCAGGCTGCCTGGCATTTCTCAGCTGGAGCAGTAAAAGCATAATACTTCTGAATGTTAGTCTCTGGTGTACTTAAACCCTAAGAATAAGGGCTGTGCCTTCTGAGATGGGGGAGGGTTTACAATGAGATATCATTGCCTATATTTTTTCCTCTTAAATTTCAAAGAAATTGTCTATAATTTTTTATTAAAAAAAAAACCCAAACTGACAGTTGCCATCCCCAGACTCCCACTGGAGCCTGGAGAAAGTGCTATTGCTTCATTTCTAGATGATTCCCACTGATCATTTCTAGGATTGTGGTGGGGATCGCCTTGAAGCTCCTTCTCAGATCCTCTCCCTGCTTGTTAGCAGATTCCAGCCAGCTGTAGACAAAATACTTTTCTCTGCAAACTCGGTTGTGGGATGGAAACAACGCCAGGCATGTGCAGCGTGCCGGAGGAGTGCCCCGCAGGCACGCACTCCTGCACAGTCAGGTATGTGCTCCTGGGAGCAGTCCCCAGCCTTTCCCTGCCACCCCCAAAACTGCTGAGCAACAGGTGAGGATTTTATGGCTAAGGACAAAAGTAAATTTATTTGAATGTGCTCAAGCTGCAGAGAAAAGAAATAAAAACCTACCATGTGTCATAATTTCAGAGTCTGTTTCCACATTGCTCAGAGCCAGCTGCCTGCAAGTCATTGGGGCCATGGTAACGCCCTTCCCCTGTGCCTTGTGTTCCCAAGCAAGTGCCTTGGTCAGGCAGTATCATGTCCTCTGAAAAGCAGCTGGAGCTTGCAGGTATTCCAGCTGTTGGATTTGGCAGCAGGTCAGTCCAGATGCTGTCCTCTAGCTTCCTCACTACAGCAGGGCTTCTGGCTGTCAGACTGCTCTCCTGCTGCCTGAAGGTGGCTGGAAATTAAAATTCCTTGCTGTGCCTTCCTAAAAGGCATCTTGCAGCCATTTCTGTCACATTTGACACCAAAACAGGGGTATTTTTACAAGGTTTGTGTTAAAACACCCAATTTCCCTGTATCACCCAAAACACCCACATTCCCTGTCCCCTTGCCATACAGACAATGTGTGGATGGGTTGCCACTGGCTCCCACTGTCTCCTGGCAGATGCTGGCTAGGACGGAATAAACATGGGCATTAGTCCTGGTACCTTCACCAGTCATCATCTCCTTAACCCCATTTCCACTGAGGACTGTGTGGAGTTTGACCTGTTACCTCTCAGCTGTGTCCTGTCAAAGAACAGATCACACTCTGGTCAAAGACCAGTTGGATTTCCTGTTCCTGCCACTTCTGTTTGAAGCTGCTCCAGAATTTGGCTGTTCTGATTGAAAATGCAGGTTCTAGCCTAAGTTTAGAGATGGCTAGAAATATTTATATGTGCTGCCCTTTAGCCTAAATCAATTCTACCTTCATAATATTTACTTCCCTTAGGTATTTATAGGTGACAGGCATATTCCCCATCTTGATTTTATTAGGTTAAACAAGGCAACCTCTTTAGTCTTTCTCATAAAATAAGCTTTCTTTCCTTCCCCTCAGCTTTGCAGCTGTCTTCTGCACCTCCTCCAGATTGAGTTTATTTTTCTTATGTTTGCATGACCACAGCATTACAAAACATTCCAGATGAAATTTTACCAGAACCTTTATAAAAGCATCAAAACTTCCTTTTCTCTTCTATAAATAACCTTGTTTGATATATCATACGATCATTTGCTTTTCTGTGTCTGCTTTGCTTTGGTTTGGACATCTTCCTGTCAGCTGAAATACCCAGCTCTGTAGATTTTCCTGCTTCCAGTCCCAGAAGAGGACAAAAGGTGAGGTGCATGATTTGGGGTGCTGGCTGTTGCCAAACATGGCTCTCCATTCATCCCAGCAGCCCAAGGTATGCTATCCCCACAAGGATACAATACCCACAAGGAATTGAGCCCTTCCACAGCCTGATATCCTAAATGCATATACCCACAATACATAGAAACACTATTAAATAACTTTTGTTTAAAGATGGATCTATAAATGCTGGGAGGAGTGAAACTCCTGGTGGGTATTGCTTCCCAAGGCACATCCCTGCCAGAGCAGGAGATTTGCTGTGTCTCCCTTGAAGGTCATGTAAAGCTGCTGACCTGCCTTCAGTCCTGGTAGTGTTGTCTGTGGGATGGATCCCACAGAGCAGATCTGCACGGCTTTGTAGCCAATGCTGAGGAGCTCAGGTGAGCATTCCCAGCTGTGTCTTAGCCCCTGTCTATCTTTAGGTCTGAAGTGCACAGTTTCACCAGGGCTTTGTTGGGAAGACAGGTAAAACACGTAGCAGAGGCCCTGAGAAGCTGTCTCTGTAAGCAAACATAGCTGGTGAGAAAGTGATGAGAACAACAGAATTCACTCAGATGAATTACACTGTGCAGCTATGGAGTGGGTTTGGAGGTTATCAGAGACTGGATATCCATCTGGGAAAAAGGGAGTCTTGCTTTCATAGAATCACTGAGTTGTTTAGGTTGGAAAATACCTTTTAGATTATCCAGCCCAACCATTAACCAGCACTGCCAAGTCCACCACTAAACTTCACAAGAAGGAGGCTGAGTTTCCAATGGCTGTTCTATTTGCCATCTGCTGAAGTGGCTTTTATTGAACAGCTTTGCTCTCATCAGATGTCAGGGACCTTGATTTATAAACAGGATCCACAGAGATTGGGTTGCAGGAATCCTGACATGAGTATCTGCTGTCAGGGCTGTGCTGCTCACCTCAATCCTGCTCCAACCCCAAAGCCAAGGGCTGGATGTTGGCAGCCAGCCTGCAGTGCCAGGACACACTTGCTTTCAGGGAAGAAAACCACAAAATACTGACTTTTTCTTTTTTTTCCTCTTGCAATGATCTTTATTTCAAAGCATTTTAACTGAATGTGAAATTTATGAAAGTGGCATTTCTCAAAGGAAGAAGAGAAGCAAAGAGCTCTCCCGAGGGGCTGTGTCATCAAGCTGGCTATCTTAAAAGTCTCTCTGTGTCGCGGCATTTGAGCTTCACCTCCTCCCTGGGGTCCCAGGGTTTCTTGGACTAACTGGGAGGTGCAGCAACAGCCTCTACTTACAGGCGAGCACACGGGGATAAATGGCAGTGCCTGGAACAGGTCCAGGCAAAGGAAGACTTGGGCAGGGCTTTGCTTGGTTGCCGCGCTGCAATCTGAGCGATAAAATGAGCTGATAAGCTGAGGGGGACCCTTATCTTTTTCCTGCAGCGAGACCGAGTCAGAGAATTTGGCATTTTCAGTGCACGCTTAGTAACAAGCTCTGAATTTGGAGGAGTGGAAAATGTGACTTGATCTAATTATAAACTCTTTTCAGAGGGACTGGGAAGTTCCTTGTTTTGTCCTGCTCTTACAGGTTGTTGCTCTGAGCATCCAGGGAGACGGAGGAATGTGATGATAATGAGAATCCTACGAAGGAGCAGACCTGAGACTGCAAGATCCGGTCTGCCTTTCCTTGCCATGCTCTTGAAAGCCAGCTTTCCAGCAATCTGCTGATGGCAGCAATAAATTGCCAGGGCTGGTTAGCAGTGCGGTGGCAGCACTAAACCCCCAGTACTTGGCATCCCTGCTTTGTGGTATTTTTGCTTCCCTTTGGCCTTTCACTCACAAAAAGTCACGCTGAAAGAAGAGCCCAACCAAACTTTTTTTTTAAAGCAGTTTGAGGCTTTTCCTGCCCCGTGCTCGCCCCCCGGACAAGGGATAAGGCGGGGTGTGGGCAGCCCGTGCTGACCCTAGCCCTGGCGCGGGCGGGCTGCGCCTTCCCGCTCCAACAATAAGGCTAAACAAATCCTTCCAAGCTGCTTGCATGGACCGATGAAAGGAGGATTTCTTGGGACACTCAATGTTTTGTAGTGACCTCCCAGTGAAACAGCTGTTGTGTTCCCTTGCCCAGGCAGAGTGGGACGCTGAATGGTGTCCTTATAGCCAACACAGAGGCGCATCTGGAAAAGAAGCCGTCATGGCAGGAGTATGCAAGGGTGGCATGAGCTGGGTGTAGCCGCTCAGCCTGCACCGTTGTGGAGCCATTTTACTGACGGTAAAGAAGCTGGTCAGACAAAGCCCAGCTGGTGTGGAAGGCAGGCTGAGCCCACAACACAGCCCTACACCCACATCTACAGAAGGGGGGGCTGCTTTCTGTGCGTGAGGCTTCACTCGCTCCTTGAATGGCTGGAAAATGCAGATTAGCAGGAGACACGTAAACTTCTCATTCAGGTTTTCATGAGCACGTAAAAGCAGAGTAGCTGCCTTGAGTAATTTTGCTACCTGGTCCTTCAGAGGCTGAAGTTTGAACTTGAAGATGAAGGGCAGGACCAGTGATGCGGCCTCTGCAAGCCTTATTCTCCCTTAGCTCAACTCTCTGGGCTGGGATGATTTGTTTTTCTAAAGCAACAGCTTCAGTGCACGGCGACCTACAGGAAGGGCTTTGCAGGGCTTTGGCTGGGACCAGCCAAAATGTGGGGTTAGTTCAGCCATCCTGACCTACCCGTGCACAAAGGAAGCACCAATTACGGCTGTTCTCATGTAGCTTTTGGTCTCTGAACAGAGGTGGTGAGCTCCTGCTGGTAATGAAGGCTCGGGTCACCATGGCTGACGTACTTCTGAGAGACAGTCTAGTCTGTGGGCTGTTTTTAGACTTCCAGGGGAAGAGGCATCTGCATGAAATGTCCTGGAGCAACTTCTTTTTGTGCATGAGTTCCTGGGCCTTTTGTGGAAGGTACAGAGCAGACCAGAGGAGCAGCGTCTGCTGAGGATTCCCAAAATCCCTGGCAGGTGTCGCAGTCCCTTCCACATCTGTGTTGTAACACATCCACATCCTCCCTTTCTCCAGCCTGAGCTTTCCCATAGCCCAGCACTGCAGCAGCACCGTAGCTGTGCCCAGTGAGCAGAAGGTTCTGGGAGGTGCCCATCCTCCTTGTACCACTGTTTTCTGGGCCTTGTGTTTCTAGGCATGTCTGATGTCCTCGTTTGCAGTTCTGTTGTGTTTGAGGAAAGGAGGCAGGGAGGAAGGCTGGAGGCTCCTTCACACAACCTCTCCTGGATGGACACAGGCCAACCTCCCTGGCAGGGTGTTCCTTGGGGCCAAAGGCTCACAACTTCATAGAATCTTAGGATATTCAGAGTTGGAAGGGACCCACAGGGACCATCAAGTCCAAGCCCTGGCCCACCACAGAACAACACAGAAAATCACCACGTGTCTGAAGGCATTGTCCAAGCACTTGAACTCTGGCAGGCTCTGGCAGCTGTTGTGGGCTGAGGGCTGTCCAGCTCCTGTCTTGCACCATCACATTCCAGCCTCTGCTGCCGTGGGACCTGCCTGGGGCTGTGGTTCCTGGGCACAGCTTGGTCTGCAGGCCTTTGTGCCAGGTGAGGAGTGCACCTGATGGATCCACAGGCAGAGCCTCCCTCCCAAAACAAGGACTCTGTCCTCTGAGCTGGAGCCTGCAGGCCCCATGCCCGTCACTTCTCCTGACTGCAGTCTGGCTGTGCTCATTGCAGTGCCCACAGTTCCAGCAGCACTGGGGTGGGTCTGGAACCAGTGTCCCTCCCCCAGCTTGTGTGGGACAAGGCAGTGGGAATCTGCCTGCCCATGGATCTGATTCGGGGCTGAGGCTGCCTTTTGCTTCTGCTGCCAGCACTGCCCATACTGCAGCATTAACAGGGGGTTTAGATGAAGCTTGGGCTTAGGCAAACAGCTTAGGCTCGACTCTATCTCCGCAGTTATATTTGCATTTGAATTGCATTTGAATTTCCGTTTTCTTCCCCTGCCTGCTGGTTAATTGCTTGCAGAAGCCTGAGCCTGCAGACTTGGTGTGACACTGGCTGGGTCAGTTGGTTGGGCACAGCTCAGCTCACCTTCTGGAGGGCCCAGCTGGAATATTCCTCATTGCTGGCCATGTGTATTGGGGTGATGCTGAAGGAGTCTGGATACAGTGAATTGTCATCAGTAATTACACCCCAGATGAAGTCCTGGCACAGGGTCTGTCTCCCAACAGCTGCTGGACACAGGGAGGGGAATGGGGCAGTGGGAGATCTGGCAGAGCTGCAGGACTATCCTTGCTGACTATGCCCAAAAGCACTCAGGGGGTTTTTAGGATGGGTTTGGAAGGAGCTGACTCCCAGCTGCTGCTGTCCATGCAAAGGTCTATCAGCACAGACAGGGGAGATCCCATCAGATGCTTCAGCACTGGGAAGATTTCATAGTGGTGTGCCATAGTGGAGACCTGTGGCAGGATCCTATGGTACCTGTCTTCTGGCAAAGGGCTCACTTCCTCCTTTCCTGGAGGATTCATCAGGAGGAAGAGGGCTAAATACCTGGAGGCTTAAGGGGTGCTCTTGTAAGCAAGAATGCAGTTTTTGCCTGAATTCCCTCGAGGCAGCAGTTTTGCTCACTGTTCTTTTGCTTATCTTTGTCTTGTTGGCTACAGGGCTTTAAGATCCAAGTTTAAAAAAACAAGTCAAACTGAGCTATCTTCTTTCATGAGCTGACTGCTCTTGGCTGGCCTAAAAATAACAGGCCATGTCTATCTGAAAGGATTTTGTGAACAAGGTCTTCAAGACCAGCCAGACCACTCACTGTACGTATTTTAAATCACAACCATGGGTTATTTTTTAATGGTCTTCGATACACTGCCAGGCTTGTTTAATCTTTAGCCAATAAGCATTCATTTACAATTATCTCAAATAATGGGAAAACAAAGACAGCCTTTTTTTTTTAAACTTAGGCAACGGAAGAGTTATTTTGAAACCAGAGCCCTTGAGGGAAATGGGCTTAAGGCTGATATTTATTGCATACATAGAAAACCGGGAAACTTTTAACATGAAAACTAGAGATCCCAAATCATTAACTATGTGTAGCCTTAACAAATACCTTTTGAAGCAATATTTCAAGGAAACATTGCTAGAACAGAGTCCAGGTCTCCCTGCTCCCAGTTTCACACCAGCACAAACACAGCAGTAATGATGGACAGGACAGACCCACGCCAAGGGTTCTGCTGGTTAGCGTTTGTTTAGGAACAAGTATTTTTATCCATCCTGATAACAGCTTTATTATCTACTCTAATCTTTCTGGGTTCTTCCCTTGTCACAAGAACATGGGTCATTTTTGCTGTCAGGTCAGTTGTTGTGTTTAAAGCAGTGCAGAGACATCGAATGCTTGTGACTTGTTGCCTTCTCAAAGATTTCCCAGGGGAGGCACAGGCTTCATAGGAGTAATCCAAATAAATTTGATTTTCTTAATCATCTCTTGCAGAGCCTTTAGAAACAGTCCACTTCTCCTTGCAGGCTGAATACAGCTGAACTAGCTCAGCTCTTTTTAAATCAAGTTTAAGTGGTTTTATAAATGTTTTGCAACTGTCGCATCACTGCTAGAACAAGTCATCCCAGTCAGTGGTTGCTTGGCCTGTTTTTGTTTTTCAGGAGAGCCTAGTTTTTTGTGTGAATCTGTCTGGCTGCAGTTTCCTTTTCTAGCATGGTCCCTACATGTAAACTGTAGGTTGAAAATGGTTTTCCAAGCAGGAATATTCAGACTGGCCTGTGCATCTCTTGCTGTCACTTCTGCATGTGGGGTCAGCCACCTTTCTGAAGGGAGTTTGGCTATCAGAAGTAGGAGCAGACATGACTGAAGGAAGAATCATCTTGTGGCATGAGACTGGGTAAAGTACTGCTGCTTGTAGGTCTCCTCCTCAAGTCCTGCCAGTGCCCAGGGAGGAGGCAGCAGCAGCAAAACCCAGGAAAGCTGTTGTGTGGAGTGTGTGATCCTGTAATTAAGGGCTTCTGCAGAGTGCACAGAAGGGGAAGATTTGTTCCAAATGTAGCCTAAAATTACACATTCCGAGTGAATTTAACCACTTGCTAATAAAGTTTTTATTCTTGATTGTGTAAGCCTCAATAACGCTGTGGCTTTGTCCTGGCTCCCTGTGTTTCTGTTCCTTACGTGTGCCCAGCCCAGCCCTCCATCCTTCACAGTGAGCAGGTTAGTGGCTAATTATAGGAACCATCCAGCTCCTGTAAGTGCTTTATTGCACTGGGCAGTGTCCTGGCATCTCAGTTTTTAGAGGGTGTGATGAAATTACACTTTTTTGAAGGAAGACAGGGGCAGGTCAGTACTTCTGACTGAGCAGGAGCAGACCCTGACTTTGTTCTGTCTTGGCAGAAGAAATGCCAAGGAAGGACAATTCATTCCTTTGTTCCTGCAGGAGCAAGGCTTGGCTCCCTGTGCCTGGCTCAGGTGAAGGGCTGCCTTTCCTTTGGGACGTCTGGGCTAAAAGCAGCTCCTGTTCTTGCAGTGGAGGAGGAGCAAACGCAGCCACAGCCTTGCCAAAACCCCCTGTCCTCTGCCAGACATGTGGGTACACAGCAAGGCCCAGGGGAAGGATGCTCACATGTTGGTGCATGGTGGCATATATTGAGGTATAGGACCCTGGGGAGAGCTTCCTCCAGCTGTTGTAAGCTCTGCTCTGGGATGGTGAGGAGTTAACTAAATCTGTGCTGAGAGCTTTAAACTCTGCTCTATATGCTGTACCCAATGTGTGGCTCAGGATGTGCTCTCCAGCTTGACCAGGCTGGCTGAAAGTGGGGCTGGTCCTTCACAGAGGGGAGGAACGAGGGTGTTGTCTGTGTGATCATGGCTGAAACCCTCTGCAGCTCTTGCACAAAAGCTTTTTTGTGCTGCTCTTGCCAAAAGACTTTTGGGTCCTGCGTTATCCTGGCAGAGCTGTGCATCCAGACCCTTCAGTGTGCTGACACCCACAGTGTGGGGGTGAGCCCCAGGGTGCTGCCTGAATCCTGCCTGCAGCCAGGGAGTGGGAGAGGCACCCACCACTCTCTGTATGCCCAGCCCTGCAGCACCAGGCATCGTTTCTTGTCCAGCCAGGGGCTTTCCCCAGCAGGACCTGCAGTCTTGGTTAATCCAGCCCCAGCTCTGCACCTGCTGCTGGATGCAGGAATGCTCCCACCAGGCAGGTTTCCTTGGGAAGCTCCTCTCCCAGCTTTGCATTTGGGTAAATTATGAAATATGTATAAGCTTTACAGAATTGCAGAGAACCACAGCACCTTTTCAGGAGGATAGCTAGAGCCTGGCTCTGTGTAGGACTGCAGTGGCTGCTAAATGTGTCTCCCTGAGCCCCAAAGCATCTTGTTTGCTCTGAGTGTCAGGGGGAGATGCCTAGTGGAGTTCTGGAAAGCCCAGCCAGGTCACTTGCCAAACGCCTCCAGGCCTGAGAGGTGGTGAAGCTCAGGTTACTCACTCAGGAGTATGTACAGCCCCAGGAAATGTCACAGTCCACTGAGCTGGCAGCCTCACCCCTTGCACCGCGCAGCCCGAGCGGCTGTAGAGCAGATGGGTGTCAGCTGCCGTCAACTGGGGGGGCTCGGGGGTTTGCACCCACCCTCAGCTACAACCCAGGGCAGCAGACAGAGTCCCATGGGCTGAAAGAGGTAGCAAAGAGTGTGTTAGAGTCCTGAGGTGCCTGTGCTCTGAGACAAAGCCTTCCCATGCAGAAACAAGTTATTATACTCCTTCATTTTTAGCTAGCCTGGGGGTGAAGCCAGGCTGGCATGCTGTCCTGTGTCATGTCCAGTAATTGCCCAGCCCATGTGCCACATCCCTGCCTACCCACACTGGACAGTACATTGGGTCTGCTCCCTTCCTTTATCCTTGCCTGCTGTTCCTCAGCAGTACAACATCATGCAGCTCTCAGGATTTCCTGCTGCTTGTTGAGAGCTGTTGTGCTCCAGCCAGGCCAGGGACTCAGAAACATAGCTGGCCAGCTTCTGGCCTGTCTGGGTCATCCTAGCCCTGGGGACAGTGGCACAAGCTGAAAGTAAGTAGAGAAAATACATGTTGTGCTGAGCTGCTGGAGTAGTGGGCTTGATGCCTATAGGGTGGGCAGGGTGTGATGGGGTGAGGAAAGGAGCAAGATGGCCAAGCTGGGAGAGGAAGGAGTGGGAGGAGGGTAGTTGTTGGATCAGCTCTGCTTTACAGCATAACTTCGCCCTCAGCTTTGTCACTGTCCCCATGACGTAAACTCCCCGTCTGCCCTCAGAGAAAATGAACCACTTGTGCTTGGCAGTTGCACAGCAAGTGTTGGGAGCACTTGCAGGTGAGGGGGCCTTGTGGAACTTGATGACCTCTTGTGGCTCCTTAAGCCCTTTGGGTCCTGTGCACCTTGCAGAGCTCATCCTTGCCAAGACGTGGAGGAGGAGGTGGCAAAGGCTGCCATGCTCTGGCCAGGATGTTCCTTCCCCAGTTATTACACTAATTACTATTAGATTTTTTCTTTAATCCTTGAAATTAAGCATTACTGCTGATAAAATCTGTCCTACTGCTGTACTTCTAAAGCCTTTTTGTTTGTTTGTTTGTTTGTTTGTTTGTTAGATCTCTGAAGCTGGGAAGGATTCCTTGCCTTCTTGGTTGCACTGGAATGCCGAGAGCAGCTCCCTGGAAGGGTTGCCCCTTGACACAGACAAGGGTGTCCACTACATCTCGGTGACCACTCTGCAGCCCTTCCCAAATGGGAGCTATGTCCCACAGACCACAAATGTCTTCTCTGTTGAGGTCCACCAAGAAGACCACAACGAGCCTCAGTCAGTGCGAGTGGCCGTCCAAGACACGAGTGAAACAGCGCCTTTTGTGTGTGGCTCGGAAGAGCCAGTCACTATCCTGACTGTCATTTTGGATGCTGACTTAACAAAAATGACACCAAAGCAGAGGATTGAACTCTTAAACAGAATGAGAAGCTTTTCAGAGGTGGAACTTCACAACATGAAGTTGGTTCCTGTTGTAAATAACAGACTCTTTGACATGTCAGCCTTCATGGCTGGGCCAGGAAATGCAAAGAAGGTGGTGGAAAACGGGGCCTTACTCTCATGGAAACTGGGATGTTCCCTGAGCCAAAACAGCGTCCCCAACATCAGCAAGGTGGAGGCTCCAGCTAAGGAAGGAACCATGTCTGCCCGCCTTGGCTACCCAGTTGTTGGCTGGCACATTGCTAACAAGAAACCTCACCTCCCAAAGAGGATGCGGCGGCAGATCAACGCCACCCCTACGCCTTTGACTGCCATCGGGCCGCCCACCACTGCCGCACAAGAGCCACCCACCAGGATTGTCCCCACCCCAACGTCACCTGCCATCGCGCCTCCCACAGAGACAACGGCGCCCCCGGTCCGGGAGCCCATTCCACTGCCAAGGAAGCCAACAGTCACCATCAGAACCAGAGGCCCCATTGTGCAGACACCCACGCTGGGGCCGATCCAGCCAACCAGGGTAGCAGAAGGCACGGGCACAACCTCTGTGCCGATCCGCCCCACCATGCCCGGGTATGTAGAGCCCACAGCAGTGATCACACCGCCCTCAACTACCACCAAGAAACCGAGAGTCTCCACCCTGAAGCCAGCCACACCGTCCACAACAGATTCCTCCACAGCAATAACACGGAGGCCTACTCGAAGGCCCAAAACTCCCCGTCCGACAAAGCCTCCCAGCACAACCAGATCCCCCATCTCCAAGCTGACAACGGCCTCTCCGCCGTCCCGCGTGCGCACCACAGCCAGCGGGCTGCCCCGGCCCTGGGAGCCAAATGAGCCACCCAAGCTGACGAACCACATTGACAGGGTCGACGCGTGGGAAGGCACCTACTTCGAGGTTAAGATACCGTCGGATACCTTCTACGACAAGGAAGACACCACCACTGACAAGCTGCAGCTGACCTTGAAGCTGAAGGAGCAGCAGATGATCGAGGAGAATTCGTGGGTGCAGTTCAACAGCACCAGCCAGCTCATGTATGGCATGCCAGACCACAACCACATCGGGAAGCACGAGTACTTCATGTATGCCACCGACAAGGGCGGGCTTTTTGCCGTGGATGCTTTTGAAATCCACGTCCACAAACGCCCACATGGGGACAAGTCTCCAGTGAAGTTCAAGGCCAGGCTGGGAGGGGACCATAATGCAGTGGTGAATGACATCCATAAGAAGATCATGCTGGTGAAGAAGCTGGCTCTGGCATTCGGTGACAGGAACAGCAGCACAATCACAGTGCAGGACATCACAAAAGGCTCCATCGTAGTGGAGTGGACCAACAACACGCTGCCCCTGGAGCCTTGCCCTCGGGAGCAGATCCGGACTTTGAGCAAAAAAATTGCGGATGACTCTGGCAGGCCGAGCCCAGCTTTCTCCAATGTCCTGCAGCCCGAGTTCAAGCCTCTGAATGTGTCCGTGGTTGGTTCTGGCAGCTGCAGGCACATCCAGTTTATTCCCGTGACCAAGGATGGCAGGGTGATCTCAGAGGCCACGCCAACGGTGGCAGCAGGCAAAGACCCTGAGAAGAGCAGCGAGGACGATGTGTACCTGCACACCGTCATCCCTGCCGTGGTGGTGGCCGCCATCCTCCTCGTGGCTGGCATCATTGCCATGATCTGCTACCGCAAGAAGAGGAAAGGCAAGCTGACCATCGAAGACCAGGCCACCTTCATAAAGAAAGGCGTGCCCATCATCTTCGCCGACGAGCTGGACGACTCCAAGCCCCCACCGTCCTCCAGCATGCCCCTCATCCTCCAGGAGGAGAAAGCCCCACTGCCCCCTCCAGAGTACCCCAACCAGAGCATGCCGGAGACCACACCGCTCAACCAGGACACCATCGGGGAGTACACTCCGCTGCGGGACGAGGACCCCAACGCGCCGCCCTACCAGCCTCCCCCCCCCTTCACTGCACCCATGGAGGGGAAAGGCTCCCGCCCGAAGAACATGACCCCGTACAGGTCCCCACCGCCCTACGTTCCCCCTTAACAAACGGGAGGCTCTCGGGGGAGAAGGGGCCTCCAGCTCCACACCGGTGCTGTCTGTGGGCCGGCAGCCCCCTCGCCAGCCGGGAACACGAAACCCCAGCCCGCTCCCCAGCAGGCTCTCCCCGGCTGCGCCCGCCGCACCGGAGCGCTCGCGGGACTTGGGGGACACTTGTTTTATTTTTGCCTAACAAGCTTTGGTTTTATTTTATTCATAGAAAAACGAAAATCTCGGCTCAAAGATGCCTTCCCGGCGGCTTCGGCCGGGGCGGTGGGCAGGGAGGGGGGTCGGGACGGGTCGGGCCGGGTCGGGAGGAGCAGGCAGCACTGGGGTAGCACTCTGGGTCTCCGCTGTTTGCCTTTAACACTAACTGTACTGTTTTTTCTATTCACGTGTGTCTAGCTACAGGACGTAACATGAAAGGTAGCCTAAAAATAATTAAATTCAAGGGACTTTCTGAAGTCGATGGTTTAAGTTTTTACATTTAATCTGCTGTTTACCTAAACTGGGATGTGTAGTTTTTGGGGAGGGGGAGGGCAGTGCTGTGCTGCAGGCGAGCTCCATGGGCTGGTCAGCGGGGCCAGCCATCCTCCTCCTCCTCCTCCTCCTCTCGGGGTGGATCAGCTTCTTGGTTTGGGGTTTGATTATTTTATCATTTTTATTTTATTTTTAATCAAAGAAATCCTGTCTTTCTCATGCATCATAAAATAGTCATGTGCTGGGTCAGTCTGGCCTGAGGTGCCCATGGCTGAGCAGGGGCTGCATCGCTGTGCCGGGGAACGCTCGCAGAAGGATGAGCTGAGTCCTGTGCCACGACGACTTCTCTGCTTCCCAGCGAGCACCAGGGTTGGGAGGGTCGAATTTAAGCAAAACCCCCTCCCCATGGGGTGTTTTGACGAGCGTAGGGTGTGTTCTCGGTCCCGGCTGCTCCTTGGGACTGTGTAGGAATGGCCTCGCTGGCCTCACGCTGGCACTCCAGCCTGGACACTGTTGGAAAAGATTAAAAAAAAATTTAAAAAATAAATAAAAAGAAAAAAAAAAAAAGAAAAAAGCGCGCCAGGAATAGTTAATAGTTAAAAAAAAAAAAAATCAGTGAACTCTCAAATCTAATTTTTTACTAAATTTTTGATACAGACTCCGATTGTTTTATTAAAAAAAAAAAGACTTACAAACCGGTGTGCGGCTGGCAGCAGTTTGTACGGGCTCAGCCCCCTCGGGCCCGCCCCGGGGGACCCGCCACGGTACCGGTACCGTCCCCATCCCCTCCGCTCCGAGCCCCGGCATCCCCAGCCGGATTTGCCCGTGTGCGCCCCGGGTGGAGGGCGGGCCGCGCACACCGGGGCCGGACCCGCCGCTTCACTCCGGGACGGCGCTGCCCGGGCGCCGGGGTGTCCCCGGGAGGGCAGCGGGGGGAGGGGGTGCTCTACCCCCGGCTCCGGTCTCGGCGGGTCGATGTCCTCGCCGCGGGGCGATGTCCTCGCCGTGTGAAGAATAAACCCGCCCGGGGATGCCGGTGCCGGTGCGGGGGATGCCCGGAGCCAGCGCGGCCCCGCTCCCGCTGCTGCCGCGGCGGGGCCGCCCCGGGGCGGTGGCGGGGCGGGGGCGCCCCCTGGCGGCGCCCGCGGGCGGTGACGCCATCGCCCGGCCCGGCCCCGCCCCGGAGCGGCGGCCGCGCGGCGCCGCCATGTCGGGAGCGGCGGGGCCGGGTCCGCCCGCCGGGCCGGGCCGCTCCCCGCTGCCCTGCGCCCCCCGCCCCGCCGCCCCCCTCCAGCTGGCCGGGGGGGCCGAGCCCGCAAGGCCCGGCGTCGCCGTCATCGACCTCCGCTTCCCCCGCGGCGCTGCCGCCGATGTGAGTGCGGCCGCGCCCGCCGCGGTACCGGCGGGGGGGGTACCGGGGTGGTCCCGTGGAGTCACGGGGGGGTGCCGGGGGCGGTACTGGCAGGGATTGTGCCGGGGTGGTCCCGGGGGGAGGAAGACAGGGGCCGTGCCGGGCACGGTGCAGGGCTGGGGGAGTCGGGGCCGGCTGTGGTGCCGGGGCAGGACGGGGGATGCCGGGGGCAGCAGTGGGGATCCCGGTGCCGGTATGGGGGGAAGCCGGGGGCGGTCCCAGGGCAGAAGGGATGCCGTGGGCGGTATGGGGAAGATGTGAGGGGCGGTCCCGGGGCGGAGGGGGTGCCGGGGGCGGTGCCGGTAACGGGTGGATGCCGGTGCTGGGGTACCACCCTTACCGACGCTGGGCGGGATGCTGGGGATGCAGTGCCCGTCCCAGTAGAGTGCGGGATCCCGATATGGGGCTGTGCTAGTGGGGGTACGGGAACGTGCCGATCCCGGTACGGGAGGGGGATTGCCGGTGCCCGTCGCAGTACTGGGGAGAGGATGCCGCTGCAGGGATGGGGGGATGCCGTTGTTGGACCTTCTCTTGAGGCCGCCGGTCCCGCAGGTGCAGGAGATCGTGTTCAGGAACTTCTACACAGCGTTCCTGAGCGTGCGGGTGCAGCGGCCCGGCCCCGGCGGGTCCCGGCGCTGGGTGACCTGCCTGCGGAACCTGTGCCTGATGCCTTGCCCACACACCGAGGAGGGCTCCCAGGACTACTTCTGTCTCCACCGGCACCAGGTCAGCATATCTGGATGGGACTGTGGCATCACTCACCCTTCTGGGGCTCACCTCTCTTTGCCCACACCCCAGGATGGCTCCCAGTCCAGGCATCTGGTGCCACTGTCCCACTGGCCCCCATGGCTGTGAGCGTCCCTGTGCACCAGCGAGCCCACATGGGATGATGCTTCCCTTGGGCTTCTTCCACCTGGGGTGGGTTGGGGTTTTGGGAGGATACCCCAAAAGCTGCCCCCCGGCAGTGCCAGCCCCTGTGGTTACACTCCCTGGCCCTTGCCCTGCAGATGCTGTGTGACGTGGACCAGGTGACAGCAATGCGGTTCATCCTGCGACAGCCCTCCCCAGTCTGGCTCCATTTCACCATCGAGGACCTGCAGATTTTCCCCCCTGGACAGAAGGTGAGCAGGTGCCAGAGCTACCCCACTGCCAGGCATGGGTAGGGGGCCAGGACAAGCCACTGTCCCCAGCTCTATACCTGGCATTTCCTCCTACAGCTCTGGGGAGCACACACAGGGCTGTGGGTCCAAGTCCTTGTCCTTTGCTGGGGCACTTGGGATCCACTTGTGGTGCTGGGAAAGGGACTGCTCTGACAATCACTAAGAATTCCCTACGAAATTCAAGGGATAGTAAAGTGACACTTCCATAGCAGTATCACTAGGGGTGGCCTCTAAACCCCATCACACTGCCTGGTGTAAAGGATGGAGGAGATAGGGTTGGGAACACCCCGTGTGACCCTCTGGATCTGTTTCAGAGTCCCCAGAAGGATTTTCCCTCCTGGCTCTCCCAGCTGACCCCTCCGGAGCAGCCAGCCAGCCTGCATGGGGTGAGTAATCACTGCCGAGGTATTGGAGGAAGGTGGGACTTCTGTGGGGTGCCAGCCATGAGCATCCCTCAGGAGGCTGCCAGGCCCATGCCTGGCTCCAGGCTTTCACCAGGAATAGCTGCGGAGCCCTGAAATAACCCGCCTCGTGCGGGAAGTAGTTTGCAGCGCTAAGAGGAAAAATATCTCCATGGGGATGTGCTATTTGAGGTGACACTTAAGTCTGTTTGTCCTCTAGTCTGGGGACAGGAACATCCCCATGGGAGCAGTGGGTGCACAGCATGGCTCAGTGGCAGGTGGGACATATGGGGACAGGGATGGGACGTCCCTGTGGGAGTGGTGGGTGGGATGTGTAGGGACAGGAATAAGAACTTCCCTGTGGGAGCAGTGGGTGCACAGCATGGTTCAGTGGCAGGTGGGATGTGTGGGAACAGGGACAGGGACATCACTGTGGGAGCAGTGAGTGCACAGCATCACTCAGGGGTGGGTGGGTGGGACATGTGGGGACAGGGCTGGTTCCTAGCACTTTGCAGAGGGTGTGCTCTGGGGAACACATTGCCCAGCCTGGACAGCATGTGGGCAGAGGGGCATCACGGGCACAGCACATGTTTACAGATTGCCAGCCACATCTGCCTGGCTGGTGGCCTTTGGTGGGCAAAGTCCAGGCAGAGCAGGGCCAGGATGGGAGCTGGCTTGCCCATGGGAACCTGCTGAATCAACTGGAGGTGCTGCCTGCAGGAGGGTGGCACATTGCCCACATCTGCCAGGGCAGTTCTGCTACTGGGCTTCCATGCTACAGTGCTCACACTGCACCAGCAGTGAGGCTGCTGTTCCCAATCCTTGCCCAGTTGTGTGACAGTTTGGGGAAGGTACCCCAGTCCCTTGCTGATTGCTTGGATCATGTTCCCTTTGGCAAGGAGTACCTGGGGCAGATGCCAGAGGTTGCTCTGAGGTTGGCTCTTCCCAACACCACCACAAGGCACCCCCTCAGTGTGACAGAGCTGTGCTCCCATGAGAATTGTGCCCCAGCCAGGAGAGCTGCTGCTGAGCCCACAGGTCCCACCTGGCTAAAGGTCTCTGGGGTGAACCAGCACGTGTGCCCGGGATTCTGCACCCAAGCCCAAGGAGCATCGCACAGTGAGGCTGTTGGGAAACTCTGGACTGTGTGATTAGGTTTTTAATGATTAGCCAGCAATCAGCTTTCTGTCCTCATCCTGGCCACCTGCCAGCAGAGATGGGCTGTGTTGGCACCACAGCACCCAGGGATCAGGGTCACTCACCCATGTCCCCAGTGGTTTGTTTTCCTAGAGAGGGGCCCTGCTCACCTCACGTTGGGAAACCACCGGCAGGTCAGGAACGTGGGCATCATCACGTGCCTGGCTCCCTGGGAGGCACAGCTATCCAGCCACACCACTGCCCATACCCGGGGTCATCCAGCCTGTCTGGGCCATCCCTGCTCCACAGCATTGTGCCCACTTCTTTCCAGGAGCTCCCTGATCCAGAAAAGGTGTCGACAGAGGTTCAGCAGATGTGGGTGCTGACAGAGGTGATCCGGGCTCGCCAGGCAGCTGCCCGCATCGGGCGCTTCGACGTGAGTCCCACCACCCTGCTGATGGGGACCCCGACCCTGCCACATGGCTCAGGAGCCCTCCCAGAGGGGCTGCTCCCAGCAGGATGGGGCTGGAGTATCCCAGCAGTGCCGTGCAGTGATAGTCACTCTCTTTCCCAGGTGGATGGCTGCTACGATGTCAACCTGCTTTCCTACACCTGAGCCCGCTGGTGCTGGTGCCAGCTGGGGAGAAGTGCCCCTTCCATGCTCCCGGGGCCTGAGTGGACTCCTGCATTCCCGCCTCGGCCACTGACCCCGCGGGGGTCCCAAAGCCCTCCCTGTGCCCCTTCTCTGACTCCCTCTGCACTGCCTAGCAGTGAGGGCCAGCGCTGCCACTCCAGAGACCCCTGTGAGCCTCTCCTGGGCACGTCCCGTGGGCAGAGCCCGGACACTGCAAGGGGATGCGGGGGGACCGAGGGGTGCGGGCGTGCTGGAGGGGTCACCAGTAAAAGCTGCTACGTTGGCCCTGCCTGTGCCCGCCTGTCTCTGGGGGATGGGGGTGGCCGTGCCGGCAGCCCAGGGGAGGCGGTGCCGAGGGCGGGCCGGGCCGGGGGCGGGGGCCGGGGCCAGGGCCGGGCGGACTCCATGTCCCAGGCGCCCCGGGGCCGGTCCGAGCCGTGCCGGGAGGGAGGAGGAAGAGGAAGATGCTGCGGGCGGGCTGCCGCGCCGCGCTGTCCCGCCGCCCCCCGGGCTCGGCGCCGCGGAGAGGGGCCGGGGGGAGCGGGCCCGGGGAGGAGGGGCTGAAGCAGACGCCCCTGGATGCCCTGCACCGGGCCCGCGGCGGGCGGATGGTGCCGTTCGCCGGCTGGACCCTTCCGCTGCACTACGGGCAGGGCCACCTCCAGTCACACCTGCACACCCGCCGCCACTGCTCCCTCTTCGACGTCTCCCATATGCTGCAGGTAGAGGGGTCGGGATGAGGGGGCTGGGGCAGGGAGGGGTACCCGCAGCACCTCACAACCCCCCCGGCCCCTTGCAGACCCTGGTGTACGGCCGGGACCGCATCAGGTTCATGGAGAGCCTGGTAGTGGGGGACATCGCCGAGCTGAAGCCAGGACAGGTACGGGGCGCTGGGCGGGCACCAGGCATCCAGTGGGGACGGAGGTCCCCGGGATGCCCTGGGAGGGTCCAGGCACCCCGCCCACGCTTCCGTGGGCCGTGTCCCGCAGGGCACCCTGACGCTGCTCACCAACGAGAAGGGCGGCATCACGGACGACCTCATCGTCACAAACACGTCAGAAGATCACCTCTACGTGGTGTCCAACGCCGCCTGTGCTGACAAGGACTTGGCCATCTTAAGGGTATGGGACTGCCTGAGCCCCGCGGGAGGTGGGGACACGCAGCGGGAATGAGTCCTGATGCCTTTCGGTGACACCCGTGTTGTGTGGGGTGAGGTGGCTACAGCCACGTGTGGGGCTGGCACTGGCCTGGCCCCCGTGCTAGCAGCCCACTGTCACCCTGGCAGGACAGAGCGGCGCAACTGCAGGCCACCGGCAGTGATGTACACCTGGAGGTGTCAGACAACGCGCTGCTGGCTCTGCAAGGTAGTGGGTGCCACACATGGGCCTGCCCTCCTCCGGGTCCCCTCCCGGTGGATGTCACCGCCCTCCCCACCTACCCCCCTTTCCCTGGGCACTGGTGTTTTCCAGCCACCTGCCTCCCCAGGTCCCTCCATGGCACGGGTTCTGCAGGCAGGGCTGTCCGATGACCTGGCCAAGCTCTCCTTTATGAATAGCATCACCACGACCGTCTTTGGCGTGCCAGGCTGCCGGGTCACACGCTGCGGTTACACCGGCGAGGATGGCGTGGAGGTACCCAGGGAACTGTGCCAGCATCCCCACTGCGGTGCCAATGCAGGGGAAAGCTGTGCCCCACTGACCCTGCCCATGTCCTGCCGTAGATCTCGGTGCCTGCGGCGCGGGCGGTGGAGCTGGCTGAGAAGCTGCTGGGTGTCCCCGATGTGTGGCTAGCAGGGCTGGCAGCCAGGGACAGCCTGCGCCTGGAGGCTGGGCTCTGCCTCTATGGCAATGACATTGACGAGACTGTCACCCCTGCCGAGGCCGGGCTGATGTGGACCTTGGGTAGGTCCACCTCCACCTCCTCCTTGGGGCAGGCAGAACAGCAAGGTGTCCTCAGTGGGTACAAGGGGACTGGTCAGGCATCACCGACCCTCACCCATCTCTGCCCTGCAGGGAAGCGCCGACGTGTGGCCATGGACTTCCCTGGTGCTGCTGTCATCATGGCACAAGTGAAAGACAAGCCGAGGCGCAGGCGAGTGGGGCTGACATCGGTGGGACCCGCCATCCGGCCCCACATGGCCATCCTGGGCCCCGAAGGCAGACCTGTGGGTAGGTGGGGGCAGTGGGGCTGGCACGGGCATGACCCTGAGCTGTGGCCATGGCATGGACAGGGGCTGGCCAGGCCCCTCTCACCTCCCCGTATCCTCACATCTCAGGCACAGTGACCAGCGGATGTCCCTCACCCTGCCTGGGAAAGAACATCGCCATGGGCTACGTGGAGGCAGCACACAGCCGGGCCGGCACCGAGCTCACCGTCGAGGTGCGGAAGAAGCAGCACCCTGCCGTCATCACCAAGATGCCCTTTGTGCCCACCCAGTACTACATGGCCAAATGAGGCCAGCACGCACCACGGGCACAGTGCCCCGGCCCCAATAAACACCTTGTCCCTTTCCCCTGGCCTCCTCTCTGGTGATGGTGGCAGTGCCAAAACAAGGAGCAGCAGGTGGGCACAGCACTTTTAATGGTGTTGGCAGTACCCAGCCGGTGGTCCTGGTGCTGCTCACTCCCGGTGTGTCTTCATGGGCTCTGCTGCGGGGCCATCCCTGCAAGAGAGAGGCAGCGTGAGCACGGCTGGGGCAGCACCGAGCGCAGCATGCCGGCACTGAGGCAGGCACCTGCCTGTCTGTGCGGGGTGGGCAGGGCTGGGGGCACTTTTTGGGGCATACTGGTCTGGGGTACAGCTGGGAGAAGGGCTCAAAGGTCGGGGGGCACAGCTTGGGGGGCACTTATCAGAAGTCACAGCTGGGGGAAACAAACCGGGGCCGGTGTCCCAGAGGCCCCCATCTGGACCGTACGGGCAGGTGGGCAGTGACTGGGCTGTACTGGGGCAGGGCTGCAGCTGGGGGGACACTCAGTGGGCAGGGGTCGCTCACTGGGCTGCGCTCCGAGAGCGCCGGCAGGACGCGGGAGAAGCCGGGCAGGCCCGGGGGCTGTCAGGGGGGGAATCAGCGGTTTTGGGCCCGGTAGCGGTCGGGACTCACCGGGGCGGGCAGTGCCGCTCGGCGGCGCCGTTGCGTCCCGCCGGGCCGGCGGGGGACAGGGAATGCGCGCGGGGCCGGGCGGGCGAGGCCCCGGAAGCGGTGCCGGGGGAGCGGCGGCCGGCGGGGCCGGTCCTGTAGCAGAGCGCGGCCACCGCGCCGCCGTAGGTGCGCCAGGCCAGGCGCACGCCCAGCAGGCTGATGCCCAGCCACAGCAGCAGCAGCTGGCACAGCGCGGCCCGCACGTCCTGTGCCGCCCACTCGGCCGCCAGCTCCCGGCCTAGCGCGGCCAGCGCCCGCCACGGCGGCTGCCAGCCCGCCGCCACCGCCGCCATGGCCGCGGGGTACCGGGGGCGAGGCTGCCGGAGGGGGCGGAGCCGCTGCCCGCCCTCAGCGCCGCCACAGCGCGGACACCGGGGGGCGTGGCCTCCGCCTGCCTCCTGCGCTGGGGGGGGCGCGGCCTCGGGGCGCCGGTTTAGGGGGCGTGGCCTGCCCCGTACCCGCCGCCAAGCCCGCGCTGTGGGGGCGGGGCCCCGCGGCGTTGGCTCCTCCCCGGGGCGGGGCCGGGGTGCCCGCTCCGGGGGTAGGGCAGCCATGGCGGGAAGCGAAGAGGAGCCGCGGTACTCGCGGCAGATGTGAGTGCGGGGACCGGCACCGGGGACGGCAGTGCCACAGCACCGGGGCAGGGCGCGGGGCAGTGGTGCCGGCCCCCGCTCCCGCTGACGGTCCCCGCCGGTACCCGCAGGTACGTGCTGGGCGGCGGCGCCCGGCGGCTGCCCGGCTCGGCGGTGCTGGTGTCGGGGCTGCGCGGGACCGGAGCGCAGGTGGCGACCGCGCTGGTGCTGGCGGGGACCGGGCGCGTCGTCCTGCACGACTGCGGTGCCGCCTGCACCGCCGACCGCAGCCAGCAGGTACCGGCGGGGCCGGGCGGGGCTCCTGGTGACAGGTACGGATGAGGTTCACTGTGACAGGTACAGGTGAGGATCTCATAACAGGAACTAGTGAGAATGCCGGTAGTGGGCGCAGATATGAGTGGGGATCCTGACAATAGGTACAAACAGGGGGCTCACTAACAGGTAGAGGTAGGGGCGAGTGTCCCAGTAATGAGTGTGGGTATGGACATGGGTCCCAGAGTACAGGTATGGATGAGGGACCCCATAACGTGTATAGCTATTGATAAAGGTCCCGGTAATGGGTACAGACTCAATGTGGGGGTCCCAGTAGCAGGTACGATTATGGATGGGGATCCCCAAAATAGGTACAGACAGAAGTTCCAATAGAAAATACAGTATGGATGGGAATGCCCCATAAGATATGCAGGTACAGACAAGGGTCTTGGTATAGGTGGGACCCAGGTGGGAGTCCCAGTAAGAAGTACAGATGTGGGTGGATGTCACAGTAATAGGTGCACTTGGGGGAATCCCTGTTTGCAGGTTTGGGGTTTGGGGTGAGGGGCTTCCAATAACAGGTACAAGTTGAGGTTGCTGGTAAGGCACAGGGTGCCCTTCATTGTCACAGGTAAGGTCCTTAGCCCCCACACCAGTGCATACAGGGCCTGTGGTGCACCCCACCGTGGTGAACTGCACCCCAGACCCATAGGGTGCCCCACCATGTGTTCACTCTGCAGTTCCTCCTGGGGGAGAGTGATCTAGGACAGAACCGTGCCAAGGCATCTCAGCAGGCCCTGGCCGAGCTGAACCCCTGTGTGGTGGTCGAGGCTCACACCGGGGAGCTGTCGGAGGCCTTCCTTGCCTCCTTCCAGGTGAGCCTGCATCCCTGCGCCCTGGGGACCCCTGGGATGGCAGCACTCACTGACAGACCTGGCACAGGTGGTGGTGCTCACTGAGTCCCCGCTGGACGAGCAGCTCCGCATCGGGGACTTCTGCCATGCCCAGGGCATCTGCTTCATCGTGGCTGACACCAAGGGGCTGGCAGGGTAAGGGGGTCTCATGGGGTCCTGCGCTGGCTCACCTTGGCCCCAGAGCCCCCAGCCTTGTGCTGCAGCCCATGTCCCCAGTATGCTTGGCCTGGACAGGACCTGGCAGTGCTGGGGCAGCTGGCGGGGTACTCCTCTGGCAAAACCCCATCAATCCTCTCCAGGCAGCTGTTCTGTGACTTTGGGGAGCGCTTTGTCGTTGATGATCCAGCAGAAGAGGATCCAGTGTCTGCTGCTGTGCAGCACATCTCCCAGGTAGGAGGGAGGGCAGCCCCTGCAGGATCCCCCAAAATGTTGCTGCCTCCTCCACTGGCTCTATGCCACCCTAGTCCAGTGCCCCACTCTCACATAACCTTCCCGTCCTCAGGGCAACCCAGGAGTGGTGACATGCATGGGGACAGAGAACAGCCGTGGCCACCTCTTTCACGATGGTGACCTGGTGACGTTTTCGGGCGTACAGGGGATGACAGAGCTGAACGGCCAGGAGCCCATCCCCGTGCATGTGCTCGGTGAGACCTCTGAGGGAGTCCTGGCTGCCCTAGCTCGGGGTTGAGGAACTCACCGGGTCCTTGACAGTGACTATAATGTGACATCCGTGCTCCTCTTGTCCCCAGATGCCTTCAGGCTGGAGATCAGTGACACCAGCTCCTTCTCGCCCTACCGCTGTGGGGGTCTTGTTTCACAGGTGCAGCGGCCCCGGGAGTGTTCCCACGTAAGTCGCTCTCGGCCCCACGGTGCTGCCACCCGAGCTGGGGCACTGCTGTGCCATGCCGTCCCCACAAAGGCGTTCACCCCATCCCCGGTGCTGTGCTGGCAGGAGCCCCTGCGCCAGGCACTGGAAGAGCCCAAAATCCAGGTGGCAAATCCCGAGGATCTGGCACGCAGCCGCAGCCTGCACGCCGCCTTCCAGGCCCTTCACGCTTTCCGCAGGGATCAGAGCCGGCTGCCGCGGCCCAGGGCACCGGTGAGTCCTGTCCTGCTCCTGCCGGCCCTGCCGAACCCCTGCCCGGGACTGCCCTCTCCCCTCTGCCTGCAGGCGGATGCCGAGCGGGTGCTGGAGCTGGCGCGGAGCCTGGGCGCCCGGCAGGGTCCCCTGGATGAGGGCATCGTGCGCTCCTTCGCCAGCGTCAGCGCGGGGCACCTGTGCCCCGTGTCCGCCGTGCTCGGGGCGCTGGCGGCCCAGGAGGTGCTGAAGGTGAGCGGGGCGGGGTCCCGCTGGCCACGGTGGCGTTTGGTGGCCACGAGAGGGCACTTGCTGCCCGCCTGGGCACGGCGGCTCCGGCAGCAGGGCTGGGCAGGGGTGAGGGGGAGCACCTCGCTGGCCACCTGCCCACGGGCTGCTCGCCCCAGGCCGTCACTGGGAAGTTCCTGCCCCTGGGCCAGTGGTTGTACTTCGACGCCCTGGAGTGCCTGGAGCTGGCGGGGGCCCAGCAGCTGACAGAGACCGACTGTGCCCCGGTGAGACCCCGTGTCCAGCCCCTCCCGGGGTGCCGTGGCTGCTGTGCTCACACAGCTCCTTGTCCCGGCAGAGAGGCTCTCGCTACGATGGCCAGATTGCCGTCTTCGGGGCCAATTTCCAGGAGAAGCTGGGCCAGCAGAAGTACCTGGTGGTGAGTGGGCAGGGGCTGTGGCACTGGGAGGCTGCGGAGCATCCGGCTGGCACACGGGGAACTGCAGCATCTCTGCCCTGGCAGGTGGGAGCTGGTGCCATCGGCTGCGAGCTGCTGAAAAACTTTGCCATGATGGGGCTGGCAGCGGGGCCGGACGGGGAACTCATCGTCACTGACATGGACACTGTTGCCCTCTCCAACCTCCATCGGCAGTTTCTCTATCGCTCAGCAGATATATCAGTGAGGCAGCATGAGGCAGAGGCTGAGCTCCCCCCAAAGGGCATCTCGGCTGTCCCTAGGGCTGCTCACACCCTCTCTGCCCTGGCAGGAGCCAAAGTCGGTGGTGGCAGCAGCAGCCGTGCAGCGCATGAACCCTGATGTCAGAGTGACAGCTCACCAGAACCAGGTGGGACCTGCCACTGAGATGCTCTACAGGGACAACTTCTTCCAGCACCTGGATGGCGTTGCCAGCGCCCTGGACACGATAGAGGCCCGTGAGTGCCAGTAAGGGCAAGGGGGCCGAGCCCCTGGACACACTCCCTGGGTCCCCAGCAGTCCTGGCTCCCTGCAGGCACCTATTTGGAGAGTCGCTGTCTCCGCTGCCGCACACCACTGCTGGACTCAGGCACGGAGGGGACACAGGGGAACGTGGTGGCCATGGTGCCATCCCTGACCAAGCCTCTGGAGCCAGCCACTCCCAGGGATGGCACCTTCCCCTTCTGCACCCTGCGGCACTTCCCCCGCACCATCCAGCACACGCTGCAGGTAGGTTGAGCTGCCCCAGCCACAGCACCCAGCAAAAAGGCACCAGGACCTTTGTCTTCCTTCCCTGTTTCCCCTGCAGTGGTGGGCTACAGGCAGGATATGGCCCCAGCTGCTTCCTGCTGGCAGCCTGAGTGCTGCTGCTGGCCCTGCCAGAGCCTCCCCCTTCCCCTGGGATTGGGGGCATAAGGGGGAGGTTCCAGTGCTCAACACCCATTTCTCCTCTGCAGTGGGCCCGTGATGAGTTTGAGGGGCTTTTCCAGCTACCTGCAGAACAAGTCAACCAGTTCATGGAGTGAGTGGGCTTTGGGGGTGAAGATGCTGGGAGAAGAGCTTCCAGCTCTGCCAGGTCACTGCTGGGAGCGGGGAGAGGGTGCCAGACTGCCGCATCCCACCCAGGTGTTTCACAGGATTGCTCTTGGGTCAGCATCAGCAGCTGCCTGGTTTTGCAGGGACCCAGCTTTCCTGGAGCAGCAGCCACCAGGGAAGGTGCTGGAGCAGGTGTGGGACAGCCTGCGGGAGCGGCCGCGGGACTGGCAGGACTGTGTGCGCTGGGCACGCCGGCGCTGGCAGAGCTGCTACCACGATGCCATCACCCAGCTGCTGCACATCTACCCCCCAGAGCATGTGAGCCTAGCACCGCAGGGCTGGCACCCTCTGCATGCCCTTCCCTCCACCGGCCACCTCACTGCAGGCAGGGATGCACATTCCTGGGCCTGACTCCTCTCTCTGTGCCAGGAAACCAGCCCGGGTGTCCCCTTCTGGGCAGGGGACAGGAGCTGTCCTCATCCACTGACATTCAACCCTGACAATGTGAGTGCAGGGAGAGCTGTGGGGTCTCACACAGGAATGGTGTGGGCAGAGGGAGAGCCAAGCCTGTGCTGGGCACACAGGGAATACTGAACTGTAGTTGTGCTCCATCTGCCACAGCCTGTGCGGGGCTGCCAGGTCCTGGGCTGGGTCTGTCCCTGTCCCCCAGTCAGTGAGGGCACTGCAGGGGACATGCTCTGTGACCAGAGGAGGAGGAGAGGCTCCTCCACCTCTGCTCTGGGGCAAAGCCAGGCAGTTCTACCAGCTCAGGGCAGTGCTGGCAGTCCTTGGCTGTGTGGGACCACCCCAGCAAGGCACCCCATGGCCAGCCCTGTTCTACTTTGCAGGACACCCACCTGGACTATGTCTTGGCCGCTGCCCACCTCTTTGCCCAAGTACACAGAGTGCCACCATGCAGGGACCGGGCAGCCATCCAGGCCATCCTCCGTGGTGTGGTCCTGCCACCCTTTGTACCCCAGGAGGGGCTCCAGATCCCCCTCACAGAGGAACCCACAGAGGAGGCACAAGTTCCCACAGGTGAGCTTCCCTGAGGTTCCCAGGGATGTTCCTGGCTCCAGCCTGGTGGTGGTGGGGCTGGGCTTCTTGTCCCTGCTCCAGCACCCAAGATGACGCAAGACCAAGGTGGGGTCACCCCTGCAGTGCCACTGTGCAGGAGTGTCACACCAGGGGTCCCCGTGCCCCCAGATCACAAGCAGCTGACAGAGCTTACCCAGGACCTGGTACAGTGGAGACAGGAGCTGTTGGGGGATGAGAAGGCACAAGCACCCTTAATGGAGCCCATCCACTTTGAGAAGGTAGCAGAGCAAGGCAGCTGTCCCTGCTCAGCCTGGGGGGGGTTGATGTCCCCATGGAATGCAGATATCTCCCCACTCTTCCCCACAGGACAACGATGTCCACATAGATTTTATCACAGCAGCATCCAACCTGCGTGCAGAGAACTATGGCATCTCTCCTGCCACCTGGATGATGGTGAGAGGGGCAGCCTGTAGTGTCAGGAGTCCCTGTCCTGTGTGGAGCAGCTGGTGACGCCCCTCCTGTCCTCAGAGCAAGCGAATTGCTGGACGGATCGTGCCTGCTATCATCACCACCACAGCAGCTGTGGCCGGGCTGGCGTGCTTGGAGGTTTACAAGCTGGTCTGGGGGTGCCAGGACCTCAGCTGCTACCGTAACAGCAACATCAACCTGTCTACCTGCCTGCTGCTCCGTGTCCAGCCCCCACCAGCCCCCACCTACCGGGTAGGACCCTCTTCCCTGGGAAAGTACAGCTGGGGGACACCCAGGGGCCAGTGGCATCTGCTGCAGGACAATGTCAGGGGGACCCAGGGAAAGGAGGTGGCCGTGCAGCAAGGGCAGCCCTGGCCATAGCACTCCAGAAATGGATCCAGGTGCTAGAGTTGGTTGGGAATGCTTCCAGGCAGTGAAGAACCAGCTCCTGCCCCTGGCTGCCCCCCAACACTGAGACATTGCCACTGTCCCATTCGCCCAGCTTCAGGCCCAGCCGTGATGCTCTGGGGTGCCCATGGGGATGAGGCAGCCCCGCTGCCCCATGGCAGGCCCCACGCGGAGCCCCACAGCCAGGGCTGGGAGGCCGCTGCAGCCGCACTCATCTGGCTTATGGAAACCAGCTGCGGCAGGCAGAGAGCAGCTGGCACCGGGCCGGGAAGGGCCGCCCGGGGGAGCGGGGCCGGGGGTCCCGGCGGTGGGGAACCAGGGAGGGAGAGCGGGGGTGGGGGCAGGCCCAGATTGGGACCGTCTGGGCTATAGAGGCCCCTTTGTCTGGGGGTTTATGGCGTGCGAGGCAGCCCTTCCGGCACGGCAGGAAGCGCCGATTGGAACCAGATTGGCCCGGGGGGCCCAGGGCCGGGGGCAGGAAGAGGGGGAGGGAGGCGACTCCGCTGCCTTGTGCCGGCTCCAGCACCACTTTGGGCTCACGGCTGCCCCATGGCCCCCCAGACTCCATGCCCAGTCCTGTGCCATCCTGGCTGAAGTGTCCCTGGGTTGGCATCATCCCTGGATGGAGGATGCTGCTGGGTCTGGCCATGCCCTCAGGTCCCTGCAGCAGCACCCCGACACCTCCATGTCCCAGGGCGAAGACACCCGGCGTGACATTTCACACCCAGCTGCTTGGCTGTGATGGGAACACATGTCCCCAAGGCCTGCTTGGTGTGACCTATGTCCCCATGGGGACCTGGGGAGCCCACACTGGGGACCAGCCTTGTCCAGAGGAATATGCTTCCCAGGGCCAGAGCGATGTATTTGGTGGTGGAGGGCCAGGCCGTGGCTCTCCCTCTGTGCCGAGCAGTTGCTGCCCTGGTGAGGATGGGGTTAAGCCCTTCTCTCCACCAGTGGGATAAGTGCAGGCAGCAGAAGGCGGAGGTGAGAAGGCAGCAGAAAGCAGGAGGGAGAGTGACCAGGTGCGAACACCCCTCCCGAGTGGGGCTGGGGCCAGGCGGGCAGTGCTGGCGCTGCCTGCAGCGAAGGCAGATGGCTGCGCAGCCCTGCCAGACGGTGCGGGGCCGTGTCCGGAGCTTGGCCCCGGGCTTGGCACCACACTGGCCTCCTTGGGCTGGAGCAGGGGTCGTGGGGCCACAAGCATGAGAAGAGGTGATTGTGTAGGGTTGGGCAACGCTTCAATGGCCTTTTGTGCGCCTCTCCTGGCCCGGGGCTAGGGGCAGTGCTGGCCCCACACTACACTGACCCCTGAAGTGGACCCCAGCAGTGCTGGGGGGGATAGTTGTGTCCCCCATTGCCCCTGCAGCACCACCATGGTGCCCTGCCCATTTGCCTGCCCTGACGTCCTCCAGCCCTTGTGCTGCACCAGTCCCTGCCCCCTGGGGCTGGGCAGCCAGGATTTGGGGTGCCAGTGCAGGCTGCTACCCCCTGGCAGTACGGCGGGCGGGAGTGGAGCTGCTGGGACCGGCTGGAGATGCATGCGGTCGGCGCAGATGGGCAGGCGATGACGGTGCAGGAGGTGCTGGACTGGCTGCAGGTGAGCCCAGTGCTGTCAGCGGTCAGCCAGGTCACCCTGGGGGATGCAGGGCCAGATCCCGACACACACCTCTTGCAGAGGACACATGGCTGGACCGTGACCATGCTCCTGTGTGGCGACATCGTGCTCTATGACAGCAAAGCAGATGCAGAGACACGGGCCCTGCAGCAGGCGCAGAGGTAGGCCTCCGGCTCCAGGGCCCAATCCTGCCCTGGGAGGGGAGGGCTTCCAGCCCCCACTGCCTCAGTCCTGAGCCACTCCAGCTGCAGTGCAGCTCCCAGCCAGCTGCTGGATAAACATCCTGCCGGCAGCACTTCCCGTGGCGGGACCCCTGCCCGGCCCCTTGCTGCCGGCCCCTGCATCCCACCAGCCTGGCCGGACACCCCTGAGGGGCCCAAGGCACCCCTGGAGCACTCAGACAGCCTTGGGGACAAAGCCAGTAACCCAAAAACCCCCTCTCCCTGCTACAGGTTATCAGAGAACTTGGAGGACGCCAGGATGCCGAAGCAGCAGGACCTAGAGCTGCTGTACGTGTGCGAGGGAGAGGATGCTGAGGCTGAAGATAGCCGTCCCCCTCTCCTGTGCTCCCTACCTTGAGCAAGGGGCCGGCACCTCCTGCCCCATGCAATAAACGCTGCAGGCTGCAATGGCCCTCATTGCAAAAACCCCCTGCTTGCCTCTGCCCAGAGTCGGGGCACAGGCACTCCCCTTGATAAACGCTGCGGCGCCCAGACCGTACAAAACGGGGGTTTATTTACAGGGTGGGGGTGCGGGCCGCAGCAGCAGCAGCAGCAGCAGGGCTAAATGTAGCCGATAACGTCGTTGCAGATGATGGGCTGGCGGCTGCGGCTGTTCATCAAGGCGGTGAAGCGGTGAAAGTCCGTGGCCAGCTGGGCGATGTTGCTGTGGGACTGATGGAAGCAGGCGCCCTTGGGCTGTCCCCCCAGCCCCAGCGGGCAGGAGAAACGCTTGGTGGTATCGCGGCCGCCCGGGCGGGCACCGTCGGCCCCCCGGGGCCGGGCCATGTTGGCCAGCTTACGGCGTACATTGCCCGAGAGGCTGAGCAGGAAGGCGGGGGGCTTGGCCAGCCGGCGGGAGGGTTCGGCAGGGGCTCTGCGGCGCGGTTCGGCGCCCACCTCGGGCAGGTCCATCCAGTTCTCCACCAGGTCAGCGAAGCAGTTGTCTCCCAGCACCAGGGGCTGCCGGTTCCGGCTCTGCGACAGCAGCGCTACGGTCCAGTCCTGCGTGTCGGCGGGCTCCAGGGCCCGCCACTGCTCCAGGCAGGCGTCCGAGGTGGATTTGGGGCGGACACGGCGGGCGGGGGCGGGCGGTGGTGCGGCGGGGCCGGCGGAGAGCCGGTGCGCCCGTTGGCAGGGCAGCAGATGCCGGCGCCGCACGGGCACCTCCTCTTCCCTCCACGTGCCCCCCGACGCCTCCGAGTACCCCGAGTCGAACTCCAGGCTGCGCTCGCTGGCCGGGGGGGAGCGAGCGGCCGGGCCTCCCCCCTCCTCCTCCTCGCCTCCCGCATCCAGGCTGCAGGCCGAGTCCGCCGCCGAGCCGGGGCGCGGGGCACGGGGGGCCGGTCCCGGAGCCTTGCCGGGCTGGTGCGGTGCCTGCCGCGTGCCCTGCATGTGCGCCCGCAGCGGCGGTCCCGCGTCCCGCCGGCACCACTGCAGGGAAAGGGCACATCAGCACGCTTGTCGCCACTGACCCCAGCCAGCACCGCGATCCCCCATCCCGCCCTCCTCGGCACCCCGCCGGCCCGGCTCGGGGGGGGCTTTGCTGGCGCACTGGGCGTGCAGCAGGGTGCGGAGAGCGGGGCGCAGGTCCCAGCTTGCCTGGAGCCCCGGGCCCCGCTTTCCTGCGGCTCCTGCGCGGAGCCGGCCGGCGTGCAGCGGCTTGTCGGGTGAGCAAGCAGGCACCCAGCCCCGGCCGTGCCTGCGGGAAATGACAGAGGGCCGCGGCACGTAGGAGCTGGCGCTCCACTGCCCCCCCGACAGCCCCTCGAGTGCCCCCTTCTCGGTGGGAGGCAACCGGGACACCCCTCCGGCACACTCCCATTCGGTGGCACGGGGCCAGCGGCAGCCCTAGGGCACCCGCGGGTGCTGGGGTGGGGCTCTCCCCCCCGACGTTGGCAGGGCCACCCACCCACCCTGTGCCCTCCAGCTGGGGACACCCCTGGTGACGTCAGGGTGCAGCCAGGCCTGCGCCCAAGGCCCGGGCCCCCCCAAACGCCGGGGAATACAGGGGACCAAGGCAGCCAGGGCTGAACGGCCGGGCGGGCGCTGGAAGGGACTCCTGGCTCCTGCAGCCGGGCCGCTCCTCGCTCTTGAATTCCTATTGTCTGAACCCAAAAGCAGGGTGTTACGTCCGCTTTCCTTTCCACGCTGGAGTCGCGGAAAGCTGAGTGTGCAGGAGGGATTGCTTCCAGGACCGATAATTGCGTCTCCTCTGTCTGGCCCGAACAGAGCTGCTGGCAGGACTGTCCTTGTCCCTCTCCCCGTCCCCGTCCCAATCGCCGTCCCCCCCCCCGCTGGCTGGGACCCTCTCATCCAGCCCTAGTGGCAATGTGCCACCACTCCGAGCCGCCCAGTCCCGCCGCCGGCCGGGAACACTGGGGCAGCCGGTTGTGAGGTGCTGGGTAAGCATGTGGCAGGCCCAGGAGAGCCGAAGAGCCACCCTGTCATCGCTGTCCCTCGGGGCAGCCCAGGTGGGTGGCAGCTCCGGGGGGACGGTGCCGCTGGCATCTTGACAGCTGGACACTGTGGCCGCTGGCTATCCGTGCCCCCACACCACCAGTGTCCCACCGGCTGCCCTCGTCCCCCGCGCCGCCTTTGGCCTCGCGTGTAATGTCACGGCCCTGATGTCGCCGGCAGCGGCCGGACGTCACGGCAGTCCCGGGGCGGCGGGGCGCAGGCACGGTGCTCCCGTCCCATCCCGTTCCCTCCCGGTGCCCGCGGCAGCACTCACCCGGTCGGCGCCGAGCTCGTCCGGGCGGGCGTTGTGCATGCCCGGTCCTGCTCCCCCGGCACCGCTCCCAGTGCCGCCGGTGCCGGAGCAGCAGCAGCAGCAGCGACAGCGGACGGAGCGCCCGGCCGTGCCCGCCGCCTCCCGGCGCTGCCCGGCAGCCCCGCCCCGGCCCGCCCCGGCCAATGGGGCCGCCGTAACGTGAGCCCGGCCCGCACCGGCACCGCCGCCCCGGGGCCCCGCCCCGCCCACGGACCCCTCCCCGCCGCCCCGGGGCCCCGCGCCGGGCACCACCCGGGCAC